>NC_057347.1:33203750-34412917 GCF_016509475.1 Prionailurus bengalensis
TTAGAGCCACATGCTGGTCTGAGTGCAGTGGGAAGGGATATTGCTTTGAATAGAATATGAGATTACGGTGATAAAACGTACATTACTGAGTCTTAAAGAACTGAAGTGTAACTGGTTTAATAACAGAATGGGACTTCACTGGCTCAAATGAGCTGTCATTAAGGGATCCCACTACTCAGCAGGAGGGAGCAGAAGGAAGCTTGACAGAGCACTGCTATTGTAGTTATTGGGAAAAAAAATTCTCATATACCCAGGGCTGAGACTTCTTTTTAAATAATTATACAAACTAAATGTCTAACACTAAGAAAAAGGATAAATCTATATGTACATACACTGTGACTTCAGTAGTTCAAAGGAATGAAGTGGCTCAAAATTATCAATACAGATAGTTCAGAAACACGATGGCTGAAAAAAAGAGGTGAAAAACAGTACAGACACGAGACTGCATTATACACTTTCCGTGGACAGAGATAATAGATATATAGATACAGAATGTAATTTTTGGAAGAAGACCCTTTAAACACATGCTAGTTCTTAGGGAAAAGATATATATAAATACCGAAAGGTCAAAGTCAAGACAATGTACTTTCTTTATTAAAAGGAGGCAATGTATTCAAACACACTTATGTAACCCAAACAACTTATGAAAAGATAAATGTTACTAAAATCTAAACAGGGGTTAATTCTGTGTGATGGATACTTGAATAACTGTTATTTTCTTCCTTGCATTTTTTTATATTTTAAAATAACTTTACCCTCTTACAAAGAGAAAATAACAGGAAAATCAATTCATAAGAAATTTTTAAAAATCAACATGCAAAATGATCATCAATCTCATTCAAGTTACATAAATTCTAATAAAAATAATGAGGCATTATTTCCTAACATATTTATTTAATTATAATAATCAACGTGCTCGTATATAGCAGGTAGGAGTTTATATTGTCATGTTCCTCTGGAAGGAATTTGGCAAGATGTATAATGAGCCCTTTCTTTAGAAAGTTTATGACAATGTATGCATAAAGCATTTTCAAAAGATTATTTAGTAAAATGTTAACTGTGTTAATCTTGGAGTCTTGGGATTTTGGATGAGAGTTATTTGTCTGGATGTTTTTCTTTGTATATGCATGTGCTATTTATATCATAAACATATACCCATATGTACACACATCTTTAAATTTTCTACTCTTTCATTTAGTAACTCTACAAGTAGGAATCTATTGTAAAGAAATAAGAAGAGACTTCCTCAAGATTTAGTACAAAGATATCCATGGCAACATTATTCATAACTGCTAAAAATTGGAAACAACCTCCATGCTCAACAATAAGAGAATGTTTAAATACATTATGAAACAACCATACGATAGAATAGAAAGTAGCCTTTATAAAAATGATGTTTTCAAAACACACTGAATTGCATGTAGGGAATTCTTAGGATACAGGGTTGTGAGAAATAGAAAAAGGAAGACAAATTGGGATGAATTACCAGTAGTCGCAGGAGCCTAACCAACCTTGAAATTGACACATTTGTGGAGGTACGAACCAGCCTGGCTGTACAATTTTTCTCGGCTAGGATTCAGCACCCTAATCACACAAGCACACAAGACAGGCGTCCTCTGGAAAGCTAATTCTGTGACAAATGTAATGAACTCTGGGTTTTCCAGGGCTTTAAGTTTCAGTTTACAATCACCCTTGCCTTATAAGCACCATATTCTCAATCACCGGAAAGTCCAGAAGGTGCTCTTCCCTTGGAGATCCTCTGCCAGCAAACTTCTGCTGTCACATGCAGAAGGAATAAGCCATTAGTGTCTGCAGGACAAAGCTTATGGTTGAGGGTAAATGGGAAGAACTTTGAGAGTGCTCTGATTCAACCCCTTACAGTTTTCTTGGAAGAGATCTCATAGGATCACTACTACCTGAGTATTCTGGAACACGAGATCCAAGACCAAATCCCTCACCTGTTCCTCCATGCCAGTGTTCAAGCAGACCATTAAAGTCCCTGCAATTTCATGGTCTTATTTGCTGTTTTGGTTGTTTGGGTAGCCTTTTATCTGGAATTATGCCTCCACAGAAATAGACGTGTATGCTAAAGATATATTGGGTTAGATGGAGGATTGTCTGGAAACATTTGAATTTCACGAATCCAAGGAGTTATGAAAACTATAAACTTTCAAATCAAACCTCCTCCACTCCCTTTAAATGACTGACATAGTAGCCACAACCACCAAACAGTGGTTTAAGCCAGCCACAAATAAATGTCTCTGGATGAATCTTTTAAGGGGCACGTGGGTGCCTCAGTCAGTTGAGCATCTGACTCTTAGTTTTGGCTCAGGACATGATCTGAAGGTTTGTGTGTTCCAGCCCTACATCAGGCTCCAAACTCCACACTGACAGTTTGGAGCCTGCTTGGGATTCTCAATATCTCTATGCCTCCTCTCTGCTCACATGGGCTCTCTCTCTCAAAAATAAATAAACACTTAAAAGCATATTATGCTCAGACTTCACCCTCAAGGATTCTGATTCCACATTCTGTGAGGAAAATGTTTTAATACAGCTGTGTTAATAATGGCTAATCTAGTCTCCTCACAGAATTTCTCCCTTAGAGAGGATGCACAGCCATTTTCCAGAAGATGTTACACTTTTTGAGCTCTTTTAACACTTTAGTCTTGCAGCAATGCTCCCAACTGGGTCCTAATGGTTTACGAACCATTTTAAGGACCTCTAGATTTTGGTCTACTTCTCACACCTCAGGGTTTAAACATAGTATTAGCAGAACACCTCAGGTCCTTAAATATCACTTCATATGCCATAACCTCTTTGATATGACTCTATTGATAATAACTTGTTCCTCACATAAATAAGCGTCAGTCAATGGCACCCATGGCTGTCTGGAGTTGGTACCCTTTCTTGACTCTATATTTTATTTTTTTTAATTTTATTTATTTTGAGAGAGAGAGAGAGAGAGAGAGAGAATGAATCCCAAGCCGGGTCTGCATCATCAGCACAGAGCCCAAGGCAGAGCTTGAACTCATGAACAATGAGATCATGACCCAAGCCAAAATCAAGAGTCAGATGGTTAACCAACTGAGGCACCTGGGTACCCCGACTCCATATTAAATTTTTTTAAACATTGATTTATTTTTAGAGACAGAGAGAGGCAGAGCATGAGCAGGAGGGGGGGGGGGGAGAGAGAGAGAGAGAGAGAGAGAGAGAGATACAAAATCTGAAGCAGGCTCCAGGCTCTGATCTGTTTGTTAGCACAGAGCCCAACATGGAACTCGAACTCATGAGCTGCAAGACCATGACCTGAGGTGAAGTTGGATGCTCAACTGACTGAGCCACCCAGGTGCCCCCAGCTCCATATTTTAGATATCAAACTTACAAAACACTATGGAGATTATGCACAAGGCTTTGTTTACAAAAAAATATTCTAACTCATGCTTACTCAAACATGTAGCTTCTTGAATATCCATATTCATCACTTCATTCTCTTGACTCCCCAAGTTGCTATGCAGCCTGAACTGCCATTTCCACATGAGTTACTTTAGCTTAATACACATTCCAGTACTACCCAATTCACAGCATTGGCCTTGCTTTTGTCACTGTTTTAAGATAATAAGCATTCCATCGTGTTTGTAGGCTAAAGTGAAGAAGCTAGTGGAGGAAGACAGAATGTAGAATAAGACCATAGAGGAAATATTGATGAGGCTAGATTCCTTTAGAGGTGGGGTAGGATGAGACCTTGAATAAAAGATGATAAAACTGGTATCAGACAGTATTTAAAATAGATCACACTGAGAAAAACATTGTTTGAGCCTAGAATCTTATATCTCCAAATTATGTCCTGGGATGTTTGCTCAACACCAACCTTTTCCATTATATCTCAAGAAATATAAAGAGACCCACCTTCATCAATATTCCCTCTATTTTCTGATTCTGTATCCTCTTTTTCTCCACAAGATCCTTCACCAAAGCCAAAATTCATGTTCAAATTATTATTTTAAAAGAACAACACAAAGCATAGAAAGGACAAAGATGCATCTTGACTAATATTCAGGCAAATGCACTTAGTTAATTACTATGAGGTTTTGATTTGAAAGGTCAGCACAGAAGCCTGTTTGGCTACACTTGTACTCGTATAATATTTTTGCTTGGCTAAAGACGTGTCTGGAATCTTGAAGTCAAACAGATTGAACTCCCCCCCCCCTTTTGTTCCAATCTCCATAAATTCTTGCCTGAACTCCAAGTCTCCTTGTCATAACAATGATAAGAGAGTGGTCCAAGGAGAAAATGTAGCCAAGGAGAAGAGTTGAGCACAGGAGTACAAGAGATTGTACCAATGTCTAGAGCACAGATGATTTGGGCTTCATGTCACAAGATTTTGTAATGTGAGAGGAAGCTTCCAAAGCTTTGCTGGAAAAATTCAGGTGGAGCAAAGGAAGAACCCAAGAGAAAGAAAGATAGATGGCACAGTCTTCATGCAAGAATTTCTGCCAAAGGAAGGTAGACACATAGAGAAACAAAGACTTAAACCTGGGTTTTCCTTTGAAGACTCCAGGAAATGAGAGATACAGTTATTTATATTCTTCCTATGAAAACTTGATTCTTAAACAAAAACAAAAACAAACAAGCAAAAAAACCTATGGCCTGATGAGTTTCTTGGAATTGATCACTGAAAGCATCATTTTTTTCTCCAAAGGAGCTGTTGTTAGCTAACTAGCAGAAGTTTACAAGTGGTTGTTAACCTTTTCTTTTGACATACTAGAAAAGAAATAAGTTTAGGTGAGACTATTAGTAAAAGTTAAAGTCATTGGTATAGCTCTTAGAATGAGTTTGCAAATAGGTCTTAACTCTAAATTCTATGTCTTTTTTTTTTGCAATAACATTACAAGTATTTTTAAATCATTTATTTATTTTTCGAGATATAAAGGCACATTTTTAATCACAAAGAATTGAACCTGATGAGCATCAAAGCAATCACCAGCAGAGACCGTGTTCCAGATCTGGCCTAGGACCTCACTACCAGGGAAACTGCTGCCAGGAAAGTGGATAGCAGGTTCAAGGGCAAAAAGCAGCAATCTTTAAAATTCAAAATCAAGGGCAAACTAAGAACTGGGGCCACAGTGGCCTTGGCCAGAGCAACCCCTATAGCCACAGTGAGGATCCTTAATGATCATCCCTACATCCAGCTTTCTTTCATAAACCCAGCAAATGAAATTTGTTCCAGAGTTGATGTTCCAAGTTTGATTACATCACCAGCAGCATAGGTTCTCATAACTCTCTTTCCCACATGATAGTCAGGCTTTTATCTGCATAGCATTCATAGGGTAGCATTCACACAGTTCTTGGCTTATGCTTTCTGCTTATAAAGAGGTTGAAAATTTAACAAGTTTTCTTATGATATATTCTGAAAGTGGGCTCCAGAGTTTCACTTTCTTCTTTTGAAAGGGACTCCCAGAAAGTGAGTTCTAATCCAACTCAGCCAGTATTGGCTCAACCAACTCCTAGCCATCTGGGAGAGCTTTCAGCTTCTTTAGACTTAAAGCATTTTCTTTCACAGGATAATTTGCAAACATTCTAGGTGTTTGGGGAAGTCACGTTGCATCTCTGGTCTTCAGTCTCCTCACTGGATATCTATCTCCTTTATCTGTCACTTCACCCTCAAAAAATCTACTTTTAAAATTAATTACAGTATATTAAAGTTTAGCTGTATAATAATGTCCATCTCACTTACTGATACTTTGAAGGCTTTCTGGAGTGGAAAAATAAATGGTAAATAAAGGTGATGTGGTTTTCTTCTCATAAAATCAGTGCTGGGCTTTCTCTGAATCTGAAGCCCAGTGTGTGTATGTGCATGCACATGCATGCACACACACACACACACACACACACACACAAAGTGATTTGTGCAGGCTGTTATCATTTTTGTGTAGGTTGGTATAAAAAAATTGCTGCTCTGACCCAGTAGTTTGAAATCTACAAATGAGAACCAGAGAAATACAGTGTCTGGCCACATGTGTAGGGGTAAGTTAGGAGAAAGAGATTCTCATGAGCTCCAATTGAAGCCATATCCACTACACAAAGTTGCCCGCTGTATAAGGAGCTGATACATGACAATGGTGGAAAAGCAACAAAACAAGAGTCAAGAGTTGCCTTTGCGGAGATTTGTTGCAGCCTCTCATTTTTCCACATTTCCAACAAAGACCCAGTAAGGAAACCTTGTGTCTGTAACCTAAGTTGGCTAATACTTTTGGGACTCTTGGAATTAGAGAACACTTAATACGTCTTCTGAGCAGTGAGAAAGAGCTCCTAATTCTTGCTCTGACCTGCCATTCATTTTAATTTGACAAAGCCACTCTTCAACACAATTCAGATAACGAAGGCTGAAATGTCAATACATTTTCCTATTCAGACAGCTCCTTAATGTGTAGTTCATTCATTCCCTACATTATCATAAGAAAAGCCATTCAATTTGCCAAAGGGACTACCACCAATGGAAGCTCCAGTCTTCCTACAAGTGAGAAAATGATTAGCTTTTCCCACCAAATAATTATGGCCAATGCCTCTGGAGAGTAGCAAATCTCCCCTTCACAAAGCTATTATCAGTGTCCTTCTGAGGTCACAGGCATGAAGATTGAGGAATAAGGATGACATATTTCAATGTAACCTTTAAAATCCCTGTTTGAAAGACTCTGTGCAAAATGAAAATCTCCAAAGACCTGAACTTTTACTACTCAGTAAACAGTCACCAGTTGTTCCCATTAAAGTCATCTCTTAGGGAGATTTAATGAGTGAGGAGAGGAGCAATTGTCAGGATTTCCTACTTGATCTTTTGATCTCCTCCTAAGCAGGTTCATGGCAAACTTGTCTCTAAAATAAAGGGTTCAGGAAAAGCCCTATTACTTGTTAGTGCTTACATAAGAGTGAACAACATTAATCACTATAATTTGTATTGCACTTTATCATTTATGAACAAAATTAGACAACTTGTCCTTTTAGGTAGTGACAAAATCCCCGGGAACAAAGCTAGTGCTATTACTACTATCTACAGATAAGGACTCAAGAGAGATTAAAACTGAAAATAGTTTACATGCTAATTATGCGTCAAATTCTATTTCCAATAATCTCTGGTACTGATGGGCAACTCTTGACCTAGAACAGTATTTCAGTATGATGTTAGGACTGTACAACTTCAAAGGTACATTTGTTCATTCATCTTATAAAATATTTTGAAACGATGTAGTGTATCATACAGTTTTATATTTTCACCTAAAAATTTCTAGCATAAGATCAAGTAACTGTAAATAGTTTCTAGCATATTATAAATATTAATATTTGAAAATAAGAGTTTATCTGTATTTTCAATATATTTGAAGGAATGTACCACTTAGGTTCTGATACGTACCTTTATCCATTTATATATTATATGAAATAGGTCTTTAACAATTAAAAATTTTGTATCACTTCATTTCCTTTTGAATTCATGTAACTATTTCACATCCCAGTGGAATTTTATCTTTCTGTAGCATATCTTTTTTATATTTGAAAGATTGCCATATTGCCATTCTATCACACTGCTCCATAATGAAATTATGTTGAAATTATGAAATATGTTGAAATAATGAAATGAAAAATGAATATGAGAAATTATTGCAGTTTTCTGTAACCATAAGATTCTAATTGTTAAAATTCAGGTCTTTGGATTGAGATATTCATACTGTTATAATTAGTATAGAGTTGATTTTAAAGAATAAAAAAGTATTGTTTCTGTTAATAAAACATTTTTCATAGAAGAATTAAAATTTCATTTAAAATGCATCTCTGGGGTGCCTGGGTGGCTCAATCAGTTAAGCGTCTGACTCTTAATTTTGGCTCAGGGCATGATCTCGTGGTTCATGGGATTGAGCTCCAAGCTGGGCTCTGTGCTGATAGTACAAGGCCTGCTTAGAATTCTCTCCCTCTCTCTCTGCCCCTCTCCCGTTTACACACTTGGTGCGTGTGCTCTCTCTCTCAAAACAAATAAGCTTTAAAAAAATACATCTCTGAATGAGGTGGAAGGGGCTTGTGGTAGACAGAATAATGCTCCCTCCAAAATGCCCATATTCAAATCCTGAGAATCTGCAAATATGTTACTTTACAGGATAAAAGGATTTTCCAGATGTGATTAAATTAAGGATCTTGACACCGGGAGATTATCCTGGGTGGACCCAGTGTAATCAGAAGGGTGCTTAGAAGAGGGAAGCAAAAGAGCCCAAGTCAGAAAAGCTGCAGTTTTGAAGATGCACCCAGGAATGCAGGTGACTTCCAGCAACCAGAGAAGGCGAGAAAATGGGTTCTGATGCCTTCAGAGACAACACAGCTCTGAGGACACCTTGATTTTAGCCCTGTGGGACTCTGGGCTTCTGACCTCTAGAATTAGAAGATGTTGAGTCTGTGCTGTTTTAAAATACTAAATTTGAGGTAATCTGTTACAGTATCTATAGGGAACTAATGTGTTTTGTTTAAAAATGTGTCCATTTATCCCTGGAGGATTATGAATTATTACTGGAATGAGACAGGATTTAGAATTTTTTATACCTATTTTTCACTATTTCTCCACTATAGTGAAGAAGCCTATTCTCAAAGATAGAAGTTTCATTATAGTGGGGTGCCTGGGTGGCTCAGTGGGTTCAGTATCTTATTCTTGACTTTGGCTCAGGTCATGATCTCATGGTTCATGGGTTCAAGCCCCGCATCAGGATCCTCACTGATAAAAGTTTCATTTTTGAAAAAACTTTGAAAAGTTTCATTGGTGCCTGAGTGGCTCAGTTGGTTGAGCATCTGACTTCGGCTCAGGTTATGATCTTGCAGTCTGTGGGTTCAAGCCCCGCATCAGGCTATGCACTGACAGCTCAGGGCCTGGAGCCTGCTTCAGATTCTGTGTCTCCCTCTCTCTGCTCCTCCCCCGTTCTCAGTCTCTCTCTCTCTCTCTCTCTCTCTCTGTCTCTCTCTCTTGCTCTCGCTCAAAAGTAAATAAACATTAAAAAAATTTTAAGTTTCATTTTAGCAATAGCAGTCATTTCTTTGAGCCCCTCCTGAATTCTACAACAAAGATTATGCAGTGTTCTAATACCAACAATTGTCTTTAATTTTAATTGGGTATCAGGTATTTCAACTAGGTCTTACTGGGGCCAGGATTGTGGGTGAGGATTTAGTCCAGGGTGAGACAAGGAAAGAGGCATTCATTGTCAGGTTGTGCAAGAGTGGATACTTGCATGCCCCCAATGGTGAGTGCTTTCCTAAATTTTGCTTCCTAGGTGCCTTGCTTATCTCACCCTGGTCCTGGCTTTGGGTCCTCCTTTAGTTTTGTAAAAAATAAAGGAAAATAAGTAGTCTGACTGGCAAAAAAAAAAAAAAAAAAAAAAAAAAAAGAATAAACTTTAGTGTACATTATTATTTTTTTTTTAATTTTTTTTTCAACGTTTATTTATTTTTGGGACAGAGAGAGACAGAGCATGAATGGGGGAGGGGCAGAGAGAGAGGGAGACACAGAATCGGAAACAGGCTCCAGACTCTGAGCCATCAGCCCAGAGCCCGACGCGGGGCTCGAACTCACGGACCGCGAGATCGTGACCTGGCTGAAGTCGGACGCTTAACCGACTGCGCCACCCAGGGCCCCAAGTGTACATTATTAAAGGAATTCATTGCCTCGATTTCTGAGAAGTATATCAAAAGAGACAAACAACTCTGTTAATTTTTTTATGTTAACTTACATAAAGGCACCATAGCTTTCATAACTTTATGAAGGCATAATATGCCTTTCATAACTTTATGAAGGCATAATATGCCTTTCGTAAAGGTATCTGTTTAATTAGTCTCAGAAGCTTAGGAAAAATGAGATAATGTTAATTTCAATATGTGTTTTTAAATACTACATTTTGAGTAACAAACGTTCAACTTATTCTTGCTTGAAATGTATTTCTTTCACAATGTAGGAGCAGAATAAACCCCTCATTTTGGTAATTAACAAAATGACTAGCTAGAGTTCAGTGTATCTTGTGAGGGTGACTGACAAAAATTTAGACAGTATCTCCCCCCTAAAAAAATTTCTGGTTATTATGTACCTCAATAAATCTGAGAATTCAATCACCAATAATTAATTCATTAGAAATTAATCCTAGGGGTGCCTGGGTGGTTCAGTCGGTTAAGTGCCCAACTCTTGATTTCAGCTCAGGTCATGATCTCATGGTTCATGAGTTTGAGCCCCACATCATGCTCTGCGCTGACAGTTTGGGGCCTGCTTGAGATTCTTTCTCTCTCCTGCTCTGTGTTCCTCCCCTACATGTGCTCGCTCTCTGTCTCTCTCTCTCTCAAAATAAATAAATAAACTTAAAAAAAAAGAAATTAATCCTACAATTGTATGACAAAAACCATTATCCTTAATGGTTCAGCATCTTAAATTCTGGGAAGATCTAGAATGAATTCTCAATGTATTTAAGATAATGAAATCCATAATAATAATATTTAAAATAAAGAGTCTATGCGTTTTGAAATCTTTTTTATATTCTTAATGTTTTATACAATTTAGCCAATTAAAATAAGATTCCACTTTTCTTACTCTTATTTGATATGTGTAATTGACTGATTTGAATATATATTTTAAGTTGAAGTCATATTCAATTTATGTTCAACACTAGAAAGTGACTTAAGATTCAGCATATTTCTGTTTTATTTTTAAGGTTTCTAGGAGTTATGTAAATAGTTGGGAAGGCTTGTCAGTCACCAATTAGAATGCTTAGATAAAAAATCCTGTATATCAAATTTTATATACTTGAAGATGTTTGAAGATGTTTAATTATGAAGGTTGTGAATGGAAGCAAACATTATGCAAAATCCCCTTAAATGTGATTGCTAAAATTCTCTCGACTCATGAACAGAATCATACTGTGTATCAGTTGAACTTAAAAGCATAAGGAAGAAGGGTAGGTTTAATAAGTTAAATATTAATTTCTAAAAATAATTAAAATCACTGAATAGTCTCTTCTGAGCATAAAAATTACTCCAAAAGTCACCAAAAACTAACATTTGATACCACTTTACCGGCAGTATGACTAGCATAAGTTGCTTAATCTGCAGAAGGCTTTTTGTCACCTACAAATGGAATGACAGTACAGAAGAAATGATGCGACATATTTAAACTTGTAGTCCTGTGTCCAGTGTCTAGCAGATACTTAACAGTGACTGGTGTTTTTTGTTCGTTTCTTTCTTTTTGTTAAAAAGCGGGGGAGGGGTTATAAACAGTAAATCACCATGTGCACAAAAGCTCTTAACCTCTAGAAACCTATCCTAAAGAAATACATATCTGTGTGCATAGAAACATATGAATAATGATGTTTATTAAAGCACTGTTTTCACAGTAAAAAAAAAACAGAAAACAACCTACATGTCTAATAATAAGGAAAGTAGAGTAAAATAAATTAAGTTACATTTATACTATGAAGTAATATGCGAGGGTTAAAAAGAGTGGGGTACATCTATACATACTCACGTGGAAAGATTTCTCAAGTATATTATTAGGTAATGGGAAACACTGCAGAAAAATAAATATACATTTCTGTACAAAGAAATGTATTATTTGTTTATTGGAAACGAATTGGAAGGATTCACACAAAACTGTTAACAGTGATACAGTGATATTATCTGGTGGGAATCAGCCTGGTGATGGTTAGAGGAAGAAGACAAGTGAGGACTTTGTATTCCTGTGTACTTATGTATCATACCAACTGCCTATCAGGTAATCACACATACCCACACACAGAGTATGTGGTGTAATTAGGAAGTTTAACTCATGGTGGAATAAATTCATCTATATATGCAGTAACACCTTAGATTCCGAGTAACTTGTTCTGCGAGTATCTCACAAGAGGCGCAAATATTTCTTTTTTTTTCTTAAGTTTGTTTTTTTATTTCACTTTGAGAGAGAGATAGAGAGCAAGTGGGGGAGGAGCAGAAAGGGAGGGATAAAGAATCCCAAGCAGGCTCTGCACCATCAGCACAGGACCCAACTTGGGGCTTGAACTCACAAACCAGAGATCATGACCGGAGCCAAAATCAAGAGTCAGACACTCTGGGGTGTACCTGGGTGGCTCAGTTGGTAAAGCATCTGACTTTGGCTCAGGTCATGATCTCACAGTCCATAGGTTCCAGCACCGCTTCAGGCTCTCTGCTGACAGCCAAGAACCTGGAGCTTGCTTCAGATTCTGTGTCTCCCTCTCTCTCTGACCCTCTCCCACTCTGTCCCTCTCCCTCTCTCCCTCTCTCTCTCTCAAAAATAAACAAACATTAAAAAAAAAAAACAGAGATGCTCAACTGACTGAGGCACCTAGGCACCCCAAAGAGCAAATATTTCTAATAAATTTTAACTTGATAAACAAGCAATGTCTTGCAATACATGATGCCGAACGTCACAGGATCACAACTGAGCCAATGGTTCTTGAAATTCGCTTTGATATGTAAGTGCTTTGGATTACAAGCATGTTTTCAAAAATTAATTATGCTCGCAAACCAAGGGTTTCCTGTATATTTAATCTGTTCCCGCATACATACCATGTGTCACCCCACTGCTCATGTCACATGTTGAAGCACTTGTTTTGGAATTGCCCCAAGCAGATTTATCTTGTTGGGTTTGACAACTCTGATGGTGTCAAATGGCTTTGCTTTTATGTTTCTTCACAATTTGTACAATAGCTAGAAGACATATGGTAGTAATAATATCAATAATAAATAATAAATGAAATGAAAACAATAATAAACAATAATAAATAAAATGTCAGCAATAATAAATGAAAACTTATTGAGTGCCCGGTACTGCTCTAAGAAGGAGGAATGACAGTTATAATATAATGGATATATTTTTAAGAAATCTGCCATATAGCAAGTAGTGCCAACTGTTTAACGCTCCATGTTGTGTCAAAACTGGGAGACACTCATGCTAGCACATAAATGAAGCCCTAATGCACTTGAATGAGACCAATCTCATTGTGCTCAGGAAGAAAGAGGATCATTATAATTGTTTCCTAACAATGTACAGTTTCCCACCACTGTACAGTCATAAAGAACAGGAGATTATCTTCATTCCTCTCCCCCATGTCCTTTACGGGGAGAAAACAACTTGACCAATGTCATACAGCTATTGAGTGGCAGAGCTGAGACAAGAACTCTGAATTCCAGGAAGGAGGCCCGTGGACGCACTCAACAACTTCTGAGAATGTGTTACCAGAGCTGCGATCTGCTCTTTGCAAAGAAAGGTATGCAAAGTAGGCTCCAGGATATCCCCAAAGCCGTGTGGTTCAGAAGGAACAGCATGGATGCTGGAATTCTATCGATCTGAGTTTAAAACCAACAGTAGTTCCCTACTAGCTGTGCTATATTGGGGCAGTTTCCCGATTTCACTGAAAAGGAAAAATCCAATAAGTAAAATGGGAAAATACCTATGTAATAAGATTATTGTCCTTATTTCAAATCCCATATTAAATGCGTAATCTTATCATTTTGGACAAATTATTTACTTCTTTGTGCATCTCAATATTCCTACCTGTAAAATGGGAATTTAAAAAGTATCCACCACTCAATGTTGCAGGGTGGATTGAGATAATCCCATAAAAATGTGCTTAGCATCATTTGAAGAAGACAGGAGTCCCACAATAGGCTGAGACATAAAATGCTAAGTAAACACAAACACCAGTCTCAACAAAGGTAGATTCAATGTGTTTTATACTCCCTGAGAAACTACCATTATCCTTTTATAAATTGATTTCAGTGCTGCTTACAAAGTTTCTGCTGTTAAGTTGTATTATCTTCCCACAACAAATCTGCCTTATGAGTCAACACACCTTAAAAAAAATAAGTACACTGAGATTTCCACATCTCACCTGAACTAATTTCATCCCAATATGCAGTCTAATTTTCATTTAAGAAGATGACAAGTATATTAAACGAAAATAAGGAAGGAAGGAAGGAAGGAAGGAAGGGAGGAAGGAAGGAAGGAAGGTAGTTAGTTAAGGCAGGCCAAATCTCAAATCCAGCAATAATATAAGACAGATAATATACCATGATCAAGTTTGGTTTATTTCAGAAATACAAACCTTGGTTAAAATTCCAAGTCAACGTAACTCACCATGTGAACAGATTAAAGAATGAAAAAAAAACATGATAATCTAAATAGATACAGAAAAAAAAAATCTGATAAAAACCAACACTCATTCATGATACAACCTCTAAGAAAACAGAATAGATGTTTATGGCCTGCCCCTCTCTCCTCAAAAATGTATAGCAAACATCATACTGACTGGTGACATACAGAATACTTTCTTCCTGAGATTGTGAGGAGACAAAAATACTGATTATAACCATTTGTAGTAAATATTTTTAAAAAGAACTTGAGAAGATGAAATAAAACTGTCCTATTCATAGATATGATTATATACATAAAAAGGCAAAATAATATAAAGAAAACTTGCAACTATTAGGTACATATGATGAAGTGGTCAGACGCAAAGTCAGCATATTTTAAAATGATCTGTATTTTTAGATATTCACAAAAAAAAGAACATGGATATCTTAAAAGATACATTTACAACAGCATCAAAAAGGAATAAATCTATGAACAATGCAAACTTTATGTAGAAAATTATAAAATATGATTAAGAGAAATTAAAGCAGAACTAAATCATGGGAATGTACTATATTCTTGGATTATAGAACTATTATAAAGATTTTAATTCTCTCTTCATAGATTTATATGTTCAGTACAATCCCAAAGTAGGTTCTTTATGGTAGGAATTAATAAGCTTCTAATAGGATGTAAAAATACAAAGGGCCAAAACTGAAGGACTTATTCTACTAGATACCAAGATTTCCATAATGCATACTTTCAGACAGTGCAAAGATAAACAAATAGATAAAATACACCAAAAGAGAGTCCAGAAATAGACCTAAAAAAGTATCAATTTATGACAAAGATGACATTGTGTACAGTGGTGATGTGATAGTCTATTCAATATGGAGCGGGGCCAATTGGATATCCTTATGAAGAAAAAAAGAATTTTAACTCCCTCATCTAGATCAACTGGAGATAAAAAGTGAATGGTTATCTCTCTCTTTTCTTTGTACTTCTTTGCCTATCTGCTTACTTGTTCTCTTTCTATGCATCCCCCACCCCACTGGTGCTTTTTCTACTTTCTCTGTTTTAGAAAAACATTAGCACGAACAATTGTTAATGTAAATTTACTTCTTTGAAGTTACTAGTCAGTCTGAGGGGAAAACCACTTAGTTCCACTCCTGCAATCTTGGGAGGGTTTGGGCTAAGTAGGGAATTTCCCACTCTCCAACTCACCAGCTGTAACTAGAAGGTGGGTCATAGTGGAGATACAAAGCCACTCTCATCAAACCACACATATGGCATGAAGAAAGATCCCAGAAAAGGAAAAACCCTACCCAGACACTTCACACTTAATTTTTAAGTGACCTTGCTCAATTTATTTATAATCTAAGAACCCTATATTCCTTATTTATATGAAAGAGACATTAATTTCTGCCACTGTCTCCAATCACAAGTTTGTCAGAATCAGTTTTAGGGCTAGAACAGTTTATAAACCTTTGGCTCAATAGCTTCATTCTACACATTTGGGAAAAAAGCATACAATTCTTACTTCACTTACCCAAAGTCATATTGCTCCTTATAGGATATAAGAATTAAATGATGTCAGGGGCAGATGAGCTTGCCTGATCTACCTGTCCTTCATTCCTCTTGGACCAACAGGCTATCCAGGGCTCCTCTCATAGTGACAATTAAAGCTCAAAATGTCAATTCCAACCACTTTCAGAGACTAGAGACATATAGGTGTCAAGGCCAAGAAAATGACCTCATAGCAACAACCAAGAGTTAATAGGATGGGACTACTTGTAAATATCAGTTGGATGAGAACATATAAATAGATGACGTCTACTATTCTTAAGTCTATTATTATATTCTCCAAAGTTGACATAGTGGTATGGAATAGTCACATGAAATGCAGTCAACACTTGACCATTTCCTTTGATTGTTGAGGACAAAGTGAAGGCTTGAGACGGTGTCTTAGTATGTTCCAAATGCTAAAACAGAATACCATAAACTGTGTGGCTTATAAACAACAGAAATTTATTTCTCATAGTTCTGGAGGCTGGGAAGTCAAAGATCAAGGTCCTAACAGATTCAGTGCCTAGTAATGTCTCATTTCCTGGTTCATAGAGGACTGTATTCTCTCTGTAACTTTTCATGGTGGAAGGGACAAGGAACATTTCTGGGTCTCTTTTACAAGGGCACTAATCAAGGGCACCTGAGTGGCTCAGTCCGTGAAGTGGCCGACTTTGGCTTAGGTCATGGTCTTGTGGTCCATGAGTGCAAGCCCCGTGTCAGGCTCTGTGTTGACAGCTCAGAGCCTGGAGCCTGCTTTAGATTCTGTGTCTCGCCCTCTCTCTGTCCCTCCCCTGCTCATGCTCTGTCTCTCTTTCAAAAAAATAAAGATTAAAAAAAAATTATAAGGGCACTAATCCCATTCATGAAATCTCCACCTTCATGACCAAGTCACCGCCAAAGACTTTACCTCCAAATACCATGTTTTGGAGATAAGATTTCAACATGTGAATTTTGTGAGAACACGAACATTCAATCTATAGTGGGTAGGGCACAAGGTAATGTGTCTCTTTTCTATAAATGTAGTGCTAAAGCCACGGAATATTGAAGTTCATACCAGAAGAAACTGATTGGGCAGATCAGACAACCCAAAGTCGTGTTGTCAATTCAAGAGTCCACGTTAGGGAATACAAATAGATTTTGACTCACATACTTACTGAGTTATTTGAAATGGAGCTTAGGTTTCTGTGTTGATAAGGATTCTGAGGCCATGTTCAGTCTAATTGGAAAATAGAGCCATCATCAATTACTGGTAATTGTCATAGGCATGGCAGCATAAGTGATACGGCCCAGATAGAAGGCAGAAGCCAAAATGGAAACATACCAGGACACTAGGTTTCAGGAAAACCAAGTAAAATGAATGAAGCATACCAAGTCAGAAAAGATGAAACAGAAGACATCATCCAGCATTGTCAGGCATACTGCAGCTTCATGTAAAGGCCCAGTACAAAAATGCCTTTGTTTAAAAGAGGAATTTGAAACTCCAGCATCCCTTGGTGTACCTAACCAGTTCTGTTTTGGAGACAAATCAAAGCCTAGTAAAAGGGTCTGACCCCATGCTAGGCTCTGGGAATACAAAAGTGAATGAAATCTTCTATCCCCCCAAAGAGCTAAAGGCCTAATGGGATAGTCAGAAATGTGAATAATGACACTCAACCCTCACAAGCACCAAAATCATAAAGAGACATTGTTATGGATGTCCAAGCTCACCCACTCTAAGATTCAGATACAACCAGCCCAGGACAGAGTCTAGGGTCAGTGTTTCTTAAAATCACCCCCAGGGCACTCTGATGACTAAGCGTTGAAGAAAAAGAATTAAAGATTTAAAGATACTTTGGGTAAAGCAGGAGAGAGGCAATCAAAGCAAATAACATGTGCAAGGTTACTGAGGTATAAAATACCTTACTACCTTCAAATTTTGTTGTAAGTCTTGTGCAATTGGAGCTGAGTGCATCTGGAGGAACAGGGGAGCTGATATTAGGGGGTAGGCAAGGGCAAGATAATGTAAACCCTCCTGTGAAAAGATAGGCTATTAGAGCTTATCTACAAAGCACAATACAAATATGAGTTGTTTCTTTACGGCAAGTCCCTATATATTTTTAATTTTTATTAATTTTGAGAGAGAGAGAATGTGAGCCGGGGAGGGGCAAAGAGAGGAAAAGAGAATCCCAAGCAGGCTCTGAGCTGTCAGCATGGAGGAACCCGATGCGGGGCTCAAACCCATGAACCGTGAGATCACGACCTGAGATGAAGTTGGATGCTTAACTGACTGGGCCACTCAGGTGCCCCTTTTACTATTAATAGTGAGCAGGAGTCTTCTGAGAGGTATCTCCCCTCCTCCCTCTGAAATCTCAACCAATGTAAAGGACAGATCCATCTGACTTAAGGAACTGAAAGGGAGAGGTGATCCTAGATGGCATTGCAGGAAGCAATAGAAAGACAAGCCCCTTGAAGGAGATAAACAGAACTAAACCACAGGGGTACAGCTGAAAAGGGACTTTTTCATCTAGTTCCACCCATTCATGTCCACCCAGCACTGATGTTGCCTTCAGAAATGCTATGTTTAACTACATGGTAGTAAAAAGACCAGCCATCACTGGAAGTCAAATGGCTTTGGCTCTAGCTCTGGCTGAATCGAAAAGTAGCTGTGTGTCTATATCTGAGTCTCAGCTTCCTCATCCATGAAAGGAGTTAGTAATTACTAGCCAGCTTTTCTAACATGGTTTTGAGTGATTTAAATTAAACTAATATTTACTGAGCTCGTTAGATCTTCTCATGTGAGAGAATGAGAAAATCTATGGTAAAGTGCATTGTAACTTTAAAGTGCCATACAAATGTTAGGAGATAGTCATTGCTAATAAATACAGTAATTTACACAAACCATTCACCATTTAGGTCAAATTACGATGCAATCAAATAATGATGAAGCATATCATTAACTATGTGTTGGACAATTTCTTGTTACCGGTTTTGATTGCAACACTAAGCAGATTACATCTGCTAAGCATTCTTTGCTTGTTGCCCAGAGAGCATGGTTGTCTGCTCACAGTCTTAAACATTAGGAGTGTTATTTCTCTTAGCTCATCTCAGTGAGTGAGCAAACCTGGTTTTAGCAAATCATGCAGTGAGTCAGTAGTGGAGATGGGCTGTGGAAGCAGTCTCAGAATTCTGAGACTATTACTTAGCACAGCAGGTTGGTGTGCCTCTGGGGATAATTGAAACTCTCTAAGCTGGGGATAGGGAGTGGGGAAGAGACCAACTGTATATTTGATGTTTCACTGAGGTTGGGTAATGGGTAATTTTAGGACTAGCATCTCAACCTCTATTTTCTTTAAAAAAAAATGCAACTGCAGGCTTAAAGTCAGGACATTATTTCAGGAAATCATGGAATTCTGAATTGTTCATTCTTTTAGAGAAAGACCCCTAACTTTGCGACTTTGAAGTATGTGTTTCTGAAATTCTGTCTGTGGAGAAGAAACATTATCATTATCGTTTGATTTATCATTTAGGAGAAAATGTGCATTACCTTTAAATGGTGGAGTTCAAATGACATTGTAACAGAATAAATGTTGTAAAAATACCAATACCAATAAAGATTTACATGAAATCACTTTTCTGCTGTAGGAGAGCAAGTAGTTTCTACTAGGCACATGGTCTATAGTTTCCTGTCAATAACCTTTGACTCTATACTTGGTCAAGCTGGGTGTTAATCTTGGATTTGCTATTTCTTTGCTGCGACACTTTGTTCTCCTCTAAACCTTTCTTTCTTCACATAAAATGAAAATGGTAAGAATACCTACCACACAGGTTTGTTTGGGGGAATTAAATGGTATGACACATTGAAAGTGTAGGACACAAAAGTGCTCCAAGATGATGAGCTCTTATTTTCATCATCCCAGAAACTGCTTCACCCCTAACTCTCAAATAGTAATTTAGAGTGATAAAACAGATAAGGGGTCTCTGTTCCCTGTAGGCAATGTCAATCCAACTTCAAATTTAAAGTGCAATAGAATACAAGCAGAGGAAGTATAACACCTGGAAATTTAGGGGCTTGGGTTCTAGTCCCACCATCATTAGCTTACTTGATCTTAAGTGTGCAGACTCCATTTTTAATCTCCCGCACTTTCTCAGAAGTGGTGAAAACAATAAAGAAAGCGATACAGTCATACTGACTGAATAGTTCTGGAGAATGTGTCGGCTCCTTTTTCCAGCTGAAGTGACTAATGATACTGCAAACTCATCCAGGTCTACAGTCAATCCTGATTCCTAAAATTCTGTATCAGTAGCTCTTGCCTCACCAGCGTAGGGATAGTTGTGTCTCAAGAAAGTCTCATGACCTTCTATGAAGACTTCTTATTATCTGCTGGAAGAGTCTTAGCTCCCTGGATTGGATCAGACATTCTTTGCATATCTTGGCCATTTTCATATAGGCCTGAGGACCTACTAGAATCCTAGCCCTGCTGGCATCTTAATGTTGGGTATCCACTCCCCAGAACTAACAGGAAATACATTTCTGTTGTTTAAGCCACCCTGTCTATGATATTTTATTATGGCAGCCCAGGAAGATTAAGACAATTGGCTTGGACTCCTTGGCACTGGTAGTCACCTGAACTATGGTTCTATTAGTATATAAACATGGGAGGGCCAAGGTAAGGGTGAAGCAAAGTTCAACTTCTTAGTCCCAGTTTTACCCCACGTCATTTTTCTTCCTCATTTCAGTACCCCAGATGAGATGATGCATTGCTTTTCAGATTTCTTGAAGAAGAAGCTAGCAGGTCAAGATTTTGAAGATAATGAGTGTGGTGAAGGTGGAAGCTACAAGGAATGTGATCACTAATACTTTATTAATGCATATGAAGGAAAGAAGCTAAATTATGGTATTTTAGTAACAGACCTAATTCACTTCCCCCATCTTAGAGTAACGTAAAAGTTTTTTCACAAATAAGCATTTTGAAGAAGAGAGAAAACAGGAAAATGGTTAAGGTTTTGTCCATTTGTCCATTAGGCCTATCAGATTTGATGGTTTGGCAGACTTGTGGTACACAAATTTGTCTTCCCAAAAGGTCCCATAAAGAATACTGGACCCAAGGGAATTCTAGAACAACCATATCGTCTCTGGGAGTAGAGCCTTAAATGGAGAATTTGTTCTGAAGATACATAATTTACTGGGCCTTCAAGGATGTCTAGAAACTCTCTTTCACAAGTGCCTTGGATGCCTCCTCCCACCCTTCGCCATGAATCTTCTAAACCTTTTCCAGTTTATCCAGCTATCAACTCTCCTCTCACCCTTACTCACTTTCATTGGAAGACCTTGCCTCCCACTTCTTCAAGAAAATAACTGTAGAACTTGAATTTCTGTATCATATTCCCTCCGGCCTGAAATGGCTGTATCCCTTAAACTTTTCATTCTTTTTGCCTCTCCAAAAGAAAATATTGACATTTTCTTTCTAAAGCTGATGCTCCTACCTATGTTTGCAACTTTTCCTCCTCTAACGCATTGCTCCATCAATTATTCTGTCTGTTGGATATTTCAAACCTCTTCCATTGCTTCTTCCCTTGATCCTACAGACATGTTCAAATATCTACTACCCTTTAAAAATTCAAAACAAAACCTTGTCTCAACCCTTTTCTCCCTAAAGTTACTATCTCCCTCTCTCTCTCATTTTTCCTTCTTATCCAGGTTTCTTGGAAGTGTTGATACTTTGTTTTTATATAGTTCTCTCCCATTCTTTTTTTTTTAAATTACTGCATGCTAGCATCTACTCAACAATTTAATTGAAACTGCTTTTTCATAGACCATTAAAAACCTCTAATTGTTAAGCTCATTGGCTTGTCTTTTTCCTATCTGGGTTTTCTATTGCATTTTATGCCATTTGAATAAATCTTCATCTGAAACCATCGCTTCCCTTGGTTTTGGTGACATTGCTCCTGGTTTTCTTCCTACTTTCCTGACCACCATTGCCCTCTTTTGATTCATTTTAATTTGTTCAATTATTTAAATTTAAAAAATTAAGGTTTATCTTTTTCTCTCTATTTGTCCTACACACTATCCCTGGTCAGATAATTTATTCTGGTAATTTTAACTATCACACTTTTGTTTGGATAATTCTCAAAGATTTAACAATAATTTTAAGTGTTTCCAAGCTTCAGGTTAACCCTCCTTTTAAATTCCTAGGCTAAAGCCATCTCAAACTCAATATATACAATCTTAAACTTGCTTTATTTCTTCTGAACTTGCTTTCTTCATATTCTTCATCCAAGTGAGAATCTAGGTATGTCATTTCCCTTCTTGAAAACTCCCACCACCTTAAAATGTTTGCATTGCTGGAGCAGAGGCTTTTATCCTGGGCACACAGCTCCACTATGTTCCCCAGTGTCCTTTTCAAGTAGATATGTAGTTCTACCCAATAAGATATGGATAAAAGTAAAGAGCCCTACCTCCAGGACTGGTTTATGAAAACCTCCTATACTGGGGCACTTGGGTGGCTTAGTTGGCTAAGTGTCAGACTTCAGCTCAGGTCACAATCTCACAGCTGGTGGGTTCAAGCCCTGCATCAGGCTCTGTACTGATGGCTCAGAGCCTGAAGCCTGTTTCTGATTCTGTGTCTCCCTTGCTCTCTGCCCCTCCCCTGCTCACGTGTCTCTCTCTCTCTCTCAAAAATAAACATTAAAAAAATTAAAAAACAAAACAACAACAAAAAATACCTCCTGTGCTGTCCTCTATTGTCTCTTTGCCTCTCCCTCTGCTGGATAGATACTGATGTCCAGGGAAGTAAAGATGGCAGAGTCTGTTTCAGTGGGGATACCCACACAATCGTACAAAGCAAAAGAACCTGGCCTGCTGCTAAACAAGAACACTCAGTTACTTGAATATAACAGTCCCAACAAATAGACATCTCTGTGTTAACCTAGCATGTTCCCAGGGCTTAATTGCATTCACCTGTGACAATAGCTCACACTCTGGCAAAACACATCCACATGATCTATTCCTAACATACTTTGCCCATTAGACTTCTATCTCCCCTCTTCACATAACTATACTTGATTCAAGCCATACTGGTTTCCTCTCTCTAGTTGTGCCATGCTCTTTTATACCTTTTACTTCTACGTATTATATATATTCCTGCAACATGGACATCTCTCTCATATCCTTTTCATATTGTGTGTGGTTATTCACTTTTTTTCATACACAATTCAAATATATGAAGCTATCTCTTATTCTCTAGATGAATTTCTGTCTCCTCTATGTTCCCATAACTCTATCACATAGTTTTATTTACCACATGAATCAAACTTATTTATACTCTACTGTTTCTGTGAAATTTTGAGTAAACATTTTAAGCAGGAAATTTACTTTTGTTTTTCCAGAACATAGCACACTGTCTGGAATATTTAGATACTCATAGAAGTAAAAGAATAACCAAAGTAACATATTTTTTAAAAAAAATCAAATGCCTGGGATTAAATAGTTTATATCAGCTTTATAATATTTCTAGGGACAAAAAGGTCTATATTTTTAAATCTATAAAATGGACATAAGATTAATATAGCATAGGGTTATTCTGAGATGAAATAAAATATCATAAACAATTATTAAATGTTATTTTTAAGTTTTCTAAAAGACAATGGCTAGTCCTAGAATTAAGAAAACACATGTTATGAATGTGACATAAGATCACTGTAATGCATAATCCCTCCCACCCCAAAAAGAGTGGAACACCTGGATGGCTCAATCAGTTAAGCATCTGATTTCGGCTTGGGTCATGATCTCATGGTTGGTGAGTTTGAGCCCCAAATTGAGCTCTGCACTAACAGCTCCGAGCCTGGAGCCTGCTTCGGATTCTTTGTCTCCCTCTCTCTCTGCCTCTCCCCCACTCACATTCTGTCTCTCTCTCTCTTATAAATAAACATTACAAAATTTTTTTTTAAAAAAGGTGATGTGAGAGAAAGAAGAACACAGCTGTGCCCTTACAAAAAGGGACGAGTTGTGTCACCCTCGTGGAAAAAGAGGGATAAACCTCGTAAGGAGTAAGCAAAGTTTACAAAAGCAGCAAGAAAAGCTGCAAGGCTGATTCATGAAGTAGTCCTAACATCTTCCCCTAACATATACAAGAAATATTTCTGGGTGTGAAAGGGGGGAGAATGAAAGTGTCTTGCTGATAAAAATAGAATAAAAGTAAAGGTAAATTTCAGGAAGTAGTGAAGAGAAATATAATCGCAACACTTGAGCAAAGAGTACAATATGAAAATAGCAGAAACAAGTCTCATTCGGAAGCAGAAAGATGAGGGAAGATTTTACAAAACTCAGCCTTGGCTATAGTTTACAAAGGGGGTAAAAAAGAAGGAGGAGGAGGTAGGACAATGAATCTAAAGGGGAATGCCAAAGATAATTTGGAGAGGAGGTCCTTGCTTGAGAAACCTGAGTCTTAGATTAACTTGGCCTGCAGAAACTGATAAGCAGAAAAGGAACAAAGAGAAATGTCAAAGGGGAAGAAAAGAAGGATGGCAACGATGCTAGATGAGTAAACTAAAATTGCAGAAATGCTTGTGAGGACTCATCCCCTAGTACACTATCGTGCAGGCAACAGAAGACTATTGAGGTTTAGAGTTGTAAGCTACAGAGAGCTCTGGGGACAACACTAGGTCTATACAAATCAGTGAGAGTGCTTTTTGTTTTGTTTGCTACTTTTTCCCCCACAACAGGACTAACTTTATGATACTTGTGATGGTCAATGAAAGAAGAAAGAGGAATACGGCTAAGTGCATTGTTTAAAACAATATAGGGCATTGAAGAGACAGGAGTTCTGAGTAGGAAAATGTATATGAGGTAATAGAAGCATCAGAATTATAAATGTGCATAAAAGGAAAATAGCATTTAAAGATGAAGCATCTTCTCTGAATTTGGTCTAGAGGGCAGTGTCAGAAGCAGATTATTAACTACGTGTCTAGGAAAAGACATATGTACTTACAAGGCTAAGTAGCCAAAATTCTAGTAAATAAGTTCAAAACAAAACACTTAATTTATGTCATATGCCATTATACAAGAAGTTAAAGATACCCACAACTAATTCCTCTAGAGCTGGGATATTTGTTGAACTATAAGGACAGTATTTTAATTGCTTTTGGAATAAAATAAATGCCAAGTAGCCAAGCAATATTTTCTCTTCAAGATGGCCAAAAAAGTTTGGATCACCTCACAAACTGATAGGTGTGCTCTCAGGAAAAGAGTAATGCCCAAGGCTTACAGTTGGCTGAATGTGATCATGGGAGATAATATGTTTACTATTTTGGAGCCTGTATTAGGGAAACTGCATTGAGCAGCAGCCAGTAAAAGGTGTCAGAGACAAGTAGACCTAAGTTTAAAGGCTGGTTCTGCACCTTCTGAGTTCTAGATCTTTGCGGTATCATTGTCGTCTCACTACAGTATTAACTCCATGAAAACAGGAACTTGGACCTGGCTGGTATTACTCACTGCTATATTCCCAGAGCCTAGAACAGTACCTGTCACATAATAAGTACTTGATACATACATATAGAATTGATACATACAACTTGGCCATTTAATTTCATTTTAAAGGTAGATAGGTGAGGGACTTTGTCAGTTTCTCTGCAGTTTATAACCTGATCTTGAACATCTCTGATAATTTTTAACCTGTTTTATACAAGTCACCATGGCTCTACTTTGAGTACTTGTTCTGTACCAGGTACTTGAGAGGCAGAACTAATACAACGAACAAGACAAAACTCCTGTTTTTAAGGGCCTCACAGCACAGATGGGGGGTGGGGGGACAGATAAGTAAACAATGTTGGCACCAAATTTAGAAGGATCTACGTGGCCAAGTGGAAATCCAAAGGAAAATGGCTGAGACTCTCCTGCTTGTGGTAAAGAAAGAATCTGAGAGAGTCCAACAAAAGGATAAAGATCTCAGATGATAAAATCACTGCTTTTTTTTCTGGGTAGACTTTGGAGGTCATGTGTTGACAGAGAGGATAACACACAATGAATGATGATGTGAGGACATACTGCAACTTTAAGGACACTGACTCTCTTTAACCCAATGCATCTTAATTATAAAATAGAAATAACTTTACCAACCTCAAGAGTTTGGGTTAGGATTAAGTGAAAAAAAACTTTTGCATGTACACACACACACACACACACACACACAGCAAGGCATATTATAGATATTGAATAAATACTAGTTTTTGTTTTCTTTAATTCAGAATGTGTTAAACTCTCATTATATTCCAGAAATTCTTCTCACAAAAGAGATACGATACTAAAGAGAACAGACAGGACATCTCTCCTGCTTGAGCTTCCAGAATAGCAGGGGAGTGACTATGTTCATAAATATCTACTAAGACACGGGCTCTATGGGAAGAGTGTAGGGAATAGAGAAAATGCAAGTAGAGACAGATTTCATCTGAAGGGTCAATGAGGTCTTCCCTGAGAAAACAGGATTGAAGGCCAGATTGGAAGAAATAGTCATCATCACCTGGATAAAGAAGGATGCATGAGAAAAACTTCCAGGCTGTGTGAAAAGGTCCAGAGGAAGGGGGACACAGAGAGATTTAGGAGAATGATCTAAAACAGTGAGGCTGGAACATAGATAGCAAGGAGGAAGTGGTAAAATAAAGCTGAAAAGATAGGCATGGGCCAACTTGATTGGTCAGTTTCTCAGCAATTCATGATCTGATCTTGGCTAACCTCTCTGATAATTTCTGAACAGTCACAAACAAGCAATCCCACACTGAAGGACTCTTGTTCCTTGGAAAGCTTTCTTGTGCTTATACCTCCTGTCTTCCTAGATGGTACCTCCACTTAAAATTGCTTTGGCCACTTCTCTATTTTTCCCCAGCTTGATTGAAATATTGATATGTAACATATGTAAGTTTAAGGTGTACATGGCCACCTTTCTTATACTAAAGGTACTTTGTTTTCAAAACTCAGTTAAGTGCCTCCCCCTGATGCCCCAGCCTCATTCAAACACTAATCTTTCCATCACAAGACTCATGCATAATATACTTGCAGATAATATCACATTGCATGGAGATTATTAGCTCTACTCCCCGCTAGACTCTAAATTCTTTGAGGGAAGACAATGTTTATGTAATTTGTCTTCCCATACTATCTGGAACAAAGGCACTCAGTAAAGGGAGTTGGATGCATTTACGGACAGATGAATGTTATGCCTTTTACTTCAACAAGTTTTATCTTGTGTTAAATAAAGAACAATATAAGGAGGTTCGTGGCAGCTTCCAAATGAAGGGGAAGCTTCCACTATCAGGCAAGAATGGTACTGGGGTGCCTGGGTGGCACAGTCAGTTAAGAATCCGACTTCAACTCAGGTTGTGATTTCACAGTTCATGAATTTGAGCCCTGCATCAAGCTCTGTGCTGACAGCGTAGAGCCTGGAGCCGCTTTGGATTCTGTGTCTTCCTCTCTCTCTGCCCCTCCTCCACTCATGCTCTCTCTGCCTCTCCCCCACTCATGCTCTCTCTGCCTCTCCCCCACTCATGCTCTCTCTGCCTCTCCCCCACTCATGCTCTCTCTGCCTCTCTCTCAAATATAAATAAATAAATAAATAAATAAATAAATAAATAAATAAATAAATAGAATGGTGCCTAGGGTGACTATTTCCCCTCATTCCAATTGCAGGTAACTGATAAAAACGATAAAAATAATTTCAGAAATTTTTCATCATTTGAATCAGGCAGAAATAATTACCAAACTTTGAAGTTATTTTGCAATGACCACCTCCCTTCTACCCCCCATATTGTAGCCAAGGAACCACAACAAAAGCAGACTTAAAAGTCCTACTGAGGCTTCCAAACCATCATATGAAAAGCTTGTAAGTCGTTCCTCTGTCCTAAGGAGTAAACAGCTAAACAAATTGGAAAATCAACAACACTTTTTAGATCTGTAAGAGTATATCACAAAGCAAACAACTTTACCCCTCAAACTGGATAGACAAACAGGTGAGTATATAGAAGCACAACTTACCGGAGCAGAAAGCTCCACAGGAACTGGGCTGCAAAAGGAAAATCTGAGTTATAATTGATGAATTGCTGGAGGCTCAGTGTGGAGAAGTCTGAGAGGTAAAAGACCCCTGGGAGAGACCCCACACTTTTGTGAGTTTTACTCACAGAAACTCCACCAGCTTCTTACCGTGAAGGTCAGAAGAAAACCTTCCTCCTGCTTCCAGTAAGGGGAGGGTAAAAGGAGCCATTTTGAAAGACGCCAGAGCACTTGGTTTTTCCTAGTAAGCTCTGCCCTCAGGAAAAACTAGTTAACTAAAGCCTAACCTGCTAGAGATTTATCAGAGCCTAAATGGCCCCAGGGAAAGGAAATACCCAATACCAGCTGCCTCTAGCCTTCCACGTGAAGGAAGGAGACTGAAATTCAGTCCACTCTAGCCATCCTGTCTCACCAAAATGGAGGGGAGCGGTAAGAAGCACTTGTGAAGTCCACAGTCCACTAAAAGATTGAGACCTAATCTTATGGCTATAGAACGCGTGCATCTCCTCCCCTTACACCTCCCCACCACATTCCTAAAGGCCTATTTATTGCAATCCCTTTTACCCAGTATATCATGTCCAGCTAGCGACAAAAAATGACTTCATTCAAATTTGAAATATCTACCCTGAGAAAGATACTGTGAAGAGAATGAAAACACACACACACACACACACACACACACAGACTTGGAAAAATGTTTCTAAGACACATCTGATAAAGGATTATTATCCAAAATATACAAAGAACTCTTAAAACGCAAGAAGACAAAAATACAATGAAAAAATTAGCAGACACCTCATCAGAAGACCATACAGAGATGGTAAATAAGCATATAAAAAGACGTCCCACACCACATGTCATCCGGGAATTGCAAATTAAAATAACAATGATATAACAGGACATACCTATTTAGCATGGCCAAAATCCAGAACACTTGGAATTCCAAATGCTGGCAAGGATATGGAGCAATAGAAACTCTCATTCATCACTGGTGGGAATACAAAATGGTACAGCTGCTTTGGAAGACAGTTTGGTAGTTTCTTGCAAAATTAAACCTCTTCTTATCATACAACCTAGCAATAGTGCCCCTTGGTATTTACCCAAAGGAGTTGAAGACTTACATGTACACAAAAATCTGCACATGTATGCTGATAGTAGCTTTATTCAAACTTGCCAAAATTTGGAAGGAACAAAGATGTTATTCAGTAGGTGAATGGATAAACTGCCTTACACTCAGAAAATGGAATATTAATTCAATGCTAAAAAGAAACAATTTATCAAGCCATGCAAAGACATGGAGGAAACTTAAATGCGTATTTAGTAAGTGAAAAAGCCAATCTAAAAAGACTAGACGTGGTATGATTCAAACTATATGACATTTTGTAAAAGGCGAAACTATCAATACAGTAAAAAGATCAATGGTTAACAACGGTTGGGGTGAGAGGTGAATAAGGTGGAACCCATAGGGTTTTAGGGCAGTGAAAATATTCTGCATGATACTATAATGGTGGGTACGTGTCATTCCACATTGTCCAAACCCACAGAATGTACACCACCAGGAGTGAACCCTAATGTCCACTATGGACTTGTAGGTGATACCCATGTATGTTGACCAACTGTAACAACTGTACCACTCCAGTGGAGAATGTTGATGAGAGGGAAGACTCTGCACGTGTGGGGGCTGAGGATAAATGAGAAATCTCTGTACCTTCTCAATTTTGCTGTAAACCAAGAATTGCTCTAAAAGATAAAGTTTATTTTTTCTTTAAATGTCACATTCACCTCAAGGCCATTCGTTTTGCTTCCTTTTTCTGAAGAACTCAAAGCTGGGGCCAGGCAATTCCTTTAGTTACAGTGGGCCCCTTCAGTCATTTAGAACCAGGTGCTTTCATAGTTAGGATAATGCACACTGTTGGCTCCAGGCACATTCTGTGGCCTCACTTCTCACCTTCACACCTGTGCATCAAACCTCACACAAACATTACCTCGTTTGCAATTAGTCCAAGTGTGTTAGGGTTTGTTGTTTTTTACTTTTGTTTCTGTTTTGTTTTGGTTTGGTTTGTTTTGCTTCTTCCCTTGAGAAATGTACTTTTTGAAGTCAGAATTCCTACCTCATTTAAGTGGGAAATGATATGCCGATTTTACTATGCCTGAGACCACAAGAAAAATACATACAACCCGAAGGTGTCCTTTATTAGCGACAATTTTGTTTTTCTGATGTTAAGGGAACCCCTGTGAAAATCAAAACCTATTTAGGAAAGAATTATAATAAGCATAACAATAAAATTAGGAACAATGTTAATGTCTAAGAACAGGGGAAGATAAGTAAACAGGATATGCTGACTGATTAAGCTGTTTATTGACAATAATGGTTATGAGGAATGCCTACGATACAGTAAATGAAAAGCATAATATATATATATATATTCATTCACTCAGAAAATTCATACTACATCCTGGCTACCCACTCTGTCCCTATGATAGCTGGTGGGGATCAGCAACAAATACAACAGATCTGATCTCTGAAACCATGGTGCTTTCAATACAATCTCAGTGGTTCTCAAAGTGTGGTCTGTGGATCAATTGTATCAGCATCACCTGGAACTTGTGAGAAATCAAATTTTGAAGTTCCAGCCAAAACCTGCTCTCTCAGAAATTTGGGCGATGGGGCTCAGTAATCTGTGTTTTAGAAAGCCTCTCCAGTGATTCTGATACATGCTCAATTTGAGAATCACTGGTCCAGCAGAGAAGACAAATATTAAATGAAGTTATTCATGGTAATTAAATCAAGTGTCATAAGAGAAGAGTAAGAAATTGTAAGGGAAGGTATCAGAACAGGATATAAGGTGTTTGCCTCTTTGAAGATTCAAAGGAAGCTTCCCTGAAGAATTGATGGAATAAAAATGGGCCATTGTATAGAGAGATGGATAATGGACAGATATGTGATAAAACAAGCATAATAAATTGTTATGGGCAGCATCTTAGTGGTAGGTATACAAGTATTTACTGTAAAGTTTTTCAACTTTTGAAAATTTCCATGGTAGAATGTTGAAGAAAATAGAATGTGATTTCAGGAAGACTGGAGACAGTAGAATGGTGAGTGAAGGCATTCTTGATACAGGAACATAGTCCATGCTACTCAATCCTCATTCATTTGTCAAGTTTTATAAGTCTCATGAGCAATTGAAGGAAAGACAGTATGGCTGGAGTATAGTGACTAAAGGGGAGATAGGCATAACAAGGTCAAGACTAGAGGTCAACGGTTTTGACAATGTAGGGTTGGATCAGAAAGGCCATATAAAGGTTAGTTTTCACAATGTATCACTAGCTCATACTTTTTATTGCTGAGTAGTATTGAATTATATAAATGTACCCGTTTGCTTATTCAGTTTCCTATGGATGTACATTTGGATTGCTTCCAGTCTTTAGTTATTATAAACAAAGCTGCTATGAACACTTACATCTAAGTCTTTAGTGTATGTGTGATTTCATTTCCATCGGAGTATAATTGCTGAGTCATAGAATAGATAAATGTAGAAAACTGCTGAACAGTTCATCAGTTTTCTGATGCAGTTGTGCCATTTTACACCTCTACCAACAATGTTTAAGATTCTAGTTGCTCCACATACATTCCCAAATTTTCCTTTTAACCATGCTAGTGGGTATATAGCGGTATCTCATTTGTTTTATTGATTGATTGATTGATTGATTTAAAAACATGTGTGTGCCCATGTGAGGGAGGGGCAGAGGGAGAGGGAGAGAGAGAATCCTAAGCAGGCTCCACACCCCGTGCAGAACCCTGATGCAGGGCTAGATCTCACAACCATGAAATCATGACCTAAGCCGAAATCGCGAATCTGACACTTAACCATTTGAGCCATCCAGGCACCCTTCATTTGCTTTAATTTACATTTCCCTGATGACTAATGATGTTGAACAGTTTTTCATATGTTCACTGACAACTAGAATATCTTCTTTTGTGAAGTGTCTCTTGAAATGTTTTGCTATTTTTAATTGCATTTTTCTTATTAATGAGTTATAGGACTTCTTTATATATTCTAGATATAAGTCCTTTGCAAATATATACATTGTGAATGTTTTCACCCAATCTATGCCTTGTCTGTTTTCTCTCTTGATGTGCATAGGTTTTTAATTTTGATGAAGTTCAATTTATCAATATATTCCTTTTGGTGCCTGTGTTTTTTTGTATTAAGGGAAAATAAATCTTTGGCTTTTACAAAGTTGTGAAAATAGTCTTCTATGTGTTATTTGAATATAGCTCATGTTTAGGTGTATGCTACATCTCCAATAAGTTGTATTATATGACATAAAGTATGTGTTGAGTTTCATTTTTTCCATGCAGATGTGCAGTTGCTCTAGTACTATTTATGAGAACACTTTCATTAACCATTGAGTTGCTTAGGCACCCTTGTATGTTTTTTTATTATTTTTTTAAGTTTATTTATTTACTTTAAGAGAGGAAAGCACAATAGGGGAGAGAGAGAAGGAGAGACAGAATCCCAAGCAGGTCCACACCATCAGCACACAGCCCAACACAGGGCTCGAACTCACAAACTGTGAGATCATAACCTGAGCCGAGATCAAGTGTTGGACATTTCACTGACTATACCACCCAGGTGCCCCTATATTTTTACCATATATACATGATTCCATTGATAGAACTTCTATTGTATTGCATAGATTTATATTTTTTGACAGTATCAGTTCTCCTTGATTACATCAGCTCTATGGTAAATCTTAAAATCAGATAGCATAAGTAACCCACATTTTCCTCCTCAAGATTTTTTAAGGGTATATTCTAGGGTCCTGTACATTCCCATGCAAACTTTAGAAAAAATTCTTTAAAATTTCCTTTGTGGAAAAATTTTAAAGTTTAAATTCATTTTCTTCAATAGATATAGACAACTCAGATTTTTTAAAATGTTTATTTATTTTGAGACAGAGAGAGGGGGTGCGGCAGTGAGAGAGAAGAGAAAGAGAACCTTGAGATCATGACCTGAGCTGAAATCAAGAGTCAGACGCTTAACTAAGTGAGCCACCCAGTCGTCCCTAGACCACTCGGATTTTTTTAAAAAATTTCTTCTAATGGCAGCTTTCGTACCTTGTGCTTTTCAAATATTTTTTTTTCATTTCATCTAAGTTGCTGAATTTCTTGGAATAAAGTTTGTCTCATACTACCTTTCCCTTATTATCTTTTCAGTGTTTCTAGGATCTGTGATGATGTTTTATCTTTCATTTCTGATATTGGTAGTTTATGTTTTCTATCATTTTTTTCTTAATCAATCTTGTTAAGCATTATCCATTTTTTAAAACTTTTCAAAGAACCAATTTTTTGTTGATTTTCTCAATTTCTTGTCCATTATCTATTTTATTGATTTCCATACATATTTTATTAAAGATGTCTTCCATTTCCTTTGAGTTTAATTAGTTTTCTTTTTCCTATCTTCTTAAAGTGGGATCACGGATCAGTGATTTATATTTTTTCTTTCTAATATATTCATTTAAAATTTACATTTCCCTCAGCTTCTTCCCATAAATTTTGACATACTAAGTTTTCATTTTTATTCCTTCAAAATATATTCTAATTGCCCTGATTGTTTTTATTTGATCCATAGGTTATTCTATAGTGAGTTGTTTAATTTCCAAGTATTTGAGGATTTTCAGATATTCTTCTGTTATTGATTCCAACTTAATACCATTGCACGAAGGAAATATTCTAAGTGCATTAAAAACAAACAAACAAACAAACAAACAAAGGGGCGCCTGGGTGGCTCAGTCGGTTGGGTGTCCGACTTCGGCTCAGGTCATGATATCACAGTTTGTGGGTTTGAGGCCCGCATCAGGCTCTGTGCTGACAGCTCAGAGCCTGGAGCTTGCTCCTGATTCTGTGTTTCCCTCTCTCCCTGCCCCTCCCCTGCTCGTGCTCTGTCTCTCTCTCAAAAATAAACATTAAAAAAAAATAAGAAAATATTCTAAGTGTTATTTTGCTCCTTTAAAACTGAGATTTTTTTTTAATGGCCTATAATATAGTGTATCTCATTAAGAATTTGATGTACACTTGAGCAAGAAGATTAATTTCTCATTAATTTCATCACTGGTCACTTACGGCTCTGTCACCTATTATCATCCTGAGACCTAGCTTGGTGAGGCAGCCTCTATCTAAGGGCATTTCTGGTCTCATGCCAAAGGAAATGGGCAACATATCAAAGTATCCTCTGGCTCTTAAAAATTCTACCTAGAAGGGACATGTACTACTTCAGTTCACATTCACTGACTAAAGAAATGTACATGGCTATTTCTGATGCCAATCAGAAAGGGGTGTATAATCCTACAACAAAGAACGGCAATAAGTAATCTTAACACATAATTCCTGCCAAAGACATACATATTAGTCTTAAATGACCTGTTGATACTGTCTCTAACTACTTTTCCAACCAGCTACTTTTCTGCATTTCTACTGCCCACACTGCTGTCCAAACCACTCTCGAGGCCCATCTGGACAGCTGCAAGAAAGTTCTTAGATCTGTCTACATCCACTCTGGCTCCTTGACAGCAGTTAGAATATTCAACAAAAATTTGTAGAATGTCACATACATTCTATTCCCATCAAATCCATCACTATCCACCAGTCCCTGCTTTGAAAACTTCTTAATGGCTTCCCATTGCATTTAAGTTAAGAAAATTTTTCATTCAATCCACACAACCTTGCAGAACTTAGTTCTGTCTACCACTTCAGGCTCCTCTCTAACCACTCCCACCCTGGTTAGCCTCACACTCTCAGTGCCTTGAATACACCAAGCTCTTTATAGCGCCATGGACCTTGCATGGGCTGTTCTTGCAGCCTGGAATGTCCTTTTCTCCACTCTTCACCCAGCTCACCTTCACATCTATGTTAGGATGTGACACCCCTACTTCCCTTGTTCTTAGAGCACATTTTTATTCTGTTCACACCACCTATGTTTGTGGTTCTATATTTATTTGCATGACAACTTTTTTGTCCCCTTCATGGACCACTGAATTGAATTATTCACATTCCTCAGTTCAGGAGTACAATTATCTGCAGTTCATGCCAGCCAATTCTTTTCTTTTACTTTTATCCTCCATCATGGTTTTCACTCATTTCTCCCCTCGCTCCATACCCCCTCACTCTAATCCATTTTAAGGGTGTCTCTTCAATTTTCCCTACCTATTTTTGTAAAGTTTATTTATTTTGAGAAAGAGAGAGAGAGAGAGAGAGAGAGCAGGGGAGGGGCAGAGAGAGAGAGAGAGAGGGAGAGAGAGAATCCCAAGAAGCCTCCATATTGTTAGTGCAGAGCCTGACACAGGGCTTAAACTCACGAACTGGGAGATCATGACCTGAGCCAATATCAAGAGTTGGATGCTTAACCGAATGACCCACCCAGGCGACCCCCCCATATATTTATCCAAACACACACACGTGTGCACAAACACACACACACACAGCACATTATGTATTCTGATTATTGTCAGAGCTCTGTCTAAATTGCTTTGTGACTATCAAGCTTGTATTTGTGGCTCACCCTTTGTGGTATCATTTCCACTTTACAGATGAAGAGAACAAAGTGAAGCTGAGTAGTGTCTTGAGTCTTCACAGGCAGGGCTTTGTAGATCCATGAATGGAATCCAGCTTTATCTCATTTTCATGTCAGTACTTCAACCTCCCTATCAAGTCACCTCTGCTGTCACTCTATCCTTCTGAGAGATACGAAAATGATGCAGAAATGTCATGTCAGAGAAGTCAGGTGGCTTGCCCAAGCGGTAGACTTAAATTTAAAATCTACTTCCTTCTCATTCTTGTACAGCACTCCCCAGTTACCTACATGTGGTCAATGCCTCCAAACACACTGAGTTCAAGGTCTCATTTCCTGCTCTGATTGCAGAATCCAGGCTTCTTTTTCCCTTCCAGAAGCCAACTGCCGAAACTTACTGAAAACCCCAAGCCCCATGCCAGCTCTCGGCTTTGTGCAAAGCTTTCCTGTTTGCCCAGCCTCAAACCAGCTATTTGGAGTTGGCAAAGCTGTTTACTTTCAAGCCTCCATTGTCAATAGATCAAGTAGAAACATTGATAACTCAATGAAGCTCCGGGCAGCCTGCCCATCAAGAGCCCCGACATGATACATTTCTATGTACAGGAAGATTTACCCCTGGAACCTAAGCAAACAGAAATTCCTGATTTTGATCCAGAGTGAATATCAGTGTCGTCCACCCCCACACTTGCCAGGACAGTGAGGAAGATGTGCAAACATCTATCTTGGCTAAAATAGCCTTTTGGACCTTGTAGGGCACTAACGGGCTTGGGGCTTAATAGGCATGAAAAAACAGCTTACGGGGACTAGAGCTGAGATTCTCTCGAATGATGGGTGAGGGAGGCCACAGCTCTCCCTCCCTTGACAATTATTTATTGATTGTCTACTGTGTTGCAGGCACTGGGTTAGAAATGAGGGATGTTGAGGATAGAATGCAGAGTCCCTATGTTCAATATTGTCACAGTCTAGCAGGAGAAATAAGTAAAGCAAGTGAAGGAAGGAAAGCAACTATCGCAATGCTTTGAAATCCCCTCCAGTGAGTAAGATCCAAGTCCTGCCTGACAAGGTAAACCTCACAGCAGGACACAGAAGAGTTACTATTCCTGAGGCCACTTAAATATGTTATGAACACCTCAGCAAGCCAAATGGAGGCAGATCACAAGGCTGGAGCTGGCAAGGGACTGACACTGAATAGGATGCTGCCTGGGTGACACATTCTGGAAATTAACCCCCCAAGGGATAGTAGAAAACACATTAAAGCTTCCTCTTCTTCAATCCTCTTGTGTATAAAACTAAAATACTTGGGCTACTCCTTTTGCAACTTAGCAAGCCACTTGAGATGAGTCACCAAGGAGAATTATATAGACCTCAGATTGTATGTATATGCACTTCCTTGTTATTCGGACGTCTGATTTCCATCAGGTGTTTCTGGGCATATTTCCCTCTGCCTTGATCCTCTTCTAAACATTAGTGTCATTCGTGCTGCCTCTCTGTCCCTGGCCTCTTTTTCTATTAGGTTTTAATCATTTACTCTATAGAGAAGACTGAGTTTTGAAATTAGGGATATAATACAAGTTTTTTCTAGATAACTGTAACATGTTCACCCTAGCAATTTATTTTATAATGGAACATTGTGTTTTAGAAACATGAGATAACTTTCAGGCTTCAAGATTTATACTCTTTTGATTATTACACTTTAATTACTATTCCCAGCCTCCTTAGAACACACAGCTACCTCTCATAGAGGAAACTAAATTAAACATTGCTAACCAGGGCTGCTGTCTATGGCTGCATAGATTATTTCAGAGGATGCTATTCACATCATCATCTGACGAAAGACACCTTGCAGTTGTGCAGTGCACAACTTGGGCAGCTGTTAGATATGATAGCCTACCTACTTTAGTGGAACTCTCCTATAAAAATAAGGCATTGAACATGATGATATCTAATGAAGAGATTGGATGTGATAAGAGCTAATATTTCTTCCTGTTCTAATGTCTCCGATGCTAGGAATTCTATACACTTGAAATAAACAGCTTATGACTTTGTCTTGTGCACAGCTTTGAATCTAGAAGACTGAGGAGCAATAACACAGAACCGGCCATGAAATGTAGGGCTAGATGTAAGCCTAAGCTGCCCCCCTGCATGCCTAGGAGTCTATGTAGGTATTTAGCCAATTCCTAATGTCACAAGTCAGACATGAAGTAAATACCAGTAGGACAAGGTCCATGGTTTGGTTTTGGTACTGAGAGAATGGAGTGGCATAAACGAAGTGGGTAAGTAATAAGCAGGGTATTCCACTCAGCAGAAGTATTCACAAGCTATTTCTCTAGGTGGATTACTTCTCTCTATCTCTCACTAGACTGACCACATTGAAAGCAGAACTCTTTATTCAACGTCCACCATCTTCCCATCTGCCTGGATCTTTCTTCTAGGTTAACAACTAACATTAGCTTATTAAGCATCTGAGAATCCTACAGTAAATAAACTGATCTCATTCTGCTTAAGTCGCTGTTTCCAAACTAATAATGGCCACAGAATCACTTTTTCACAGACCATGGATTAATATCTCACAGAACCTCCAAGGAATAGCCTTGACACCATTACTCCAAGCAGTCTTTACTACCACTGAGATGCTGGTTCCAACAACTAGGTCTCATAGATGTGCGATGGGATTCTTAGCTGGAGGAGTATAGTTGCCAGAAATGATGACTTTTGTTTATCCCAGTCACCAAAGCACTAACGAACTGTTAGAACACCAGCCAGAGTCAAAGGACTCAAGTCAGAGTTGCGGGAAGTGGCTACGGAGCTCCGTGCCTGGTCTCCAGGTCTTCCCCATCCTGTTCCAATCCAAGTCAGGCTTCCAGCCAAAATCACTCCATCCATGGCCGCAGTTATCCCACCTGTGTGTATACAAGAGTTTGCAGGTGTCCTTAAGAGGGATAGAGGTGGACAGTGTAAGAGATACACGTTTTAATGCATTTTCTCCCTCTGATAACTCTTATTGGCCATTCAGTCATTTTCTCTCATTCCCCTTACCTGTTCTACACCCAATTAAACCTGATATTTAATACTGGCCTTTCTAACTCTCAGTCCTGTTACCAAGCTGTTATTGTCCTCCTCCAGGCTAAAAGAGTCTCTGCAAGCAATGATATTATTAATTGCTATTATTAAAACTATTATATCTCTTAATATTGACTGATAGTTTCTATGCCTCTCTTTGAAATCACTGATATTTTTCAAGGAGTTTTGTTCACCCCTGATCAAAAGAGACCAGAAAAAAATCAGGAAAGATGACTTTCTGGGGCCCCTAACATGCCGATAGCCCTGTAGCATCTTAAAGAAATAAAACCTGCTCTTATCACCCTCCTCTTAAAATTCTTCAAAAGCTCTCCAGAGCATAAAGAGCATTTAATGATAATAAGAGAGAACCTTTACTGGGGATTCACATTGTGGGAACTTCTGTGCTAAATGCTTTCACTCTCATTGTCACAGCAAACCTACAAAGCGAATATAATTATTAGCCTGTGTATATCAGTGAAAAAAACCTTACTTTTAAGATGAAATAATCAAATACCCAGTCATAAGGATAACTCTGGCAATAGCATAAAGGACAGAATTTTTAGAGTAGATCGAGCTTAGAGTCCAGGAGTCTGTCATTACTCCTCCCCTCTTTGAACACACTGTTAATTTAAAAAAAAAAGGTGGGGGAAGCCCCCACTGTGTGGAGATGCACAAAGTCTCTGGCCAAGTTCCCTGGTTTCTGAGTCTTTTGGTCCAGGTCACTCTCTCTTTACCCTTGTGGTCTCCTCACTTGTTTTATTTCCCAAAGAAATTTCCGGTTTTCTTTTGCACACCTTCTATTTAAGGAAAGCCTAATCATCCTTCTCTGGGTCCCCAAAGATTTCTAAACTTTCCATTCTCAGTATACAAAAATATAAATCTCCTATTCTAAGACATTCTTTATTTGTCAGGATGAGGGTTATTTTGCTCGCAAGTGACAGAAACCCAATTAGCTTATGTAAAAAAAAAAAAAGTGAATTCATTTTCTTATGTAATCAGAAGGGCCCAGAGGGCTGAATCTGGCCAGGTAAAAGTAGGACCAGGATTTCAAACTGTCACCTGGACTTTCTCTCTTCACTTTTTGGTTCTACCATCATCTTGCCTTACTTTCACATACAGTAAAACCTCGGATTGTGAATAATTTGTTCTGTGAGTGTTCTGCAAGACAAGCAAACATTTCCAATAAATTTTAACTTGATAAACGAGCACCGTCTGGCAATAAGGGTACATGACGTCAACTGTCACATGATCACAACTGAGCCAGCAGTTCTTCTCTCGCATGCGCACAGGACTGTGGGTGATTGTCTCCCATGCTTTGATGCTTGGTCTCAGGGCACAGTGTTTGGCAGAAATCAGTGATTTTTCAGAATGTTGGAAGGTCCCCACAACTGACACTAGTGTATTTTTTGTCATGTCAAAGCACCAATGGACAGTCCTTTGCTTTTCCATATAAGAGTAAGTTTAGGAACACTTTGCTTCATTCTAGATCAGGCTGCCTATAGATGTAGACCCTTTCCTCTGCTGCTTTATCGCCAGTTACATTAAATATGGTATATGACAAGAGTTTATTTCTACTGTATTGTAGTGAACATCTGTGGGAGCATATACAATGGCCCCCAGGCAGGAAAAGGTTGAAAAGAAAGGCTGTAAGAAGAAGGATACAATTATGGTGGAAGTTAAGAAGAAAATCATTGAGAAGTACAAACGAAGTATTCAAGTGGCCGAAACTGCAAGATTTTATAAGATGTCTGCATCTTGTCTGCAGAGGCAGAAGAGGAAAAGGTGGAGGAATCCCATACTTCAAATGAGATTAGGGAGATGTGTAAAATGTGGGAAACAGTGAAAAATTTTATAGAAAAGCACCACCCAAATAAGGTAACACTGCGATTGATGGTTCGGTTTAACGACAATGCAATGTCACATTTCCGCAAAATCCTCAAAAGGAGGCAAAAGCAGGTGCCATTGGATAGGTTCCTTGTTAAAGCTGCATGAAAAGAAAAAGATTCCACCTGAGCCAATAGATAGGGGTGATTCCATTAGTGATAGTGAAAATCATCCTATACAATACATCCTATACAATAACCCTCCTCTCGTCTCCCTCACACCAGCCACAAAGGTTTTCAAAGGTAAGTGCAGGTTAATTTGTTTTTCTTTATGTTTTGTATTTTCTTTATTATTTCATATTATATTACAGTATTGTAATCATTTTATATGAATATTTTTGGGTTGTAGAACAAATCATCTGAGTTTCCATTATTTCTTATGGGGAAATTTGCTTTGATATACAAGTGCTTTGGATTACAAGCATGTTTCCAGAATGAATTATGCTCACAAACCAAAGTTTTACCGTACTTTCTTCATATGGTAACAAGGTGGTGATGAGTAGCCCTAAGTTTATATATTCCTCACAGTCTTAGTCCCAGGGTAATATGTATGGCACTCTCCTCACAAGCTGCTATACCAATCTTTCATAATGGTGTTCATCAGCAATGTTTGGATTTATGGACTTGATCCTGGACCAATAATGGTGTTCAGAGGGGTGTAAGGTATCAGGATCAACCTGCTGGCAGTGACCTGAAGTGGAACATCTATCAACTTTCGAGAGCCAATTCCATGCTTCTCTCCCCAGCTCCACATTTAGTGATGTCATGTTGGGAGATAGGTCAGCCATGATGGGAAGGCTGTAGAGGCAACCAATGTGACTTCAACTAATCAGGACTTCCTCATTTGGAAAGGCAGACTGTCAGCATGCCACATGTCATAGGCTCATCCGTATTTTAGGAAATAATATTTTAGGAAATACATAGCTGACCTTTCTACTAACATCACATGGAATAGGAAAAGTTCCAAACACAAAAGCACAAATGACAGAACAGGCCAAGTATCTGGCATCTATCACATATAAAACTTTTTCTTTGTTTTCAGTCAAAAAATGGCAAATCCTACCCTTTTTGAGGGGTGAAAGTATAGTTTTCTACGTCATTTCAAATGCACACATCCCAGGGACCTGCCTATAGTTACTGTCAGAAAACTGAAGAAGAGAACCAGGAACAAGACATACCTTTCTCACCCGGGAGCTCTCTCCCCCGGAAGTGACCTACTAGAAAAGGTAAAGGATTCATAATAATCATCTTACCCAGTAGAAGCATTACTCAACACACTGTGAAAGTTTAACAAATATTTCTTGAAATACTAAGGACCGATAGACATCTTGCATCTATCGAATGTGTTATATTTGTAGATTTTGTTAGCTGGACTAGCGCTAAGTTGGCCATTATATAGACTAAGGTAATACCTTTCCCCAAGATACCTTAGGATATCCTAACTTCCAAGAAGTTATGGAAATAGTGAAATAGGTCTCCAGAAATACCATTTCTTTAACTGGAGCCTAGGAGCCAGATGGCAAAGGTTTTTGAAACCTATCTGTAATTATCATCACTTCTGATAAACTGTATTCTATTTTCCCTCCACAACTGGAGAAGTAGATGATTCAGAACACACACACACACACACACACACACACACCATTATAAACTAAGGAGACTTCCATGGTAGGGCAAGATTCACTTCCCTGACCTATATGACTACATATGTTTATGCGTACTCTCAGACCAGCCCTACCTAGCCTAAAAGATCATGCCCTGTGGGAAGAGAGTAACTATCACATACAAATGTAACTGTCCCTGAGATCCCAAGCAGCTTTGCCGTTATGCACTTCAATGAAAAGTAGAAGTGGCAAAGAGTCTGCAGTAACAAACATGTCCTGGGACTATTTGGGGATTGATCAGCCATCTAGAGAAAACAGCATTGGTGGAGAGAAGTAACACTGACCAAACAAGCAGAGGAGCCACAGAACAGTATGTGGTAAGACATCTCTGTGCCTCACTGAACACCAGAGGATACAACAGAAGAAAGTAGCCTTCACTGGTGGCCAAATTGGAGAGAAGATCAACAGAAGGGATTTCCTAAAAAATAAGGATCTTCCTGCTAGTCAGTATGTATGGACTCAGAACCCATCAACTGGGTTTCTTACTGCAATGTGGCCACAGTTTTAATCACCAGCTAGTGACATCTGTGATGTTTGAGTTAAAGTTTAATATCATTTTATAGGGTTTAAAGATGGTAAAAACTATAGCATGGTTTATTATATGATTTTCTATTTCTTAATCATGAAACTTGATGCTTGCTACAAATTCTCCTGATGATGCAACTTTGTGTATAAGATCCTTCATAATTCACTTATTTCCTAGAAGGTAGAGGTTTAACTGAGTTGGCATTGTATCCCTGTGGCCTGACCCCTGCATCTCTCTCTTGTCTGATTTCCTTTTTCTTTCTCCTATATATCCTGAAACAGTCTGAATGCATGTTAAGGAACACACAGTGTGTATGCCTTCATACGTTTAAATATGCTCTTCTCTCTGCTTGGGATGCTACACCAGCCCTAAATCCCTCAGTGTGGTATCATCTTTTTCATGCATCAAAAAACAACTCAGTTTTTACCTTTTATTTTTACCCCACTTCTTCTTCGTTCACCCCTTTCTGACTCAATCTGCTTGTATGGTGTTAGGCCTAACATTTCCTCTCTCAAGTAACCCAAAGAGGGGCACCTGGGTGGCTCAGTCAGTTAAGTGGACAGTTTTGGTTCAGGTAGTGATCCTGTGGTTCGTGAGTTCAAGCCCTGCATTAGGCTCTGTGCTGACAGCTCAGAGCCTGGAGCTTGCTTCAGATTCTATACCTCTCTCTCTGCCTCTCCCCTGTTCATGCTCTGCCTCTCTCTCTCTCTCTCTCTCTCTCAAAAATAAATAAACATTAAAAAAAAAACACAAGTAACCAGAGAGAGTATTTGCCATGATAATGACATTTTGAATGCAAGCACATCTTATTGACTAGATCATGAATTCCTTGAAAGTAGGGGTTTCTATATAATTTTGTTTTGCACTCCTGGAGCCTAGAATAGTACTGGGTGCCTAGTAAGAATTTAATAAACATGTGATCAACTTGAATAGGCAACAGTCTGGTGCTTAAAATCTTCAAAAGTATTACAAACTCTACCAAGAAATATTTTTAAGTTTATTTTTTTAAATAATGATCACTGTCTGGACTTCTAATATTCATGTTAAAATGTATTATTTTCAAGGGCCTATATAAGTAGAAATTATAGGAAAACGTTTAAGCTGTTTTATGGGGTTTTTTTAATCACTATTCATCAAGAAGGAAGAATGTCCCAAAGCGGAGTAAAACATGTTACCAAATACTATAATTAATTGATTCTAGATAAAGAAGACATATTGAATTGCTAATTATGAAGTTCATGTCAACAGAGCAATGGCCATTCAGTAGATAAATGAGTGAGAAAATCTTTCTTCAGTTACATGAGAAAAATATGACCGAAGAAATTCTAGTTGCAACAGAAATTAATCACAATAATTTGCAAATCAGTTCAAATACTAAGAGTACAGGAAAAAAAGTTCTTTTTTTTTCCAAGAAGAATAACATTTTAATGGTGGAAACTTTCCTTAACAGAATTAAATTTTTTTGAATGTTAAAGCAGAATCAATTTAATTTGAATAAATGGATATGTTTTTTCAACCCAAGAGTTGAGTCCATCTTATAAAGTGTGGTTATGAGACTGTATTGATCTCACTGACATGTAAAAAGCATAGTGTTAATTTTCAGAAGCAGGCCATGCTGAAATCAGAGGCCTTAAATATTTGTTTGCTATTCTCATTGTCCATAAATGTTATGACTAAATATTAAATGTGGGGGAACATGAAATATAGTAAATAAATGGCTCACTGAGATGATGTTGCTGAATATTTCATTGACACTAATTCATCAGGGTCAAAAACAGATGGAGCCTCACTAGTCATATCTGATAGCTCAAGTACTACCCTTCTCCAATTTCATCATTGCCAGACTTACTTGCTAAATTTAAATTAAATGTTTGCCAAACTCTTAATATGAACAAAGCATTGTGTAGAAAGAACATAAAGGTAAAATGAGACATAGCCCTTCCCCTCAAGAGGCAAATAATCCAAAAGAAAAGACGAATACACTTACAAGCTTATTCCAATCAACATACATTAAGTACCTGTTGTTTCTAGAGCACCGTATTAAGATCTATACCAGTGAGGTAAAAATAACCTGATTATTGCAAACATTGCTTTTATAGGAAGGATACCTAATTTCTACTATACACTATGTGTCCACTTGGGTAAAACTGACTCCTTTGTGTATAGTGGCCTTATTTAAAGTGGCCAAGAGAGGAATTTCTCTTAGAACTGGGAAGTGGCAACACAGAAGCCAGTGCTCATCAAAGACATTGAGAAACTCATATAAACAAAAAGAAGTAAGTTTTGTAACTGATGCTGCAGTCTATATGGAACTTGGCAAGGCCTACTATAATTATACATGCTTACAAGTCGAAATTACTGCTAATACCTTACAGATTGGATATGTCTCAAATCAATGTGTTCAAAGTTAAATGGCCAACGAAAAGTGGGAAAGACCCACCTGTATCGCAAACTCAGTAGAACTGCAAAGCTTTAATGTAGCAAAACAAATAGATAAATATGGGCATCAACTGTGTTTGTGAGTGTAGGCTAGGGTGAGCTGTAGTAGCATTTGTCCTTAAATGTCTGTGGCTTAACACAATAAAGATATATTGTTGACTCTTGTAAATTCTGAAGTTGGAAGATAAGATCTTTAAAGAAGTGGCCCTGGTTGAGGTGATTCTTTGATTCTGGCTGTTTTGAACTTGTTAGGACGCCATATCTGCATGTCATTCTGTGGGAAAAAAAGAGAAAAATGAAGGGTTGAGCACAAACCCTTAAGAATTTCATCCTGAAAGTGACATTAGTCATTTCCCCCATATTTCATTAGCAAGAGAATCGCATGGCCCTGCCTGATTTCAAGGGGCCTGAGGAATACAGAAGAGTACGTTCAATAATCAATATTCAATAATATTCTGGCTGTTCAATGATTAGAGAATGCTTGCACCACATGACAACTCACGCCAAGTCCAAGAAAGAGATGGAGACACTGCCAACTGTTAATAGAATGGAGTGACAGGTAACTTTTGAAAGAGAGCGTACACTGTGTGGGACAAGTGAAGATGAGTGGAGATTTGCCTCAGATCCAGGGAATTCTGATACTGCAGGAAGAGAAAATAAAGTGTCAGGGATCAGTCCACAAGATCAATACATACAATAATGGCTAGAGTTCAGATGAAACTCCAAGTCAAGTTAAAGAACAAGTAATTATTTTAAAAAATTAGGGGCAATGGTACTTGTAAGACAAAATTTAAGGTGCTGGGCCTTCAAAATTTCATTGAGATGTGATTGTTCTAAACCAAGACGTCCATCATAGGGTGCACCCAGGATGCGAATTTTGTAACTCAGATGATTCATATGAAGCCAGTCCATGGATCCCATTTTGAGAAACAATGGCTCAGTGAGTGAGCCAAGTTAGAATTTGTACAGAAAGCAAAGCAAAATAATAAGATTAAAAACACCAATTCTGTAAAATTGGTAAATACCAGTATTGAATAGGGGCTTAAGTTAAGTGCACACTAAAATTGCCAAGAGTCTAAAGTGGTGTCATCATATAAACTTGTGGAATAATTGTATCATATTTTTTATAACTAATCTTAATATAAGTTAAGGTAAATGGCAATTTCCTATTCTTTCTTTTTTACAAAATTGGCTCTTCTAAATATTTCTTATTATAAAAATATTAGGGATCCACATTTTTTTAGTAGTTAGGTTCCTCTTTATTTTAAGGGCACCATGCTCCTTAAAATGTTTGGGGAGTTAAAGATCTGAAAAGGTCAAAAAGAGAGTTCTCAGTTAAGAGTTGTCTATAATGGGATGCCCGGCTGGCTCAGTCAGTGGAGTGTGTAACTCTTGATAGCAGGGTTGTTGTGAGTTCAAGCCCCGCATTAGGTGTGGAGATTCCTTAAAAACAAAATCTCAAAAAAAAAAAAAAAAAAGGCACAGTGATCTATAGTGTTGGTAGGGAAAGGCATAAGGATCCAGGACACTGGCCAAAGAAATCACCTACGATTACAAATTCATTGAGAAGAGATAAACAAAAATTATAATCTTGGTATGTACACAAACATATACTGGCTCAAACCAGGAGAATAACAGGGGCAGAGGTATGCTATTCTTTATCCTAGCTAAATCCAACTGGCTGGGAATCCACAGACAAGGAACCAGAGGCAAAATTTATCCATTGGCCCTTCAAGCAGATGCAGCAGCTATGAATGACTGGAGATTCATTTGACACTAGAATATGAAAAAATGTCAAATACACATGTACTACATGAAATAAATACCAGCCCTGATATGTGAGCCATGCAGTTGAGTTCTGTTGCCAACTAAAGAATTATGTCCCTTGGAGTTAGGAAAACTAGACAGCCACCTGCAAAAGAATTAAGTTGGACCCTATCTAACATCGTACAGGAAAAGTAACTCAAGATGGGTTAAAGGTGTAAATGTAAGACTCCAGACTATAAAACTCCTTGCAGAAAACATAGGAGAAAAGTTTCATGACATTGAATTTGGCAGTGATTTCTTGGCCACGATACCAAAAGCAAAGGCAATAAAAACAAACATAGACTAATGGGTCTACATCAAACTTAGGAATTTTTGTGCAATAGAGACAATCACCAGAGTAAAAAGGCAACCTATAGAATGGAAAGATATATTTTCAAATTACATAATTGATAAGGGGCTGATATTCAGAATATATAATGAGCTAGCTATAAACTAATTAGAGAGCTAGTGGTAGGCCAAACAAAAAAAATGAAAGAAACACGTTTTTGAGTAGGCTTTTATGTGCCAATCTCTCTCCTCACTCCATTATCTCCCTATCATATCTTTTCTATCTATCTGATATATGTATATAAAATCTGTATGTATATATATGTGTATATGTATTTATGTACACACACATACACACACACACATATATATACATATATATATAGTGCAATATATATATTTAAAATGTAATCCTTATAACAATAGCCCAGGGGAACTAAGAAAAATATCTACATTTTACAAAAAGAGGATACTGGTACATAAAGAAGTACAATAGCTTTACTAAGATCATACAGTAGTTAAGTGGGCAAAATTGGAATTTGAACAGAGGTCAGCTGGATGTTCAAGACTCACTGCCTTTCCAACATAACAGGTTGTTTCAAAGGACCTATGATTTTTATCCCAGAGTCATGAGATAGAGTAAAGATCTATGGTTTTTTAAAGCCATTAAGCCTTTTGGGAAACTCTGGAAGAGGACTTGTGAATCTGTAGTTTCTTGAAACAGCAGATAATCACTGGTCAGAGACTCTGTGAAGTGAATTTACAATCCATCTAAGTGGTGCTGCAATACAGTTCAGAATATCTAGAAAAGTACATGACCTTTAGACTATTTTTCCTGAAATAACACTTCTGTTATCCCATGTATACACAGGAGATGCAACTCAGGCAACTCAAGGAAGAAAATGAAGATATTAATATCTGTAGAGCACTTTCTCTGTGTTAAGCACTGTATACATTCCTTCATTAAGTTTGGGTTATGCTCTCTGGTGAGAGCTTAAAGCCCTATTCTTTGGTGCAGTATACATGACCTTTGGACATTTAACAAGCTAGGATTTCTAGCTTGTTAAATGTGAGCAAACTAAACTAACTAAATGGTGAGCAAACTGTCAATGGTATCACTGAGGTGGCAGGCTACTCAACCATCAGATGAAGAGTAACTAGAAGGATTCTGGAAGATATGAAAAGCTGTTTTGGACCTGACTCGCAGCCACAGTAGGCACCTGGGCATGCTGGTATGCTGAATTAATGACGTCTTCACCAGGCTTCCCTGAGCCAGGCAGTAAACACACAGGCAACCAGATATATGCTCGTAAACATTCTAGAAATTCCTTTCAGGCTAAAAATAAAAAGGAATACAGAGTAAGAAGAGAACCCATTGATTAGAGTTGAGATGGGAGTCATTTTCCCAAATAAACATGAAATGTGTGCTGGGAAATGAGAGATCACCCCTCCTTCAGAGTCATTATACATTATATGGGAGTATTTAAATTTATTTTAATAGGGCTGGCCAAGTTGTAGGTCAGACAACCTCTTTTAGAATTACCCATAGCACATGCTCTGGCAGTTTTTGGCCATTTAAAGATGGATTGAAACGTGGAAAACAATCACTTTGCCCTAATGGAAATTTTATTGACTTTGGAATTAAACAATTCTGAGTGTGACTTTACACTGAGAAGCTTATTGGAATGACAACTAAAAACTGGGGATTATCTCCAGGATGACTGCTCCCACCTTGAAAGTTGTTGGAAAACACACAGCTCAGGGATTTAACATGCTTAATAAGTCCTATCCATTATTGTTTTCATGAAAAAAAATTAAAAACAAATCACAAGACTGATAAAGTTGGGCAATACAATTCAGCAACTAAATGTAAGATGAGCAATTTTTTTTCCTGTTTTTAATTTAGAACTACCTCTGGGATCATCCCAAAGGAAGAATCCCCAAGATTTTGCATAGTAGGAATTAACACAGTGAATACATAACAACAAGGGAGTAAGTACTAGCCTCCAGGAGCATCTGGTTTGAAGAACACCATTATTTTGGATGCTTGTGTGCTGGAATCCTTGTTCAAGAAGCAGTCTCTGTGCTGTATAGTCATCCCAAGCTCCCAGATGCAGGCTCAGGGACTGAAGAATCCCATGCAGACTGGCCTCTGAGGAATCCAATCTGAGGACCTATGTAAACAGGTACAATTTGCCTGGCAAGGTGTTACCTGAACACAAGACTCAATCTTCAAGCTTTGTTTTTCCCCCCAGGGAAAAGGTTCTCTCTGCTTTTATTCTCCTTCTCAGGGACTCAGAAACATATCTGAGGAGACTGCATACACCAGCCAAGGAGAAGTGAGCCCACACTGCTGCAGTCACAATGCAGGATGACATTCTTTTTTTAAAAAAAACCTTTTATCCACTTTATTAAGATCTGATTGACATGTAAAGAAGTGGACATATTTAATGTATATAAAAGTTTTCTCTTGCCCCCACTGGTAGGAGGAGGAAGAGGAGGAGGAGGAGGAGGAGGAGGAGGAGGAGGAGGAGGAAGAGGAGGAGAGGGAGAAGTGGGGGAAAGAGCAGGACGGGGAGGGAGAGGAGGAGTGCCTATAACTCGCAGTACTGTATTGAGTGGTACTCCCTAAGGGCCCCTCCTTGTTCCTGGTTTTCCAAGTGACTGAGCCCCCTCCCATGTGACATGAGACTGGTTCCTAGGCAACAGAGTGGTGTCCCCATGCCATTTGGATGGTGCAGCTGGAAGATGTTGGAAAGGTGGGAAAGTAGGAGATTGAGTGATCAACATCTCCTCTGGAAGATGTATGCTGTGACAATAAACTTGGCCAAAATCTCAGTGGAGTTCACCACAGCAAGCAAATGGGACATTCTAACCAATTTTCAGTTTAACGATTGTGATCACCGGTAGCACCCTGAGATTAGCTTCAGAGATGAGCAAGGCAGGGGGTTGGATGGAGGTGCGAGGCAAGGAGCTGACCACATCTGCTACAAGGAACAAAACAATCGTTCATTTGTATAATAGTTCAGTGTATGGAGTTTTCTAGCCAGCCCATAATTTCCCTGGGTTTTTTATTATAATTTTTCCCAACTTCCGAGATGAATAAACCAAGACCAGGAAGGGACTGGGGCCTTTTCCAAGGTCAGTGTAGCCGGGAAGTGTTAGAACTCGGATGGAAGCCCAGAGTGCTGGAGGCCAGACTCTTGGCTTATCATCCTCTTCCACTGGCATGTGGGGCCAATGCCGCAGCCACACTGTCACATTTGCCACCTTCAGTGCTGCTCCAAGAAGCTTCCTTGCATATAATAATAATCCCTAGTAATGATAATGATCGTTCTCATCATTTGCTGTGTGCTCCTTGTGCACTAGGCTGTGCTCAACAGATTACAGAAATTATACCACTTAATTCTCAAAACAGGCTGTGAAAGAGGAATGCTCATTGTCTTCATTTTTGAAATGCAAACCGAATGAGGAGGTCAAGAACTTGCCCAAGATGAAAGGGCCGCCAACATTCAGCCCTGGTCTATTTGATTTTAGGACCCAGGGATGTAAATCTCACATTCTTATAGCCAAGCACTGCTCCCTCTGCTTTCATCCTGATTCGCTAATCCAGTTATTTCCAACACAGCAGCAAGGATCACATCCTCGTCAGAACTTTCCAATGGCCTACCTGTTGCCCATTGTTTTAACTTCTGGAAATTGAGAAGAAAGAGATCGGGGTAGATATACGGACCTGAGGTTTCCAGAGTCTCCCCACAAAAGATCATCATTTTCTTTATTCTCTCCATTGCGTAGCAAATATTTCTCCTCCTTTTATTTCACCCTTTTGCTATATACCCATCTGAGGGATCCATGGGCTTAATAAAATAGCCCAAAAACAATGTAAAAAAAAAACACAGCCAGGCTAAAATGGAGTTGTAGGAAACCAAGTACCACTGGCTTTGAGGGATTCCTGGAGTTGTTTTTCTTCTTGGTACTTTTAGTACTCATCTGTCTGTGAACCCTTGGTCCCCTGTGGCCAGCCCAACCCATTATTTTATTTCAGTGTTTCAGGGCTCTGACATCTTAATGAATCTAATGTCCTGGCTTTCCCATTTACTCATCTTCCTCCTTTGCACACCTTTTACTAAAAGGCAGCATGCACAGTCGCAGAGTCTTAGGATGAAGCCCAGTTTCCCTGTGTGGTTCCAACATTTGCAGCTTAGATTTTTCTCAGGTAGCAAGGGTTTGGGAAGAGCCAGCTGAGGGACAAGTAGAAGAGGAGAGTGGTCTAGAGGTCAGAGGTTCTGGGTTCCAGTCCTTTCCCTGCAAGTATCTCCGTTTCATTCAGAAAACGTCTGTGGAGTGCTTATCCCTTGCCAGTTGGGCCACTGCCTATGTGAATGCTCACCATCCCTCTCCTTCCCTGTGACATGAAATGGTCAGACTGGGAAATCTCTTATGTGTTTTCCAGCTCTTACATTCCTGGCTGCATAACAAGAAGCTCATGAAGATGGTCAACCTTGGTACCGGCTGCTTGTTGAGATGTAGGTCTTTATTGATTTGGTGGTGTGAGAGCTGTGGAGGACCAGTTTGGAAAGAGTGCGTCAAAGGTAAAGAGACAGGTGGATTAGAGCCTCTGATTCCCACCGCACCCCTCCCTTCTCTCCTTCATTGTCTACTGACACACTGAGTCTACCCTAGGGATGGAAGTAGAGTAATGACCGTCGTCATGGGACCTCTGATAAGGTAAGCCAAGAGGCTGATGAATCTGCTTCCTTCACTTAATGGGGATACCCCACAGCAGCATGGATAGAGGATGAGCTTAGGGTACTAAATTTTCCTTTGGAATGATTTGTGATCCTCATTTTCTCTGCCATCAACTTACCTCAGGCTCTTATCAGCACACTCCTGTATTAATATAACAAAGAAATTTACCTGGGCTTCCTGCCCCATTTCCTTTTACTGTCACCACTCTGTCTAATCCACAGTGTGTTTCTGCTCTTACCTTTCAATTCTAAACACACAACTAGAACCTTTCAATGGCTCCCTGTTTCCTCCCATACCTGGACCATCCTTTGCCTTTTGGCTCCCCACTGGAAGTAAGCCGTCCACTGAACACTTTCTATTTAAAGCTCAAGGGTCATTCACACCTGCCTCATTTTCTAACAAGTGTCATCCTACCTATATTCCTCAAAGCCCAATCCATGTCTTTGCTTCAACATGAGGAGTACTCAGACTACTTCAAAACTTACCCATCTTACTTTTCTCCACACCCCAGTTGCAATAAACAAGAATGAATTTACCTATCAGTTGCAGACACATATTTTAGAAGGTGGCAATACATTGATGAATAAGCAAAGTTTTTAGCCTTCTTTCAATGTAATACAGTAAATTTTAATATCCTTTACCTGGACCTCAGTATTCATATTGTATGTGTGTGTGTGTGTGTGTGTGTGCGCGCGCGCACGTCACTATAAGGCTTTTTTCATGAAACAATATTCTTAATGGTGAACTCCCTGTGATCTTTCTATTGTATTCTATATGTGTAAAAATGATGACTGCTAATCCACAAAACTGATCTCATAGCCCACTAATAGGTCAACACAGAGGTTTGGGAGCATTGATTTGAAGGAGGAGACAGACATGTGACCCCTTACTATTCAAAGTGTGCTCTGTGGACCAGTAGCACCAACATCACCTGGAGCTTGTTAGAAATGCAGAATCTCAGGTTCCACCCACATCTACTGAATCAGAGTCTACAGTTCTTATGCTTATTAAAGTGTGAAAATCACTGATGAAAACAACCACATATAAAACATGAGAAGTATTGGGGCGCCTGGGTGGCTCAGTCGGTTAAGCATCCGACTTCAGCTCAGGTCATGATCTCAAGGCCTGTGAGTTCGAGCCCCGCGTCCGGCTCTGGGCTGATGGCTCAGAGCCTGGAGCCTGCTTCCGATTCTGTGTCTCCCTCTCTCTCTGACCCTCCCCCATTCATGCTCTGTCTCTCTCTGTCTCAAAAATAAATAAACGTTAACAAAAAAAAACAAACAAACATGAGAAGTATTAAATGGACATATTCTTGGAGAATGGGAGAAAAAGGTGCAAGGCCAAAAGGCTGTGGACTGGGTTCTTCCACATAACTTGTCCTCTTTACCTCTTAAAACCATCCTCCAAGTAAGTTGGATGTTGTTATACTCATTTTTCTGAGAAGAGAATACTAAGAAAAATTAAGAGCTATGGCCCAGGTCATATGTGCCCAGAGAAAGAGGCATGGATGAAAAAACCTATTTGCAAAAAAGCATATATCCAGGTGTGCCTCGGTGGCTCAGCTGGTTAAGTGTCCAACTCTTGATTACGGCTCAGGGCATGATCCCATGGTTTGTGAGATTGAGCCCCATATTGGGTTCCATGCTGACAGCTTGGAGCCTGCTTGGGATTCTCTCTCTCCACTTCTCTCTGCCCCTCATCTGCTCATGCACTCTCTCTCTCTCTCAAATAAATAAAAATTTAAAAAGCATATAGCCAATAAAGGGCATGTATGCAAAATATACAAAGAACCTTAAAACTCACCATTAAGAAAACAACCCAATTAAAGAAATGGGCAAGGGATCTGAATGGACACTTCAACAAAGAAGACATACAGATGGCAAATAGGTGTATAAAAAGACGTTCAGTATCACATATCACTAAGGAATTGCAAATTAAAACAACGAGATACCACCATACACCCACTAGGATGGCTAAATCTGAAAACACGACACCAAATGCTGGCAAGAATGTAGAACCACAGGAACTTTCATTCTTTGCTGATGAGAATAGAAAAATGGTATAGTCACACTGGAAAAAACAGTTTCTTATAAAGCTAAACATAGTCTTACCATATAATCCAGCAGTCACATGCCTAGACACTTACCCAAATAAGTTGAAAGTTTATGTCCACATAGAAGTTTATAGCAGCTTTATCATAATTCATAATTGTCAAAATGTAAATACAACATGATGTTCTTCAGTAGGTTGAATGGATAAATAAACTAGTACATCCAGACAATAGAATATTATTTAGCACTAAAAAGAAATGAGCTATCAAGCCGTGAAAAGACATGGAAGAAACATAAAAATGTACTGCTAAGAGAAAGAAGCCAATCTGAGAAAGTTATGTACTGCATGACTCCAACTCTATGGCCTTCCAAAAAAGGCAAAAGTATGGAGACAATACAAAGATCAGTGGTTTTCAGGGGTTCAGTAACGGAGAGGGCAGAATGAATAAATGTATCACAGGGCATGTTTAGTTAGAATAGTGAAATTGCTATGTGATCCTATAATGGTCAATATATAACATTAAACATTTGTCCAACCCAAACAATGGTGCAGTCCCAGAGTGAACTCTAACTTAAACTATGGACCCTAGTTAATAATTCTATATTATTGTGTGCTTACCAATTCTAGCAAATGGACTACACTAAAGCAAGATGTTAGAGATAGGGGAAACTATGGAGGGAGAAGAAAAGGAATCAATGGGAACCCTTCATACTTTCTGAGCAATTTTTCCTGTAAACCTCAAAAATGCTCTAAAAAATTAAGTCTTATTAAAAAATCAGAAGCCAAGCTGGAATCAGAACCCAGACCTGTCTATATGAAAGATTGTGCCATAGGAAGAAACCAAAAGGGCACTCAGGGCCTTTGGGAAATGAGAATAGCGTTTCCCCAGGTGGGAACTAATGAAGAATGTGAGAGTTTCTACTGAGTCTTAGGGTTTCTACCCCCAAACAAATCCTCTCTGCAACAACAAAGATGTAAACAGTGAATGATCAGCCATGAAATAAACCCAAAGAGAAATAAAGAAACCAGCTCCACCCACATCCTTCCAGAAAATACAAGAGGGAACACATCCTAACTCATTTCTAGGAAGACATTGATTCCAAAATCAGACAAAGACACTACAAAAAAAATATAAATAAATGCAAAATAAATTTTGTGATTCAAGCAAACATGACTTTTTCTATGTTTCTCTACAAAAGCTCAGCCATTTGGCTCAGAAAGACTCTCCATGTGAATTTCCAACCAAACAACAAAAAAACAAAAAACCCTCAATTACCAACAAAGAAAGCCAGGAGACACAGCAACAATGACAGCACCATAAAACCTGTTAGTCCTTGATTTATGAGAGCAATAGAATATGTGAATAACATAAACCTCTTGTACCCCAGACCAAAGGTCCATGTCACTGAAACACAGGACTCCCGGCTAGCAAGCCATAAAGGCCACTCCTATAACGCTTTCTCCAGGTGAATACACTGTGTTTGTAGAAGCATAAAGACGCATCTGTGGTTTAGCTCTGTGAGCCCGATCAATGACAACAGCCCCGGTATAATCTTAGCATTGGTGGCAATGTTCCTAGGAACTTTATTTTAATTCCAATTGTCTCTGAAAAAAATTAAGGGGAAATTACTGGCAATTGTTCTTTTTTTTTTTTTACATAAATCTGAAAACTTCAAAGAAACTCGTTAACTCATGAAATATAAAAGTGTATGTCACCATGAGATATTAGTTATTCAGTTGTAGTAAATAAGAACTTATTTTGACAGCTTGTCTCTTCCTGGGTTATCTGAAAGAAATTATGAATAGTCAGCAGTTTTGTTTTTTGTTTTTTTGTTTTTTTCCCCTGCTCTACTACATTCAAAAAGAACATCACTGCTAAGTAACAACTTGATTTAGGCTTAGGTGGTAGCCTGTCCAGACTCCAAGCTTAGAGCTATCCCAAATTTTTGGATTATACTCAGGCTGTAAGCAGAAAGTTATGGGTCCCCCTCCCAAAAAAAAGAAAGATGAAATAAAGCTTTACTGACCCAAGAAAGGTCATTTTAGGCCCTCAGCTATTTTCAGTGATCTATATGCCCTACCTGTCCCAGCACACTTCTTACAATAAAGAAATGCAAAAATCTCAACAGTTAAGCATATTAAGGGAACAAAGAGAATGAAAAAACGAACAGTCTCTTCCAGGCCTGGAAACAGCCTAACCTTTATCACAGACAAATCAGTGGCAAAAACTTACAGTGCTCTTTCAAAAGTAAGCAAGGCCCTGCATTCCTTACCTGAGATAAGGAGCCCAAGACCCCATCCAGTGCTCTCAGAGCATGCCCAGACCCCTCCCGCTTGCTTGCCTGACAGTTACCTCTGCTCCACCCAAGGAGGAACTCAAACCTCATTAACATAACATACAATGTATATATAGGCATGTTTTCTTAAGATACATGTGCCATCGTATGCCCACCTCTCCATGTGATGACAAAAACTCCCCTTTCTGAATACTCATCCTAGCCCTAAATAAAAGAAACCCATGAACCCCCACTTGGAGAGTTACAGCTTTGGAAGTTATCCCCCCATGATCTTCTTATTTGCTGCAAATAAAGTTTCTTTGGTGTGACAACTCCACCTGGTGCAGTCTCCACCTGAAACTCACCAAGGAGCAAACTGTTAGCTGAGTTACAACGTCTTTAGCCAACTTCCCATCCTTCTAAATTAACTAGGGTAATTTCTGGTGCTGCTCCCCAAAACAAGTCTTTTGTATTATGTGGGGTGTATTATGCACCTTGTTGACTTTATTTATTTATTTATTTATTTATTTATTTATTTATTTATTTATTTTTTACGGGGCACCTGGTGGTTCAGTCAGTTAAGTGTCCGACTTCACCTCAGGTCATGATCTTGTGGTCCATGGGTTTGAGACCCACATCAGACTCTGTGCTGACAGCTCAGAACCTGGAGCCTGCATCAGATTCTGTGTCTTCCTCACTCTCTGCCCTCCCCCACTCATGCTCTCTCTCTCTCCATCTCTCAAAAATGAATAAACATTAAAAAAATTGTTTTAATGTTTTATTTATTTGTTTATTGAGAGACAGAGTGCAAGCAGGGGAGGGTTACAGAGAGAGGGAGACACAGAATCCGAAGTAGGCTCCAGGCTCTGAGCTGTCAGCACAGGGCCCGACATGGGCTCGAACCCGTGAACTGCAAGATCATGACCTGAGCCAAAGCAGGGAGCTTAACTGACTGAGCCACCCAGGCACCCCTTATGCACCCTGTTGACTTTTAATTCCTCTGATTTTTTTTTTCATTTAACATATTGTCCATCAAATGTTAGAGGCTGTTTTCAGCCCTGCCTATCTGGCATCATCCTGCCCACCTTCATCCAGATCACTGACACAAGTTCCCTTTTGTCCTAAGCCCCTACAGCTGCAGAATCTTTCCACTGAGGGAAATAGTCAACTTTTCCCTGTGCTGCTGCTGTGAAGTCCTCTGACACAACCCCCTCTCCCTGAGGCCCACAGAGAACCAGTCTAGATCATCAGCGAGTGTCCAAAAGTTATCTCCTGAAGTCTGGACTTTTTTAGAGCTCCTATTTATTTTGATTCCCTGAGCTCATACTAGCAATGCAGTCCTGGGGGAATATGCTGAGTTTGGTTTTCATCTAGAAGCTCTCCTTAGCCTTGTGAGTAGGAAATAAATATCTGAGACTTTCAGAGCTTTCCCTACCTTCCAGCTCCCTCCAGCACAACCTGAAGGACTAACAGCTAGAACAAGGGCCCAAGTCCAGAGTTGGTCATCTATATGAAGTACCATGTGAATGTGTCCCCTGGAGTCCTGTGCCTGCTGTGTCCCTGCAGCTGCAGCAGGGAGTTAATCCAAAAAAAAAAAGACATCCAAGTATTGCCCCTAACAGCAATGGCATAATAGTGCCCTCTAGTGACAACTGAACTAACTGTGTCCCAGAGGCTGTGATGTGAACCTGAGGCTGATTGAGCCTCTTTTTTTCTCTGCTGAAAAAGAAATGCTATAATGACTTGATGCCTGGAGCTTATATCCAAGACACGTGCTCTCTTAATGAGCCAGTGGTTGGTGTCTTTCAGCATTCTTTAGGTCTGTTCTTCCTCTGCAAAGACCCCTTGTGCTTTTTTTTTAAAAAACAGTTTTACTGAGATAAAATTTACATGCCATTAAAATTCACCCATTTCAGGGGCGCCTGGGTGGCTGACTTTGGCTCAGGTCACGATCTCACGGTCTGTGAGTTCGAGCCCCGTGTCCGGCTCTGGGCTGATGGCTCAGAGCCTGGAGCCTGCTTCCGATTCTGTGTCTCCCTTTCTCTCTGCCCCTCCCCCGTTCATGCTCTGTCTCTCTCTGTCCCAAAAATAAGTAAACGTTAAAAAAAATAATAAAATTCACCCATTTCAGGTGACTAAGCCAGTGTTTTTCAGTAAATTTAGAGTTCTGCAATAATCACCACAATCCCATTTTAGAACAGTTCCCCCACCCCAGAAAGAAACTTTGTGCTCATTCCCATCCACTGCCATCAGCTACCACTAATCTACTTGTTCTAGACATTTTATATACAAGGTATGGTCTTTCATCCGGCTTCTTCATGTAGCATAATATCTTTGAGGTTCACACATGTTGTAGCACGTGTTAGCACATTGTTTCTTTTTATGGCCAAATAGTGTCCCACTGTAGGGACATACTACATTTTGTTTATCTTGTCATCCCCTGATGCTCTTTTGGAATAAAAATGTTTATAAACTGAGACTTCTGTTACTTCCCATGACTCTTAAGTTAATTTTGTACCCAAACTGGACTTTAGGGAGATCGCAAGTATTGATATTGTCCTTATGTGAGGAGGTGACAAGGTATGAAAGCTTCCAGACTCACTTTTACCAGAAGGTTGTGATTCCTTTTGGCCACTACAATATTCCTGTTAACTTATGATACATGATAGTCAGCACTTTCCATGGCCCATGAGATTCAGTAGTTGTGAGTTACTTTGGAAAACACCTGGCACAGTTTCTAGACCTGGTATTCCATGTGTCCTTAGTCCGATCACTTCTTAGTTGCCTTCTGACCATCACTCACAGGCCAATGCTAGCCTGTGGCATTGGGTATTTGAGATCTCTGATATAGAGTTCTGGGCCATATGCTGTCCACCCAAGCAGCCCTCCATCTGGACAAGATGGCATCCCTTCTGGAAACACCCACCTAGTCAGTCTAGGATTTCCCACCAATTTATTTGGGGGAAATAAATTAAATCCCTCCAATTTATTTTTTTATGTTTATTTATTTTAAGAGAGAGAGAGAGTACGAACAGGGAAGAAGCAGACAGAGAGGGAGAGAATCTCAAGCAGTCTCCACACTGTCAGCGTAGAGTCAGTCCTACAAACCACAAGATCATGACCTGAGCCAAAATCAAGAGCCAGAAGCTTAAGTAGCTAAGTCATCCGGGTGTCCCATTTTTATATTCTACTCCCCCAACAGTCCTAAAACCTGACATAGTGGACTCTCAAGACATGGATAGTCATATATCATCCCTGGAAGCTCCTATAGCATTAAAAAGATTAAGGATTTGGTTCTATCTCTGCCCTTATAGGGCATGTTCTGATAAAGCTTTACCTTGCATATCTAAGACAAGTGTCTCATGCAATTTTATAAGATTTTGTCTTAAAGTAGTTTCCTTGAGACAGAATATCTACCCTGTTTTTATCACTGTAGTTCCTCAACAATATTGACTACTTGTCCGATGAACTTGAAATTGTCTGGCCAGAGTGAAAAAAAATACAATAGAGACAAACACTCAGGCATAGTTTCACCAGTGATATTATCCTAGGGGCACCTGGGTGGCTCAGTTAAGCATCTGACTTCAGTTCAGGTCATGATCTCATGGTTCATGAGTTTGGGCCCCACATCAGGCTCTCTGCTGTCAGCACAGAGTCTGCTTCATATCCCCTGTCTACCCCCCTCTCTCTGCCCTGCCCCTCATACATGTTCTCTCTTTCTCTCAAAACTAAATAAACTTCAAAAAATTTTTATCCTAAAGATTTTGAAGTTTATATAAGCTAACAAGTGACTATAATTTATAAGAAAATAATTATCAAGGGGTGCCTGAGTGGCACAATTGGTTGAGCGACCAACTCTTGATTTCTGCTCAGGTTATGATCTCATGGTTTGTGAGATCGAGCCCCACGACAGGACTTATGCTTACAGCCTGAAGCCTGCTTGGGATTCTCTATCTCTCAAAATAAATAAATAAATAAATAAATAAATTTTAAAAAAGAGAGAGAATTATCAAAACCTAAGGAACTGGATAATGGTTCTTCCCTCCTACTGATTCAGCTTCAGTTTGGATCTGAAGCCAAAACATCAAATACCTCTACTTGCGTTAGCATACTGAGATTCTCTAGTGGCCAATGAGCACAGTGGGATCTATGAAACGATGTTTGAGTGATTTACGCTTCAGTTTATCTATTCTCCAAGGACTGTGTGAAAACAGGAAACTGCCTCCGAAAACAAGGTCATAGGCAACACGCACCTTCATCCCGAAGCAGCTAAGGCTCTGCTCCAGCTGCGTAAGGTGATAGCGGTGGCGCGTCTCAAAGTCACTTCCGTTGCCTTAACTTGAGAAGCGAGGAGGAAAATGTCTGTCTCTGTCATCTTTGCTAGAACTGATGAGAAGAAAGATTGATGGGTCCAGTTTTAGGATGGCAAGAGGCAGACATTTCAGACACCAGGTTTTACTTTCAAGTCAAACAAGACCGGGATGGATGGCGTTGCTTAGCCTCTCACTGTATCTCAGTGAACAGCTTGGGCACTATAATGAAAAACTGCAGGGAAGCCCAGGTGGTGTGGATTTTTCTTATGAGAGCAATAGCTATGACTAAAAATCTAATAGCAATCAAAAGCGAGTCCCAAGGGGTGAATTCCCTTTCTTCAATGTTGCTGAACAATAGTGGCAGCACTTTGGATGTTGAGAGCTGATGAATGGCCAAGGTTGCTACAGTATTGTATAACTTTTCAAAGCCATTTCTGACATCCAAAAAACTGAGACATGTGGTAAGCAAGCCTAAAAATGGCAAAGGCTCTAAAATAGACTATAAAAAATAATGGTAGGCTGAGCAGCTGCAATCATAATATAATACTTAAAGAACAGTGAGCCCTGCTGTCCTCTTCCTGTTGTGCAAGGCTCCACAAAAGTCCTCACCCTATCTCTCCACCTCTGGAATGCACACACCCCCTCCCCAGTTCTCATCACTTCTCTCTCCATAGACAAAAAAATAGGGTTGCCAGGGAGAAGGTCAGCCTGCCTGTATAAATGGCCTTGCAAATCTTGAGACTCAATTGCTTAATCTGGTTTAATTAAATAATAAATAATGATAAATTTATAATAATAAAAACCATTACACACTAATAAGTTCTGAAGGAAAAAAACTGTAGGCATTGTCTTATTTAAGTCTCATTTTTAGAAAACTATAAATTGAGGTATTATTATTAATACTATCTTACAAATAAGGAAATGGAAGTTCTGGATGGTTCAGTAATTTGCCTAAGGTTATTCAGTTAGTAAAGGACAGAACTGTAACTTGATCCCACCAGCCTTGACCTCCTAATTGCTGTGCTTACTGGCATCCTATAGTTTCAAGTGAATTTTGCCGACAGAGCATATTTGACACACTGGCTTTGTAGTGCATGTTCAGAAAATGTTAATGTTTGCCTTTTGCCTTTGTTTGGTAAAGAAATCTTCCCCTTCTCGCCCAAATCCTTATTAGAGTCCCTGCTGCACTGAAGATCCTTCTGAAAAAACTCAAGCCAAAGTTTGCAAAACAAACTATGATTAATACCCACTGAGAGAAATTGCTCAGTAATTATACTAAAGGTTAGCATTGTTTTATCTTAAAGGGACTCTTAGACCAAAGAATGACACCCTTTCTTTTAACACACACAGTATTAAGTAGGATGTTGGAAAAAAATGTCTTTGTTAGTGATGAAATATATGAACCCTAAAATCAAGAGCAGGAGAAGGGGGCTAAAGTCTCTGGAGTTAACCACTAGCCACTAGAAAATCTACAGTTTCTCCAACCTTTAAAATATATTTGTTCTTAAAATTAGTAACAAAAAAGTCAGATTTTTAAAAAATTAAATTTGAATTTCAGAAATAAGCATCATCCAAGGCAAAAGTGACCCCAACACATAATCAATCAAAACTGTGTTGAGGATTCAGCAAATACCACCCTTAAAGGAAAATGATATGCATGTCCTGATGGAATATTGATGTGCTCAGTGTGTACCTCCATCAAGACAAGACAGAACTTAAAGGAATGGAGAGCAACAGAAGGCTGACAGCTACCAGTGGGGAGGCCTCCTGCAGATGTGGGTCTCCGCCCACTGATCTTCCAGGTACTCAGCCTGAATGGCCTACTTATAGTAACCTAGCCCTAGGAAACCTGCTCACACCAATCAAACCTACATGGGATTAATTGGTACTAGAAAACCACTTTAATAAATTACAAGGAAAATTTGACTGTTGGGATTCCAGCTATCCACAGCAGCAGATCAGTGCGTTCCCTTCCCAGTGGGGAAACTTGCTTGAGAGACCATCTGCACCACAGGCATTTGCTAGAGAATTCAGTCATAAATTGATGGCAAGCCACTATCTGCTAAAGGATTATTTAAGAGAGATAATGTTAGACAGAGAATCTAATGTATGGTGTAAACAATCTATGCTTCTAGATTTTCCAGGTTGTTACATTATCAGAAAGCAAAGTACTTGACTGTATTAAATCAATATTTCCCATCATGGAAGATGTATTCTGTCTCCCATATTCCCATATTCCCAATAAATTAATGCTGTGATTGAATAGTCCTTGAGTAAGTTATATGAGGGTATAGAAATAAATAAAATTTTGTCTCTGCATTTTACAATTGCAACAGACTTATTATAGTCATTTAGTCATTAGATTGTACAACAGATATCATTAAGCTCCTACTAGACGTTAGGTAATCTGCAAGATGCTAAATTATAAAGTTGAATTAAGACACAGTCCATATCCTGGGGAGTTTATAGTCTATGAGGAAGCCTCACATGTAAGACAGCTAAATTAACCAACACTGGAGGCAAGCCCAAAGGGTGAAACCATTAATTCAGCCAGGATGGAAATGAGAAAATGGTTCAGAAAGGCTTTACAGTGGAATTCATAAACTGAGATTCCACAGATGCATACATAGACATGTTTTTTACTGGTCAGAGAACTCTTCTGGTTGGAAGTAGGGTAAATAACCAGTACCTACTAACTTGGGGATGGAGGGAAGCTTATTAGCTTATAAAAATAGAATATCCATGAAGGTATCCAACATTCACCATTCACTTATTAATTCTATCTATTATCTATCTATCTATCTATCTATCCATCCATCCATCCTATTTATTCACTATTCAGGTATGACTGAAACCAGGTGTTCGTGTAGTATCCTTGATTTGTCTCCTTTTCTATACTCCCCATCTGTGTTGCCTTTATTTTCAGGGAGTTCATCCCCTTGATGGGAAAAAGAACAACCGGCAGTTTCAGGCTTGCATATCCCTTGCAGCTTTGACCCTGGAGGATGTTAAACAACAAACTCCTTTCTCAATAAACTCCTTTCTCAACAAGGTATAGGAAAGGACCCTAGGTCTGACTTGTACAGCATGCCCATCCCTAAAATAAGTGTGGTATCCATTGTTGAGATGGTCTGGTAAGGGGTGTATGGGATCTGATAAAGACTATTATGACATCAGAGTGAGGTAGACCCCATAGGAAGGAAATAATTAATATTTCCCTTGGAAAGATAAATAATGTTCCCACTATTCTATAATGCCTGGATACATATTGTGTTCTAGAAATCATAGATGTGGTTACAAGTAGATATACTTCAGAAAATAATGAAAAATTGGTCAAGAAAATCAGGTTGTTTTTTAATGAAACTTTGAGAAGAGTAACATATCTGATGATATAATATGTGAATAGTTCACTAAAAGGATTGGTGTTTATTTTAAACGTGAGCAGGAAGCAGTTAAAACTTATAACTAAAAATGTCTGGTACTTCATAAAGCACTTTTGTGTACATCACTACATCGAATAAATTCCTACAAAATTAGGTGCCATTGTCTTCATTTGACAGATGCAGTAAAAACCTCAAAGATTAGGTGGTTTGTCCAGGTTCACCAGACAGATAAGTAGCAGAGTCAGGATTTAGGTCCTGATTCAATTCCCAGACTCATATTCTCAATCCCCACAAACTTTTATGACACTTTAGATGAGTCTGCCACCATGAAAAAGGTCGGTTTTAAAATGGCAGGTGCGAAAGGAGGGTAGTCTTTGCTGAGAGAAACAAATGAGAGTTGAAGACTCCAGCACTGGCTCAAGGGTTTACTCTGTGACCATCTGGACACCTTGGCCAGATTATGTTTAGTGGTGGAGTGTGACTTATTACCACAACTTGATTAAAAAAATATGTATATATAGGGGCACCTGCGTGGCTCAGTCAGTTAAATGTCTGACTCTTGATTTTGGCTCAGGTCATGATCTCACAGTTGTGAGATCGAGCTCCACATTGGACTCTGCCCTGGGCATGGAGCCTCCTTGGATGCTCTCTCCCCCTCTCTCTCTCTGTCCCTCCACGCTTACACACTCTATCTCAAAGTAAATAAATAAACATTTAAATAACTATATCGATATCGATATAGATGTAGATATACATCCATTCCTTTCCTTAAGGGTGGCCAATTCAACCTCTTTCCTCTGCCCTACTTGTAACAGGCCAGCAGTTCCAAGTACTGGCTGTGCATCCTGGCATTTGCAGTTTAACAAGCTCCTCAGGGGCTGTCGATGCTCAGCCACATCTGGGGTACATCATACCAACAATCTTTCAATCCCAATGTGTTTTTCCCCCACTAGGTGCATTGATTTTTATCCCCAGGAGCAAAGGGTTGGAGTGCTTAGTAAAAACGTCAGGTATTGTATACAACCTTATCCTTGGGAAAGAGGGAATCTGCCTCTCCTTCACTAGAACTTACAGTCTCTTGGATAAAAATGAGCAAAATGAATTCCCCTCATCAGCTATTTAATTTTCTATTTTCAAAACTTATTATTTGAAAAGGTTTATTTATCCTAGACATTCTGAATATTTTGGAATTGGGGCTGATTCATCACTGAAGCTTTAAATTTCCTTTGACTTTAAAAGGCTGTGATTACCTCAATATCTTTCTCAAGTTTTAATTTTTCTTACCCTCTGTTTAAAAAATGCCTCTTTGTTGCTTATCCTTCTTCCTTCTTTTAATAAATCAGAACTATTTCATTTTAAATGCTTTACGGTTGCATTAGGAACCAACATTTATTTCCTTGTTCTGAGCACTTTTTTAGCTAATCATTCTCTGTGTTGTTGTTTGTGTGTTAAGCTTCACAAATCCTAGCAGAAATGTGGAAAGCAAACTATCAGGAATGAATCAAGGGACAAAACTCTATCAGAACTTTCCCTAAAATCAGATTGAGAAGGACCTGGAAGGGTATGAAAGCTGTGGGGACCCATATGGAGCCAGCCTAGAAGGAAAGGAGGGAGAAGGCACAGCAAGAGAAATTTGAAATAAAAGACAACATTATCTGTTCTTTAGTTCCTTAGAATTATCCCCCTGCTTGAGTTCCCCCCAAATTCTCAGAATTAGGAATATATTCTGGGGAGAACATAGAGCAGATGTTTTGATTTTTAGGAGGTAGAACTGTTTGGCCACATAGGGCAAGTTAAAGAACATCCATTCAATATTTCCAAAGACTTCATTATATAAACAAATACGAATTAACAGTTTGGAGATCAAAACACTTGAAAGTGTTGTTACCCATCTACGAGTAAGTGGAGAAATATCACATGCAAGACTATTTAGCGAAGCATCTATTTCATTTATAGCAAATATTAGTGGGAGTTACATGAATTTGGAGAAAGGGCAACCGATTTCTATCTGTAGGAAAAGAAAGCAAATTTTCGCAATGGGAAGGAAAACTAAAGCTTAATTATCAGACATTTTCTTTAAGTTAATTTTCCTTGCCTTTGTCTCAGTGAACTAGCTCTTCATCAGAGAGCATCTTATTTTAATTAGCAGCGTGGAAATAAATGTTCTGTGAAAAGTTGAGTGTATGTCCTCATTTCACAAGGCTGCAAGGGGGAAAAAACTGTGAAAGATGTCATACAAGTTTACTAATGCCATATATTATATTTTCAGTTGTGTTTCTTTCTAAAGAATGTTTTTCATATGCGGTCCCTACCATGGTGGGTTAACCATGAAGCTAATAATGATGTGAAAGTATAGAGCCACAGGTGTTATCACAATCTGAAGGTATGTGAACAGTGGAAAAGAAACAAAGCTTGAATTTTTGGAGCCGGAAGCTAGTCTCTGGAAATTCCTTCCAGGTATCACGGGTGTAAAATTATAAGCAGAAGATTTATTTCATAACATGTCTATTCAAAGCAGAAACTTTCTTATGCCATGAGTATACTAATAAAGCAGCTTATACACTTATAAATGTATCAGTCATTTTTATGTAAATCAGGCAAAATAGAACTTATCAGAATTCTGGTATTTATAAGGGACAGATATGCTGCAGAAATATAAAACAGGATTTTTGCATGGGAATTTGCACATTTTATGAACACCCAATATCAATAATGTTTTAAAAACCAGTGTCAGTTGTTTACATTAAAGGAAAGACTGAATTCTTTTCCAGAATCTGCATAGAAAATATTTAAAAATCATTTTCTCATAAAGAGGTTGTTTTAAGATTATGCAGCCAAAAAAACCGGAAACCAAAACAAACAAACAAAAAACAGTGTTAGTGTGGTGTATCACCAAGTAAGTCATGAATAAAACTGTTAGGTTACCTTTCTAAATTTTGTGATATTTATGATATCCAACAGCTTAATGAAATTTGTAATTTGGGTTTTTTTTTCAATTTTAAATAGGTATTCACTTCTATAGCTAATTTGTATTCATAAATCTGAGTGTTTATTCTTATAAACGGATCCCAAAAAATAAATTTTCAGGTCCCTATACAGCTGGATCTGCCTCTATGGGTAACTCCATCTAGGAGTGAGGTTTTAGAAATGGAACAGATACTCCCTTATTGCAGAGTGGAGTTGTTCTTTCCAGAAAACATGAAATAGGGTTGGTTCCAGGAATGTAAGAATGGCTAGCTTCAGAAAAATCTGTGAATGTAGTTACTCCATTCGTTGATTAAAGGAGAAAAATCATATGATCATCTTAGTAGATCTAAAAATATATTGGATAAAATTTAATACCCATGGAGGTAAAACGCATAGTGAATTGAAAATGGAAGGGATCATCCTTAACCTGATAAAGGCTACCTACCAAAAGGCTATAGCACTAACTGCACTTCAGGTAGAATATTAGAATCAATCACTTTAGGATGAGGAAGCAAATGAAAAACCGCCACCATACTGCTAACCAAAGCAAAAAGACAACAAAAGGCAATAAGAGATAAAAGGATTGGAAAGGAAATTTTTTTTCTTAATCCACATATTATATGATTGTCCTCCTGGGCTATTAAATTCAATCTGCAGGAAATTGCTAGAAACAATAAGCAAGATTGTTGTAGTAAAGATACAAAAATTAATTATAACGCTATGCATTAGAAACAGCGATTAAGAAAATGTAATAATTATTTTTAAAGACACCGTTCACATTAGCAACAGAACCTATCACATAGCCAGAAATAAATCTATCAGGAAAGGTCCAAGACCTATATGGAGAAAATGAATAATATCTTTATTGAAGGACATAAAAAAAAAGCCCTAAATAAACGGAAAGAGATACTTTTGGTCATGGATGGGAAGAATCAATTTCATAAAGGTGTCAATTCCCTCTAAATTAATCTATAAATTTAATGAATTCCTATCATAATCCCATCACACTTTTTTATAGACTGTGACAAGCTGGTCTGAAATTGCATATGGAAGAGGCTATAGAGCAAAGAATGATTAAGTTAATTTAAAATAAGAATGAGTAGAAAGAATTTACCCTACCAGATATCAAGACTTAAAGAGTTACAGTTTTTAAGATACTATATATTCAAAAATAAATAAATATATTTTAGAAACATAATAGAGTAATAGACTCTGACCCTCAAAAATATGAAAACTTTCTGTGTGACAAAGTATTTTACAATTCAGCAGGAGGATGAATTTTATAACAGGTAGCTGAGACAATTAGGATCCATATAGAAAAAGACAAAATTATTTATTTACTTATTTATTTATTTTTATTTTTTAAATGTTTGTTTATTTTTGAGAGAGAGAGACCGAGAACAACTGGGGGACAGGCATAGAGAGAGGGAGACACAGACTCCAAACAGACTCCAGGCTCCAAGATGTCAGCACAGAGCCTGGCACAGGGCTTAAACTCATGGACCGTGAGATCATGACCTGAGCCGAAGTTGGACACTTAACTGACTGAGCCACCCAGGTGCCCCAAGATAAAATTATTTATATGCTTTATACCAGTGCTTCTCAATCAGGGTGACTTTGGCCCCCACAGGACATTTGGCAATGTTTGGGTCATTCTTGCTTGCAACAACTAGAGGGGAACATACAATTAACATCTAGTGGGTAGAGGCCAGGGGTCGTGCTGAACATCCTACAAAACACAGGACAGCTCCCACAACACAGGATTATCTAGCCCAAAATGTCAACAGTGCCCAGTGCCTCTACTTGAGAAACCCAGTTTTGACTGGAAGTGGCTTCCTCCAGAAAACCACACAGTTAACTCCTTTATCACTTTCCAAATCTGTTCCAAGTATCACCTCCTCAGAAAAAGTGCTCGGAACCTCTCTTTTTAAAATTACCACCTCAATTCCTTCTTCCATGACACTCCTGATCTCTCTTATTTTGCTCTCTTTATTTATTCCATTGTGCTCATGATCTTCTAACAACCAATACAATTTAGTTATTTATCATGCTGTATTGTCTATTATCAGCCTGCTAGAATGTCTTGTTTTGTTCGCTGATCTACCCGAAACACTTAGAATATTGCAGTAGTTAGTAATAAGTAAATAAACAACCCCCAGTGCTAATCGGAATGTAGAGTAGCAGAATCACGCATAAACTGCTGGTGGACTGTGTCACTTTGGAGAGGAATTTGGCTTTGTCATGTATACTTGGAGATGCACATACCAGGGAAATCAATGTAAAGATGGTAGGCTGAGTCATCTCAGAACTTCCTTTCCCCAAGACCTAACCAAATGAGTCAATAAAGTCAGCACCTAGAAAAAGAGTCATTAAGTTACTTTTTGAGGAATAACACAAACCCATAAACTTCAACAACATGTGGCTAAGGAAAGAAGCTTAAGAGCAGAAGAAAATTGCAGCATAGCAGGGCTCTTACCCCTGCTCACCTCCCAGTCTGTATACCCTGGTTTCTTTATTCTTTGAATAATAAATAGAAATTCATATATATTTTTTCTTCTAATAGAAAAACCTGATTTTAACAGAAGCTCTTATCCAAGAGCACAATTCTAGAAGAATCACATCAGTAATGCATGTGTGTGTGTGTGTTAATGTATTTATATCCTAATACCCAACCCTAGACCTACTGAACCAGAGACTCTAGATAAGAAGCCCAAGAATCTGTGTATGTGGTTTCACTTTTTAAAAAGTTTTTCAGCTGATTCTGATGATCAGTCAAGTTTTACAACTATTTATCTAGTAGGTTTTCCAACATGTCCCAAGAAACCCTGGATATCTAAGTAGAGGTATCTTACGGGTCATTTCTTGGGCATTCTGGAAAAGTAGCTGCTTTTGTCTCTTCCCTATAGAAAGATTTGTGTAAGCTATTGCTTGGAACAAAAAGTGCTGTTTCTTTAAAAAAAAAAAGTTTGTAATCCACTGGTCTAGGGACTCCATGTAAATTGAGTGACCATCAAAGTGTATGATAGATACTGTGATGTGATCTTCAGGAATGAGAAAGCCTTCCTCTCAGATGTTGCGAGTGCTGTCAGAAGATGACCCTCAGCTGCCATCCATCCTTGAGGATTGTGTCAGTCATGGAAAGCTGCCAGGGCCAGTCGGCCTCCTCCCAGGGAAAGTCCCTACCCAATGACTAATCTATATGAGTGTAGAAAGGCCTGGCTCTCTTGCCTCAATTCGAGACAATTTTGAAGAGCCAACCCATTGCCCCCCAAGGGGTCAACTGAGCCCTTCATGAGGACAGCATCACAGTTTCTTCCACCCAATTCTGCTCCCTTTCACTCCCCACATCTACACCCTCAGAACACCTGCTAATAAGCACCTTGTTCACGAATCTGAATCTCAGAGTCTGCATCTGAGAAAGGCAACGCACCACACTAAATAAACCTAGGTCATATGATGATATGATGCCCAACACCGTATCACGCCCAAGAGGATGAATGGACTAAATGACTTCAAAGGAGGAAAAATTCACCACATGACAACATCAGACCGTTCTGCATTCCGGCTGTTCTCCATCATGACAGATCTAATCTTCTGCAAATTGTGAGTTAGCAAAATAGGAAATTTGCAAGTCACGCTGGCATGATGTTGAGATGAAAACACATGTGTAGCATTAGCCCCATCCAGATGCACTATTTGGAATCCCCATTCATGACAAGAGTTGTAGAAACATAGGTGAGCAATAATTAAAGTCTGAGGAATTAAACTTCTGGAGAAAAATCAAAGAATTTGTTGTAAAGACAGTAGCCCCTACCTCGGAAGCTCAGTGGAAAGAATTCAATAAACTACACATACTTTCCAATTTGGGGTCAATTAACATACTTGTAATCAATTTATGTATTTTGGGGCTACAGTGATAATTCAGTAAATAACTTAAAACGTATACATATTAATATGAGGAAAAAATACATCCCAAAAGTTTTGGAAATTGTTTACTGGTGGTGGCAAGTTTCCACTGGTGCTACCGGGGACTTAACAAGCGCCGTTTTGAGTAAGGACATGAGGCCACTAGTGGGAAGCAAGCTCTGACCAGTTTGTACTGTTCACATCTGAGGCTGTGCACTCTCTGAATTCTTGTGTTTCTGGGGATTTACGGTTGTTGTTATTTCACTCTTAAATAAATCCTTGTCTAGGAAAATGCCAGTTAATGTCTCAAGGAACCCTTCAGATGAAGAACCACTGGAACGGGTGAAAGGATCACTGTCAACACAGAAAAAAAAGCCCAGTTACAGAGATATTTGACAGAACTGCTAGGGATGTGCAAAGTCTGGAACATGCAAAGAACTTCCTATGCAGGAGTTTCTATGACAGAGAAGATGGAGAATAAGAGAATTCATAGTTTTATTCTGCAGCTGGATTGATCACCGCCTCAAACTTTTCTTTAATTGTTTTGGAGAATACAGGTTTGCATGCATTTATTTCCTCCCAAATCTATGTATTTATCATTACAATAAGTAAATGTGGCAAAAAGCAAATATGAAAACAACTTCGAGCTGACATTTTTCCAACCCACTGTAACACAGATGCTACTTAATATATTATTTTATTTCTCATCAGAATATATATTTACATTTGAGTGTTTTCTTAACTTCTTTATACCTTTCATAAACCCAACTAATGCATAAATAAAAAGACAAGCATACTATTGTAAGGAACCCTAGCCGGTTTTCTGGGATTCAACATATGTTAGTTACTTACATTACTTACCCAAACTTTCTCCAATGACTACAACTTGGCTCAATACACCAGATAAAGAATACTGCCTTGAGTTTTTAAATATAATCAAAATGCTTAGATTTACTACAAACATGAATAACTGCTACAGATATGATGAAAATATTCTTCTTTTTTCAATGACTCTTTATTATAATGGGCTATTTATTAAAATGGAATATGAATTATTTATCTGCCCACCATAAAAAATGTAAAACTTTTGTGAACTGGTAGCAAATTGAGAAATACAATTAAAACTGTAAAACAAAATCTTCATCTCACGCAGATGGGTAATGGAGAATAAGACACATTGTCTAAGAATTTAATTAGACCAGAGTAATTTTAAGGCTTAAATTCACAAAAGGAGCCCCAAAATAAGCCTGTGTGAAGGGACTAGAAAAAAGCCAACTTGCTCTGTATAAGAGAGCAGAAAGTATTTGTTTTTATGTCTGAGAAAAAAGAAGCAAAGGATAGAAAAGATGTGGAGAGAGAGAAAGAGGAGAGGTGGGCTGTAGAGATGGCAAGAAGCAGGATCTGGATTTGTAGGAATGGCTAAGACACTTGAAAATGCAAAGGGTCCACACTCAGATATCACCTCACGCCAGTCGGAGTGGCCAAAATGAACAAATCAGGAGACTATAGATGCTGGAGAGGATGTGGAGAAATGGGAACCCTCTTGCACTGTTGGTGGGAATGCAAATTGGTGCAGCCACTCTGGAAAACAGGGTGGAGGTTCCTCAGAAAATTAAAAATAGACCTACCCTATGACCCAGCAATAGCACTGCTAGGAATTTACCCAAGGGATACAGGAGTACTGATGCATAGGGGCACTTGTACCCCAATGTTTATAGCAGCACTCTCAACAATAGCCAAATTATGGAAAGAGCCTAAATGTCCATCAACTGATGAATGGATAAAGAAATTGTGGTTTATATACACAATGGAGTACTACAGGGCAATGAGAAAGAACGAAATGTGGCCCTTTGTAGCAACATGGATGGAACTGGAGAGTGTGATGCTAAGTGAAATAAGCCATACAGAGAAAGACAGATACCATATGTTTTCACTCTTATGTGGATCCTGAGAAACTTAACAGAAACTCATGGGGGAGGGGAAGAAAAAAAAAAGAGGTTAGAGAGGGAGAGAGCCAAAGCATAAGAGACTCTTAAAAACTGAGAACAAACTGAGGGTTGATGGGGGGTGGGAGGGAGGGGAGGGTGTGTGATGGGTATTGAGGAGGGCACCTTTTGGGATGAGCACTGGGTGTTGTATGGAAACCAATTTGACGATAAATTTCATATATTGAAAAAAAAAATAAAGTCAAAAAAAAAAAAAAAGAAAATGCAAAGGGTCCAATAATCATTTAAGAATGTTTGTGTGGTTGCAAACCTCTGCATATTCCCAGATTTCCAGTAGCTGTACCCACAAATGTCTTCACTGAGTGGTGTGGTGTGTGTGTGTGTGTGTGTGTGTAATAAAGTCTATTTGTGGACTTATGTGAAGAAAGGCACATGCATAGGATGGTGAACAGAAGCAAGAACTCAGATCAAAGATGAACTTGAGAAAAGAATTCCCCTGGGAATTTGTAGCCTTCATGGGGAGAGCCTTGGACTTTCCACAAATCATAGAATGCTGGCAGTGTGGTGGTGGGTAGGTAGATAGTCGTATTTAAATGTCATAGATTCACCCCAGCTGACATTTGGTGTTCAAATTTGATCAGGTACTGGTGCATCTTATAACTCAAAATTCAACAATACCAGTTCCTGCTAAATATAGCTCTGTATTCTCTAAGGACTTGAGTTAACTTCATCATGACTCTACACTTAAGGTCAGAGATCTTCTGAGTTATGCTGATTCAAACTTCTATTCAAATCAGTAAGAACAATCCCGCTCTTCACCCCAGACCCCTCCACTGCATCAAGAGGCAGATGCTAGCTTCTCTAGCTAGATCTCAATTAATTGAAAATTTTCACCCCAATTTGAAAACCCTGATCCTGCCACCATCCCTATCATACTCGTGAGAGATTTTTGTTCCAATTCTTTGTAAACCTCTCATGACAAACTCAGATACGAAAAAAGAAAAAGCACACGTTGTGGTCAACACAGTAAGATCCTCCCAAGATGTCTTTTGACCAAGAAAGAACCATGTTGGAGACTTTCTCATGTCTCATACCCCTCTAGTCTCTTCCTCCTCTTAGAACACTTATTGCTTATTGAATATGTAACTGCTCTCTGCAAATCCTCTTCAAGTTTTAGAGATTTTTTTTTATCATCTTACTTCCTATTGATAGGAACTGATTATTTTCCTCCTTTCATAGAAATGCAGTTTCCTTTACAGAACACTTTTTAGAAATGGGTTTACTGTTGTTTTGGGGCTCCTCCATATTTAAATAGCTTCATTATTGTTTCTCCCATGCCTGATTTATTAAATATATGCTCATTTCATGACTTAATTAAATATAGATGTAAATAATTAAGACAGTGAAAAAAATCACATATAACTAACTTGGCTGTATTATTTGTTATCCAAACTGGGACATTTTTTAGAATGAAGGAGTGTATTAATAACTACTTTGGGACAATAGACTGTTCCAGGTGAATCAAGACCCATGGTCACCCTAATAACCCCCAGAACTTATTCTATGAATATATATGCAAATATATTCATAATAGGTAGAACGCCTATCTATTTAGAAAAACTGGATCATACTATGAAGTTTTGTAGGCTTTAAAAAAGGTACTTATTGATTTTGAGAGAGCGAGAGACAGCAGGAGAGGGACAGAGAGAGAATCCCAAGCAGGCTCCTGACTGAACAGAGCTCGATGTGGGGCTCCATCTCACGAACTATGAGATCATGACTTGAGCCAAAATCAAGAGTCTAACACTTAACCGATATTCACTTTCTCATCATGAAATTGTTCTTTTTATTTCAGGTAATATCCCTTTGTCTAAAAATCTACCTTGTCTAATATTAGTCTAGCTACTCTAGCTTTTATTTATTAGTATTAGCTTGCAATGCTTTTTTTTTTGCATCTATCTACATTTAATCTGTGTCATTTATTGGAAACAGAGGTCCTATAGACAGCAAATAGTTTGATCTTGACCTTTTTTATCCAGTCTTACAATCTCTACCATCAGAATGTTAAGGCCATTTACATTTAGTTGGATTTAAATACACCATTTTGCTATTTGTTTTCCATTAGTCTCATTTGCTGTTTAAACTTCTCATTTTTGGGGGGCCTGGGTGGCTCAGTCGGTTAAGCGTCCAACTTCAGCTCAGGTCATGATCTCGTGGTTCATGGTTCAAGCCCCATGTCAGGCTCTGTGCTGACAGCTCAGAGCCTGGAGTCTGCCTCAGATTCTGCATCTTTCTCTCTTTCTTCCCCTCCCCCACTCATTCTCTCTCTCTCTCTCTCTCTCTCTCTCTCTGTGTCTCGAAAATAAATAAAACATTTTTAAAAAATTAAACTTTTCATTTTTATAGTGGTTTTCAGTTGGTTCTTCTTTTTTATCTCCACAGATAAACAATATAACCTAAGTATAATGATAATTTCGATTTCTTCTTACTTACTGATATCTGGTATTTTTAATATATGCCAAGTAGTACTGTTACAGATAGATATTAATGTTTTAATTTCTAGAATGAAAATGGCTAACAAATATATAGCAGTTAACAAATATGGCGGGCACGGTTCTACATGTTTCTAAATGGATTATTCAGTTAATCCCCACAACAATCTTGTGAAATAGTTAGCATTATTATTCCCAGGATAGGAAAGTGATATAAAAAGGTGTAGAAACTTGTCCAAGATCATACAGCTAATAAGTGGCAGAACTGGATTTAGTTCAGGGCAGCCTAGTTCCAAGGCCCATGCTTTTAAGTAACAACACTATCCTTGTATAAAGAAAATGTCTAGTGATCCTTCAGGAAGCATGATATTGACCATAAGTAGATTTTTTTTCCTTTAGGTTAAAAAGTATCTTCCTATTACTCTATAACTTATACCATAAATAGAGAATGGATGTATTTTCCCCCAATTTTAGCATGTACTAAAGTAAATATAGATTTACCCCTTTTGCCTATTAATATGTTAAATACACATTAAATGTGCTCTCTCTCTCTCTCTCTTTTGATGATGAATGTACTTTCTTAAGTTTCAGAACAGAAGCAGGGGCAGCTCTTTAATTATAATTTCCTGTGTCATTATAAAACAATGAAAACAAATACTCATCTTAGATGATACAGGGCCAAGTTTCAAGAAGTAGACAGTTTCTTTACTGTTCTCATTATTTATCACCCCTCCTTATAAGAGGTAAGTCTTATATGGCCTTAGCTGATGTGTTGGTATGCATATCCCCTAGCATCTGCCCTGTTTTACTTTCTTTATCTCAAACGATCCACGTAAGTCTTCTGTGTATTAAAGCCATCCTTCCTAAGAGTGTTTTCCTGTGCTTTGCTTATTTTTAAGTTAGCCTTCATTTTTTTTGAAATGGCTTTGTATTTCTACTCTTTAAAAAAAAAATTCCAATATAGTTAACATACTGTGTTAGATTAGTTCCAGGTGTACAATATAATGATTCAAGAATTCTCTCAATGACTCAGGGCTCATCATGATACATGTACTCTTAATCCCTTGACCTATTTCACCCATCCCTCCATTCACCCCTCCTCTAGTAACCATCAGTTTGTTCTCTAGAGTTAAGAGTCTATTTTTGGTTTGTCTCTTTTTCTCTTTGTTCATTTGTTTTGTTTCTTAAATTCCACATATGAGTGAAATCATGTGGTATTTATCTTTCTCTGATTGACTTATTTCATTTAGCATTATACCCCCCTAGATCCATCCATGTCATTGCAAATGATTTAGCCTGCATTTTTGAGATTTTTTTTCACTTATTCCTAAGAATGCATCTTTGCTATGTTTACCTTCTTCAATAAAGCCAGCTACTTTACCTTGTATCTAGAAACCCCCTGAAACACCGAAATGGGGAGAAAAAATGAAGTGCTTTTTGAACACTCAGAACCTAGTGTTCTGACCCAAAACTCTGATCCTTGGTAGACCAAGTAGGCCTACCCCCTGCCACCAGTATATGCAGCTCAAGTATGTGTAATTTTATGTTGGGGGGAGGTTTTAAAATATAAACCCTGGTTTTCTTAACTCAGTGGCAAAGAAGAATCTACAGATCTCTCTATATATGAATGCTATTAGGAGTGCTTTTGGCTGATTAGAAATTAGAACAGGTGTACCTCTATGGAAGCTAGAAAAACCTGAGAAATTCTATGTATTGATCAATGAGTAGTTCTCAAATTTCTACCCAGGACCTAGAGTTTAATAACGTATATGCATTATGATATAGTATTTGATATTAAGGTAACCTATAAACTAGTATTTCAAGAGAAGAATAATCATTCAAAATACAAAAGCAGAACGAAATTTGAGGAAAACTATCTTTAGCATCACCTAATTTCCCAATTAAGATGTAAATAATACTGGTATAAATAGTTCCATAAGAAACTGGGTTGTATTTTTCCCCCCCAGCTACTTTCTAGTTTTACTCTAAGTACTACTGAAATGAAATTCTGCCTAAGTGTCTATTAAAAAAATAATGGGAAGATAGAAAGATCATTTTAAAAGATGCAGGTGGAAATTCAGAGTCAGCTGTTTTAAAATTTATGAACAGCAGCAGTAATTTAACTTGTGATGGGGACAATTTTATTCCCATTCCCACGAATGCTAATGTTCACTTTCAGTTATTAAAATTAATCTGACTCAATTATATTCTGTGGGCTGTGTTCAGCTGTACTGATTGATAATAGCAACAAACATTAAGTATGGTTTTGTGATCTGTGACACTATATGGCTATTAACACCAAATATGAAAGGGTTGAAAGCATGTCCTTTTGACCCAAAATGCAAGGCCCATTAGGAATTAATGGTAATGATATTCTAAAGATAATGTCATTCATTCGTTTGACAAATATTTATTGAGTCTGTCCACAGAACCATGCTTAGGGAAAGGAAACCAACATTGACTAAGCACTTCAATATATGCCAAGAATTGTGTTAGGCTGTTGCTAAACCTTTCCTATTTAATCTTTACCGCAGCCACATGAGAACAGGTATTATCATTACGGTTTACAGATGAAGAAGTATAAATTTATAAGGCTAAATAACTATCTCAATGTCAAACAAAGGATAAGCAGTAGCACTGTAATTCATATCCATACCTTCTATAATCCAAAATCTCCGTTCTTTTTATTATACTATGTTCCTAGTTTCTTGGGTGGATTCCAAGAAATATAAGACATCCTATTGTCAAGAGATTATAGCCTAATTGAAAACACAAGATATGAAAATGGTCATTCATTCTACAAATATTTTTAGGCTTTTGTAATGAACAGTGTTTCATAAAGGTGGAGAAAAATACGAGTCAATAATAATTGTGATTTATATCCATTGTGATGAGAAATTCAGAAATTTGCTTCTTTTGTTCTTTTGTGGACAAATAAAATCACTTATGTTTTAAAAATCCATTCAATAATTTTTTTCTTCAGAACTATTAGTAATAAACTAAAGCATGAAATTTTCCAAGAAGTGATCACCTTCTGATGCTTGCAAACTTAATCATACCCTTGGATTTAACTTAAAACACAAGAGTTGCTCATAGACATTTAAGGGGAAACCCAATTCATGCATTTTCTGGTTCTACCTTACATATGTTTATACATATGTTACGTATCTATTGTCTCTTTGGTTAAAATAGCTCTTTTTCTTCTTGTTTTTCAAGTTCTTTTTCATACACCACTTGGGAATCAATAATGTATTTATTGTCTCTAAAATGAATGCCCTGGGGGGTGGGGGCGCCTGGGTGGCTCAGTGGGTTGGGTGTCTGACTTTGGCTCAGGTCATGATCTCGCGGTTCATGAGTTCCAGCCCTGCATCAGGCTCTGTGCTGACAGCTTGGAGCCTGGAGCCTGCTTCGGATTCTGTGTCTCCCTCTCTCTCTACCCCTCCCCTGCTCATGCTCCGTCTCTCTCTGTCTCAAAAATAAATAAAATATTTTTTTTTAATTTTTTTTTCAACGTTTTTTATTTTATTTTTGGGACAGAGAGAGACAGAGCATGAACAGGGGAGGGGCAGAGAGAGAGGGAGACACAGAATCGGAAACAGGCTCCAGGCTCTGAGCCATCAGCCCAGAGCCCGACGCGGGGCTCGAACTCACGGACCGCGAGATCGTGACCTGGCTGAAGTCGGATGCTTAACCGACTGCGCCACCCAGGCGCCCCAAAAATAAATAAAATATTTTTAAAAATTAAAATGAAAGCCCTGGGGCATCTGGGTGGTTCAGTCAGTTGAGCATCCAATTTTGGTTCAGGTCCTGATCTCACGGTTTATGAGTTTGAGCCCCCACATCAGGCTCTGTGCTGTCAGTGCAGAGCCTGCTTCAGATCCTCTGTCTCCCTCTCTCTACTCCTCCCCTGCTCACATTCTCTCTCAAAAATGAATAAACATTTAATAAAATGAAATAAAGCCCCTATTTTTATCCCTAAACTGTGACAATCCCAAGTTTTCCAACTCAGTGAACGGCACCACCATCATCCAGTTGCTCAAGCCAAAAACCTAGAAGTCATCACTGATTCTTTCCTTTCCAACCCATAATCCCATCACCCATATAATCCACCAGTTCATCTTTAAGTGCTCCATGTCCACAACATGAACCACAAATACATACTTCCCTCCAATTTCATTTCCTCCACCATAATCTACCCCACTACCACCTGACATCTGGTCAGTGGTAATAACCACCTCATTGATCACTGCTTCTGTTCCTGCGCCACTCCATATTTTCTCTACATGGAAGCCAAATCAAGTCTTCCTTTGTCTTTTAAATATAATTCATATATTGTCTCTTCTCTATTTTAACCCTTAACACCATTCAATGCATCCATTTGTTGATTGCTTTAAAAATAACATCATCTCAAACACTTTTTGTTTCCTTCTACATTTTGATTCCTAAAATCCTCTCCTCCTATTATGTTAGGAACAGCAGCATGATATTTCTAGCTCAGGTACAAACACCCCATGAAATCAGGCACAGTTGCTCACATCTTACACTTCAACTCTACTGGGAGCTGGTTTTGTAGCAATAACAGGGGAGTTTCTCCTTTGATTGTTTTGAGATAGATTCAGGCTGCAACTATATGTTCTCTGGCAGGTTTTTGTTTGTTTGTTTGGTTTTAGCTTGAATACAAGCATTTTCTTAGTTCACCTTGGTTCTAGAGACTGAAAAATCCATCAATCCTGGGAGAGAAGAGGAGGATACATATATTTTAGTGCAGGATATACTACTTAAAAAGATTTTTTAAGTCTACTTTAACACATTGATCCCTTTTGAAATGAGAGTTACTTGACACCAGAGATGAAAAGTTAAATCATCGTTATGTCTGTGTGGATCTTACACTGAAGGCTCCCAGTTCTCTTCCGTGACAGCTTTTTTTTCAGAGGTCTAGTGCTGTGTGACCAGAGTCACATCTTAATAATCCTTGGGAGACACAGCAGTCCATTAGAATGCTGAAGAACAAATTCACTCAAGAAGGTTGAATGATCAAAACTGATAGGGTCAGAATATGATACTCTATAGGAGGAAGCATTAATCCAGAGAGAAAATGTAAGACCCATGATCTTCTTACACCTTTGGAGAGGCAGGCACTGACTTGGTATCAGGTTTTCTACCCAGAATCCACCACTACTGCAAATCTCTCATTAGTGGAAAACAAATGATGTATCAATTTTAATGTACCCTGAGTAAAGATTTTCATGTTGCATTTTCAACGCTACATGAATTTTTATTAGTCAATGGCTTGATGACTATTTTGAATCCTCAGGGAGCATTCTTAGAGAAGTCATAACAATGCCAAAAATTATGAAAGGTGTAGAATTTTAAATAAAATCATCAGAGTAGAAGCAAACGACTAAGTAAAGGAATAATTTATTGTCACATTTGCCTGTGCACTTGTTTATTTACTTTGGGTATTTTGACTATATGCACAGAGGGTAAACATAAAGGTGAGATCAGAAACCAAAACAAGAGAGGAATAATTACAGTATTTGAGCAATATATTGATGTCTGGGCTTCCCAAACAAAACAGGGAAGAGGTCTTTGCACAAGATCTTACATGGGTTTTATTATCTGATAAAAAGCTTACAAGATTTTTTAAAATGAGAAAGTTTTCCTGCCACTAAAGGCTAAAAATATCTCATAGAAATTTTTTTTCTTTCACAAGGAGTATCAAGATGCCACTGTGAAAAACATGCACACACCTCCTGGATTCAAAGAACCAAGTCTTCCTTTGAGACTCAGTTTCCACATCTGCAAAATGACAGTAACAACATCTACCTCATAGAACTTCTATAAAGATTAAAAGAAAATTAAGTAAAATGTAAAAGTGTGATGTAATATAAAAGTGAAGAACTTACAACAGTTCTTGGCACATAATAAGCACTATATGTTCTATTATTACCATTATTTTTTTATCGTCATGATGGAAATCACCACTTTCTTTCCACAACCTTCTCCTGTCCAGTCCAGCTCCCAAGAGGTCCCCATTTTTAACTATTTCCAGGTTTAGTACATCTGGTTGTTCATTTCACAGAGCTAAATAACATTAAAACATTTGATTCATCAACTTACCAACCCTCCTCCACCTTCTATTCCTGGGTCATGTTCTCTATCCTTCACTGAGCAATTCAGTAATTTCAAGGACTGGCTGCCTAAGCATTCAATACTCATTCATCCAGCCCAGGCATTATCATTTGACTCATACTGTAAAGATAATAAGTCATATTAAGGAAATGATCATTTACAATAGATCTATAGAAGCTGGAAAAAAAAAACCATAAGCTATCCAGCAAAATTTTGTATTAGCTTCACATAAATAGTAATAGCATAGCATCAAATCACTTTCCTCACAGAATCTCTCCAATACCTAAGCTAAAAATGCTTTGCATTCTGGTGCTGTGACCTGATAGAATTTTGTGAGACACCAGAGAAATAGGTGAGCTTGCTCAAATATTAGTCAGTTTAACCATGCTTTTGACAGAAAACAAACCACATGCAGTTTAAGATTATAGTGTAGATATTGTGTGTTAATGATGGAAGGGAGTACATACGCTTGAATTACTAAGCTTTCACAAGGAAGTCTTCACATTCTGCATTAGCGGGAGAAGGATCTGAGGTGTACTCATGTTGGCAACTTACTCTGAGATGCATGGAAAGTAAGACGGATCAACGGATAGACAGATAGAAGGATGGGTAATGTGACAAAGCAAACACAACAAAATGTGAGCAATTGTAGTATCCAGATCGTAGGTATACGAGTGTCCACTATATAATTCTTTCAACTTTCCTACACGTTTCATAATTTTTATCATGAGATGATTGGGGAAAGCTAGAAAGTCCTAATTTCCTTCTATCAGCATTGAAAATGCATGGAGGTGGTTTGTATGGAAGCAGAGCTACATGATTTTTTTCCAGAAAAAAGAACATTCACCTGTTTAAAACCTGGATGCACATTCTCAGGCCCTAAAAGTCTTTATCATAAAGTAGAAATGAAAAGTCTCTGTTCTGCACATATTTAAAATAATATTAACCATTAGCAAATTTGAGTTAAGAAAATCGCAGTGTAGGGGCGTCTGGGTGGCTCCATTGGTTAGGCATCCGGCTTTGGCTCAGGTCATGATCTCACGGTTTGTGGGTTCCAGCCCCCTGTCGGGCTCTGTGCTAACAGCTCAGAGCCTGGAGCCTGCTTCGGATTCTGTGTCTCACTCTCTCTCTGCTCCTCCCCCACTCACACTCTGTCTCTCTCTCAAAAATAAATAAAAACTTTTTAAAAAATTAAAAAAAAATAAAGTTTTTAAAAAATTTAAAAAAAGAAAAGAAAATCCCAGTGTGGTGCCTATAGGCCATATAATTTTCAGTAACGTTGCCTTCTAGTAATCCCCTGGAAGGATGATTTTGCCTCAAAATGTGGACCCCCCCAAAACCTGCAAGTATTGACCTGTAAGGCAGATTTTCTTAAATATTGTCTTTCTTAAATATTGTCTTTTAAAATATTAGATAGTGTCAGGAAAGGTCAATAACTTGAGGTGTAGCTTAGTATTAAAGCATGAATACCTCTTAATCCAGGTTGAGAGAAGAGCATTCTAGGAAGAAAACGTAGAACAAGGCATGGAAATGTGGAACTAAGAGGCTTTTTTAACAAGTGGGAAAGAAGCTAAGAATGGCTACACAAAACATGAGGCAAAAAATGGAAAATATGGGTTCAGAAGGTGGGAGGGTCCCCATTCAAAGTCATGATCCATAATTTAGACTTTGTTCCACATGTAATAAAAAACTGTCAAGTATTTTTTTAGCAAAAGAGAATGACTAGATTTGTGGTTTAAAAAAGTGACTATCCTGGCATAATTGAGAATGTGCTAGAGATAAGATAAAATTAAAGCCGGAAGAACAGACCAATTAGAGGTTTTCTTTTTACTCCCTCTCTCTCTCTTTAACCTTCTCACTATCTCACTTCTCAAATTCTTGGCTTCTTTACTTCTGTATTTTTGGGAAAGGTATGTGTCAATGTATATATCTGTGTGTGCATATATATGTATGTATATGTGTGTGCATGTATACCAGATAGATTGCGTCTCAAGCATCTATATGTAACAACATCTCCTAAGAAGCTTGTTAAAAATACAGGTGCCAGGGCCTGGCCCCGTACCTGGAAAATACTGAAAGACCTCATTAGCTAGATATTCTGAACATTACTAACAAGCATATTACACAAAATGATGTACCTATAAATGAACTTTTAGCAAGCAATCCACTGATCATTTCATAAGGGCAACATCTGTCCTGCCTTTGGCTTGATGTTTCATTGAATTTTTATGAAAAGTACAATTTGATGTGTGATTTGAGTTATCTCAGAAATTAGTGCTTTAAAGAGATTTGCCTGAGGGGCTCCCACGTAAGAATTAACAATGACTTCATTATCACAGTGAGCTGCCATTTAAAGTCTTATCATAGGAGAGAAAACAAAGCCAGCTGCCATTTCTTGGGAGTCCATTCACTTAGCACCCTGCACCTGAATTGCTGTGTTTTACCATTAGGAAACTATGAATGTCAAAGTCCCTTAAGGACAGGGTGTCCGTGTTGACATAGTAGGCTTAGTACAGAATGCTGTCAATTAATGCTATCCTTGTTAGGAAAGACAGATATGCATGTGTTCAATATTATGTATTCACTCATGTACTCATTCAGTCAGTCAACACCCATGAAACTCATATATATATATATATATATATATCTCATATATAATATTATATATATAATATACAGTAGGAGGATTTAATGAGAATTAAAATTAGCAGGACATAAAAACACAGAAGTTTGGGGCTTGCTAGGATGAGACATATATGCCTAATTTGGACAAACATTTTTTTGAAGAAAGTTGACTTACCACAACACAATAAAATATCTCCCTCTGCCAACCCCAACCCCAGGAAGCAGGGAGGACCTTTTGCAGGATTTCTTTTTTTTTTTTTCTTTTTTTTTTCTTTTCTTTTCTCTCTCTCTCTCTCTTTATTTTTAAACTATAGTTGACACACAATTAGTTTGTTACATTAGTTTCAGGTGTACAATTTAATGGCCCACCAAGCGTATACATTATGTTATGGTTACTACAATGGTAGTTACCATCTGTCCCAATATATCATTATTACAGTATTCCTTATGCTGTGACTTTTATCCCCATGGTTTACTCATTTCATAACTAGAAGCCTGTATCTCCCACTCCCCTTCACAAATTTCACTCAGACCCCCACCTCCCTCTACTCTGGCAACCACCAGTCTGTTCTCTGTATTTATAGATCTGACTCTGCTTTTTTTTGTTTATTCATTTTTGTTTTTTTATATTCCACTTATGAATGAAGTCATATGGTATTTGCCTTTTACAATCTGACTTATTTCACTTAGTGTTCTACCTTCTAGGCCCATCCATGTTGTCTCAAATGGCATAATTTTATCATTTTTATGGCTGCATAATATTATGTATATATATATGTGTGTGTGTGTGTGTATTCCATATGTATAATATAATGGAATATTATTCCATATAATATATGGAAATGATATTTCCAATAAGGGGTTAATATCCAAAAATATGTAAAGAGCTTATACAACTCTTTGAGAAACCTCCATACTATTTCCTAGAGTGGCTGCATGAGTTTGCATTCCCACCAACAGTATAAGAGGGTTCCCCCTTTGACAGCATCTGTTGTTTCCTGTGTTGTTAATTTTAGCCATTCTGACAGGTGTGAGGTAATAGCTCAATATAGCTTTGATGTGCATTTCCCTGATGAGTGATACTGAGCATCTTTTCATGTATGTGTTAGCCATCTGTATGTCTTCTTTGGAAAAATATCTATTCATGTCTTCTACTTATTTCTTAATTAGGTTACTTGTTTTTTGGGTGTTGAGTTTGGTAAGTTCTTTATAGATTTTGGATACTAGCCTTTTATCAGATATGAAACTTGAAAATATCTTTTCCCATTCTGAAGTTTGCCTTTTAGTTTTGTGGATTGGCTCTTTTGCTGTGCAGAAGCTTTTGTCTTGATGAAGTCCCTATAGTTCATTTTTGCTTTTGTTTCCCCTGTCTCCAGAGACATGTCTACTAAGAAGTTGCTAGGGCCAAAGTTGAAGAGGTTGCTGCCAATATTCTTCCCTAGGATTTTGATGATTTCCTGTCCCACATTTAGGTCTTTCATCCATTTTGAATTTATTTTTTGTGTATGGAATAAGAAAGCAGTCCAGGCTTATTCTTTTGCATGTTGCTGTCCAGTTTTCCCAACACCATGTGTTGAAGAGACTGTCTTTTTTCCAATGGATATTCTTTCCTGCTTTGTCAAAAATTAGTTGACCATAATCCTGAGAAACTTAACAGAAGACCATGGGGGAGGGGGAGGAAAAAAAAAAGTTAGAGAGGGAGGGAGCCAAGTCATAAGAGACTGCTAAAAACTGCGAATAAACTGAGGGTTGATGGGGGGTGGGAGGGAGGCGAAAGTGGGTGATAGGCACTGAGGAGGGCACCTGTTGGGATGAGCACTGGGTGTTGTACGGAAACCAATTTGACAATAAATTTCATTAAAAAATAGAAATAAAAATAAAAATAAATTAAAAATAGAAATACCTTATGAAAAAAATTAGTTGACCATATAGTCATGGATCCATTTCTGTGTTTTCTATTCTGTTCCATTGATCTATATATCTGTTTTTGTTCTAGTACCATACTATCTTGATCACTACAGCTTTGTAAAATAACTTGAGGTCCAGAATTGTGATGCCTCCAGCTTTGGTTTTCATTTATTTATTTATTTATTTTTTTATTTTAATATGAAAAGTGTTTATTCATGTCTTCTGCCCATTTCTTCACTGGATTTTTTGTTTTTCGGGTGTGGAGTTTGGTGAGCTCTTTATAGATTTTGGATACTAGCCCTTTGTCTGATATGTCATTTGCAAATGTCTTTTCCCATTCTATCAGTTGCCTTTTAGTTTTGTTGATTGTTTCCTTTGCTGTGCAGAAGCTTTTTATCTTCATAAGGTCCCAGTAATTCATTTTTGCTTTTAATTCCCTTGCTTTTGGGGATGTGTCAAGTAAGAGATTGCTACGGCTGAGGTCAGAGAGGTCTTTTCCTGCTTTCTCCTCTAGGGTTTTGATGGTTTCCTGCCTCACATTCAGGTCCTTTATCCATTTTGAGTTTATTTTTGTGAATGGTGTGAGAAAGTGGTCTAGTTTCAACCTTCTGCATGTTGCTGTCCAGGTCTCCCAGCACCATTTGTTAAAGAGACTGTCTTTTTTTCCATTGGATGTTCTTTCCTGTTTTGTCAAAGATTATTTGGCCATACGTTTGTGGGTCTAGTTCTGGGGTTTCTATTCTATTCCATTGGTCTATGTGTCTGTTTTTATGCCAATACCATGCTGTCTTGATGATTACAGCTTTGTAGTAGAGGTTAAAGTCTGGGATTGTGATGCCTCCTGCTTTGGTCTTCTTCAAAATTACTTTGGCTATTCGGGGCCTTTGGTGGTTCCATATGAATTTTAGGATTGCTTGTTCTAGTTTCGAGAAGAATGCTGGTGCAATTTTGATTGGGATTGCATTGAATGTGTAGATAGCTTTGGGTAGTATTGACATTTTGACAATATTTATTCTTCCAATCTATGAGATCGTCTTTCCATTTCTTTATATCTTCTTAAATTTCCTTCATAAGCTTTCTATAGTTTTCAGCATACAGATCTTTTACATCTTTGGTTAGATTTATTCCTAGGTATTTTATGCTTCTTGGTGCCATTGTGAATGGGATCAGTTTCTTTATTTGTCTTTCTGTTGCTTCATTGTTAGTGTATAAGAATGCAACTGATTTCTGTACATTGATTTTGTAGCCTGCAACTTTGCTGAATTCATCTATCAGTTCTAGCAGACTTTTGGTGGAGTCTATCGGATTTTCCATGTATAGTACCATGTCATCTGCAAAAAGTGAAAGCTTGACTTCATCTTTGCCAATTTTGATGCCTTTGATTTCCTTTTGTTGTCTGATTGCTGATGCTAGAACTTCCAACACTATGTTAAACAACAGCGGTGAGAGTGGGCATCCCTGTCGTGTTCCTGATCTCAGGGAAAAAGCTCTCAGTTTTTCCCCATTGAGGATGATGTTAGCTGTGGGCTTTTCATAAATGGATTTTATGATGTTTAAATATGTTCCTTCTATCCCGACTTTCTGAAGGGTTTTTATTAAGAAACAGTGCTGAATTTTGTCAAATGCCTTTTCTGCATCGATTGACAGGATCATATGGTTCTTATCTTTTCTTTTATTAATGTGATGTATCACATTGATTGATTTGTGAATGTTGAACTAGCCCTGCATCCCAGGAATGAATCCCACTTGATCATGGTGAATAATTCTTTTTATATGCTGTTGAATTCGATTTGCTAGTATTTTATTGAGAATTTTTGCATCCATATTCATCAGGGATATTGGCCTGTAGTTCTCTTTTTTATTGGGTCTCTGTCTGTAAACCACAATTTCTTTATCCATTCATCAGTTGATGGACATTTAGGCTCTTTCCATAGTTTGGCTATTGTTGAAAATGCTGCTATAAACATTGGGGTACAAGTGCCCCAGCACTCCTATATCCCTTGGGTAAATTCCTAGCAGTGCTATTGCTGGGTCAGAGGGTAGGTCTATTTTTAATTTTCTTTTCAAAATTGCTTTGGTTAGTCAGGGTAGTTGTGATTCCATAAAAATTTTAGGATTATTTGTTCTAGCTCTGTGAAAAATGCTGGTGGTATTTTGATAGGGATTGCATCAAATGTTTAGATTGCTTTTGGGTAGACATTTTAACAATATTTGTTCTCCCAATCCATGAGCATGGAATGTTTTTTCATTTCTTTGTGTCCTCTTCAATTTCTTTCATAAGTGTTTTGTAGTTCCCAGAGTATAGATCTTTTTCTTCTTTGATTAGGTTTATTCCTAGATATCTTATAGTTTTGGGTACAACTGTAAATGGGACCAATTCCTTGATTTTTCTTTCTGATGCTTCATAATTGGTGTATAGAAATGCAAGATGCAACACACAAAATGCAACAAAAAGGATTTCCATACAGTGATTTTGTATCCTGTGACTTTACTGAACTCGTGTATCAGTTCTAGCAATTTTTTGGTGGAGTCTTCTGGGTTTTCTACAGAGAGTATCATGTCATCTGTGAATAAAATGAAAGTTTGACCTCTTCCTTGCTGATATGGATGCCTTGTATTTCTTTTTGTTGTCTGATTGCTGAGGCTAGAACTTCCAGTACTTTGTCAAATAACAATGGTGACAGTGGACATCCCTGTATTGTTCCTAACTATAGAGGAAAAACTCTCAGTTTTTCCCCATTGAGGATTATGTTAGCTATAGAACTACCCTATGATCCAGCAATTGCACTAGTAGGTATTTACCCAAAGGATACAAAAATGCTAATTTGAAGGGACACATGAACTCCAGTGTTTATAGCAGCATTATTAACAATAGCCAAATTATGGAAAGAGCCCAAATTTCCATCGACTGATGAATGGATAAAGAATTTGTAGAATATTACTCAGCCATAAAAAACAAATCTTGCCATTTGTAAAGACATGGATGGAGCTAGAGTGTATTTTGCTAAGTGAAATAAGTCAGTCAGAGAAAGACAAATACCATATGATTTCACTCATATGTGGAATTAAGAAACAAAACAGATGAACATGGTGGAGGAAAGAGAGGCAAACCATAACACACATTCTTAACTATAGAGATCAAACTGAGGGTTGCTGGAGGGGAGGTGGGCGGGCGTGGTGAGTTAAATGGGTGATGGGTATTAAGGAGGGCTCTTGCCGTGATGAGCACTAGGTATTATACATAAATGATGAATCACTAAATTCTACTCCTGAAACTAATATTACACCTTATGTTAACAAAAAAACAAAACAAAACAAAACAAAAAAACACCCCAAAACCTCCAAAAATCTAACACAACTCAACACCAAAAAAGGCAATTAAAAAGTGGGCAGAAAACCTGAATAGACATCTTCCCAAAGAAGATGTCAACAGACACATGAAAAGATGCTCAACATCATTAATCAGCAGGGAAATGCGAATTGAAACCACAATGAGATGTCATCTCACACCTGTCAGTATGGCTAAGGCTTTTGCAGTTTTAGGAAATGAGACCTGGATATGTAACTATCGGGTAAGTCTTAATAAGTGATTAAACCTCATTCACCTTGGTCATGAAACAGAGGACCTAGTGTTAGAATAGAGGGAATTATACCTCAAGGATAAACATGATTTAAAGATAACTCATTTGTGGTGAGTAGACACCTGAGTGAAATGGAACGTAATTCCCTGTAAAAGTGTGAGGATCTCGGAAATTTGGGGTGGCAAATTAAAGATGGTCACAAATTCTTGGATACTCCTTCCACTTAGAAGTGTGGACTATGCCCTCTCCTTTAGAATCTGGGAAGGATGTGGGGCTGTTTTGATCATTAGAAAGTGATGCTCTGGGCACCTGGGTGGCTCAGTGGGTTAAGTGTCTGGCTTCGGCTCAGGTCATGATCTCGTGGTTTGTGAGTTCGAGCCCCACGTTGGGCTCTGTGCTGACAGCTCAGAGCCCGGAGCCTGCTTCAGATTCTGTGTCTCCCTCTCTCTGCCTGTCCCCTGCTTGCACTCTGTCTCTCTCTGTCAATAATAAATAATCGTTAAAAACAATTAAAAAATAAAGTTATGCTGTGCCACATCACGTGGACCCAGGCCTTAGGAACAGTTTATAGAGCCTATCTTTTGGAACACTTTTGGAACATGGAGCCCTATTTACCCAGGAGCTGTCCTGCTATGAGAAAGCCCAGGGTAGCCACATAAAAAGACAGGGGTGTGAGGAGACAGAGAGAGAGAGAGTTCTGGCCAGTTTTCAGTTGTCCCAGATTCAGCCATTTGAATCAGCTCAGCAGAATCATGTTTTGGGGTAGTTTGTACCATGGCAGTAGATAACCAATGGGGAAGCCTGTGAAGGTGTCCATGATGGTATGGCCTTGAGAGGTTAGACAAAGGGTCTCATGGCTGAACCCGTTAAGGAGGTAAAAGTGCTCCAGGGAAGCTTCCTATCCTCAAGGAGATCACTCAGGCCTGGCCAAGGGGCAATGACAGTGGTGACCACTATGACAAAAGATACTCTCCAAAGAGCTGCTTAACCCAAGGAAAGGGAAGGCAACCTTGAAAGGTGATGGCCCCTGCACTGCCTGACAGCCTTGGAGAGATACTTGAACAGGTTTAATTTAAACAAAGAAAGTTATCATCTCGCAGCTGAGTGTGAAGCAATTCTTCACTGGTTAGAAATGGATTGAGTGGTCTCCATCACTTCCTTGAAGGATGAACTTGGAAAAACCATTGAGTCTCAATTTCTTCTTTTATAAAATAGTGTAAACTCCTGCCCTGTATACCTTGGAGAATTATTGTAAGATAATTAAACTAATGAACATGAAATCATTTTGAAAACTATAAATAACATATATGGACAATAAACACCTAAACTATGATAACCACTTAATCTATTATATGTGCCAATATGTTTTGAATCAAATGAAAAGGCAATCCCTTTGCCCGTATCCATGTATATGTGTGCACACACACATACACATACACACAGAACTCTCTTTCTTGGCCATCTCTATACCTGAGCATAGCTTCCGTATTCCATAGACAGAGGATAGGCCTAGTTGACAAGATGATCTCAAAACTAAAGGGGAAGGTAGGTGGAGTTATCTCTCCGCTAGCATCATGCTGGGTGCTTTTCATGCAATTATGTCATAAATCATATAATCTAATTTATTATTATTATCCCTTTGTTCAAATGAGGAAGCTGAAGCATAAGTAGGTAAGTTAATTTGCCCAGAGTCACAGACTGCTAAATGGTAGAGCTTGGTTTAGGCTCCAGTATGTTTAATTACCAAAACCTGTGCTTTTTCTCTTTCTATGCCTTGTTGAACAAAATAATAATCATAATCACAATCATAATAGAGAACAATGAAAACTTTTCATTGTAGCTGGTGTATACCAGGGCTCACCAGCCTTGTGAATTACACAGAGTGATGACTAAACTAATTTCCACTAAACGTCTGGACTCATCAACTTTTGATGTGCAGATCTGGATTTCTGGGCTCAGCCAAATGCGAGGAAAGCCTGACAAGAAAAGTGAACCAAGCATTGTGTAAGAAATGAAGGTTGAAAATAGAACTGAAGGCTCAGCATCCTATTAGAGAAGGCAGCAATTTGCTATTTCCTATCCTTTCCCCTCCCTATTCTTCTTACCAACACGGAAACCCATCCTCAAATCCCTGTTGTGCTGTCCCATACATGCACCTTGTAAGCTTTAAATTTTAACCTGCTAAACCACCCTCCTGTCTACACCAGGACACCACAAGGAATTCAGCCATGTGATTGAAAGACAGCCTCTCTCCATCGATCCTGCAGGGTGTGGAGAAGTATAAAAGACAGTAAGTATTAAGTCCAGAACAAAAAATAAACATCCATCTGCCTTGCTGGGATGGTGAGTCAATGAAACAGCCTATGTAGTTCTACTGAGCAGCTAGAGTTGAGCTTGATTGGGTAAGTTTGAGGTGCTGAGGAGAACTGGAGAGCTACACTTACGAAGAAAAAATATTTGGGAGAAATTGGGCAGAAGAGGGAGAGGACCTGAAAGGAGAAGATTCCATGATGTGACTTGTCCTCTGTAACCTCCACAATCTTCTGCAAGTCTACTAACCTTACAAAGCACTGTGTGAGTAGATTTGTCTTAGAAACTGGTAGCACCATTAAGTTTTGTGTCTGAGCTGATGTGGAACACAACAGAAAGTAAGTTATCAATGCTAGAGTAGGAAGGTCTTTAGGGGTGCCTGCATGGCTCAGTTGGTTAAGCGTCCCAACTCTTGATTGCAGCTCAGGTCATGATCTCCGTGTTCATGAGATAAAACCCTGGGCCAGGCTCTGTACTGACAGCAGGGAGCCTGCTTAGGATTCTCTCTCTCTCTCCCCCTCCCTCTCTCTCTCTCTCAAAATAAACAAATAAACTTACAAAAAAAAGAGGGTCTTTAGACTTCCACACTGCGTGAATTCTGTAGTTAGAACCAATTTTAACTAGATCTCTTAGAAAAGGAGTCCTTCCTGTCACATATGGATTACATATGAATCTATACAGATTTCTTACCCATTAGCTTTTTCATTCATTTACGCATTCACTCAACACCTGTTGTGGTCACTATGCTAAATAATCTGAGTAGAGAAATAATAAGTCACAGTCCAGTGCTGCTCAAACTTGTTTGCACCAAATTACACGTTTGTTGCAAAAGATGCAGATTTGGGAGATTTTCTCCCCATCTCCAATTAATCTGACTTAGTAAATCTGGAGTGGGGCCCAAGAAACTTGCATGTTCTCTATGGACCACACTTTAAAGGAACATAGACCTAATCTTCCATTCAAGAAATGCAGTAGGGAAGACAGACACATAAACAAAGACCATCATAGTAAGAATTGTAAGTGTTGTGATTGTTGTACGTACAGTGTTGGAAATAAAAGAGGGATGCTCATTTCTTCTGTAGAAAGGAATTTCTGGTAGAAGTGACAGTAAGGCTGATACTGGAAAGTGACTAGGAGTTGAATAAGGGTGGGAACTAATTTCCAAAGAGAAATAACGCAAAGCAGGTATTAGAAACGTGAGCTGGCACAGAGAACTGCAAGAGGTTGAGAGGTGGTTGTGTAGGACCAACAAAAGGTACAGCATCATAGGCTACTAGAGATGAACACAAGCAAGACTCAGAAGGCTTTGCCAGCTACATGAGTTGCTGGACATTAGGGGAGCCACTGGAAGAACTCACAAGAACCACTGCAGGAGGGTAAAATAGTCCAACTTTCCTTCATTGAGGCTTAATACAGCTACTAAGTACAAAGCTAACACTGAATCGTGTCTCACCTCTAGACTACAGCCTAGGAAATCTGTCCTGGTACAATCTCAAAGTTGTGAGGTGCAATTCCTTAGAAGATGAACTGAGGCTCTGAGTAAGCAGAAGGAGAGCTGGAAGAGCAACCCCCCCCACCCGCCGAGTATGACCCCAAGAAGACAAATGCATTTGTCTGTGCTGATATCGTTCCAGTGGAGAATAGTGGGTTTCATGCCTGTCTTTTAGTGGATCACCAAATAAAGTTATACTTATTGCTCTCTGCTTCATCAATAGAATCTTTAGCTTTCCAGGTCCATCTCTGAAAACTTAGAATTCTAAATCTGAAGGCTAAAATACCCAAAGGAAATAGATGTGCTTTTTTTATGTTGTTATATTTTGTCTTCATTCCTTTGCAGCTTCTGTAAATTTGTAACCAAAGATTTACCACAGCCTGACTTTCAATCTGCACATTTGCGATTGAATTCAGTATTTGTAGAATACCCAGAAAACCACAAGTTCCCTAGTTATCCAGGGCCAAATCATAGCTAGACTCACCTCTATGAGGGACCTATAACACTGGATAAAATTGGGTAGTATAGCCATTTAGGCCAAAGGGAGGAATTAGAGATCAAGAGAGTTCTATTCCATTCATTCTTTAATCTGTACTAAATATCAATTGCTGAGTCTTTATTCAGGGTTGAATGTCATCCTAAGAGCCTGGCTAAGTCAGTTTGAATTCCAAAATGTCCCACTGGTGCCTTCATGCCCAGAAAGACTTACCTAGGTATGTATAAGCATTTCTACTTAAAGGTGAGCAATCTGGGACTCCTGGCTGGCTCAGTCAGTAGAACATGCTTCTCTTGAATTTAGGGTCATGAGTTTAGCCCCACATTGGGTGTAAAGCTTGTTTAAAAAAAAAAAGTAAAGAACTCTTTAAAAAATAAATAAGGTAAAAGTAAGCAATCTAATGTTCTTTAGACATGGATTTGGTAAAAATACTATCAATCCTACTAACAAATAGTAATTCAGAAAATGACTGAATAAATAATATTAGGGGCATGAATATAAACATTAGCACCATCCTAAGTATATACAAACAAGTAACATGACATCACCCATTTGAAAGCAAAACTTTTGGTTTTAAAAACTCTTGGAAACCATCTGTTTAATCACAGTGACATCAAACAGTAGAGACATAGGATTTAGAGCGAACTCAGAAAACCTCACATTCCATCTTTCTTGAGAAAAAAATTCTTTAATAATTATTTTTAGAGTAGTAAGTGTTAATATTTCTTTATCACCCAGAGAGCTTAAGATTCTTGATCAAGGTCACACAGGTATTGAGGGGTAAAGCCAGGCTCACAAGATCTTAATGTGCATATACGTGGACATTCTCATTGCCTTCCTTAACTTCCCCGTTCCCTTTCCAGCTATCATGACCCCCCCACCCCCACCCTTGACATTGAGTCTGAAATTGAGTCTGAACACTGAGAAGCACAAGGCTTTATCTTAAAATTTGTCTTCAAACTCTCAGCGACCACAGCCCCTTCTTTCCTGCACTTGCTTACACAGGATTATTACAAGGGAGCGTTGTATATTGCTATCCAGAATTGGCAGAAGGTTTTGGAATTGGAAAACTCAAGGAGTCAACCAGGGATAAAGGGGAAGACTTACACTTACTTTCAAGTACAAAGTGTGATGTGATTAATAAAGTACCAGAAAAAAACGAAACAAACCAGGATCACATTTTCCTGGAACCTGAGAAGGTTCGCATAGGTGAGAAGAGTCACATTGTTTGAGAACGAGATGCACCAAGGTTCTAGTGCCCAAATGATTCTTCTGGACATTTCAAAAAGAGGATCAAGGAGGGGAAAACATTAGCAGCTTGTTGATATACAAGAATTTTTTTTAGAATGACCTCCAACCTGCACAGAGTGCTTTTTAAACAAGAAAAACTGGAATCTAGTCCTGTCTTAGCCACCTGTCAAGCTCTGGGACTTGGGAGGTCCAGTCATTTTCTTCCCCTAGACCCCATTGACTGGTCTTTACAATGGATCCACTGAACTAAATTATGAATCACTCTAGTGGTTTTTTCCAACTCTTAACTTTCAGGATTATAAATAGAAGAAACCTCTAGTGTACCCATACACATAAGAATTATTTTATTGAGGAAGCAGAGAATGTCTCCAGATACCACAGGTCTTCCTCCTTCATGGATTCCTGTCCAGTCACCAACACAGTGCTGATCCAAGACAGTTTGATCTTGTTTGATCCTTTTATCAGTAAATAAAGTGAAAGGATTCAGTCCTACTTCAAAATATCTATAACTATGACTCAAATGATCAGGGCAGCAAGAAGGGAATTGCAGTTTAAAATCACCTAGAAGCTGTCTCAAGCTTCACTGACCACAGACTCCTCTGCCCTCAAGGAAAACGAAGAGCCAAGTGTGTGCGATGGGAACATTCCCTAAGGGATTCTTGTAATCAACCAGTTGGGGGAATCAGTGGCATAGACCAGTAACCTCCAGGCAGGACTGAGCTTTGTAAAGGGGAGACTCAGCTGGGAGAAGTTGAGGAAGGTAGAAAAAAAGAGCAGCCAGTGGTACCCTCTACTGACTGTCCTATGGGAAGCGTCCCATTCTTTAAGCAGCCAACTCGGGATGTCTCTTGTTGTTTTTTAGAACTTTATGATTTACATTATTGGCTCTAATTAATCTTCTGAATTGGTTTTGCCTAGATGGGGCTTTTGTGTGTGTGTTTTTATTATAGCTGCATATTTTTAACTATTTTATCATTGCCACTTTATGTAGTGATCTTTTAGCTTATTTTATTTTATTCATTCTATTTCTCTTTTACTTTCACTCTTAAAAGTGGAACAAGAAGTGACAGAGTGATGGAGGTGGTTATGAGAATAGTCTATGCCCCAAAGAGGAGAACAAATGTCTCCACTCTGGTTAGCTCTGCATAGCCCCCGGGATCACAGCATGATGCTAAATTCAGCCAGTCAGGCCAGGCTAGGGGCTCTGCATTACATAACAAGTGTTTAGAAGGGTGTGGAGAAAGGGAAACTCTAGTGCACTGTTGGTGGAAATGTAAATTGATGCCACTATGGGAAATAGGATGAAGATTCCTCACAATCTTAAAACAGCACTACCATATGAGCCAGCAATCCCACTTCTGGGTGTATATATTCAAAGGAAATGAAAGCAGGATCTGAAAGAGATACCTGTACTTACACTTTCTTTACAGCATTATTCACAATAGCCAAGATATAGACACAACCTAAATGTCCATTGGCAGATGAATATGTAAAGAAAATGTGGATTATACTGAAAATTAAATATTATTCAGCTTCAAAAAATAAGGAAATCCTGCCATATGTGGACAACTTGGATGAACCTGGAAGACATTATGCTAAGTGAAATAAGCCAGATAGACAGAGATAAACAAGGCATGACCTCACTTATATGTGGAATCTAAAATAGTCAGACTCATGAAAACAGAGCAGGGTAGTGATTACCAGGGGTGCAGTGGAGGGGGGAAAGGGGAGGTATTGGTCAAAGGGCACAAAGTTCTATTTATACAAGAAGAATAAATTCCATTGATCTGATATACAACACTGTGACTGTAGTTAACAATACTGAAGTGTATATTTGAAATTTGCTAAGAGGATGACCTTAAGTATTCTCACTACAAAGAAGGAAGAAATGAAGAAAGAAAGAAAGAAAGAAAGAAAGAAAGAAAGAAAGAAAGAAAGAAAGAAAAGAAAAGAAAAGAAATTTTAGTTATAGGAGGTGGTAGGTATGTTGATTAGCTTGATTGTGGTGACCATTTCACAACATATATATAGCACATCAAAACATCAAGTTGTATACATTAAATATATACAATTTCTATTTCTGTTCTCAATAAAGCTGAAATTTAAAAAAAAGAAAAATAGAAATAAGGAAGGTGGGAGAATGTAACAAAAGAGAGAAAGAAATAAAGAGAGGAAAAAAAAAACCAGAAGAGAAGTAGAAGGAGAGGAAGAAGGAAGGAAAGGAAACCTACTTATACCGGGAACTCCAAAGGACCTCCAGCCAAAACTTACTTAAAGCAGCTTGAGAGTAGAGAATGTTCCTAGCACAAGACTCTTTTCTTGTTTCAGAATTCCTAAAAGGGAGTCTGTTGCTGAAAAACTAAATTCTGTGGCATAAATTTAATAATCAAAGTAATAGCTATACTAGTGAAGAAACAACTCAGGATAAAAAATCAGATTCTAAGATCGGACTTCCTAGGTTCACATCCCCAATCCACTAATTCTTTCATCACTTACTAGTTATATGACCTTGAGCCAAATATTAAACATTTATAAGTTGAATTGCCTTTAAAGCAAGGGTAAGAAGTTTATTTACCATATTGGGTTCTGAATATTGGATGAGATGATACATGTAAGCTGTACACTGTCCCAACACAAATGGATGAATGTATGTTAGCTCTGATTACTCATCATTAGTTAAGCATCTACTATGGTCTCTGAGCTCCCTTATAACTAGTCCTTACAACATGCCTAAAATTCTTTCTCCCATTAGACTGAATACCATCTTTTTATCAAGATCATCCAACAAATAAACAACAAAGCCGTCTGATTCCAAAGACTGCATGCCTTATGCTATATCACTATCCCTAAAATAAGACCCTACTAACAGAAGCAATTCAGAAAAAAAAAAGATAACAAAAGGATGATGATGTAACTATACCCATATGCCTGAGACAAAATAAATTAGCACTAATTTCAAGTATTCATATTTTCGTGGGAGATTTTCTCTTCTATTACAACTGAATTTTAAAAGCAAAGAGATGATTCGCATTGTTGTTCTCCATTCGGCTTGCTACATATAGTAAATAGTTATAACATTCTTTTTTTTTTAAGTTTTCATGAGTTAGGAAAAATAAAAATATAAATGAGAATGTGCATAAATCAAATGGACAAATCTGGGGGAAAAACATCTAGAGATGGAAGATAAAATAAACTTTTTCTTTAGGTCAAACAAAACTTCATAACAGGAAAACATAAGGCATAATTATCAAACATTTCAGAGATAGGATTTTTTAAATGTACAGTAAAGATATTCACTTTAATAAGATATTCAAAATTGGATGATACAGCGAGACTTCCCAGTGAGTGCACCACAATGAATTCCAAATGGCAACACATTTGCTATTGAGCTTCGGACTACATTGGATGCTCATTGAAAGAATTTGTTATAATTAATGTCACTGCACTGAATGTCAAAGGAATTAATAATGATTAGCCCCTGATTATAAAGAGCTGCCTATCATGGTTATTATGTTAACATTCAAAAACAACTTGCTTTATTAAAGCATTTGTTTTTAAATTGTCAACAGCAATCTGTAAATCAATGAGTTGCATTTTTAAGGATCAGGGATCTCTTATAGGTCGCTGGTTTTCTTGCTAGAGCTGTGTTCCATAATTATGTTATTCAGGCAGATGATCAATTTGAAAAGGGAAGAAAGCCGAAGCTCCTTATATCTTATATATCTTGACATTGCCCATTACCCTCTGTGGGGTTATGTCTAGACTTACCTGGATAAATTGGAAACCATTTTGCTATTTGAAATGTAGACTGTATCACTAGCTATGGTCTAATCTAGAATCAATGGACATAAAAATTGACTTAAAAAAATTGACACATTGGCCTTTGTGAAATGCCAGAATATTTGTCCAGATATACAAAACAAGTATCTACAAAAATTAGCTAAAGGCCCTGAAGTCCGAGTGTCACCCTTCTCTTTATCAATTTGAAAATCTTCACAATTGTTGAAATTGATGAGCAAAATCCTCACAAAATAGTTGAATTTTTGAAAATGTAAAATTATCATTGATATTCTGAACCGGGAAAAACTGAATGAGCAAAATAAAAATAGTCCAGGAGAGTGGTATATTTAAGCCAAAGAAATGGTGGAGAACACTGCATGATTATCAAACCCCAGAGAACAAAAATCTTCAGAGTTTAAGGCAGATAATTAAGTTCAGACAATGTGTGAAAAGGAGAAAAGCATCCTTTCCACATACACATGCAGTCAGCTGGCCATCAAAAGATCATTTACTTCCTTCTTTTAACACAAGATGATGTATGTGAAATGCACATCATGTTTGCTTGTACTGTAAACCTTTCAGTCTTTGTCAACTTCTTAAGAGAGAAATAATAGAAACAGAGCTTTGAAGCTTCAATACAATATGATTTGAGATATGGAAATCAGACAAACTACCAAAGTATGGCTCACTTGAGCTGGCCATGAAAAGAACTTTTAACACAATAAACAATATAAGAATATTCTATACCTTCCATGAAAAAAAAATCCTTGTTATTCCTTCTTTTTTCTTGTTTAAAAATTTCTTAAAAAAAAAAAAAAGATGCTTGCTGTTTTGACCTCTGCTGACATATCACCCATAAAACTTCCATTTATACATCAATGGGAATCTTTCAAAGAATAATAGTAAAACCAGGGAAACAAAACCCATATTTCGAAGGAAAATCAGTCCTGATGAACTTCTAGCCACCCTTTTTTTAAGTTTATTTATTTATTTTGAGACAGATTAGAGAGAGCACAGGCAGGGGAGGGGCAGAGAGAGACGGGGAGAGAGGATCCCAAGGCGGCTCTGTGCTGACAGCAGATATCCCAAAGGAAGGCTCGAACCCACACACCGTGAGATCGTGACCTGAGCCGAAGTCAGATGTTTAACCACCCAGGCACCCTGTCTAGCCACTCTTAAGGATACATTGCTCTTCTATGCTGCCATTCCTTTGTTAGTATGACCACTGAATTCTGGAATGTTTTGGAATTCTGGACTAAAATTCCTATTTCTAGATTTTCTCTCATATTATATTAGAATTATTTGTTTATGCTTCTGTATCATTTCACTTGACTCGGGGTTGGAGATTCTGACCACATTTTCATTGCAGCATCTCAGTCAGACACACTGGACTAAAGCCCCTGTTCACCAAATGAAATGATTTCTCAAATTCAGAATAGTTAAACAGTCATTCAACTACTCTAAGGAGGAGTCTTTCCTAAAAATGGCTGATTTTAGATTTTAAAATTTGTTTTAACTCCTATTTGAGTCATAAAATAGTTATCTCAAACATCTTGGTCTCGAAAAACCTTTGTATTCATAAAACTAACTAAAGACCCGAAAAGCTCCTGTCCGTATGGGTTGTCTATCGATATTTGCCATATTGGAAATTAAAACTGAGAAATTGTTTAAAGACGAACAATACACATTAATGATGCACTGCAATGATGATGTCATCACATATCACACAACAGGAAACTCCACTGTTCTCTCAGGAAAGAATGATAGTGTGTGAAACAAGCACCTTATATTTATGATGAAAATAAGTTGGCCTCATAGGCCTCATAAAAGGGTTTTCGGAACCCCTCAGGGTCCCCAGGCCATGCTTTGAGAAATTGCTGCAATAGGCTAATAAAACTAATAGGTAATGACTAGTATTTTTATATCATTTTATAATTTCACACTACTTTTGCATCATCCCATGTGGTGCTGACAGCAATTTAGGAAAAGTGTATTGCAAACTGGGAAATCAAAGCTTGGGCAAAAGAGCTTGCCTAAGGACACACTATAAATATCAGAACCACATTTTAAAAGGAAGTTTTCTGATTTCAATTCCTTTATCCTTCACATAACATTAAATGATGCCTTTCATCGTGATCTTGGAGAAGTCTTTAGGATGTTAATGAGTAGGGTATTCTTTTTTAATTTGCTAAACTTATTTTCAGTTTTACTTATTTTGTTCTTTGGATTATAACTCAATACTGTATGCAGTATGTGTGTGTGTGTGTATTTATATCATTTTCTTACTTTTTTTGGCATTATAACACGCTCCTGGTCTACCTTATGTTTTCTGTGCCATAACCGCTAGCACCAGCCACTTCTCCAAGGTGCTCTGACTTCTTTGATTGGAGTATGGTGTTTAGAAACCAAGATCCAGATGCTGAGGGTGCTTGCTTCTGCTGAGCTATTACTGTTTCTAGGCCTCCTCAGGAGACAGAGCCAAGAAATGCACATACACATAATAATCCACATATCCACACATATCTGCATCTATCCATCTATTTATCACTATTTATCTATAAATATGAGTTTATACTGATATTTCTGATTGTAACCCAGTACTAAAGGGATTATTCTGATCTTTTTTTCCCCTTGCTCCTAGGTAAGTTCTGTAACAGTAAGAAATCTATAGAGTCTGTGTTTTTAACCATATACTATATCTTTCCAATTCATACATAGGTGTATTCTAAAAACTGACTTTAGAATTTGGGATGTATTTTCCCATAGACAGAAACAATTTTGGACATGGTACCCTATTATATATTGGAATTAGGTCCCCTGCTAGCCTACACAAACAAGATAAGAATTGAGTACTCACCTCCCTGTCCAAAATCCATACTATCAAAATTCAGTGAGTGCTATCACCATTAGCACGATAATTACTACCACATTTCACAGTTGAATAAAACTTCTCATTTTAGAAAGTGCTTTCACATGGACCATCTCATCCAATCCTCACAAAAACTATAAAAGGTAGGTGTTATTATGTGCAATTTCCATTATATTAGAAACTAGAACATGAGAATCAGAGTGAAAGATTCTTAGAGAAAATAATATATTTGTTTGCTGTATACTCTATTAGCTTAGCCAATACTTACTTAACATAACCTGTGAGCAAATTAATAGACAATAACACAGTAGCACATTAGAAGAGTACTTCTCACTGTACCCATTAGGCCAGCAGCAACATCACCTGAGCACTTGTTGGAAATGCAACTATTTGGATTCCACTCCTGGTGAGTTGAATCAGAATGGCTGGATTTGGGGTCAGGAATTCATGTTTTGAAATTTTTTCTAGAGGGAGCGCCGGGCTGGCTCAGTCGGTTAAGGGGCCAACTTTTGATTCGGCTCAGGTCATGATCTCATGGATTGTGAGTTCCAGGCCTGAATCAGGCTCTGTGCCAGCAGTGAAGAGCCTGCTTGGAATTCTCTCTCTCTATCCCTCCCTCACTTGTTCTCTCTCTCTCACTCAAAGTAAATAAATAACCTTAAAATTTTTTTATAGGCAATTTTGATGCTCACTAAAGCTTGATAACCACTGCCTTCCATTTAGATAAACTTGCAAGGGGCTAGAAATCAAGATTCAATAGAAATAAGGCTTAAGCTGGGCTTTCTCCGAGTCAGGGACAGGGTTTTATTATATTCTATTAAGTATTTGGGTAGGTCATTCCTGCCATGTTTTTTTTACATTTATTTTAGACATTTTTAAGGATTTTGGAAAGCAAGTAACAAACTAATTGTTCCCTTTCCAGGCAGACCTGGGTAGAAAGATGATTGAAAATATTCTTGGTGGCCTGATAAATATGTGATTCCTACTTAAAAGGCTGGTCTAGGGGCGCCTGGGTGGCGCAGTCGGTTGAGCGTCCGACTTCAGCCAGGTCACGATCTCGCGGTCGTGAGTTCGAGCCCCGCGTCGGGCTCTGGGCTGATGGCTCAGAGCCTGGAGCCTGTTTCCGATTCTGTGTCTCCCTCTCTCTCTGCCCCTCCCCCGTTCATGCTCTGTCTCTCTCTGTCCCAAAAATAAATAAACCTTGAAAAAAAAAAAAAAAGGCTGGTCTATATTATCTTGGCTTTCCTCAAAAGAAAACAAAACAAAACAAAACAGATTCTTAGTGTTATCCATGATCACCCTGAAGAATGAGCCATGGATCTGAGAAAGAATATTCTTGGACCTGGAGCTCAGGAGAAGGAAGATCCTGGTAGTCATTGGAGCTCATCCTATGAAATATCTAAATGCCCTCATTAGTATTCACCAAACCCGATGAGCAGCACTTCTGAACACAGACTTTAAATCAAAAGCTTTGCTCAAAATTCTCATCTCTTTGCAAATCACAATGAATATCAATGATGAAAAAAAAATTACAGCATAGAAGATTGCAAATGGATCTCAGAAATCATCTGGTCTGACTCTGTCACTTCACAAATGAGGAACCTGAGGTAGAGGGAGATTCATTGGTTTGTCCATGGTCATACAGGGTCAGCAACAGTGCTGGGACCAGCTTAGGGGTTTCCTGCCTTCTAGGGCGGCTGTGGATATTTAAATCTGACCCTAAAAACACGATTTTTCTCAAGTGTCTCATCCAGTTTATCACACACAAAATAGCACTATTCTTAAAAGAGAGGTTTTCTTAGATGTCTCCATATCATTGTCAGGCTGCTTGGAAAATATGTAAGATGATACAGATGACAGGGAAGCCAGAGACCCTAGTGAATTAACATATATGGAACAAAACTGGAAATAGCACAGAAAGGTGATGTTTGTAAATTCCCTGAATAATTTTGTTGTAAGTCAACTCATTTTAGGTGAGTGCACATACAGCCAAAGTTCATTTAAGTTTTCATAGTCTTAAGTACCTGTTTGAGAGTGAAATGAGAGTTACAGGATTTTTAAATAAGAATGTCCCACAGAGGGGGCTAGCGAACCAAGGGGCAGAGTACCTCACGGAGAAACATATCGGCACAGAAAATAACTCTCCAGAGACAAAAGGATGTAAAGGAAGAAAAAAAATATGACTATTGTCTGCGAAGTGGATTTGATTCTTGCCACTCCTGCAGGACAACCAAGAATTCATTGATAGGAAGCTGCAAGGTGAAGAAAAACCATAGAAGCAGCCTGAAATAATGACAGGAGTCATCAAATCCTGAAAGCTCATAATTGAACTTTACCAAAGTACAAATAGTAAAAAGAAGAGTTATGTATGTTCAAGGAAGAACTAAATCTTCAGGAAAATTTTAATGTACAAACTTCAAATTCTGCAAGTAGATGAGGTGAATTGATTTTAGAGACTGAAGTTGCCCAGAAATTATTAGTGTCTATATATAGCCTGTGTGCTTAATATTAAATAAATGTGTTATGTAATATTTTTGGTTAATTAAATGTCTTGATGCAGGTTTATGGTAAGAATGCTTACATTAAATTGAAGCTCTTTAGGAGTCCTGTAAAAATTTTATATGCTAGACAATATCCCATGAAAATAACAACATGGTAGAATTCAGGTAAATATCCATGGAAAAATGTGCTACAGAAATAAACAACTCTCCTTGGGCCTAAAACTGGGTTTCCTGCTTCCTTGGACAGCTGTGGATATTGAAAATCAGAACCAGACCCTAAAAGCAATTTTCTAAACCTTGTAACATTTTTTATTTTATTTAGAGTTGACTATATGTCTATCACTCTCCTAGGCTCTGCAAGAGATTAAGTGAAAAATAGGACACAAATGAGCACATATGAGTTGAATTGTGCAATCAGGAAAACACTGTGAGTCCTGAATTAAGTATTTATCTACTAATTTAGGAGAAAACTCAAAGATGAATCAAGGAAAAACTAAGCAAAAGGCTAAACTGAGCATGGGGAATGAAGGGATTAACATGTCCTGGATACACAAAGAATGTTTCACAGAAGTCATAGAGGTTGGTTCTCAAAGGGTAAATAGGATCTAGGTAGATGAATAAAAGAGTTGATGCCATTTAGGCTAGGAAAATACCACCAAGCCAATAATGGCATGGCCTATACGTATGGAAGGTGGAAGAAGATGGTGGAAATGATGAGAGAAATGGCCTGTCCAGACTATGGGGAACATACTGGAGAGCAGTCATAATGGTAGATATTACTCATCAACTTGACTAGGCCACAGGACATCCAGATAATTGGTTAAACATTAGTTATAGGTGTCGGTGAGGGTATCTCTAGAAAAGATTAGCATTTGAATTGATGGACTGAGTAAAGCAGATGGTCCTCCCCAATGTGAATTGACATCATCCAATCCACTGAGGGCCCGAATAGAACAAAAAAAACAAATGAAAATGGAATTTACTCTCTGCCCCACTGCTCAGGATGGGACATCTATCTTTCACCTTTTTCTCACAGCACTCCTGGCTCTCAGGCCTTCAGACCCACACTAGGATCTACACTGTTGGCTATCTGAGTCTTAGGCTTTTGAACTATACCACAAGCTTTCCTGGGTCTCCAGTTTGCAGACAGCAGATGATGGGAATTCTCAGCCTCCATAGTCATGTGAGCTGATACAATATAATAAATCTCTTTCTAGATAGATTGGAGGTGGAGGTAGAGACACAGACACAGACACAGACACAGACACAGATACTGACACAGACATAGACACAGACCTATCTGTAGACATTCTATTGGTTCTGATTCTCTGGGGAGCCCTGACTAATACAGCAATAGAAAATTAAGTCCTCTGGATGGTATGGGACCAGATGATGCAAAACTCTGAGATCCAAGAGTGTTTGGACTTGATACTGAGAAAAATAAAAAAGTCATTTATGCAGGGAAGAAATGTGGGGGGAAAAAACATTGTTTTAGGAAGATATTTCCAGAAAAACAATACAGGATAAACTGAAAAAAGAAAAGAAATAAAGAGATGTCTGAAGTGATACAAGCAGAAGTTTATGACTCGGTGGTCTAAGGTAGCAATACTGAAAATGTCTGACTGACATTTTAAAAGAAGAAATGATAAGATTTGGTGTCAAATTTTATATAAGGAATAAAGTAGAATGGTTTGTTAAAGATAATGCTTTTAAGTTTGAGATACGAAAAAGTAATGGATAACTATTGGAAATAGTTTGTTATAATTGGTTAGCTACTGTTTGGAAAGGAAAATGATAAATTAGATTGGAGTTAGATTGGATTTGAGGGAGAATGCTGTTGTAGAAAAAAATATTCTTTGTTTCCTTTGGTGCTCATATGAAGACTGCATTTATGAGTCTCCCTCAAGTTAGGCTGGGATCATGTGACCGGGTTCCAGCCAGTTGCGTATGTTTGGGAGAGATGTATGCCACTTCCGCCTCTGGCCTGAGCTGGATGCCACATGTTTAAAAAGGAAAGGTTTTGGATACTTGAGTCACTGCTTAGAAGAAAGCAATCTGCCCCCCACTGGGCATGAAATGGGTAGCAATAAAACTTAGTTGTATTGTCACTAATCTTCCAGGCTTATCTGTTGTGCCACAGAGTTTGTTTTGCCCTGGCTCTTGTAGATGTGCCATCTAAGCAGACACAACCTATAGACAGTGCTGGATATGTATGAACAGTCAGTAACTGTTCATCAGTATGGATAGTACATAACTAGAACCATAGTTTGAGATTTAGATTTGGAACTCATTTGCCAGGTAGTAATGGTTGAGGAAACAACAGAAGATAAGCTTTCTGAGGGAGGGAGAGAGTGCCCAGAAATCAAGGCATGAAAGATGGGGTGTGAGTAGACATTAATAGCTAAATAACAGGAAAGAGAAGATGACGGAGCAAAACATTTCAGAGAGGTTTAAAGAAGCAATGTATGATTAATAGCATTCAGTGCCTTAAAACCATTGAAGATAGTGATGATTAGGAAAAGAGACTGATTTTCAAAAGTAGTTTCTCAGTGATATTTGGGATCATTTCAGTAGAGTAGTGGGGTCTTGAGTCACACTGATGAGAATTGGTAAGGGAAAGGAGAAAGAGAATTTGTGTCTATTAAGGTATGGGAACCTCCAAGTTCTGTCCACTCAAATCCCCCACAAAACACCTAACGGCCTGGTTGGAACTCTATATGTATTAAAATGGCCGAACAGAAAGCAGCATGCCTATAACAGAATTCTAAGAGACAAACCCCAGCCAAGATGTTCTTTTAATCACTTTGAGACTTCCGGGTTGAAACTGGCTCACAGGGTGCCTTCCTACTGCAGCCGTCTTCTTGATGAGTTTCTTCAGAGCACACAGCACCCGAAAATGACTTAGTTCTAATCATTGTATTCTCTCATCTATCCAAAAGCAGGTTGGTGATGCTTTTTTCCTTTTTCATCTTCCAATTCCATCAACGTGGAAAGACATCTTATCTTATGCTAGATGCAGCTAAACAGATCCATTCATTTTAATCCCAGACTTTGCCACATCTAAGATGTCTTTGAGGGACTTGCTATAATCATGTCTTTGTTCTTATCATTCTTGGGCAAATCACATTTCCAAAACTCTGGCCAGCTCTTCAACCCTGTACCGAATTCTGTTTCTCTTCTTCGCTTTGTTATTTAGATAAGGTTCCTATCCCACACATCTAAGGAAAAGTTGAAAGCCCACTGTGTAAGTGACAGTTTCCAACAGAACAGAAAGCTGATTTCACCTGGATACTCATTGGGTATTTTTATTGGAATTTTATTGTTCAAGTTCAAGTGAATTTTAAGTATTGCCTTACAAACATATTAAGGACTGCCTGTCCAAGAGCATCACCATTAAAATATGTTTGCATAATTTTAATGCCTTACAAAATTATATTCCCTGTGGGCATAAATTCACGAAATTTTTAGTCCTCCTCTATATGGTCATTTCCAAATAGTCCTAATATGATTTAATAGACCTTGAAAAATGTACACATATTAAAATAAAATTACAGTATTTCAGTATTTTAAGCGATTTAAATTTCATTTCATCTGACTACTCTTTGAAGAATAAATCTCCTCTACAAAAATTGTATACATGGCTTTTAATTGGACAGTAGAAGCACACAGCAAGCTTGTTAACTCTGAACTGCTGCAGTCCAGACAAGATGATTATTGATTTATGGATAAATAATATAGTTATCATGCTCACACTCAACAGAAAAACAACTTATTTCTGCTTGAAATGAAATTGGGGAGTAATTCCTTCTACCAAAATTACTCTTTCCCACAGCAGTAGAGATAGCACAAGGGACACCATAGTTTGGGTCACCATGAATTCCATCTGGATACCAGAGACAGCAAAACTGTATACCCAGAGATGTCATTTCCAGGTTAACCTACATGAGAGCAAGCATTTTTCAGGGAGCCTTACAGGCCACAAACTTCTCTAGAAATGACTTCATAATGGCCATCCTTAAAATGAATCTTGGGCAAGTTCATAAGTAGAAGCTGACGTGAAGGCCCTGGTAATAATATAATAGTAATAATAAACATTTATTGTGTATTTACTAAGCACCCAGAGCTGTGTGTGGTGCTTTGCATTTATTATCTCATTTAATATCTGCAACAACTCTTAGAGGGAGTAAGATGACAAAGTAGGTCAAATGAAGAAATGGAGGCACAGTGATTTTAGAATTTCACCAAAGTCACATAATCAGTAAGTGTCAGAGCTGGGATTAAAACCCAGGTATGTGTGATCCAGAGTCTTTGACTCTGACTCTTGGACATCACGTTATCCCACAATGTGGGAAGTGACATCCCACAACAGCATAAGAATAGGGTGGGGCACAGAAACGGATCATCGCAGAACAGGAAAGAGGATCCCAGACAAGACCAAAAGAAAGGCTACATGTGGTGGATTAAGATCAGCCGCAAATTCTTTGCCTATCTTCCCTTAAGAGGTAGCACTATTTTCCCTCTCCTTCGGTCTGGCCTGGTGTGTGACTCACTTTGAAAGGATGTGGCAAAAGTAGTGAAATGGGCCTTCTGGGCCCAAGCCCTAAAACAGCTGGGAGCTTCCTCTTTCCCTCTCTCGGAAGCCAGCTACCATGTTTAAAAATCTTGGTTGGGCCAGACTGATTTTTCTCAATCCGGGGACAAATTTGCCTCAGGACATTTGGCAATGTCTGGAAATATATTTGATTGTCAGGACTTGGGGGAGAGGAAAAAGGGCTGTCGCTGGCATCTGGTGGGTAGAGGCCAGGGAGGCTGCTACAGAGCACAGAACAGCTCTTGGCAGCAAAAAAACTGTACAGCCCAAAACGTCAGTAGTACAGAAGCTGAGTAGCCCTGGCTTAGACTACAAATGACAACAGCATGAACGTGGAAGAGAGGCCACCTGGAGCACCAACTGAGACACCAAAGCTTTGAGCAGAAGATTTACTGGACCTTCTTCTTGCTCAGCCTTGGTGGTGGTTAAATGAAATTCAAAGAGTGAAATACCTCAGCGGACCCAACTTGGAGAAGAATGCTGACCAAACGCCCATACTACAGGATTGTGGAAAATACCACATCGAAGTCACTAAGTTTGGGGCTGGTTTTTTACACAGCAACGGACAATGGAAACACTATCCTTTCAGCCATATGTGTATGGATTAAACCCTTTTGTTAAAAAGGGTATGCATTGAAATGCAACTGTCCAATACCTCCAGACTGTGACATATTCATATGCTTACATTAGTAGCACCATTCAAGCTTATATGTTTTATGTACTCTCCTGAATTTGGGCTCATTCATTCCCATTAAAACATTTATTTTCTGTGTGACGTCCCAAGCCATGCCATTACTCTGATGACCTTATTGATTAAAATGTCTAATTCTTTGTCAGATGTGGTGTTCCTGACACCTATCTGCCCCATTTTACATTTGAACAGTTGGTTTTTCAACTCAGATCCAACTTCTAACATTTAGTTCTTTCAAATTCCATGTTGTATCTGCATGTGTGGTGAGCATAACATAATATATAAGCTTGTCGAATGGAAGCTGAAACTAATGTAATGTTGTGTATCAACTATACTCAAATTAAAAAAAGTTTTTTTGGGGGCGCCTGGGTGGCTCAGTCGGTTAAGCATCCGACTTCGGCTCAGGTCATGATCTCACGGTCCATGAGTTCAAGCCCCGCATCGAGCTCTGTGCTGATAGCTCAGAGCCTGGAGCCTGTTTCAGATTCTGTGTCTCCCTCTCTCTCTCTCTGACCCTCCCCCATTCATGCTCTGTCTCTCTCTGTCTCAAAAATAAATAAACGTTAAAAATAAATAAATAAGTAAATAAATAAAAATTTAAAAAAGTTTTTTAAATAATAAATAAATTCCATGTTGTTTTATTCATGTATCATCCCAAACTGTCAAGTTTCTTTTTTATTTATGTTTTTTTTGCAATTGAAAGTATTTTTTAATATTTTTTAGCTCTTGTTATTTGAAAATTTGGTAAGCCTGCCCTCAATTTGGCATAGAACTCTGAAGAGGTCAGGGGTGTAGACAAAACTCTGTATCATGCTCTTAAAAAACGCCTGTTTCCTGGGTTGACATTTGAAATATACTATGTGGCAGGTACATACACAGTGGAAAATTATGATGAACTGAGAATTTTTCAGGCACAGGTGCAGCCATTTGGACAAATGAGTTGTAATGGCGAAGTTTTAGAAGGATGTTGTCCTCTTGTGAATTGATCCAAAATAAACAAATGAGCATGAAGCCATTAATATGGGCATGTTAGGATGATGTTCAATTGCTAAACCCACAGGCTTCTAGCATACTTTAGTTTATTATGATTACTTTGGTAATAATGAAATCATTCCATTTAAAGTTGAGTCACATCATATTCTTAATTAACTCATGTAAATTCTATCATACTTGCGTGGTCTGTAAAGACAAAGGAGAGATTTAAATAGCACATGATTCCATCTGCTTTTCCACTCACTGAGTGCACACCCAACAGCAACCTTGGTGTGGGGGATGAAGATCTGCTGGTCTCTTAAGCACAGGTTCCTCATGCTTCTGACAGCAAAGACTTCTTACCTCTCTGAGTGATTATGACATTTACAGATACAATTTTTAGTATAATTCCATCCTTAAATATAAGACAACTCCTTTATATACTTTATATATGACATTTTAACTGGAAAAAAAGAAAGTTTCCAAAGCAGGAGGTGAGATGCTGTGCTCAGTCTCAATGAGACTGACTGTCTACAGGATTTTCAAGGGCAGTTTGGGCTACCTTTCATTTTTTTTTGACCAAGTTGTTACCCCACCATACAGTGCATTTGCTGCTACTATGTTGGTTATTTCCCCACCTTGGTGGTGATTTATTGATTTAGTCAGGGTACCAGTGATTTTTGTTGTTGTTGTTAGGTTTTATTTAAGTACTTCTGCATCCAACACGGGGCTCAAACTCACAACCCGGAGATTAAAGTCACATGCTCCTCTGACTGAGCCAGCCAGGCGCCCCTGAACCAGCATATTTTAATAACTGCTATATGCTTGTTTGGGATAGTAGAGCTTCAAGGAACTCAGTTTTCTTACACGGAATCCCATGTTGCACACCAGTTGAACTGATTTGGAGACTAAGAAGGAAGATTGATACCTTGCCCCTGGGGAGAGTGATAAGGAAGGCGCTGTTATATATTCCCCTACAGTATTTGAAGGCTGAAATCTCTCAGAGATATGACCACCCGGCTTCTGGTGTCAGGTTCCGAGTCTTCTGCACCTCCTCCTCCTCTTTGTCTTCTTTTACTTCAACATGTATAAAGTTCTCAAGTATAAACTCAAGCAGGAAACATGGCGCACAAACAAGAATGGGACTAATGCTATGGACACACATATTCGCAATGCTTGATTTAACACTTTATCATTTTGGCACACTTGTTTCAGAACATATTTTGAAGGAAGTAACAATGAAAATGGAACCCTTCCCCTTACCCCTTACTCTGTGGAGGTAAACATGATTTCAAAATTGGCGTCTACGCTTTATATCCATGATGTCAATACTTTCACTACATATATATCCCCAAACTACACCGAATGTTTTTTTAAGTTTATTTATTTTGAGAGAGAGAGAGAGAAAGAGAGCAATATGAGTGGGGGAGGGAGAGTGGCAGAAAGGGAGGGAGAGACAGAATTCCAAGCAGTCTCTGCACTGTCAGCACAGAGCCCAACGTGGGTCTCAAACCCATGAACTGTGAGATCATGACTGAGCTGAAATTAAGTCAGAGGCTTAACTGACTGAGCCTCCCAGGTGCCCAAGAATGTTTTCTTTTTTATTATTTCTTTCATTTAAAAAAAATTTTAAGTGTTTATTTTTGAGAGAGAACATGTACACACACGGGAAGGGGCAGAGAGAGACAGATAATCACAGAATCCGAAGTAGGCTCCAGGCTCTGAGCTGTCAGCACAGAGTCCTATGCGGCGCTCAAACTCACAGACCGCGAGGTCATGATCTGAGCTGAAGTCGGACACTTAACCTACTGAGCCACTCAGGTGCCCCAGAATGTTTTCTTTTTTAATGCAAACAAGACATGACACAATTCAGCATGCCATTTCAATTTTTGGCCACCCAACATTGTTTTGACATCCCTGGTGCATATTTGTTTTGTTAATCCATTTTAACAAGGTGGAGTTTCATTGACTAAAACTGGAATCATTTATATATTTATCCTTCTATTGACTTCCTGGGTTGCTGTCAAGACTTAAATGTTACAAACATCTTTGTACACACCTCGCTGAGCATTTAGAAAGGGCATCTCCAGACTACCTACTTGTCAGGTCATAGGTATGTGTGGCTTCCATTTGATCTAATAAGTACTCTGCCACATGGCTGTACCTATTTACATCAGCAATTGGCATAGAGCAAGTCCATTTACATCACAATTCCATCAGCAGTAGTGATAAGTTATCTTTTACCATTGCTCCTTCAGCTGGTCTTAGTAGATGTTTAACGTTGTCTTCTGTGATGAGTGTGAAGAATTATCTCATGGTTTAATTTGCATTTCCCTGAATACTAGTGCTGTTGAGCATCTTTTCATATCCTAGTTAGCCATTCAGTTCAGGTTTTCTCCTCTGAAATGCCTGGTCATTTGTAAATTCTTTTATGGATTTGGTAAGTGTTCTTTATATAGTTTGGATGTGAATTGTATTAGTCACTGTTCTTACCTGCAGACAGAAGAACACACTTGAGCCAGTTTAAGCAGAAAAGTTCTGTAGTAGAAGGATATTGGGCAGTTAATAGGATCTCTGGAAGGACCAGAGGGTCAAGCTTGGAGGATCTATGGTCCACTCAAGTCACATTGCAGGATTGTCACAGCAAAGCCTTCCCTGCGGTACAGCTGGAACCAAACACTGTGTGTGCCATTAATGAACCTGAAGACTGAAGGCTGAAAAAATTGCTTGCTGTCCCCTACAGCTGGGACTTTGCTCCTACTCAGACTCTTGCCCGGCACATCTGATCATTGACATCTAGGCCCCCTCCCTTTGCCCTAGCTGGTTTCTGCCTTGGGGAAGCAGCACCCACATGATGGGAAATTTGCCAAATATCAGGAAGGGTGAGCAAAACATTCCAGGCATGGTTAATGCCCACCTCGCTAATCAGTTGTGGCCTATATGTGACAAAAATATCTATTTCTTGTCAGTGGCTCATCTTTTAACTCTGTTTTATGATATTTTTTTGGTATGTAGTAGCTTTACATTCGGATTCAGATTTATCAATCTTTTCCTCTATATCCTGTGCTTTGTGTGAGTTATTTATGAAATCTTTCTCCATGTGAATATTTTTCTATATTTTTTTCCAAAAATTGAAGTTTTATTGTTCACATTTGTATCATTATTCTATCTAGAATGGACTTTCTCATGGGAGAAAGAGACTGGATTTTTTTTCTCCCAATATTTAACCCAGTTGTCGCAGGACCGTTCTTGAACAGCCCCTGACTTTCTCACTCATTAAGGCTGCTATCTCATATACCAATATTCCCTATTTATACAGGTTTCTGTTTGGATGTTCCATTGTGTTCTATTCGTCTACTTGGCAATTTTGCATATTACTGCATGTTTTTCATTACTAGACCTTTATAATAGGTCAACGTCTTGCAGAGTGAATGCCACTTTTTACTATTTTTCTTGTTTGGGTTATTTTTGGTCCTTCCACATAAATTTTCCTCATTTATCAACCCATGGTATGATTTCAGGTGAAACTGTATTAAATGCATTGATTTATAACAATTTTTTATTCTTTTAATTATATCTTTTCATTAAAATTTTCTAATTGGTTTTTGCTTCTGAATCAGAACATTGTTGATTTTGGCATATTAAACTGGCAACAGATAAACTTACCAAACCTTTTATCAATTCTGTTTTTCTTTAGATTCTTTACCAAACTTCTATAGACGCAATTATTTCTCTTCAAATAAAATCTGTTTCATGTTTTCTTTTCTACTTTTGTACAATTTGTTTATGATGTCTTAATGGATTGACATGACCACAGGGTGGTAGAGAAGAGAAATAGCAATAGTGGGTATTGTTGCCTTGTTCCTTCGAGGGAAGGCTGCCAACATTACTCAATAAAGTACAATGCTTGATGGAAATTATTGGTGGTAACCCTTACCAGATTAAGTATATTCTATTCTGTTATCAAGACTAGATGTTGAATTTTATCCAGTGCTTTGTTCTCTCTTGAGATGATCATATTTTTCTCTTCTTTCCTATTATTATGGTTAATTATGCTAATAGATTCTTGCATTCTTCAAATCAATCCTAATCATTCATGGTATATTTTTACTGTGTGTGTATACTTGTGTATATGTGTATGTAAAGAGATGATCCAGGTTCTATAGGACCTGAAACCTACACTATTTGTGGAACTTCTTCAAGATAAAGATCACAAATTAAATTAAAAAACCCAAATTAAACAATATGACTAAGAAGGACTCTGAGGCTTAAATTTCATTATTGCCATGATAAATCCACTTCTGTCTGTGTATGATCAACTAGATTCTGTTTGCTCAATATTTATTTAAAACCCTATTATTTATGTTAGAAAATGAAATTGCCCTATAATTTGCTTCACTCACATTTTCCTTAAGATCGTACTATCATCATAAAATAAGTCAGGTAGCTTTTCATCGTTTTTTTCATCTCTAGGGCAATTTGAATAAGATTGGAGTTAGCAATTCCTTGAAGTTTTCAGTCTGGAGCTGGTACTTTCATTAGTCCAATTCTGACAATGGGCCTACACTTCAAAGAGGAGGAGGGAAGGGAACGGAAGAGGGATGCAAAGGAAAGCCCATTGTGTGCCATAACTATGTCATATTCTCAACTTTGGCTTTAACAAGTAATAAAATGAAGCATTTCCCCTTCTTCCTTAATCTTTTGTCTATCTCAATTGATTCAGAACTCAGAAAAGGAAAATGGGCCTGTCATTTATCAGCATTCCTGCCCCCAAACCCTACTACTTAAGTTCCTATTGCGTGACTCACATTCAGAAGCTTGAAGTGTGGGCATCATTTAGACAACCTGCACTAACTATGGAAGCTTCCACACTTCTACAAGGGGCCAGCCACCTAAATGTTTACTGAGCCCCTACCAAGTGTTCAGAAACACTCAAGATAGATTCTGATTAATAGACACTATCCTTGCCCTGGGGAAGAAAAGTCGAACCCAAGAATGAGGACTTGCTTCTGCCTCTGGTTTTATATTATCATAACACTCATAAAACCATGTGAATAAATTATTTCACATAGAAGAATAACCCAGATAAATATATATTTCCAAAGTCAACACCAAGATTGCATCATTAACTACTTGGATAGGGAAATGTCTAAAGTTTCTTTACCTCTCTATTTTCTTATTCAAAGCAGTATACTGAGCATCAACATCTGCTTCAGGGCTCTGGATTCACAGTGCAGGACTTTACAAAGACCTTTATAGCAAGGTCCTAAGGAAACACTCATGAATACACAACAACCAATAACCACATCTGCCTCTTGAGAGTGTGAGCCAATCAGGCTCAAAGAGGCTGACTAAGACAATGCACTGGAGTTGCAAAGTCACGTACAGTTAGAGAGAGAATCAGACTCATGATAAGCTATTGTCTGTGCAAGGCACAATTATGGGAAAAGAAATTAAGAGTCTCACTGACAAAAACATGAAACAAAGACAATCATGACATGTTCGGAAAGAGGCAAAACAAATTTTACCATACAGCCAGAAAAAGAGAAGAGAGAGAGAGGTTGCCTAAAGACTTTTCAGTCCCATGACATGCAGTTCTGTTTTCTGCAGTTGGTTCCATTAGATTCTCATAGAGCCTTTATTGGGTATCATTGAGTGGCTACCTTATCTTTGCTACCAAACAATCCCTAAATAAGAATTAGTAATATTGGGGCTCCAGGCTGGCTCGGTCGGTTAAGCGTCCAGCTTCAGCTCAGGTCATGATCTCCTGGTTAATGAGTTTGATCCCCACATCAGGCTCTGTGCTGACAGCTCAGAGCCTGGAACCTGCTTAGGATTCTGTGTCTCCCTCTCTCTCTGCACCCCTACTTGCCCTGGGTCTCCCTCACTCTCTCTCTCTTTCTTAAAAATAAACATTTAAAAAAAGAATTCGTAATATTCATTTGAACTATAATGAAGTATTATATTAATATAAGTAATGAAGACTATACTAGTATATTAATATTAGTAAATTAATATGTAAATCAATGTGTAAATTAATATGATCACTGTTTATTATAAAATTAAATTTTTCATCAGTTGCCATTTAAAAAATTTTTTTAACATTTATTCATTTTTGAGAGACAGAGTGTGAGCAGGGGAGGGGCAGAGAGAGAGAGAAGACAGAATCTGAAGCAGGCTCCAGGCTCTGAGCTGTCAGTACAGAGCCTAATGCAAGGCTTGAACTCATGGATGACGAGATTATGACGTGAACTGAAGTCAGATGCTCAAACAACTGAGCCATCCAGGCACCCCATCAATTGCCATTTTTACAGTAAGTTGGTACCCACTGCACCCAAAGATGTGCAATAGTTGTACAAGGCTGAGTCTAGAGTTGAATGAGTAATGGGAGGGCAAATATTTATTCACACAGAAATATTTACTGAGTTTCCATTATGTGCTGGATGTGGGATATGTAAAACCAAATAAACATGGTCCCTGACACAGTTTTTAACCACTGAGAAAAAAGGTGGGATGTATTTTAAATAACTACATGAAAACTACAGAGTAAGAGCATATGGTGATATGAGACGGGAAAATAGAGAAGACAGTGGATCTCCCCTGGAAAGGGCAAGGTCCTCTTTGAGAAAGTGGCACATCAGCTGAGACTGAGGTCAGAGGTTAGAGGTTGGTCAGACATGGCGAAGCGGGTGAAAGAGCGGAAACAGGAACAGAAGCAGTCTGTGCAAAGAAGTCAAGTCTGAAAGAGAAGAAGCCAATGTGTATGTGAGCAGGGGAGAAACCGCAAACACAATGGAGGAAGGAGACAAAGCCAGATCATTTGGAATCTTTCAGAGGTTACTCTGTGGAGGGAGATTGCAAGTCATAAACCCAGTGCCCTTCATTTCTGGTCAGGATAGTTTTTTTATGAGGTTTGACCTCTGGCTGGTTTTTAATAAATGGTTTTACGCATTCATAAAGTAGGAAAATACTGATCCTTCATGTTCTCGTCCTCACTCCCCACAAACACCCAGAAAGTAAAATAGAAGTCATTTGTAATAGCACATTATCCAAGATACTTTGTCAACCTCTAAAGGAGTATCTATTTCATGTAAGCCTGCCACAATGTGTAAAATATTTCATTCTTCCAAGACAATCATGCCCCCCCAACTGTAGGCCAAACTGCCTTACCAGAATCCCAGTTTGGGTGTGTGAACCAAACTGCAGTGTTAAAATGCATGGCACTGAACGAAATGCCAAAGAAAGAATCATCAGACAATAAACTGACATCCAGTATCAAATCTCAGTCTTGCAATCATCCAGTTAAACATATAATGGAACCGGTAATGATATTTAGCATCTCTAAATAGTGTAGGTGACATTAGAAGAACTGCTTTCCTTGTAATGTGCCAGAGTGATCCAGAATAAACCTTGCTGAGTTGCAGGCTGCAGGGGCTGATGGTAAGAACAAGAACATGGAATTCTGTTGGGGGAGGAACGTTTGGTGAATTTCAAAACAGGAGCTAAGGGCTGTAGGAGGAGGAAACAAAGCTGATGGGCTGTGACTGTGTGGGAACCAGAGCAAATTTAGTAAAATAACTTTCATAGGCTAATTGACCCATTTTATTGCTGCTGCTGCTGCTGCTGCTGCTGCTGTTACAAAGGACAGGACCAGGGACAAAAGCTAGCATCCTCTGGTAGACTGATATCCCAGCAACAGAGTCAAATACTTAAATAAAATTCACTTTAATAAAAGTCTTGGGGGTGAATACACCTGAGTGGCCCTCTATTACAAACCTTCTCTGCTTTTGGTATATGAGAAGTGAGGCGTGGAAAAAGATGTCATTTTTAGCTACCATCAGAGAATGATCGAATTTGGAGGGACCATCAAAATACCTGTTCATGTGTCTCATTGTACAGGTAGGGAAGGACTAACAGGTGAAGTGACTTGCTGAATCCACAGCAAGTGAGAGGCAGAGCCAGATTTAGAACTCAGCTCTGACTCCCAAACCTGGTGTAGTTACACTCATATGATTGATTACATGCTTCTTTCAGCAGAAAGCTGCTTTTACCATATTCCACAGTTCATGGAACACTATCTTCAACTGCCCGAGAAAGATTGCTCACTGGTTTATTATTTCTCCACCTTCATCCCAGATCCAAATGCCCATTCCCACCTTTCTAGATTTCAGCCATGACACGGGTCACTTTCCTTTTTCCTTTAAATAATATGATAGAAATACTCGAGTATCTCTTATACAAATTGCTTTGTAAACAGAAGTAGTTTCAGGCAAAATTGTGAGGTTATTTTGGATAGGGAGAAGAGGGGACTTTGAAGAAAGTTTCATGGTAGGTAGGAGACATTGAATTTCTCACGTAAGAGTTTCTACTCATTTATCTTACATGGCATCATGGATATTAGAACAACACAACATAATTCTGTGTTAAATATCTGATATTTGACCATTGATCTCCCTGGTGGGATGGTTTCCGGCAAGCCCTAACCCTTTCTGCAACCCTAACCCTAACCCTTGAGTTCATTCAAATATCAAATGAGGGGTGTCGACAGATCACTGGTTTGCAGACCTCTGTTCTGTTGATACATGCTTTGTTAATAGTATCACCAGTTCTTTTCAACACAAAACAGATGAAAATGGACTCTTCCATCCCTCAGGTGGTGTTGAGGACAACTCTGAGAAACCCCAGGGATTCATACGCTAGAACTTCAAAATTCTGGGGGAGATGAGTCCCATGAGCCCGTACAGCTGTAATACTTAAAAGTGATTAATTCCCAGTCTATTAGGGAAAACCATCCAAGTTGGGAAGAAAAGTAGAAGGTCACGCATCCAGTAGGTGGCAGGTACTGCATTAGCTGCTTAAGTACATTCTCAAATTCAATACTTAGAGCCACCTTAGGAGAGAAGTACTATACTCTAGTTATACCAACAAAATAACTGTACTCAAAGGGGTTGGTCATTTCATTTCAAAGAGATTAAATGACTCTCAGGGTCATGGGGTTAGGAAGTAGCTGAGCCAGAATTTGAACCTAGTTCTTCCTGGTTACAAAATCCCCTGATCTTTCCACCATGATAAGTCTGAGTTACGAGTTCAGAGGCTAGTCTAGGTATCAGACATGCTCTATTCATTTGATCTGTCTGGAGGTGTTAGCCACTGCACCAGTTGGGTAGGAAGATTAAGTAGACCCTCTGATGCCTCTCAATCTGAAATAAGTCTCAAGTGGTTTAGTAAGCTCCTGAGTTATCTTACCTCCTTATGCATATTTGATTCCACTTCATCCCCATTTCTGAATCAGCTGGGTTTTTTTTTTTTCCATGCTCATGAAGGACACAGAGGTATAATAAATGTCCTGTCAGAACGTTCTCTTTTTTGAAGGAGAAATGAAGGGACATTTATTGAGTACCAATTGCACGCCAGATTTGGAGCTTACATATCTATTATTTCATTTTATCACCAACAGTGCTGCAATGTAGAAATTAATATGTACAGTTTATGGACAAAAGAAGTGGAGAGGCAGCTACGAAGGCAGAGCTGAGAACAGGTGAACCAGGGATTTCAAATCCAGACCAGACCTTCTGGCTCTAAGCCTAATCCTTTTTTTTTTTTTTTCATTTTTCCATGCTGCCTCCCTAATGGTTCCCTGTCTGAACTAAATCACAGTTCGGCTTCTCTTTCATCCTGCTGCTGTTGAGGTTTGTATGCTTAACCAGATTTCAAAATAGTTGCCTGAATTTTCAAAGAAACTTGTTATTTCATTCTGACATCTTTACTCTCATTAGTTCTAAATGCTATTAACTTAACTGCCAGTTTACTCTGAAATTCTCCCACCACCAGATAATGATCACCAGCGAAGGATTCGAACCCCGTGACAAAGTAGAAAGATTAATGCGTGGATGTTAATTACACAGCGTGGAGGATACCAAGTGTTCTCTCCTGTCACCAAAAAAAAGATTACTTCATTTTAAAAGATGAACCTCTCTCAGGTGAGCATCATATTACTCCTGATAATCTATGGCTTGGTGATAGGCAGATGACACAAATGTTGGCTTTGAGGTGACAGCCAGGCAAAGGCTCTCGGTTCCTGATCATTGGAACTGATTATGGCTAAGATGGAGTCTAGAGCTGAGACTGTCTGCTCAAAGAAGAAGTACCCATAAGGGTGAAGCTTTCTGGTCTCACATGTGTGACCCATTCACTCACCACTCATTGATAGTTTCCTTCTTTAGGCAAATATTTAATTGCTCTTCTAAGCGCTGTGCTGGGCATTGGGATACAAAGATGCATCGGGTCTCTGCTCTCAGTAGGTACACCTGTTAGAGGAAAGGCAACAGTTCATGCAGCCTGAGGAATGAAAGGGGTGGAGAAGGACCCAGTGCGGTCACTGGGCTGAACTAGGAAATAAGAGAAATTACTTAGCCTTGCAGAAAAAAATGGGAAGGGATCAAAAGGCAGAGAACACATCGTATGTAGGAGACTGGAAGAAGATACAGTGACCTAGAAATAATAATGGTAATTATCTCAGATGACTGGTAGGTTGATTTGGAGACTGAAAGTGATGGAAGATAAATGCAAGGAGTAGATTGATACCAGATTAGGAGGGTCCTTGAATGCCCTGCTGAAGGCTGCAGACATTATTATATAGATGTTTGGAAGCTAGCTTCCTTTCCGATCAAGTGTCCCTGGGATCACCAGTGGGGAGGAATAAGGTGAAGGTCACAAGGACTTTGGACAGCTGTTTTCAGCTTACACCAATCACACAGCTCCTGAGCTAGCATCATATATTAGAAAAAAAGACATGATGTTCTCTCCATTTCAATTTTCATTTGCACTAAAATGGATGGCCTTTTTACACACTATCAATAATGCCTGTGCTGGAGGAGCTTTTAATAGGACAAACATTCATCATTTTAAGGTTACTCTTTCCCCAAAAGCATGAGAGCAATCTGTTGGTAAAATGGAAAAAACCTTGTGCACTGGGCTGCCCTGCTGCCTTTTTTCCAGGTGGTGCCCACTGATAGGAAACAGTGGCAGTGAGTGGAGACAAAGTAATATGAATTATCATTTTCCTAAGCATCCGTCCCTCCGAAGAAGCTGTGCTATGTAATAGAAAGGGTCAGCACAAGAGCAATTGACAAAGGCTCTAACTCCATTTTTGCTACCAAATAATTGTATGGATTCTCAGTGTAACTCCATAATTGTGAGGTCTTGTGAAATCTTGATAGTAGTTTAAAAATGAAAAGCATCATGTTCAAAGTTCCTGGTATGTTATCCACAACACCACTGTAGCTCACATACCTTACTTGAACATAACAGCTACTTGTGACCATATTATCACTCAGATTGAATATTCTTTCAATTCAAATATACCCAACATTGGTACGATAATGAACTGTGATTCGCTCACTTAAATTTAATACAAGCATTGCAGATGGGCTGTCCATCCAAACTGAAAGACCAAAAATGTATATGGTGCTCAGACATTCTTCGTTAATGAGATTTTAAACTCCAATTCCCAGTTAGTCCACTGGGTGGTGACTATGGTGTAGAGAAGTTGCTTTGAGCCAGATCATATAATAGTGTAATCATGCAGTAGGTACACTGGATTTGAATTCAATCTACCTTCACACCGTCAACATTTAGAGATGACCTGGTATGTACCAGACTCTGTGGGAAGTCTTGGTAACCACTGGAAAATAGCAGAAGAAAACATTCCTGACCTCAGGAAGGCTATAGGCTATTTGGTGGGGGCAAAACAAATACCCATGAGAAAGAAAGTCCAAAGTGTTCTATAACAGTGCCCCAAGAATTCATGGTAATAAAGGTTATCAAGGGGTACAGTTGTCTCAGAGCATTTCAACTCAAAGTGATTGTCCTCCTCCCCATTTTGTAAATTGTCCTAGCAACAAGCGGTTCCTTTTCAATGTTTCTTCTAATTTCTAGCACTGCAGTATAGGGATTGGTATCTTCTCCTTTTTGTTTTAAGTGCTCTGAGAGCAGGAACTATATTGTTTTCATTTTAGTGTCCTCCAAATGGCCTAGTAAAGTGCACTGCTTGCATCAGACATTAAAAAAGGGATATCGAACACATTGGTTGAATCAGTGATGAACATGAATTGAAATGAGCATCAAAGGATACAGTAACAGGAGTCACAGAATGCCTGCAGGGAACAGTAAGGGGGACACAGAGGCTGAACCAAGGAACCCATTTTGGGGTATACTGGGAGATAAGTTTGTGTAGGAAAAAGAGGGCTGGCTGAGAAGGGGTTGGTAGATACATATTAGACCCGAGGACTTTGCTTTTGGGCTGGCAAAGTAGTAAAGGTTTTGGAGAAGAGGAAAGGCATGTGATAAAATCTGTGCCTTAGGAAGATCTATCTGACAATCTTGTATGTTATGGCTGAGTAGAGGCAGGAGAATCAACCAGGGGTCTATTACCACAGTACAGACATAGAAATACTGCCTTTACTATATGGCTTTTGATCTTTAATTAATTAAGACTTAGTATGAGAAGAGCCTTATTTTATCTTGTCCCAGCTACTTCTCTAACTTCCTCTTCAACCATTCACCCTCTTGCTTACTCCAGTCCAGCCTTGCTGCATCTTCAACAGGTCTAGTAAAACTCTTGATGCAAGACTTTTGCTCTTTGATTCTTCCTGGAAAGCTATTCTCTGAGCAGAATACTCTTCTCCTAGATAACTAACTGGCTCCCCCCACTTCATTTAAGCATCCCGTCACACATCACGTTATTAGGGAGCCTCTCTAACCACCCTATCTATGGTAGTACCTTACACCCTCCACCCTGGCAACTCTATCTCCTTAATCTGAATTGATTTTTCCTCAGAGTTTTTATTGTCTACCTAGGTAAAATGAAAACTCTATAATGGAAGATATCAGAGACTTTTGTTTGTTGGTTTGTTTGTTTGTTAGCTGTATTCCCAGGAGCAGCGCCTGGCAAATAGCTGGTGCTTAAAAATACTTACGGAATGGATGAATGAATCGGCAACTCCAAGTCCCAACATGAGCTAATAAACAGTTTTTTCTTTTCCATCTTACTTCCATTCCTATTATTTTATCCTAACATTCACACTAAGGCTAAAATTACCATCTTTCAATGCAGTGTAGAGGACAAGCACTAGCCTGTGGATACAGGATCTTGGCTGTAGAGGTTGAAATGTGGGGCTCCAACTCATGACCCTGAAATCAAGAGTCACATCTTCTCTACCAACTGAGCCAGCCAGGTGGCTGCTGTAGATGTCACTCTGCATGTTACATGTTGAGTGGCTTTGGGCCTTTCCTTTTGCCATATTCTCATGCCTTACCTACTGAACCATCTTCCTAATTATCATCTCTGCATGGTCCCTTGCCTCCTACAATCCAGTCTCCAAAACACCAGCCAAAGTAGTGCTTTAAAAGTGAGTCCTCTTTGTTTAAAACCAGCCAATGAACTCACAAGGCTCCATATGCTCTGGTGATTTATCATTTCTTTAGATTTAACATATGTCACAAATGTCTTTTCCGCTCAAACCATAAAGGCGTTTTTCTAGGATCTTGATTATGTCTGGCTTTTTCCCTCTGAAGCGTTCTTACGCATGCTAGTCCCTACTGCTTGGAATGCTTTCTTCCTTATCCCCACCCTCTCTTTCCTACTAATTCCTAGTCACTGGGAAAATCTCATAGTGAACATTTCCTTAGGGAAACCATCCCTGGTCCTTCAACTAGGCTGCACACCACATACTTTTCTTAGTAATAGCAAACTTTTTTTCCTTAATGTCAATTATTTTAAACCAATTTTATGGAATCAAAATAATTTAAGCAGATAATTATTTCTAAATAATAGGCTTATACCTCTTTCTTATCTATTAACTTACTATTAGGGGAAATGAAAAATTTTAGCACTCTTACACTGCCCTTTTTTTCTATGTCCCCTCATCCTCTTGATAAAATTATAATATAACTTTTGGTTAAAAAATATGCAATATTTGTGTTCCTATGGCTAGACAAAAACTGTTCACAGCCAAGCATTGTTGGGTATAACAATTAGATTTCCCTTCTTCTTAAAAAAATAATAGTCTCATTTTTTCATTTAAAAAAGTCCTTTGTGTCTATTTACAATTCTTCCCACCTCTCAGTAAGTTTTCATAATATTTTTCCATAAACTCAGTCCTATCAGAGGCACCGTCAGATCTAAGTTTTATTTTTCTCAAAGTCATTCCTCAGATAGACTTCTGTTCTTCTTCCATCTGGGTTGGTGGCTCTCCAGGCCCATAGAGTGGATGCAGGACACAGCTGTTATCCCTGGTTTCCCTTCTGCTGTTATTTTTTTAATTCCCTTGGCCTGCCTCTTAGGTTGCATTCTCTGCTTCCTTGATTCTGGCTTAGATTTTGATTATGTCCTTTTTTTTTTTCCTCTTCCAGGATTTATTTTCTTATTTGCATGGAGTACTTTTTCTAGTTTGTTTCTCAGGTTAAAAAGATGGCACCCTGGAAGAGGGGATGATAATGACAGTCCTTGGATCTTGAGTCACGTCCTCCAGTTGGACTGGTTCCCCTCCATAGCGGGGTCCCAGCTGTTCTCAGGCATTTTCGCTGCACCAACATCCTAGGGATGCCTTCTGCATTGCTCCTGTATCCCCTCTTCTTCTTGCCTTCTTGCTCTACTCATTGTAGTGGAAGAAATCCTCCCGGAGTTTCCAGAGAAGGAGTTCATGGGAGATTATTTCTTAAGACATTAAAAATGTCATTATTCTACCCGTACATTTAATTGGTATTTGGCTAAATAGGATTTTAAGTGTGAAATAATCTTCTTTTTAATTTTAAGACATAGATCCATTATCTTCATGGGTCCAGCTTTGCTTTGAGAAAGCTGAAGCCATCTGGATTTCTGTTTTAGGACAGAAAGCTCGTTTGTCCTCTGTACTCTGAAATTATAGAATGATTTGTCTTGGTGTGGATGTATTTTCATCCTTTATTCTGGGCATTCAGTGATCTCTTTCATTCTGAGAATTCAAGTCCTTCAGTTCTAGAGACTTACTATAATTTTTTATTGATAATCCCTATTCCAACTCCTCAATTTTCCCTTCCAGAGTGCCTATGATTCAGATGTCCTGGAACTGATTATTTCTTGTTGTTGTTGTTATTTTTTTTTAATTTGCTTCATATCTTTCTGTCTTTTTGCTTTAAAGAGATATCTCCAATTTTATCTTCCAAATCATCCAGTTGGTTTTTAAATTTTGCAGTATATTTTCAATTCCTACATATTTTTATATGCATGCATATATTTACACATGTAGTTTCCAATACATAATCTATATATTTGTGTGTATATATAGTTTCTAATTCCTCCAATTTGCTCCCCACCCCCTTTTTTTTCTTGTTCTCCTCTGTTGGAGGCTTTCTTCAGTTGTCTCAGGTATCAATGGACTGTGGTCTGCAAATAGTTAATAGCAAGCAACTAAAATCTGATTGGAATCTCTGAGAGGATGTGTAATTTGGGCTTTGCTTTAGGATGATCCCGGTGGGCTTTTTGTTGGGGAGCCCTTGATGGGGTGTGGTGGACTCTTCCATTGGTGACCTCTAATGAATGATGTCTCCTGGAATTCATGAATGTCCACACTGACTCTGAGCTGGGCTTATGACTAATTTCATAAATAGAATATGGCAGAAGTGAATACTGTGCTAGTTCTCAACCTTTCCGGGCTTCCCTTTTAAACTGCTTCCTCTTGAAACACTACTTGGAAACTCCATGGTGGAAGGCAGCCCAAGCAGCCACGTGGAGAGACCCACAGGGAGGGGAGCTCCAACTGAGCACCCAGTTGAGACTTCATAGGATTCCACCCATCCTAGTACCTCAGCCAATCCCAGAGAAGCAGAAGAACTGCTCACTGAATCCACAGAATTTTGAGAAATAATAAGCTGTTACTTTAAGCCACCAATTTTTTCAGTGGTTTGTTACACAACATTAGATAATTTAAAGAGTCAGTGTAGTTAGCTTTTTTTTGAGGGGGGGCAGGGCTTGTTAGATTTCCAGGAAGGAGTTTTTCAAACCCCTATCTGGAAGTCAATGTTTATCAGCCTATACTCTGAGACCTAACTGGAAGAATGTCTCAGCATTCAGTATGCACATGGTCAGTTACACCCCCCACCCCCTACTTATATTTCAGCTGGTACTCATGTTCTCAACTCTTCCCCTCGATCCTGGTGAAAATGAGTTTCCCCCAAAAATAAATATCCATTCTTCTGCCAAGGAGGAGGATGGGCTGTCACTCAGCATCATGGGATAGGGGAGAAGACTTAGATTTATAATTTTCAAAAATATTTTACTCAAGAAAATATGTTTTAGCTTTCCCCACACCCCTTTCCCCTAATTCTAAAAGTTCCTGGAACTGCCAGAACATAAACCTTTTAGAGGTTTTGTAGTATTGAGTTGCTTTCCAGCTGTAATGCTGGCTCAGGATTTGCCTTTCTTTGGGGTACTAAGCCCATTATAACTGGCTCATCTGCTTTTCAGGTTCCAAAACACCATTAATGTTACTTTGCTTCTGTTTTCCCTGCACTTTTGGATTGAACTCCTAAGGAAAATAAATGTTTCCAGTAGTTTTAATGGTGCTTTTGGAGAAGGAGAAATTAGATATTAGATGAATGTGTTCAGTCTGTCATCCTAACGGGGAATTCCTCATTATTATTATTTTATAACTCTGTGTTTTTACTTTTATTTTGAAATAATAATAGATTTATAGGAGGCTGACCCAAAAATGTACAGAGAGGTCTCATGTACTCTTTACCCATTTACCTTCAATGGTAACACCTCGTATTAGCTAGTAAAATATCAAAACCAGGAATTTGACATGGATACAACACATAGACACTATTTAGCCTCATTATTTCATGCTCGTGTGTGTATGTGTGTGTGTGTGTGTGTGCATGTGATTCTATCATATATGATACAGAAATATTCTAATACCACAGACCTACTTTATAGCCATCCCCACAACCCCCATCCCTAACCCCTGACAATCACTAGCATGTTCTCCATTTCCATCATTTTGTTACTTTAAAAATGCCATTTAGGGGCGCCTGGGTGGCTCAGTCGGTTAAGCGGCTGACTTCGGCTCAGGTCACGATCTCACGGTCCCTGAGTTCGAACCCCGAGTCGGCTCTGGGCTGATGGCTCAGAGCCTGGAGCCTGCTTCCGATTCTGTGTCTCCCTCTCTCTCTGCCCCTCCCCCGTTCATGCTCTGTCTCTCTCTGTCTCAAAAATAAATAAACGTAAAAAAATTTTTTTTAAATACCATTTAAACAAAATCATACTGTATGGAACCATTTCCCGAGATTGGCTTTTTTTTTTTTTACTCAGCACGATCTCAGGACCCTTGAGATCCTGCTTGTATTTTAAACGTCTGAAATCTTCACTAAGCTGTAGGCTCCATGAAAGTGGGACAATGTCTGACTCACACATAGTAGGAACTAAATCAAAATGGTTCTAAGTGGCTGAATAAAGCTCTGGTTCTTGATCCTCTTTATTAAGGATAATTTTGACTCCATGTACTAGAAAAATAGTAACTTCAAAGGCTTACAAAACACAGAGATGTTTTATCTTACATATCCAGGAGTCAGGATGCAGAGTAGTTCCAACTGTATGTCAACATTGATTGTTATCAAGTACGGAGGCTCTTCCTGAGCTATCCTCCCTAATGGTCCCTGCACGCTGACCACAATTCTAGACATCACAATGCAGATGCTGCAATATTCAATGAGATGCGACAGATATATCAGTGATAAAATGGAAGCATTATTGATATAGAATAGCAAAAAGATCATTTTCACCTCTGAGTACCCTGATTATAATCTAAAAGTTTTGAAAATATATCCACACCCCCATGTTCACAGCAACATTATTTACAATAGCCAAAACACGGAAACAACCTAAGTGTCCATCAATAGATAAATGGATAAAGGTGCGCGCGCGCGTGTGTGTGTGTGTGTGTGTGTCTGTATGTCTGTGTGTATTTTTCAGCCATAAAAAAATGATGGTAGCCTGCCATTTGTGACAACTTGGATGGATCTTAAGGGCATTATGTTAAGTGAAATAAGACAGAGAAAGACAAATACTGTATGGTCTCACTTATATATGAAATAAAACAAACAAAAAACTCATAGAAAAAGAGATCAGGCTTGTAGTTACCAGAGGTAGGGCAACAGGGAATTGGAGAAAGGTGGTCAAAATGTACAAATTTCCAGTTACAAGATAAATAAGTTCTAGGAAGGTTCAGAATGTAATGTGCAACATGATGACTAGAGCTAACACTGCTGTATGATACACATGAAAGTTGTTAAAATAAATCCTCAGAGTTCTCATCATCAGAAAAATTTTTTTCTTCATTCCTTTATCTCTTTTTTTTTTTTCTAAAGAGAAAGATAGAGGGTGGGAGACATAGAGAGAGGGGGAGAGAGAATCTTAAGCAGGCTCCACACTCAGTGCAGAGCCTGATGCAGAGCTCAATCCCTCAACCACGAGATATGACCTAAGCCAAAATCAAGAATTGGACGCTCAACCAACTGAACCACCCCAATGCTGCTTTTGCTTTCTCTTTTTACTGTGTCTGTATCCAACAGATGCTAACTAAACTTCGTGACGATCATTTCACAATATATTTAAGTCAAACCGTGATGCTGTACAGCTTAAACGTATACGGTGATGCATGTCAATTACAACTCAGTAACACTTAAAAAAACCATCGAGAAGTTTTGGTAGAATTCTTAACTCCTATAAACCCAGGATCTGCAGTGTTTTGAAATTTATGTTGTTCTAAAAAACAAATTTAAAGCTGTGAGATCGTTTATATTAATGATGCGGGGGTGGGGGGAAAGCAAAGGTTTTGCCTCTTACTGAGGAAATATTACCCTTCGGTTTTCCCCTGAGCTTTTCAGTACAAGTTCCCATTGTCTTCTTGATCATATCCACTCTTCTCTTCAGATGGCACTGCTCTACCCAAAAGGACTAACAAGATATTCAGGAAATGCTGCTAGTGGAGGTTCCACAGAAATGTACAAACATGCACCAGCAATCCCTGGGGCTGTTGAGAATGTGGGTGGTTTTGCATTTTACTTCTGAGATCTGATTTTCTCCATTATGAAAAGAACAATCATTAAGGGAGTCTGCTCTGTCCATAATGTTCTTTCCAGACCCTTCATTTCAGTCCAGTTTCATTAATTTGGTGCTTAAATTTATTGCTCTGGAGTCTAATGGGTATTACTCCTGTCAGCATTAAATTTAATTTACTGAGACGGGGCAAAGGGGTGGCTGAAACCAGATTTTAATTCCCAAGCCATTAAAACATGTTGCCCTTGATAAACAAGATCTTTATTACAGACCAGTACGATGTGTGTGCCTACAGAGGTATCGCTCTGCAGAATGTGCTTTTGGGATAGCTTTTTCTTTTTAAAGTAAGGTTTAGTCTCTTTCTTCTGCAGATATGAATGTTCCAGAAATGTTGGGCTGTTGAAGCATTTTGTTCTATGATTTTTTTTTCTGATGAAATAGGAAATCTAAGCCCAGCCAGACTACAGAATTCTGCTGTATTCCTGCTGAGACCTTCTCACCAGTGGATTATAGCCAAAGACACAATGTTGACATTTTTTTGTAAGGGCAGATACTAGATCAGCAGGGATTTCTTTATTGTCAAAATGAAAATAGATTTTTTTTAAATATTTAAAAATTTCAAAGAATGTCATATGTGCTTGTAAAGAATGCAATTTGTACGAAATGTTATACACTGTCAGCATTTTGTCCTATATCCTTCCAGATCACTCCTACTTTTTTCCTCTCCACCTTCTGTCTTCATATATGTGTACATGTATAGGGTTGCTGTATATATATAATTTGTGTGTGCGTGTATACATTTGCTGCATATATTTATTAAACTCTCTCTGTCTATGCATAGTACATAATCATTTAATAAATGCTTATAGAATAATTGAGTTGACTAACTTATTCTTTTCATTAATTGTATCAATTAAATGCATACTACTGAATGTAAACATAGCAAACAAAAAATAACCTCAAATTGACTGGAGATGAGAACACCTACTAGCTCACCTTAAAAGAAGCTCATCTGAAGAGTGGACTCAGGTTGATTTATGGGCAGCTCCAGGATGTTTTCAAGACCCTAGACTTTCCATGTCTCCCTACTCTGTGGTCCCCAGTAAAGGCTGTGTCCTAAGATGAATTTCCTTGCTCCTGTAGCAGTTAGAGATACATATTTCCTCATTCACAATTGGCATTCTTTGGCTCACTCAAACACGAGGAAAAACTTTCCCGGAAGTCTGTAGCATGCCTCTTCTCCCATATTGTTAGCCAGAATTGGTTTGCATGGTCATTCCTCACCCCGCCCCTGGCAGGGGAGGTGAGAGTTCCAACGTATCCATCAGGCCATTTCCTAGCTTGTTCTGAGAAACAGAACTGCAGATCTGAAGGGTAGCAACATCTAGTTTCTAGTAAGAAGAAAAGGCAGAATATATCCAGATTTACCACCAGCAAAATCCACTATGGTAATATGAGTGTTTAAGGTTCTGAATGTTTCAAAGTTTTCCTGTGGAAAACTACTAGAGACCTACTGAAGAGAATTGTTTTTCATTTAATTTTCAGTTGCTTGCTTTTTGTTTTGTTTTTAGTGGGTATTATTTTTAAATGTTTGCTTTGTGATGTAGCTTTCTTTCTTGCTATCTTTTTTGCCTTTTCCCCCTTTTGGTAATTTCAAAGTTTTGAAATAAAATTGTAGGTTTTCCAGTGGCCCTTTTAATATTTTCCAACTTTAAAATAATACAGCAAAATTTTATTTGCTAGTTTAGCGACTTCAACAATATCTATTGATAACTTGCCCTGAAAAAATATGGACAATATTTTACTTAAAATGCCTCCTACCTATAGTGTCTTCCTTTCTTTGACTTTTGTTAGTATAAAATTTTACATTGTCAGGTCTGATACCCCTCGCATTGTATTCTGTAAACCATTAAATACAGATTCTAAAGTCTAATTTTTGTATTTATGTACATTCAGTGATCAATTCTTTTTATCATTCAGCTCCCGAATTTCTGGTTTATTCATTTTGATTCTCCTCCTCCTCCTCTTTCTTCTGATTGGCTAGATTTCAAAAATATATTTATCCAATCAATCTAGCTGAGTGCAACTTTTCTCTAAATTCTTAAATTACAGACATTACATTTCCATGACATTTTAAAAGAACAAAAACCTAGCAGGGTATGGAATTCTTATATTTGCTTTTCTCACAATTCTGAAAATATCATTCTGATGTATTGTTCTGTTGAAGTGTGGCTAAGGAGAATTGTGAAGCCAATCTGATTTTTTTCTTTGTTTAGATATATCTGTTCTACTTAGATAACAGTCGTGTTAATTTTCATATCCAGGAATTATAGTAACTTGATCAGGATATGTTTCAGTGATTGTCATTCTTTAGCAGTTTTTCTCCCTTGGGTCACATAGTATTCTTTCAATCTCTGCATTTATGGCTTTATTCCTTTTAGAAAAGCTTTCTTGTATTATATCCCTGCATATTTTTTTTCTGGTCCATATGCAACATGTGTTGTGTGTTGTTTTTTCTGTTTCAGCAATGAGGATGGTGATTATCTATATGTTGAATATATTTTTTGTGTCCTCCAAATATTCCTACCTCTCTCTAACTGCTGTAATTATTACCTTCTATATTATATAATTTTCACAATCCAATTCACCATGCCCCTGTTTTATCAGTATCTATTCAAACTCCTTCTACATTTTTGTGTGGTTGTCATTTATATAAAATATTTTATTTTTGTCTCCTCTGACATATGGCAGCTCACTCTTAACTCTCTTTCTGTAGACTTAATAGCTTTTCTTTGATTCCTTATAATTTTTGAAATGCTTATGTTTCTTTAATGATTTGAGAGTATGACAGTAGTTATCTAAAATATCCTTTTATTCATTAAATAACTTTTTTAAGATACATATTTTCCATTTGTCTTTTAAGTTTTAGATCTCCTTTTTATTAGGTTAGTTTTGCTTGTTTTCTGAATAAGAATAGTTCATTTGTGACCTCTATTTTTCTCAACAGGAGGGAACAGTAGGATAATTTGGGGCAGACAGTCCCTCATTTCTGATTTGTTGGCTGAGAATACTATCTTATCCAAACTGTAATATATTCCGTGAGTATACTCCCTCTTGGGGTTTAGAGTTCCTTCTTTTATGGGTCATCATATCAGTCAAAGAGGGGATTATGCTTTTAAAAAAAATGTTTTAATGTTTATTTATTTTTGAGAGAGAGAGAGAGAGAGAGAGAGAGAGTACAAGCGGGGGAGGGGATAGAGGGAGACACAGAATCTGAAGCAGGCTCCAGCCTCTGACCTGTCAGCCCAGAACCCAACACAGGGTTGAACTCACGGACCGTGAGATCATGACCTGAGCCAAAGTTGGACACTTAACTGACTGAACCACCCAGGTGCCCCAAGGGGATTAGTTTTAATCAGCGAATTTCTATAGCTCATAGGGAGTTTTAATGATAAACTACCAATTTAGCTCTCCTCAATTACCATTGTTCAGGAACTACCAACAGCATTGACATTTTTCCATCTCTTCTCTACCAAATGTAGATCTGATAAAACACAGATGTCACTTTGCACTGCCCCTCCTTCCTCCTTGCCTCTTCCACCAATCTGAAATGTGGATTTGGTTTCCCCAAATGTATTCCCCACATATGATTGTGACCACAGTCTCAGGAGTCAGATGGTCTCAACTGAATACTGGCTTCACCTGTGTCTCTTAAGCAAGTTGGCTTGCCTCTCTGCTTTATAGACATTACCTCATCCATAAAATGGGGATACTAACAGTACCTGGCTTAGTGATATAATAAGATGATGAAATAAACCAGTATACATAAAATACTTAGGGAAGTTTCTGGCACACAGCAGGCATTCACAGGCTCCTTATACCCCTGCATCATTACAAGATGCTTACTCATTTGGCCTTCCAGGATAGTTTAACTTTCAATGTTACATACATTTTATTTGAAATCTGGAGAGGTATGAAGACACTTGACAGCCTTCTTGATTTGAGAGAAAAGTCACTGTATTGCAAGGACTTTTCATAGCTTAGGGACCAAAGTCTCAGTTACTTCTTGTTGTTATCAATGATGATGTTTTATTCCCTAATATGGGTTTCAATCATTTATTTATTACAGTTTCAGGACCAGTGGAATAAATAGTTTATTTCTGTCCTTCAGGGGAATTCTGTTTTACTTTTTATTCTTATTCTAGAAATATATATGTTCCTTGTTAAACTGTTTTTACATAAATAAAAATCTATCACTACAAATGTCACCAATCAAAATTTGTACCAATTTGTACTGTTCACCAGCAATTTGGTGAACATCTTTTAAGCACTTACATGCACATGCATGTACACACACACTCACACACACACACACACACACACTCACACACTCATGCTATTAATTTGAATACTCCCCTCCATCCTCTTTTTTCCTTCCACAATGTTATGAACTTATTTCTATGTAAAGAAACTGATAACTTTAAATGGGTGCATATCATTCTATTGGATAAAAATAACTTAATCTCTTGATAGACATTCAGTTTGCTTCCAGATTTTGTGGGACCTTTTCTTCCAATGACAAATAATGCTTTAATGAGCATACTTGTCCAGCAATATCTTTAATGCTACAATCCAAATCATAGAATGAGACAGCAGGTCTGTGCCTCGCTCAATTTAGCCTGCTCTTTGAAAGTGCACCTTTTGGCCAAGAGGCTGATAGCTCTCTCTTTTTCTCTAAGAGATAAGTCATATGCTTTAAAAAAAATGCTATATCAGCCAGCACAAAGATGGGCTGTGACTCAAGCCTAGAATGAAACGTGTTTTCTCTTTTCAGGGGAAGTCTGAAGTATTAAAAGGGTGGATGTAGGGTGCTAAAAGAACAATTACAGTCTCTGATTTTTCCCTAAACTGGCATCTCTACCCGAGGAAGCTCTAAATATGAAATCCACTTGTTCGGCTAAAGCCTTACTTTGTTCAGTAAAATCCAAGCTTGAGGGCTGTCAAGAATCGTGAGTCTCATCACTTGTCAAAAGCCCAGAGAAAAGACAGGGCTATTGAAATCAGCTGGAAAGGAGAGAAAGGAAACTCTCAGAGGTGCAGAAATCAAAACTCAAAAAAGTTTTAAAAATCTGCTCCTTCTTTTTTTTTGGTATTTATATAAATTTCTATTTCTGGACATTTTGGGAAATTAATGGGCAAGCCTACAGTGTCTGTGTTAATGACTCTAGCTATCCCGCAGTGTATCATCTCATATGGTTTCTTCTATCATGGAAATTCTTCATGACACTCCTTTTACATAATGTATATTCTTTGAGAATCAAATTCTAGCAATATTTTTTATGTGGTTGCTCTTTCCTTGTATTTCTCCCATCCAGAAATATTCTGTTTCCCTGTAGATATTTATCAGGAAGATTGTGCCTATGTTGCAGAGAGAGAGAACTCTACTACCATTGCCTGCATGGTAAATAGACAACCCTGAAAGAGTAACCGTGTGTATAAAATGTTCCAGGAAAAGTACTAAGACAAAGATGGTAGGGTATATATCAAACAACATCACGAGTCTTCTCTGTTAATGGGCATTATTGCATCTTTGAAAAGAATTTTGGCTGATCCCAGCACTACTCTAAGATTCTTCTTTTTCAAGTCTTTGCCAAAAAAAAAAAAAAAAAAGACAGAGAGAGAGAAAAGATGTTAAGTCTGCTAAATCATCCAAATAAAGTAAAAGATTTATTCAGATTCATCTTATAACCAGTTTTGCTGTAATACTTGTTGTGAAAATATAAATTTGTTCCAACGTGATTGATATATTAAGGAATAATTTAAGCATACCTCAAATGTCACATTTGCTTATTTGTGATCTTATCAGGAAGAAATTTAGCGAGTGCAGAAAACCACACTGAGTTGAACCCAGTCAAGGAGAAATACATAAAATATGGCGTATCCACACACGGACAAATAGATTGCAAAGATCTGCAGCTGCTTCAGTTCATTGTTAGAAGCCTCATCCATCCACATCTGGTCATACAACTTTCTCTCTGATTTCAGATAACCCTCCGTCCACCTGACAGGATTCAGTGAGGGGAATAAACAGCATTTCTGTATTATTCCTGCCAAAGATACATGAAATGAATCTAATTTGAAACACTAAACAAACCCAAATTAAGGGTCATTCTACAAAATTGACCTGTTCTCTTCAAAAGGAGAGAGTAGCTCTTCCAGACTGGAGACTAAAGAGACATGAGAACTTCATGTAATACCTGATCCTGAGTAGGATCCTTTTGACATATGAAACATTATGGGGGTACTTGGGGTGCCTGGGTAGCTCAGTTGGTTAAGCATCCAACTCTTAATTTTAGCTCAGGTCATGATCTCATGGTTCGGTTCATGAGATCAATCCCCACATCAGGCTCTGTGCTGACAGTGCAGAGTCCGCTTGGGATTCTCTCTCTGCCCCTAGCTGAGTCATGCACACACTCTCTCTCTCTCAAAATAAATAAACATTTGAAAAGTAAAATAAAATAAAGGCCTTATTTCTTTTCAAAAAAGATATCTTCTTGTGATATGTCACAAGCTGCTTGAAATTTTAGATGTCAATTTGGCTAAGTCACAGTCCCTAGATATTTGACCAAATATTATCCTAGATGGTTCTGTGAAGGCATTTTGTAGATGAGATGTTTAGATGAGATTACATTTAATCAGAAGATTAAGTAAAGCAGATTACCCTCCATAATATGAAGATTACCTTCATCAGATGCCTCCAGAGGCAAGCTACAATTCTTCTCTGAGCCAAATTGTGTGAGCCAATTCCTTAAAATTAGTCTCTCAATAGATAGATAGATAGATAGATAGATAGATAGACGTGGAGATACATGGATACAGGAATGTATGTATCCATCCTACTGGTCCTATTTTCTGAAGAACTCTAATACACTGCTCTTCTTTTCTTTAATGGTCATTTATTTATTTTGAGAGAGAGAGCATGCAAGCAGGGTTGGAGAAGAGAGAGAGAGAGAGAGAGGAGAGAGAGAGAGAGAGAGAGAGAATTCCAAGCAGTCTCCATGCTGGCAACAGAGCCCAAGATGAGGCTTTATCTCATGAACCTTGAGACCATGTCCTGAGCCGAAATCAAAAGTGGACGCTTAATGACTGAGCTACCCAGGTTTTTTCTTTTCTACACTGTTTTTCTTTTCTAAACTAGTTTTTCTTTTCTAAACTAGTATTATTGGGTGAGAATTCAGGTTCCATATTGAATGAACTTTAATATTCAGGAGAGACAGAAAACTAAACCATTTAATGTGAATTACAACATTTAAAGGGGTGCCTGGGTGACTCAGTTGGTTAAGCACCGGACTTTGACTCAGGTCATGATCTCACAGTCCATAAGTTTGAGCCCTGTGCGGGACTCTGTGCTGACAGCTCAGAGCCTGGAGCCTGCTTTGGATTTTGTGTCTTCCTCTCTCTCTGCCACTCCCCCACCCTTATCAAAAAATAAATAAGAAACATTCAAAAAAATGTTTTTAAATAATGACTCAAGTTTTTGTAAAACATTGTGAGATCCAAGCCAGACATCCATGTGCCAGATCCAGCTCTAGGGACGTCCGTTTGTGGTCTCTGCTCTGTGGAAATGACACTGAGAGCTTTGCCAGCCTTGGGTGCCGCCACAGTGAGAGGGTTGGAGAGGAAAGATGGTGGCCAGGGCTCAGCCACTCCACAATTGCTTCAACCTGAGCAGCTCTGTCTTGGATGCTTTCCATATTAATTTTCTACATAAGTTTCCCTTGACAGAAGGGTTTCAATGCTGAATTTTTAAGAGGTTAAAAAAACACAAAACACTGCTCTTAAGAACCAGCATCAAATCCTTTTAAAATGGCAAAACATCACCAGAGAGATGTTCTCAATCATTCTCTTGCTCAGCACCCTGCCCACAAGTACGACTTTTCATTCTGTCACCATGCAATGTGATGGTCCCACAGCAGGGTCGGCTCCTGCCACAGTTTCTTCAAAGCCTTAATAACCTCTTTATCCTGGGAAGACTGGAGTGCTTTTGTTTATATGTGTTCAGATCAAATAAAAACAAAAATCTGAATTTTGGGGGGAAACTTAAATGTATGGTGATGTCTGGAATATCTCTTCTCTGCATCTCTTTTTCTTGTGGTGCCTCTTCCACAGCTCTAATCCTATACCTCATTAGCTCCTACATGGATTCTTTCCATGCTCTCAACTTGTGTGGAGGGGCAACAAACAATACTCTAGATAATCAGGGTCCAAGAAGTCTATTCAGTTGTAAAGGAGGCTTTGGGGAGATGAAGAATTTAAAGTGAGTATGATGATATTATCATCTCCAAATCCTAAAAACAGTCAGAGCTGGAACATCACATCAGGTCAATGCTCCAAAGATCAAGGCAGCAACACAAATTTAAGAGCCAAGCACTCCTGATTCATGGATCAGAATGAATGAATTATTTTCTCATATGTGTCCATTCACCAGGAAACATGGTAAGAACGTGGAATATAGAATTTAGCAGTCAGGGGGAAGTTAAGTTGGGTATTAGAATACCAACCAACTGTTTGGGATTGTATAATGGGAACCCAAGTTCTAGAATAAAAGTAGAAGTCTGCTCCAGGAAAAAGGGTACTCTATGGGTGTAAAGGGATAAAGACCCAGTCTATAGGAATGAATTGACCCACAAGGTAGACAGTGGTACAGAATGGGAGCCATGTGTTTGTCTACCATTTATTCAGTAGTTGAGTCTTGGTCAGGCTGGCAGAGGGAGACTCAGATAGAACAAGGATATGGCAAGTCATGAAGGGGCCCATAGGTCATGGCTCAGCCCTTACATCCAAGGATTGGGAAATATGACTTTACCCAAGCTTTCAACAAACAGCTAAGTCTAATGAAGCCACCAAAGTAGGGTTGATTCTACTACCGTGGCCAATTCTAATAGTGCAACAAAAGGATAGAAAATAAATCAGGATCTGAAAGTAGCCTCTGATGGCCACTCTTTCCTAGAGCACAGTTACACACTTTTCCTTAGAGTAAGTCTCATTTCCCTGGAAAAAATAGGAAGCCCTCGAGGCAAGGACAGATCTTCTGCCTTTCTACATCACATCTGCCTGTCACTGTGGCCACTGTGCAGAGGCCTTCCACCCAATCTTGACTCCCTCCCAAGCATTGTCGTGAGCCTGTTAAGATTTTCTATTTAAAGATATGTAACGTTTCTTATCAGTGCATAAAACAACCACAACACACAAAAGCTTTACAACCTGCCTCCCATCCAACCTCCCTAACTCCCCTTTCATCCTATATGTGAGCCATGCAAACCACTCAAATTTCCCCATGTGTATCAAGCCAGAAATAAGTATTGAATTTCACTCTGAAAACTTATATGCAAGAAATAACTCATTTCTTTGTTCTCTCTGAACTGATTAGATCTAATGTTGCACCCATTTTAACCCAGTTGAAGGGAAATTCAGTCTTAGTCAATATGGTGCTGCCTCCTTACCCACCCCCTCCTCTAGGGCTCTTTACAATTTTATAGTTCAGGGTATAAACTGTATAGTATACAATTTTATACTTCAGGGTATAAACTGTATAGTATACTGAGCAGAGTATTCAGAGGTGCTGTCCACACTCACAGGTGACATGACTGTTGTCCAAACCCAGGAGGTCTACGGACCTCAGCTTCCCCTTCTCCCCCTCCCCCCTACACCCCAGCTGTGCACCTCACTTCTCACATGTCCCGCCATCCCCTCGGCATCCACTGGAAGGAGGTTGCTTCCAGATATCACCTTTAAGCCCCAAACACAGAGCTCCCCTGATTTATTTATTCATTTGTCTGTTTGGCCTTCATCTTAGAAATGAAAAGGAGTGGCACCTGGATGGCTCAGTTGGTTAAGTGTCTGACTCTTGATCTCAGCTCAGGCCATGATCTCATGGTTCATGGGTTCAAAGCCCTGCATGTCTGCCTCTCTCTCTGCTCCTCCCCAGCTCAAGCATGTGTGTGTTCATGCTCTCTCTCTAAATAAATGAATAAACATTAAAAAAAAAAAGAAGTGGAAAGGAAGTGTTGTGGGAGTGGGGAACAACAACAACAATAAACACTACAAATTAATCTGTTAATAAACTATGCTTCTTATACTTCCCGTGTTCTCTCGTCCTAGGCAACACTCTCTCTCCTTCTGGTAATTTCTCTCCCTTCTTCCAAAAGGAGCTCAAATGTTGTCTTCTCAGTGAAATCTTTCTACCTTTTTTTCCCTACCAGAAGTTATAGCTCCCTCTTCTGGCCTCTGGCACTTTATACCAAACTTTCTGTGGCACTTACCCAGCTGCACTGTGTTTTTATTAACCACGTCTGTCCTGCCTTACATATTATGAGTTCCTCAAGGGTAAAAAATATGTATTATTTTTGTATAGTGCTGGAAAATAATGAAGGCTCAATAAATGCTACATGGAATGAATGGGCTTAAAAATAAGTTTTTTCAACACTTATTTCATTGGACTACATATATGTATATATTTGTGTGTGTGTGTGTGTGTGTGTGTGTGTATGTATTTGAGGCAACCATACACAACATCTAAATAAATAAGCCCAACTTATTTTTCCTGCCATTCTGGGTTAGATTAGGACCCCGATCTAAGAGGCAGCCAAGGGACACTGTCAAGGACCAGTCCTGACCCAGCAGCAAGCAGCTTTCTCCAAAAGGGCAGAACTGAGTCCAGGTGGCAAATACTCTTCCTTTCCTAGGGAAAACATTTTCTAGATGCTTTCAACTAGGAGACTATTTTCAGTTGGCTTCCTCAAGCCAGACCCTGAGATGAGGATTTATGAGCAAGTGATTTTGTTATGTAAATGTGAGGAAAACCCAGTAGGAGACTGGGGAAATCCAAAAAGGTCAAGCAAGGGTACAATTTCAGGCAGGTTTCCAGAACTTACACTCATCCCGACCACCCCTGGAAACAGGAGTGGAGAGGAGACACTTCCCACTTTTTGTACTTTAAGCACAAGTGGCTCCAGTGGCTTAAAAGTGGCTTCCAAAGAGGAGCCACAGGCACAAGCCATTGAAGGCAGAAGCTCACAGAAGCCTAGAGAGGGGCTGGAAACAGAAGCAGAAGAGATGTGATTTGAAACATGGGGAGTGTCCTCCAGAAAGCACACCTGCCTCCCAGCAGCAGCGCTGTGCCTCCTCACAGGGGCTCTGGGAGGGGGTATGTTGAAGAAACTATTCCAAATCAGCAAACATCCTCTGCCAACAACAGGCTTGTGTCAATGTCATCCAACCATAGTCATCAAATGCCCCAGAGTGACCACTGTCCTCAGACATCAGAATTCTGCACAAAGCCTAAATACATGGCATATTGCTTAGAATGTGTACATTGGGATTGGAGAGATGGCAACCGAATCCAGAAAAATACCCTTCAACAGCTTAGTATATTCAGTTTCCTCAAACTTTAAATAGGAATAATAACATCCATCATATAGAACTATCATAAAGATTAAATGCAGGTAACAATAACTTGTGTAAAATATTCAGTAACACATAGGTAACTCAATATATGACTTACCAATGTTGTTTTTTCTTTGTTTTGTTAATTGCTGTTCCCCAGCACCCAGAGATGAGACTGGTAGTCTGTTGTTAAACAAATGAGTGAATGAAGGAAGGAAGGAAGGAATTTACTATGTTAAAGCCACTCATTTATTCCCCAAATACTTACTTAACATAAGTCACAGTAATTTGGGGGATTCAAACTTTAATAAAATAGCCACATCCTTGAGGAGCTTATAGTCTAATCAAGAAGATGAAATTATAATGCCTATTATATGTAGAACAACTAGGTATGTGATCAGGTAAAAAAGTGTTCAATGTCTTAAATGTTTATTTATTTTGGGGGGAGGGGGGAAGGGCAAAGAGACAGAGGACAGAAGATCTAAGCAGGCTTCAGAAGATCTAAGCAGGGCAGAGCCTGATGGTGAGGCTCGATCTCATGAGCCGTGAAATCATGACCTGAGCCGAAGTCAGAAGCTTAACCAACTGAGCCACCCACATGCCCTATGTTCAATGTCCTAATAAAGGGTTATAGAAGCAGAGGAAGAGAGGAGAGAACCAAAGTTAGAGGTTGGGGATGAGAGATGGCTTAATGAAGTAAGGGGAACATTTTAACTGAGATTTGGGGGAGGGGTTGCATTGCCATCAGTTTCGACAATATTTGAATTGCTTCTCCATAGGAGCAGTGCACACATAGACACAACGCCTACTCTAGTGGAACTCACATTCCAAATACAGGGACAGTGACAAACAAGTGACAAACAAAGCAATTAATAAATAATTAGTAATTAATTAATTAATAATTAATATATAAGTGAGCAGTGACGACTGCTACGGAGAAAAATAAAACAGGGAAAGAGAGATGGAGGAGAGGGTGGTGTTTCTGACACATCAACAGGCCACAAACAGAGCAAGTCTCATTATACATACCCAGGAGAAGAGCATTTCAACTGAAGAACAATAGTGAAGACCCCGGGGCAAAAGCAGGTTGGTGGGTCTGGAGACTGACGAAGAGGCCAATGTGGCTGGGGCAAACTGTCTGGTAAGAGATAAGGTCAGAGAAGTAATGGGGAGATTATGAGCTTGAAGCAATGGAGAAAGGATATTTTAGGTCAAAAGATCACTTGGATAAAGTTCAGGGCATGACCAGCAACACTATCTCATAGCTGATACCAGCAAGGGCAACAGGCCCATTTCAGACCATGTGAAATATCTTCCACAAATAAAGAGTTTTGTAGGAGAGTCTGGATTCCCTTTGCTAATTGCCAGGGCCCTGACCAGCTGCTCCTTCCTAAATCTGTCAACCTGTGTCTTCAAGAAGACTAGAATCCTTGGTCTCATGAGCCAAGTAGGTGGGGCTGTTGAAGAGAGAAAAGATCTGCTAGGGAAGTTTCATTGACTGTGTTGCCTTGGACTTCACCATCTTAATGCAGCAAAAGATCAGCATTTTCAGAGAAAGTTGGCAGAGATCATGCTGGCCCAAGTTGTGTTTGGTGATGCTGTTATTTATCATCCCTTAGCTCTTGTCTGCTGACATGTGTGACAGCTAAATGGTAGTTTTGAAGGGGTCCCCGTGATGCTGAGGAATGACTTAAAAGCAATGAGGGGACCATGAGCTTGGCTATTAGGTTAGACTTATTGTCAGCATATGGTATTCAAAGGTACCTGAGTCCCTTTATGACAGCAGGAAGAATTCTGTGGCAGGATGTACTGGACTTTATTGGCACAAATGAATGATACTAACCATGCCAGGGGTTTCTGAATTATGGAGATGAACTGGCTGGCAAACAGGAGGTCTGAAATTACGTCCCACACAGCTTTATTTGGGAAAACATGGGTACTATACCCCCAGATTCAGTTTCAGGGAAATATGTACTCTTGTTCATGAAAAGGAGCATCTGATAGAAGAAAAAGTGCATATAATCTACCTTCTTACACCACCTTGGCTTTCTAGATCTAATTCTGCTATCAAATAAGAGAGACAGCAGCAAAATAAGGTTAAGGAAAAATCTTTAGACACCTGGGTCCAGAAATTAGCAAAAGGAAAGTTATCTTTGCCATTGGCATGTTATTTTGGCATAGAGCTTTGCCATTTACAAAGTGTATATAAGTGTGTGTGTGTGTGTGTGTGTGTGTGTGTATTTAAAATTAGCTTTTATTCATCTGATTATCATAAAAATCCAGTAAGGTATGTATGCCAGATACATTACCATTCTAGACATAAACAAACAAAAAAACAAACATACAAACCAGCAAACAAAAACAAAACCTGGGATCCAATGAGGCTATGTGACTTCCCAGAAGATGAATATTGGCAAAACCAAATCCACTCATGCTTACTCTTTTGCATGCATTTTACCTGATGCATTTTAATTCAATACTGAGCACAGAATATAATAAATAGATTATCTAGTATTAGCTTTCCTTACTTGTATGTACAGATTGTTGAAAAAATTAAAGAAGACACAAATAAACAGAAAAACATCCGTGTTCATGGATTAGAAGAATTAATATTGTTAAAATGTTTGCGTTACCCAAAGCAGTCTACAGATTCAATGCAATACCTATTAAAATTCCAACTGTATTTTCCTCAGAAATAGAAAAACAATCCTAAAGTTCATATGGAACCACAAGACCCCAAATAGCCAAAGCAATCTTAGCAAGAACAAAGCTGGAGGCATCACACTTCCTGATTTCAAAATACATTATAAATCTATAGCATTAATCAAAATAGCAAGGTACAGGCATAAAAGCAGACATAGAGATCAATGGAACAGAATAGAAATCCCAGAAATAAACCAATCTAGTGTGAAAGGAGAGCAATTAAAAATAATCGCACAGGTATTGGTATAATGATAGACAAGGCAATGGAAGAAAATGTTGAATCTAGACACAGAACCATTCATATAAAGTCACCTAATGGCAAATATACCACTGCAATTCACTGGGGAGAAACTGGTATTTTTAATAAATAATAATAAAATAGTTTTGATCCCTATCTTAATTTGTTTTTTTCCAGATTTATTGAGATATAATTAACACATAACATTATATAAGTTTAAAGTGTTCAATGTGATTATTTGATAAATGTATATATTGTGAATGATTACCACAATAAGGTAAATTAAAACACCCATCATCTCATGTAAGTACATTTTTTTTTTTGGTGAGAACCTTTAAGATTTACTCTTTTAGAAACTTTCAAGTTTATAATACAGTATCATTAGCTTTAGTCACCATGCTGTACATTAAACCCTCAGAACATATTCAGCTCATAAATGGGAGTTTGCACCCTTTGACCAACTTCACCCATATCCCCCACCTTCTCACCCCTGGCCACCACCAATCTATGTTCTGCTTCTATGAGTTCCTATGTAAGTGAGATTACATAATATTTGGGTTTCTCTTTCTGGCTTATTTCACATAGCATAATACCCTCAATATTTATCCAAGTTGTTGCAAATGGCAGAACAGGGTCACAGACTGTGTCCCCAAATTGAGTGGGCTTTGTGATTGTGTAGACCTTTGGCTGTGCTAAACTATTGGGTGAAGTTGCTGGCTGGGCTCTCTGGTTGGGCAGGGTTCTCTAGAGGGACTCCCTGCCTAGGGGAAAGCCACAGGCTGTGTTCAGCAATCAGATAAGGTTGTATGCTGGACTCCACTGCTTGGTAGGGTTGTAGTCCTGACTCCATGGCTGGGTGGTACCATAGGCTGTGCTCCATGGCTACTTAGGGTTCAGTCTCCCTGGTTATGAGGACCAGAGGTTATGCTCAACAGCTGGACCAGGCTGCTGGCTTGACTGCCCACCTGAGTGGGCACCTGATGTGCTCTACAGCTGCTGGATGTCTGTGGCCATGTTTCCTGGAGGGGTAACAGCAGAAATTATGCTCAGTAGTTGGACAAGGTACATATTTGCTCCCCTGCCCAGTCACGACGTTAGGATAGGCTCTACAGCTGGTATTTCCCACTGGCTGGGTATCCAAATCAGGGAAATCCACCAACTGAGGTCCCTGGCCAGATGGGGCACTGGTCCTGCTCAGCAGATGGGCAATGCTGCTGGCTGGGGATCTGGGCTGTAAGCCCCACCCCCATTCCAGTCTCTATCTGATCCCCAGGGTCATGGATCCTTTTGAGGTGAAGTGTCCCTCAAGGCCTGGGTTCTCATTTTCCCCCTGGAGAAACTGTAGGCCCATGGGAGCTATGTGGTGATGCATTGGTCCAGCCTGGGGGAGGGGCAACCTGGTCAAAGTGTAGCTGCTCCTCAGTCTGTGCTATCCACCCAGGTGCTTCAGCCTTACATCCAAGGGTTCTGGGATTTTCATAATGGTGTTCTGCCTCTGGATAGTTACTATGTGTCTGTTTGTATGCCAACACCATGCTATTTTGATCGATACTATAGATTTATAATATAGTTTGAAATCAGGAAGAGTGATGCCTCCAACTTTACTCTTATGAAGGGGACTGAAGTCAGTGAGTGTCCTATGTTGCCATCGTGATGATGTCACTCCCTTACCTTAATTAAAACTGAATTCAAAACATCTTTGAAAAAGAAGAATAAAGTTAGAGAACACACACTATCTGATTTAAAGGGTTTTTTTTATAAAGTTACAATAATCAAAACAGTGTAATATTGGTAAAAGTATAGATATAGCAATTGAATACAGAGTTGAGATAAAGATCCATACAAATATGGTCAACTGATTTTTGACCAAGGTTCGATTTAATGGACAAAAGATAGTCTTTTCAACAAATAGTGTTGGGCCAATTGGACATCCATATGCAAACAAAATTTAACCTCAACCCATATCTCACACTTTATGTGTCAAAATTAACTCAAAATGGGCCATACACCTAAATGTAAAATCTAATACCTACACCACTTTTAGAAGAGAACATAGGAGAAAATTTTTATGACCTTGAGGTAGACAAGTAATTTGTAGATTTGAAACCAAAAGCATGATCCAAAAAGAAAAACATGAAGGTAAATTGGAGCTTTTCAAAATTGGCAATTTGGCTTTGCAAAAGACACCATTCAATGACACTGTGCATAGGAAACCCTAAAGACTCCCCCCAAAAGCTGCTAGGATAGTAATACAGGGATAGTAACTACCAGGATACAGAATTGTACCTTTATACACTAATAATGAAATAGCAAAAAGAGAAATTAAGAAAACAATTCTGTTTAAAATTGAACCCAAAAGAATAAAATACCTGGGAATAAACTTAACCAAGGAGGTGTGAAAGACTTGTACCACAAGAACTATAAAATACTGATAAAAAATATTTAAGGTGACCCAAACAAATGCAAAGATATTCCATGCTCATGGATTGGAAGAATTAATATTGTTAAAATGTCTGTACTACTGAAAACAATTTACAGATTCAATGCAATTCCTATCAAAATATCAATAGCATTTTTCACAGAATTAGAATAATACTAGTATTTGTATGGAATCACAAAAGACCCCAAAGAGCCAAAGCAATCTTGAAAAAGAACAAAGCTGGAGGTATCAGAATCCCAGATTTTAAGATATACTATGAATCAAAACACTATGGTACTGACACAAACAGACACATAGATCAACGGAGCAGAATAGAGAGCAGAGAAATAAACTCACACTTATATAGTCAATTAACCTATGACAAAGGAGGCAAGAACATACAATGAGGAAAAAACAGTCCCTTCAACAAATAGTGTTGGGAAAACTGGACAGCTACATGCAAAAGAATGAAATTGGACCACTTTCTTACACTATAAATCAGAGATAATCTCAAAATGGATTAAATACCTAAATGTGAGACCTGAAACCATAAAACTCTTAGAAGAAAATATAGGCGGTAATTTCTTTAACATCACTGTCACCACATTTTTCTAATCTATCTCCTAAGGCAAGGGAAATCAGAGCAAAAATAAACTATTAGGACTCCATCAAAATAAAAATCTCTTGTATCATAAGGGAAACCATCAATAAAATGAAAAGACAACCTACTGAGTGGGAGAAGATATTTACAAATGATAGATATTTATAAATAATATCTGATAGAAGGTTGTGTATCTAAAATATATAAAGAACTGATAAAACTCAACACCAAAAAGACAAATAATCCAATTAAGAAATGGGCTGAGAACTTGAATAGACATTTTTCCAAATAAGACACACAGATGGCCAACAGACACATGAAAAGAGAGTCAACATAACTAATCATCAGGGAAGTGCAAATCAAAACCACAATGAGAATATCACCTTATACATGTTAGAATGGTTAACATCAAAAAAAAAAAAAGACAAGAAATAACAAGTGCTGGTGAGGAGGTAGAGAAAAAGGAACCCTCATGACCTTTGGTGGGAATGCAAACTGGTGCAGCCGCTGTGGAAAACAGCATGGAATTTCCTCAAAAAACTATAAATAGAAATACCACATGATCCAGTAATTCATCTACTGAGTATTCATCCATAGAAAAGAAAACACTAATTCAAAAAGATGTATGCACCCTTATGTTTATTGCAGCATTATTTACCATAGCCAAGATCTGGGAACAACCTTAGTGTCCATCAATAGATAAATAGATAAGGAAGGTGGATACACACACACACACACACACACACACACACACACAGTGGAATATTACTCAGCTCTAATAAATGATGAGATCTTGCCATTTGCAATAACATGGATGGACCTAGAGGGTATTATGCTAAATGAAATAAGTCAGAGAAAGACAAATGCCCTATGATTTAACTTGTATGTGGATTCTAAAAAATAAAATGAACAAAAAGCAGAAATAGACTCACAAATACAGAGAATAAACTGATCGTAGCCAGAGGGGAGGAGATGGGGGGATGGACAGAAAGAGTGAAGAGGAGTGAGAGATACAGGCTTCTGGTTATGAAATGAATTAGGCATGGGAATAAAAGGCACAGCACAGGGAATATAGTCAATAGCACTGCGGTAGCATTGTATGGTGACAGAAGGTAGCTACACTTGTGATGAGCATAGCATAATGTAGAGACTTGTGCAATCACTATGTTGTACACCTGAACGTTGTGCACATTGCGTGTCAGCTACACTTCAAGTTTTTTAAAAGACACCAGTCAGAGAATGAGAAAACAAACAACAGACTGAAAGAAAACATTTGCAGATCATATTTCTAACAAAAGACTTGTCTTGAAAATATATAAACAACCCTCAAAACTCAAAAAAATAAGAAAACAACCCAATTAAAGAAAACAGACAAAAGATTTAAGTAGAAACCCTGCCAAAATAGATACATGGATGGCAAGAAAGTATATGAAAAGATGTTCCACATTATTACTCATTAGGGACACTTAAATTAAACCCACAATGAGATACCACTAACACCCATTATAGTAACTAAAAAATAATAATAATAATGTTTTTAGTTACTATACCAAAGCAAGGATGAGGCACAAGGAATTCTCAGATGCTGCTGGTAGAAGTGTAAAATTATACAGCCATTCAAAAACCTCTCTGGCAGCTTCTTATAAAGTTAGATACATTTATGATATGATCCAGAAAAAACTCTCCTAGGTATTTCCCCCAAATAAATAAAAACTTATATTCACACACAAAAAATTTACACAGAGGTTTGCAGCACCTTTATCTGTACAGCCAAAAGTTGGGAACACCCCCAGGTCCTTCCACTGGTAAATGTATGACCCAATTTTAATATAGCCATACAAAGAGTACTATTTATCAAAAACAAAAACAAGAAACGATTGATTTACATACAACGGGGTGAACCTCAAATGCATTTTCCTAAGTGAAAGAAGTCCAACCAAAAACTTGGACATATCGTACGATTCCATTTATATGATGACAAGTCAGTGAGAGAAAGATAGACCCCAATTAAAAGAGGAAAACCAGGTGAAGAATGCAAATTCACGAAAGAATGTCAGTGCCAATAAATATGTGTCAGTCAAATATATTTAGAAAGTACACATAAAAACGCAAAATGTTACCATTTGTATTTATGAGTTTGGAAAAGTAAATTATTTAAAATGCCTAATGTTGATTTTTTTTTGAAGTGTAGAGAAACAGTCTGCACTTTTAGTGGGAGTATATAAGGCTTTTGGAGTGATTATTTACATCAATATTTTATATTGTCAATCACTAGACCCACACATACCACTGCTCACGCACACACAAAATGTATATTGCGAAATCATTACACATGTTCGCAAAAATATAAACACAAATATAATCAGTATGGTATTATCTGTAAGAGTAAGAAAATGAACAAAACATAAATATGCCTCAGTAGGAAACTGGTTATATGCCATTATACATAACAACAACGGACCCTCAGTCATGTCCGGCGCTAACACTCCATGGCTCTGAATTCCAGCAACCTGATTCACACTAACATTCAATTTCCAAGATGTTTCAGGATCTAGAGGGTACAATATCACTGCGCTAAGCGCTCAGGTTACAAAGATGAATAAGGCACAGACCTGAGTCTCAGGGATCTTACGGTTTAAAAGAAGACCTAGTCTTGGAAATTAACAACTTCAATAAACCATAAGTGCATGTGATAAAGGTATTTATAAGTTCCTAATGGAGTACAGAGGACGGTCATTTAATTCAGACTCTAATGAAGACCTACTTGCCAAACAGTTAATACTTCCTGCATTTTCCACTAATAATTTACCCGATGCCACAGAGCAGTAAGTTTTTTTTGTCAGTACTGGCGCACGTGTCTGCCTGGGGTTATAGATCCTTTAGACCTCCCTCGCACCACTTATGGTTGGCATTAAGGGATAGCCATAGGGAAGAGATCACTCTTGGGGCTAAAATAGAAGGAGTTACGTGTCAAGTATAGTGGACCGGCTCATTTCCTTCGCAGAGCACAGGGAATATAGTGGATCCTTAGTAGAAGCTTGTTGTTTCATTGATTTTCCAAAATTCTCCAAGAGAGGATTGTCATGAGGTATGTTAAGATGAAGTGCTAAGACTGCAACCAAGATTAGCAAGAATAAACTGTACTTGTTGGATATACTTGATAGAGTCATACGCTGGTGAATACATTTGATGATGAAAACTCTTAAAGCCAATTCTTTGTTATTCCAAACACTGGGTCATGCAGATGCTAATGTGTTCTCTTAAAAATCTGAACTCTAACAGACTGTCCAGAGGAAGTTTTGGTATGAATCATACTAATATTCCAGCAGCCGCCATGCCCAGAGAGAATTTTGAAAACCAACAACTTCTTTGTTAATTTTTTATCACCTTCCCTAAAGAAAACAACCAAAAATTTAAAAATGATAATGAAACCATTCATTGCACTAAGTTTAAAGACAAATCACTTGATCAGGCTTTTAGGAAGGAGGGAAGGGAAGAAGCAATTAATTTATTTATTTTTCTTCCTTTGAACAATGCATAGATAATAGCCCATTGTGTGTGCAAATTATAGTCAGGCTGCAAAAATGCTGTATAATTTTAACATTCTACTAGCCTTTCCCAATCAATCTCATTGATGTTCTTTCCAAGTATAAAAAATGGAAGTTTGGCTTCTCCAACTTAAAGAAAATATAAGATCTCATTCTGTGCTTCTTAGTTTCTTTGTTATGATTCTTTAATGCCACTGGTATAATTGATTTCTTTCTTTCTCCTGGAGTTGAATGCTCATTTTTGATTCTAGAATGACAGAATCTGCTTCTCTGAAGCTGTGATGAATGAGGTATATGTACTTTTCTAACTCTTCTGTTTACATCCAAAAGATGCACTTGAAGAAGGGAATTGCTGCTTGTCAGAACTGGATGCTCATTTTTCCACACTGGTGAAATATTTCCTGACTGCCTTTGTCTCAACTAGAGAACAAGCAAGCAAGACAGTCATCATAAAATCCTAAGGAAGCAGGCAAAAATCCCTTGCAGGCTTGCATAGAAAAATCCAGACCAAAACTGGAGAAATGCATCAATTGTAATGATACATGGATAAACATTTTTAAACAATTTCTCTTCAAATACCTGTTAGCCACCCAAACTCCCAAAGAATATAGGAACCCCAAAATTCTCACTAAAGCCAAGTATTATTGGGAATGTTAGGAGGATTATACAAATTTCACTAACTCCTACAGTACCTTAGGAAATTACCATCATTGATGATCTTCCCAGATGAAAGCAATATGACTTCATAGTTTCACAGTCAGTCTCAAGGTTACTGAGCTAGTAAGTACTGGAGTGGAGATTCAAACCCAAACACATGTGTCTTCAAAGCCCAGGCTCAACCAAACCACTCACTGACAAGGATGTGGGATGACTGCAAGATACAGTCTTTAACACTTGGCTGGGCTCAAAACCATAACCAACGTTTTATCTCTCCGTCCCACTGCCCCTTGAACCAATCAAAAGACACACCGTATTCTCTATTCCCATTTAAACAAATCAAGAACCGTAAATAATTATTTTTAATATTTTTTTGAACTCCGGCGAGATATAATTTGAGTAAACACCATGACAGGCAATGAAGCCTACTTTAAAAGGATTTTGTTTTGTAGACTTGGCTCTTTGTGAAGTTGGTTTTTACCTATTAGCTGCTGATATAATTTAAGCGCACCGCCAGCAGACAAATGGCAGAGTGTTGAGAACAGGATAGCACAGCAGCGAAAATGCATGCTTCCTTTTTAGCTCCCAAGAGAGTGGCTTTTGTATTACCTCTCCCCTGAAATAATATGTTTTATTCCCAATACTTTGCGTTGATACCGCACCCCATCAAAAGAGTTTTCTTTCTTTGTCTCTCTGTCTCCTTGAATCTGTTGCTTTTTTCTCTGTCATGGGCCTACTCAGTACCAAGAAATGTTCATGTTATCTCATTTCATCCACTAGGGAAGAACTGTCCTATTTTCTACTGCATGATTACATAGCCAATAAGACGTGAACTTAAAATTTAAGTCCAGATAGTTCTAACTTAATTTCTACAATATCGTGGCACATTTCTATTATTCTTTTTTGGTCTCTTTGCCTTTATTTCTCTATATAGCCTGGCTTAACTGAATTTCCTTTCTTTGGCCCTCTGTCCAGTGATATATCTTCACTCCTATTCCTTTCATCTCTTTCTTTTTACCTCCCTCTTCCACCTGTACTAGACCACCATCTGACTAGCTCTCCATTTCTAGGACTATATTATACATTTATTCATTCAACCAATCATTCATACATTAATCCATTCATTTAATAATTCAACAAATACCTATAAAACATATATTATGTGTCAGGCCCCCTGATGAGAATCACATACCCTCCCTTCTATGAAAGAGTTCATCGTCAATCAAGACAAACACATTAGAAGTGTAAACAGGCCTAGGAAGCAAAAACATTGGGCATTCCATTTCATGGAAACAGAGACATCTCTCTACATACATATTTTTTCCAAAAGTGAAAACCTTGTTTACTTAATTTGGATCCTAAGTAACTCTTTAAAATCTAATTTATCATGCATATTTTCTAATGAGATGAAATATTCTTTGAAATATTCTTTTAATGACTAAATAATAGTCAGTGCATGGATTTATTATAATTTATTTTTAAATTCTACCCCTGTTGGTGACAGAGGTTGTTTCCATTTTTTCCTCTATTGACTAGTAATGTTGCAATGATTTATCCACATTTAAAAAAAATTTTGTTAATGTTAATTTTTGAGAGGCAGACCGCAAGCAGGGGAGAGGCAGAGAGAAAGGGAGACACAGAATCCGAACTAGGCTCCAGGCTCTGAGCTGTTAGCACAGAGCCCAACGCAGGGCTTGAACCCACAAACCATGAGATCATGACCTGAGCTGAAGTCAGATGCTCAACTGACTGAGCCACCCAGGTGCCCCTATCCACATTTCTTATTGTACTTATAAGGTAGATGCCTAGAAGTTGATCTTCTGATTCAAAAAAAGAAACATAGGAAAGTGTCCATAACACATCTTGTTAAAGTGCTTTCAACAAGTTTCAAATGTGCATGCTCACTGGCAGTCTATAAAGGGGCTACCTCCCAGCACTCAGTATTAAGTAACATAAAATTTTTAAAGATTCAATTTAACACATGGAAAAGAATACTTTGTTACATAAACTTCCCTTCATTTGATTATTAACAAGGTTTAAAATATTCCCAAAGACTTATTGGTTATTTGAATTTCTTTAGTTTATTTCTTTGCCCTTGTAGCCCACTGAGTCATTACTATTTTTTATATCTATTTATAAAAGCATCTCTCTATGAAATGCTAATTTTGATAGGAAACATTTCATTATTTGGCATTTTATTTAAAATTGTAAAGTATGCTTCCATTTCCATTAAATCAAATATTCCTACAATAATTATTGAAAGACTACTAGTTCCAGATGATTGACTGAGCCAATGGTGTTTTTCTCCGTCTCTATTGTGTTTCCACTAAAATTATGGTACAGTAGGAAAAAACGGAAATAAAATCAGAGGGACAAAAAGAACACAAGGGGAGCATCAGCAGAGGAGAAATTGCAACAGATTTTTTTTTCTATCAAAAATACATGGAAGCATATCACGGGTATTTGTATACGCCCAAACTCATCAAAATGCATACTTTAGATAGGTGCCATTTAAAAAAAATTCTTTTTTTAACGTTTATTTATTTTTGAGACAGAGAGACAGAGCATGAACAGGGGAGGGGCAGAGAGAGAGGGAGACACAGAATCTGAAATGGACTCCAGGCTCTGAGCTGTCAGCACAGAGCCCGACGCGGGGCTCGAACTCATGGACCATGAGATCATGACCTGAGCCGAAGTCGGACGCTTAACTGACTGAGCCACCCAGGTGCCCCAATAGATGCCATTTTTTACCTATCAATTATATTTCAATAAGGCTTTAAAGAATTAATTAAAAAAATTAAAAGGAGATGGAAGCATGTTGATAATGGAAACAGTCTGGAGGACCCACAGCCCCAAAAATCAAGAAGGGAATAAGCAGAAGAGGAACCCCATCTGCCCAGGAGACCTCCAGAGAGGGTCAGGCTGATGAGAGGAAGGGTAAATGTGAAGAGGAAGACTACCTCTGTTCCCAGAAAAACTCCGATGGTCATCCACACCCCCTTCCCCATGCCTGTCTACAGTAAGAGATAGCTGAGTGTTTATGCCCAATCAAGCAAACAGAATCTGGAGAACACTATGCTAAGTGAAACAAGCCAGATGCAGAAAGAAAAAAAAAATCTGCACGATCTCACTTAAATGTGGAATATAAAAATTTGGATATACAGAAGCAGAAAGTACCACAGTGGTTACGAGGGATGATGAGGTAGGGGAAATGGTAGATGTTGATTAAAATGTACAAAGGTGTAGTTATGTAGAAGAAATCTAGAATGAATCTAGAAATCTAATGCACAGCACCATGACCATAGTTCACAAGAGAGTAATGAATACTGGAAATTTGTTGAAAGATTAGGTTTCAGGGGCTGTAACTACACACACACACACGGTAACTATGTGAGGAGATGATCTGTTAATTAGCTTGACTGTAGTAATCATGTCACTATGTGTATGCATATCAAATCATCATGTTGCATACCTCAAATATATATAATTTTTATTTAAAAATTCAATTATTTGAAAATTTTAAAATAAATAAATTAAGTGGGTAACCTGGGAAAGCTAAGGCTGCTGGGGGGCGGAGAAGTAGGGACTGGGAGGGGGCAGTACAAACCCTAGTAAAACGCATGTCACTGATGGGGGTAGGGTCACCAGCATAATAGTCAGTCCCTGGCTCCTCACCCTAAAGACATGCCTGATAGACTCAGTAAGCATAGGGCGTTCTGTTTTAACACTCAAAACCTCATTTTTATATAGTACAAACTCTTTATCCTTATGGGGGGATTCCTGCCATTGGTTTTAACACTTAGAAAAATCACCTAAATTCATGGTCAATTTAATTATTGCTTATCTTTTCTCCAATATTTTCTAATATTTAAACATTTCTAAATATTCTCTAATATTGAAACATTTCATGCTTTAATCCCTCAAAAATGTATTTTCTAATATATCATAAGATCTAACCTAATATTTGAATATCAAATTTTAAAACATCATTTTTGATGTTTTAAATTATTATTATTATTATTATTATTATTAATTTGAGACAGATTGAGAGAGGGAGGGAGATAGGGACAGAAGAAGAGAGAGAGAGGCAGACACATAATCTGAAGCAGGCTCCAGGCTCTGAGCTGTCAGCACAGAGCCCAACGCGGGGCTTGAACTCACGAACGGCAAGATCATGACCTGAGCTGAAGTTGGACGCTTAACAGATGGAGCCACCCAGGCGCCCCATATGTTTTTATGTAAACTATGGAGTTTTTCAAAAGCTATTTACTCTTTTCCACTTTACTATAATGTGTCAATTCCACTCTGCTTTAATTTTAACCTCAAAATACCTTTTAACATTTGAAAAGAGTTATTATTTTATTGTTTTTCAAGCTTATTATTGTATTGTTATTGTATTATCATTACTTTATTGTTTTTCAGACTTATCCTATTTATTTCCCAGATTAAGTTTAATAACATTTCATCAAAGCCTCTAAAACCTCTCATAATATTTCAATTGATATTTTCTTAAAACTATAAATAAAGAATAGACAATATCAAAATATTTAGTCTTCCTACTCAGGAACACACTATGTCTCTTTATTAATTTATATACATTTTTCCTTCTGGTAAAATTTTGCCATTTTCTTCACATAACAGCAAAACATTTTTCTTCATGGTTATCGTCAGGTATTTTTGGTTCTCTTACTACTGTGAAATGATATTTCTCTCTAGTAATTCTTTTTTAGCTGTTGTCATTAAATTTTTATTGTTATCACAACATATACACATACAGAGGGTAAAAGGGTCAAATACATCTACAAATCCTGCTACACCTAAAAACACTCTCATGCCACCCACCTGCACATGTCCTCATTCCTAGCAGCAACCTTCAAATGTTTGAGCTGGTTCTTTCGGTAGTTAACTCCACGTTTCTAGATAACCTGCTTATATTACTATTTACTGAGCATTTTAGTTTTAAGGACTATCTACTGATTTTTCTCCCATAAAAAGTCTAATTAAGCTTTCTTTTACAATCCCTTCGTTCCATCCTTCAAAATGTTTTGAGATATAATTGACATTTAACATTCTATTTCTTTCGAGTGTACAACACAATGATATATACAAATATTTGTATATTGCAAAATAGTTACCACAATAAGTGTAGTTAACATCTGTCACCACAAATAGTTACAAAAAATCTTTTTTCTTGTGCTGGGCACTTTTAAGATCCTCTCAGCGACTTTCAAATACACAATACAGTATTGTTAAATACAGTCACCATGCTGTATATTACATCCCCATGACTTATTTTATAACTTTTGACTCCCTTCACCCATTTTGCTCAGTCTCTTAATTTTTATTTGAGCAATGTTTACATTGTTATTTGTATGTAAATGCTACTGAGAGCTAAACAGTAGTTTAACTTTCCTGGTCAGCTTTTTATTCTGACATTATCATTGTTTTGTTTCTATTTATTTATTTGTATGCGTGGGGATTTCTTTAAAAATTTTTTTAAAATTTTAATGTTTATTTTTGAGAGAGAGAGAGAGAGAGAGAGAGAGCGTGAGCACAAGTGGGGGAGGGGCAGAGAGAGGGAGACGCAGAATCCGAAGCAGGCTCCAGGCTCTGAGCTGTCAGCACAGAGCCCCACACAGGGCTCAAACTCGGAACTGTGAGATCTTGCACGATCCGAGCAGAAGTCGGAAGCCTAACCGACTGAGCCACCTAGGCGTCCCAGGGTGGGGTTTTTTAGAGGGGGTGAGGCAGGCATAGTTTTCCATGTGCTACTGTTTGTCATCATTTTCTTTCCTGGTGGAGTGAAATCCTCTCGAGATATCCAAAAACATAAAGTGTTCTTTCATGTTCGTTTTTTTCGAGAAGTTTTACTAGAGATGTCTGCTCTTTAGGTCTACTTCAGGTGTGATCTCTCTACCTATAGTGTTTGTTTTGTTTTGTTTTTTTGTTTTGTTTTGTTTTGTTTTGTTTTGTCTTTCTCTTCCATTGACGATCTCTCTGGTATGTTGGATACATTGTCTCTTGGATTCCATCTCTTCCTCCTTTTGCTTTATTACTGTATTTTGGCAGAGCATATCCACCAGTAGCTTCCTGAAGCAAAGGAAATAATTTTTGCCTGTCTATAAATGCCTTTATTCTACCCTCACACTTCATTGATAATGACATTGGGTATAGAATTCTAAATTAGAAATTATTTTCATTCAGAAATTTTGAAGGCATTTCTACGCAGGTCTCCCAGTTTCCAGTGTCTCCGTGGAAACGGACTTTGCCAGGCAGACTCTTGGTCCTTTTTTCCCTTGTGTTATGAAATTTTACAATAAGATGAGGGGTTTTTTTTTCATCCATTTTGCAGGGTACTCAGTGGGCCTTTCAACTCTGGCATCATGAGTCGCTCACGAGCACTTTCATTCTAGATCTTCTTTCATTTTCTTGAATTATTTCATGTTTCATCTCCTTGTCCTCTCCTTTTCTGTTTTTCTGAAACTCTCATCCACTCTTGTCCTTATTAGTCTTTTCCTCGAATTCTTTTCCTCTCTCCTCATCTGAGATTTGACTCTACTTTCTGAGATAGAGCCTCAATTCTATTGTCCAATTCTTCTTTTAAATTTTGCCTTTCTGCAATTATAGTCTTAATTTCCTACAGCTCTGTTTTGCTCGCAAAATGTTATTTGATTTTACTCCCATTCTTTAGGGTTGGGTGGGTTTTTAAATTTTTTATTTATTTTTAAGTTTATTTATTTTGAGAGAGAGAGAGCAGGGGAGGGGCAGAGAGAGAGGGAGAGGGAGAATCCCAAGCATGTTCCATGCTATCAGTGTGGAGCCCAATGCAGGTCTTGAACTCAACAGATTCTGAGATCATGACCTGAGCCAAAATCAAGAGTGAGACACTTAACTATTTATAGTTGGCTATTTATAATAGCCAAGATATGGAAGCAACCCAAGTGTCCACTGATAGATGAATGGGTAAAGAAGATGTGGCATATATATACAATAGAATATTACTCAGCCACACACACACACACACACACACACACAATGAAAGCTTGCCATTTGCAACAACATGGATGGATCTAGAAAGTGTTATGCTAAGTGAAATAAGTCAGTCAGAGAAAGACAAATACCATATGACTTAACTCATACATAAACAAAGCAAATGAACAAACAAAAAACCAGACTCTTAAATAGAACAAACTAGTGGCTGCCAGAGGGAAGGGGGGTGGGGGGATGGGTGAAATAGATAAAGGGGATTAGAATACATTCATCATCATGATGAGCACTGAGAAATGTATAGAATTATTGAATCATCATATTGACACCTAAAACAAATTTAACACTGCATGTTAATTATACGTGAAGAAAAAAGTAAATTAAAAAAATTTTAAATTAAAAATAAATAAAAATATCTCTTGAAACAATTTGTTTCTTTCAAGTTCCTTTAACGTTTGCAGTAGATGTGATCTTTGTGTTCCCTCATATTTTAGAAACAAAAACTAAAAAATTGATTGGAAACACTGTGGACACCAGTAGATGTCTTCACAGTGGGATGATCTGATTGAACCAGTTCTTTTGGAACTCCCCAGTGTTATACGTTTTAGTCTTTCCTCTTGAACTGGTCAAATTCACTACAAAAGCCTCTTATGGTTTCCTGACTGGAGGGTGTAAACTAACTGGTCCTCTGTCTTCAAGGGCCACCAAGAGAGAGGAAAGGTAAAGATCTCCGTAGTTGGTGAATGAATGTATACCTACGTCCTTCTTCTTGTACTAACCCTCTCCACTGAGGCTGTGAGCTTCCACAGATATCCTCTGCAGAGAAAACATTCAGTCTTCTGCTACCACAGTAGTCGAGGGCAATCATGTATGTGGGCGAGGATGGGGAGAGCCTGGGCAGTTTACACAGCCTTTTAATCCCTCTTCCTGTTTTAAGGTCCATATCACCCATACCTACTGCCTCCCATTTCTGAGCCTTTTGATGGATCCACAGTAAAAATTAGTTTGCTTCACTATTTTTCCTTCTGGAAGCCTAGAGTTCACATGTCTTGGGTCTATAAGTGAATGTTGCATGAGAGATGATCAACCTTAACCTTTTGTGCTTCCAAAAGATCGTCCATGTTCTTTATTCTTGTGGGTGAATGTCTTTAGCTGGTAGTCTCATTACTTTTTTTAGTCTGATAAAGATACATAGATATAGATATAGATATAGAGATAGATATAGATAGATATAGATAGACATAATAATATCTATAATAATATATATAATGACATATATATTTATAAATAAATATAAAGAAAATATTATATATCTTATATGAATATATAATATGAATATATACATATATAATATATGTGAAATATATAAATATTTATATATATTAATATATAAATATAAATATAGAATTATATGTGTATGTGTAATATGTATATATATATATGCACACACACATATTTGTTGTTCTTGTTTTCCTCATGTATTATCACATTTGCTAGAACTTCCTGGAAAATGCTATATAACAATAGTTTTAGTGGCTATTTTTTTTTTATTGCTAAGTTTCTCACGTTTTACCATTGAGGATTTCTTTCACCATTAGTTGTTGGTAGTATACATTTTTTATTGTCCTAGAAGAATATCATTCATAGTATCTTTAGAAAGTATCAAAGCTATATGCTTTACAAAGCTTTACAGGAGAGTAAAAGCAAATTTCTTTGCATTAACTGTATATGCATTTTTACATTATTTACAACTAACATACATTGGCTTTGGAAACTGCCTTCGGAACAGATTACCCAAATTTTTAAAAACCCCCTAAGAGTTACTAGAAATATCGATTGAATTTTATTTTGTCCAATGCATGCTCCTTCATCAACCATTCACTTACGAACAATATGGGGGTGATGCTATATGGCAGGCAGTCTGGCAGGCACTGGGCAAAATAAACAAGGTCCTTACAGCTATGGAGCTGACACCTTGTTCATGTTGCAATAAAAGGATCCAGATATCCAGATCGAGTAGTCAGGAAAGACTTCTCAGAATACGTGGACATTGAAGCAGAGGTTTGGGGCCTCAGTAATATGGTAAATGATGGTGTTATTTAATGAAATGAGAAATATGGTGAAGGTTTGGTTGAAGGGGTCACAGGTCATATTTGGGCATATTAAATACACGATATCTGTTAGGCAACAGTGGTGGAAAAGTCCAGTAAGGAGGCTGATATGGAAATCTGGAGCTCAGGGGAGATGCCAGAATGGTAGCCATAAATTCAAGGATAAATGATGTTTAAAAGAGCCTGCATGATATCATCAAGGGAATGAAGTCACTAGAGAGGAGGAGAGGAATGAACATGAAGCCCCGCGGAGGACCAAGAAGTTACAGGATTGGAAAGGAGCCAGCAAGAGAGTCTGAGAGGAGCGTCCACAGAGACAGGGGGAAAACAGGAGAGTGGAAAATAATCAGCACAGTAAAGCAGCCTCTCCAGAGGAAGGAGAGCTCATCAGTCATAAAGAGTTGTACCTGTAGTTGTAAGATGCAAACATTCAAGGTGTCTGGGTGAGGAGTACAAGGGAATTCCCTGCACTATTTTTGTGACTTTTTTTGGAAATTGAAATTGTTTTGCAATGAAAAGTTAACATTTGAAAAGTAAATTTAAAACTCAAGTGTTTAAAAACCTTAAAAACTGCGAACAGGTAAAATTAAATTTAAGAATATCATAACATTCAGAAAAGGCTTTCAAATCGGTAGTGTTTTCTCCCTAGGCTCCTACTAAAAGGCAATGTGTAAAATTTTAGCAAGCCTCAAGTTAAATAATTAAATGGCTAGAAAATAAGCAGTCCAGGGCTTTCCAAATCAAATGAACTAATATTTAATGAGGATTTCCTGCATGCAAATAATAGGACTACATAGTAGATGTAATAGGTAAATGAAAAAGATGCCATTTCTTTCCTCAGTGAGCATCCAGGCCAATAAAGAGCCAAGACCTAAAATAATGCGATAAACTCGACAACTATCAAGTAGTGATCAAACACAATTAAAGAAGAATTAAGAGATGACCTTATTTGGTGACATTGCCAAATGCATCTTTCTGATCTGCGGGACAGGCTCACAGATAGCCTGCGGGACAGGCTATTCCTGGGGCAGTGCTGTTTCCGCCCATCTCAGTAGAGTATAGCTCCATCTAATGGCTCAACCCACATCCTTAGGTCACAGGAATGTCATAAGGACAGCACATGTAGCACAAAAAACAGAACAGCATAAGAAGGGCAAGCATGGATTCTGCAGCCAGACAGATGTCCAAGTTCAGATCATGGCTCTGCCATTTACCAGCTGTGTGTCTTTGGACAGGTAGCTTGACCACTTTGTGCCTCCATTCTTTACTTTAAAAAAGTGAGAATAATGGGGGCGCCTGGGTGGCGCAGTCGGTTAAGCGTCTGACTTCAGCCAGGTCACGATCTCGCGATCTGGGAGTTCGAGTCCCGCGTCAGGCTCTGGGCTGATGGCTCAGAGCCTGGAGCCTGTTTCCGATTCTGTGTCTCCCTCTCTCTCTGCCCCTCCCCCGTTCATGCTCTGTCTCTCTCTGTCCCAAAAATAAATAAACGTTGAAAAAAAAATGAGAATAATAAAGTACAGAGTTGTTAAAAAGAGCCAAGTGATTTAATATGTGCAAACACCTGGCAGGAAATAAATGTTATACAAATATAATTACTCTCTTTCTCATACCTGCCCCACCCACAACAGTCCCCACAGGCACATATACATGATCTCTCAGTGAATCCTTTTCACTTTCCTCAAAACAGATTTCCTAAACCAACCCACTTTTCTGTCTTCACTGCTAACTTGTCCATCGTGATCATCTCTAATTGTGTCCCAACCAGTCCCTTTGTTTCCACGTTGGCCACCTACCATCCGTTCTGCACACAGCGAGAGCATCTTCCTAACGTGAAGGAGATGCCACACTTCTTTTTTAAATTTTTTTTTCAACGTTTATTTATTTTTGGGACAGAGAGAGACAGAGCATGAACGGGGGAGGGGCAGAGAGAGAGGGAGACACAGAATCGGAAACAGGCTCCAGGCTCTGAGCCATCAGCCCAGAGCCCGACACGGGGCTCGAACTCACGGACCGCGAGATCGTGACCTGGCTGAAGTCGGACGCTTAACCGACTGCGCCACCCAGGCGCCCCAGCACACTTCTAAACCAACCAGCAGCTTCCGACTGCACTTAGAATAACTGCTAACTTTCTTACCATGGTCCGAATGCCCCCTGTGGTCTGAATAGCTGCTCTTCTTTGAACGCATCTGAACTCCCTCCTGGTGGTCACCACCCTCCGGCAGATGGCCTGTCCCTGTCTCCATCACCCTGTCGGCTCATCACTTCCTTTGGACTTGCTCTTTCCTCACCTGTGTTTTTCCCTCACCTCTTGCATGACCTGTCTCCTGCCTCTCACCTGTTGCACACACTGTTGGCCACTTCAGCGGCAAGGCCCCACTTCTGTCAGGATCCAGTGTTGTTCAGGTATTTATCCTTCCTTCACATGACCCACAGGATGACTTTAGAATAGTCCCAGTTTATGCCTATTGTTTAAGTTTAAAAAGTCATGGCATCCCCCTTCAATGTCAAAGAACCCTGGTTTGGACTAAAAATCGTATAGTCACCCTATCCATGGGCAAATCCCAACTGCAAGCCAGCTGTCAGCAAACTGTGGCCTGATGGTCAAACCCAATGCCTGCTTTTGTAAATAAAATGTTGGGGCGCCTGGGTGGCGCAGTCGGTTAAGCGTCCGACTTCAGCCAGGTCACGATCTCGCGGTCCGTGAGTTTGAGCCCCGCGTCGGGCTCTGGGCTGATGGCTCAGAGCCTGGAGCCTGTTTCCGATTCTGTGTCTCCCTCTCTCTCTGCCCCTCCCCCGTTCATGCTCTGTCTCTCTCTGTCCCAAAAATAAATAAACGTTGAAAAAAAAATTTAAAAAAAATAAAATGTTATTGGACACAGCCACTCTCATCCCAGCGCATACTGTCTATGGCTACTTTTGTGCTACAACAACAGAGATAAGTGGTTACAACAGAGATCTCATGGTCCACAATGCTGAAAACATTTACAGAACCCCCCCCCCCTTATCCATAGGGATACATTCCAAGACCCTCAGGGAATGCCTGAAACCACATAGTACCAAATGCTATGTTTTTCCTATACAAACATACTTATAATAAAGCTTAATTTAAATTTTTTAATGTTCACTTATTTTTTTTTGAGAGAGAGAGAGAGAGAGAGAGAGAGTGCACAAGTGCAGGAGGGGCAGAGACAGAGGGAGACAGAATCTGAAGCAGACTCCAGGCTATGAGCTGTCAGCACAGAGCCCGACACGGAGCTTGACCTCCTGAACCCCAAGATCATGACCTGAGCTAAAGTCAGGTGCTTAACCAACTGAGTCACCCAGGGTGCTCCCGATAAAGCTTAATTTATAAAGTAGGCACAGTAAGAGACTAACAACAACTAATAATAAAACAGAATAAGTATACAATATACTATAATAAAAGTTATGCGAGTGTGGTCTCTTTCAAAATATCTTATTATACTATACTCACCCTTCCTGTGATGATGTGAGATGATAAGATGCTGAGTGATGAGATGAGGTGAGGTGAATGACGTTGGTGTTGTGTCCAAAGGTTAGTTAGGCTCTACTGACCTTCTGAACATATATCAGATGAGTTATTACCCACGGTTGACGGTGGGTAACAACGGTGGAAAGCAAACCCGCGGATGGGGAGAGGACTTACTGTATTAGTTTGCCCTTTACAGAAGACGCTTGCTGACCCCTGATCTAAGCCAATCAAGTTGCCCTATTCCCCCTGCCAGTGATGGATTTAGGAAGGTGTATAAAACCCAATCCTGGCCAATGAAATGTGAGGGGACATCTCTCTTAAGAACCTAAGAATTCTTAGCTGGTGAAAGAGACACACAGGGAGAGCTGCTACTTTTCTTTGTCTTCCAGATGACGTAGGTATGGGGATAGGATAGCCTGAACACTGACTGCAGCCATCTTTCAACCAGCCTGAGGCTGAACCCAAGAGGCTGAAGTCAGAGCTGGGAGATTTTCAGGGAAGTGGAGCTAAATCCCCAAAGTGCCACATCTGGAGGCTGCCATACCTATGTATATCCCCTTAACCTTAAAAATACAATTGCCAGGGGAACCTGAGTGGCTCAGTCTGTTGAGCGTTGACTTCTGCTCGGGGCCTGATCTCCCGATTCATGAGTTCCAGCCCCACGGCAGGCTCTGTGCTGACAGCTCAGAGCCAGGAACCTGCTTCGGATTCTGTGTCTCCCTCTCTCTGCCACTCCCCTGCTCGCATTCTGTCTCTCTCTTCTCTCAAAAATAAATAAACATTTTTAAAAAATTGTTTAATTAAAAAAAAATACTATTGCCAGTTTACCAGCAAAAATGGGTTGATTCGGGAATAGCAGAGAATTACAACCTCAGACAAGCGAGCTACAGGGAAACCAAAGGCAAGTCTGAGAACAAAGGAGAGAAAAGCGCTTTTACATTGAAAAGGGGGGAAGATGGGAAGCTGTTAAAAACAAAAAGTCCACTGGAGTAAATTGGGAGTTGGAAGCTTAGCGGCTTTTCATTGGCTGAGTTGTGTCGGTCTCTCATTGGCTGGGCTGTTGCCGGGGCAGCCGGAGGGGGCTGAAAAAAGCCTTTCTTGCTCCTGCTGGGATTCTAGCATAGGAGCTAAAATAGTAGGGACTTGCAAGGTCTTCCTCTTCGGTCTGCAGTTGACCATGAGTGGTAGTGTCCGAGAGCTCCCCCTTCTGGCCTCCTGACCCCATTCTAAATGAGGTTTCCTTTTATTAATTTCCACAATCTTCTCATGTGAGAAGAAAATCCGATTATTTAAGCTGATTGAATGCTTGCTGTTATAACCGAAATCACATTAACTGATATAAGGTCACACCATCCAAATGTCACCGCTACACAGAGTCACTAAATTTTCTGTTGTTTCTGTCTAACCCCATTGGCCACCATATTGCCCTGTTTTATTTTATTAGCAGCACTTTTTAAAGTCTCTGAAATTATTATTTTTTATTCATGTGCTTTGTCGCTCATTAGCTGATTCCTCCACTAGAGTGACGTTCCCATTAAAGTAGAGATTTCACCTGTATTGTTTTACCCTAAACCTCTGCCACCTCTGTTTACTCCATCACATAGAAGCCCTCAAAAAATACTTGCTAACTGAATAAATAAAAACTAAAACTCTACAAGGGAGCTAGGATTTAAGTTAGGAAGGATGCCAGGACCTGGGGTAGCCTGGAAACAGTGGGAGTTGGTGTGTTTTCTAGGGAGGAAATAACAGGATAAAAACACTGGTCACATCTCTGTGTTGTGACTGGGTCCCACTCCCTGAGCTTTGTTACAAGGCTTGCTGAGATTTCAGTAGTGGCCTGAGCAGCAAGGGAAGGGATCTGGGCATGGGCTTAACTGGACTTAGGGAATTGACCAGCCTGTAGGATACATTCTTGAAGGCATTGTCCAAAAATCTAATGAGAGTGTACAGGCTTTGTGTATTCATACAATATCAGTACCCAAGAAGGTCTCACAAAGGGAGTGGAGGGAGAGAGAAAAAGGCTTAGATAGCTGTCTGCCAACTGAAGAGATTACAGTCTGTCTCATTTCAATGCAATGTATCTTTCCTGAGAAGGACAGAAAGATCACAGTTGTGCTGACCCTGGAAGAGAGAGTCAGCAAGAGCTCAGCAAGTGGCCAGTGTTCCAGCCAGGCAGGCTGAGTTTCTGAACAAGGCTCCAGAAGTAACATGCGAACCATGTCAATGCAATAGGTTTCTATGTATGGTCCAAAATATATGGAATCATATGAACCAGATCAGAGGTGGTGAACTCACCCATCTACAGCACCAGGCTAAGTGTGTGTAGAGTGGATCAATGAGCATGCACCCCCTCTAAACGAGAGGGTGGCTCCCAGATCCATCTGCTTAATGCCATTTGCAACAATGAAAGCAAGAGTATTGCTAGATTTGATCTAGAAATCGGAATATTTTTTGTCTCAGAACCCCACATTGTAAATGTCGGCAACTCACTTAAATGTTCAGACAATACCAGGCTACCCAACCAGGGAAGGGCCAAAGACATTTTTTCTATGTCTGAACGAAACAGACATGGCAGTGGTTAGGTTGCAGCTTAGTGAAATGGGGAGGTCCAAAAGAACTCTGCAGGTAGCTAGAGAAACCTAGAACAGCAAGATGGCTCCTTGATGCCACCTATAGGTAGAGGTGGAGCTAACAACATACTTCTTCAACCCAGGCAGGACCAATTCAGTAATGGGTCAGCCCTGAACCTGTGGTTCAAATCTCAGTGACTCCACCTGCTGCCAGCAAAGAAAGCTAAGTCTGGTTCAAGTAGAAGGTTTGTGTATTGGGGAATGAGAGATAAGGCTAAGGACATAGATGACGTAAATCCAATTTGTTGTAAAGGAATATTATCAGGGTATGAGGCTAATCAAGACAGAGATCCTTTTGCCATAAGTAGAAGTATAATGAATATGCCAGAACTTGGTTTACCTAGTAGAAATGTTTGCACACCACTGAGTAGATACACCTGTCTTATTAGCAGGCAGCCTGAGATCAAATGAACCAAAAAAAAAAAATAACATTACAAATGTTACAATTAAAATTCTCATTTTTTTTTAAATGTCACTATGCTGATCTGGCCCTAAAGCTATGGCAGTGAACATCAGGAAGGTTTGCAAATAACATCTGCAAAAAGTGAGAGTTGTGAGCTCATACCTTTCTCCCTCAGTTCTAAATTTATTCTCAAAGCTATAAAGGAATTATTCAGGAACAAGTGCCTCTTCCCCCTTGCCCTCAATCTGCCTGACATCAGCTTATATCTCTGTGGAGAAAGGGTGACAGTTTTTGAACAGAAAACAGTCTTGGGAACTTGGTCATTTACCTGTTAAGGTGAAATAAGAGAAAATCTGTGTCCACACTGCTGTATGTGCATCCCGATGGGTACCTGGGAGCACACAGCACGGACACACAATCACTGGCAGAAGCAGCCTTCATCCTGCCTCAGCAGGTAACACAACCTGATAATAAGGGGCCGGGGAAAGCACTGCCTACAACTTAGGTCTTTGCTGATCAATTTCAAACCCACAGAAGAAGACCCAGAGCAGTGACTCATGCGTAAAAATAATTACGTCGCGAGATCTGAATCTGCTGTAAAAGAAACTGAAGGTCTTTTCACCAGGTAAATTCACAGCTCAGGAACTTCACACTGCCCAGCTGGATGCTTTAAGTGTACAAATTCTTTCGGTGTAATTTGTGTCCATAAATACTCATTTTTCTTTCTCAACACCATCATCATCACCCTCATCACTGTCACCATTAACAAGCTAAGCAGCGTTTACGTTATGCCAGACACTTTAGCAGACATTTTATATGACTTATCTCAGTGAACACATTGCTATGGGGTAGCATAGTATTCCCCATTTAATAGATGGGCGGAAATAAGACTGAATAAGAACTTCACCAAGGTTCCAAGCTAATCCATGGCAACATTAAGATTTGAACTTCAGTCTCTCTGAGGTTCATCTCTGGCTCTCCACCTTGATTTCTGATTGCTTCTTTAACACTATTTGCCTCTGACACTCTGCTTTGGACTTTCCTTTCCAACTCAGCTCTTAAGTTTATCTTTGAACATCTCTTTTCCCCCCCAACCCCAATTCCAGTCCCCAAAAGATTCAGACCACCTGAATCTACCCTACCTCAGCCTTTCCCTTAAGAAAGAGAAAACTGACAGAGCACCTGTGTGGCTCAGTCAGTTACGCGTCTGACTCTTGGTTTCTGATCAGGTCATGATCTCATAGTTTGTGAGATCGAGCCCTGGATCAAGCTCCGTGCTGACAGTGTGGAGCCTACTTGGGATTCTCTTTCTCTCCTTCTCTCTCTGCCCCTCCACCACTCATTTTCTCTCCTGTGCACATGTGCTCTCTCTCTCTCTCAAAATAAATAAACTTAAAAAAAGGAAATAAAGAGAAAACTGACAATGAATAACCAGTTATGGAATTCCAGCTAATTTTACTTGAAATTTCTGTACCTTCTCCTCCTGCTTCAGTAACTGGCAGTAACATACGGAGATCCCACGCAGCAAATGTCAAAATCCAGGAGACCCTGCCAGCATTTCAGGTCATTACTCCGTCTACACCTGGGGCAGGCGTTCCAGGCAGCCAATTACAATAAGCCAATTATAGGGCCCTGACCAAGGGCTGAGTCTGACCCATGTTTACGACAGCATGAGGTAAGAGATTTAATGAGAAGTAAGAAAAACAGTTTGCTTTCTATTTCCTGCCTTTCCTTGACTCAAAACCCACTGTCTACCTCCATGTGTTCAAGGCCTGTAAGGCAGGGCTTTTAATGGGCTGGTTGCCATTCCCGAGGGAAGTACAACTGAGCTGGATCTGGAGTCCGCTTGCAGCTAATAAGGTCAGAGTGTGCATGCCCAGCCCCAAATGGAATAATAATATACGGTCACTCACAGCGAGAGGATTAAGTTCCCATAATTCACATCATTAGACAATAACAATAAAGCACCAGCAGGCTCTGGTCTAATAATGTGTCTGGTTCCTCGAAGAGAGTGAAAAGAAATCCCTGGCAATGAGTCCTTTGGTTCACACTACTATTTACTGTACCTGGTTTTATTGGAGGCTTTGTCCAAAGCCCTACATGGGAGCTGGGGCCCTGACAAAGTTAATGTACCTCTTTGCTTCATTCAGTTAACCTAATTTTTCCTAAAAAATGCTGGTTGATGACGTTGCTAACTGATCTTCCCCACTGTTAATCCCCATGCATATTTTTTTCTTTCTATAAATACACACTTGTACACGGGCATGCACATACACACACACACACACACACACACACACACACGGTAGTTTGTGTTCATGATACTGTTGTTCTTGGTGCAATTAAGCATTCTCTTCCATGTTTATAACCTTGACATGTACTGATACCTCTTCCTGGAGACTCTTTCCTCTTTTCTGGACCTCAAAGACTCTTGCTCGTGTTTCTATAACCCATATGAATGTCACCCCTCTGGAAATTTTTCCCTAGCTCCTGATAGAACTCATTGTTTCTTGCTGTTAATATTTTAGGTATAACTACAGTCATACTGCAAACCACTACTCTCTTTTTTTGCTTTATGGACAAATCTGTTCAAAGCCACATAAGAATATAGTTTCCTTTGACTTTCATCAGTCTTTGATTCTGTACATGGGAACCAAAGAACTTAATATGTGCTAAGGTTATTACTAAATGGTCATGTTTATTACCATCTCTTCAAAATCTGTACTCTAAACACTGCCAAGACTAATGGAAGATGACATTTTTCATAATCTATAAAAATGTAGTTCGATACCTCTCTATTTTAAAATTTATATTTATGTTGAAGTGAATTGGTTCTTCTCACCATACTGAAACAGAAGGCTAAACATTCTTCTATATTCCAAGCCAATATCTGTAGGACAGATCACCCTTGCTTAAGTGTCCATTGCTACCGATATATGGGCATGTCATTACTCTAAAAATAAAACATGTCTTTTGCATAATATCTCTAACACGTAAAGAGTCTGTATTGATCAGTGGAACTCTGTGCTTGGGGGTTCCCAATAAGGGTGTTGGTGCTAGTCAGGGAATCAGAGGCAAGTTTCCATGTGAAGGAAAACTTCACACTCACACTACAGCCCATTCAAGATCATCAGCCAAACTCAAGTTAGACTGAAAGGTAGGAACATAAAATCCAAGTGTATGTCAACAACAGAGCTATAACATCTCCATACCTGAACTGCTCACATTATTTTTGGTCAATGATGACCTCTGCATCAGCCATCTGTTGTTGCATAACTAGGCTAAGACTCTAGTGGACTAAAACAATAGCCATATCTTTATTCCAAAAAAAAGTGTATTGAGTTTATTTTGAGAGAAAGAGAGTGCATGTGCAAGCAGGGGAAGATCAGAGAAAAAGAGAGAGAGAATTCCAAGCAGGCTTCTGCTGTCAGCATGGAGAGCAATGCAGGGCTTTGTCTCATGAACCTCAAAAATCATAATCCGAGCCGAAATCAAGAGTCAGACACTCAACCAACGGAGCCACCCAGGTACCCCAACAGCCATTTCTTAATGCTTACAAGTTTACAGGTCAGCTGGGTGGTTCTGCTGATCTAGGGAAGTCTCAGCTGATCTTGGCTGGGCTTGATTTTAAGTCTGTGTCAGTGGGCAGGGTGGCTGGAGCTTGGCATCCCTGTGATGATCTTACTCACGTGCCTGGAAGGTGGCCAGCTGAAATTTGGTGTGATGCATGGAACCAAGCCACATGCTTCTCTTTCTCCAGCAAGCCTGGGCTTGCTCACATGGCAGGGTTCCAAGAGAGCCAGTGGAAGTGCTGGCACTTAGCCTTGGAAGTGACACACCATGACTTCTATTGTATTCTATTGGCTACAGAAAATCACAAGTTTAAAATCACGCTTGCAGCTTGACAATTGTACTTATCAAGGCTCATCCCCAATGTTGTTTCCATAAGCAATTGGGAGTCAACACGTAGAGGCAAAAAAATCTTTAGTTCCAACAGATCAAGGTTAAGGCTGTTCTTGTTGGGAGGATTATAAGAATAATGCTCAAGTGGGAGAAAGAGCCTCGTCAAACGTTTCATCTATAGCTGGTTCTAATAATAGTGCAACCAAAAGCAACTGGTTGGAGGGGGTGAGAGGAGGGAATCTGAAGGCATCTCTTTTGAAAAACACAGTTCTTCTTTGGGGAAAAGAGCACTGTATATGCTATCCCCTGGTGAATCTGCTCTATCCTGGATATTTTGATACAGAAGATATTTCAGACAGTGAGCACCAGGCTCTAGTTTCAAAAGAGCTGCTTATGAATTTACTCCAGAAGCATTAAGCTAAAAGGGATGCCATGCTGGCTGCAGTGACACTGGGCGATCTCAAAGACCCCAGTCATGGATAGGCCACAGGGTCAAAGAAGGATGGAGTACAGGCAGTCAGAGGATTTGGCTGGAAATGATTCAACCCATAAGAAATGAAGGCAGTATCCTGCATCCATAATCGCACACCATATTTGCATAGCACTTTAAAATGAAAGACATTTGCTGCAGAATTTTCACAACTTTCAGTTTATTTTATCCACACACCTTCCCTTGAGGACTGTGTAGAGCAAGATCCATGAAATTTGCTGCATTTCGCAAGGGAGGAAATGAAGGCAAAAAGAGATAAAGTGATTTGTCCAATGTCAATCAAATAATCAAGAACAAATTCAGAATTAGGACTTCTCCAGGACTCTGCTTTTGAAAGTCACCCTTCTTCCAGAAGCTTAGTGAATTTCTCAGACACGTCTAGTAACAACCCCTCAGGGAGAATGCCTAAATGCGACTAATTGAATTCTCACTGTTCATCCCTTCCTTCTTCCCATTCAATCTTTGGTCACTTCCTTCCCACCATCCCTTCCTGAGGCCTGTTAATTGACTCTGGGCAGAGGGGACATGCCTTTAGCAGCTGCTTACTCTGTTTTATTAACTCAATCCAATTCTAAAACTAGACTACAGTGATATTGAAAAGCAAAAAGGACCAATCAATATTAGATGTAGTCATTTGCTACAATCCCTATGGCATAATAAGCCTACTGTTGGTCAGTGGACAATGGCGATAGGTAAACGTGGTCCAGCCTTGGAATCAGCCAGACCCCATTTGCTTATTCTGTGACCTTGGGCAGGTTATTTAATCTCTCTGAGCCTCAGTTTATTCAACTACAAAAATGGGTATAATAACCCCCATCTCACAGGGTTCTTGGGAATACTGAATGATGATAAATGTAAAAACCCCCAAACAGTCCAATAAATAGTATTTCCTTTACACAAAGTCAGTTGCAAAGCAATCTACGGATAACCCACCTAGGTAATTCAAATAAAATAAGGGGGAAAATTTGTCTGAAATATCTAACATAGTTATATATTTCTTATTATTTCAATATATTCAGAAACATAATGGCCAAATATTTCCAAACTAGAAGTAATACTCTCTTGTTTAGTTAAACAAAATACTATGTCATTTGAACATTGCATGTAAATATTAATAAAGTTATGAAAGAATTGAATGAGGTAGACATTTCTTCTTCACTGTGCTTTATTGACTTAATTGATTAACTAAATTTCTGTGATGGTCTTTTTGATGTGTCAGTTTGCCTGAACTATACTCCCCAGTGTAAAAATAAAGGAAACCTCATTTGTTTTTTAATTTCTTAATGTTTATTTGTTTATTTTGAGAGAGAGAGAGAGTGCACAAGTGGGGTTGTGGCAGAGAGAGAGAGAGAGAGAGAGAGGGAGACACAGAATCTGAAGCAGGCTCCAGGCTCTGAGCCATCAGCACAGAGCCTGTCACGGGACTCAAACTCACAAACAGTGAGATCATGACCTGAGCTGAAGTCAGTCCACTTAATCGACTGAGCCACCCAGGTGTCCCAAAGGAAACTTCATTTAAATTGGAGCCGACGTGGCACCTAGCAGGCTCAGTCTGTAAAGCATGAGACTCTTGATCTCTGGGCTGTGAGTTAGAGGCCCATGTTGGGTGTAGAGATTACTTGAAATAAAATAAAATAAAATCTGGAAAAACAAATTGTGCTGGGAAGCCCTGAAAGGGGGAGCTCTCACACACATTTCACTCATGGCAGCCTGTGTGACCAGCAGGAAGAAGGAAGAGAAGAATTGCTTTGACAAGAGAGGACATTTTTCACATAGGAATTTCATCCCCTGCTTTTAAGAAAAAGAAGGGATATCTCTCTCTGCCCCAGCAATAACCAATGAGAAGCCGGCAGCCAACGAGAAGTTGCCACAACTTTAAACTCTTGGTCTTCTCCAATAAATTTTGTTCAGAACAAACCCCCCCCCAATTTCCTCCCAAAACCTAATAAAAGCCGACCTTCCCTTTGTCTTTTCAGATTCGCCTATGGTTCTCTATAGCTTGAACATTCCTAAATGTAATTTCTCCACTATTCCTGAATAAACCCATTTTGCTAGTAAAATAAATGACAATTTTGTTTTTAAGGATGACACCAGCTACACAACCAAACACGAATCTCAGCAGTTGCTGTGAAGGTACAAAAGAGGATGAAGAAAGTCCATAATCAGTTTGCTGAAATTTAAGGAGATTATCCTAATAACCTGGGTTGCTTGATTCAATCATTGGAAAAACCTTAAAAGCAGAGCTGCGGTTTCCCTAAGGAAAAAGAAATTTTGCCTGTGGATTGCAGCTTTCATTCATGCCTAAGAGTTCCAGCCTGCCTTTCTTGCTGATCTGTCCTCCAGATGGCAATTCCTTGTGTGTGTGTGTATGTTGTGTGTGTGTGTGTGTGTGTGTATACACATATATATATATTTCTGTAATGCATGTACATACATATATTACATAAACAATATTGTATATATTTTGTGTAAAAATATTGCACATATATGCATATTGTCTGCATGTATATGTCTGCGCATAAATGTATGTGTGATTGAACTTTATGACTTTTCTTTTGCAGATCAAGAGAGATCCACGTGGAAAATAGATTTAACTGTACTTCTGTGTTCTAGAGGTCTTGGCCTGCTTTATCTGGCAAGTACTTGTGAAATGTGGGCTTTTAATGAGCCCACGTGATTAACTCTGGCCCCTGGTCCTCAATGCCCTCACAGTCAGCAAACAGACTGGGAGTCTATAAGAATTCTATGAACACAAATGGGCAGTCCTTCTGTCTCGCTGTTCCCAAGAGCGGTGGAAACTCCTGCCGGCTTTATGGAATACACTTTATGCATTACCAAACCTCAGTGTCACCTTGACTCATCCAAAACCTTAGTAGGATTTCGGAGCAGAGTTTAGAAGAAGTCAAACATTGAAAGCGTACAAATAAAACATCCATTTGTGAACCCAAAGCCTCAGAAAAACAAACTCCCAAGTAATAGGTCCTTGTTCTTTTCATTCTCAGACAAACATAATCAATACCTTCAGGTTTGAGGATATAATCTTTCTTGCATTCCCCCACCCAGTCTTCCAGACACCCCTATTGTTCACAGAATTATATCTAGCACAACATGGCAAAGAGGCCACGGGCCTGATTTGAATTGAACCAAAACATTTCTCCTGCCCAGACAAAGCCGAGAAACTTTTCTTTGTGCACTTTTCAGCTGATGTGCAGCTTCCTATTATGTGAGCAAGCAGGCCACCATCCATCTTCCTTTGGAAGGTTGTGACATCGTTCTGCAATTCCTAATGAACTGGCAAGGCCAATTAAGCACTGCATAGAATATCCATAGCCAATTCACCCGATGAAGACAGTTACACGCATTAATACTCTGTCTTTTGTAGGTGAGAATTATTTGGAAAGAGGACTTTTGTGTTATGTGCCAGCCCTGAGGAAAGCAATTGCCCAAATTTACTGGACCAGCGTCCTTTTCTCCCCTTCGGGACCTCTTGGCCAACTAGATTCAACTAACATTTATTAGGTATCTAATATGTGCTGGGTACTCAACTAGTCAGTTTTGTGTCTATAATGTCATTCACTTATCACAAGAAATGCAGGATGTAAGGATCTCCATGTGATGGAAATATTGGCACTCATAAACTTGCCAAATCATGCAGCTAAAATAATGGCAAGCTAAAAAAAAAAATGCAGATTTCTTAACACCGAGTCTGAGAACACCATGTTCTTTCCACTCTGGTATAGCTCTGATGCGTGTTAGTGCTTGCATTTAAGAGACAACTGACTTCACTGGGTATAGTTTAGAGTGGGTTCCCCAAAATGTCTTCCTCTCTGGATACCATGCCTCTGCTTTCTTTTGAGTACTTCCATTCTCCCACCTCCACTGGAATTCTTTCCATGGATTTTGGAAAAAGAGACAGAGGGGAGAAAAGTCAGTTTCACCCTGGATAATGGAAATTGAGAATCAAGAACCTTGGGAGCTGTTATTGGCTATATCCTACCTGGACCTGTTCAGTCTCCGAGGAGAAGGAGGCCATGACAGAGATGAGCATATAGAGCAGCAGCAAGAGGAAAGATAGCTCTGTCCCCTCTTTTCAGTCTGTTACTGGCGTCAGCCCACCTTTGGGTGTCCCCAGAATAGTTCTCTGAATCCTTTTCTTTTGTTCAGGCAGTTTTTGTTCCTTGGGATCCAAAGAGCTCTGATACACCAGAGAAGTCACAGAGTACACTGGGTCACTGGAAACTAATCAGGGGCTGTGCTTGGATGCGTATCAGGATCATTTTGTAAGCATGACCATGGGAAATGCAAATTATAATAAGACAAAGGGAGTATGGGCATGGAATTTAGGTCAACCTAGAAGTTAGCCAAAGCCACCGGGGAAACCACTGAAGGGTAGGTAAAGAAGAATTCTGGAATTGGTACCCACAGGTAATGTCACATTTATAAAGTGAGAGGAACAAGATGGTCAAAGGGAAAGGCAGAGGAGTCACGGTCAAAAGAGTAGAAGAATCAGACAAGCGCGGAGTCATAGGAATTAATGAATGTGTTTCCAAAGGGGAAAAAATCTTCCACAGCAGCCAACGCGGGTGACAAAGTGAAGGGAACTGGAGGCCATTTCTGACCCATAAGAAAGCTTTTTCAGGGGCGCCTGGATGGCTCAGTCGGTTAAGCCTCCAACTTCGGCTCAGGTCAGGATCTCACAGCCCCTGGGTTCGAGTCCTGCATTGGGCTCTGTGCTATGGCTCAGAGCCTGGAACCTGTTTCGGATTCTGTGTCTCCCTCTCTCTCTGCCCTTCTCCCTCTCATACTCTCTCTCTCTCTCTCAAAAATAAATAAACATTAAAGATTTTTTTTAAAAGAAAGATTTTTCATAAAAGACGTAGGCACAGAATTGCCATGGGTTACAGAGAAAGCAGGTGGTAGGAAAGTCAGTGCACTGAGTATAAGTGATTATTTTATAGAATTCTGGTGTTCAATAAAATGAAAAGAGGGCCGTAGCCTGAGGGGATAGCAAACTGCGATTCATGTGTTTTTAGCACATGGGAAATTCTAGTTAGTGATCTATTAGCTAAGGAGAAAGCACATTCACTTCCCTATAGGGATACCCTAGCACCGCATGGCAGAGACTGGTAATTTTCCCACAGTACACATTCTCCCCTCTTCATTTTACCTTTTTAATGTTTATTTATTTATTTTGAGAGAGAGAGAGAGAGAGAGAGAGAGAGAAAGCAGGGGAGGGGCACAGAGGGAGGGGGGTAGAGAGAGAATCCCAAGCAGGCCTCACACTCAGTGTTGAGCCCAATGCAGGGCTCAATCTCATGACCTTGAGATCATGACCTGAGTTGAAATCAAGACTTGGACACTTATCTCATTGAGCCACCCGGGGCCCCTCCCCTTCTTCCTCTTAGTAATAAACTCCTAGCATCCTGTGTGTCAGCAAGGCCCATGGCTGCCCAGCTAGAAACTGCACATCCCAGCCTTCCTGGCTGCAGCCTCCCATATGCCAATTCTCATTAATGGTCTAAAAATAATATGTGCAACTTTCACATCCCTTCCATAAGTAAGACGTTCTTGTCCTCTGTGTGAGCTCTTTCCCTTTTCCCATAAGCTAGAAAGTGTACTTCCTGATGGGCCAGCTCAACAAGCATTCTAAAGAAGGGTGGAATAATCAGAAAGAAGGAACATGAGCCCCTGATGGAGTAAAGCTGCCCATCGGTTGCTCGTTTGACGATGCATAGACCTTCTGGACTGCTATGAAAGAGAGAGAGGAGGAAAAAAGGAAAGGGGAGAGAGACTATCATTCTTGAGTATTTATTTTGTCTTGGGCATCTACATTTCAGAAGGCCTTGCCCCAACATATACCCCTATCAAACACGAAAGCTGTAAGTATCCTCTGTGGTTTTTATAGGTCTGCCTTAGCAACCACTGAATGAGATCACCTACGTGGAAAAAGTTGGGAAGAGTAAATATGGCTATTTCTTAGCTACAGAATAAGCCTAATTTGGGACATTGTCCTTCTGAGAAAGTCAACTATTGACTTCGGAGAAAAAGAAGTCAGAATTTTTTTTTTTTAATCCACTAAGTTGATTTATAAATGCCCAGGGCAATTGGAAGAGGGTTTGCTAAGAGGGGCAGAAGATTTCATTTTGATGTTGGTCGTGGAAGTTGGTTCTTATAAGTGACAGAATCAGATCTCAATGAGCTTAGGAAATAACAGGGATGTGTTGGTTCACACAACCAAAGAAAGATCAGGGATAAAACTAGCCTCTATGAAAAAAGAAACTAAGGTGTCCTCTTCTCCGCCACCCCCTCCCCTCCTCCTTTTATCCTTCCTCTTCCTCTTCCTCTTCTTCTCCTCCTTCTCTCTCTCTCTCTCTCTCTCTCTCTCTCTCTCTCCTGCCCCCTGGCATTTATTGCAGGCCAGCTTCCATCTTTTACAGAAGCTTTCTCCACAAGATAGAGAACCCAGACACAACAGCTTTGGCACGTCTCATCACTCAACTTCACCTCCTGAGAGGACCTGGGATTTCCTCTCCCAAATTCAACAGACCTGGAAAAATGCTCAGACTGGCCTAGCTCAGCTCAGGTCTCCATGCTGGGGTCAACGAATTCTTGGCAGAGAAAAGGATATCTAAGAAGATAGTAACTCCCATTTCATTATTTATTCAATGATTTACATTTGAAATCAAGCACCTCACTTGCCCCAGAAAGCAGATGAGAGCATTTGGGAAGAAAGTTTGATACTGTTTATTCTGCTTCTCAGAACTCACATCTTACAATAAATAAAGTGTAGGCTTCTGAAAAAGAGCGTGCTTGTCTGCAGATAAGCTATAGGACAAATCAATGCCCTTCTCACCTCGTCTGCTATTTTCTGGAACAAGGACATTAAATGAGTTTGTAGAAATCAGGCCTTCATCCACTTTTTTTTTTAATTTTTTTTAACGTTTATTTATTTTTGAGACAGAGAGAGACAGAGCATGAACAGGGGAGGGGCAGAGAGAGAGGGAGACACAGAATCTGAAACAGGCTCCAGGCTCCGAGCTGTCAGCACAGAGCCCGACGCGGGGCTCGAACTCACAGACCGTGAGATCATGACCTGAGCCGAAGTTGGACACTTAACCGACCAAGCCACCCAGGCGCCCCGACTTATTTAACCATAATTTATGAATGTGGACCTTCTGTTAGGAAATAGCCAAATCACAGCCTGATAAATATAGGAAACAACTGAGTTGAAATATCTGGAAACAATGGTCAAAACAAATACATGTGGCATTAAGCAGGGCAACGGCTGCTGGGGCGCCTGGGTAGCTCGGTCAGTTAAGCGTTTGACTCTTGATCTCCACTCAGGTCATGATCTCTTGGTTTGTGGGATGGAGCCCACGTCCAGCTCTCGGCTGACGGCGCGGAGCCTGCTTGGGGTTCTCTCTCTCTCTGCCCTTCCCCTGATCACACTATCTCTCTCCAAATAAATAAATAAACACTTAAAAAAAATCAAAGAAGGACAACTCCTGAAAGTTTTGTGTGATAGAGGTCTCACCCAATACCAGCCTCTTTGGGGCCCTAAAAACAGAATATGATTGACCCCAAAGCTCGCCTCCAACTTGAGTCAGGCTTTCACGATGCAGAAAGGACCCCCTTGGTTGCACCACGACCAGATCTGCCTAGCACCTCCACGGTCAGACCAGGATCTGCACCCATCTTTTTCTTTCTTATTTGGTACAGTGGAAGAATTCAAAGGGAGTTCCTCATCCCATAAAACGACCTCGGGCTGAAGCTGAATTATGACCTTCAGATCCCAACTTCCCCATCTCCTCTACCTCAGGGGAGTGTGTGTCCTGCTGAATGCTCACCTGCAGAGTTAAATAAAATAAGAGGCTGGAATCTTTGAGACTAGACCATAAAACATAATTGGACGAATCTCCGTAGACAGCATAAAATATCGTATCCTGTCTCACACAGATGGGATTATTTAGCCTTCACACAACCTTCAAATAACACGTTGTGCTCCTTTTAATCAATCCATAATTCAAAGAGGACATGCCTTAGCCCCCAGAGGCTTTCACTATGACAATAGTGTGGGCAGGCTAAGGCGAGCTATGTTTTATTGGGAAAGTCAAAGTCAGCTTGGGTTGAATTTCATAAATCTCATTAGTGATTATGGTTTCTGATTTCCAGGTTCGATAAAATACCGTTTTTACTTTGTAAACGTACCTCCGCCAGGAGGAGGAGTCCCAGGGCCTCCCCACCAGGCACAGTAACAGAGGGATCCCTGGTGTGGGGAGGATGCCAGGGCCAATAGGAGCTCTGCTGAGCACCAGTGTCCTTTGCTTACAAGCCTTAATGAAAGGTCCCAGGGCAGAGCGGCCTCCGTCTGTGTGTCCCAAGGAGAGAGAGGCGAGGAGTTTTATGACTGTCCCAACAAATAGCTCCCCGCTGCCTCTCATGCTCTCATCCCTCTGTATGGCCCGCTGTCATAGAATCTGGGAATAAGAATTCCCTACAATCACCAACTGCACATGCACTTGCAGAAGCAGAGATGTGGACTCTCAGAGAGGTTAACTTGCAGCTGGAGAAATCCCTAATGGAAGATGGTGGCATCCCCATCAATCTGCCCACAAAGCAGACCTCTGCAGCTGTGGCTCTTAGCTGGGATGAGAGGGAAGAGCCAATTAATATTGGAAACACTTTTCAAATGCCAAATCCAGGCAAGGCCATGGGCTGGGTGCTGGGGAGACAACAAGAAAAAGACCCGTTTCACGTGCTCAAGAAATAGACAAACAGTGGAGGGATGGGGAAGAGGCCCTAATAATATAGGAGAGAGGGCGGGATAGGGCAGTGTGCCCGGAAATCACTCCAGCGGAGTGCCCAATGGGTGGTGGTCTTGGGGAACCATTAAAGAAATGCATACAATGAAATCTGAGAAATGATTGGAAGGGAGCCCTGACTGGAAAGAGAAGGAAGAGTATTTTAGGTAGAAGGAACAACAAAAGCAAATGCACCTGACTCGTGGCTCAGCAAAGCTAGACTACAAAAGGGGCTTTCTTGGGCCAATCCCAGTTTATGCCAACAATGTTATCCCAATATTGTCACTGACAGTGCCCTCTTCCCATCGGGAAAGTGTCCCACATTGTTTGAACAAAAAATTAGATGTCACCTTCATTATCAGACACATCTACAGAGGGGTAAGAGTGGCTTACCTTCCTAAGGTGGCAAAGTTGAGGACTGAAGCACGGAAAGCCAGGGTGAGCTTTGTAGCGGTATTGGGAGGGCTGGATTTTATTCATCAGGCATTGAGAAACCAACAAAAGGAGTTTCAGCAGAAGAGTGGACAAAACTAACTTTGTGTTTAAGGAAGTAAACTCTGGCAGGAAAGGGAAGGATGGATTATAGGAAGGGAAAAACTGGACTCAAGGAGACCAATTCATTCAGTGAAACTCAGGGTTCAGGCCCCACAGAAATGCATTATGTATGTCAGTGCTTTCCAATTGAAATAGATAGCAGGGCAACATATGTAACTTAAAATAGTCTTGGGGCGCCTGGGTGGCGCAGTCGGTTAACAGTCCGACTTCAGCCAGGTCACAATCTCGTGGTCCGTGAGTTCGAGCCCCGTGTCGGGCTCTGGGCTGATGGCTCAGAGCCTGGAGCCTGTTTCCGATTCTGTGTCTCCCTCTCTCTCTGCCCCTCCCCCGTTCATGCTCTGTCTCTCTCTGTCCCAAAAATAAATAAACGTTGAAAAAAAAAAAATTTTTTTTAAATAATAAAAAAAATAAAATAAAATAGTCTTGTGGAGCACCTGGATGGCTCAGTCAGTTTGTGAGTTCGAGCTCCGTGTCGGGCTCTGTGCAGACAGCTCTGTGCTGACAGATCCTGGAGCCTGCTTTGGATTCTGTGTCTCCCTCTCTCTCTTTGTTCCTCCCCTGCTCGCACTCTGTCTCTCTCTTTGTCTCTCTCTCTCACAAATAAAGATTAAAAATTTTTTTAAATACATAGAAAAAATTCTCGTAGCCACATAAACAAAAGTAAAAAGAAGCAGATTAAATTAACTTTAGTATGTTGCATATAATCCAATATATCAATAATATTATCATCAATAAATACTAAAAAATTAGCAAGTTTGTTTATGTTCTCTTTTGTACTAAGTCGTCAAAATCTGGTAGGCATCTCAAACTTACAACAGATCACTGGCCACGTTTCAATAGCTCAGTAGCCTCATTTGCTAGAGTCCACTGTGTTGGCCAGCACGGGTGTAGACAGACAGAAAAGACACACGCCTAAAAAGGGTTGAATGCTCAATTTAAAAATTTTACCACTTAAAAAACATTTTTCAGGTAACTTATATTTCACTAAAATTATCAAGTGAGTTATAAAACACCTGTACACATTAAGAGTGACTTTTTACTTTGTAGATTTACAAATATATAGAATAAAAACTTAAGTAGCATTCACCTTCACTGGCCTCACAGAGCTCATATGTGGTGGAGGTGGCTCTTGACCCTGGATTCTCACGCTCCCTGGATGTTTGTCTGCCGTGTTAACTCCATGTCCCCCCTTCCTTTGCCCAGCATGGGGTCTTACTGACTCCCACATCTGACCACTGAATCTCTAATCCTTTCTGTTTCTGTATCAGCCCCCTGTTCTAATCCTTCTGTTTCTGTATTAGCCCCCAGGAAGAAAGAATTACAACCCAATACAATTTGGGGAGCAAAAGCATAGTGATAGGAACGGCGTGGTATATGGTGGACAGAAAGAGAAAGGCAAGGATATTTACCTGAGTTGAACAGTGGTTAAGAGGCAGGGTGGTTTGCTTTTTGGAGTCAGACAGACCTGAACACAAGATCTGGCTTCACTGTTCATTTCATTCTGTATGCCAGGCCCGGGCTTAAATCGTGAATTTCAATCTCTGCATCTGGAAAATGGGCAATCTGATATTACCATCTCATTTGAATTAGTATTTCCTCGATCACTCTTGGGATAAGTAGAGCATCCTTTCATATGGCCAGGAGCCAATCATATTTCTTTGATTCATCTGCCTATATTTTTTTCCTATATGTGTACTTAAATGTATCAACCACCATTCAGGCTTGCTAAGAAGATTATACATTATTTTCATAAAGGTCCTAGAACATAATATGCATTCAATAAATGGGAGCTGTGTTTACTATAGTAGAAAATTATAATAATTAAGTCAATCATTGTGTCCCTCCCCTGACTGGAAATCCTCAACAGTTCCCCATTAATACCTTGAAAATACTGCCAGGATTCAATGACAATATTGGAGATGCACAGCATAATACAAGTAACAAGTGATAGATACCATTAAGAGCTCTGTGTTCATTGGGGCGCCTGGGTGGCGCAGTCGGTTAAGCGTCCGACTTCAGCCAGGTCACGATCTCACGGTCCGTGAGTTCGAGCCCCGCGTCGGGCTCTGGGCTGATGGCTCAGAGCCTGGAGCCTGTTTCTGATTCTGTGTCTCCCTCTCTCTCTGCCCCTCCCCCGTCCATGCTCTGTCTCTCTCTGTCCCAAAAATAAATAAACGTTGAAAAAAAAAAATTAAAAAAAAAAAAAGAGCTCTGTGTTCAGAGAAAGAAAAAAAGCCAAAAATAAAACCCAGTGAAAAAAATTGATAAAAGAAATAAAGATTTAAATAAGAAAAGCCAAACTTAAACCACTTAGAAATGAATACAGGAAAATATTTTATGACTTTGAAGTAATTAAGAATTTTAAATACAAAATATAAAAGCACTAAACATAAAGGAAAATATGTACAATGTATCAACAGACAAAAGATTAATGTTCCAACTGTCCAACAGGAAAAAAAATGCTAAGAATACAGTTGGCAATTCATAGAAGAGAACATACAAATGACTAATAATAAACACTTGAAAAGATGTTCAATCTCATAGATACCAACAGAAATGAAAATCAAACCAAATTATATATTTTTTTTTAATTTTTTTTTTTCAACGTTTATTTATTTTTGGGACAGAGAGAGACAGAGCATGAACGGGGGAGGGGCAGAGAGAGAGGGAGACACAGAATCGGAAACAGGCTCCAGGCTCTGAGCCATCAGCCCAGAGCCTGATGCAGGGCTCGAACGCACAGACCGTGAGATCGTGACCTGGCTGAAGTCGGACGCCCAACCGACTGCGCCACCCAGGCGCCCCATAATGTTTATTTTTGAGAGAGAGAGACAGAGCACGAGCAAGGGAGGGGCGGAGAGAGAGGGAGACCCAGAATCTGAAGCAGATTCCAGGCTCTGAGCTGTCAGCACAAAGCCTGACGCAGGGCTCGAACTCAGAGATCATGACCCGAGCCGAAGTCAGATGCTCAACTGACTAAGACACCCAGGCGCCCCTCAAAGCAAATATTTAATGGGAATTGTTTGCTTATCAGATTGGCAAAAATGAAAGGAGATTGTAAATATCAAGGGCTGGTCAGGATGTTGGGAAATGGGCACTTTCATATATTTTGGGTGAGAAAGTAAATATCCAGACACTTACGGAAAGTAATCTGATAATTTTTATGAAAATGAAGAAGTACAGTCATGGGGGCAAAGGCATAGCAGACGGGAATACAGGCAATTAAGATTGTGATAACACTGTGTGCTGAACATAGCATGACATATGGAGCAGTTGTACACTTGACACAATGTAGTGTAACATTGTGTCAGCCACACTCAGAAAAATAAAACAATGAAATTAAAAGTGCGTACATATTTTGGTTCAACAATACAACTTTGGACAATAATAAAATACAATATTAGTGAGCAAATACAGAAAGATAAGGACAAATTGCTGAATTGCACATACAAGCAAAACACTGGTACCAATCTGAGTCACGTGGGGCATATTTTCATAATAATACATCATGCTAGAAAATACTAAGATCTATGAAAGCAGACATAGCTTTAATTGTATTGACTTGGAAGCGTGTTCACGGTTTGTTTCAGCATAAAGAAAAAAAACTACAAAGTAATATTATCTGATCCGTTTTCATAAAGGAAAAGGAATCAAATCAAAATGTTTTTAATGTGGGACATATATAACTATATAAACAAAGTTAGCAGGTTTGGGGAAAAAAAAGAGAGAGGGAGGCTATTTGTTTTACTTTGGGCACTTTCGTGGTTCTTGAGTGATTCAATTTGATTTTTTAATTTAATTCAAATTGCTGAAAAACAGATAATCAATTAAACTCCTTTTTAAAAAATAGTAAGAGGGGCGCCTGGGTGGCGCAGTCAGTTAAGCGTCCGACTTCAGCCAGGTCACGATCTCGCGGTCCGGGAGTTCGAGCCCCGCGTCGGGCTCTGGGCTGATGGCTCAGAGCCTGGAGCCTGTTTCCGATTCTGTGTCTCCTTCTCTCTCTGACCCTCCCCCGTTCATGCTCTGTCTCTCTCTGTCCCAAAAATAAATAAACGTTGAAAAAAAAATTAAAAAAAAAATAGTAAGAAAAAGAGAGAAAATGTATCCAGGCTACATCTGGGGCCATAACACTCGGAAAATAAACTGGCATGATGAAGACAGGCATGGACATCAAAATAAGAATCAAGTAGAAGAAAGCATTGTGTGAACCTGGAAAAGAAACCCAGTCCTTAAGTGAGGTTGGGTGGTGATTAGAAGATAACGCAATCTGATGTTATCATCTCATTTTAATTAGTATTTCCTTGAGCATCCTTTCATATGGCCATGAGCCAATCATATTTCTTCAATTCATCAGCCTACATTTTTGTTTCCTATTTGTACGTAAATGTATCAGTTTGTAAGAGCTCCAGGTATCTTAGGGATACAAACACTTGAAAAAAATTCTTACCTCCTCAAAGTTCCAGTCTGTCACACACCAAATGAGCATAATAAAACCTACCTCACAGGACAAATACTTTGTTTTTCCGCAGAGAAAATATCAAAACTTAATAGGAAAGGCAAGGGTTGATGTCTGGCCATTTGCATAAGGTGTTGAGTTTGAAAACATATCCTGTATTTCTACAATATGTCAGTTACTCTGCTCGTCGCTGGTAACAGAAAGATGAATAAGATGGGTCCTTAACCCCCAGGAATTCATGTGTGTAAGTGATAAAGTAAAATAAGTCGACGGTTGTACCAGTTTAATAGCTGTAATAATAGAAGCCTTCACCAACACCCTAATAACGCGCCTCCTCCTTGCTTTACGCTCTTCAAGAATCCTGCACTTCTCCTTGGTGGCATTTACCATAATTGCAATTAATCAGTGATGGTTTGTCTCCTGGATGACTCTGCCTGCAAACACTGCTCACCACACCTAGAGTGCAGTTGGCATGGGGTTAGCTTCCAGTAAGTACTTATTGGCTGAATGACAGAATGCAAGTGGTATAGTGACAGGACAAGAAGAAAAGACAGCGCGGATGGGGTGGTGAAGGAAAATCTGAGACATTTGATTTTCCCCCCACACGTGGGGTGAGATTCCCCAGATGGATGAGAGCAGAAATACTGGCATGGCCAGTGAGAATACCCAATGTGATGGTGGAACAAAAGCACAGAAAATGTGAAACAGAATTGGTAGGAGGTGAAATTGAAGACTTAAATAGGGATCAAACCCCAGAAAGTTATGCTAAAGACTTTAGAGTTTTTCCTGTGGGCAATGAAAAGCCGTTGGGGAGTTTTTAACAGAGTGAAAAATCACATTTGGGCTTTCAGAAAAATCATACTGTGGCAGCATGGGGGAAGAAACTAAGGCTGAGCACACGTTAAGGAGAGTAAGTACGGCACACAGTAGGCTCAGTAAATATGTCTTAAATAAGTGAATGGGATGGGCAAGTCACAGTTAACCTTTACATAAGAAAAAAAAAAAGGTGCCTCTCTTTTATGTTGCCTTATCCACAACGGATTACTAACATCAGACACTGCATAAATGACCCAAGATTCCCAGATTTTCATCAAAGAACCAAATTCTTCATGGCAAGCAAGAAGGCGATATTGAGGGAGGAAGTGAAGCAGCCAGTCAGGGTGGGAATGGGTTTCATCAATGACTGGAGGCAGCATTTCATTAAGTTGCATGTCAATGGCAGGAACAATTAACTTAGAATGTCAATGGTGTTACCATTTTTTTAATCTTGTGCTGAGATAATCTGGGTAAATTTCAGCAGTAAACACTACAAGTCAAAGGGGAGATAAGAAAGCAAAAAGTAATGCATAATTTATCCTCGTCCATATTTTATTATAAAGAGTAAAACATAAGAGAAGATCTTGAGAGGAGAACTCATTTTCTTCCCTTGGCTTTCAATCTCTTGTTTGGAAGTTTGGTCGCAATGCTTCATCTCTATAACCTTAAGGGACAGACTCTTAATGCCCCAGGCACCATTTTTGGCCTCTTTGCATGCCAAAGTTGTTAGCTGCCTATATATTTTTCATGGATGCCAGCAAGAGAGCAAGATTACATTCTCTTTAAACTTGGAAAACAACTGTCTCAGGGTTTCAAACAAGCAGATTGACCTACACCTGTTGCCATCTCTTATTCTGATAATCAGGGAAACATATAAAACCCAGCATTTTCTTTTAACCTGCTGCTTGAGAGGGCTGCTTAAGCTATCAATGAACTGAATTAGGAAGAGGCACAAGAAAATAAAATATATCCGCACCTCACCTGCAAATTCCCAGCTCTGAGATTAATTCTGAGTCTAGATTCAGTAAATATTCTCTTACCAGGACAATCATTAAACTCTGAAAATTAGCCATTTCTCTCTGGGCCTCTGTTTTCTCATTTATAGAGACTTCCCAGAGACCTCGAAGGGCCTTTCCAGTCTTACATTCCAGGATTTACAAGATAAAACTAGCCGTGCACGGGAGATAATTAAGGAACAAAATCTCTAATGATTAGGAGAATAAGGAAGAATCAAAACCCAGTGCTGTTGGCTTTTAAATACCAAGTACTTCCTCCTTCTCTTCCACCCCTTCATGGGTAACGTAGAAAACTTTGACATAGATCTCTTTAAAATGTCCTAGACCATTGCTTATTCCACTGTTGCTACTTGAAATACACTGCCTTTTAAAGGGTGAATGAGTTGTTAAATTCACTTCCGCATTTTGGCTTATTTTTAGTACAGTTAATTGAACGTGGCTGCATTTTATCTACAAGATCTGCTGGGGATTTCTGCTCTCCAATGCTTCGTACGGTATATATTTTGCTGTAGATACTACCCATTGAGCATGTCTTCATACCTTTTCAATAAAATACGTGAACTTCTGCAGGAGCGGAGCAAGAAATTGGAAACCCAAGTTACGTACCGTGCGAGCCACAGGGCAATCCAGCGTTCTGTGTTTTAAAGGAAATCTTTTCATCTTTGCGGATGCCTCTCTGGCTCTCTACTTAACGCAGGTCTGTTTCCAGGACAGTTGACTCATCAGCAGCCCTCCTCATGCCCCTGTAGGGTGACAAAGGCCATTAAGCACAACTCCAGAGACTTCTCATTGTTTCAAATATAGTTGCTTTCTCTCATTTCCTTGTTCTTTTTTTTTCTTTCCTTAATTTCACAGACACCCAGCAGAATCACTTGCAAATGCCCTCTCTGCAATCTTTTCCAAAGAAAGAAAGAACTGGGGTGGGGGGGGGCACGGGGTGACTTTGTTCTACTTGAGTGTTCCTGTTTTTCTCAGCGGAACAATTGGACTTTTTTTTTTCTGGTGTCTCTCGCGGGACCATTTTAGATTTCCTAAAATAAAAGTGAGGATTCCAAACCCCACTTCTCTCCTGTCTGGCTCTCACTCATACGCAAAGGTCTGTAAGGGTCATGTGTCTGGATTCCTCAGCCTTTGCTTGCATTTCTTTCTTCTCTCCTCTCTGGTTGTTGGCCTCACCAACAGAACATTTCCTCTAGCCTCAGCTGTTTCTTGTCCATCCCACTAATGAAAAACCTAATTGCAATGTCTTTCTTCTCTCAGTACTTTCTCAGATCCCTGGCTCTGAGAGCTGGAGAGCTGGAAGTGGGTCTCTGTGTACCTTGTTCTGTTCTGGTGACTTGGTCAAAACTTATCGCCTGTTTTTTACCCGCCCGCCAGGGCAGTTTGGTCAGGACAAACGAGAGACAGGCAGAAAGTGGGGACCATCCCATGGAATAGCCCCAAAAGGAGAGAAACCTGGGAGAATTTTTAGAAACAATTAACAAATGGCAGTTTTTAGTATAGACCCTCGAGATCTTTAACCCAGATTCTTCTAAAAATGTCCTATAAGGTTCCCCTTCACTAAGCTTACACCTTTCAGAACTTCATAGCATTCCTCTGGGACTCATCTCTCTAAATGTCAAATCTGATTGGCATGTCTAATGTAGATCTCTGCATGGCCCCCGGAACCTTCAGGATAATGTCTTGGTGTTTTGGCAGGGCATGCGAAGCCCTCTATGACCTGGCCCTTCTTACCCCTCCAGTCCTGTGTCTTACCTCCGCGACCCGCGACCTCCGACTTGAATTCGATGCTGCAGGCACACCGGTAACCGGGTAACATGCAGATCACTGGATGCATCCTGTTCAAATGTCTCCCTCTCAGAATCCCCTCCATGATTTCATTCACTCAAGAGTGCCTCTTTACTTTTTAAAAACTCAGCTCATGCTACCAAGCCTGTTCCTGAACAACTCTTCAGGGAAAACTGAAAACTCTCTTCAGAGTCACAAACGTATCTTATATCGACATCTATCAGTATATGAGCAACACTTCTTGGATTTACAACACAGAGTCTGTTATTCTCTTCCCCAGGAAGCCTTTAAGTTCCTCAAGGATAAAGTCATGCCTGCTCTATTTATTTCTGGCGCACCAAGGTCTAGTGCAGTGCCTGCCACATAATGTCTACACCATAATAGGTGCTCAGTAAATGTGAAATGAATGAGCAACTTACCCCATTATTTTCCTTCCTAAAAATCTATCTATGAGCACCTTAAGGTGCTTCATTTAAATGAAGCCTAAACTGGAATCAGTTTATTTTCATTGTCTCCACTGATTCTGTCGTGAACTTAGCACCCTAATCAGGAAAAGGACCTGTCGGGCATTTTGATAATTTCATCCAAAGGACTACTGGACCCCAAGTGAAGCATTAGGTCAACTGTGACATGTACCATGGAATTTTTTTTTAATTATGCAAATGGCCATCTGTTCAGATACCATTCTGGACTTCTTTAATGTGTATAGTTTAGGATAAAGGGGAAACTAGAAAAGGCATGTCTCACTTTGGGCCCATAAAAATCTGAGTGGCACCTGATTCATATCAAGTTATGAAGGGTCTCAACTTTAATGGTTGCATCTTTTCTCTTTGGTCAGAATTCTAAATCTTTTTAATTGCAGTTTAAACACCTGTGGTCAAACCTTAAATGTCTTTCTCATTTAAATTCCAAACATTAAAATTCCAAGCACCTCGATGATGTAAATAGTAAAAGTAAGGGACAGTTCTTCTTTAAGTTTCTTTGGTTCTGGTTTTGTTTTTTGGGGTTGTTTTTGTGTCCACCACTACCTCCCACTGCTCCCAATTATGATTGTTCTTTATGTCCCTAGCATGGTGGCTAAGTTTCCTGAATACTTTTGGAATTGAACAGGAAGGTCAAATCCTGGTGATACATTTTCAAGAGAGCAAAAATAGCAAAAAATAACTACCATTTGTTTAGCACCTGTTATCTGCTGGTCACAATACTGTGCCCTTGAATATCTGATATATGTTCACTCTTCACAACTGTACAGTTTTATATGATTAAGCCCATTTATCAGTTCAGGAAACTGAGGCTACCATACATAAGCAACTTTTCCTGGGTCGTACAGCTAGCAACTGGTGAGGCTAGAATTCAGAATAGACGGGTCTGAGTCTGCATGATCTCTTTACCACATTGCTGCCCCCAGACACCTGGCTCATTGTTTTCTGCCAGGAGATATTGTTGGAAATTTCCTGAAGAATGGATATAGCAAGGAAGATTGTGATTCAGTGGACAGACAGAGACCTGGAGAAGTATGCTTTAATCCAAAGGGAAGATAATATACAGAATGAATAATGTTTGTGGTTAAAATTTATTTTTTTTAAGAATGGTCTAGCATGCACACCAGGCTGAGGCGCGAAGAAGACACCATCAAGGAGCTCCGTCTATTAAAGACCTATGTAGCTTACCTTTCAGTTTGAGACCAACTTCAGTGTTTTCACTCTGCTCTGGCTTCCTGTGAGACTTACCTCCAGCCCTGTTCCATCTGATTCCTACATGGAATGATCCTTATCATGGTTTCATGGCACGGCTCTGCTCTGGATGTTTCTGGTCCTTTTCGTATTACCCAATTGTTTCCCCTAGACTCAAACATTGAAGCGTACTCCTCCTCCCTCTGCTAACTAGCCATGCCTATACCTCAGCATTCTTCACCCTGAGCTGCCTACTCCTTTAACCCAGACATAGCAGTTATGCACCAATGGTCTAAATCTTTCTCCTTGCCAGATTGAGGCAGCATGGTGTACTGGAAGGAATATGTAGCAGACTAGTTGTACGAACTTAGTCAGGATATTGAAGCTCTCTGGCTCTCAGTTTCCATATCTGTGACATGAGGAGAGTAAAAGCTACAGCCCAGAAGCGTGTAAGATTATGACAATAACATATACAAGAGGGCTTGTGACACAAAGCCAAGTGCTGTATGAATCGTATTTACTCGACAAATACTGGGAGTGCTAGATGCTCTCCCTTCTAGATGCTTTGGGATACATTGGTAAACATAAAGTCTTGGAACTTTATTCTAGAATGTGGAGTCAGATAATAAACTCCAGACAAATTAGGAAAGTCTACACTACGTTATAGAGGAACTTGTGCTGTGGATAAAAATAAAGGGAAGGTAGAGAATAAATACGAAGATCAGGAGAGCAGGGAAGGGTGAGGGAGGAGATATAGTTAGAATATTAAAGAAGATAATGGTTGAGAGAGTTAAGAAAGTTAGCCAAGCAGATCTATGGAAGAAGAGGTCTGTGGCCAGAAGAAACAGTCACTGCTAATGGTTCATTCAGGGAACAATGAACAGAACTGGGATGTTGGAGCTGAGTCATGGGAGGGGAGAGTGGGGGAGATGAGGTCAGAGAGATGAGAAGAATAAGATACGCAGACTAGGGGGCTATTGCAAAGATTTTTAACTTTACTCGAGTGAGATGCTGACTTAACCTTCCTTTGGTATGACAGGGAATCCTTAAGAACTTTTCCCTATTCTCATGCATCCTCTGTGTAATGAGTTCAGAGCTAGATGCTCATGGGTAGGATCATGTCCTACTCATCTTTACAATGCCAAAGCCTAACATAGTGCATGGGATATAGACCATACTCAAGAAACATCTCTTGAATCGGTGCCATTGTTTTAGCTTCTTATCCTGGAACATTTCTGGTATCATAAGGCTTTCACATGGTTAAACTGTATATGTCTCCCGAAGGCCACTAGGAAAGATGGCTTATTATAAGCATTCTTCAATTTCTCTCAAGTCAGAGCCATAAGTGGATGTGTGCTCCTGCTGTGTAATTATGAACCTTATCTCACAAGATTTAATAAAAAAGTATGGACTTGGAATTTAGACCTAGGTGTGACTGCCAGAAATACTACTTAGTAGTTATGTGGTCTTAAATTACATAATCTCTCAAAACCTTTTATATCACTCTAAATTATATCCAAATCATGGGGTCAATGAGAATCTAAAAATATAATGTGTAGGAAAACATTTCAGTAAATTACACTGTAATATACAAATGCTAAATGTTATTATAATAATTCAGGCACTAGCTGACTAATATTTGGCATAGAAGTTTGAAATTTTGTCTAAAAACGATTTACATGCTCCTGGGCAGAAGAACCAGAGATTGCATTGTATTTGTTGCTCTGGATCCACAGTGAAGAGAAGACCCATTTCACCAAAGAAATAAACACTTCTGTTGCTCTAATAGCTTACCATACTGTTGAATTTTTCCCACTTTTGTATAACAACTGTACTTGCATTAGAATGTTCTTAAAATAGCATTTTGCCCAATTAAGAGGCCATTAAAGATGCAGAAGAGTTTGTGCCAGATCAATAACACCAGTTCAAACCATGTGATCTATAGGAAAACTCAGTTACAAGGTGATGGATGCACTCAGCTCTCCATTTACATTCTCTCAATTGATTAGACACTTCTCTGGGCAACTACAGCAGACCCAGGGGCAGAGGCTCTGCTATCCTTCAGGGTTTGCTGAACTCATTCCCAACTGGCATGTTGAGAGGAATCTAGAAACATCTCAGTAACATTAGTAAGGCAGCTGCCCAACAGATCCACAGGAGTCCCCACTCTCAATTTTGACCAAATTCTTTCCAAAACCGAATGTATTTGTAGATAGACAGCATGAGCATTTCCCCACAGAAGATTATATAAACCTACAAAGAAAATAGAGAGATGCATCCATTTCCCATGACTGAGTGGGATAACATACTCAGCTTTAACTGACTCTGGAGAATCCAAGTCAATTAGACTGGGGGTATAATAAGAATGAGAAGCTGTATTATTTTACTACCTTGATCATTTTGTAAAAATAGAAAGAAAGAAATGTAAAATTTGAATAGTCCCACAGCATTGAGATGTGTCATCTATGCTAGGCTGTTTTAAACAATTAAGGTTAGGTTTCTTTAAGTTATTTTTAAATGAGTTGAAAAGAAGATCTACTTGTCCAATAGTCTGAGTCTTAAATTGTCCTATAAAATGTTAAGTCACCTCTGGTCAAGTGACCAAAGGACTTCTGTGTGGGTTAAATATATTTATGGAAGTAGAACCAAATGTCAACATAATTTTTTGGAAGAACCAAAAGTAAGAAATCTGAGAAAAACAAGAAAGGATCAATTTGACATTCATTAGGCACCTACTATGTTCCACACACTGAGCTAGGTTCAGAGGATTGAGGAATAAATAAATTCCTTAAAGGGTTTCTCAAAAGCACTACAACTATACAGACAGTCAAGGAAAAGTAATTCATTGGCTACAAAAAGATTATTTGGGGGAGAGCACTAATGAGAAAGTGGTTAATTTTATTAAAAAAATGAGTTTATGGAAGTTTCTATGGAAGCAGAGAGGTGAGTCTCGCAAGATTCATAGAATTTCAACAGATAGAGGTGAAGGAGACACATATTCTAGGCAAGAACACCATCATATAGCTTGGAAAGTACAAGAACATATGGGGTTGAAAATAGCCCTGTCTAGCTAGCCCAGAAGGAATGTAGTGAGGGAAAAAGCTAAGACAAAGCCTTGAGGCATGTGAAGAGGGGAGGCTAGATGTGCTGATCCAAATGGATTGTAAAGAGAATTGTTCTCTGTAGACTTTGAACTTTGTGCTATAAGAAATGAAGAACTATTAAAGATGATAAAGACAAGATAGGGCATAGCCAAGCTGAGAATTTTTTTTTTTAATTAGTAGGTTAAATATCAGTAAAGGTGAGGTACAAATCCATCTCCTGAAGTACAAACCTATCTATCATCTGTTTCATACTAGTAATATTTTGCCTAGACCCTGCAATAATCACTGATTTTTCATACTTAATCATCCTTTTATCCAATCAATATGTATTAAATTCCCTGGATTGGTGGAACGCAATGGGGACCAAGACAAATATATTCCTGGTCCTTATGGGGTTTATAACATTGGGGCAATAAACATTGAACATATAAAACAGATAATTACAGATTGTGATAAGTACCACTACAACAACATGCTAAATAGCCCCAGCACTCACTTGTACCAAGTTACAAAATTTCATATTGAGCTCATCACCAAAAGTCTGAGTATAGTTACCTTTCTTTTTTCTGAATAGCAGAACAACATTCTCCTTTTGAGCCATGCCACTTGCCAGTGAATTGGGGGTTGGGTAACCTCAACACAAACCATTGTAATATCTACAAGACTTTTTTCTATTCCAAACATTTATAAATTACTGGAAATCATTATATTTTGCTGGAGAAGAGAGATAGTCAAGCTTTTCTCAGCTGGAGTCTTTGAAATGTATGGGTTCACTGGTAGAAAGGACAGATGGCTGAGCTAATGTTAGTAATTACAGAGAGGAAAAAGTCCACTGTTGACCTAAAAATGCAACAAAATCTATTTCTTTATAACTTCCCAGTGACTGTTTAGTTCAAGTCCTAATTATTACACTGAGAAAAGAATAACTTAACATTAGAAAATTTCCCTAAGAACATAAGAATACTAGGCCATATCTCTATATGTGACTATAAGCCCATTTACTTAACGGCTTACTTACTCAATCTTATCTTGTCTGTGACACATTTGAGAATTTAATTAAATGCTCACATCTTGTCCTATGGGAATGAAGGTGAAGGCTAGCCTCAACAGAAAAGCAATTCAACAATCTAATATAAAGAGATTCTTATGAGATAATTTTTCTCTTCGAAAATTCAAAGTTCATTTTTCAGGGTATAATCATCACCCTTTCCCATTCTGATAACACTGTACTTGTTTGGTGGGGTTTTGTAAAAAGTACCACAAACTGGGTGGCTCAAAAAACAGAAATGTGTGCTCTCACGTATCTGGAGGCTAGAAGTCCAAGTTTCAAGATGTCAGCAGGGCTTCATTCTTCTGAGGGCAGTGAAGAAGCTGTTTGTGCCTGTTGCCTATCTTCTGGTAGGTTGCTGGCAATCTTTGGTGTCTCTTGGCTTGTAGATGCATCACCCACCCGGATCCCTGCCTTCATCTACACATGGCATTCTTCCTGTGTGTTATGTCTCTCACCTGTTTTTAAATTACCTAGTTTTTATAAGAATATCAGTCATATTGCATTAGATCCCACCCTAATTTGAAATGGATTACCTCTGTAAAGTCCTTATCTCCAAATAAAGTCACATTCTGAGGTATTGAGGGATAGGACTTCAACATACAAATTTGGGATACACACAATCCAGCCCATAACCAACATTCTATGAGCTAATGAGCAAATTTTCTCTTCAGCAACAAAGCTTCAGCATCTTTGATATATATATAAGCATAAAACCGCTGTAATACAATTTTTTTTCTTCTTCAGATTGTGTGTGTGTGTGTGTGTGTGTGGGCACATGTGTGCAGTTCATTTTCATTTTTCATGTGATCTATAGTTGAGCTTTGGGAATAATTGCGAGAGTTAAGGTTGGGATATAAGGTGTGTGGCAAACAGTATGGGGGCATGGGGTGGGTGGCTATTCAACTCAAAACAAATACTCTTGTCTGAGACTGACCCAGGCCACATGGATGTGTCCCAGAAGCTGTGTCCATCCTGTGTGACTCTACCCCCTGGCCTAACAGTTTAATTCAGAGGAGCCTAGGTGGCTCAGTCAGCTATGCGTCCAACTGGCTCAGGTCATGATCTCGTGGTTTGAGAGTTCAAACCCCACATCGGGATCTGTGCTGACAGCTCAGAAGCTGGAGCCTGATTTGATTCTGGGTCTCCCTCTCAATCTGCCCCTCCTCCACTCACTTTCTCTCTCTCTCTCTTTCTCTCTCTCTCAAAAATAAAAATAAACATTAAAAACCACTAAAAATAAAACAGTTTAATTCAAAGATAGTCACCTAACCCAGAATGATCTGCTGGGGTTTTGACATTTGGAATGGCAATATTTGGAAACAGAGCAATTGAAACTGATCAGTTGTTACCTCAAGAAAAAGACCCTAAATTTCTACTGATAAAGCATCCATGCTGCCTTCATTCCCTCCCCTTATGAGCCTCAGTTATTCATCTCTTCCTTCAATTCTGTAAGAACCACGCTATGATTATGACAAAATGTTTTTTAATGTGCCTGAGCTTCCCTGGGTTATTTTACGGTGCATGTGACCAAAAGAACCTTAACAACTACAGGTGGCTCTGCAGTGATCTATGTCCCAATTGTGCACTTCTGGTTCTTTATCTCATCCCATCTCTTCTGGCTCATGATTGCAGATGATACTCCTGGCACCTGTCGATCCATGTCGTTGGTCATAATAGGAACTCGGGGAAAGAGTGAGAGTTTAGGGCAGAAAAACAGCCCTCCTTCTGGAATAACAATAAAAACCATGCATTTTATCTATGCTGGGTCTATCCTGTGATCTTTGTACATCTAATTTTTTTAATGATATGATGGACAGCCAGATTGATTCTCTAATTTAAAAACAACTCAAAGTAGTAGCAAATACCCTGGAACAAGTCTGAGGGTCAAAGTAGTCAGCCTATATTGAGAAAAAATTGCAAATATAGATCCCTGGAAGTTAATATTTGCAGTCCATGATTGCCATTCAGGGTGTCCTTCAGAGTTTCTGCTTCTACTATTCATAGAAGCAAAAACAATTTCTGTTGCCTGTGAGAAAGGACATATTAAATGTGGGCAGTAGTGCACAACAACTTAATCCCCTGTGTTCCACTCATTCGCGGTCAAGTGCCCATCAGTGCCCAAACATTGCACCCAAGACCTCTTTGGTTCTGTTATCATTTATGTAAATAAAGGTCAAAATTAGAACTGGCTTTATTTTGTGGTGTTATATCAAGTGTCTCTGAAGGAGTTCCTCATCGATTTATCTAGTGGTATTTCAGACATTTACAAGTATATATGCAAGGCTCTTTGGATGATGAAATAAATAACAAAAGGAAAAGTTTGAGGTGCCTAAAGCTTGTCCAAGAAACATGGCTCACCATCAGAAGGAAGAGCTGACCCCCAGCCATGAATCCCTGTTCTGCCAAACCTCATGAAGGGAAAGAGTTGCATCACTGAAACCCCACAATGAGTATCTGAGAACTTGTTCACAGCTTTACATCAGAGAGTAACAGAGAGTTATAGCTCAAGGAAAAGGTAGATGATATGAGAATATTAATGTCCTTCACAGATCAGTTTCCCTGTGATATCTACATCAACCTTTTCTTTTACCTGCAGATCTTCTAAAGACTGGTTAGATCAAGACAGCTTGGTGCAAGAAACTATTGAAACTTATCAGCAGGAGAAAACAAAGGAGCTGGGTTGGTATAGAATCTAGGTGGATGTGTTAACTGAAGTAGAGAATTGGCACTTGATGGCGTTGACTCAGGGTCCAACCACAACATTCAGAAATATGAGGTGAGCTTGGGCTTATTCTGATTCTGTTCTCCATCCACATGGAGCAGGACCCAGTCAGTATCAAGGGCTCCAAATGACAGCGCCCATCTCTGAAAGGGGTGAGTGTTAAGGACTAGGCAGGTTGTCACGGTCTCAGCAAAGTGTCCTGAACTTGACTAGAGGAACCAGCATGCAGATCAGGACACCAAGGCAGATGTTGAGGACCAAAGCTGTACAAACTAATGAAAAGAAAGAAAGTAGAAAACCATGCTCCCAAGCATATTGGCTAATATGCTTCAGGACTCAAAGAATATTTCCAGGTCCCAGCAGCTAGACCAGTTGATTTTGCTATTCTGACCCCTATCTTACTCACATTTGGCTGAGGACCTCGATGAGGTAGTTGAAATAGTCTTCAGTCTCTGAACTGACTCATGTCAAGAGAGACAGGAACTAATTTATGAGCACACTGGATTTGCCTAGACTCATTTTATCAGTCTATTCACTTCACACAGACACCTGCACAGTGCCCATTTTTCTCTTTATTCCTAAGATTATGTAACCCTTACCATCACTTCTATAAAAGTTAGGTTTGATGTTGCCTGATAAATGCTGCTATTTTTTGAGTACCTTTTATATCTCAGGTACTGTGCTCTGTATTTCACATGCAGTGCTGCTAATTTTCACAACAACATTGCAAATCAGTATCCTTATCGTCGGAAGAGGTAAGTTACTGACTCAAGGTCAGAACACAGGGCTGAGATGTAAACCCAGATCCTTCTGGCTCCGAAGTATGTGTATCTTACACTAATTCTTCTGAGAAATCTTTGAAAAGGATGATTCATTTTGATGTAATTTTGCTTTGTGCAGTTCTTAATACAACCAATTAAACATTAGCTCTTTCCTTCAACTTGAATTGAATGTGAATATTGCACATTCAACATTTTTTAAACATACTTTTCATAGTGAAAAACAATTTTAGCAGAATGAGCACTGATCAGAAATAAGATTTGAGAATGCATGCCGATGAGTCATGTGACCTTGGGAAGACCTTCACTTGTTTGGGAAATTTTCCTTATTTGTAAAAAGGGAGTCGAGACTGAGGGGTGGTGGGGAAGGTTGAAGCTCAAAAATTAAACTCTACCAGTATCTTCTAACTCTCCCAGATCTAAAGGTCTTTCCAATTCTTCAGAGCACATGCTCTTTATAGATTTCAATGCTACCTTTTGCAAAGGAGCCATAAGAATTTGAGTTCTATTTTTCAAATTTATTTTTTAAAGAAAAATTTCCCAGCTGTATGCATATCCCAAGTTCATCAATGTCTTTCATGTGTATGCAACTTAAGAAAAAAGCAGTTACAGTACTTGAAGTTGACAACTGAGATCTAGTTGAAGCCTTGTTGACCAATGAAAATAAATAAATGTACCTGACAAATAAGTCCAATTCTTGTCCTCAACTAGAGATGGATTTTCCAGATAATTCAAGTTAAGGGACTGGTGTCTTCATTTTAGCCTTGAAAATGTCTTTAGATAATTTGGATGAGAAGAATGGAGACTGGACTTAGTCATGTTCTTCACAAAAGCCGTGGCAGCTGCAACACTAGAGAAGGTACTGCAGATAAAACCATCCACAGACCTTAAAGTGAGGAGGCCACAGAATGTTTCCAGCAGAGAGCTGTTACAAAATCACCTATCTCATTGCCTTTGTGGCCTAAGTTAAGAACTACATAGAAGATGGAGAGGAAATAAAGAAAGAGAAGGAGGGTATGGGAAGACTGGACAGAAATACATAATGAACTGCTTCCATGGGGTAATTTTTCACACGACGGTGGGTGCAGACAGTTAGAATAGTTCACCATGATTTTGCAGTCTGGTCTCAGATTTATTGCTGGAATTAATTCCTACATTTCTGTGAAAGGCATTATACATTCCATTCTTACTATTTTAAATAATAAATTAATTTTAATGCATTTTTGCTCTAGCTTGAATGGGAAAGATGAAGAGCAATTGATAGGCTCTGAGTTTTTAGAGCACCTTTCAACAAGATTAAATGCATAAGGCAGCCCAAGTCGCCTCTTCTAGAAACAGAAAGTAGCCAACTTCTGGGGCTGCAGAGTTACTCTACTCTAAAGTGTGGTCCAGTACCGTAGATGCTGCCCAAAGTACACCCTTTGACCAAACTGATCCTTGGACAGAGTTGCAACCCTGTGGGCTTTAAGAAACTTACTTAAGATGCTTCTTTAAGATGCCTTCAATCTATATTTGACAGAACTAATGAAAAGTAAGAGGCTGCTTATAATTATCTTAGACCTAGAAGATGTAAGTACCTCTAGCGAACTCACTAGTATTCTTAAAGACTACCCGGGTCTCCCACAGTTATCCAGCAAGGAGGTGGGACCAGGAAGAGAGATTGCCTTACTCTTCATAAAGTAAATGCTAGGTTAGGACTTGAGCAGAGAGAGAAATGACACTATTTCAATTTTGTTTGTTCATTTGTTTTGTTTTGTCTTCTTGGGCGTTTTGCTTTCTTCTGGCACCTCTTTGCTGTTTCTAAATCTTCTCTCAACTATAGTGTTTTTGTGTTTAACTGTCTATACTGGACTGGATTGGAAACGGCAATGGAATGTTACTTTTCAGGGGCCCCTTCTTCTCTAACATCCCTGATCAGCTTCTAATGGGTGCATTTCCTTCTCTTCCACCCCAGGGAAAACTCTATGATCTTTATTTAAAGTTTATGGATATCTTCTGAGGGTTGATGAGGGGGTGGGAGGGAGGGGAGTGTGGGTGATGGGTATTGAGGAGGGCATCTGTGGGGATGAGCACTGGGTGTTGTATGGAAGCCAATTTGACAATAAATTCCATATTAAAAAAATAAAATAAAACAAAATAGAATAAAATAAAATAAAATAAAATAAAATAGTTTATGGATATCTGAAGGAAAGACCAGACAACCAAAAACACATGCTGACTCTTAATCATCCTTAGTGGAGACTTCCTCCCCCACTGGAAGCTGCTTTGAGAACTCAGTGCTATGCTTGATCATTCAACAACTGATTAAAAACCGAGATGTTCAAGAAAATACCTGTGGTAAACGCTGTTGGCTGGCAAGCCCAGCATCCACTCTCAACCTCCTTCTTCCTTGCTCACCTGAAGTCTCTAGTCTTCCGTGGCACGTGAAGTGGCCATGGGAGTTCCAGGCATTGAGATGGGAGAAGTCTGATGAAGGCTCCTAGAAAAGCTTGTGCTTCTTAACAAAGAGAACAAGTGGATCTTGTGCTTCCTCCTTAATCTCCCTTTGTCCTGCCATGAATGAAGATGTCAAGTCTGTAACTACTGCAGCCATCTTTGAGGAAATAAGCATGAAGTCAAAAACCAATGTGCTAAAGATGATGGAGTAAAACTAGAGAACGGACCCTGAGTCCCTGATACATTACTGAATCAGCTGAACCAACTATTTACTCCCATATTTCTTGTTGATGAGAAAAATAGACTTCTGTTTCTTAAACCACCATTTTTCCGGTTTTGTTTCTTGCAGTTGAAATCATTCCAAATGACTGAAAAATTGTGCTTTCGGTATCAATAAACCATTTAGGTGTGGTGATCATACTATCTTGTATTTTTAAAGCATTCTTCAGTTCACAAGGTTGATTTGCTACATATGATCTCATTTAATCTGCACAATAGGATAGTAAGGCAGGAACTGTTAGCCTAACTTTAAAGCTGAGCCAATTTAAGCTCAGAGGGCTTTTAAAAATAACTTGTCTAAACTCACAATAAGAGAATCGGGTGGAATTCAGGACTTGAACCCTTAACCTCTGACCCCAACTCCCAGTTGAGCCCAGTCTGTTCGTATTAGAGATCAAACTCTTGTCCTCACATATTTATTATGTTCTTAACAATTCCTGAAAGACTTCTGTGAATAAGTCTTTGGACAGATAACAGGAATTGGATAAAAATGACTGAATACATAGTCTGGGGTGAACTGAGGCACTGTGATAAACCCTGTGGTTTTAATGGTGAATAGTATAAAATATCCTATTCTAAGGATTTCACAGGCCACTAGGAAAGACAAACATTTAAATAAGTTATTTTAAATATGCCATATCGTGGGCCATAAGGGATATATTTACACTATAGTATGGGAATACTGGTTTCTTATTTTGGGGGGATTGAGGACGAGGGGTAAGTGGAGGAGAGTGACAAGGACACAAATGCAGAGCGTGTCATTAAGCAGTTCTGTACGGTCACGTACATTTTGGGGAAGTGGCAATTTATGAGGCTCCAAAGCTGACCACATCTAGGTCGTAAAAGTTCTTGGAGGGCCTACGGTGTTGTATTCATGTGTGTGGTTACAATCAATAGATTCCATATTATAGACATCATATTATATAAAGAATTATATTTTTGAATACTCCTCTGGCATCAGCTGGTAAAGTATTGCCTGGACACAAGGTTGAGAAGGTTTCCGGGGCAAATCTTAACAGCAAGATATAAGGAGACCTAAAACTCAGGCAACGTCTATGAACTGGATAGAAGGAAGCAGTTTGGGGAGATATTCAGATATTATTATCTATGGGCGATTGTAGGCAACTAGACATGGTGGGAGGGTGTTGTGTGAGAAAGAAGAAAAGAGGAATTCATGAAGGTTTCTGACTTGGGATTTTATGGTGGTGGTAGCACCATTCATGATAGGCAGTGCTAAAGGAATCACAGAAAGGAGTAGAGAAGCGTCACAGAAGAAATAAATTCCACATTGCCTATGTTAAAACATCCAGCTAGCGATATTCATAAAAGAATCAGAAGAATCCACAATATAATAAAAAATTTGCAACTAGAGAAATGACTTTCTGAAGTTATAGAAGTAAATGGAACCTCACTGGGACATGTGTAGGGAGAGAAAAGCAGAGGATGGAACTCTGGAGAATACAAACATTAAAAAAAGGTAAGCAAAGGCATAGGACCCAGTAAAGGAAATGAACCGAGAAAGATCAGATGGGTAGGACAAAAGCAAGCAAACAAACCAAGGTTGCTTCCAGAAAGTCTTAGGATAGTCTCAGAAAGTTAAGGAGTGAGCAATAATATAGTAATAAGAGATGGCATTAATAAGCACTTACTATACATGCAATATTACTTTTCATCTCTGCACTGTCAGTTACTCTGAAGGGGGTAAGTGTTATAAGGGCTGGACATTTACAGTTGGGTTTCACCATGGCCAATCATTAGTGACCTATGACCTCAAAAAGGGAGTTTCAGTCAAGAAGAGTAGAAGCCAGACTGCAGTGGGATGAGAGATGAGCAGGAGGTAAGGAAACAGAAGACAGGGAGGGGTGTCTATTCTTTTTAAGGACCTTGACTGGAAGAGAAAGAAAACACCCCAAGGTCCCAGGATCATTTTTGTAACACAGTAAAGACTCTCCATAGGAGGAAAGAGCGGAAAGAGAGAAGCAGAAGAACAAAAGAGATATTACAGTAATGCAGAAGGATCCCTGAGGAAAGCAAATTGAGATCACCACACCGGTGGAGGAAGAATTAGCCCTGAATAGGAAGAAAGACACATGTTCACCTCAGAACAGTGGGAGGCAATGTGTGCAACTGCAGAATTTGATGACAAACATAAACATATAAATAAAACCTGGAATTAGTACACATCCAGCTAGGGAGTTACAGAGCTTCTCCAATAGCCAATGACCATCAGTCATTGGCCATTGGTCTCCGTTGACGTTAGTCTCCTTGTGTGCGCAGTCTGAGGGAAGTTAGTTTGTAATTGCTGATTTCAAGTTGCTCTCTGATTTCAAGCTGATTTATTAACTAAGGAAAACCCCAACATTCTCTTTCTGCACATGCTCAAAGTTCAAATTTTAAAGAGGAATGTCTTAAATTGGGTTCCTCTGGAAGCAGACCTTGAAATTTGAGTTTTAGTGTGAGTAGTTTGTTTAGGAGGTGATGCCAGGAAGCACCAAGAGGGAGATGAGGAAGTGAAATGCAGAAGACAAGGGAGCCATTGCAGGCTCCCCCGGTGGGGAGCTGAGGTTCAGTGTCCTTGGGGAACTCCACGAGATGGAGCCTAAGAGGCCTCAGAGTTGACTCCCCCTCTATGAGGAGAGGAGGAAACAAGATATTTATCTACCGTTAGTCATTGATGAGAGCTACCCCCCAAGGGGGTTGACTCTGCTCCCAGGGGTGTTAACTCCCTGGCACTTCTGGGCTGCTTGGGGGCTAAAGCATGCCTGTATCGATAAGAAAGCTCCAGGCAGAAAGTCATGGATGGCAGCAGTGAGGAAGCTTAGGTAATAGAGGCCAGACACAAATAGTATCTACTATAAGCTCCTGCTCATAAACTGAATCTCTCAATTGCTATCAGTGTTTATATTTTATAGTGCACATGTCTGGAATAGGCGGGAAGTGAGTCTCTCTTAAGTCCATGTGCCCGGCAAGATCTGTCTGAGACTCCTTCCTGCACTGTGGACAGTAGACTCTTAGGATGGGGGTGGGGTTGTGGGGAAAGGACAGCTACAGCTCCCTCTAGTCTTCAGTCACAACGGAACAAATTCTAGGCAGAACACTACCAGAAAGAGTCTCTATTCTTTAGTCACTGAATTTCATCGCAAATTAAACATACACAGCTATGAAATCACAATAGAGACATCAAAAATGTAGCTGACTTACAGATAGAACATTATAGATTCAAATTTGCTGCTGCTACTTCCTGGATAAACTTGGGCCAACCGAGGCTTCAGCTTCCGTGTCTGTAAAGAAGGATTCTGTGGCCTGTCCCATCTACTGCGTCAGGTTGTGAAAATCCAACAAGATCACGCACATGAAAATAATTTAAAACCACGTCACATCCCGAGTATTACTCATCACCGTTACTGCAAGAGGTGGCCTTCTCTTTCTTCCTCTCTTCACCAAACAATGCTAACCATGTCCTGTTTGCCTCCCCTGCTCCCCTCCATCTGCCCCTGCTCTCTCCATCCCTATTTGTATGTGTGTGTGTGTGTTTGCAAACGTCCACACATTTTCTTTGTCCAAATCCTAAACCTTGAGAAGGCAGGAGTCCATTTTTCATGATGAGACTCGCACAACAGGTGTAAACTGAGCCTTTCATGCATTAACCTGAAGTCATGCTCTCAGGAGGAGGAGACCAGCAAGGGAAATGGAGGGTGAGGAAGGAAGGCACTCCGAGCAGTGCCCTCTAGTTCTAAGAAAGAGAGAGAAAAAAACTGAGAGAAAAAGAGAAAAGAAGGAATTCCAAAAAAGGAACATGATCATTTTCACCAAGTTCAAAAGTAAGAGGTCACCTCCTCCAGCTTATCTGAATAGAAGAAACCATGGCGTCAATCTGGTGTGACCTGTTTGATTTATGATTCCACCCCTTCAAGCCTTATTTCCTCTCTCATGTTTGTACGTGGTCTTATTTTCCAGCAAACATCCACTAGTTATGTGAATAAGCATAAATCAATCCAAGCGGTAGCTGTGGGAAGCTTACTGTGTGGCAGGTGCTGTGCTAAATGCTGGAGACACAGAAATGAGTAAGATATAGTCTGTGCCTTCAAGAAGTTATAATTAAGTAAGAGAGAGATATAAACAAATTATAATATACAGTAAGTGCACCAATACAGGCATGTACAAGAGACAGAAATAATTGCGAGGAGGAAATGATTAAATACACAGACAACAAGTCAGAAAAGATATTCTAAAAGAGGTGCTGGCATGGGGTTTGAAAGATGACTAGAACATCCCCAGCCCTGAGATTAAAAAGTTGTAGCATTCCAATCAGAGGCATGGAAAGCAAAGGAGCTATGAAAAGCACAGCTGTGGGTAGAGATAGAGAACAACCATGAATTCCATTATAAGTAGTTTGGACTTGATTCTATAGGCAATAGGGAGCCATAGACGTTTTAAGCAGGAGAGCAATGCGATAGATATATATTTTTGGAATATCACTTTCACAACTACATGGAGAATAGTTTGTATTTCTTTTTGGCAAGAGAGGTGGAAACTGGAGACAGGAAGGCAAGTTAAGATGTTATATTTAAAATCCCATCTCTGAGGTGTATCTAGCGGCCTCCTTTTGAGTGACGTGGTAAGGGCTGAGAAAGGGGTAGGAAAATGGAGATAGGAAGTGATATTTGGGAAATGGCCCTAAGGTGGGTTGAGCACACAGGCACTCCAGACTAGTGAGAATTCAGAATCCAGCTTACAGCTCGAGAAGACATTTTTGCAGAGGGGACAGGATTACAAGCAGCCTTTGGGGTAACATGAAGCCTGCACATAATGCTTACAAATACATAAGACATCCAAACAGTCTTCCTGATTCAGCTCAAATTAAATACACTTACTTTCGAAAGGTTAGCGAGCTTGGCTTTTGCTGAAGTGTTTCTTCTTCACACTTCGTTTTAATATTGCGCTGACAAATTGCCTTCGCTTTGAGGATTTATCTCCCTTCAGATGTAGCTCACCAAACAGTGGTTGTAAAGTCATAAAACTTCAAGGTAGTGATTAGCGCTAATGGGGAGAGGGCGGAGGGCGGGGTGCGGTGTGCAGGGAGAGGAGCGTGTGCCGTGCCATTTCTGGAATGGGAGGCATCCCCAGAGCCAGCTGAAAACATCTGCAACCCAGGCTTTCAAGGTGTCATCAGCACCCCCTCTAATCGGCCTTCTGGTTATGCCACCAAGCGAAATTCCGCACTTGTGACAAGTGTGAGTAATCACACGGCCCGGCGGTCCCCTCTCAGAGCTTGTTCAAGGGTGATCCTCAGAGAACAACGATTCCGTTAGAGCCTGGAAGGGGAAAGCTGCCTTCTGATTCAGCTCTGGGCTTCCAAGGATCTTGTCCTGGCAGCCACCAGGCTCTTGTCACTGAGAAATTAACAAAGCAGTGTCAGCTCGGAGCAGGCAGCCCCTTGGTAGGCAAGACTCCTAGGAAAAAATAGTCTGCCTTATTTTGGTCCTTGCTCATGAACTCCCCTAGCAGCAGCGTCTCCAAGGTATTTCCGTACACGCAGCTGGCACTGGCTTTTCCAATTTATCGAGCCAGAAGCCTGCAAAATACCAGGTATTGTGAGGGCACAGGGACTTTGCATAAGCCTTCGGTTAATGTTAGTTGTTCTTATGGGAGTAGTGGTTCCTTCTTAGCTAGTGGGAGGGAGGGTAATTTCCGTCTGTTACCAGCAGAAGAAATCTCTGTTAGGCAATCTTGAACTCACAGAGACCAGAGGTGGAGCAAAATGGTCCTTTATTTTAGTCATGCAATCACCTGTTAGTTCATACAACTGGTGCCCTGAAGTCTGCTTCATTACCGGTGGCCCTCACCCTTCTTTCTTAGCATGGCTTCTGTCTACCAGGGTCAGAGCCCCATCCTGGAGAGAGGGAAAGAGAGTGTCTTTCAGACTTAATGCTCTGGATGGTGGCCCATGTCCTTCTTCTGCTGAAGAGGCAATCCTATTCAAGACAGACAGTCTCTTCCTTATACCGTATTGCCTTCCTCTCAGAGCAATACTCCAGTGTATTATTATTATACGAACATTGTCTCTGTTTTATCATCTTTCTTGCCGGACACCTCCGATCCTATAAGGAATAAAAAAGAGCAAAGAAGGATGAGTGGAAAATAAAAATATGCCCTGCCATATCACTGCTGCTGTCATGCTTGCTATCATTACTATTATCTCTGTGTTTATTATTGGAGCTGGAGATCACAGCTCCCCCACTCAGATCTAAACTCCAAAGATTCAAAAAAGCCTGTGTCTTTCCACAATAAATGTTTGTCTCCATTTTTCCCCCTAGTGAATAACTCAAAAACCTTTATGGTTGCAAAAGTTCAGTTATTATAGAAAATGCCTTCATTTTCTAAATGAAAAGGAAAAAAAAAACTATAAAAAGTGTACTGTAATCCAGTAGCAGGTATCAGAAAAACAGTGGCAGGGATTTCAACAAGGTGAGGAGAATTGGTTTATAACACATTAAACCCAAGCATTAGGAGAGATTAGAAAAAAATTAGAAACCAGAGCATTGGAAAGCTGATTCCAAAGCTGGCTTACAACTGAAAGCAATACCTACACAGAACTGAGCCAAGAAGCAAATGGTATGGAGGTCCTTCTGGCTGTTCTGTTCAGAGCCAGGACTGGTTTTGGGGTCCAGGGCATCCTTCGTTGCAGGGTAGGATCAAAGAGAAATAAGTCCCCCCGTCAGAGGCTATAGGAAAGGAGAGCTGATATTACCATCATTTGTTATGAAGAATTCCTTGTTCACATTTGATTGCAGGAAGAAATTTCTCTTATTTTTAAAGTTTTATTTATTTTGAGAGAGAGAGAGAGAGAGAGAGAGAGAGACAGAAAGAGAGTACAAGCAGGGGAGGGGCAGAGAGAGAGAGAGAGGGAGAGACAGAATCCCAAGCAGGCTCCTCCCTGTTAGTGCACGACCAGAGACTGGGCTCCACCTCATGAACCTTGAGATTGTGACCTGAGCCGAGATCAAGAGTCCTATGGTTAACCAGCTGAGCCACCCTGACGCCCGAGGAAGAAAACTCTCAAAAACATTCAAGAATACAACCTTTTAGGGGCATGTGGATGTCTCAGTCGGTTAAGTGGCCAACTCATGATCTCAAGTCAGGTCATGATCTCAAGGTGGTAAGATTGAGTATGGAGCCTGCTCGGGATTCTCTCTCTCTCTCTCTCTCTCTCTCTGCCCCTCCCCTCTGTGTGCATGCACTCTCTCTCTCAAAATAAATAAGTAAACTTTAAATAAATAAGTAAATAAATATTAATAAATATTATACTTATTATAAATACATAGATAATAATAATTAATAGATAAATAAATTCTGAAGATTTCAATGGCGGTGGTACCTTTTTAACGTTTCTTGGATGTAAGTTATTATTTTAGTCTCCAATTCAACTTTGAAAACTGCTTCCCAAGTCCCAGCCTGCCCCCAGAGAGGGACAAAGGTGAGTTTTCAAGTCAGAAAATAAACCCTTGTAAAAATATATTTTTTCTGTGTTCAGATTATAGCACAATATGTGTACATGGGTAGCTTTCACGAATAGCACAAACTTCCTAATTATACTGTATGGGCCTGCTATATTTTCTTCCTTACCTTCCAGGGGAGAGTTAGGTATTGATACATTATTCATGTCTGCTCAGATCACAGTAAACCTAATGGACATCTTGCCTGCCTCACATCCAAGGTGAGAGGAAAGGGGGGGGGGGCGTGTACCTTACAGTTACTACTCTTCCTGGTTCCCTTCTCCACCGAGCAGCCTGCGGGATTCTTTAAGACAATGGTTCTCAGCAGGGTACCTTCCACAAGACAACTGGCATTGTCTGAAGACATTTTGGCTTGGGGGATGGGGGTTCTACTGGCATCAGGTGGGTAGAAGCCTCAGGTGCTGCTAAACAGCCCAGGGGAACACTCCCCACAACTAAGAATTATCTGACCCCAAATGTCAATAATGCTGCAGTTTGGGAAACTACTTCGAAACCTGAGTTAGATCATGTTGCTTTTTGTGCCTAAGTCACTCCAACAGCTTGCCCCCACACTGAGAATGAAATTCGCCTCTTTTGAAATTGCTTGTTTATAAATAAATAAGCAAAACACAAACAAACAAGCAGCAGGATTCGTTTGCCATCCTCTGCGATCTTGTTGAAAATAAATCTTAAGTTGAACCAAAAGGAACTATGGGATAAACGTCATATGATTGAGGACAGAACATTCACATCTAAAGGTTGCTGGACTTCATAGCTGGGTAAGGTGTGGAAGAAGTCCATTTTAGGTAGTGACTAATGTTATGCCCAGAATTCGTGATCCCCAAATACCGCCAGGGAGCCGAGTCCGATGCAAAAGCAAAAGAGCCTTTATTCGAGCTAGTTCGAGCTCAATCCCCTACCTGCACCGACGCAGCGGTGAGATACCAGGGAGAGAGAGCGAGTTCCAAAAGCACAAAGGTTTTATTGGGGTCTAGGGGCAGTTGGTGAGGCTGTGGCCTCAGCAGATTGGCTGGGGAAGGGTCCGAGTCCTGTTAGGCAGGTGAGGGGGGGGGGGGGGGTTACTCAAGGGGAGGAGGTGTGGTCAAGGTGAAGGACACAGAACAAGATGGAGTCCCCCGGTGTAGGCCCGCCCTTTCAACTAATATGATCAAAGAAGCAACAGTGGGGAAACAAAAGACACGTAAGCAGTGACTAAGCCAGCTGGAATCGGGGGTTCAGATATGGGAGGCAGTAGTAGGGAAGGGAATGAAAAGTCAGATGGATTTACTTTGGAGGGTTCTAAATGATGTGAAGCCGTGGAAGATTCTCAGACCAAGCCACAAGTAGATTGTTCTGGCAGCATAGGGCACTACGGATTAGAGAAGAATGAGCGGAGACAGGAAACAGGAAATTTACAAAAATCATCTGAGTGAGACGTCACTTGCACCTGAATAAGAGTGAAGGCAGTGAGAATGGACAGGAAGGTGGCAGGACATTCACAGTTCGCGAGGGTTTTAAAAATCCATCCAGGAACAATTGGTAAGTGCCAAGTGGGCCAGAAAAAAGAACTCGGTGCTAAAAATATAAGAAAGAAATTCCCACTCTAGAAACTCCTAGTTCCGTGAACATGATTCATTCATTCGTTCATTCATGGCTAAATATTTAATGACTGTCCATATGTGCCAACCAAACTTTTAGGGTGTTTGCAATTCAGCAAAGAACAAAACAAGTAGATGTCTCCCTCGTGAAGTTGATATTCCGGTGGGGAAGATAGATAGTCAACAAGTATGAGAACACAAATGTTCAGTTCTATGATTTTGGTAAGTAAATATTGAGAGCCCAGCCTCTAGTCCAGATTCTTGGAGGAGAAACAAAAGTACATTTGAAGCATAAGCTCAGAGTCTTATGGCCTTGCTGGCAAGGCAAAACTGATGCACAGGACACAGACAATGACATGAGACAACATAAGATAGCACCATATGGTTTACAAAGCTTATACCACCTCACTTATTTGACCCTCACAAGTACTCTTTGAAGTAAAAGTGTTGATGGCTCTATTACAGAAGAGGAAACAGAACCTCAGTGATTTATCAATCGAAGCCCCTAGAGCTAAAAAGCAGCAGAGCTTGTACCCTCTCTAGCCATGAGGCATCGCCCTGCTCATCCCCCAGGAGTAGAAGGGCACCTGTTGCCAGCTATGACCTCCTAAGGCCACATGCGTCCACCGACGAGTGTTTCTTTGCTAATGCTGCTTTTAATCTCAACCAGTAATTCAGGTGTGATCCAAGGACACGGGTCATCCTTAAGACAGTATGTAGATTCAGATTCTGGTTCCCACAGTGCCAGATTACAAGGAGACATCATTTCTGGCGGCTCTGTGGGTAACTGGAGCCAGAGTGAGAGGCAGTTAAGTAAAGGCACATGGAGGCATCCGATTTACTCCCCGCCTTCTTTATCATTTCACCATCATCAGGGGCCATTTGGGGAGCTGCCATTTAGGACACGGCTTCCAGAAATTCGTTTTAAAATCTCAACTTTTCTGCGGCACCTGGGTGGCTCCGTTGATTACCTGCCCGACTCCTGATCTCAGCTCAGGTCACGATCTCATGGTTCGAGCCACGCTCTGGTTCCTCGATGACAGCACGAAGCCTGGGATTCTGTTTCTCCCTCTCTCTCTCTCTCTCTCTGCCCCTCCCCTGCTCTCTCTCTCTCTCTCTCTCTCTCTCTCAAAATAAAGAAATAAACTTAAACAAATCTGAACTTTTCTTTCAGAGGCAGCATGACTCAGTAGCAAGGCTGGAGTAAAGTAGCATGCCGGAGTGGTTACAATGTCGTGTATATAAACAACCTACAGTTTGGACACTGAGGATCTTGATTCAAGTCAGATTAGATGCTTCATAGAATGTGACTTTGGGAACCAAAGAACCGTTATCAGACTCAGCATCTTCCTGTGTAAACTGAGGAGTAGGACCATAAAGTACCATGAACCATGTAAAGAGCATTAACTGAAGGTGTAAAAATGTATTGTTAACTTTGGTTACTCGCGAGGTATTTTTCTCTTGCATATTTCCGTATGGCGTGAGAAAAATAAAGACATAGTTGCGAAGAGCAAATGAGACAAGTATTGTAAATTATAATGATGGGTATGAGTGTAAGTTGTCATCACTGACAGCTATCACCCAAAAATCCTGCCTCACCAGGCAAAGACAACTCCTCTGGGTTTGTCTCTACAAATCCATGTGCCTGCCCAGTACCCAAGATAAGGTATCCCACGGGACTCAAGAGTGTAGGCTTTAAAGAGCGTCTGGGTGGCTCAGTCGGTTAAGCGTCCGACTTCGGCCCACGTCATGATCTCATGGTTCATGAGTTCGAACCCCGAGTCAGGCTCTATGCTGACAGCTCAGAGCCTGAAGCCTGCTTCTGATTCTGTGTCTCCCTCTCTCATTCTGTCCCTCCCCCACTCATGCTCTGTCTGTCTCTCTCTTAAGAATAAACATCTTTAAAAAAGAGTATAAGCTGTACAGTCTAGAAAACTGAGATTTGAATGCTAGCTCTACCCCTTTGCAAGTATTTAAACTAAAGTCCATTTCCTAAAACCCTATTAGAATCATGTCGTGGTGGGGCACCTGGGTGGCTCAGTCGGTTGAGTGTCCGGCTTCTGCTCAGGTCATGATCTCACAGTTTATGATATTGGGCCCCACATCGGGGCTGACAGCTCAGAGCCTGGAGCCTGCTTCGGATTCTTTGTCTCCCTCCCTCCACCCCTCACCCTGCTCGTGCTCTGCCTCTGTCTCCTTCTCAAAAATAAATAAACATTAAAAAAATTAAAAGAAAAAAAAGATCATGTTGTGGTGTTTTACTTCTTCCACTTTATCTGTCAAATGATCTTACATTTTTTATCCTCTCATCCCTTTGTTCCAGTATGGAATATTTACTTACCAATCTTTGTCTTCCATTCCATGAATTCTCTGTTTTTTAAATGTTTACCTATATTTGAGAGAGAGAGGAGAGAGAGAGAAAGAAAGAGAGAGAGAGTGGGGGAGGGGCACACAAGATGCCAAGTGGGCTCCACACTGACAGCAGAGAGCCCGGTGTGGGCCCCAAACTCATGAACCACAAGACCATGACCTGATCTGAAGTTCAGTGCTCAACCAACTGAGCCACCCAGGTACCCCAGTGAATTCTCTCTTAAGCTATGCTTAAGCTACTCTTTGGTCTGTCTATTGAGGGGTTTTTTTGTTTGTTGTTTCCTCATTCTATCTTTTGTAAATGTGTATTTAGCTCCTTGCCAAATATATCTTTGTTCATAAGTGCCTCTTTCTCACCATTGTCTCTGTAACATATTTTATCTCTTTGCACATTTACCCATAATTAACACCTGTATTGGAGTTCCATTTCCCAAAATTCATTGCCCATGATTTCTCTAATTAGCCCCATTAGTTGACTATTTTTCTAGCATTGTTTAAAAATGTGTGTGCTTTACAGCAAAGGAAACAACCAACAAAACTAAAAGGCAGCCAACGGAATGGGAAAAGATATTTGCAAATGACATATCGGACAAAGGGCTAGTATCCAAAATCTATAAAGAGCTCACCAAACTCCACACCCGAAAAACAAATAACCCAGTGAAGAAATGGGCAGAAAACATGAATAGACACTTCTCTAAAGAAGACATCCGGATAGCCAACAGGCACATGAAAGATGCTCAACGTCGCTCCTCATCAGGGAAATACAAATCAAAACCACACTCAGATATCACCTCACGCCAGTCAGAGTGGCCAAAATGAACAAATCAGGAGACCATAGATGCTGGAGAGGATGTGGAGAAACGGGAACCCTCTTGCACTGTTAGTAGGAATGCAAATCGGTGCAGCCACTGGAAAACAGTGTGGAGGTTCCTCAGAAAATTAAAAATAGACCTACCCTATGACCCAGCAATAGCACTGCTAGGAATTTACCCAAGGGATACAGGAGTGCTGATGCATAGGGGCACTTGTACCCCAATGTTTATAGCAGCACTCTCAACAATAGCCAAATTATGGAAAGAGCCTAAATGTCCATCAACTGATGAATGGATAAAGAAATTGTGGTTTATATACACAATGGAGTACTACGTGGCAATGAGAAAGAATGAAATACGGCCTTTTGTAGCAACATGGATGGAACTGGAGAGTGTTATGCTAAGTGAAATAAGCCATGCAGACAAAGACAGATACCATATGTTTTCACTCTTATGTGGATCCTGAGAAACTTAACAGAAACCCATGGGGGAGGGGAAGAAAAAAAAAGAGGTTAGAGTGGGAGAGAGCCAAAGCATAAGAGACTCTTAAAAACTGAGAACAGGGGCGCCTGGGTGGCTCAGTTGGCTAAGCGTCCGACTTCGGCTCAGGTCACGATCTCACAGCCCGTGAGTTCGAGCCCCGCGTCGGGCTCTGGGCTGATGGCTCAGAGCCTGGAGCCTGCTTCCGATTCTGTGTCTCCCTCTCTCTCTGCCCTTCCCCCGTTCATGCTCTGTCTCTCTGTGTCTCAAAAATAAATAAACGTTAAAAAAAATAAAAAAGAAAAAAAAGAAAAAAAAAACTGAGAACAAACTGAGGGTTGATGGGGGGGTGGGAGGGAGGGAGGGAGGGTGGGTGATGGGTATTGAGGAGGGCACCTTTTGGGATGAGCACTGGGTGTTGTATGGAAACCAATTTGACAATAAATTTCATATATTGGAAAAAAATGTGTGTGCTTTATAAGTTTTGTCTGTGGGCTGATCCTCAGTGGTCCCTCAGAATTGTTTTCTAAGGGTTTTGCAGATGTTCCTGTGTTTGGAGAAGCCCTTAAGGGGCTGTTTTGTGAACACCCATGCTTGGGCCTAATAGAGCCCAGGCCAATGTTTACATTAGTTTCCATCTATGGGCTTTTACACAAAAGGATGTCATACACAGTCATATGTGGTTCAGCTTTTTTATTCAATTTCCCACAATTAACTCTGCTTATAGCCATGACTTGGGGAATTGACTTACTTTCTGGAAGCATCCTTGAGGTGATAGGTTAAAGTTTTCCAAAAGGGAGTCCTTTCTTGTCTTCCGGATTTTAAAGGGAACCATAGTTCCTATTCCAGTTACATAAGGAGTCTGAGACTTTGATACCAATTTCTATGAATGTGTTTAGACATCAGCCGTTAAGGCACATATCTTGTGCAATTGCTCTATGAGCCATGCAATTTCATGCACCTCTGAGACTACACCTCCATTGTGGTAGAATAGTTCATAAGTGTTTTTAAAAATTCTTAGCTTGGCTTGGTTCTATATTTAAATGACGGTGATAATTATAATAATCTCATCATTTTCATCAAGCATTTCCATCTGTTTAAAATTGAGGGAAGAGACTCGTGTAACTCATTTGTCCATCTCTACTGGAAGATCCTCCTTGACTTACTTTGGAGATGGTACTTTGTTCATTATAATCCTAGATTCAGTATAATTCTCTCCCATTCTTAAGACATCATAAAAATGAACAAACACAACATTATCTAAAATACCAAAATCTAAACTAGTAAGTTCTAATATTCTAGTTTAAAAAAAAAATCAAACAGATGAAGCCATCAGGGGAAACCATCTCAGTGGACCTCTCCTTTTGATGCTAAAACCGGAATTACTGCCAGCTCACTAATTTGTGAGAGAGAAAGAGAGACAGAGAGATAGAGTAACAAGAGACACTCCCCTAGGAACCACACGATTTCTGATACTGATAGTGATCACAGAGAACAGGAACTCCAGATCTGATCCTAACAGGAGACCCACCGAGTTAATTTTCATCCACTTTCCTTAAAAACAAAACAAAACAAAACAAAACAAAACAAAACAAAAAACAGGGGCACCTGGGTGGCTCAGTTGGTTAAGCATCTGACTTCAGCTCAGGTCACATCACCATCTCACACCTTGTGAGTTCGAGCCCCGCGTTGGGCTCTGTGCTGACAGCTGGAAGCCTGGAGCCTGTTTTGGATTCTGTGTCTCCCTTCTCTCTCTGTCCCTACCTCGCTCACACTGTTTCCCTCTAGCTCTCAAAAATAAATAGGCATTTTAAAAAAAACAAACAAATCAATGCAATTGTTTGCAAGTAGTTTATCATGTAGTTTTAAGATACATATTAAGAAAAGAACCTGGGGCACCTGGGTGGCTCAGTCAAGCATCAGACTCTTGATTTCCAATCAGGTCATGGGATCAAGCCCCAAGTTGGGCTTCTTGCTGATAACAAAGGAGTCTGCTTGGGATTCCTTCTCTTCCTCTCTATCTGCCTCTCCCCTGCTCTCTCTCTCTCTCTCTCTCTCTCAAAATAAATAAATAAACTTAAAAAAATGAATGTCATTAAAAAAAACACACAAAATTGGTGTTTGAGTAAGACACTTCACCCTGTAGTCTACATCCTATAATAGGCTTTTCAGCTTGAGTGATTTCCCTTTAAGGATTGGAAACCTATGAACTTTCTTTTCATAGGAGAACAACTAGTATACATTTGTAGACAGCTAGCCTGATCCTGAAATATTCCTGCAGCCAAAATTCAGGCTGCAGCTCATTTCTCAGGCTTCCAGTTTTGCCAAAACAATAGGCTAGATAACCAGAAAATGTCCTCACTTAGAACACTTAAGAGGTCTAAACAAATATATTGAACATCCTTTAAACTCATAGCTAAACTTGTGATTAAGTAAGAGAGATTCTCAGGTATCAGATATGAAGAGAATATTGAAAAGTACAAATGTCAGCAGGTAAGAGGTGGTTGCAATGGCCCTAGGAGGTGCCATCAGCTTCAATGATGTGTTTTATATTCTTATATTTTATTACCATGGTAGATGAAATCTTGGGCCAATGGGAAACAGGGAAAGGAAACGAACTCCTACATAAAGCTGAGACCCTTGACAGCTGGATTAGTAAAATATATCAAAAAGACTTTGTCTGAGTCTCCTTGGTATTTGAATGAGAAAACAGAATTCCCTTAAAAATTCATAACGATGCAACTGTACCACATAGATTTGGGGTCAAATGTAGAGCATCTGCATGGTGTGTGCACTTTTGAACAAAGAAAAGGATATTAAATTGATCCCAATTTGTAATACTTCAAAGCTCTTGCCAAAGAAAATTCGAAACCACCTTAGAAAAGCATGCCCTTTAGCCAAGTCATACAGGATTTCCACAGGAAAGGCCAGTGTAAGGAAGCTTCACATTAAAAAATGTAAAGGTCATGAGGAAACAACAAAACATGAGCAAGAGTCAGTATATACACACACACACATACATGCACACACACACATACACACACATGCATCTACACACATACACACATACACACACATACACACACACGCACAGAATTAGGCTACCAAGAACATCAGATTGTAGAATAATCTGAAATTATAAATAATTCTATTGAAAATTATTAATCATATAATATAAGGAATTAAGACATATAAGTAGTTTATGAAAAAAAAGAACAGAGATATTTGAGAAATAAACACCTAACACTTGCAGAGATAGAAAACCTTATCATTTAAATTAAAACAGAGCAAATGGGTTAAAGAACAAATTGGAAACAATTTCAGAGAGCTGGAAAATACAGGAAAGAAAATTACTCCTCATGATTACTGATGGGGCACCTGGATGGCTTAGCCAGGAGAGCATGAATCTCTTGGTCTCAGGGTTGCGAGTTCAAGCCCCATGTTGGACACGGAACCTACTGAAAAATGAAGAGAAACACTGAAAAATTAAAAGATAAAAAAATATAAAAGGAAAGTTAAAAAACATGGGGTTAGAGAGAAGATTTTCCATATATCTTGTAGGATTTCCAGACAAATAGGTCTTTGTGACCTTGGATTTAAGCAATTATTTATTAGATATGATATCAAAAGTACAGTGAGCAAAGAAAAGCAGACACACTGGATTTCATGAAAATTAAAACTTTTGTATTTTAAAAGACACAAGAAAATGGAAAGAAGTCACAAAATGGGAGAAAATATTTGCAAATCATGTGTCTGATAAGGATCTAAGCCATAATATGTAACTAATTCTCAAAACTCAACAATAAAAAGATAACCCAATGTTAAAATGGTGCAAAGGATGTAAGCTGATATTTCTCCAAAGATGATACACGAATGGCCAATAAGCACATGAAAAATGTTCAACATCATTATTCAGTGGGAAAATGCAAACCAAACCATGAGATACTACTTGATGCTTTCTAAAATATGTACAATAAAAAATGGCAATTACAAGTATAGATGAGGATATGCAGAAATTGTAACCCTCACACACTACTGGTGGGAATTTAAAATAGTGTAGCCATTTTGGACAATAGTGTGGAAGTTCCTCAAAAAGTTAAACATCGAGTTATGTTGTTATGTAGCAATTTTCCACTCTAGTAGACAAAATAGTTGAAAGCATGTCTACATGAAAGCTTATGCATAAATGCCCGTGGCAGCATTATTTATGTTAGTCAAAAAGTGGAAACAATTCAAATGCCCATCGACGGTTGAATGGATAAGCAAATGTGGCGTGTTCATATGATGAAATACTATTCAGCCATAGAAAAGGAAGTGCTGTCTCATGCTGCAGTGTGGATGACCCTTGAAAACATCGTGCTGAGTAAAAGAAGCCAGAAAAAAAATAAACAGTCACATATGGTGTGATACCATTTTTATATGTGATGACCATGATCAGCAAATCCATACAGACCTAGAAAGGATTAGTGTTCACCAAGAGCTGGTAGAAGAGGGTACTGAGGACCGCTAATGGACATGGCGTTACTTTTGGGGTGATGAAAATGTTCTCAAATTAGATAGCAGCAGTGGTTGCACTACTTTGTGAATGTCCTAAAAACCATTCGACGCACACTTTAAAAGTGTGAATTTAAGGTAAGTGAATTAGATCTCAAAAAAAAAAAAAAAAAGGAAGAAAGGAAATAAATAAAGGAGCCCACTGTACAAACTTGTCAAACTCTACTCACATCACATCTATGAATATCTCATGAGCCAAAGCATGCTACATGATGTATGGGGGACAGGGAATCATACTTTGTCCATGGAGGTAGTGGGGAAAGACTGGATATTTCCTGAGCAATAATCTAATGGACCACAGACCATAATAAATCATAACTTTGGGTATATGAAATCATGGAGGAATAAAAATACTGGGCAAACTCAATATGTAAGGTCAGTGACTTAAAGCATTTTAAGGTTATTGTATTGATTAAGTGGAGGGTAAAATATTCATTAACTTTAGACTTAGTCAAGAAGCACATTACACCTCTAAGAATATATACATACATATATACCTATATGTATATACATATACACCTACATAAAACATGCACATACATGTATGCATATGAGTATGTGTGTGTGTGTGTGTGCACATGTAAATTCTAAAACAATAGGAAATAAAAAGGGAACAAGGATGACTTAATTCATTTGAAAAGGTGACAAAGAAGGGGGAAAAGAGGTAAAGAGAAAGACTAGGGCATAGAAAACACAAAGTGTCATAGTAGAATAATCCCAAATATATGAATAGTCACAATAAATGCCCCAAAGTCATCAGGGAAAACAAATTCTCCGCCGCAGTTTTTAAAATAATAACACCTTTATGTGTTACACACAAATGAGAGCAAAGGAGGCTTTTCACCTTATTGCTAACCAAATACAAATATCCACTCTCCCCCCACCTTCAAGTTTGGCTCTAACGATAACACTTTATTCGTGTTTGAAAGCACGTTGCTTCAAATCTTGATTTGAAGGGCCTTTAAGCTCGCTGTAGAATTTTCCCACGCTCATCCTCATATCCACCCCACACTGTGGGTGGCAAATAGGAAAAGCCAACTTTTTCAAGTGGAAAAAATGAGCAGGCCCAGAGAAATTTGCAAGTGATTTCCCAAGTGTATGTTGCGGAACGCTGGAACATAAAACACGTTATCTCCACGTGAAGATACAGCTGGGGTGAGTCTGTGACACGGAGCAGATCCGTGGTCCCTCCTTCCCTAACCTATTGCTTTCAATTGTCCGAAAGCACAGCCCAATTTGGAAGCCAGCGAAGCGAGGTTCGGAAAAGTAGGCAGGACACTGTCTGAGGTCAGTTGCTACAAACCACAATTCCCCTCTCAGGTTCTGGACTTGGAGAGTATGGCTCACCATGCTCTCTGGTTTGAATGAAGTAAATAGACAAAAATATCCCAAGCATTTCATAGAATTGTGTTGGGAAAAAAATAAAACAAAACAAAACAAACAAGCAAAGCAAAACAAAACAAAACAAAAAAAACCAAAAAAACCCAAGCTTATCTGCTGTCGTTTAACCGCTAAAAAAAAAAAATCCCCTTGTCCCTGAACTCGCACTGTGCCATATAGGCTGCAAACCACATATAAAAATGGAATTCTAGACAATGGCCATATTAAAATATAACCACAGAGTGAAATGAAAAGGAAGAATCTAGAATCTACCAAACAACAGAACTTGGGGCTACCAGAGTGACCAAGAAATTCCCTAGCCTATCAGGGATCAACATTCCCATCTTCGGACCTACAGTATGTGATGATCATCATGGATATATGACAACCACTGTATATTATTTACCAGTATTTTCTTTTCCAAAGAGAAGGTTTATACCATCTATACCTCCACAGTGTGCTGGATGAGTCAGGTGTGGATAAATTTATAATCTAGACATATATCAAAAGACAAGGAGATGTTACATCCCCACGGGGCCAAGAGAGTTACATATCAGCTAAGGAGGAATATTGGACTTGAACTTTCTCCCTTTGAGTGAGTTTTATGTATGGGAAAGTAGATGTATGATTTATTTTGAACAGCAGAGATGTAGACTTTCCAGGATGCCTGTGATTATCATCCCTGCATTCATTTCTCCTCCTTTTGGAAAAAAGACCCTGAATTTCCTTTGGAAACTATCCCACCTCTTTTCTCAGTCCTACAGATTGGGTTGGATTGACCACACACCTACTCAATGGACCCTGAGTAGCTTAAGCCAATAGGAGAGATTCCATTTCCCTATTCATTCAAATCGTTGGCAGAATTCAATTCCCTATGTTTATAGGACTGTGGCCCCCGTTTCTTGGCTGAATGTCAGCTGAGGGCCATTCCCAGCTACTATAGATTGTCTGCATTCCTTAATTCGGGGCCCCCTTCCTCCATCATTAAAGCCAGCAACATAGGGTTGAGTCCTTTTCAAGCTTGCAGCGTCCTTTTTTCTTCCATCAAATCTGTCTGACTTTTCTGTCTTCCTCTTCTACATTTAAGTATGCTTGTGCTTAGATTGGGCCCACCTCAATAATCCAGGGTAATCTCAGAGTTCATACCCTTAATCAGATCTGCAAAGTCCCTTTCACCATGTAAGTAACATAGTCATATGCTCCAGATATTCTAGTCTAGACATTTGGGAAAAGGGAGACATTACTCTACCTGCCGTAGCATTGTTACTATAGTTTTTAACAGGATTTCAACAGAATTTGTTTTGGATACAGAAATCACAGTCTGAATGTTTATAAGAAGCGACTCCGTCTACTCTTCAAATTAACTAAGCATGTTGTTTGTAACATTTGCACAAAGTGAAAACAGTACTCATTACAAGTCTACTGATGTGTGACATGTACTTTACATCTGAGTGACATCTCCAAGTACATAGTGTTACTAGTATGGGAATAGTTTACCAATAACAGAAATCTTCCACTTTGGGTCACTAAAGTGAATAATCATGGATTATTCCTCTCTGCCTAATGGATCATCATATCCACATCTCCAAATTCTATTTAGCTGGATATGGCCAGGCCAGTAGGACTTCCTAAAAAATATGGAAACCATCATCTTCATATTAAGGTTTGTCCTAATTGTTTTTATCTGGTCTATATCAGAGCCAAATGCATTGTGTTTAATTTACTAAATTCAAACCTACCTTCCTGGGTGGCTCAGCCGGTTGAGCATCATCTCTCTGCTGTCAGCTCAGAGCCCACTCCGGATCCTCTGTCCCTGCTCCCCACCCCACCCCCCGCCCCTCCTCCACTCATGCTCTCTTTCTCCCAGAAATAAGTATTTAGAAAGAAAGAAAGAAAGAAAGAAAGAAAGAAAGAAAGGGTAATAAATAACACTGGGGATAAGAGGCTCAAAGTTCCGGTCTCTACTTTTCCTGTGCCCTTGGGCATGTCACTTCATTCCAGAGGATTTTCTCATTTACTAAAGGAAAGAGGGAAGAGAAAATAATTTCTTAGGTAACTTCTAGTTCTGGAAGTCTATGTATTACTAACTATATCAGATATAGAATCCAAAGAGTATTTTGAAATCCCTCACTCTTATTGAATTTGCCAGTTAAATCAGGACCCAATGGAATAACTATCTGTTAATACTTAAAAACACACAAAAATAAAAAAAATTTAAATCCTAAAAATACAAAAAAAAAACCCACAAATAATGGGTGTTAACTAGACCTATTGTAAAGATTATTTCACAACATATATAAATATCAAATCATTATGTTGCACACCCGCAACTATATGTCAATTATATCTTAATTTTAAAAGGAAGGGGAAACAGAGAATCCCAAGCAGGCTCCGTACTGTCAGCACAGGGACTGAAACCCACAGACCACAAGATCGTGAACCTCAGCCGAAATCAAGAATCAGACTTAACCGATTGAGCCACCCAGGCATCCAGTCAATTGTAAAAGGTTAAATAAATAAATAACATAGTAATATTCACTATTAGCTATCGAAAATTGCATTTTGCTTTTTACAACCTATCTTCTGAAAAATCACTTCTCTGAGCTCTTAAAGAGAGTACCTTTCCTTTCACAGAAGGGGCCGTATGTTGTCAGGTAAGCAGGCACTATCTGCACTAGACTACCTGCATTCAAAGTCCAGGCTCTTACTTAGTAGCTGTATAATTGTGGAAAGGTCACTTAGCCTCCTTCTGCTTCAGTTCCCTCAGCTACAAAATAAAGACAATAATTTATTTTGATTGTATCCATATGAGACGATGGATGTTAACTCACTATGGATACCATGTGGCAATGTATGTGAGTCCAACCCTCATGCTGTATACTTGAAACACATATGGGGACATACGTCAATTATATCTCAATAAAACCTGGATGAGGTAAAATAATAAAAACACTCTCACAAGTAACAGAGTGCAGTCAGTGAGTTAATACAATGCACTCTCACTACAGAGTGAGACATGTAACAAATCCCGAATAAATGAGAGTTACTATTATTGCAAGACTTACAGATTCAGTTCTCATAAATGAAAAGTCTACCATTGTGAGATGATCATAGGGCCCATTCTTGAATTTACATGTCCTATGTCCAAATGCCTGGGTTTCTCAAATAAATTTTCAGCAGAAATAACAGCAGGGAAGATAAGGAAAACACATACGAAGGGGCACTCCTTGTAACAGTGGGGGTAAAGCTTAATTGAGCTAAAATTGTTTTCTTTTTCTGTTTGCATTTTAAGCATTTGAGAGTTTTTAAGCAAGTCTTGGAGCTGCTAGAACAAATTATGAGGCTTCTGATTCTACACTGAAAAATGGAAGGGTGGGGGTGAGGTCATTGTTAAGCAGGCTTTAAATTCCTGTGAGGTCCTAGACATTAGCTCTTAGTGATACTCAGGCCAGGACTTGAGGCAGGCTCTGGGGGTTGAACTGCATCTTCTGAGAAGACACTATTGTGCTTCCCTGCAAACTTTAGACCTTCACCCGATTTGTACGTTGGTGGCACTAACAAGCCCAGTGTGCATTTCCTGGGGCCCCTGGGTGGCTCTGTCTGTTGCGCTACCAACTCTTGGTTTCTGCTCAGGTCTTGATCTCACAGTTGGTGAGATCGAGGACCCCATGGGCTCTGCTCTGACAGCACAGAGCCTGCTTGGGATTCTCTCTCTCTCTCTGTCCCAACCCTGCGCGCTCTCTCAAAATAAGTAAATACACTTAAAAAAGAAAACAGGAAAGTGTGTCTTCGGTCATTCCTTCCTTCAAGGGTGATTCGTACAGCCCAGGTCTTCTCTGCAGAGACAGTACAGGAGCGTACGTGGTGACCAGCATGAATCGTGGTTTCTTCTGGGACTCCTCCAAAATAAAAAGAGTTCCGTGGTAAGGAAAGCTTGGTAGTCCTAGAATAAGTGATGATGTTGATAAGAAGAAACATTCGTGTGTTTATTAAGTATCAGCACTTTATTTTTTAATGTTTATTTATTTATTTTGAGAGAGAGAGAGAGAGAGAGAAAGTAGGGGAGAGGCAGAGACAGGATGACAGAGAATCCCAAGCAGGCTCCACACTGTCAGCCCAGAGCCTAACATGGGGCTCGAACCCGTGAACCATGAGATCATGACCTGAGTCCAAATCAGGAATCTGATGCTTAACTGACTGAGCCACCCAGGGGCGCCTGAATGCCAGTGCTTTAAATACACTGTGTAACTCGATCCCTGTCACTAATCAGTAAGGTGGAAATATCACGCCCATTTTCTGTGGAAGAAAACCAACACACGCCAAGCTCAAGCAACTGGCACACGATCACAACATTATTTAAACCCGTGTCTCTCTGCGTTCGGAGACCCTGATATTGACTGCCCTACTTTATTGCCTCCATAAAGACTGCAGGGAGGGCCCCTGCCACCCCTCCTAACCTCATCCCCAGAGGTGGTCTCTCACTTGGCTTGTCTCACTTTTCATCGGCATCCAGCTTCACATCCCCTATTTGTGTTTACTTAGGAAGGGCTTTGCTCCAGTGATTAAGGACCTAAGGCGGATAATTACCCTGTGATTTGCAAGCAGTGCTGTGGCTGGTATTTCTCGAGCTAGCATCGCCATATAAATATTACCTGTGTGCTGTGTCAGCTTATTGCCCACCTTGAGAGCAATCTCCCTGTTAGTTTTATGGCACATTAAGTCTCCTTTTGGAATGAATTGAGTTTGCACGAATGGGATTGGTTACATCAGAATAAGAGAGTAAACAGCGGAGATGACTGGAAAAGCTATAAAACAGAAGCATTAGCCAAAGGAAAGGGAGGGGGGAGGAAGGAAGGGGAGACACTGAAAGGAGAGGTTCAAAATGATAAACTGATTGAAATGGGGTGACTGTCTGAGCAGATCATACCCAAGGCAGAGAGTATGACCGTTACCAAGAACAGTGAGTCAGAGGATGGGATGACACTTAGCTCTACAGGAAGGAAATTACTTGGAGAAGAGAGCGGGGAGAAGAGAATCATTACTATTTATTAAATGTCTACGATGTGTTTCTCCCTGTACCTTCAAGCCAGCATGAGGGCCCAAACAGGCACCCCTGAAGTCTCTCGACTTGCCCCCTACGGACGGCACCATCACCGAAACCATCAAGGGAAATTAAGCACCATGAGCCAAGCACTTATCACACAGTATGGTCACTACTAGTCTGCTCACACTTCAACTATATGAAGCCAGAAAGCATCTCCTGGATCTTGGTATACCTAGTAACTAACACCAAGTTCTCCATAAGCATCTGTTTATTCAAAAGAAAATAAAGCGAATGCGCTGAGCAAGAAAGCCTCTCTATGAAAGAGCAGAGAGAATTGGAGTTCTTGGTGTGAATTTCAGGACAAGAATCATAGCCATTCAAACACAGTTCAGTTTACTAATTTTAGGATATTGGGGGCACCGAGTTTGATCAGAGTCTCTAACTTAAATCATCTATTAACTTTGAGATTGGTTTGTGTTACAGGTGTGAAATTATGATAGTACAAGAAATACAATATTTCTTCTATTCACCACTACAGAGGTGTCTCTATGATGTACCATTAAGGGAAAAAAAAATGCACAGTGGGGAGAAGTGTTTTAAAAGAGAGCACACAAACATGTGTGCTGTTTGCTCGTTTTAAAAAATAATTGAGGGTGCATGGTTGGCTCAGTTGGTTAAGTGTCTGACTCTTGATTTCAGCTCAGGTCATGATTTCATTCATGGTCGTGAGATTGAGCCCTGAGTCAGGCTCTGCACTGGGCCTGGAGCCTGCTTAGGATTCTCTCTGTCTCCCTCTGCCCCTCCCCTGCTTTCTCTCTGTCTCAAAACATAATACATAAAATAAAAATAAAAATAAAAATTGTTTTAAATTGACAAATTGAAAAATAAAATGGTAACCTATGGGAGGGAGGAAGAAGGTCTAAGGGACAGAGATTGAAGCTAGAAATATCTAAATATATCTTGTTTTATATGTTTTATCTCAGGATCAGATATTTAATATAAATAGAAAATAAAAATAAAATTTAAAAAGCAGTTCCTAAAAATCAAAAGCATAGTAAAACAAAGGAACTGAGCTGTGTATTGAGTTAGTAGCATAGCCATACATAGAAGAATTATTTCAAGCAATGTAAAACATTTATTATACTGAACATCTCTAGTGGCATATATCCTAAACAGTAAGATTACTTTTAAAGTTTTTTAATGTTTATTTATTTTTGAGAGAAAGAGAGAGAGACAGAGACAGGGAGAGAGAGAGAGCGTGTGCACATGGGGGAGGGGGAGAGAGAGAGGGAGACAGAATCTGAAGCAGGCTCCAGGCTCCGAGCTGTCAGCACAGAGCCCGATGTGGGGCTCGAACCCATGAGCTGTGAGATCATGACCTGAGCCAAAGTCAGACACTCAACCGACTAAGCCACCCAGGCACTCCAACAGTAAGATTATTTTTAGAAAGTCTTAGTGACCATGCTTTCGAGGTGGCACTGACATTGTTATTCTGAGACTGTCATGAATTTTGGAATTTCACACATTAACCATTAAGCTGGTGACACTGCAAACTGAGCTTTTTGACATAACAGGATGTTATATAGATATAAGATTGAAGAAATTAAGGCTAAAACTTGGTAACCCTAAATTTTAATTGGAATTTTATCTTTATAAATACATGTAAATAAATATGCATGTATCTGACACACATTTTCATGTTTATACACACATACATCATGTATACGTGGATGTACATAAACACACATATTTCCTCCCCCTATTATGCTGTCCACCTAAAAGACCCAGAAACAAAGTAGCAACCAGTGCCCCTACCACACAGATTCTGGTCTTAAATACCTGGGGTCTTTGAAAAAACAACTTTAAAAAAAACTTTTTTTAATGTTTATTTATTTTTGAGAGAGAGAGTACGCTCAAGTTGGAGAAGAGCAGAGAGAGAGGGAGACACAGGATCTGAAGCAGGCTCCAGGCTCAAAACTGTCAGCTCAGAGCCCGACCTAGGGTTTGAACTCATGAACGGTGAGATCATGACCTGAGATGAAGTCGGATGCTTAACCAACTGAGCCACCCAAGCACCCTGAGAAATTTTGAATTTTAGATCTTGAACAAGAATTGTACAAGATTAGCTTATGATATTTCATTATACCATAAAACAAAGAAGTATTCAAGTACTATGTTGCAAAAAATAAAAAACAAAAACAAACAAAACAAAACAAAACAAAAAACCCACAATGACTGTGTTGCTGTTTTACGTACTAACACATTTTGGAAACAAACAGAAAAGTGTTTTTGTTAATCACTATTTTTGTGTTTCCACTATTTTCTCCCGCATTACTGTAACACACACACACGCATACACACATACCATAAATTTATGGTGGATAACATAGCATGGTTACATTTGGAGGGAGGAAAAGAGTAAACCCACTAAAAGTCCATTTAGATAAATAAAAAGTACCCTCTATGTCTGGCATAGGGTCTCCTAAATCTACTCTCATTTAAAATTGTTGGGGCGCCTGGGTGGCGCAGTCGGTTAAGCGTCCGACTTCAGCCAGGTCACGATCTCGCGGTCTGGGAGTTCGAGCCCCACGTCGGGCTCTGGGCTGATGGCTCAGAGCCTGGAGCCTGTTTCCGATTCTGTGTCTCCCTCTCTCTCTGCCCCTCCCCCGTTCATGCTCTGTCTCTCTCTGTCTCAAAAATAAATAAACGTTGAGAAAAAAAAAAAATTAAAAATAAATAAATAAATAAATAAATAAATAAATAAATAAATAAAATTGCTGTTACATGTTACTGATTAACTTAAAGACGTGGCCATTCATTGGCTTTTTATTTTATCTTTTGTTTCAAATAAATAGTATTTTCAGTTGTTTTGTTTTGCGCACATTATGTGCTCTACTTTTCACTACCAAATTAAGCACGGGGTAATTTTTATGCTTTTACCAAAATCAATAAAAGGTTTATGTTGCCTTTAATACAAATTAAATACAGAGGAAACTGGGTAGAATCAGCTGCAAGGCCGTTTCAATTACACAATTTATATTAAAACCTCTCACAATTTTTAAAAATTTGCCCTATTTTGAAAAGTTACATTTTATATATTTGATGTTTTATTGGTGCATAAATGCTCACAATTGTTATCTCTTTATTGGAGACTGTGCTTCAGCAGTATAAAATAACCAGCCTTTTCCCATTGAATGTTTCTTACCTTGAGTTCTACTGAGCTGGAATAAAAATTTTCTCCCATGCGCCCGTTTTCCTGGTGCATTTCTTTTAAGCAGTACAGGCTTGAACTTTGCATTTTATCCAGTCAGCAAATTTTATGATAGTTCCCCTCTACCTATAGAATTTCACCAAAGATAAATGCCCCTAAACCAGAAAAATTACCCCTTTCAGCTCAACTTTGATACAACAAAGGGAAAGAGCCTGACTACATACTCTGTGGCCTCTTAAAAGATGGCTATTCAGGGGCACCTGGGTGGCTCAGTCGGTTGAGCCAATTTGGCCTAGGTCATGATCTCACAGTTCCTGAGTTGGAGCCCTGCATCAGATTCTGCTTCGGATTCTGTGTCTCTGACTCTCTCTCTCTCTCTGCCCCTCCCCTGCTCTCTCTCTCTCAAAAATCAATAAACATTAAAAAACAAAAAAGATGGATATTCAAATGTGGTCTGTGGACCTACCTGCATCAGAATCAGCTGAGATGTTTGGAAAAAGGTAGGCTGGGGGCTCCACCTCAGAGGTGAAGTCTGCATCTTTGGGGGGTGGAGTCCTGGCATGTGCATTTTCAGCAAGTTCCCTGGGTGATTCCTACAGTCATTAGAGCTTGAGAACCACTGACCAAAAGGCTAGTGAAAAGGTACACTAAGTTTGCTTCTTATTTATTTGGATGCTTTTAAAAAGAAGGGTTTCAAATGAACTCTTTCTCTGGACAGGAACAGTTAAAGAGTTAATAAGAAGAATTTGGCAAGATTGATGGAGAAATTTGTTTTCCTATTCCCCCTCCTCACCAACTCAGGGTAACTGAAGATAAGAGAGGTATAGTGTTTGAATTTGCCCTCTGTCCGGCTTTCTCCTGCATTTTTCTCCCACTTTGCCCAAATGTTTCCCATTTCTACCTTTCTTCCATTGTTAGTTCTGGCTGCTTGCCTATTTATATTTTACGATCCTGGCCTATAGGATCTTTTGTGTAAACAAACCAAGGCTCTTTCTCAGATTTTTTTTTCTTGCAAAAGGGAGAAAACACATATTTGAAATAATAACAGTGTGTTAACATGCTCTGATTACATAATCAAGGTTTCTTCCTTTTTTTTTTTACTTCCTATGCAAAAGTTTCAATTTGCCAGGCCAAATATCTCAGTACTTTTGCTGTCAATCAGTGAAGCTATAATATGTAATTCAATCATCATGCATTTCTTTCCCCACTGAACAAACATTTACTGACTTTTTAGATTAATCTTTTGGCTGAAGAACTCGCAACATTGTCAAACACATAGTAGAGTATAATAACTAGATTGAGCCTCTTCCCTCTGCCCAAGGCATTAGTGAGGCAAATTTCTGTTTATTCAGTCTGTTTTATTAGGTCAGGTCATCAGCATGGGATTCTGCGTAAGCTTTAAATGACATCTCAATTCATTGGGTACACTCCTAATGGAATTCTATACACTTTTCCCTTGGGAAATACTTCTCTTGCAGGCCCCTAGGAAGTAAAGTCACCAGCAAAGTCACTAATGGGTTCAGAATATCTATTAGCAAATAAAGGTTGCGTTTAATCCTTGGAGACATTGCACAAATGAAGTAAATGGACTTGTAGAGAGTATATACTTTACCCTTTAATTTCTACATATAAAAAAACCTGAGGTGCCCAGTGATGGAAAATTTTTTTGCTCAAGGCCAAATCATGAGTAACAAGGCTCAAAAAAAAAAAAAAAAAAAAAAAAAAGAGTTAGTCCAGTGTTATATTATTGGTTGTGCCATGCTGTGAATGGGCTGTGTCAGAATATAATTTTTCACATATCAGTAAAACTTTTCTTTGGACCCACTGATTCTTTACCTGTTTGTAAAAACCGTCATGCACGTGTTCTACAATGAATTCCTTAACCCTCTGTTTTTCCATCCCTATGACTATCAACAAGTCCTGTGAACACTACTCTTCAAGTAGATTCCACATTCAACCACTTGCGCTAGTTCAAGTCCCCAACATCTTTGGCTGTGATATTGTGATTTATCCTAAGAAATATGTAGTTGGTCTTCATCCTGTCATTGGCAGAGAGCTCCAAAAGCTCTTGGAATCATCCTACCTGATAAAAGCGATAAAGGTGTCTTTTGTTATGTTAATGAGGTGGCTTGAAGGGCTGGTGGGAAGCCATTGGGGAGTTGGAAAGGTCCCTCCTCTCTCCTTCCCAACACACACACTTCCTGAGCTGGAGGTTGAATCCATCCTTTCCTGTGTACTGAAGTCCCCATAAAACCCCAAAAGGGCAGAATTCCGAGAGATTCTGGGTTGGTGAGCTCACATACGAAGCTGCTGGGAAAGCCCAGCCTGGAGAAGGCAAGGAAGCATGGAGCCCTTTCTCCCTGCCTTGCCCTCTACATCCCTTTCATCTGCTTGTTCCTGAGTTAAATCTTTTCATAATAAATCAGTGATCCAGAGAGTAAAAGGGTGTCCTGAGTTCTGTGAGCCACTCTAGCAAATTAATTGCACCCACCCAGGGGCTTGTGGGAACCTCTGATCTATAGCCAGCGAATCAGAAGTACAGGTCACAACCTGAGCTTGGGACTGGACTGAAGTCTGAAGTGCTAGCTAGGGTCGGGGGCAGACTTGCAGGACTCAGCCCTCAACCTGTGGAATCTGATACTGTCTCGGATACTCGCACGGAGAGCGTCAGAACTGGGTTGAATTGTGGGACACCCAGTTGGTGTCTTGAGCATTGCTTATTGGTGTGGTGACCTCCACCACTCTCACACACATAGATACACACTGGAATTGGTCATCAGAACACCATTTTACCTGCCTAGTCTTCAGCTATCACTCATCCCAGGTGATCTCCCCACTTCTCTCCATGGCTTCCCTACCACTGTCACCCAGATCAATTCCCTACCCTGGAGCCAAAGTCAGTGATCTCAAAATGACAGTCTTTGATGAAAACACCCAATGGATTCCCTATTCCTCTTGGCATAGAATCAATTTATTATCAAATCCTACAAGGTGTGATAGCATATGATTTGTGCCTAACTCCCTGACCTTACCTCTTACCACCCTCCCTCTTGCACATTTAACCAGAGGCACCCAGGTCTCTTATGGTTTCTCAGACATGCCAAGCTCACTTGCTCCTGAGCCTTTGTACTTGCTCTGCCAGAAATGCTCTTCCTTCAGATTCCACTGGTTCATTCCTTTGCTTTTTTTCTGCTTCCTATTTAAATGTTGCATCATTGGGGCACCTGGGTGGCTCAGTCAGTTAAGTGTCTGACTTTGGCTCAGGTCATGATCTCACAGCTCGTGAGTTCAAGCCCCATGTCGGGCTCTGTGCTGACAGCTCAGAGCTTGGAGCCTGCTTTAGATTCTGTGTCTCCCTCTCTCTCTGCCCCTTCCCTGCTCATGCTCTGTCTCTCTCTCTCTCTCAAAAATAAATAAACATTAAAAAAAATGGTTAAATATTACATCATTACAGAGAACAGAATGTGGTTGCCAGAGGGGAGGGTGTTAGGAAACATGGGTGAAATACATGAAGGGGATTAAGAGGTACAAATTTCCAGTTATAAAATAAATAAGTCACGTGATGTATAGACTTGTGGAATCCCTATGTTGTGCACCTGAAGCTAATGTAACATTGTGTGTCAACTGTACTTCAATTAAAAAAAATAAATCACAGGGATTAAAATTATAGAATAAGGAATATAGTCAATAATACTGTAATAACTCCGTATGGTGGCTACACTCATCATGGTGAGCACTGAGTAAGTATAGAGTTGTCAAATCAATATGTTGCATACCTGGGACCTAATATAACATTGTATGTCAATTGTACTTCCATAATAAAATTTTTTAAAAAGATATGCTGATTAAAATAAAAAGTTACATGATGAGCAAGGCCTATCCCGATCACCTGATCTCAAAGAGCTACCCTTTCTTCATCAGCCATTCCCTGTTACCTTACTCTACTTTCGTTTTCTCAATATTTACCTAGATAATTATACATTGATATATTTGTCTCTCTCCAACTAGCCTCCCGAGAGCAGGAAATATATCTATCGTGCATGTCTTTGATGTCTGACTAGCAGCATCAGCACCCTGCATGTCAAGACCTTAATTAATATTCATTGAGTAAATAAATAAATACCATCATTTCCTACACAGTCTGTTAAAAGCAAAAGGACATACAGTCATATGCATATGTACACAGTACAGACACACACGCACGTGCCAACACACAAATGCACGACCTACCCCGCTCAGAACACACTTGAAGAGATACGCTTAATTCTGGGTACACTTTCATAGACTGAAGAAGCCAGGCTATTAAAATATGATTGAGTATAATGAAAACATCATTGAAAACCTGCAAATTTGCTTAACTTGAAAGAAGAGTAAACAGAGCATGGATAGAGCGAGGATAGATGGCAATTTTGGAAGAAAAATGTTACAGGAAAACAGATTCGAACTCCATTATTAGAAGGATTTTCAAAAGGCATAAATAACCAAAGATAGTATGGACTACAATGTGGAATGGTGAGTCCTGTGTCACGTAGGGTATGCAACCATAGCCTGGATCACCAGTGATGAGCACGACGATGGAAGGAGTTTTAGCATCACACAGAGAGCTGCGGGCGGTGGTCTGAGTGGTCCTTTCCAGCCCCAGGATGCTCTAATCCAGGGAGTCTACCATGATATCACTATTCGGAACACTGCTGAGAGTCTTTCTTAGAGACTGCTTTCAAAATCTGTGACTTATTCCTTAGAATATCTTCATGAAGAATGAACTCTAGTTTTCTGAAGCAAGTGAGTGATAAAACTTGTTTATACATCTTCTAGTTTCAAAAAAAAATTGGTTGTGACTGTAAAAGAGCCATTTTATTTTGGCATGACTTTTAAAATCCATTTTTTAATGCTTATTTATTTTGGAGAGAGAGAGAGAGAGCAGGGGAGGAGCAGAAAGAGAGGGAGACACAGAATCTGAAGCAGGCTCCAGGCTCTGAGCTGTCAGCCCAGAGACCAACACAGGGCTTGAACCCACAAACCGTGAGATTGTGACCTGAGCCGAAAGTGGACGCTCAACTGAGTGAGCCACCCACGTGCCCCTTAAATTCCATTTTCAAATAAGAATTGCCATACTCTTTGGAGAAACGATGGAACTGCTGGAAAAATTCTTTTTAGAGGCTCTTCTTTGGAAGAACAAAATTTTCTGAACATGAAAATTCTGCAGGAATAAAAAAACACACAACGAAAGATACTAACATCCTCAAATTGCATGATAACATCGCTGTTTGTGTAACCTTCATTAACTTCCATGATATATGTAAAGTGCTTTAATTAATATCTCATTTTATTCTCTCATAACATGTTTAGTAATAATATTATCTGTGATTTTATGTTTCTGATGTGTAAACTGAGGATCATATAGGTGAAGTGGCCTTGTCCTTAGTTACAGAGCAAATTAAGTACGGAGCCCAGGTCCCGAACCCTCTGATGCCATGTTCGTGCTCATATTTTCCACCCAGGCTTTCTGAAGGGAAGACCCTCACCAACACTTCAGGATCCCAGGCCCCAGCAAAGGTGCATGGAAGAAATAATTCTGGGAGATTTACTTTTTATTTCCCCTCAAGCTACGCTGTATAAGAAACCTCCTATTCAGCTTCCTTGTTGGACTGTTCCAGCTATAAAGCACAATAAAAATGTCAAAAATTATTCTCCTCTCCCATAATGTGGGCCTTTTCTTGCCAGTGTGTAGAAGGCAATGATGGATTTTCCATACACTTTATAAATTGTCACACCCTTGTTATTTTGTTTTCCAAAATCTATTTACATTCCGTGGCTTTATGTTAAGCTTGGGTTACTAACTTGCACATTTATTCTAAACTTAATTGAATTTTTATTACTCATGATAAAATTGGTGTTTTGCATTTTGCACAATATTTCTCTGCTGTGGGCTTTCATAAGGTACAATTATACTTGAATCAGAGCCTGGGGCAATTAATTATTAATAAATAGAATAAAGATATTAATGTTTACCTGTAACAAATGAGAGGCTACATTTGCTCTCCTCAAGTGTCACAGCACAGCCTGGATTTTGATGCCCTTCTCTTGTGTTAATTAGTAAATTCCAATCCCAGGGCTACCATAGATAAATTATGTAATATTCAGACATTTGCAAGCCAAAGTCCAAATTAAGGCTTACACATTTGTACATGTGTGTGTGTGTACAAGCATATGCATATATACATACATATGTAATACACATACACACAGGTGTACATATAGATATATGTATATATACATATATATAAGATGTCTTGCACTGAGTTTTTCATCAGACCCACTATCCATTTACCCAGGGAAGTTGGGACACTCAGTATTTGTCTCTTAGTTTTAAAGATGAAGAAACTAAGAAACTAAGTCAATTACCCAAGATCACATAGCTAGTTAAGTGGCAAAGCCTTGAGACTCAAATTCCACATCGCACCGATCTGTCCACAAAAACTGAGAGCTTAGGAGCTAAAAGTAATGGCCCCCGGGAATATAGGGCTGACTGTGCACCAGGCACTCTGTATGTCTTACCTCACACTCACACATTTCTCAAAGTACCCCAGTAGGGTAGATACTAATCCACCTATTACAGAGTCAAACAAAACAAAACAAAACAAAACAAAATAAAAACAACAAGTAAAACACAAACCTATCTGGGGAAATGTCATAAAAACAACAAGTAAAACACAAACCTATCTGGGGAAATGTCAAGTAACCTGCCCACATCACTTCTAAATGGCACAGTGGTGACTTCAACCCACACCTTCTCATTCCTATCTCAGCTCTCCTTCAAGTATCTTCCTGGTGTCCCCCCCACACCCCATAAGAATAAGAAAAGTTTAGTTAGTGGACATCAAACGAATATTTGCTTAACATGTAAATATCTGTTTGTATAAGTATCCACTCCACTTTATGTCACTTTCCTAACCCAGAACCCCACCAGCTAATCAGACACACCATAGTAGCTAGGGAGGAAAGGGATACAGAACAGGGTGCATGAGAGCCATACCTTGGTATATGCTGAGTGTCTGCTGCCTGATGTTTTAAAATTCCCGGTTGGCATGTTTTTTTAAAACCACAGGTTACATTTTCCAATTACAGGTCCTTATAGATTTAGGTTAATAATTATTAAGTATCTATAATGCATTAAACGCTTTTATGTATGCTATTCATGCAATTATCTCAACAATTCTATACGAGAGATGTTTTTATTCTGCTTTTGTAAAGGAAACCGTGGCTTAAAGCACTCAAGTGCCTTTTGAAATCTCACAGATGGTGAATGGTAGACCTCAGATTCAAACACCAGCCTTCCGATTTGAGGTCCAGTCCTTTTTCATCCACTGTGCTCTCTGCAGGGCTAAGGTTAGCTACTTTTGAATTTAGAGTGACTCACCTCTGCTGTCAAGCTTTGCTTGGTTCATATTGGACATTTCTTTTCTGAGTTCCTATAATGGTTTCTAAGTCTGTAGGTCAGATGTATTGCCTATCCAATTCAGACAACCTTAGGATCGAGTCTCCAGACTAGAAGACCTCTTTTCTGTTTGCCTCTATACTGTTATCTGGCAGGTTCTAGGAACATGGAAGTGAAGCATGATCTTTGGCACCACTGGCTATTTGGAAGCTGGTCCTAATCATTCTTAGGAGGAGGGCTTAGCCTTTGATTATGGTGGAAAAGCCAAAGTTATGATATTAGAAGGCAGGGGAAGAGACTTTGGGATAGGCTGCTTAGTCTCATAAGGCAATGGGAAATGAACACAGAAACAGGTTCTGGGAAATCGCATACGGCATATACGAAGTTATGTGTAACATATCAGAACTGCTGGTGAATCAGAGAGAAGAGTACTGGTTAGGTCTCATCAAGCCCTGTGAAAAGCAGCCAAGAAGCAACACTTCATTTTCAAAATCCTGGACGACAGCAACCTATGTAACTCTATAGCATGAGAGGATAATTTTCCTCCATCAAAGTCCTGTCGTTGTAATTAGAGGGTGCCAGTTATTAACCTATCATCCCTCCTTTTCAATTCCTTCCATCCTCTGCGATGCTGTGGCTGAGTCTTTAGCAAACACGTTTCTCTTTTGTCAGGCTCTTCTCTGCTAGGTTTTTGCCAACAGGGGGTGGTAGAGAGAGATTAGAAGGCGGGAAGCAGAGAAAGGACTTGATCCATTCAGTTTTGCATCCAGTTTTTGCTTCAGCAAAGGGGCAGTTGTTGTTCCAATTTCCAGTCTTTTCCAGTGGTGTCAAAAGCTGCCCCCTTTGCGCCGCATCAGAGATAAAAGATATTGGTCTCAGCGGAGCAATACCCTCCTTAGGGGTCTGAGTGACAACCCCTCCTCAGAGTTTCTCAGGTACCAGCACCAATGGGAGAGCGCCTTCTCTTGAGGGGTACGGGTGCTAGACCATCAGGGACTCCTCCCCCAAGACTTCTGATAACCCTGACATCTTTGCTTTGTCTCCCCTATCATAACAGTGGTAGCTGTTCCCTACACTTACTCTGTCCCTGTTAATTTAGTGTTTCCTGTTGGCTATTCGGTCATCCAATGCCTGTTCAACCAATTCTCTACATTAAGTTCTCTCAGAAAAATAACGAGTGGTTTTTGTGTTCCGACAGGACCCTGCTTCGTTCACTGGGTCCACGTTATCTAATTTGGGTTTCCTCTAGAGTAGCTAGGAGAGTCTTCCCCTCAGTGGGGAATGGTGTAGGGGGACGCTCTTAGGTCCCCTTACCTCTAGTTACCTCCAAGTCTGGCCATTGCTTTTCCACAGTGATAAGGCATATCCAGGCTGACTCAAGGTTGCACCCTGCTGGTGTAAAGTGGTTAGCTGGGAGCAGGTGGCCAGAAGAGGCTCTCTTGACAGTGTTCCATGGCTGGTTTGGAACAAAATCAGTGTCTGCACCATTATCGACCCGACTTCCCTTCACCAATGGGCCTTATCCAAGCTCTCCATCATTTGATTTTATGACACAATCACCCCGCACCTCCTTAAAAGTCATTGCAATTCAAGTATATTAAAATCAATTTTCTTTGAGAATTTTATGAAATTCCTGCATGTAAATGAGAAATCTTTGAGAGTGGCACTCATATTCTGCTTTATTAGGGGCCCAGTTCTCTTTCTTTGGTTAGTGAGGACTATTGAACAAGCTAATTCAATTAGTTATTGATGAGCAGAATGCAAGAATCCAAAAATTATTATGGCAACACCTCCAAACGTTACCACTGCCGCCTTCTGAAATTCACTTACAGGAGAGGAGAAAATAGGACTCAGTCCACTCATTTTCTCTCTAATGAAAAACCGGAAATGAAGAGGGTACGATGAAAATCTGTGTCCCGTTTTGTAGGTAGGAGAGTGAGAAACAGCCACCAGGAACTCCTATTTTCTTACGAGAGAAATTAGTGACATGAAGTGAATGCTCTCTTTTTTAATAGTTGATCATTTAAAGCACACTGAAGATCTCATTCGCATCCATTTAAAATCCATTTTCCTAAAAATAACTTAAGGGAGATGAAAAGGAAATATGTTTGCACATGTGATATTTTTATGTTCTTTCCCCTCCCAAGAGGAATTTCAACGTAAGGAAACATCAGCTCATAAGGGTCTTAAAAGATTCATTAAGAGAAAGTATTCAAGTCGATGAGATGAAAACCATCGCTGGGTTGTAAGTTTATGTGACATTTGCTACAATCTTGATATGTTACAGTCGCTGACAAAGGCATGTTTACATCTTTGTAACAAAAGCTCTAGTCTTACAACCCTCTTTGGTCTCAAGTGTTGTTAACTCTGCCGTAGGGTTATGGCTACTCATATCTCTCCTGTTCTGTTTGGCAGGAAGTTCTTTTTGTTTTAATGAGTTTTCTCCTCTGTCCAGCAGCAGAGAACAGACACAGAGCTTGGTGGGTTCCCTACCATGGCAATCCAGCTCCTGCTTGATTAAATCCACGCAGTCGTATCAGGAAGAAAAAAAATATATCTGTTGCTGAAGTTGGCTGAAAATCGAGAAATTCCATGTGCAGGAGAAGGAAACAAGGGAGATGTGGAGACCCCTTACAGCAAGGTCTCCTCTGTGTTGATTTAAAAATGGGATTCTTTTGGGGCGCCTGGGTGGCTCAGTCAGTTGAGCATCTGACTTCGGCTCAGGTCATGACCTCATGGTTTGTGAGTTCGAGCCCTGTGTCAGGCTCTGTGCTGACAGCTCAGAGCCTAGAGCCTCCTTCAGATTCTGTGTCTCCTCCTCTCTCTGCCCCTCCCGTGCTCAGGCTCTGTCTCTCTCTGTCTCTCAATAATAAATAAACTTTAAAAAAATCTAAAAAAAACCCCAGAAATGGAATTCTTTTCAGAATCTTCCAGTTGCAGTATTCCTCAATATCAAACATTTTCAATGCTTTGAAGAAAAGGGCACAAGCATTTGATGTCTAATACTGTTAAGGGGGGCAGGTCTGTTTTCCCAAGAGTGACTGCAGTGCTGGTGAGTGCCTACCCAGGACTGAGGGCGTGGCCAAGACATGGCTCTTTAAAGAAGTGTGTGTGGAAGAAACACAGGCTTGAAGCACTTAACCTTGAGGCGTCTCACTTAAGCACGAAAGACCCCACATGAGGCCCCTGACAATGGGAGACGGTGTCTGGCTGCTGAAGAGACAGAGCAAGGGCTATAGCTTGGGGAGGGAAGACTCCTTCAGATTTACTTTTGACCTGAGTCTCCAAATATTTGGGGCGGGTCTATCTGCCACCCTCATTATTCGTAGCTTTTTCTAACAAATAAATGGGACATAAGACTCTCTAATTCAGCCTGTAGAAAATGCTGAGTAGTGAACCAGAACGTGGTTTTCAAGGGCAAACTAAAAAGCGAAACTTAATACTTATAATTTTAATGCTAATCATTGGGGAGGCGATGGGAAAAAAAATCTTGGCAAATAATTTAAAAACCTAATGCATTAGTTGCTAACTCCAAAATTATACAAGCTGAGATAGGAGCGTACTGTTGTTCTAATTGAAGCCTTTCTTTAAACCTTAGAACCATTATGAAGCTAAAATCCTCTATATTGATCTATAACTGCTACCTGAAGTTACTGCAGCTGGCTTAAGAAGACGAGAGAAGTCGTATTGGTATGACACTTCACCAGAAAGCATTTAATGTAAAAAAATATACGTGTACACACACACACACGTACACACACAGACACACATACACACAAATGACAGGGTGGAGTGGAAAGTCCATTGGACAGAAAGCAGCAGAAAATCCAGGAAAAGCATCTTCCACAGAGTTGTATGGATTTGGATAATCTATTTATCTTCTGTGTTTCAGCTGCTGCAGTACGTTACTTAGTAACAACAGAAAGAAGGATGGGCATGGTAGGTTGTTGGAGAAGGTCATCGAGAGGACATGGCTTCTAGCTGACCTTCAAAGCGGGACCAGGCAATCAGAGACTCCTTCTCCCGTCCCCTGTCCTTGGCTCATGTGCTCTGTCTACAGATCCTATCATAGGAGCTGTTTCAAGGAGAGAGTAAGATGCTGTTGAGACCTTCTGTACTGAACACGTGACTGAATCTGGTTAAGGCCTCTCTATAAACTTTTAGGATTCTGGATGGGTGCAGAGATCTATTCAGCTTGCTGCCACAAGATGAGCCTCATGTGTAAGTTCCCTTACTCATCAAACCTGCCACCTACTGGTCCAGAGTGCTCTGCCCCTTTAGTTTCCCCTTGCCCTCTGTGTACGGGACCAGTTTGCAAACCAATGAAGGTTTAAAAATAAATAATTAGGAAGGCTGGAGTCAAGTTCTAACTCTGCCTCTGCTTCTGCTTATATTTGAACTTGGACACCTTAACCCCTTCATCTTCTCACCCGGAAATTAAGGGGTTAGATCATGTCTAGAATTTTATTAGTGTGCACTCGAAATGGACTGTAAAACATCTACCATCAAATCCGTGACAAAAATGCAAGAAAGTATGGAGCTATTTAAATCAACAAATAAACCTATTCAATTCTCCAGCAATCATTGACAAAGTTCCTGCTGTTTCTTCATTGCAAACAAGTCTTCCGTGTGTAAGAGCCTGAGTTCAGGAGATTGGATATGTAAGAGAAATTCACACTGATGAAAAGAGAAAAGGTATAGAATGGGTTTCACTGACTTCCAAAATGATGCCCAAATCATTGGACAAAATGCCATCCAGTTAGGGTGTATCATCCCTACTTACTGTTCATCTGCCTAAAGTTAAGTGCCAAATAAGGCATAATGCTTGATAGGAATAAAATGTCTGCTATCTCCTTTGAAAAAAATAAAATTCCTTTATGTTGGTCACAAATTACAAAAAGGAATGAGAAGAAATCCTAGTTGCAAAATATCCTGCACACTGGTGGTAACAAACCTGTTATCCAGCCTGATATCAAAGAGAGGAAGATGTTGACCTGTTTTCCTGTGGTATATGCCATCTTAACATCTTCACATTCTGTGTCCAGAGAGGTGAACTGCATCCACTCAAACACATCAACACCTCCTCCCGAGTGACTCATTTATAGAGAACAAGGTCTCATACCAACGCCTTGGTCTCATACCAACCCACATGAACTCGCCGTTGAAAAATATAAGGTATATTACTGAATGGTATTGAAAAGTGTCAAGCTTTTCTTCCATTTCAATTACTTCCTGTGAGGCTCCATTGATCTACATTTGGCACTTTTCATGTGACCCAAATATCTACCTGTTTGTGGTATGCAGACTAATGCACCCCCACCCCCACCCCCACTCTAATCCCTAGAATCCACAAATATGTTACCTTATATGGCAGAAGAGATTCTCTAGATGCCCTTCAGTGAAGGGTTTTGAGATGGAGAGACAACCCTGCGTTATTTAAGTGGGCCCACCCAGTGTAACCACAAGAGTCCTCAGAAGGAAAACAGGGAATAAAGACGAAAGCAGAGATTGGAGTAAAGCCATTGCTGAAAAGAAACCACGAGCCAAGGAATGCACATGACCTCTTGAACCTGGAAAAGGCAAGGAATGGGGTCCTCTTCTTGAGCCCCCAGAAAGAATACAGTCCTGCAGACACCTTGATTATAGCCCCCGAAGACTCATTTCAGACTTCTGACCTTCAGAACCACAGGATAAAAAGTGTGTGTTTTAAGCCACTAAATTTATCCTAATTTATCACAACAGCAATAGGACACTAACATACTGCTTCATGGCCTCAATCTGCCCACTGGAGAGCAGAGTCCTGCCCCCCACCCCTTTTCAGGTCTCCACCTAACTCTTAAAGAGTCCCTGAGGGGATAAGGCATCTCTGCTCACAATCCATGTTATCACCAGGGTCTTTACCACCACCCACATAGCTCTCTGGTCTGCCAATGGGCTGCTCTTTGTGTCACTGTCCATCACACTCTGCAGTTTGGGGTACCACCAAGAGTTTGCTTCTGCTTCTGATACCATCTCCATATTGGTTTTGGAATGGCTGCATTGGGTGTTGGCACAGAGATTTTCCCACACAACGTTATCATGTTCATCAATAGTCATCTGAAGGTATAGCAGAAAGGAAAAACATTCAGAGACTAACTTTTAACTCGTTACTAGATATGACTGCTCGCAGACAACAGAATTACATGCCAATCTTACTGGTTTTGCTCCTGGTATGTTCATGCCTTACCAAAAGGCTTCCTCCCCAGGTAGCTCGTAGCCTGTGTCTCAGTGGCAGAATGCAATTTCCCATCACCATTAAACACGCTCCTGAATGTACAGACTCCTTTGCCTCTCATCCTAACTCTGAAGAAAAGGATTCCTTGGTCAACTCACTCTAAGACGCATCTCCTAAGTTTTCATTTCTGCTCCAAGATCTGCCTTTCTCCAGGAATGACTGAATGAATGATATCTATTGCCTTTAAGGGAATACTCCCCACTTAATACAAGGAGAGTTTATCCTATGTTCCCAAGAGGATGATTTCATGACATCATATTCCAATACCTGTAAAACAAAGATACAGATACAGTGTCAGAACCACCACTTTACATAATAGCTTCCAAACTAAAGAAAGAAAAACTCCTTTAATTTTTAACATTTCACAAAGTCTGAGCAATTTGGTAGTAACAATTCACATAGAACAAAAACAGTACACTAAGGATGAGTTCCAAGCCTAGCCCAGCCATGGTTTATTAAATGTATCTATTTATGATTATTTATGATTACAGTCTCTGACTTATGTTTGCAAAAGTGAATCATCCATCTGGATGGATAATCTTGAGATTTAATTGACATAAAATCAACTGCACATGTTTAAAGTGCACAATTTGATAACTTTTGACATACCTATACACCCATAAACCACCAACACAATTAAGATACTGATCATATCCATTACTCTAAAAAGTTTCCTTTTTATCCCTTGTAACCCCACCCTCCTGACCCTCTCCATTCCTCCACCCCCCTTAGGCAACCACTATTCTTTCCAAGTTAGATGTGGGATGGAGACCAGTGAAATAGTGAGCCCGTTGTGCCCAAATGCAGGTTCACTGAGACAGATGGACCTGCTTTGGCTTCTAATACAGATGTCCAGACTCTGGGGAATGTGCCTTAATGGTTATCAAGCTCCTCAAAATTTTACCAATCAGGTAGGTCACTCTTCTTTCCATGGGGTTGACAAAAAGAGAACATGGGCAAAGAATCCAAAGGATTTCAATATTGTCTTTTCCCGGGGAGAATTGTAATCTACTGCTTTCCATGGGAAACCGGAACTGGCCCCCACACCTGGGCTTAGCGAAGACTTTCTGTTATATGTGTAACATATTGGCACTGAATTCATAGGGAAGAAATGTAGAGCAGGACAGAGACAAAAGACGAAGGCAGATATACAGGAGAGAGATTCTTTGTCCTTATCAAGATATGGGCACAAGTTCATTAAAATATGAAAAAAACTTGTGAATTAATATTCCTAGCTACATAGACTTATTTTTTCATTTCTTTTGTTTTATAGACTAAAAAAACAAACAGTTCAGTAAAGAGTGAAGACAGAAGGTTCCTACTTAGTAGTGCATGCTTTTTTTGAGTTATCTTCTGGATTAACATGGAGATTTTCTTAAAAAGACATACAGGTTAAGCCTAGAAATGACTGAAAAAAGTTTTTTTTTTCTTCTAGGAAATGAGAATATTGAAACTAAATGTTGAGGAACCGTTGTGTTCAGAGCTGTCTTCCAAGTGTGGAGAACAGAATCGGCAGTTAGCAGGCTCTTGGATTCTTTCATTAGAAATGCCTTTGATTACCTCTAAATCCCAGTGATCTGATCTTTCTCTCAATTCTACAGTAGTGAAGTTCTCAACTGCATAAGATGCCATTACATTTCACCCCGCCTTTGTTTAATTTCTAGCTGTGTCTAGTGAGGGCTCCTGCTTTACCTTAATACAAAATAAGCTCCCCAGGATGATACTTTTCATTTTTGCAGAGCATGAAGGGAGTTGGTGGAGAATGTCCTCTGAGTTTGAAATGCCTGTAGAAATGCCTCTACACTACCAATTAATAACTGTGACACCTTGGGCAAATAACTACTCTGGGGCTCTCTTTCATCGTCTGTAAAATGGAAGTAATGATATTTCTCTCATATAGATGTAATGACAAAAGGATTTGGCAATACATGACACATAGCAAAAAAAAATTGATGCGTGCCACCATTTTTATTTAAATACTATCAAATGAATTGATTTTTTTTTTTTTATTGAAAGGACTTGGTGGCAGAGCATAGATTAACTATTCCTTGAGAGTACAGAAGGTCGGTGCACAAGTTGAAAAGGGGGGGGGGTTAAGTATTATTTTACTGGCATTGGCTCTTAAGGCAAAATGTAGAATATGGCCTGTAAGCATTCTGAAAGAAAGGTTTATGGATTTTTCAATTAGGAAACTCCAGCATCTAGCCACAGTGCTTGCCACGTATAAGGCGCTCGCTTAATATATGAACAATTCATTAATAAATAAATGGGTCGTGGTATAAAAATCCAGGCGCCCCGCTTCTGCTTCCAGAGAGAGGTCTCCTGCTGGCAGCCAATTCCACTCCCAAGTGCAGAAGGTCAGTCACTGCCCATGTTTCCAAACCCTGCTAGGGTGGGATTTCTTCATCTTTGGCAAACTGCTTTCCTCTCTTTCCCTTCAAAAATCTCTTTTCGCGCGGTCGACTTTCAAGGCACGGAGACAAACATCCCCCACATATTTCCCAAATGTGCTAATTCCCACTATCTCAGGTTCTTTAAATGTGACTTCCCCGCCGAGCCTCGAAGCCCCCCCCCCCCGCGTAAGAATCTTGGACTTTCTTCATCTGGGCCGGGATTTTTCATGTGCTGACCACCTCAAGTCCTTGGCCGTCACTGGAGAACAGATCCCTCGGCCACACCTCCTTGTTCAAGTCAGCCGGCGGTTCTTTTTGCCAATCCCCAGAGGTAGCAGGGCTACGCAACTCCCCAAGTCTGTCCAACCCAGGCAGCCCAGGCTGTTCGGCTCCGCTCCCTCCCACCCCTACCCCTACCCCCACCTCCACGCCTACCACTCCGCAAAAAGACCCGCCAGACTCCAGGGCAGTTGAAGTCGGTTTAAGAAGCCTGGAGCGCCGCAGTGTTACTCCTTTGGCTCCAACCCTGCCCGCCCTCCCATGCCACACAGCCTGCAAGCCTCCCTAAATTGACTCTGTGCGGAGGCACGGTACCCTCTTTCCCTCTCCTGCTCCCTCTCCACTCCTCCGCCCTTTCTGCGGTGATTAGACCGAGACTCACACGGAAATGGCTTCTAAACACGAAAAATTAAAAAGTACAAAAAATACCCTGCGGGTTACGTGTGTGTTTGTGTTTGTTGTGTGTGTCCATCCGCGCTTGTGCAAAATCTCCAAACGTCACAGTTTGCAATCCGGACAAGTGCGCCGAGAAATCCGAGATCTTTCCAGGGATTCCCCTCCCCTGCCCTCCTCTTCTCCAGCTCTCCCAAAGAGGTAGGTCTGGGGCTTTCTCTACCCGCTGCTGCGGCGAGAGAGGCGATGCAAATGTGCTACAATTTTTCTTTTCTTCTCTCGCTCCCAGCCCTCTTCTCGGGCGAACAGTCCCGAGCGCAGGGTTTCCTCCCAATTCCCCCGCATCTGCATTCCAAGCGGCCGCCCGGACGCACGTCCTTCCCCGGGTCGCGGCGAGTCGTTCTGCGCACCCGCGGCCTCGGGCCTGGGCCTCGGCCTCGGCCGCGGCGGTGGGTGGTGCTCACGCCGCCCCCACCTTCCCCCCGGGACTCGGAAAGCCGCGCGCTGGGCGTGTGTGCGCGCGCGCGCGCGCGGATTTGGTGGGGAAATCTCCTTCGGTGGAAGCAGCTGAGTATCGCTGGCAGAGAGTATTCTGGAGCCCAGCAAAAGCCTCCAAAGCACTTGAGCTTCCCGAAAGAAAAGCAGACTAAAAAAAAACGAAAGAAGGGAAGCCGGCTCCCCTCAAGCCCGGGTTTCCAATAGTCTCGGATCCGCCCGGAGCTGAGCGGAGGCGCAGTTTGGCGGCGGCCACTGCTCGCACCCGGACTTGGAAAGACGGTTTTTCCCCCTTCGGGGAGGAGGGAGGTGAGGGACTCGCGGGCGAGAGTTGCACCTGGTCTAGGAACGTACAGAGAGGAGAACTCTGGGGTAAGTAGTGTTCTGGCACTGGAGCGGAAAGGGGGAAGGAGGAGGGGGGGGCAGGAGAGGGACGAGCGGGAGAGGGCAGGGAATGAATTATGCAAAAAAAAAAAAAAAATCCCCACTATTCCGCAGCAGGGGGAGAGCGCATCACAGCGCCCCGGCTGAGTCTCGCCTGGGTCTCCCGCGCCCTAGCGGCGGGCGCGAAGTTCTTTCCAAGGAGATGAGAAACTCCCCAGTCCTGGTGGGCGACCGAGCGGCCGGGGCCCAGGCGCCTCCGCGCTGGCCCGCGGCTCCGACGCCCAGCCCTCGCCTCCTCCTTATGGCCGCGCTAAGCCTGGGCTCCCCAGCCCGGCCTCCTGCCTCCGCCCCCGGGCGCCGGGCGGCGGGGCTGCCGCGGGGGCTGGCGGCGGCGGCGGGGACGCTCACCTGGCCGGGCCGCCCCCTCCTCCTCCTCCTCCCGCCCCACCTGCCCTCCTCCTCCCCTCCGAATCGGGCAGCGTCGGGCTCCGTAGGCGAGGAAATAACGACCCCTGCAGTTGCATTGCGGAAAATCGCGGCGGCGGCGGCGGCGGCGGCGCTAGTTGCGGGCGATGGAAGCGAGGCAACGGGGGTTCCGGGGAGCCTAGGAAAATAGCAGAGGGACCGAAAGCGCGCGCGCGACGTGGGGAGCCCGCGGGCCCCCGACGCGCCCGGGTCCCCGGCTCCCCGCCTTCGGCGCTTGGCGCCCTGGATGCGCCGCCCGAGCCGGACTCGGAGGCAGCGGGCTGCGCGCGACTTGGGGAGCAGGGAGGGTCGGCGGAGCCTACCGGCGGTTTCGGGCAATAATTCCTGCCTCTCTTTCTCTGTCTCCCTGTCTGCGGTGGCGTCTCCTCCCCCCGCCCCCCGGAAGCAGGAGGAGAGCGGCCCCGGAGCGCGGCAGCCGGCCTCTGACCATGCCCCGGTGAGGGGGGCGGACTTCGAGGGCAACTTGTCGCGGACTGCCTGGGCTTAGCCAGCGAGCTGCGAGCGCCGGGGGCCCGGAACTGTGCAGCGCGGCCCGGCGGGGGGCTATCGTCTATGTCTTCTTGGGGCGCCAGGCGGATCGGGGTCTCGTTTTTGCAGGAAGAGCCCGGCGCTGGTGGCTTCAGGTGGCTGCCGCCGCCGCTGCTAGTGCTGTTTCCGCCTCTCGTGCGAGGAGGAGCGGAGACCGGCGATCGGGGAGACCTCCGGGGCAGCGAGGCATCGGACATGTGTCAGCACATCTGGGGCGCACATCCGTCGAGCCCGAGGGGAGATTTGCCGGAACAATTCAAACTGCGATATTGATCTTGGGGGTGACTGTCCCTGGCCGGCTGTCGGGTGGGAGTGCGAGTGTGCGCTCGCTCGCAAGTGTGTGCGTGTTTGTATGTGTGTGTGCCGTGTCGGGCTCTCCCCTTCCCCCCCTGTTTTCCCGTCGAGTGATGCACTTGGAATGAGAATCAGAGGATGGAAATAGTCTGGGAGGTGCTTTTTCTTCTTCAAGCCAATTTCATCGTCTGCATATCAGGTATGGGACGCGCTGGAACCCCTGGCGGGTTGGGGTTCTGTTGTGCTGTTGGGAATGTGTGGGATTTTATTGTGTGTAGGCGCTCAAGTAGCCTCGCGGGGTGGGAGGGGAAGGGGGGGTGGCAGAGATCCTTTCAGTTCTGAGGGTTTGCTGCCTTGAGAATGAAAAACCTTCTAAGCCCAAGGGTGTGTGTGTGTGTGTGTGTGTGTGTGTGTGTGTGTGTGTGAGAGAGAGAGAGAGAGAGAGAGAGAGAGAGAGATAGAGAGATGGTTATTATCTGTTAGGAGTCCTGGAACATAGAAGGGTGGGGGATGAGAAACAAGAGGCAGATGGGTGTTGATTTTCAACGGCTTTCCTGCTGAGAACTCTGGCCCCCAAATCTGAGCCTTGGCAACCCCCACCCCATCCCCTGGCTTTCAAAGTTCCCAAACTCGGAGGTTCCAGGCAGGCAAAATGGACGCAGAGCCCTGCCCTGGTATCTAGGCACTTTCAAGAGACTGCGGGAGGATGCGGGACTGGAGAGTGCCACCAGCAGGGACGAGAGGGATGTGGAGGTCCTCCGTGCCTTCCCCAAGCACATCAGAACTGGTGGTCTAAAACATGCTAGCATGCCATGCTCCACATCAAGTAAAAGCCAAGCCTGCCTGAAACAACACTCTGTGGGAAATACCACTCTAGACGGTAGCCTTTCCTAATTCCCAGTGGAATGGTAGCTCAGCCTCACTGACCTGAGGCCACTTATGTCAGTCTGTGGTTTCAGGAGTTGATGAGGTGAATCGGGTAGGGTTTGTGTCTGCCTGCCTGTGTGTCTGCGTGTTGGAGGGGATTCTGATTTCCAAGCAGTGTCTTTGTTGGTGCAGGGAGTTGGCTGTGTGGAGGGGAGCCATGAGAAAAAGCCCCAGGATCAGCAGTATTTCCCAGTTCGGTTCAGTGTCTCCTCCCACTGAGAGTGTCTACCCCATTTCCCCTCACACCTGTCATTAAAGTGCCTAGGGTAGGACCCATTGCCAGCGCTCCCCTCAGCCTGCATTCCCTCTGCAGAATTGGGGACTCAGCCAACTTCCTGCTGAAGCCACCAAAAGAGGAGAACAGGAACCTTTCCCCTGTGAGCAGACAAGTTTGAGCAGCACTGAGGTGGAGGGACCTGTTTCCTGCATCTTGCCTGGCCCAGCCAATCCCCACCCTCTAAGCTAGTTCTGGTTCTGGATCTTCAAAATCCTTGTCTGTGCACACCCTGGACCTCGTTCCAAATACCACTGCTCAGTATCAACTTTCTCTTCCTAGGGCAGGAATGGGGAATCTTGAATTCAAAATCATTCTGTTTGGGGCTTTGCCACCAAACTAAGGATTTTGCCTCTGTAATACTTTAGAGACAAGAAAAAGTACCCTGGGACCACCCCAAATCCTCTAGTGGGACCTGTTTTACCCCATTCTGTGTCTGAAAGGAAACATTCCCTGGCGACTTGTAAGGGCTGATATCAGTCATATGTCCAGGAATGGACTGGATGGCACCTTAGAAGACCACAGTTTACGTCTTTCTCTTCTACATGTCTATTCCAAACTCTCTCGTTCCTTAATATTTCACTAGTTAGAAAATAGCCTTTCCTTACCTTTCTTCACCATCATAAATAATTTGCAAAGCAGACAAGCCAACTGAGTCCCTTTAAGGTTTACAAAGGGTTAACATGCATTGAGGCTCTGGACCCCCCACAATCCTTTGTCTCCCACCCCTACCCTGCATTTATTTGGTCAGGCCATTACAAAGGAACCATTTAAGAATGGGTCTGTTCTTAGCTTCCAAAAGAGGCACTAGTGGGCTCCTTATCACAGCTGTACTTGACTCGGTGTATCAGTAACTAAATTATATAAATACAAGTATTAGGAAGGGGTTATTTCCAACCCAGAAGAGGTGCTATGGAGTATGTGGCCTTTCACGTGTATTTACTAAATGATCATCATTGCTACGTAATGAGAGGATAAAAGTGTAAGCAAAATTGCCAGCTATTAGCTAAACACAGAAAACTAGGTTAGCGTTCCAAATGCCTAGTTAGGCTCTGCATTAATTTGCACTGTATGAAGACATTTAGGCAGAGTTGCAACATTATGTACTCTACATTTACACATCCATAAACTTAATTTTCAAAGACTGTACTTTCTCCAGGGCCAAGGCGGCCTCCCTCCTAAAACAACTACATGTTCAGTGGTATCCATGTACGTCCTAATTCTGATTAATAATGTAATTATGACTCACAGTTGCCACAGTTTGGGGGACATCCCCCCCCCATTGAGCAGCCTTAAGAGGTATAGGTATACAGTGCACTAAGGTTGAATAATTGCGGCTCAGGGAGAGTTTAGTGGGTCTTTCATTTCTGTTTCCATGATTTGCAGTTTTAATTTACTCACTACTGAGCTTTTACCAAAAGGAACATAACCCTCTGATCATAGAACCTACTACATCTTAAATTTAAAAAAAATTTAAAAAACAAGGCACCTCTCTTCTATCTTGGGATGAATTACCCTACCCAGTAAATGGGTACTAATTCTTCCTGAGTCACCAGGCATCCGTGATGGATGCATTGGTGGGGTGGACTTCATGACTAGAAAAGGTCAGCAAAAATCTGCAGTGTAAACACTTTACAGAAGGAACATTTTGGTGGTAGATCTGGCCTATAGTGACTGCATTTCACTTGGTAGCCTTGGCTTTCAGGAACACTCTGGTGCTTAGTGCTTTGTTAACCAAAGATTCCTACCCTCTCCCTCCCCATTCCCCAAATTAAGTGTACCCAAGGCATTTTTTTTTTGCCTGGGCCTGAGTGGCTATATTTGTTAAAATACAGAGCCCTGGGTTTTGTGTATTTGATGGCTCTGCACTCATCACTTGGTTGTGATGAAGCTGTCAACAGAGGGGACTGGGGGTCCCCTTGACCAGGCTTAACTAACTGCTGGGGCTGTAGCATGTGTACCTTCCGTTTGAAAGAGCGTTTCAATTTTGGCTACTAAAAGGACAGCACAGCTAGGTTTAAGAGGGAATGCCACGATCTGGGAGTTCTGTTCCACATCAGACTCAGACGTCATTTTCCCAAAAGTGTAAGGCAGCGAAAATCTGTGAAGAGGAATGAAGGGGGGAGAGAGAGAGAGAGAGAGAGAGAGAGGGAGGGAGGGAGAGGGAGGGAGGGGGGAAGAGAGAGGGAGAGAGAGGAGAACCAGGATGGTTTTTTTTCTGTGTTAGCAAGAGCACCATTCCAATCTTACAAAAGCAGCTCAGATCAGCGAGAATGAATGCTTAGCAGCGCCAGGAGAGAATTTCCAGGTCCAAAGACAGCTGTCGGATTTAATTTCCACAACACATCCTACGTGCCTCTATGTAACTTTACTTTTTTGTCAGTTTATTCATAATAATAGCAATAGCAATTAAAATTATGTGGTGCTTTCACGGGTATTATATAATATTGCACATATTTTAATTCATCTAAGAATTTGTAGGGTAGTTTTATAGATGAGGCAGCCACAGCCCACAGCAGTTCAGCATGGAGGGGTCACACCCAGGTCTAACTGAGTCAGAATTCAGTATTTCATTTCTTTTGGGATCAAGAGTTCTTGTAAATGTTTTTTTGTAAGTGTTTTTTATTGCGAGGTCTCCAGACTGAAAGAATGAATTATGTGAAATGGATGTGAGTTAGAGAGTTTGGAAGTGAAGGTTTAGGGTGATTGCGGTTCAGGACTAGAAATCAGGTAGCATTTGAGTTGTATATGACTGTCAGTCAAACAGTGGATACTACTACCTGGGTTTGCCACCCGCACCTGGTGGTCAGCAATCCCTATAAGCAAGGAATATTTCATACGTTCTTTTCCTAATTGGAAAATTAAAATGGTTCAACTTCTGTGTCTTTATGTGTGGAAAGGGGATCATAGTACCTACCCCACCCCTTCGTGACATGGACTATAACGTATTCAGTGATTTTCACTTAGCACGGTATCTGAGGCACAGGAAGCTTGCAGTAATAGAATTATTTTTTTTTTCTCCCTCCAAATCAGGCATTGCACAGGTTTGTGAGGCCAGGAAAGAACAGAGCCTTTACCTTCCTTCCTTCAACTTGTTTAAAAGCAAAAGAACATCATGAGCAAGTGAATTTTTTAACACTGAGTATGAATCCTACTTTCAAGGAGGCCTTGGCTTCACAACTTTGAAATGTCTCTTCACTTTCTCATATAAACGAGGTTGGTAGTATTGGGCTTTGGTGCATATTATGAGTAAAACCCACTTTATCTCTTTGAGCCCAGTACTCAGGTGAGGCTTGGAAAGTTTAATAAATCACCTGGGAACAACGGAGTACTTATTACCCAGGGGGCCATAAGCCTCTTTCTGCTGGTAAATTATAACTCTGTATAAACCCAGCTTTAAAGTGCTTCCAAAATGGCAAACTACGTATGCCGTCAATAGGACTTGAAAGAGAACATTCCGTTACACACAAAAAGAGCCCCACCCCAACAAAGACTACTTATCTGATGATGTTATTGGCAATATGGTTCCTGTAAATGCAGTTTGCCATTTTGATGTCCTATAGCCCAGTCCCTGACAGATACCATCATCACAGATGGGACTTTCTTGTCCATGAGATGAGAGTCTTTCTGAGTAATATAAAACCCCTGGGGGAAAGAGAAGTGTCAATGTGGACAGTCATTTTCTTGGGTGGGGAGGAGAGAGGGTTTGATTTGCCATCTTTGGCCATCAGCACCTAACACCTCAACTTTTCACCTTGATTAAGCATTGCATATGTAGCTCTGGGGTTTAGGGCAGGAAGAGATAGATCCAGGTTCCATAAATGTGTATGGTGGCAAGCCTTCATACAAAGAGTATAGAAATTAGAAGACCCACTCTGCAGTCAGACTCTTCCTTAATTACTTCTTTGGGTGAGTCTCTTAGCCTCTTAGAGTCTCAGTTTCCTCTTCTGTAACATGGAAACAATATCCTCTTTGCTCGTTTCAAGGAATTGTTGAGGGAAACATCAGAGGGTGATCCTGAATGTTCTTTGTGTTATGTAAATGTAAAGCACCTGTATCGTTACTGTATTATGGAATGATCCATGCTTAAGGTATAGTTAGAAAGTCAAAGTTGAGGTACATACACATAATGTAGAGTGATGTAAAATGATAAGAATAATGCTTGACTGCTAAGATAGAAGAACAAAGTTGTAATGCACAAAGTGTATAGTGATACAAAAACATTAAGAATAATGCCTTGTTGTTTGCTAACGGACATACATGCTGCAGAAGAGAGAAGTCCGGATGCAAAGGAAAAGGAGGATATTAGATAAATGTTGGAGGTTGGAGAGAAGGGATGGAGGGGACCACATCATCCAAAGGAGAGGAGAAGGAATGAGTGATGTAGAGTGAAGACAGTCCCAGTTGGAATAAAAGGTTCACTTTTATGGCAAGTTGGGATGAGCTCACATTGGGAGCTATTGAATTGAGAGAATGTAGAGTGCCTTCAGATATTTAATTACTTCATGATTTTTATTTTTTTTTTATTATGGATCTTGGCATGCCTTCAGTGGACTGAACTTGGTTAAAATTTGTGTGAAATCCTAACATTTCTTTGGGTTGTAAGTCTGTGTTGTGAGTCTCCAGCCACTGCTGCACTTTGCACGGTTTGTAGCCTATTTGGGATTGTAGATGGTTGAGTTTGGGGAGACTGCAGCTTTCCCCAAGGTTGTTGATCCTACAGCGTAATTGTCACTTACTATTTGTAAAATGCCAACATGGTGTCCGGAATACATTTACCGTGGGCCAAGTGACACCTCTCAAAGGGGAGTAAGTATAGGCCTTGGAACGAAGAGAGGCCTGTCCATAATAATCCTCCCTTTGGCATTCTCTCCCTGTGTGTGGTCTTAGAGAACATCTTTAAGCTCTCGGAGCCTCTGTAAAATCTATAAAATGAGGATTGGAAAAAAATATGCTTAAGATCCTGCCCTGGTGCCTAACATGTAGTGGTCACTCAGTGAACTAGAGCTACTCCTGTAAAATCACCATTGGCATCAATAACTTGTCACTTGTTATTGACACCTTGAACCTGTGCATGTAAATTCCAGTGAACAACTCAGTCATTTCTTTAGTGTTCAGCAAAACAGGATTGCCAGCTAGCTTTGTGTCAGGCATAGGAATCACAAAAATGAACAACACCTGGTCCTTAGTACTTACAAGATGGTACCTGCCAGGGGATAGAGTTGGGCACAAAGTGCTGTGGGAGTGTAAAGAAGGAGCAGTTAACTCTTGTTGGTGGATGCCAGTGGGGGAGGGAAGGATTCATAGAGGAGAAGACATTTGAATAAGGCTGGAAGAATACATGAGATTTCAAAAGAATAGGAAGGAAAAGGCACGCAAGGAGGCAAGGATAGTCTGTCAAAAAAACCCAACAAAGTATCAGAAGTGCTTCGAACTGGGCATGGGGAGTGGCTGGGCCGGAGTAAGTGACTAGAGACAGGGCTGGAAGAATAACCTGGGGCCAGTGTGAAGGGGGCTTGAAAGCCAAGATAAGAAGTTTAGACTTTATCTTTTGTTATGAGGAGCTAAAGTGGAGGTAAGGAAAAGGACATAAAAAAGGTTTATGTGCAATTCTTTTTAAACTTTGATCTCAATAAGCAATAACTTAGAAACCCCATTCCTTGTCTTCTTGTCAGCCTTTATTCTTGCTCACAAAACCCATTTAAGAAATACTGGTCTAATAGATCAATTAGGCCATTAATGGAACATTCTGAGTGACAGACCTTAAAAAAGAAAAAAAGTCAGTTGTCCTATCTGTTATGGACCTGATTTACCCTAATCTTTGAGATTCGGTATTTTCATGTGGAGCAAATGCAAATGTCTCCAATTTTGTACTTGAATAACAATGATAACATTAACAGTGATGGCTTTAACATTAGAGGCAGGCTAAGAGAAGTGAATCATCCGTGCACGCTTTTGTGCTGTTGAAGATCGTGCACCAAGCAATAGATTCTCTAGTTGACATGAAACGGATGCTTGATGCACTGCAAGGCATTTTCTAGCCGTTTTCCCTTATTCCACTCTGCACTCCTACTTCCAATAGACCCTGTTCACTTGGGAGAGTATCCTCATGGCCCACTAAATTATATACCCATTTTACCCTCTCGAAGGTCCAGTTACCGTAGAGCAAGTATAGAGACCTAAAACGAAATGGCTTCCTTTGTCCACTTAATCACTCAGCATTTATGGAGGGTGCACTATGCGTGAGGTCCTGGGGAATCCTACAGGAATGAGTCAGACATGGACCTTTCCCTCCAGCAATTCACAATCCAGTAAGAGACCAATTTAAAGAATATTAGTAGTTACAGCAGAATCTGATAAGTATTGAGAAGGGACATCTGACTCATTCTGGGGGTGGGAGGGAGGGAGGAAAGGAGTGTTAAACGATTCTTGGGCCGAGTCTCGAGAATGGAAGATTTTTGCCGACTGACCAGGAGGAGTGTAACGGGGGGAAGGGTGATCACGGGGAAGAGCATTTGCAAAGGCAGGAGTATTAGATAAGACACGATGAATGCAGGGGCTGTCAAGAGGTCAATACGGCAACCACTAGAGAGTGGGGTGTGATGGATGAGGTTGAGATAGAGGAGGTTGGGGAGATAGGATTCCAATAACAGTAACACCTTGCAAGCAAAAATTGTCAGTGAAAACCACCCTTGCGCCTCTCAGTGCAGGGAGGCGTCCTTTAAAGGCCCAAGAAGTAGCTCTAGCTTACATCTTTCTTTTCATTAGGAACAGATGAGTCAGGGTTAAAGCTTTGAACCCGCTCTGCTTCATTTGGCCCAGATCACTGGTTATTTTCCAGTGTCACCTGTAGTTCCAGGTGGCTTCCCAGAAGCTTTTGAAATAAGCCAGATATACATTGCAGAATTTATCTCCTGACTTAGTTTGCCCCCATGTGTTTCTACCCTAGGAAAAAGCCAGAACCCACTGGCTGACTCTGGAGTGGGCAGTATGCTAATTGTCATCTTATCGTCTTTGATAACCGAGTCTTCCCTCTACCTTTTTGCAGTTTTCTGTCTCATAAAACCCTACACAAAGCTTTGGAGGATTTCCATCGTGCAGGGGTTGGGGTGGGGAGCTGTAAGTGGTAAGAGATGGTCCACGATTGCCTTTTTAAGAGAGCCATAATTGCTTTTTATTAGCAGGATTGGGCTGGTAATGGGGTAGCCAGTGTTTGGGCTTGATTACATTTGCATTAAGGTACCATCAGGATGGCAGTGGAGAGATTATCTGTGGCTGTGAAGGAGACAGCCTGCTAGTGCCTTTTCCTCCTCATGCGGGAGAGGTGTGACCTTTGTCACAGTAAATGCAGAATTAATCTTTAACTTTGTCCAATGTTTCATGCCCCGTGGCTGAAGGGGCTGGCGGTAGGAAATGAAGCCTGTGACTTTCAGGTGAAGTTTTCCAGAGCCAAGTCCCGCTGGTTTCACAACACATTTGGCAGCAGTGCTAGAATTGGAATAAACACACTTACTGAAGGACATGAGTCAACATATTCCCCTTCCGCTGCCCCCTCTTCCTACCACACACAGCTACCTTTCACCCTCAAGGAAAACAGTTTTGATGGCAGCGTGTATTGAGTGAGCACAGGCCATTCTTCCTCTGTGAGGTTGGGATGATAATGAATGCTTCATGGGATTCTTGAAATGAACAAAAAAGGGACATATCTGGGGGAGGGCTCTGCCCCCCACCGCTAGCGTTTAACGTGTCACTTCATTCATTAACGAAATGTTAGTGAATGCCTCCTTTGAGGGAGGCACTCGGCCAGGCAATGTAGTGAACAAATCAGTCGTGATCTTTGCCCTTATAGAATGTATGGTAGGTGATACATAAATATCGTGGGTTTTCCCCCCCATTGTTCAACCCAGTGCCTTGCATTTAGTAGATGATCAATAATGAATGATTGGGTTATTACATAAATGAGTAACAAGGAGTGGGGTTAGAATGGTTTTCTTGCTTTTGTGGGAGAGTGGGAGATAAGATGTGAGGCCAGGAGGGAGGAGAGATGAAGAAGATCTCTGTTGGCTGCCCTTTGGCTTCTACCGCATGGGGGTCTTTGAGCGTGCGGAGCTGACTGGAACCTTCCCAGGGAGCCATATATTTGATAGCTTCCTATTTTCTTCTCAGACTGAACTCATCTCTGCATTTGACAAACCCACTGTTAGCTGTTTACAATGTATTTTGGCTCCTTTGTGTTGATTCCACACTGTAACACCCACACCCGGAAGACTGAGGATCAGCGGATGTGTTGTTCCTTTCTCCGTGTCGTCTCTGTTCCCGTTAAAGGAGTTTGCTTAGGATATGGCATGTGCTTGTTGGATTCCAGTTTGCGAGAAGCCAGCACTTGAGAAAGCTCACTGCCCTATAGCATTGCACTAGAGTGCTTTGGCGGAAAAAGCCCACCCAGTCTTTAGTCTGGGTGCAGACTAATACAGAAAATGACTCTGGTTCCTAAGGTGTTTCCAGTCTTGTATCAGAGACCTTGACTTCTCCCTCTGGCCTCTGTAACTGAACCACTAGTTCTTACCAGCGGGGAGACTCTGGGGCCCAGAAATGGAAAGAACTGGCTGCACATTCTGCTTAGAATCTTCTAGGTGATCTCCACAGCTGCGGGGAAATGCTCAGTTGGATGGTTTGTTGTGGTCAGTTTGCTTGTTAATTTAATTTCGAAAAAAAAAAATTAGGGCCCCTAATTTTAAAAAGGCCCCTCCTATTAACTTCTCCATAGATATATGGAGATTATACTAGTAGTTAGAAAGCGAGGCATCTATGAGTAATCAGTCGGCTTCTGCTGTATGGCCCGGGTGTGAATAAGAATGTCATTGGATGGCTGACTCTTATAATCACTGTGATGATAGCAGCTCTAAGTCCCAGAGGCTCAAATCCCGGTAGAATGACATATAAAGTAGTGAAGTCATTATTTTTTGTGTCTGTAATAGACTCCATCCCTGTTTTTCCACCGTGTTGAAGACGTTCTGTGCGGTCTTTGAAGGGCTGTGCTGTGGCTAAGTGAGAGTCTTATGCATTTTAATTGCAGGGGTTGGTGCACCCCCCTCCCTTTTCTTTCCTCCTGCTCTTAGAACTGCTGAAATTACGGCTTGACTGAGCCAGGTAAAGTCTTGTAATGTGCCCCATCTGAAGGTAAGACATGCTGAACAAATTAATGAATGAGAGTTGTGTTTGTGCATTTGCTGTGTGGGCTGAAGGCATGTTCAACTGAAACGCTCCTCCTTGATCAGGGTTCCTTGTAAGTTGGGGACTGTGTGTGCAGGTTTTCAGCATCACAGATGTGAGTGATGGTGGAAGTCATTGAGTTCCTTTTAATGCAAAATCACAGCATCAAAGGAAATTGCGAAAAACGAATGGATTCCTTATAGACTAGGTTTTTATTTACCAAAGTTTGCAATTACAACATTTTCAACCTTAAATCTTTACAGTTTTTTTAACTCTACATTGTATCTGAAGTATTTCCCTCTTTGCTTCCTCACTATGTTAGTTCAGGAAATCCTAGACTTTGTGACAGATAAACACCAAAATCTTGGTGACCTAACACAATAGAAGCTTACTTCCTGCTCACGTTAATTGGCCGTTGGTGTCAATGCGTGTGTGTGCACGTGCATGTATAAGGTGCATATGGCCATGGTGAGGGGGGAGGGATGGAAGGGAAGGAATCTTGTCTTTGTGGTGACTTGGAAGTCTCCAGGCTGACAGAGGCTCTGCTGTCTCTAGGGTAGGGTTTCCAATGCTGTCCTAGGTCAGTATCAGCAAATGGAGCAGAAGGAGAAGGATCATGGGAGAGTTTTTATGGGCTTAGCAGGAAAGCTGTGTGCATCACTTATGGTCAGACACATGGCCCCATCTTATTGCCAAAGAGCTTGGGAATTGTACCCTAGCCTTGTGTCCAGGAGCAGAGGGACAGCGGTTTGGCGAACCATTAGTTGGTGTCTGTCGCTTTAATGTTCATGACTTTCTTTATAATAGTTGCATGTAACTTATTCATCTAAAATAGCATCATTTATATTTATCTTTTTCCCTGTTTTTGAGATCTAGGTTTCTACGTTTGGCCATTTTGGGGGGGGCGTATGTTTTGTTTTGTTTTGTTTTTTGTCTATAGAGATATGTTTTTTTTTTAATTTTTTTTTTCAACATTTTTTATTTATTTTTGGGACAGAGAGAGACAGAGCATGAATGGGGGAGGGGCAGAGAGAGAGGGAGACACAGAATCGGAAACAGGCTCCAGGCTCCGAGCCATCAGCCCAGAGCCTGACACGGGGCTCGAATTCACGGACCGCGAGATCGTGACCTGGCTGATGTCGGACGCTTAACCGACTGCGCCACCCAGGTGCCCCTATGTTTTTAAGTTCTTATTTAAATTCTAGTTAGTTAGCATTTAAATTCTAGTTAGTTAGTAATATTAGCTCTAGGTATACAGTATAGTGATTCAATGCTTCCGTACAATACCCAGTGCTCATCATAACACCTGTTTCTTACCCCCCATCACCTGTTTCTCCCACCTCCCCCTCCCACCTCTCATCAGTTTGTTTTGTATGATTAAGACTCTGTTTCTTAGTTTGCCTCTCTCTCTCTTTTTTTTCCCTTTTGCTCATTTGTTTTGTTTCTGAAATTCTATTTATGAGTGAAATCATATGGTGTTTGTCTTTCTCTGACTGACTTATTTTGCCTAGCATAATACTCTCTAGTCCCATCCACATCGTTGCAAATAGCAAGGTTTCATTCTTTTTGATGGCTGAGTAATATTCTGTTATATATATATATATTTATATGTATTTATATGTATGTATATACGTATATATGTATTGTATATACATATATATAAACAAAACCCATATATATATATATGTATATAAATACATATAAATATATGTATATATATATATAAAACCTATATATCACATCTTTTTTATCCATTCATCTATCAGTGGACACTTGGGCTGTTTCTGTAATTTGGCTATTGTTGATAATGCTGCTATAAACATCAGGGTGCATGTATCCCTTTGAATTAATGTTTCTGTATTCTTTGGGTAAACACCTACTCATCCAGTTGCTGAATCATAGGATAGTTCTACTTTTAACTTTTTGAGGAACCTCCATACTGTTTTCCAGAGTGGCTGTACCAGTTTGCATTCCCACCAACAGGGCAAGACAGTTCCTTTTTCTCCACATGTTCATCAGCACTTGTTTCTTGTGCTTATTTTAGCCACTCGGACAGGTATGAAGTGACATCTCACTGTGGTTTTGGTTTGTATTTCCCTGATGATGAGTAATGTGGAACATCTTTTCATGTGTCTGTTAGCCATCCGTATATCTTCTTTGGAAAATGTCTATTTGTGTCTTCTGCATACTTTTCAATTGTTCTTTCGGTGTTGAGTTTTGTAAGTTCTTTATATATTTTGGATAGTAACCCTTTATCAGATATGTCATTTGCCAATATCTTCTCCCATTGCTTAGGTTGCCTTTTAGTTTTATTAATTATTTCTGTCTCTTTGTAGAAGCTTTTCATTTTGATGAAGTTCCAGTAGTTTATTTTGGCTTTTATGTCCCTTGCCTCAAGAGACATATCTAGAAGGCGGTTGCTATAACTGATGTCAAAGAGGCATAGATATTTATTTATATTGAATTATTTCTTTAAAATCATCCCTGTATTGTGATAAATGGATAAAACAGTATGAAGTTCTTTATGGTTTGACCATATTACATCTTTAAGTAATGCACAACCTTTTTATAAGTCTCCAGAAGTATGCCTAAATTCCTTGAGAAAGTAAACAAGTATGTAGAACAGTGATTAAACTTTCAAAAATCCTTTCAACAGTGGCCCACCCCAGACACTATTAGACAAAACCCAAATAGCTTTGGTATTCAAAATGTTGTTCTGCTCAATAAGTCAGATCAGACACAGGAAACCATGGTTAAGAACAAGCAAATCACTATCCTAAATCCAGAATTTTGAGACTTTTTAAAAACAATGTTTATTTATTTATTTTGAGAGAGAGAGAGAGCGCGTGTGAGAGAGCGCGTGTGTGCATGTGTGTGTGAACAGGAAAGGGGCAGAGAGAGAGAGGGACAGAGAGAGAATCCCAAGCAGGCTGTGCACTGTCAGTGTGGGCTCGATTCCATGAACGGCGAGACGTTAACCGAGCTGAAATCAAGAGTTGGACACTTAATGGACTGAGCCACTCAGGCGCCTCCAGAATTTTGAGACTTCTGGAATATTGTTCTAATAACATATTTCTATAAATTGTACAGAAGAACATTTCAGGTGGATGGCAGCAAAGATTAATGGGATGGAAGTTAGAAAATGTTGATGTGAGTGCTGCTACCAGCTCTGTGGTCTGGGGGAAGTCGTTTTACTGGCCTGGGCCCCAGTTTTTTCCATTTAAACAGGGACATTGGACAGGTAATTTCTAGGTCCCTTTCCAACTCGGAATTTTATAATGTTAAGAGGCTTTTACCGAGAGTTATCCAAGTTTGCTGTCCAGTTGTCCAGTGATGCTAAACTTTCCCAGTTTGGGAAACGTTAAGGCAGAAAAATTGCAGGAAGAACTTTCATGACAGTGAGTAGGCGGGAAAGTGGCCAATGATTTCAAAGATGGATAAGTATAAGACAAGGGGTGATAAGAGAATAGTCTGAACTATGCTTGTAGAAAGATGACCTTATAGCCCTCTAGTGAGACCCTTGGAAAGACTCAAGTGGGCATCATTGCTTCATAAAAGCATATACTGAAAACCATGTGGTCCATATATTGGAGTCTTAGAATTTCACCTCTTGTTTTGTGACCTTGGGAAGTCACTTAAAATCTCTAAGTAATCCTCAGTATCCTCTTTCATAGACTGGAAGCAATAACATCTATAACATCAGTTAAGAGAGACTGAAATTTTAAAACGCAGCCTAGTGCTTAGCACATAGGATATACTTGATAAATGGTTTCGTATTGTTATGGCTGAAGCTAGAAGAACAAAAGATGTTGGGCAAAATTAGGAAGGAATTTGGCAATATCATGTAAAACATGGGGATTAAATGAGCCAATTCATGTGAAAGTGTTTAGCACAATGCCCGCACATAACATATAATCAGTTGAGGTTGGTTGAATCTGATTCACCAGGGGAAAGCTAGGATGTTTGGGGAATATTTTAAAGGTAATAAGAAAGAAGACAATCATGTCTTTTTCATAAAATGATCTTCAGAGGCAATCTACTGAGTCTGGCTCACATTTTTTTTAATAATTAAAAAAATGTGTATTTAATGCCACGTCCTTTTCATTCTACAACTAGGGTTTAGACTTATCAAGGCCTGTATATAGGTATATGATCTCATGGAATCCAGTAAATATTTGGCCTTGATATTGGTGGCATAAACAAATCCCTGAGTCAGGAATTTGCTCATAGGTTTTCTTGCTTGATGTAAATGTTGGCTTATTGGCCAGAGCAATAAAGAAATGAGGTATTAGGATCTAACCCATTTATGATAAAAGATATAATATTTACATCTTCTAAAACTATCCCTTGCTCGTTTTTTACTGGAATTTGGTTATTCTGTTTTCTTTTCATTACTCAGTCTTGCCAGGTTCCCCAACCACTAATTTATGCAGATGGTAACCTTAACTATGTTTTTTCAACAAATTTGCAACATGAAATGATAGTTCTGATTTATGCTTCATAGCCACTCGAGAGAATGATTTTTAAAATGATAATTAAATGCTGAGCTATTCCTGGGATTGCGACATGGTTCCCTTTCAAATATATCTGATCTGAGAATTTCAGCAAAAGGCATAAAAGAAAAACTAACAAGAAATTTGACAGATGACAAAGGCTGTCTTGATGTTAAGTAAAGAGAAGCAAACTGTGACCTAAGCATGTGTGTCTCTAGGGAGCCAGCTTGGGAGCTTTTCTGAGTGTTTGGGTGTTTTTGTGGGATTCTCCCCACCACCCCCCTCCCCCAGTCACGTTGGTAGGGGCTGGATTACAATGGAGAATGTGCAGATTAATGGCCTGTTGGGGCTAATCCACTAAACCCCTACTCCTGTTTCTCTTAAATTGATTGAGTTTCGAGGAGCTGATGATACACCCACACCTGATACTAGAGCCCCGTGAATTAATGAGACCTGCTAGCTTAAAGTGCACATAAGCAAGAATTGCTGACTTTATGGGACATACCTCCTTTTTGCACTAGGAAATTCTTTTATTAATTGCATTTAGTTCCCAATGTGTTGTTTCATAACCTTTTTTTCTGAGACTATTTTTACATGATTACATTTTAAAATTATAACCCTAATATAACCCAATTTTTAAGAGAAGACTAGAAGAGGAAACAGATTACCTATAATCCCATAACCTGAAAGTAACTATTATGAATATTTTGTTCTCCTGTAAAATTTTATTTATAAGCGGTTTTAGTTACTTGAAATTTTATTCCACTATTCTGTTTGAGCAAGAGGCACACGAGATAAATGCATGGTTTGTGTGCATTAAAGCAGGTCCTGCCTAACATGTAGACCAAACCAATATGAAAATAATTATGTACGTGGATGGATAGATGTGGGATTGATGAAAATCACAATTTCATGCTAAATTAGTGAACTCACATCAGATGAACTTTGAACAGAATTTAAATTTCTAAATCTTCAATTATGAATCTGTTGCTCTTGAAAAAAATAATTAGGAAGATAAAAAGATGAGACATGCAATCATAGTATTGGGGATTTTTTGAGTAGGAAACATTTGGAAGAGACAATTTAGAAATGAGGTTTTAAAAAATACATCATTTAACTATTAAAACACAGAAATATGTTTGAATGCACTGGGAAACTATTTGAGAGAGTGATTTTAAAGCTTACAGACAGACAGACCTAGGTTTAAACCCACACACTGCCTCTTCCAACCTGGAAGGCTTTGGGGATGTTGACTTCTCCTGCATCTGTTTTCTAATCTGTAATATGGGGATAAAAAGAACCACCTCAGTGATTTTTTTGTGTGTGTTAAATGGCATTATGAAAGTAAAGCATTTAGTGTGTCATTATTGGCCATAAAATAATGGCTTAATAAAGGTGGCTCATTAGTAACATCATGTTCATAACATGGGAGATGAGGCCAGTCACATGGTCTTTGTAAAGGAGGAGGATTCTTTGAGTTACCTCCTTTGTAAGGAACATTGCAGTAGAAGTTCAGAAACTTCATACCCCCCGCTGACTCTACAAGAGTTCACACTGTTAAAACCAATGTTTAAAAGTCGTCTGTAATACTCCCTAAACACCTTTCCAGCTTTGCTCCAACTTGGCTGCTCTCTATTCCGCGAATGCATTTTGCCCATCCTTACCTGTGCTGTTGTTTGTGTTGTGTTTCCCCACCTGGTTTTCTTTAAAAAAAAATTTTTTTTCAACGTTTTTTACTTATTTTTGGGACAGAGGGAGACAGAGCATGAGCAGGGGAGGGGCAGAGAGAGAGGGAGACACAGAATCGGAAACAGGCTCCAGGCTCTGAGCCATCAGCCCAGAGCCCGACCTGGGGCTCGAACCCACGGACCTCGAGATCGTGACCTGGCTGAAGTCGGATGCTTAACCGACTGCGCCACCCAGGCGCCCCTCCCCACCTGGTTTTCAACCACCTGAATCTTGCCCATGTCACACGTTCAGCCGGAGGGCTCCTTCTCTGTGAAGGCTGTTGTGATCCCGCAAGTTGGAAGTCCTCTCTTGGTTCTTTACACCCCATTGGCTCTTCCAGTCTTCAGTGCTACTCATCACTGACCTGACTTGCTTCCTCTGTCAGATGGAAAACTCACCGTGGTCAAGAATTGTCTAGTCTGCTTGTGTGTTCTGTTCTCACTCCTAGCCCAGCATGCTGGTTGGGTGGGTTTTACTCCCCAGTCTGTAGTGATAATTGCAAGATTATTTGCAGATATGCTGAGTAGTGTTTGTTGACTTAAGCTGTATTACCTCTTTCTGCCTAGTCCCTCTTAGAGATACTACCACTTAGGACAGGGCTCAGCACACAATGGCCTCTGGGCCAAATCTGGCTTGCAGCCTTGCATTGTAAAGGAAGTTTTCTTGGAACACAGCCATGCTTGTTCATTCATTTGTCTCTGGCTGTTTTTATACAGCAACGGACTTGAGTAGCTGCAACAGAGACTCTGTTCCCTGAAATGCCTGAAATATTTAGTGTTTGGCCCTTTACAGGAAAAGTTTGCAACCCCTTAATGCAAACAATTAATTTGAATACTTCCTAACAGGTAGAATAAGAAACCAGGTGCCCGGGCAATCTGTTTTTTTTTCAATGAAAGATTAAACTATATACAAAATGTTAAAAAAAAAAAAGTTTTTAAAGCCTTGAGGTTTTTGAACGACAGGATTATCTTGACTTTCGTAGGTATCTTGGCAGTCTCTACCACCCCCAGGGGGTTCCTTAAGCACCTACCACTGTCAGAAACCAAAAAGGAACTCTTATTTTGTGCTGAGTTGGATTTGTAAAGCCTTCTTTACTGTCAGAGGAGCTTGGAGTAGCTGTGGCCCTGCCCAGACAAACATTCTGAGGGGAAGCCACTGTCCCCTAAGGGATGGTTCTTGCCGGGGATGGCAGCTTGGCAGGGAAGGAGCAAGCTTTCTGTGAGCACCTTCTGCCGCCAGTCCTTTGAAAAAATAACCCTCCTCTTTAGGGAATGTGAAGGTCAGACCACATTCAGAAATAAGGACATCACCTGGAAAGGCAAGCAATTTTAGGAATGACAACCTGAAAAATCAAACCTTTCCCCCTGACGATTGAGACAGGCCAGACACATAACCTGAGCCATGATCAGTTTCTGCACTTGGACGGGAGCATTTTCTCCCAAATAACAAGCCGAATGAGTTCTGCTGGGCTCTGGGAGATGGTTGCCGTCCTCCCTGGACAGATGGGGAAATTGAAGTCAAGATGCAGAGGCTTAGCCTGGCCACAGAGGGAGTGGGTTCTGGCATTCCCAGCTCTTAGACCTGACATTTGCACTGAGAAGCCACTAAAGCAGATTTCAGAATGTTGCTTGACACGGGCTCTTTGGGACTCTAGAGCAGGGCTTGGCAAACAGTGGCCCACAGACCGAAGCCAGCCTGCTGGCTGTTTTTATAAAGCCGGGAGCTAAAAATGATTTTTACATTTTTAAATGAATTCGATAAAAACAAAAGAAGGAGAAGATTTCATGAAACGTGAAAAATATACAAAACCACATTCTGATCCATAAATAAAATTGTATCAAAATCCGGCTACACCCATTCATTTATATATTAGCTACCTATCCTCTGTGGCTGCCTCTGCATTACAATAGCAGACCTGAGCCTATAGTATTAGAGCCTCTATGTAGCCTTCAAAGACTAAAATACTCTCTGGCCCTTCACAGAAAAAAATCTTGCCAACCCCTGCTCTAGTGTGCCTATAATGTAATAATTAAAATCAACTTTACCAAAGTGTACTATAAATAAAATGTACTCATTTGTTTTATTTTATTTAAAAATTTTTTAATGTGTATTTATTTTTGAGAGAGAGAGAAACAGACAGACAGAATCTGAAGCAGGCTTCAAGCTCTGAGCTGTCAGCACAGAGCCCGACGTGGGGCTCGGACTCGTGAACCGCGAGATCATGACACGAGCTGAAGTGGGATGCTTGACTGCTGAGCCTCCCAGGCGCCTGTAAAATGCACTCATTTTAACTCTGCTACGTTTAGGGAAGGAATATAGTTACGTAACCACCACAACCATCAAGCTACAGAACATTTCAATCATCCCCCTAATTTCCTTGTGCCCCTTTCGAGTCAGTCCTCCCTGAGTTCATCCTTGAACTCAAGCAACTGCAGATCTGATCTCTGCCAATAGCGTCAGCTTTTAAATGTCTGTTTCCTGAGCATTTGAGAACACTAGAGACCACAAGAGGGTGGTGGTTGGGGATGTGTGAAAACAAGTTGATTGTATTCTTCCGTGTGAAAATGCCTTAACTCTCTACAAAGACTCACTCCAGACAACTCCTTCACTGTTTGTAGCTAACAGGCATGGTGCAAAGAGCTCTCCGCCTATCATCTCATTTATTGGTTTTACCTTTATAAGAGAGTGCTTACCCATCTCCCATTTTATTGATCAGGGCAACCAGGCTAACTTGCTGAAGGACATACAGCTGATAGGACGTAGCTTAAGATTTGAGCTCTGTTATGTCTGGATCCAGAGCTTGAGCTCAGTGGCATCCCATACACTTACTCAGTATTGTCTGCAAACCTGCTTGGAGGTGTCAGCACTTGCTAGAGAAAGCTCAGAGAGTTAAGTGACCATTCCCAAGCCGCCCAGCTACTCACTGCCAGAGTCAGGATTTGAACTGCTAACGGCAAGCAAAAGGCAGAGAGCAGAGAGCAGTTGAAAAAAAATGTTATTTTGAAAGATCAAAATCCCCGGTCCTACAAAGGGGTGAACTAAGAGCCCCGGGTGAGCATGCTGTAGATAATGCAGGGGTGAGGGTGGCGGTGGGTGAGAGGAAGTCTTAAGCCAGATGTACTTTTGTTTTCTAAACTAATGGATATTCCAAGACTATGTAATTTAATATAAATAAGTAATGGTGGTAAAGCATTTTGAAAAACACTGAAGGGTACATCCGTGCTGACCAACATTAATAATCAAAATCTCTTCCTGTTCTCTTACAAACAGCATTATATCTACCTTGGAAAAGGTGAAAAGAGCATAGTCTCAGAGTCCAGCTACATAGAGTATTCCCTTTCAGTCCTCCTCCTCACCCCTTCTATGATAAAGAATGGTGCCGTTTACAACCCCTAGTTAGAATGATGTCACAGCATTTCTTCAGAGCCCTTTTACTAAGTACTTGGCCCTTAAAAGGCACCCCAAACAATTCTTTGTTGTCCCCATTTTCTAGGAACACTCCCAGCCTCTCTTCAGGCTCTCCTTATAACCTAAGACCGGAGGCTGTGTCCACTTGAGGTTCTTAGTTTGAAATAACAGAACCCTTTTCAGACTCAGGCAAGCAGACAAGATGTTCATTAAAGCATTTGAGGTGCTCAGAATCTATGAGTGAGCCAAAGAATTGGACTTGGAGGGTAGACTTACAAGAATGTACTATAGGATTGTTCTAGAAAGCACGCCTCCTCTTGCCACTACTGGGCAGAGATAGTCAGATCCCTTCACTGATGTGGAGGGGTCATTAGACACCACTGGTGGCCATAGAGCTGGACACTTTTGCCGTCAGCATCACCAGAAAATGGATGCTCCTTCCTCATACTGCTAACTTCAGAACTGAAGAGTCTGGCATCCCAGATTGGCCAGCTTCAGTCACATGCCTGTGCTTTATTAAAAGCAAAGTTCAGGATTCTGCCTGGGCAGGATTGAACACTAAAGGCAGGAAGGACTCCAAACACAGTGGATTGGTTGGGTGGGTTGAATAATGACTCCCACCAAAGTTGTCCACATCCTAATCTTGGGAGCCTGTGTATGTGTTACCATATACAGTAGAAGGGACTTTGCATGTATGACCAAGTTAAGGATCTTGAGATAGGGAGATTTTCCTGGATTATCCAGGCAGGCTCAGTGTAATCACAAGAGTCCCTATAAGAGAGAGGCAGGAAGATCAGAGCCAGAAAAAGGAGATGTGATAACAGAAGCAGAGGTTGAAGTGATCTACTTTGAAGAAGGAGTAAGGGGGCTGTAGGCTATACAATACAGAAGGTCTCCAGTGGTTGGAAAGGCCCCCCTGGGAGCCTCGACAACTAACACAGGCCTGTTGACACCTTGATCTTGACCCCATAACACTCATTTCAGACTTCTGAGCTCCAGAAATAATTAAGATAATAAATTTGCATTCCTTAAAGCCAGTAAGTAGTAATTTGTTACAGCAGCAGTAGGAAACTAATACACATCAAAAAAGCATTCAAAAGGTGGTAGGAGATTAGAAAGCATGACAGATGTCCAGCACAGCACCACAGAAGGAAGGCTAGAAAGATAGTTTCCCCACATCCTATTCATAGGTCACATCTCTCCATTTTTTTGAGAGCGTTTCACCAGAATCCTGAAGCTAGGTTGGATGAACAAGTTGAGTAATTGCTTGTGATTATTCATCTTGTTCCCCTACTTTATTCATTCCGTGATTTACTCAGCAAATGTCCTGTTCATTAAATTAAAATTTACTGGAGCTAAGTGCCAAGAACTGTGAAAGATATTATGGTCATAAAAGCAAATACAAGAATAAGACTTTGAGCTAACATTTGAGATGCTCATAGACACTGGATTAAGTTTAACCAATTTTCAGTCGTCTCTACATATCAAATCCCACTAAAAACTTACATTAAGGTGGTTTTGAAGAATGGGAATTAGGATGTCCTAGTGACTTCAGAAGAGGAGCCCCAACAATTTATGGATAAGACATCATAATTGGAATAACTAATTTAAAAAAAAAAACAGTAATGCCTAGGGGCGCCTGGGTGATTCAGTGGGTTAAGCATCTGACTTCGGCTTAGGTTGTGATTTTGTGGTCTGTGGGTTTGAGCCCTGCGTCGGGCTCTGTGCTGACAGCTCAGAGCCTAGAGCCTGCTTTGGATTCTGTGTCTCCCTCTCTCTCTGCCCCTTCCCCTGCTTGTGCTCTGTTTCTCTCTCTCAAAAATAAATAAACATTAAAAAAATGCCTATTTATAACAGTAGTCAACTCCGAGTGCTGTCTCTGTGTTAAAGGTAATACTAAGTATTTTATATGCGTTATTTTCATATAATTATAGAAACTCCAGGAGTTGTGGACAATTACCATCCCCATTTTACAGATGAGGAAACTGAGGCTCAGGGCATAGGACCAAATTCACATTGCTAGCTTGACAGAGCTGGGATTTGAACCTTGGGTCTTCTGACTCCTGGGCGCATGTATCTGGCTGTTCTGCCTCCTTTTGTGCCAAGCACTAGGTTAAGGGCTAGAGAGTCACATGTGTAAGAGAAAAAAATGCCCAGAGAAGTGAACCTCGAAATTTAGTAAGTAAAATGAGCTACGGAAATGCAGACAAAGAATTATTTAGCATTCTAAGGTGACTGCTTTTAAAGGAGAAAACCCTCATTTGGATACATAATTTCTGGTCCGTTTGGTTAAAGATCATATTATTTTCCTATTGAGATAGGAGCCACTCCTATATTGCTTTCACTGATTAAGATACAAAATGCACTCTCCTGGATTATTTCAATTTTAAAATCATACTCCATAAGGAATATACATGAATCATACTCTTTCTGTTTTCCTCCCCCCCCCCCCACCCCCATAGTTGTATGCTAAGGTAAATGGTTTGGCTGGTGTTATTGTCTGCATTAATACCCTGGAAGCTTCTTGCTGGAAAGTGTAATGGTCAAGGATGTAACCCTCTTAACACCTTGTTCTCTGCTGGATGTCTCCTTCTGCAATGGCTTATCAAGCACCCACGCATAAAATGTTAAGACTGGGTTAGACTGTGAACAAGAACACAGGTTTCACTTATCATTCCCAGGGTGAGTAGATAAGGTACGTAAGGTCTCTTGACTGCAGAGCCAAGGGCTACGTCTTACCCAAATGGTGCCCAAGTGTTCTCCTCCTTGAGGTCTGAGAGCTGCTGTTAGCTGAGTTACTGCTCAGCAGTCCTGTTGACAGATGGTGTGCCTTGCTCATTAAATCAGAATCCTCCCCACTCCAAGGGCCCCAGGCATGTTGGGAGACAGACTTGATGGTGTTTTCTAATGCTGAATGGTCTACAGCTCAAGAGCGTGAAGATAAATATTCTACTTCATTGTGCATCCACTAACTTAAGCCTTACTGGGTCTATTCCCTTCACTTTGACAGGGCACATTTAGAAAAGTGAAATGAAGTGCTTTTAGGCACCCAGCTCCTCCATCCATCACTTTGTCTTGTACTTTACAAGCTTGGCCCTTTTCTCTGAGACTTGTCTTTGCCCAGTGCTTTGTATCAGTTATATACAATATCCTGAACCAAAAAGAGACCTTCCTAGTCCAGAGTTCAGGGCTTACCTTTGTCTTTGAGCCCGTGTTGTACAAGGCTTGTTTCTTTGGAGAGCTTGTTGGAGGAAAAGAGAACAACCCATGTGAAGAGGAGCCCTGATATAAACCAGCGTGATTCCAACACAAGTAATAAGTCTGATTCTAGAACAACCAGGTTAGCAAGCTGTGTGTTTACCCTAAGAGCAATGGGAGGCTGCGAGGGGGTCACATGATCGCATTTGAGTTTTAAGAAGACCTCTCTGGCTGTAGGATAGAGAATTGACTGGCAGCAAAGATGGGTGAGGGAGACAGGTAATCTTGAGAGGGGCAGTCAGGAGACCCTGGTGGCAGTCTGAGAGATGGAGGTCAGCAGATCAAGGTGGTGGTGGATATGGAGAGCAGTGTAGAGAATCAGGAGCTGTTTAGGACATGGGCCAACAGAGCATAGTGAATTGCATATGGTGGGCATGAGGGAGAATGGCGGGTCAGAACAAGACCCAGGTTTCTGGCTTGTGAACTGGGTGGATGACAGTGTCATTCATGAAGCTAGGGCACAGTGGCAAAGGGGAACCATGATGCATAGCAGACACTCTGCATTGAGTTACAGAGAATAGCAAGACACTTTGAAGGGGAGAAGGTGATGCAGAGTTGGGGGAGGGGGAGAAAAGGAAATAACAATGTGAGAAAGAGAAGACAGTGTCCCCTCTCAGAGAGTAGAGCAGGGCATAAGAACAAACAGATCTACTGTGACTACAATTTTAAACTAATATTGGCGACTCCACTGTTGCTAGCTGCTATTGATTGCTTAGGATATATCTAAACCTTAAATAGCCTTCACTTCTTACAAAAACCATGTTGATAGGCGTCATTCATCACCCCAATATAGCTGAACAGACTGAGGCGCAGAGATATTAGGTAATTTAGTTGGAGTGAGAAAGCTAGCAAATAGCCAAGCCATGATTTGAACCTAAGTTTGTTTGGCTCTAAAGAAGAAACTCATAACTTCTAGGGGAACACTGTTACCCCGAGGGACAAATAAACAGGTGCAGAGTTGGAATGATGTAAGTTAAGAAAAAAAGTACTGAGATAATGAAGAGTCGGATAGGAGGTCATTTTAAGAATATTTCTTGGAGGAGTTGGGGTCTGCTGATTTTGAATGAGGCCATAGATGCCAAATCTCTGGGCACAAGAACATTAATTTGAAGTAGGGAGCAAATAAATGAGATTAATAACATGTAGGGTGAAGAGGGCATTGGAGACAGCTTTTTCAAATATCATTCTGCTTTATAACTTTTGATTATGCTACTTTGCCCATGAGGTAAATACTCAGCTTGGTACACATGACTCTTAGGACATGCTGAGCTACGTTTATGGACTCACTTCCTGCCACCCCTCCATGCACCCTGTACTTCACAGCCATAAAAGGTCTTTCTTCACTCCCTTCCTCCTTACTTCTGTGGTTCCTTCCTTCCTGTTTTTCCTTTATTCATTCTTTTTCACGCATTTCCTCAGGTATCATAAATGGACTACCCACTGTGTGCCAGGAACTATACTAAGTCTTGGGGGGGGGGTCTTGGGGGTAGAAAGATGGACATCCTCAAGGAGATCATGCGTGGCCGCAGTGCACAGACTTCATAACCCATTATTGTAGACTTTGAAATATGCTATTAACAAATGGTGAAAACAGAGACCAAAAGAGAGTGTGGCTTTGCCTGAAGGAGGTGATCTCTGAACCAGGGTTAAGAGCACATAGAAGTCTGTCAGATGCTTAGAGGAGGGGGCTTTTCAGGCAGAGGAAATAACGTGCCTGAAAAAGCAGCAGGTATTTGGAGAATGGAAAACAGTGTTCCCAATTGTCGACTTGAGCCATTTCTGAGATGTGGCCATTATGTTTTTCCCCTTGTTCCCAACCTTTGTATTTCTCTCCCCAAATCCTGGGGCCTCTTCTTCCACTGTCTTCTGTTTCTGCTTCCTTTCACCTCTTTGCTGACTCGGAATTAAACTCTTCATTTCAGATCTCTGACAGTTTCTCCCCTGCTTTGCTAACCACTTTAAAAAATAGACATTTAAAAGCCTTCTGTGGGTCTCCCGCTATGTTATGGCTCTCGTGCTGTGTGAATCGACGCTCCCTGCCCAGAGGACGTGGGCCCCACCGCTGGGGCCCCGGAGGCTCTGAGGCTTGCAGTCAAGTCTCGCACCATGGGCTGTGCCCACTGACAGCTTGGTTTCCGCTTCCCAGGGTCAGTCACCTGCTGTGCACCTGCCTTCAGCAAAGGGCACGGCACCAGACTGCTGGCTCACCAACGGGGTGAGGCCCAGATAGGGCCGTGAGGCAGCCCCGTGCAGCATGGAACAGGTCCAGACCCACTCCCAGGTTTTCCTTACCTGCATTGTCATGTGATCCTCAGTGCAAGCTCATTCTGCCCGTGGTTCTCTATTCCTGAGCAGAGGTAGGGCTGATTTAGGCTCTTCCACCCCATCTTGATTGGGCTCTGCCCCAAGATACACTTGCTGCTGTCTTGCTCCAGTCCTATGCCTCAGGTGACCCATGAGATTTCACCTATGCCTGGCACCAAATCCTGTATGTGGCCTGGTCCTGACTCGGGACCTTTTCCCTGTACCCAGGGCTTGAATTTCTATAGGCATTACACAGGGACCTTGGAATCCCTAGGCTTAGGGTCCAGTGCCCTCCTGAAATTTGGCTCTACTACCTGTGGCTAGGCTCTCTAGAGCCCCAAGGACTCAGGTTGCCAGAGTCCCAGAAAAAGATGCTGAATTCTGAATATCCACTGTGCCTCATTCCCTTACTGTGTCCCATATAGAAGTCAGGAACCCAGATACCAGATATTGTTCTCCCTTCTAATTATTATGAATAATACAGCAGTTAATGCACGTGGAGCATCTACTCTGCCCATTACTGTGCTGAGCATTTGAGAAGAATTAGCTCCAGGAGAAAAGTGTTCCATGGTGCTGGGATTCCAGCTCAGCAGCCTTGCCCTAAACCCCATCTTCTTAAGCAGGATGCATTTCACTGTCTGCCTCAACTGGACCCTGACCTCTCGTTGTCATGCTTCGTGCCTCTCTAGCCAAACCAGCTTTCAATAGCAGTTTCCTCTGGGTCAGCTTTCTCTAAGGCTTTCATAGCTCTGTGGGCAAATCTTGCTCCAGTGTGAGCCCTTCCTCCACAATTAGACAACGACCAATTAAGTAAGGCGCAAGGGAGTCCTGAAATGATTGTAAAGTGGACTTAGGGACACTGAAATGGCAGCTAATATCAACTTGTATACCAAGTAGCCAATGAGTATTTATTGTGCAATATCTCTGCTTTTGGTACTATCGTGGGATTGCATGGAAGAGGGGTCTCAGTGGTTAAGCCCATAGACTCCAGGACCAGACTGCTCAGACTTGAAAACTTACTTTACCACATTGATATCCACGTGACCTTGAGCAAGTTATTTATTCTCTCCATGCCTCAGTATTCTCATCTGCAAAATGGGGATAATCGTAGTACCTCTCTCTTAGGGTTCTTATAAAGATTAAATGAGTTAATTCATGTAGTGTTAAATAAGTATTTGCTATATTGATGATGGTGATTACAGAGAATATGGCAGTATGGTACCTGTTTAAATAAACATTTGCTATATTGATGGTAATGATTATGGAGAAAATGGCAATATGGTACCTGTTTCAAGAAGCTTTTTAGTCTGTTAGGGCAGACTTCAAATCACATGAAACAAAATGAGACAATGTATAATTAAATATTAGTTTGGAAAATGGATATGAGATGTCTAATGAGGTTCTCAATAATTATTGGGGAAAATTGGGAAAGGCATTTTGGAGGAGGAACTTGACTGTGGCTTTCAGCCTGAGTAGGCTGAAGAGAGGCCAAGGGGAAAGTGATGGTCTAGTCTTACTGACATGAGGGCTGCTTCCTTGCATAGAGCACTGATGGTCCGATGTGGGAATCAGCCCTAGGACAGATCCAGGGTACGATACCCATGAAGGCCATGGTCAGATTCAGCATGGAGGGCATTCAGTCATATGGTAATGTACAGGAAGAAATGTTATGAGATTGAATAGTATGTCTTTCATTTAAAATATTAAGTTTCTACTGTGTTCGAGGTACTGTGTTTTTGAAACATTGGTGAAGACAGAGGTGACTCAGCCATGCATCTTTCGTTCCAGAAGCTAATGGTCGAAAAGATAAGATAAATACTATTGACAAATAACTAACACAAGGCAGAAAGCAGCGCCTGACATAAGGGAGGTGGAGATAGAGAGCCTTAGCTGGGAGTGATTGTTTGCTGTGGAGCCTGGTGGCTCACAGTCTCAGAACCCACATTGGAACTACCTAGCCCAGGTCCACGTTTCTACACTATGGGATGTATGTTGTGACCCTGAATGGTAGGTACATTTGACTGTGTCCTCATCTGTGAACTGTGGATCAGAAGGCGCCTACATAACGGAACTATCTCGCGGACCGACTGACATAGTGCATGCAAACTGTGTGCCAATAAATGATAGTTGCTGCTAATTCCAGTGGACTGTGTCATTAGGGTCATATCCCAGGGGAATATAAAGCCACAGGATGTCTGATACCAGAGACCTAAGGTCAGTGGAAGATGGAATAAAAGAGCAAAGTAACAACAGAGGAATTCACGCTAGTATAATAGAAGAGAAAGAATTGTTGCTGGGCTCAACCCCTTCCACTGCTTCAGGATTTACCCGTTGAATGTTTGTATGTAACTCCCAGAGGGCTAGAGAGCCCTCTTCTCCTTCCCCACCTGCTTCCTCCCTGAACAGCATAGTGATGCCCCCTAATGGGAGTGGAGCTAGTTGGTGAGGGTGTAAATGGAGATTCCATTATTGGAGAGCAAGTCTGCAGTGTCCGTTAAACTTTAAATGAAGAAAAGAAGGCGAATATCCCCGAAGCCACAGGTCCACCTCTCCACGAACACCCTGGAGCAGAATGCACACACGGGCAGTGGGAGCCATATTCCAGGTATTCAGTGTTGCACAGTTTGAACATAAAGACCTTGCTGTGTGGTGGGATCCCCGGACACAGGTGAAGAAACAAAGTTGCTGGACAGTAGGTACAGTGCACTATTCATATAAAAACCAGTGTGTATGTCTGTAAACATGTATAAACAGGTCTACAAAGGCTACACGGTGAAATTATGATGGCAGAGGGGAGGAGAGAAGAGAAACCTGAGCCTTATAAGCGCTGTCAGAATTACTGGGAGACGTAGTCCCATTTTATTGTATAATTACAAACAACACGTAAGTAATATAAGGAAGCTTCAGTTGTCTACCCACATTTGCCACATCTTCACCTCACTCCTGTGTCCCTTCCAAAATGGTGGATGTCAGGTTCTTTGGCAAATGCAATGTAAGAAAAAGCATGGTTTCATTTATTCTCATGCACTATCCCCTTTAAAGCTAGTAAAAAAAAAAAGTGTGTTGCCATTTTTTTAAAAATTTTGCAAACAGTTGCAAAATTAAATTTGGCTCCTAAGTTTCATGGGGAATGATTTAATGTTCTCCCACACGTCGTTGGCATGCACATATGTCCTAAATAAAAATGAGCTACACAGAAGTATAAATAACGTTTATGTGAGATGGACAGTCCCGCTTAGCTTGTTTTCCCAGATGAGCATGAAAATGCCCATTTAAAATTTACATTTAGACAGGAAAATTACCATTATCTCAATAGTATGAGGAAAAATAATAATTCTAGAGGTTGATGCCTTCAAATGCCCAGCAGCCAACACATGACTTTTGCAACCATGCAGGTACATTAACTAAACGTTCAGATGCAGAACTGAGCCGTCAGTCAGACATTTGTTCATTTTCAAATACCTAGATGACTGATGCATTTCTTTTTTATTCATGTATTGGCTGCTAGAGAGAGTAAATAGAGACCACATTACTTCAAAATTAATAATTATAACAGCATATACTTGGTGTGTTTTCAAAACTGCATTCCTGTTTCCACCTACCAGAACCTCACAGAAACCCTGCTCGTTTATTTAGAGCAAATATTATTGACACCATTGTATAAACTGACACTGAGTTTCAGAGAGATTTAATAGGTTTGTCCAGGTTAGCACAGGCAGTATCATAGCCACGCTTTTGCTCATAGCACTTATCCCTAACATGCGTAACATTGTGTATTTGTCTTTTTTGTTTTGATCTGACGCCCCCACTAGAATGAAAATTTTATGAGGGCAGGGGCTTTGCCTGTTCTCTTCATTGCCTGGAATAGTGCTGGGCACAAAGATAGAAAGTACTCTATAAATACCTATTGAGTGAATGGATGAATGAATGAATGGGACCTCAGACTGAGCCAGCACCGAGTTCAGCATTCGTTACACCACAACATTTACCCCCAAACCTTTTAGTGATGATTATAAAGATGGGGAGGCATCTCCAATAAGGAACATCAAGGAGGATCTGGTTATAGACTCTCCTCTGGGACAGACATGGTATATATCAAAGAAGAAAAAAGTCAGGGGTGACGTTGGGGGAGTTGGTCAAAGAGTACTTATCATGGCGAGGAGGTAGCAAGGTGCAAGGAAGAGGGCCACCAATTCTGACTCTGGACAGCTTCCTGGAGGAAGTGACAACTCAGCTGAAAGATTGAGTTGGAATTCTCCCAGTAAAGGGGAAGAGAAAGCAGGGAGCCTGCATGTGCAGGAGCTTATGGGAGAGATAGCCAGTGATGTGTATGTGCAAACTGAAGGTTGTTCAGTGTAGAAAGGGAGTAGTGTGAGAGAGCGTGTGAAGTGCAGGAAGATATAAGGCTGAAGATGTAAGTAAGAGCCAGATCACAGAGGGCCTTAGCAGGCCATGTGGAATGAAAGCTCAGACTTTATCCCGAGAGCTGTGGAGAGCTACTTGAATGATATGGTGTTGTAGGTACAGAGCAGAGCAGGCCTCACCCGGAAAGTTTCTTAAGTCTTGCTTATGCAGGCTCTAGAAGGATGAATAGGAGTTTGCCAGGTGAGCAGGATAGGATAGATGTGAGGGATCCTGCAAGGTCGGCATGACTGGGGCACTGTGTGAGTCATGGGGAGTGATGGAAAAGGAGCTGGGAAGTCAGTCCAAATTATGAGAATCTTGTGAATCATGCTAAAGAATTACTATTTGATTCCATAAGCAGAGAAAGATACAGTGTTCTCCAGCATCTTCTGGACCTTTCTGTATGACTTGTTATGCCACTTCTTACATTAGGCTCTAATTGACTGCATGCTATATATAAGGCTGAAGTTCTTGGTGACATAGGAGAATCCTGTACTCATTTGAAGGTAGTGGTAAAAGGCTTGCCTTGGGGAAAGAAAGCCTTGTTCTGAATCCTGGATATGTCACTTACTGAGATCCGTTCTGAATCCTGGATATGTCACTTACTGAGATCTGGGGCCAATGCACTTAACTTCTGTGACTCTCAGTTTTGCCGATGAGAAAATGGGACCAATTTACAATTGCTCTGCCAGCTTCATGGGATTGTTGTGAGGGCCAGCAAAAAAAAAAACAAAAACAAAAACAAAAAAACGTGTAAAAAACTGTCTAAGCTGGACTGAACTATGTGTGTGGTAGGGGGTGGGGTGAAATAGAGGAGGGTAAGTACAGATTAGAGGAGGCAAGCTCAGCTGTTGGAGAGCCAGGAAGTACAGGAAGGAGCCACACAGTTCAAAGGAAGAAATTAAGAGGGTGTGACAGGGTGGGAAAATAGCCCAAACAAGAGGCTGGAGAGTCCATGGGAAACAAATGAAAGGGGAAGAGTCTATGGGATAGGTCATTGGTTTGTTAGTCATTAGGTGTGAATAAATAGATATGTTCCATACTGTCTTTTGATGATTGTTGTTGATAAGATGCCTTTTTTTAAATGTTTATTTTATTTTTGAGAGAGAGCACAAGCGAGCAGGGGAGGGGAGGGGCAGAGAGAGAGGGAGAGAGAGAATCCCAAGCAGGCTCCACTCTGGCAGCACAGAGCTCCACGCAGGGATTGAACTCAAGAACTGTGAGATCATGACCTGACTGGAAATGAGGAGTCCGCTGCTTAACCGACTGAGCCACCCAGGTGCCCCTCCAAGAAGCCTTTTTTAAAAAAGGGGCCCAAGGCTATGCTTCCATGGAAGGCCTGTGAAGGCAGACTTCTCCAATCTTGATGCCTCTTGAAGTTCATTCATATGTTAAAACAACGGCAGTGAAATAAAAACTCAACTCATTCATTTATTCAGTAAATACTTACTGACTGTGCCCTGGGAGAGAGCCTCTGCCAGATACTGGGACACAGGGATGGACTCAGGGAGCTTACAGTCTAGCAGGTAATCTTGAAAAGTATCTGGAAATGTCATATTCTTAAGGAAAGATATCAAGCTTCAGTCAATGGCCTTTAGCTCCTCGCCCTGCTTACCATATATTCACGAGCCTTCTGTTCATGAATTCTTGCTCAGAAGTTTATTATTCTAGTAGTAATCTTCCCCCACCACTGATTTGTTTTCAGTACAACAGTGGTTCTTCCTTGGGAGCCCTCAGGCCTCAAGAAGACCAGGAATTTGGTAATGAGATCTGGATCCTTTTTCAGCTTTTAAATGGAAACACCACATGAGTTTTAAACAAATGGTCTGTAATCCTATTACTAGAACACCAAACTGTTTTTCTTTGCACATGTTTGTTATCTTTTTATAAACCTAAGGGAAAATGTAGCATACATACTAGTTTTTATGTCACTCCTTTTAATTAATAGTTCATCGTAACCGTTTTTGAGAATTCCCCAAATTTTGAAATATCTGAGAAAAAGCTTGACATCCTTGATGAAGCCACACAGGCTAACCTGAAGGTCAGGTATTTCTGTCTTTGGTCAGCCTGGCAGCCACAGACTGTCTCTTACCCATCAGAAGATGAGGCTGGTAGCTGTAGATGTGTTGGCCTATTAAAATGGTGGACGAAGGTATTGATAATGTATTAATAAATATCCAGGAAAATAAACCATTTTTTAAAACTCCAGACTTGACTGGGGAGGGGGGGTAGAAATAATGTCTTTAGTGGTGCAAAGACCAAATTACTGATGAAAAAGGACTTTGCAGGGGCGCCTGGGTGGCTCAGTCTGTTAAGCAATGCGACTCTTGGTTTCGGCTCAGGTCATGATCTCATAGTTCTTGCATTTGAGCCCCAAGTCAGGCTCTGCGCTGACAGTGCTGGGCTTGCCTAGAATTCTCGCTGTCTTTCTTTGTCCTTCCTCCACTTGTGTTGTCTCTGTCTCAAAACAAATAAACTTTTTTTAAAAATTCAAAAAATAAAAAGGGCTTTGCAAAACAAGACCCATCATGTAACAGAAATGGGTAAATTAATGTTAAATTGGGGGGCTTTCCAATAATAATTTCTCTTGAATCTAATCCATGGCATTTGAACCCAAGGGGAGTGGTTAACCTGTTTAATAATGCTTAAGTAGGAACTGGCCTCTGTGCTACTGTACTAATTCTGGGTAGCCGTGTTCCAGAAGGCTGTATCAGAAGTCAGTACCCTTGCTTTTCCTAGTGATATGAGGATTCTCAGTCATTTGGAGAAGGACAGAGATGAGGGTAAGCTAAGTGAGGCACTTGCCAGGGGTGCAAATCGAAGGGAGGGGGTACCAAAACCACAGAAATCAAGACAAGTTCTACCTTAATGAAGTATTTTTAAGAAATCAAAATTGGCACAGGAAGGAAAAAAAAAACCCACTATGGATGAAATAATCCAAATTTTTAATAAAGATAGGATCAGCATTACTGATTTTTCCTTTTGTCTTAGGCTGTGAAAATGGTTCATCATGGCACTATTGAATTTTCTTCTTATTTAAAATTTGGATATTATGTTCCCAATGGAGTTTTTGCATTAACTTTGATTTTTAAAAATATTGCATTGAAATATTATTCAGCTCAGTGGCTGAGTTCTACCTCACCTGCCTCACTCCATCACCGTAGTTAGTCCCCAGCATCTGTGAAGTTCTTCATACAGATCTGACTTGGAAGTGCATTGTCTGGTGTTTTAACTTTTTCTTATTCTTCTCCCTGTCCAAGCCATCTTAACACCTACTTGGGTAGTTCCGATTGAAGTTGCAAAAAGTGCTATTTGCTATGGAATAAAAGGCAGTAGGAAGCATATTTGTGGAAGAGATTTCGGCCTGCAGATCCCCGTGCTGGCATAGTAATTGTTACATCCTCAGACATGCACTAGAGGTCAGGGAGGAGTGAGAATGTCAAGGCTCTCAGTGACCAGCTTTTTGCCTACAGGCTCCTGGAGGCCTTTGGATGAGAGGGCAGCACAGGTGTGTAGTAGGGGCAAGAGTGTTGCCAGGGAAATGCAACTTGGACTCTGAATTCTGAGCTGCCAGTTGTGGTAGACCTGGTGCCATAACAGTGGCTAGAAATTAATACCCAACATTTTATTTTGCCTGTACATACAGTGTGCGTGTGTGTGTGTGTGTGTGTGTGTGTGTGTGTGTGTAACATAGCCAAGAATGCCCTCAATTTTTTCCCTTGATGTGATTGCTGGAGGATGCCACCAAGAAGCTACAATTGTTCCTTCTCCACGATGGTCTCTTTCTAAAGAGAATTGTGCAATGGGTTCATAGCTTCGCATACCTAAGCTCTGCAGAGTGATTTAGATAAGAGTTACTCAGCGTTTTTGTTGTGTACACATGCTGTGGGTCGGGCTTTAGTTTATGTTCGAATCAGCAGTATATTCTAGAGGCAGTGTCCCCTATCACGTGTGTCTTCTCCCCATGTTAATGCTGGTGAGTAGATTTGCCGATTATAGCAGAATTGAGAGGAGCTCTGAATGTCTACCTTGTCTTCTCATGTTGTCAAACCAGCTGAACAAGAGGTAATGTGGAGAAGGTGAATCCTTTGAGAGTGCCTGGAAGAAACTCATTATGGCCTTTGCCATAATGTCTGAAGAACAGTTGATGACCCAGCCTTTTGAGGATACTTGCCATAAGGAAACACTAACAGTACTTGAGTGGATTAGATGCCGAACCACAAATGCAAAATGTTGAAACCAGTCAGACTCTTGGAGCCATAGCTGGTAATGGGGGAAGGTCTCAACAGGACAGTGGAAGATATCCAGGTAGACATGCAGTCATCACTCGAGTGGTCCTGCCATAGAAAAGATCCCGAGAGCGAGAAGAACATAGCATTGGAGGGACCCAGCAGCAGGAGGGGGCCTGGATGTAAGACTGCATCCAGCTCTAAGAATGACTGACACGGGTCAACACAAAGGGCACCCAACAGAGAAAATGGGGTACGTTGAACTCAGGATAGGTGGAATAAGAAAGTTAGAATCAAGTTACTAAAATTAAGTCCTCTGGGTGGAACCAGGGTTGGAGAAAGATACACACAGGGCCAGAAAGAGGGCTACCAAATCAACTCTGACTTGATTGTCCCCCTTTGTAGGGCCCGTGTTCATTCCAGAGAAGGAGGGAGGACTGCCCCTCTGGCTGGAAGGTTAAGTAACAAAGACAATGACAAGGGTATGGCAGCTTATACTTATTAGGCTGTCTGTACCAGGGATGGTTTTAAAAGGCCCACATGTACAAATTCACTTGACCCTAGTGACACACTGAATTCAGTAGTATCATCCTCCCCATTGGGGTAAGCACCTTGCTCAAGATTAAAGTGGCAGACCTGGGGCTTGAACTCAGACACTTTGCTTTTGTAGCCACATTCTTCACCACTGTGGTATAGAGTTTATGTAAGCATGTCATCGAAACACTCAAATTACAACTTCAGTGGTTCAAAAGAAATAGAGATCCGAGTATGTGGTTAATAAACTGGAATTTGGTGACAGGTCTGGGAATAAACACCTTTCCCAAACTGGGAAATAAGGATGCCTACAGTGAATTGGTAAATGCAATAGAGAAGCTTCATCCATGAGCCTTGCTCACAGGTTTCAGCTTGGTCTTTCTAGAACATTCTAGAATTCAGCCACCCATGCTCATTCATGCTGACTCTGGGGAGGTGCTCCCCTGAGTTCTGCTACATTCCTTCAGCTTTTGGGTCTTTTGACACTGTTCAGGGCTTGGTCTTTCTAGAACATTCTAGAATTCAGCCACACATGCTCATTCATGCTGACTCTGGGGAGGCGCTCCCCTGAGTTCTGCTGTGTTCCTTCAGCATTTGGGTCTTCTAACACTGTTCAGGACCCCATCACATCTTCCCTCACTTAAAGCCCCTCTGTATAATGCATCTTGATTTCTATCTACACCACTTGGTCCAACCTATGCCAAAAACATTCCAATGGAAGTTAGAAAACAGTGTTCAGTGGCTCCTTCACACACGTTGTTAGCTGGGGAAGCTAGTTAATTAATGTTCATTTTAAACTAAAACACCTTAAATTACTCACTTGAAATGTAAATACGTATTTAACTTTGGCATTTCATCTTCTTTGAGTAGGAGGAAGTAGGAGGGCCATTCTCTCCTGTTTTGGATTTCAAATTCACATGTCATGTGGATCTTATTCTCTTCTAAAGTTTCTATAATGTTCACTATCTAAAGAAAGCATTTAGGAACTAATTCCTTATTACGTGGCAATATATTTTCTGTTGTTTTGTACCGTCATTGAACTCATTAATTGCTATTTAGCTTTTCATGGGCTTGTCTTGTCTTATCAAAGGAAGTACTAACTCCCTAGGACAGGAGTTAAAACTCATGGGTTTTTCCTGTGGTCCCCAGGGCAGTACCTTGCGCATCTGGGTATCAGTGTAATTTTTTTTACTTCCCAACACTGATCTTTTTATTATTGAAAACTTCCAGAAGGAGAGGTAGAAAGAAAATGAGAGAAAGAGAGAGAGAGAAAGGTGTCACAGAAGAGCAGGAGAGAAAAAGAGAGGAAGGAGTCATCTACTCGTCCATCTGTGTTTTTCAAGGAGATGGGTTATTCACAACTGGTGCTAAGTTTACCTCCTCCTTTGCATTCCTGCTTTACAGAGGCGGGGCCCTCTGTGCATTTTGAGCAGCTAATCTGTACATGCTAATAAATTCTCTTAGGAATTGGGGATTGGTGTTTTAAGCCATAGTCCCTTGATTATACAATATCTTTAGAGCCCCTGACTGATTTTAAAGGTGAGAAGAGAGGCTATTAGTTGGGAAAGCAAACTGTTATTTTATCAGTTGTCAGACTGGTGATTGAATATTTTAGTAGCAGACAGAGGAAGGAGGTTTGAAATCTCTGCATGAGCTTTGGACTGGATGCCTCTTATGGAAATAAACTGAAGAAAGGGAAAAAAATTATTTCCTCTCTGAATGGCTGTTATGGAATACCTAGAGGGTGATCCATTTGCATTCATAGTAAGTTGTGTCTGAAAGAAATTCCAAATTTCTGCATGAGAAAAGGAAGCAAGGTGTCTAGGTGGTCTTTTGGGCAGAAGAGCCAATGACATATCTGGGGAGAAGGAGGAGGTTTGATCTTGCTGTTTATAATAACAGTGGCCACCAGTTATTGATTCTCATTAATATATGCTAGACACTGTTCTAGGTGTCTTGAAAGTTTTAATTCATTCTTTATATCAACCCTATGTGGTAGATAGTGTTCGTTTCCTCATGATGAGACTGAGGAACTTTCTTAAGGTAACACAATGAATAAGTAAGTGATAGAGTTTAATCCCAAGAAGTCTGACGGTAGAGCAAGGATTCAGCAAACATTTTCTGGAAAGGGCCAAATAGTGAATATATTTTTGGCATTGTGGGCCAAGATGGCCTCACCTCCTTAGCTCTTCTGTTGTGGAGTAAAAACAGTCTAGAGAATATGTAAATGAATGGGCATCACTGTGTTCCAATAAAACTTGATTTACAAAAACAGACAAAGGGCCAGATTTGGCCAATGGTTTGCCAGCCCCTACTCTAGAGCTCAACTGTTTGCCCTTCCAGAGTCTGCCTACCCCCTGCCCCCACCAGACCATTTTTTCCATTACTGTGAATTCACATGTATATGTAAGTGAGGGATTGATTATTTTGTGGATTATCTGTGCCAAAAAGTGGGTGTTGGTTTTTTTTTCTTTTTTCTTCCTTTCTCAAATACCCTGTGGTCCTGAAAGAACTACAATGAAGTCTGGTGAATCAGAGCATAGGTCTAGTTGTTTCCCAAACTCAACACCTGGTTGTTGGGCATTCATTTCCTTGAGGTCATGATGGTGATGATTGTCTCTAGAATCCCCATTCCCTTTCCATATGATACCCAGAGGCTACTCAGCATTAAGGCTCATCTAGCACGTACTGAGACTTATTTTCCGAATTCAATTTGATCCCTACCAATAGAGAGAGTATCAGATGAAAGTGTACGAAAAGAGCTGGTCACTCAACCTGGATGGGCTCCTTTTAATTTGTCCCTAGTCACTGGAACAGAAGCAAAATCTCTGCCAGGGACTGATTGATTGAGTAGGAAATGTGGGGTTAGAGGATTTTCTGAGTACCGAACATAAGGTTGATGGTAAAAGAATTAATATAATACTAATAACTGACCTTTATAAAGCACTTCATGATTTACAAAATGCTTTCCCCCCCCCTCCTATCAACGACCAGCCCATCTCTGCCCTCCTCTCCCCTCTGCTCCCTGGGTGTTTGGGGATTTGTTTTAATGGTGTTTTAGAGTGTAAGGCTGCTGATACAATCTAATCTGAGCAGGTACTGGGACCTGAGCACATTACTTATTCATGCATTTGCTGATGGGGATGGAAATCCAGGCATGACATCAGTAGATCCAGAAAGCAGTGCCTTTACATCTTCTATCTCTTTAAATCTGGGTCCTTGCATGTCAAGGAGACGAGAAAGTGCATCATTTAAAAACGCATCTGTCACTTACGTGCTTGGAAACATGTCACAGTGAGTGGTGAAACATTATTAATTCCTTTTGCCTTCGAAGAATAATTCATGCACTTACAAGTATAATCTGCATCACAATGAAATATTTGGATGTAAGCATAGGTGTAATTAACGCCAGAAAAAAAATCTCTGAAACAAGTAAAGCAAGGAAATTCACAGTTAAGTTAGCTTTAGCCGTAATCAGTGTGCCAAGGAACTTAGGGACCTGCTACAATCTTGCGTAGTCTTGGTAATTATGAGGGCCAGTGAGGGGGAAGACGCATGAGAGCTGACTCCAAAGCTCTTGGACCCATGGTTGAGGCTTGAGCAACTCGTGCTGGTTTGGCATGCTCTCCATAGTTTGGAGCCTTTAATTTAATTCATTGCAATAACCGTTTATTGAGTCCCTGTCATATCAAAAGCACAGATCTAGACATGGGATGATATAAATTGATAATAATAGTGTAGTGGGTGCTGTTGATGCCCTGCCCAGATTTCTCTTACACAGTTGCTGTGAATATTGGCTGCTGTCAGCCCACAGGTGCCCTCTTCTCCAGAGAATTGTCCTCAGCCGAAGGGGAACTGCCTGGCCCTGGAGAAGAGGATCTGACTTCCTCTGCCCTCAAGGGGACAGCCCATAGCTGATGACTGATGGATGTGGATGGGGGGAGGGTACAAAGCTCTGGATCCAAGTTGATTTGGATTGGATCCATGTTGGATCCAAGACTTTGGTGCAATTTATCCTCCCGAGCTCCCCCTGAGATCAGGCTGGAGCTAGATTTCGGCAAAGCTTCTCTTCCTGCTCTATCTTGCTTTCCCTTCTTCCTGAGATCTCTCCTTCAATGAAGCCATATCCTTAAGCCATATCCTCATCTCAGATTTTTCCTCCAGGGAGCCTAGCTCAAGGCACAGAGCATTGCCTCAGTTACTAGGGACAAGGCATTGCCTAGGCAATTCACAAGTATTAGCTCATTTGATCTTTAAAACTACCATTTTGCTGTTGGAATTGAGGCTCAAAGAGGTTAATTAAGGGCTCCAGGTTCCACAGGTAAGAGAAGCAGCTTCCTGGGACAGGTCTTTCAGACGCTATAGACCTCGCTGAATCTGACTGCCTGAGTAGGGTAAGAGACGTGGTCATGCATGTTTTCTACCCACAGGAGCCTGAGTTCAATAGACAGAGAAAGAAAATGCAAAAATATTATCAGAGAGATGCAAGAAAGGTTAGGGGGAGAGGAAAGCTCATATCCAGATGAAAAGCGTGACTGTTTGTGGAGCTTTTGTCACATGCTTGCACAGAGATCATGCTGATGTCTGAATTTTTCCAACTGGACTCACACTGGTGTCTAGTCTGGTATATTTTAAGCTTGTACTTGCAGAATAGTCATGCGGATGAGATTGAGAAGGTATGAACACACATAGTTATGTTGTATGAACTCCCACATCAGCCTGTTGCAGATAAAACTTTGTGAGCATGACATCAAAGGAGACATGGGGCATGTTATCTCCTGATTCCAGAGATGACAGGAAGAGGGGGTCAGGTTTTTTAAATACATCGGCAGAGGACCCCTCTTTGATGCTCCTGTCTCTGACATTGGCCACCTAAAAGTCATGAAACATACCTTCCGTGGTCCTATTCCCACGTTTTAGACCACTAGCCTGGTATGGTGATAGTAGAGATGCATAGAATGAGGAGATTTGGGACGTATTTTGAGCTAGAGCTGATAGATTTTTTTAAAGACTTGCTTGTGGGATTGGACGTGACCTGCACAAAGCTTCCTCTCCATTGTTTTCCAACCCCTGGGAACTAATAGCTGCCATTTTGTCCACAAGTCGCATGAAACAGAATTTAATCTGCATTCATCTGCATAGCTTGTTCCCCAACCAGGCAATGAACTTGGAAGGGAAGCCATGTTTCCCAGTCAGTCCCTTTTAGGTGCTCAGTCAACGTTCAGGGTGATCTTCACAGTGAAGAGAACTCTTAATTTGGAGACATCAGTGCACAAACTCAAAGACTTCCTGTCCTAGCTCTGTGACTCTGGTTTTCCCCTGGGAATCAATGGTTTACTTCTCCTTTGCTCTCCTTGGAAAAGGAGATGCATACATGCATACATACATGCATATAATCCTAACATCTTTGGAATGACTTGCATATTTTCCTAAACAAATCTATTAGAGCATGATTTTGAATATCTAAAGATTGTGCTTATCGTTTGTGCGATTTGGCTTTATAGGCAAGGTGCTATGCTTTCCAGTTTCATCTACGAAATGGGCGTAATAATGCTCCTGCCTGCCCCTTCCAGGGTTGTTTTAAGAAGCAAGTGAAAGTATGCATTTGAAAGTGCCCAGTCAGATAAATGGCTAATTAGATGCAAGGGAGTTATGATTTTTGTTTTTAGTTCTTGAAGCTTGGTGCATTTTATCTAGGCCAGATCACTGCTAGGTCGATCGATTTCATGCTGATTTAGGTGGCATTTTCTGTTTTGCCCATGATAGAAAAAGACCTTCTTCCAGCATTGCTTCACTCTGACTTTCTTAAATGCTCTCAGTGTTTGTTTCAAGGATGGAGAATCACATCATGCTCACTTTGCCTGAGCAGCTGTCTCCTCTGAACGGTGACCAGGGGCTGAGGAGTCCAGCACAAAGCGAGGGAAGCAAAAGCTTGCCTGCCGACCACATTACAGGTCTGCTTGGTAGAGGGAGGTAGTCCAGTTTGTTTTTTCCCAAGTGTCTCCAAATACTCAGAGGTGGCTCTTCTTCCTTGGACTTGAAAGGGCCTCTTCATGTCGTATTTTCAATTTATGAAAACCTGTGCCTAGAATCTAGTGTCTGAATGTTTTCCCTCCCCTATCTTCTATACAATAAAAATGTTAGGGTTTATTCAGACTGTTCATGAGATACAGTCATTTCAGTGACAGGTGTCAGTGTTTCTATAAGGGATAAACCCTGTATTTTCCAGGGAATATTCATAGGAAAAAACCCCCACAAATACAAAAACACAAAGGGATTTAACTGGAATTATCCTCTGGGAATTTCTCCCAGTCATTTATATGTGCTTAAGCTTAGTATGACTTGTTAATAACATGGCAGAATTCAAAGGAACCCTAGAGATTTAATCCCCTCTCTTTTTTTTTTTTTTTTTTACTTTACACCAAGGGTAAACATTAGAATAAGGACTAGACCTCAGGGTACATGTGTGCCGTCTATACCACAGCAGTTGGAGAGACTCAAAAGGAACCTTGGGCTTGTCTTACCTCAACCTGCTCCTTTCACAGATGAGAAGACTGATTTCTATGAACTCAGGTGTCCTGGCTCCTGGCCATGTTTCTTCATTAATCACCAAACATATGATATCAGATCATCTCCTTTCAGGAAGCAGAATATTCAAAAATAAGGCAGACAGTTTGGGGTTTAGTGTAGCTGGGTCTCTCGACTATACTCAGAATTGACCCATAGAAAGTATTTTGGAGTTTAAAAGCCCATTGCTTTCTAAAAATAGCTGTCGCTTTTGTAGGACCTGGTCAAAACCAGGTGTGTGCTCCATCTTATGGCCAGTAGAGGGCGATCAAGTTAATACAATCTGTCTGAGCTGTTGAGCTTTCAATTAATGTACAGATATGAATAAATAAAACAACCAAGTTAGCCTAAATGTTTTAAAACAAACCCTTCAATCAATATCCACTAAATGGGGGAAATGCATTCTGCTTTATACACTGTAGTCATTCACCGAGGAGTATTACAGAGTTATAGCATAGACCGTAACAGTTCATTAATCGAGCCCCTGAAATCCAGGTGGCTTGTCCTCCATCACTGTCAGGGCCGTGGTGGCCGTCAGGTGAAAGACACAGGCATGGAACTTGCCATGTGTTTTTGTAACAGCTGTAGAGTTTTCATATTAACAACAACACAAAGCTATACTCCGCCACAGTGAAAGGACCTCTTATCAAATGTGATGGGGAGTAGCTCTTAATTCATTCTTCATCCCTCCCTCTCCCTCCCTATTCAATTTTCAAGGACTCAGCAATAAACAAATCAGCGGTGGAGGATTCCACCTCCCTGGCTCACTCCACAGGCAGCATAAATCAGGTCTGCTCTTGATTAGAACTGTGGGCAGGTCGGCAGCATTTGGAAACAAAATGAATGGCCCGTGGTCAGTGAGGTTTTCACAGTCCTGGGACATGGGCAAGATCAGTGTGAGAGTGAAGGCACATGCACATTCTCTGGTCATTCATTCATTCATTCATTCATTCATATGTTTGGGAAACATGCGTTGAACTCCTGATGAGGACCAGCCACTGGGCTAAAATCTGGAGAAATAAATATGAGTAAGACATTTGGCTTTGTTTAAGGAGCCAAGTTGGACCATCTTCTTGAATAATAATTGTATTGAAAATGCTAAAGGAATGGGGCGCCTGGGTGGTTCAGTCAGTTGAGCGTCCAACTTCAGCTCAGCTCATGATCTCACGGTTTGTGAAGCTCTGTGTTGACAGCTCAGAGCCTGGAGCCTGCTTTGGATTCTGTGTCTCCCTCTTTCTCTCTCTGCACCTTTCCTGCTCATGTGCTTTCTCTCTCTATCTCAAAAATAAATAAATACTTAAAAATTAAAAAAAAATTAAAAAGTGGTAAAAGAATATTATCTTTTATTGATGTTCTATTTGTAGTTATAACATCTGAAATTTATTGATCATTCACTGTGTGCCAGGTCTCTGCTGAACACTTTACATGCAATATTTCATTGGATCCTCATGATATACTTAGTCTATAGACGCTGTTTATGATTTCTAGAGGCACAGGGGGATTAGGTAGCTGGCTCATGTAATTTATTTATTTTATTTATTTTTGAGAGAGTATAAGCAGGGGAGGGGCACAGAGAGGGGGACAGAGGATCCGAAGCAGGCTTTGTGCAGACAAGCTCTCAGCACTGAGCCCAATATGGGGCTCGAACTCCTGAACTGTGAAATCATGACCTGAGCTGAAGTTGGACACTCAACCAGCTAAGCCACTTAGGTACCCCCATTTATATATATTTTATATATATGTACACACACATACATACATTGCTTGCCCACAGTAAGAGCCAAATAAATGCTTCAAATGCTAATAACATGCTAATAATAATAATAGCCCCTACTTAATGATATTTTCTGTGTGCCTAAGTTATGCTAAGTGATTTAAATCTTGTTTAATTCCACAAACACTTCTGGGGCAGGTACTGTTGCTACTGTCATTTTATAGGTGGGTAAAGTAGGGTACCCACCCATTTAGGACGTGGGTAAGTACCTCACTCAAGATACTATGGTAGCAAGTGCAAGGGTAAGGATTTGAACCTGAGTTTGGCTCCAGAGCTGGAGTGAGTGCCCAACAGGACACCAGTGGATTTTTAAGTTGTAGTGAGTGTAAGAATTTCCTGGGAGCATATTCTTTGATCCCATTCTGGTGACTTCACCCTAATCACCAATAAAAATCACCTGAAAAGCTTTTTTAAATTACCCACTTGGCCCCACTCCAGATCATTTGAACCAGAATCCCTGGAGGTGGGTCTGATGTGAAGCCGGAGGTCAGGTGGAGTGGGTGGGGTGGGGGGCACTGAATTGCTTTCAAATGTCTGACATGAGGCTTGGAAACCTGTATTTTTTTTTTTACCTTCACCCCAGTGAGAAAAGTTGCCTAAGCTTTATTGTTAACTAACCTAAACTGTATCTAAACTACCAGGAGAAAGGAAATGATTGTCCTCAGTGTGGCACATGGTAGTTGAGGCAATGAAATCCCCAGCGGGTCAGGACTAGAGTGAGGTACCCAGCGTCCCGGATGTAAGGAAGCACATGCTGTCGGGATTGTGCGGGAGTGGGGGCCTCCTTAAACTGTGCACCCCAGACACCACACTTGCCTCACGTGAGTCTGTCACCTTAGAGCGATTTGAAGTCACTGAGAGAGTGGAAGACAGGAAAGATAAGGTTGAGAGTTTGGATAAGGTTGGATCCAGAGGTGGGGGAATGGATGCTTGACAGAGCTCTCCCAGTAATTATTATCTGTGCCTTTGTTGGAAGAAGGAGGATAAAAAGAAGGCAGGGGTGTGGTGTGGTGTGGACTCCGCCCTCCTCTGTGAGGGGAGCCAAGGGAAGAAGGAGCATGTGCTACATGCCTGACGTACAGACCCCAGGTCATCTTATTTCATTCCATTCGACTCCTGAGGCAGTTATTATGTCACTACCCCCATTTTATAGGTAGCAAATGGACTCTCAGTCAGGTGTGGTTGTTGGCCCAAGGCCACAATGCTTGATGTGACAGAGCTGGGATTTGAACCCAGATCAGTCTGGCTCCAGGGCCTGAGCTTGTGTCACTCCTTTGGCTGGCTCCCAGCCCACGTGGACACATTCCGCGTCTGATGTGGCACCTGTGCCGGTGTGCTGGTATGTTGTCAGCCTGACCACCCCCAGGGCCTCGGGGGCGGGCCTCCGGGTGGGGGTAAGGAGAAACCCTGATGGTGGATGGTAGAACTAGAACCAGTGGAAGAAGGAACGAGCCAGCCTTCGTTCTTCGTCTTGTCTATGCAAGGAGCTCACCAAGGGGTAGTCCCCAGGTCTGTGGCTGAAGGAAAACTTCCGGGCTGAAATCCCCACAGTCCATACAGGTAGCACCTAGCTGCTCACATGGTCACACTACAACACTCCAGGTATACATCCAAAGGGGGAACCAGCGAAGGTCAAGTTTAAGGGTCAGAGTCTCAGGCACAGACAGGTTTATGAGTCCCTCTCAGTAGGAAGGGGCTGACCAACTCCCCCTGATGGGGCGCAAGAGTGAAATCAGAGTGACCCCCAGTGATATGACTACTGAACATGCAGATGAGCACAAACATGGCTGTCACTGTGGGTTGTGCTGTGGACACCGAGGCAAGTGATGAGGAAGAAGTTACTACAGGAGCAAGTGACAGAGTTGTGTGTAAGGTCACCGGAAGCCTCAAGCCTCCACCTCGCCACAGGAAGCAGTATTCCGGCGCCCCCCCGCAAAGACATTTGTAAAGTTCCTCCGTGGGGGTGAAGAGCTTAATCAGGGCTGGACACCAAAATTCCTTTTGAAGATGGTTTTATAAAACACAGATTCTTGGTGTCGCCCCACTGATACTGATTTAGAAGATCTAAGATGTTCTTGAGCAGTTTCAAAATCTCTCCAAGGTCTTCTGATCCCTGTAGGCTGAGCGCTACAATTCTAACTACTTAAAGTCGGGGACAACAAAAGGAAATGAGGAGGATGGTCCCACAATCTGCTTTGGGGCATGTGTCCAAAGGAAATGAAACAGATATGGAGGCTGTATCTGCACTCCCGGGTTCATCACAGCATTATTCACAATAACGGAGACATGGAAACACACTGTGTCCATCCACAGATGAATGGAAAAAGACATGTGAGATACAGATGTGTGTGTGCGTAAAGAAATATCATTCAGCCATGACAAAGAAATCCTGCCATTTGTCACCACATGGATGCGTTATGCTAAGAGAAATCAGCTAGATGGGGAGACAAATACTGCATGGTATCGCTTATATGTGGAATCTAAAAACAAAAACAAATACAAAAGCCAAACTCAGAAACAGAGTAGAAAAGTGGTTTCCAGGAGCTGGGAGGGGGGGATGGGGAAATAAGGAAAGGTTGATAAAAAGGTACAAACTTCCAGCTGTAAGATGAATAAGGTCTGAGAATCAAATGTAATAAAACATGGTGACTATAGTTGATAACACTAGTGTATAATTGAAATTTGCTAAGAGAATAGAACTTAAATGTTCTCACTGAAAAAAGAGATAAATATGTGACGTGATGTCTGTGTTAATTAAGTAGATGGGGGGGTATCCTTTCACAATGTATGTGTATATATCACATCATCACAACATATACTTTAGATATTTGTCAGTTATACCTCAGTAAAGCTGAGATTTTACTGAGCTTTACTGTAGCTCAGTAAAGCTGAGTTGTACACAACAACAACAACAACAAAAATCTAATGCAGGAGAGCCCTGGAATATTTATATTATATTTGCATCAAGGGTAAGTGCCTTCCATAAAGATGGAGGGTAGGTGAGTACATATCTGGAATAAAATGCATTTTGGATTTTGCCTGAGACTTTAATAATTAAGAATGATTTCTTGGGGCGCCTGGGTGGCGCAGTCGGTTAAGCGTCCGACTTCAGCCAGGTCACGATCTCGCGGTCCGTGAGTTCGAGCCCCGCATCAGGCACTGGGCAGATGGCTCAGAGCCTGGAGCCTGTTTCTGATTCTGTGTCTCCCTCTCTCTCTGCCCCTCCCCCGTTCATGCTCTGTCTCTCTCTGTCCCAAAAATAAATAAACGTTGAAAGAATGATTTCTCATTCTGAAAATCTGTAATGCAGTGATGAAAATTTTATTTACCAACATTCTTCCTGAGGAAAACACTGTATTTATTTTGGAGAAATGCTCAGAAATACGGCATAGGAACAGGGTGAGGGGAGGTGGAGGCCACAAGGACACATTTAAGGCATTAAAGATGTTCCACAAACAGCCTTTGAATGAGGCCAGTCTCTGTGCCCTGCAAGAGCCTTTGTTTTTCCTAAGAATCTTGGTGTTTGGGTTTGCAAGTTAAGGACTAAATGAGTGCTGTGTTAGGAGGCAGAATTCTATAGGAAGGTAATTTGAAATTTCCTAAGGGAGGGAACAGGATGCAGGAAAAGAGAGCCACGAGTGGCAGTGTGGCTAAGAGGGATTTTGGAGAACAGAGTTGTCTGTGGATTTTAATTTTTAGTGAAATGCTCCACACTCCAAAATATGATCCTTTCTTATGACGCCATCACTCTTCAGTATGGACTACCAAGAAAAAAAAGAGCAGGAAGGAGGGAGAGAGGAAGGGGGGACAGAGGAGGAGGGGGAGAGGGAAGAAGAAGAGAGGGAAGGGAGGAAATGGAGTGGGGAGGAAGAATTTATTAACTTCTGTGTAAGTTACTTTAGAGCATTCCTATTTAAACCCTGTGCTATGTGTGTGTAAGTTGATTTTACCCATATCCTGGAAGCAGCTAACATTTAAAGTGTCCTGGAAAAGGATACACACCGCAGAGGGTAGCATTTGAGAGATACTGATGGGGAGTTAACAGTTCAAAGGCAAAGACATGACAAACAGTCAACTCTCCATATCTAAATCTATGCCTAGAAGTTACTTTGATTAGCACAAGAGATATTAGCAATAAATTTTTATTGGTAAAATGAAAGGCATTCAAAACCTGTGGATTAGGCTAGAGGTATCATGGGGGCACCCCCGCCCTAGGATGAATGAGGTCTGAGGTTCTAGCAAGCCCCAGAGCCTTCACTCCTTTCTAGTGGTGCCTTCAGCTGACGTAGGGCTTCAGTGAAGTCCTGCATACAGCAGATTATCTGAGGATTTGGTTGCCTGACTCTAAGAGAAGATTGGCTGGATTCTGCTGCTGATACAGTGTCACATTGGGCTCAAGTAACCCTTTCATACAAGGATCCTTTTGAGAGAGCCTCAGAGAACAGAGAGATGGTGCTTTCCCAGCTCATGAAGCATGAACTTTTGTATACGTACTCATGAATCCAGGTCTGTGTGTGTTGCAAAAATCAGGGACGTGTTTACATTGCAGCACCCACCAGGGTTGGGGAGGGGACCTAGCTCCAGCCTGTATCTTGTTACAGGACGACATCAGTATGCATCCCAGAGGTCCTGCTGACTGTGAATGCCAACACTGGCTTAGACCATTCTTAGGCTTGTTGAGACCAGACTTCTTGGGGGACTCTGTTAGGTCTGAGTTTTGCAGAGAACCAAAAGAGAGTGAGGCTGTCTAGACAAGGGAGCAGTTGATACTCGGATCATGAGTTAGAGTAGCAAAATAATATTTGGAAGGCATAGCAGGCAATCGACACATCATTATTTCCTTCCAGGAGTACAAAACTATAATACAGGAAGGACTTTGCTGAGTGATGTAGTAAGACTGAGAAATCCAAAGAGGTCAAGACAGGTACCAATGTTGGGGGCATTGGGTGGGTATCAGGAAAGGCTTGATGAGGTGAGCTTTTAAAGATGAAGGAAATTCTCAACATACCAAGAGGAGAAGCAGAATATGGGGAGAAGTCTGTCAGGAAGGGGACATTAAAGTGTTAGGAATGGGGGTGCCTGGGTGGCTTAGTTGGTTAAGCATCCGACTTCAGCTTAGGTCATGATCTCATGGTTTGTGAGTTTGGGCCCTGTTTCAGGCTCTGTGGTGACAGCTCAAAGCCTGGAGCCTGCTTCAGATTCTGTGTCTCCCTCTCTGCCCTTCCCCTGCTCACACTCTGTTTCTCTCTCAAAAATAAATAAACATTAAAAAAATATTAAACAACAATAAAGTGTCAGGAATGGTCATGGGAAAGTAGGACATAATGGAACATGTTTTGAGAATTTTGAGAGGTTTAAATGCTCTAAAGGAGATCACATTTCCTCTCCCAGACTTCTCGGGGTACAAGGTACCTACCTCTCCCTTGCTCACTTTCACAGAGTTGTTTGTTTGTTTGTAGCTGTGGTGGGGTCATGCCAAATGTTGGCTTGTCTGTGTTTCTTGCATGTGAGAATAGGTTATGCCTTTTTGACCTCCAACGTAGAGAAAATGGAGGGCGACGGACCCCTCCATTGTCAGTACCAAAATCACCTCTCTGCCTCTGTACACCCTTCTTTCCCTCCTGTTTCTATGGAGACAGTGTCTCCACATCCCATCCTACTGCTTTTCGTTTGGATCCCAGTCTCTTTCACCTTAAAGTCTTTCCTGCTGTAGTTGTATCTTCCTTCACTCCTGACTCTTCCTCATTATTCCTTCCCTACTAGTTCATTCCTGTCATCATTCATATATGCTCTGGGCTCTCCTGCAGGAAAAAAAAAATCTTTTGTTTCCCTCTGGCTTCTCCTCTCTCTGCTCCCTTACATGAAGTCTTGAGCTGTTTGTCAACCATCACTATTTCCATTTGCTCTCTAGCATTTTCTTTTCAACTCACCGTATAGGCTTATCTCCCCTCATTCCACTGGGGACACGGCTGCCAAGGTCACTGGTGATCTCTGTATTGCCAAATTTGGCAGGCGATGAACTATTCTTATCTACTGTGACCTTAAAGTAGCATCAGATACAGTGGCCCACTGCCTCCTTGAATGATTTCTTAGAGCTCACAGGTCTCCAAGTCCTTACTTCACGCTTCCTCCTTTTTAATTGGCCTTTCTACCTCTATCTAATCCGTCTGTAAGTGTGGTGTCTCTTACAGGTCTGCCAGGGAACCACCGGCTGTATATGCCGGGCCTTTCTCGCCAGCCTAATCGCTCACTAGCTCTCTAGTAGATGCCCCACAGCTGACTTGGCATCTAAAGTATCTTGGATATTTAGCATGCATCTCAAGCTTACCATGTTTAAATGAAACTCTTGCATTTCCCCCATAAATACCCTCCGTATTACAATTCCTCTCAGCCAAGTGAATGATCTGAACACCCAACGGATTGCTAAAGCTCAAAAATCAAAACACAACAAATTCTATAGATGAAAGCAAGCCTTGCAGACTCTGCTTCTAAAACAAATCCAAAGATTTCAAGGATCTCTTATGGCTGCCCATCACACTTCAAATAAAATCTAAACTCCTACTCTGACTTTTGTAGCGCAGCAGGCTCTGGCCCCTTCCCTCCCTCCCTTCAGTACTCAGTGTCCGTGAGTACTACCCCCTACCCCACTTATTATGCCCCAGGCAGCTTACTGGCCTTCTTGATCTGTGAACATGCTTCTTTCTTGCTTCCAGGTCTGGTACTGTTTATTTTCTCTACCTGAATTTTTCCCCCCTATAATCTCTGTATGGTTTCTTCCTTATAGTCTAGATCCAGAAGATCTCGGCCTAAATGAGATCATTTCTGAGAGACTTTTTTTTCTTTTTTTTTTACCGCCCAATCCATGGTAGCAACCTTATCACTTACTCACTTCATTCTCAGCATATGAAACTCTTCTTGTTTCTTTATTCGGATTGGTTTTGTTTATTTAGTATATCTGGCCTCAAAAGAATGTCAGTTCCATGAGAGAAGGGACTTTGTCTCAGTCCCTAAAACAGGGACAGCCAGGTGTGAGTGCTCAAAAACTCCTTGTTAACGTAATGAACGAAACATAATGATATGCCTTTGAACCTTAGGTCCCTAGAAGGCTACTTTCATTTAGCAGTGGACCTTTCGACAGGCTAGCAGACACTGAGGTGCATTGTCAGACACAACATGGGATATAGCTTCTCTATAAACTGACCTGTTTGAGTAACAGCCAGGATGCAGTTTCACTAGCCTCCAAATCAGTATGGATTCTTATTATTATGTATGCACAAAAATGCATATTTGCACAAAGGAGAGATGAGAAAGAGTAGACTTTAACCTCCACCCTTCTTAAAAAGACTTGGGTGATGTAGGCCAATACGTATGATTAGTGTCTTTGCCAAAAAGCTGATGTGATGCTGGGCTGGGTTGTTAACAGTGTTGTGTGAAAATTAGGGTGGTGTTTAGTTGCACCGTATTCCAAGTTGATGAGGCCCTTGCTACTCAAAATGTGGTTTCCAGACCAGCAGCACTGGCCTCAGTTGGCAAGTGGTCAGAAATAATGGTCTCAGGCCCCACCCCCAAACCTTCCGAATCAGTGCATTTTAACAAGATCCTTAGATGTTTCAGATACACATTGAAGTTTGACAAAAATGGTGCTTAGACCATTTCCTCCTAGACGGAAATATTGTTTGGGATGTTATAATTTATGAAGGATAAAGACAAGCCTAAAAGAGGATGGTGAGGATACCTGAAACCAGGTCCCACGAGAAGGTAGCCCCCTCCCAGGGGAGACAGTCAGAATATATAACAGGGCTAAGCACCAACCAGTGGGAACTGGGGCCCGTTGTAGCAGTGGAGTGGGGTCCTAGAGCCCCCGACCCATGCCACCCCTTTAATGTAGAGATGTTGGGGGGGGGGTTGTGCCTGTAAGATGCCAGGGTAGCCAGGTGATCAAAGGAGGAGATACACAGGGCTTAAGACAATAGATATTTATAATAGATATTTTTTATTCAAATATCTTAATGTTTCAATAAATCGTGTGTTGAAATGGTATCTTCTGAAATCATCCTTGTTCTGCCCTATCTTAGTTTCTTATATATACCACTATTCTTAGACTTAACCATGTTACTGTTATTAATTGGTGCAGTGTCTGTCTCTTCCTCTAAACTGTATCTCCTGATGTCATGACCCATGTCTTCTTCCTGACCTTGGTGACCACTTAATTAGCGTTTGCCAAAATGAATGAATGAGTGAGTGTGTGAACAAATGAATGTGTAAGGCAGCCTTGTGAAAGAAAGGTCAGACTTACTGTGTGTCATCCCAGAATGCAAACCCAGTGTACTGGGGGCGGGTGTGTGTGGGGAAATATCAATGCAGGTTTGGGTTTGACCTTAAAGAAGAAACTTCTGAAAATTGGAGCTGTGAGAAAATGGGTTGAGCTTTCCTGGGAGGAGTCCAATTCCCTGGCACCAGATATATTCAAATATTCTGATAAACCATTGCATGTACAAACTGTATAAACAAGCCTGTTTATAGACGAAGAAACTCAAACAGCCATAAATATATCGAAAATGTGCTCAGTCTCGCTGGGATTCGGGGGAAATTAAAATTGCAGTAGATTACCATTTCAAACCCATCATACTGGCACACATTTTAAAATCTGATTACACCAACTGTGGGCAAACGATATGGTGGTTTAAATTGTTGTAACCACTTTAGAAAGCTCTAATTTATTTCAAGATAAACTTGCTCTACAATTCAGCCATTCTACTTTTCAGCATCCATTCTAGATTTTTTTTTAAATGGGATATCCTAGAGTAGAAACGAGATCTACCCAAGGGTATTCATTGCAGCGCAATTTGAAATGGCTAAAAAAGAAGGGTGGTGGAATCCAACTGTTTATTGGTAGGGGAAGGAACAAAGCAATGAGAATGTATACAGTGTTGCACTGCACAGCAGTTGAAATGAATGAATGGAGCCTCCAATATGACAAATTGGAAAAAGCAAGTTTGAAGGTATGGCTATGGGCTGAATTCATTTTATTTGACTTCATTGACACCCCCAAGCGGTAGTAGAGGGGGGTTATGGGTCGAAAACCAAAAGGACGGTTGCAAATGATGCACACCAGCTTCAGACGAGAGGTACCTCAAGGGAGGGGACAGATAAGAAGGAGGGATGGCAGTCGAACTTGAGCTCTACCTGTAATATTTAATTTCTTTTTTAAAGAAAGAGATCCTAGCACATTGAACATACTGTCAACTTCTCTTCCAAAAGGATAGTGGAGACATTGGTGTCTATCATACCATTGCCTGAGCTTTTTGATATCCCACGATGCATAATGAATTTTAAAAACTAAAAGGAGCCATTGTCATGGAAGTAAGGGGGTGGAGGACATAAGGCATCAGTGAAATTCTGTTGGAAGCTTGTTCACTTTGTCCTCTGTCTCCCATCTCTTTCTTCTGTGAGCAGACATGCAGGGGTGGCCTGGGATTGTCTCTCTAAGGGGAGACAAAAGAAGGTAGACCTGAGCTTCTGAGTTCCATGGTCATTATCCAGCCAAGCCTTTCGAGCACAGGCTTCTTATGGAGACTGTCCTTCCTGACAGCAGGAGGTGTGTTTCATTAGGGGGGACACCCACCAAGTTCCAGAAAGGAAATGTAGGTCAGAGGAAATGTGGCAGATGGAGAGCGATGAGGTCCTAAGTCTGTGGCAGGGACACTCAGACTTCACTGACCTCAGCTCATGCACCCCTGTATTGGTAGCCAGGTGAATGCTACTACCTTGCTTTCTGGAACTTTTGCAGGCACTATCCTGGGAGATATTCACAACACCTGTGGCATGGGTCCTGGCATCCTGGTTTGAGAGGCAAGGCTGCAGAGGTTTAAAAAATTCAATGGTTTGCTCTATAGCCTGCAGGCAACAAAGGAAGTGGCCAAACCAAAAGTTTTCTGAGTGAATATTATCCTCTTTCTATCACCTTTCAACTGTCCTCTGCACCTTATTCATTTGGCACATTATTTGTGTTATGCATCCTGTGTGGTTTTGAAGTGGCAAAAGGCATACGTGAAAGGTATTTATCAAATGGAAAGAAAGAGGGAATAGAAGTAAAAATACCAAAACCCAGGCCAGGAAAGTGATCAATTTAGTACTGAGTTCGTGTGTGCTTATTGGCACAAGTAAGACACGGCAGGATATATGGTTTTATTGCCTGGTAAAGGGAAGATTGACACTGTGACAGGAGAGTCTGCTGTTTTCCCCTGGACCTTGATTATACAAGGGAAAGATCATATAAATCCTTATAAGGGAAATTTGTAGTTACAAATATATTTTCATTTACCATACTGTCCTCACTGGGAGACAGTGTTTTTTATTGATTTATATTGAGATATATATGAAATGTGCAAATATTAATTGTATGGGTTAATATATATTAATTTTTTTAATATGGCTATGTTACATTACATTATATGGTTACATGGGTGTATATATACTTATATGTTAGTAAGTGTATATGTTATATATAAATACACACCCATTTATATGTTGTATATTATATATGTTATATATAAATATATCTCCCATGTAACCACCATCCATATAAAAATAGAGAATATTTCCAGTCCTTGCCTTGTTTGTTTCTTAAATTCCACATATAAGTGAAATCATATGGTATTTGTCTTTCTCTGACTGACTTATTTTGCTTAAAATTATACTGTCCAGCTCCATCCATGTTGTTGAAAATGGCAAGATTTCATTCCTTTTTATGGCTGAAGAATATTCTACTGGTGTGTGTGTGTGTGTATACACACACCACATCTTTATAATCCCCCAGTAGAGTCCCTCTTACTCCTACTCCTTCCCAGTCAATTAGCAACCTCTCCACTCCTACCCCATAGTGGTAAAAACTGTGATGACTATTACAGACATTGACTTGTTTTGCCTGCCCTTAAACTGGATGTAAATAACTGCTTTGTTTCTTGCGTCTTTCATTTAACAATTTGTGAGATTCAGCCACGTTTTTGCAGACACCAACTGTTCATTTTCTTTAATCGATGTGTGGTATGCCATTGTATGAACATACAAATATATATATTTATTTCATTCTACTGTCAACGGCCATGTTGGCATGTTGGTTGTTTACAGCCTTTGGCTATGTGTGAGTGAAGCTGCCGTAAACATTTTTGTGCATTTCTTTTGGTAGACATGCACACTAATTTCTTTTGTACATATGCCTACAGGTGAAATTGCTGTGTTGTAGAGTAGGTGGAGTCTGTAGTTTTAACTTTTAGGAGATACTGCCAAACATTTTTCCAAAGTACTTGTGCCAGTTTATACTCCCACCAGCAGCATATGAGAATTCCAGTTGCTCCATATGTTTGCCAATACTTGGTATTGTCAGTTGTTTCAATTTTAGCCGTTCTGGTGGGTGTTATTGGCGTTTCATTGTGGTTTTAATTTGCTTGATGAGTAATGACCTTGAGCAAGTTTTCGTATGGTTACTGTTCATTTTGATGTTCTCTTTTGTGAAGGTCCTATTCAAGTCTTTTGCTCATTTCTATTTTTTAAAGTAATCTCTACACCCAACCTGGGACTTGAACCCACAACTCTGAGATCAAGAGTTGCACACTCCACCTACTGAGGCAACCAGGGGCCCAAATCTTTTGCCCATTTTTAAAAAATCAGGTTGCTTATCCTCTTCCTATTAGTTTGTGGAAGTATTTCATACTTTCTGGGTACAAATCTTTTGCCTGGAAGTATTTTCTACCAACTCATGACTTCCTTTTATGCCCTTTTAATGATATTTTAAGATGAATAGAAGTTCTTGATTTTGATGAAGTCCAATTTATCCACCTTTTTTCCTCAGTGGTTAGGGCTATTTGCATCCTGTTAAAGAAACCTTGGCCTGTTCCACAGTCCTGAAGATAATCTTGTATGTATTCTTCTGGAGTTTTCTTGTTCACTGTGACATAATTTTGAACACATGATTCTAGTTGGATCTTGGTTTCAAATCTCAGCTTCCCTACTTAACAGATGCATAACCCTGACCAGGTAATTCAGCTTCCTCAAGTGTAGATGAGATAAAACCCACTTAATAAATTGAGGGTGAGGGGTGCCTAGGTGGCTCAGTCGGTTTAGTGACCCAACTCTTGATTCCATCTTAGGTCATGATTCCAGGGTCACAGAATTGAGCCTCATGTCAGACTCTGTGCTGAATGTGGAGCCTGATTAGGATTCTCTCTCCCTCTGCCCCTCCCCCACTTGCGCTCACTCTCTCTCTCTCTTTCTCGTGGTCTAAAATAAAAATATAAATAACTAAATAAATGTCAAGAATAGAACTGGATATGCATGTAAAGCATCTAGCGTACAGGAGAATCTCAGCCAATTTCATTACCCCTTTCCCCCATTCTGTCACATAAATTGTAGACATTTGTCTCCTGATTTCAACGTATTAATCAAACATGTGTTGAGTATGTACTTACTTATTGAGGATGTTAGAAGAACACAGTAAAGACACAAAAACTAAGTTTCACTCAGTGGCAGGGAGAATAACAAGGGAAATGTGAAATCACAATACAGGAGGTAGGTCATCACTGAAAGCACTAACGACTATTCACAGAAGAGTACTGGATAAATTGCCAACAGGAAAAAAGTGCCAGAACTGTTCTGAGAGGAGTAGTTTTTCAATCTAAAGTAGCAAAGAAGACTTTCAGTGGGTGCAGTGATTCGAGCCAGGATGTGAACAGCACTTGTAATGGACAGGGCATTCTCTCAAGGGGGTGTGCTGCAGCAAGCAAGACAGTAAATGGCATGTGTAGCCAGCACTTTTCTAGTTGGCTGGAGCGGAAGATTTGTCGAGACAAGGATTATCATACTGCCAGTTGGTTCATTCATTAATTCAACAAATATTTTTTGAGCACCTACTATGTGCCCAGCTCTATGACACTTGATTTTCCCAACTACATGCTCTCATTTAATTCCCTAATATGTTTCTGTGTGCATATCTATATCACACACACATATATAAGTATATGAATAATATGGATATATACACATATGTCTTTAAAAAGGAAGAGACAGAATAATATATACATATAATATATAGACATATGTATCTGTCTATGTATATTAGTTATGTATATGTGTATAGGTCTATATAATTTTACCTTTAAAAGAGAATAAATAGAAAATGGTTGAATATAATACCATTTTACAGCGGCTAAGGACACAGTAAGTTAAGAAAATGAGTTTCATGGTGCTCAGTCTTTAGAGAGAGCCAAGTACAGTAAAGACTCGGTTGTGACCATTGGGTCTTGGACATTAGAAGACCCTTGGAAAAAGGTAAGGCTATATTGCCTTAGGAACAAAAATCAGGTTGGAGGATGTTTAAAAACAGCAGGTTGGAAGGCAGAGGAGCTGAGAGGGATGGGAAGCTGGTTGCTCTGCTCTCTAAACCCTTGGCTAGGTCAGCTAACGTCTTGGCCATGGATTCCCCAGTTTGTAGATTATGAAGACTAAGCCCTTCTATCATAGAAAACGTGCCTGCTCCAAGTGTATCCACAGACCAAGAGAGGTATTATTCCAAGAGGATGACCACAGCAGCTCACTGCCAGATAGCTTACTCTGCCTTCTTTGAGCAGAGAGGACAGACAGACCAGTGTCCAAAACCCCATCTCTACCACTCACCTGCGACATTGGACACAATCCTTCTCTGAGCCTCCATTTCTTCCTCTTAGTGTTCCTGAGTGACTTCAATGAAATAATAAAGTAACAGAGTGCCAGGCAAAATAGGTATATTAGCCACCCCCAACTTTTTTGTTGAGATTCCATGAACAAGGAGAAGGGATGTTGTACAGAGAAAGAGACTGAGGTACAGAGAGACAGACTCCCAGAAAAGCACACTGATGCAAAGAGACGTGAGAGAGACACAACGAATCAAAGACACAGAGTCAGGAGGAAACAGAGCTGATAGACACAGAGGAGGTTTTTTTTAACTCCTCCCTCCCTTAGAGATCTATGTCTGGGTTTGTGCAGTGCTTTAGAAGCACCAGAGTGTGTGAAGAGCATAGACAGCAGTCACCTTTTACAGGCATTCCCTGCACACCTCTCATTTGCACCTCTTATTCACAAGGGCCTCACGAAACATCATTAGCTGTGCAGAGAATGGTTCCTTCCAGAGCAGATATCATCGTGCAGCTGATATCCTAGTAGGGAGACCTCACGTCATGGAAGTGAGCTTTGGGTTTGCTAACAGTATTCAGGATTTCCTGATAAATTGAATGCTGGCATACACAACAAAGCTCCCCAGAGTGAGGTCTGCTGTCATTTTATAGGAGCGAAGTAAAATGGAGTCCAAAATGTTGTCACGTTTCCTGAGCTTAGGGCTGGAAGCAACACTCCAGGCTCCCTTCCTTAATAATTGCCCTTAAGGAGGTTTCTCTGATTTAACATGTATCTTTTATGCATGAGTCAAAATGAGTAACCAAGAACGGGGGAAATAGTTTAGCCAGCAGCGTAGTGGGCAGTGCGTAAGAGTGAGAAATGATGTTTAAGAATGATTGTCTTTTGGGTTTTCTTGCTCCTATCTATAGGTCTAAAAATTAAATATTAATATTGGAAAACTCATTATTTTTATGACTAAGAAGAGAAGTTGTTAGGGTCCTCTCTGAAATCTGGGTCACTAGTTCTCTGGGAAGCTCAGCACACAGTGGGAGGTTTTACCTTTTAAATTTTTAATCACTTTTTATATCCTAATCACACAAAATAAACAGGTTACAGGAAAATGTTGGAAAATACAGAAAAATGAAAGTTAAAGAAATCATTTCACTTCATAATCTTACCTCCTGGAAATAACCTTGCTCAACATTTTTTCTTCCAGGTTTTATTGTCCCTTCTCAAAACCAGGATCATATTTTATGTACTTCTTTTTTTGTGTTCTGCTTTTTTCACATAGTGTTATTTGGTGAGGATTTTTCTGTCTTTAAATAATCTTCAAAAAACATGGTTTAGTCCTCCACAGTATGGATGATCCATAGTATATTTGTTAATGCTCTTTTGTTCAACATTTAGTTATTTTCAAGTTTGTTAATAATGAATGTGTAGATAGCACTCATTTATATAAGTCTTTGTTTTCCCTGGTTCATGGTAATCTCCTGGAAGGGGGGCCTTTATTTTTCCTTCAGGGGGCATCTCAGTCCATCAGATAATCGACACAAGCCTGCATCCCAGTTTTAGACCAGGTTCCAGTTCATTTCCCGTAATGGCATGGACAGTATTTGTTTCCATTTCCCTGAATGTTTTATGAGGGTTAGGCTGCTGGTCTACCTAGAATTCATAAGCAAGCTAGGTTTAGTGGAAGAGGGTGACCTACATTAACTTAAAATTGCTTTACTTGTTTATTTTTTATTGGCGTATAGTTGTCATACAATATTCTATTAGTTTCAGGTTTACAACATTGTGATTTGGCAATTAAATTATCTACATTACAAAATGCTCACCATAAGTGTAGTTAGTGTTTGTCACCATACAAAGTTATTACAGTATTATTGATGCTATTCACAATACTGTATGTTTCATCCCCGTGACTTGTTTGTTTTGCACCTGGAAGTTTGTACCTCTTAATCCCTTTCACATATTTCATCCACCAACCTGCACCCCCTCCCCCAGCCCCCCGGCTGCCACCACCTTGTTCTCTGTATTTAACAAGTCTGTTTCCAATATGTTTTTTTCATTTGTTTTGTTTTGTTTTTTTGTTTTTTAGATTCTACATATAAGTGAAACCATACAGTATTTGGCTTTTTCTCTGACCTGTTTCACTCAGCATTATACCCTTAGTCCCATCCATGTTCTCACAAATGGCAAGATTTCACTCCTTTTTGTGACTGAGTAATATTCCATTGTAAATATGTGTCACATCTTTATCCGTTCATCAGTCAACTGATACTTGAGTTGCTTCAATATCTTTACTATTGTAAATCATTGTCAGGAACCATTGGAATACATATAGCTTTTTGAGTTAGTGTTTTTGTTTTTAAGGAACGTTTCTGCACCATTAGAATCAGTGCTATTTCATTGATCTGTCTGCCAATTGCTTATCAATAATTCATCATATTAGTGATTGTAACTTTAAAATTTTGATATCTGAACACATAAGTCCCTAACAGTATTCTTTTTCTAAAGTCTTATTTATTTTTTCCATATAAACTTTGGGAATAATTTGGGCTACTAAAAAGAATCTCTGATATTGAAGTAGATTATCATTAAAACTACACATCCATTTGGGAAGAATTGACATCTGTTCATTCTACTGCTTCTGAAACATGAAAGGCTCTTACTGATCTCTGTCTTACTGACTATTATTACTTATCTATTCTAAGGTTGTTTTTTCCCAGCTGATTTAAAAAAAAATAGGTATTTAAGGTTATATAATAACATGTTTATTTGCCACCCTACCTATTTCTCTTCACCTATTCTAAAATTAGGAATTCTTTTGGGGCACCTGGGTGACCCAACTGGTTGAGCGTCCAACTCCAGTTCAGGTCGTGATCCCACGGTTTGTGAGTTCAGCCCCGCGTCCGGCTCTGTGTTGACAGCTCAGAGCCTGGAGCCTGCTTCGGATTCTGTGTGTGTCTCTCTCTCTGCCCCTCCCCACTCATGTTCTGTCTCTCTGTCTTTCTCTCTCTCTCTCTCTCTCAAAAATAAACATTAAAAATTTTTTTTAAATAAATGAAATAAAATAACATTAGTAATTCTTTTAAACGTACTGCAAAACTACTAAGACTATGTCAAACCGTAATGTACCCACCACTCTGAAATAGCAAATAATAACATTTTGCTATATTTCTTCAAATCCTTTTAAATAAGTAAAATTTATAGTAATCTGGATACCCCTTTCCAACTACATTCCCCATTCTCTGTCTTCCTCTTGAGATAATCACTTCCTTGAAGTTAGTGTGGATCTGTGTTTTTATAATTTTATTATATATGCATGCATGCATAAAATTTATAGTTTTATTTTGTGAGTTTTAGGGTAGGCATATATAAGTTATATTTTATATATCTTTAAATGATCACTATCATTTACAAATTGCTTTTTCATTTAATATAATTTTAGATCTATCCTGATACTTAAAGACATAATTCAGTTGTTTGAACTACTTACTGTATGGCATTCTGAAATATAAATATGACAGTTGATTCACCTATTGCTATATTGATGAGTATTTAAGTTCTTTTCATTGTTCACTTCCAGTCTTTTTTTTTAATGTTTATTTACTTTTGAGACAGAGACAGAGAGATAGAGATAGAGAGAGAGAGAGAGAGAGAGAGAGAGAGAGAGAGAGAGGGCACAAATTGGGAAGAGGCAGAGAGAGAGAGGGAGACACAGAATCCAAAGCCAGCTCCAGGCTCTGAACTGTCTGCACAGAGCCCAACATGGGGCTTGAACTCACAAAGAGTGAGATCATGCATGACCTGAACCAAAGTCAGAAGCTTAACTGAGCCACCCAGGCGCCCCTTTAACTTCAGTCTTTTTGTGTCATTTTATTTCAGGCATATTGTTAGAATATAGAATGTCTCATTTTTAAACCAGTGTGAGAGTCTGTATCTTATAATAGTTAAGTGTAATCCATTTACATTTATAGTGATGACTAATATAAATTTAAATTTATTTTCCCATTTTGTTTTTTTTTTTCCTATCTGTATGATTTTCTTTGGTCCTCTGCTGACCCCTGCTCTGGGTGTGTCTCTCTCTGTCTGCCTCTCTCCCTCTGTTCTTCTATCTCCGTTCTTGACTCTACTAGATTATTTTCTTCATGGCTTTTTTGGGGATGGTTTTTTGGAAGTAATACATTTCTTTTGACAAGATATGGTGTACAAATAATGATTTTTTTCCCCACTTCTTTTCAATACATATGGTTATGGCTCCCAGTCCTCCTCTATTGATTGTTCAGAGCTTCCAGACAATATAGCTAGTAAAACCTGTGAGCTTTATTTAAATCCTGCATCTGCCATTGAGTAGCTTATGACTTTGGATAAGTTATATAATGTATTTGAATTTTAATCTCTAGAATGTTTTCTGTGTTGTAGATTTGACTTGATTGAGTGAAGTGCTATATATGAAGTACCCAGGAGAGTGTCTGGCATGCTACCGTCACCAAGTAAATGGTAGATTTTACTTTCTAATCATTATTTTAATCGTCCTTGTTTTATTTCTGATTAGATTTGGAATGCCCATTGATTTAAGTTATTTCTCCCCTTTGACCCAAGTAACTGTTCTTCTCAAATGTTTTTGAAGGAATTAAGCACAGGTGCACTAAAGGTTTATTCACAAGAATGACTAGTTTTCTGAATAGTTGTGAGGGGATAGTCTGACAAGGAGAGGACAGCTTTGGTGAAGGGGCGATAGGAATTTTCTTGAGTGCCCGTCTGAACCTGTGCCTTTATACCTGTGCCTTTAAAAAAAAATGTTTAGGGGCGCCTGGGTGGCGCAGTCGGTTAAGCGTCCGACTTCAGCCAGGTCACGATCTTGCGGTCTGTGAGTTCGAGCCCCGCGTCGGGCTCTGGGCTGATGGCTCAGAGCCTGGAGCCTGTTTCTGATTCTGTGTCTCCCTCTCTCTCTGCCCTTCCCCCATTCATGCTCTGTCTCTCTCTGTCCCAAAAATAAATAAACGTTGAAAAAAAAGAAAAAAAAAAGAAAAAAAAAGTTTATTTATTTATTTTGAGAGAGAGAAAGGGTGTGAGTCAGGGAGGGTCAGAGGGAAAGGGAAAGAATCCCAGGCAGGCTCCATGCTCAGTACAGAGCCCCACATGGGGCTGAATCCCTTGACTGCAAGGTCATGACCTGAGCTGAAATCAAGTCAGATGCTTAACCAACTGAGCCACCCAGGCGCCGTTACGTGAGGCCTTTTTAAACATGAGCCAGCTATTTGCTAGAGGCCTCTTACCTCCCACCTCCCCTTTTTCTAACTGTTTCTTCTGTCTTGGTGACCTCTTATCTCTACTGTCATCTCAAGTCCTGTTTCACCTCTTGGCATTTGATGAGCTTTTCTCTGTCTCTCTCTCAAGCTCTCAATCTCTCTTTTTATTACAGTTCTTTAAAGATAAATGTGATATTTTTCCCGTGACTCTTGAAAAGCAATGGGCATAGTGGTTAAGAGCCCAATCATTGGAGCCAGACTGCTCGAGTGTGTTAAGTCTCAGCTCTACCATTTATTATTAGAGAGACCCTGGGAAAATTACTTGACATCTTTAATTTTGGTTTCCTCACCTGTAAAATGGGAAAGATGAAAGTTAACAGTAAAGAGGATCTATGTGAGTTTAATGAGTCAATATACATGAAGTGCTTAAATAGTGCCTAGTTTTAAAAGCTATTTAAATGTTAGCTATTATTATGACCTTTTCTTCTCTTGGCTGACTCTTGACTGCTAAGTCACCTTCCAGTACAACTCAAGCCCACAGCCTAATGCCAGCCAGCCCTGACCCCTCAATGGCACTTTCGTGCACCTTTCCGCTGCCCCAAGCCAGCATCTGTCTGTTTAGCAGCTATACATGCACAAGGTAGTGACACAGAAACTCAGCTAAGGTCAACATTGGTGTATTTCATGTAAATGTCTTCACTCTTCCAATCCAATCTTTTCGACCTTGAAAATTAGAGCACAGCATTTGCTTCTGCAGCACACAGACTGTGTCTGTTTTTGCCCACTTTTTGAAATTTATGGTTGCATGCCCCTGGCTGTTCCAAAGGAAGCGGATTTGTAGAATTGCAGAGCATTAACTAATGATGAAAGGGCATTTGCTTCCTTTCTAAACAAAATATGGTGCGAGGAAATCTGGCCAGGATGATGGGGGAATTTTATTGACTGAGCTCTTTATAATCCTTAGTGTAGTTTTCCATGTTTGTGCTCAGTGACTTTCTTTCTGAAAGCCCAGTGTGCTCCCGGCTCTAAGGAATGGCATCTGCCTCGCTTGTGTGATAAAGCCGTATTTGTTTGTAAGGGTTTTCCTTTCTTGCTTTTGTTACTAAATGACTGCATGTAACATCCATAGTAGAGATAGGATGTTCTCCACATTCCTGGAAGTCTGAGAAAACCTATCATCTGAGGGGGGAAGAAGTCATTTTAAAGGACATTTGCCTTTGTTCCTTTAAAGATGAACTTTTGGAAAGCATCTCAGAGAAAGCACAGTTGTCTCTTTTCATTCATCATAATCTGTGATTTAGAAGTGAGTAGACCTTGAGCGTGTTGCACAGAGTTCTGAAGGTGGATGATCACAGAACCAAGGAAGCTGTCTTGTCAAACTCTGTCCCCACACTCGGCTTTCCTAGGCACGGAGTGCATGTTCTGCTTCAGGACCCCGTTGCACCGGTTAACAAGACCAAAATCTCACTGCTGCAGATTTCTTGGGTGAAACCTTGGATTTGCTAACTGCCAAACTAATAATCCGGAATAACTGAGGCTGGATGTTCTGCTGGACTGACAAACGAATCTTTCCTTTTACAAATCACGGAAAATCCTTCTAATGAAGTTTGGAAGAGCCACAGATAGGTCACCAGAGGTCTTAAGTCACAGTACTGGCTCTCTGCCATTCACTCTTTTGAAGGCTTTAACTCCTCTGGGCCTCGGTTTCTCCATCTGATAAACAAGGGAAGCAGAAAAACAAGATTTCCAAGCTCTCTTCCACATCCATTATTCTATGTCATATCTTCATTCTTCTGAACAGGTTAGCCTGTATAATTAGAAGAAAATTAAGTTATAAGTGGGGAGTTTGTTTATAAAATAATTATAATTTATCACATCCACTCTCTTACACTACAATTCATTCCAGTAGCCATTCTCATTGTATAGAACAGGAGGAAGGAACTGGGGTTCATGTTGAATATTTGCCGATGGAGAAAGGCTACTCAGAGAAAGGAGAACCCTCCCCCCACTCAGCCCCGTCACAACCCAGCCTTTAATACCTTCAATAAGCTTATTTCTTTAAAATATGCTCCTTTCATCTAACATTTAAATAAAAGTAAAAAGATCTGGGTCATCAGGTTGCCAGTAATTGGGGCTTTTCTGTGGGCAGATAAACTGGTTTTATTGATTTGTCAGGTAGCAAATAGTGATGAGGAAAGCAGGAGAAAGAGGGTATAGGAGGGGAGGGAGAAGGTACACATTCTTGCTTTCGGGTGGACAGCATACACGAGACAAAATATTGGCCAATATGTGGATGATCTCACACGAGTCTAGATGCTCTGTAGGCAGATTCCTCACAATGGCCATTGCTACATATGGCAGATGCTATTATCTGGAGGGACAACCGTATAACTTACCATCTAAACTGGAACATCTTTAGGACCTTAAAAAAGAGGATCTTATTTATAATTATTTTGAGACAACAAGGGTAAATTGGGAATATCCTAAGCAAATTAAAAGTTATAGCCATCCTGGCTATATATTCCCCCAAATGTATTTCCGTCCCTTCTTAGTTCATCTCAGGGAATGCAGAAGCTTTCAAATTCTCTTTAGTATGCCTGAGGGATATGGAGGGTTCCACAAGACTTACCTGAGTTCTATCCAGTCAAACACCATGATTTAGTCTACAACTAGACAACATTGCCCTGGCCCCCTTTATGTTTAGGTATGTTCAGAAGATGAAGTTCTAGTCAATGAAATGTGCGCAGAAGGAACAGGCCTCATTTCCAGGCTTCTGCCACAAGAACAGCTTATGAGAGCTATCCTATGGTCTTCTCCCTTCTGGCCTGATGGGCACAGCATGGTGGATAGTGCAGACAGCAGAGCTACAAGGAAGAAGGAGCCTGGGCCCTGCACCCAGCTTAGGATTTCGCACGTGGGAAAAATGAATTTGTACGACGCCACTGAGGTTTAAGAGATTACCTGTTACATGGGGCGCCTGGGTGGCTCAGTCGGTTAAGCGCCCAACTTTGGGTCAGGTCATGATCTCGCAGTTTGTGAGTTCAAGCCCCTTGTAGGGCTCTGTGCTGACAGCTCAGAGCCTGGGGCCTGCTTCAGATTCTCTGTCTCCCTTCTCTGCCCCTCCCCCACTCATGCTGGCTCTCTCTCTTAAAAATAAATAAACATTAAAAAAATTTAGAGATTACCTGTTATAGTAGGTAAACTAACATTATCATCAGTAGCATTATCTTAACGAATGCACTGCATAAATGTTAGCCTCAGATATGTTAAAAACGTCTCTTTCTTATTGAACTGTGAGCCTCTCCAAAATAAAAACCAAGGATAGGTAGTCAAATACAGATTGCATTCTAACCATTTTTTGGATTGGATTGAATTGAATCATGTTGAACTGGATAGAAATGAAATAAATTGTACATACACCGGTAGTAAACTTCACAGATGATAAAACTTCCCTGCAGCTGGATGGAACATGGAAGTTTTCAAGGAGAAAGTGGTCTTTGAGCTGATATTTGAAGAATTGATTTACTTTGGATATCTCATGGAGAAAATGATGTTACAGGGAAAATAAAGAGCATGAGCATTTGACACACATAAACAAGAGCAGAGATAGTTCAGTCTAAGACACAGAGGCAGTAGGTGAAAAACAAATGTCTAAACTTACTTCAGCTCAGAAATATTTATTGGGAACTGGAAGACAAACCCATGAAGAGATACGTTAAGCAAATAGTATATATGATGAAGCAGAAGTATGTAATAAATGCTCTGAGAGCACAGAGGAAAGATCCCCAAAGGAGATTAGAGTTGTTTTTTTTTTTTTAACGTTTATTTATTTTTGAGAGAGAGACAGAGTATGAGCAGGGTTGGGGTAGAGAGAGAGGGAGACACAGAATCCAAAGCAGACTCCAGGCTCTGAGCTGTCCGCACAGAGCCCAATGTGGGGCTTGAACCCACAAACCGTGAGATCATGACCCAAGCCGAAGTCCGGACGCTTAACCGACTGACCCACCCAGGCTCCCCGGATTAGAGGGAGTGTTAAAAGAACAGATAAATTAACCACACCACACAGGGCATTAAAAGTTTCACTAGGACACCTCCCCCCTACTGTGTAACCAGTGAGAGCCATTGAAGGGGTATGGTGGTGATCTAGTTTGGACATTGTTTTGTAAATAGTTGGAGTTGTTGAAGATTTTTGAAGGGTCAATAAAAGACAGGAGCAAAACATTGCTCTAGGGGGAGCGATCTTAATAGTGGGGTAGGTAGAGATGGGGAAAGTCATGTGACAAAGCAGTTGTAATTGCCCATATAAGTAATTATTGAGGTCCTGTTTCTAATACTTGTGTCAGGGCACCATAAATGTATAGGAAAGGATGAATTAGAGCTATAGTGGGAGTAGAATCAATGTCTTAATTCCTTATTGGAGGTGGGTACATATAGGTTGGGATTCGTTTCAGCTGTGAGTGACAGAAAATACCAAATAAGATGGAAATTTCCTTCCTTGTGAATGTAGTCAGTATAGGGATTCCAGCTCCTTCTATCTTGTTACTGGAAGCAAGGCTTTTGTTTCATGGTTCAGAGGGCAGCTTGAGGTCTTGCCATCCAATGCACACTCCAGCCTGCCAGAAGGGGTGAGAAGAGGCATAGCATTTCCCTTTAACATTTCCTGGATGTCTTACACACTAAGATCTCATTGGCCAGAACTTAGTCACATGTCCATAGCTACAAGGGAGGAAGGGGAATGAATGTCTTTATTCTGAGAAGTCATGTGCCTTTCTAAAAACCAGGGCTTCTCTTGTAAAGGGAGAAAAGGAAAATGGATATTGGGACAGTATTTATACTGTGTTTGCCAGAGCTGCAAAACACAACTGTTGTGGTCATGAGGTTCTGGAAGAAAGCAGTACGACTATTGAGTGAGCCACTGAAGAGGTTGAGTGAAAGCGGGATGAAACATGCAGGAGAGGAATAGAAGTTTTTGAGTTTCACTGAAATTGTAGCTGCAGTGGGTGGAATGATCAAGTCTTTCCAGTTACAACTCTCTAGGCAATTGGAATTTCACACTTAACTTTCATCTTTGTTATTTCAATAACGAAACTCAAACAAATGAAGGGTGCCTGGGTGGCTCAATCCCTTAAGTGTCTGACTCTTGGTTTCAGCTCAGGTCATGATCTCAAGGTTCATGAGTTCAAGCCCCGCGTCTGGATCCTGCTTGGGATTCTCTCTGTCTCCGCCTCTCTCTGCCCCACCGTTGCTCACGCTCGCTTGCTCGCTCTCTCTCTCTCCCAAAAATAAATAGATAAACTTAAACAATGAAACTCTAGTTTGGCCCATCTACACAGCCCAGATCTGCTCCTAACTCACTGGCCCCACCACTTAAAGTGTGTGACCGTCCCTGTTACGTAGTGCACGATCAGCACACAGGCAGTGGATCAGAACCTGAAAAGAAGGAAAAGAAGCACAAAAAGATAATGAGCTGCTTCTACATGAGAAAAATAAATTAATAAAACCATTCTGGCCTTTTCCTAAGGTTTGGACCTGACCTTCTGTCCCACCCTGGCTAATTGATCGCGGAGGGTCATTTTGTCTGCTTTCCATACAGCCCATTGGGCCTTGGGCTTGGCTAGGCTTTGTCCCAGTGAATAGCATAGGCTCCCCACATGAGTTCCCAGAATCGGTGTTTTCCTGCTTCAGGTCTCCTGCCCTGTTTCCACAGACTGCTAGCTCACTGTGCTTTGACTTGCAAATGCTCTAAGTGTCTTCAGGTGCTCCTGAGCTCTTCCTCAGTCTAGCAGGGCCAGCTTTTACCTTCCAGGAGTTGGCTCAGAATTTAGAGAATGGAGAATGCAGATCAATGCTTCTTTAGGCTGTGATTTTTTTTTTAATTTCAACCAGATTCAAGTGAAATTATGCCATAGCCTCTGATTCCTTTTCCCAAGCATTTTCTGCCTTTTTCCTTTTGCTAGATTCCCATGCTGTCCCTGGTTGCACGCCCCTCCCCACCAATACTACTGCCACTGCCATCAAATAATACAAGTATTGATTGGGTGCTACTTATTGAGCATAAAGTATTGTCTTATATACATGAGTATATTTAGTATTTCTGACAGTCCTTCAAGATATTTATTCCCAATGTTCAGATAAGGACACTGAGGTATGTAGTGTGTGAGTGTGTGTGTGTGTGTGTGTGTGTGTGTGTGTGTGTGTGTTTTAGCTGCACATTTAAAAGTGAAATAATTTGCCCAGAGTGACACAAAATTTAGTAGTAAATTTGGGACTCAACTCCAGGATGCTGCACATTTTCCATGATTTCACACTATTTCTCAAAAGACAACCAACAACTCTGCTTCTTTCTTTTCATTTGACTTAGCCCTGCTGAATTCAAGTTAAAGAGAGAGAGGAGGAAGTTTTAGTCTCAATCAAAGCTACTCGTTTTGATTGAAAGTTTTGTACGAAATGAGATTAATCCCAAAATTGACTAACTCATTGATTTTAGGAATTACCAGTCGTCTATCAACTGCAGTTTAAAAATTGTTTCATTGCATGGGCTGCCTGGGTGGCTCAGTTGATTAAGCGTCCAACGTCAGCTCAGGTCGTGATCTCATGGTTTGTGGGTTCAAGTCCTGCTTCGGGCTTTGTGCTTACAGCTCAGAGCCTGGAGCCTGCTTCGGATTCTGTGTCTTCCTTTCTCTCTGCCCTTATCCTGCTTACACTCTGTTTCTCTCTCTCTCTTTCAAAGATAAGTAAACATTAAGCAATTTTAAAAAAATAGAATAAAATAAAAATTGTTTCATTGTATCAATACCCTTTTAGTATTCTGAATACAACACACACACATTTACCTTCTTCTGATGGGGGGCAGAGGATGCAGGGTGAATCTGGGGGTGGACTTGAACGTTTGAGGTCTGAAGTTTCCTCCAGCTGTTTTAAAACATGAACAGGAACTTACTACCTAATTGATCTATAATATTTATGGAAAATACATCTATACCTGATTCCAAGATGATAAATAATAGTAAAAAAATGGAATACAAAATGTGTCCTGACTTCAATGAAATGTTCATAACATGAATTTGTGATGGAAAACAATCCTTTTTTTAGACAGAGTTACAGTGCTTCTTGATAGTTGCCTATTTGTCAGAGGTCAAATTTGCTTTTCAGTTAGATTAGAATTATTCTATCATTATTTATTTGTCTTGAAGTTAGCCCAGAATTTCCCCTTAAAAATAATCACTTACATTACTATGGGAATGCAAATCACTATGCATTTTTTTTTACCAGGTAAGTTAACAAATACATGTATGCTTTGTCCTTTGACCTTGATTTTGGTATGCTGCACTTGAAGATTAAGATTCTAAAAGGGGAGCAGGGGAAACTCTGGACTTAAAGAACTGCAGTATTCAAATAACCAGATAGCCCACTGGAAGGGCATAATGGAGGAATTATGGCATATCCACTACAAGGAGTATCAAAAAAGACATTAACAACAAGAAGAAAACAACTCAGGAAGTGATGTTTGGTGAGAGAAGCAGAAAACAAAATTATAGCTACAGTCTCACATAGATGAGAGATTTTTTTCATCCCTTTTCTTTTGTGTTCTACTGTTGTTATTATTTGAGTGACATGGTTCTTAAGTTCTCATGACTCTTTACCATTAAACTTACCTTAGGGAAAATGGCAAGGATTCTGAAGGGTGGGTATTCCTAGAAAACTTGTGAATGGCATTTCTAAATGGAGCTTCACCTGTCTCTCTCGCCCCTTCCTAGGTTTGTTAAACAGATATTTATTAAACAGCATGCCCAGGGCACCTATTACATGTGTTATGTTAGAGTAGACGAGGCACAAGATTTACCCTTGAGATGGTTTTAATTTAGTTAGGGAGACAGGGCCGTCGGAAGCCACAAATTAAAAGTATATGAGGAAATTGCTGCAGCCATGAGAAGCCTAAGGAGACATGACAGCTAAGTGGAATGTGGGATCCTGATGGGATCCCGGAACAGGGAAAGGATTTCAGGTTAGACAATACAGGACATCTGAATAGAGTGTGGACATTAGTTACTACTAACGTATCAATACTGTTTCACTAATTGTGACAAAGATACTGATGAAGGATAGAGATAATAACAGAGATTGAGTGTGAGCTTATGTGGGAAGCGTCTATCTTTGTAATTTTTCTATGAAATTAAAAATATTCTAAAATGTATCTATCTATATCTACATCTGTCTATCTATCTATCTATCTATCTAACAAGAGAAAGTAAATAAAGATAACAAGGAATAGCACCAGACTACTATTTTTCTCTCTTGTTTCTTTTTTGTCTCTACCCTTAACGGCCTGTCCCTCTCAATCTTTTCTCAGATTTTCCTCTTCAGTTCAACCTCTAAATATTGAACATCCCAGAGCTCTATTCTCTGTCCCTTTTGGTCTCTCTCTTTGTATTTTCACATTCTTCTTGGTGACCTCGTCTAAACTCAGGGTTTTAAATATCATTTATATGTCAAAGAGTCATAAATGCATATCCCACTTTGACTCTTCAGAATTCATTTTCTTTTTTTTTTTTAATTTTTTTTTCAACATTTTTTAATTTATTTTTGGGACAGAGAGAGACAGAGCATGAACGGGGGAGGGGCAGAGAGAGAGAGGGAGACACAGAATCGGAAACAGGCTCCAGGCTCTGAGCCATCAGCCCAGAGCCCGACGCGGGGCTCGAACTCCCAGACCGCGAGATCGTGACCTGGCTAAAGTTGGACGCTTAACCGACTGCGCCACTCAGGCGCCCCCAGAATTCATTTTCTATCCAGCCACCTACCTGACACCTCTGTGTAAATGCTCATTCACCATCTCAAGTGGAACTCCTTTTTTTTTAAGTTTATTTATTTTGAGAGAGAGAGAAAGAAAGAAAGAAAGAACGAGTGAGGGAGGGGCAGAGAGAGAGGGAGAGAGAGGATCCAGGCAGGTTCTGCACTGTTAATGCAGAGCCCCACGTGGGTCCTGAACTCCTGAACCGTGAGATGGTGAACTGAGCTGAAACCAAGAGTCAGACACTTAACCCACTGAGCCACCCAGGTGCCACTCAAATGGAACTTTTGACTTTCCTTCATGCTGCAAAGATACTCCTCCCCCATCTCCTTTGTTATCTCAATAACTGTCAACGTTGAATCACTCAGGTCAAAAAAGGTAGGAGCTCTCTGGGAGCCTGGGTGGCTTAGTCAGTTAAGTGTCCGACTTCAGCTCAGGTCATGATCTCATGGTTCATGGGTGTGAGCCCTGCATTGGTCTCTATGCTGACAGCTGGGAGCCTGGAGCCTGCTTTGGATTCTGTGTCTCCCTCTCTCTCTACTCCTCCCCTGCTCATGATGTCTCTCTCTTTCAAAAATAAACATTAAAAAAAACTTTTTTAGAAAGGTAGGAGCTCTCTTTGATCTGTGGTCTTTAACTTCCCTCATTCTTTCCATCAGGCTATTCTCTTCAGTCTTCCTTTAAATCATATGGTGTCCATCCACTTCTGTTTTCACCAACGTGATCCTAGTTGAAGCCACCGCCACCTTTCTTCTGGACTGCAACCTAAATCATCAGCTTCATCTTAAACCTCTCTTTCCATGCATCTACTGTCATTCACCCCTAATGGCTACTTTTCTGTTTCTTGAAAAGTTCCTTCTGCCTCCTTAGGGCCTTTGAATCCACTTGAAATACTAGTGCTATTCATCTTCAGGAGGCCATATCTTTTTTGTCATTTAAATCTCAGATTAAGTATCATAATCTCAAAGGCCATCAACTGTCACACAATCTAAAGGCTGTCTTGTCCTAATCTTTGATTATACTGCAGAATACTTTCTGTACATAATGTTCTCCTTATAGTTTAATTTAGTTACTTGTGTTTTTTTTTCTATCCCCTCCAATAGATTACAAGTCCTTGGAAAACAGGAACTTTGTATGTTCGATGCTTAGAACACTGCCTCACAAACACAGGTACTCAGTGATGTTTGTTGAAATAATGAAAGTGACAAATGAGACACTAACATGCTGAAATTCAGGGAAGTGAGGGATCACAGTGGAACTCAGATGATCAGGAATAATTTCTTGAAAAGAGGGCAAATTGGTGAGGCTTTGAGAATCAAGTAAGGCTAGTCAAGAAGAAGTAGATAAAGAGAGAATTCCAGGCAGTAAAACAAAAAGGCAAAAGCAAAGGTGTGAGAAGAGTAGTAAACAGGAATACTTGGGGACAGCAGGTAGAGCAGGAATTTTGTAAAGATTATGTGAAATGAGCTCAGACTGGTAAATCCAAATGGCAGGGATTCTAGAATACCAGTTAGAGGGGCTAAAAATCATCCATGTTAGGGATTTTTCCTCATGTTGATTTTTAAAAAAAAATGTTTATTTATTTTGAGAGAGAGAGAGAGAGAGAGAGAGAGAGAGAGAGAGATCACACATGCAAGCAAGGGAAGGACAGAGAGAGGGAGAGAGAGAATCCCAAGCAAGCTCTGTGCTGTCAGCACAGAGCCAGATGCGGGTCTTGATCTCATGATTATGACCTGAGCTGAAATCAAGAGTCAGATGCTTAACCGACTGAGCCACCCAGACACCCTCCTTTCATTGATTTTTGACTACAGCTACATTTGAACCTCTTGATTGCCATTTCATTCTGAGTCATTTAGGTGAAAGTAATACAGTCCATTCTACCATGTTGGTTTTTTTTCTTCTTACTCTTCCAATGCACATACAATGTTAATGCCAGCTTGCTTGAGTCTGACTGAATGTGCAAGGTGATTCTGGCTTATGTGTGATTTCTGTGCTTGGAACAGTCATTTTGTGGCTCAGTTAGCCAGTGCAATCCTTGGTCTGAGTGTTCTGTCTAGTTTTTATGGTAAATGGGGGTCACGTCGGATAGGGGGATAGAGAGGAGTCTCACCCTTTTCTCACAACTTAAAAAAAATGTAAAGAATGGCACAGATGTAAGTACCCTCAGGTAGAATATCACCCCCAGCCCCCACCATACTTTTCAATGAAACACATTGAGCCAGATAATGGTTTGCTGTGGCTTTGATTTCTCTAGGCAGAGTGTCAGCTCCTGGTGCCCTTCCATCTGTCAAGTGAGTGTGGGCCTGTCAACCAACTTCAACACGCTTCTGTGGACATTCCCATTGCCACAGATACAGGCATCACACCAACAAGTCTTTGGATATAAACTACAACCTCCCAAGGACTGTTTGAGCTGCACCGCAATTTTGTATATCATGTTCCGCTTGACACAGCATTTTTCACGCACTCCTCCAGCTTTGTTGGGCACCTCTTGTAGACCAAGCTTTGTGTAAATCATGGGATTTCAAGAGAAGACATGTTTTCTGGCCTCAAGAAAGTTACAGTTGACTGTGAAAGAATGACATGGAACCAGATAAGTGTGTAGCACGATCTCAGTGCCCACATGGAGGATAACATAATATGACAGGTGCATGGAGGAGGGAGAGACCTACACCATGTATAAAAGTCAAGCACTTGGCAAGAGCATTATCCCTGGCAGGTCCAGGGGGGCCGTGCAGTGTACCAGGATGGCCATTTCCATTTCCTCTGGTGATCCATGCTCTTCTCTGTTCCTGCTTCCCGTGTAGGGGACAGGCTTGACCCTTTAAGGGAAAACAGTGATTGTCGTGGGGATAGGGAGTGTGATATTTTGCATCCTGCATCCAGTGATAGCACGGCTTTTTTTTTCACCTTCTAACATCTGGTGTTCTGATCCAATAGGCTCGGTGTGTCCTTCCTTATGTTACCTCCTAGGCAGAGAAAAGGAGTTTCCTAAGGAAGCTACTCTTCAGGACTCCTCACATCCCATTAAAACTAAGTAACACAGTAGTCCCTAGACTCTAACTGCCTCTCCCCTGTATTTGGTTCCATCTCCCCTTGTCCTAGACCACCGGGCACAGATAACATTGTACTGACCAAGGGCTTGGAAGTGCGCTTTTTGCAATGTGCATGCTCACGGTTAGGTGCCTGTTGACTGGAGTTTTATCAAGCCATTGCCCTTCTCCTGCAGATCCCTTGGTGAGGGCTCTTCTGTTCCATCTTGTGCCATTTCCTCCCCCACCACACCAGGGTACTCTCAATTGTTGCTCTTGAGTTTTCTTTTCCATTAGGTCAAGAAGCCACTGTAATTTCCACATGGAGATGGTCCATGATTGTGTTTTCTCTGAACACAAGATGTTAGGTGTTAGGTGTTAGGTGGTGATAGGATTGAAAATATAGAGAGAGGGGAGAGTTGCAAAAGTTCATCTCAAAATGATGTGAGGGAATTAGCATGTGAAAACATAATTACTCTATCTGTGGAAACAGTTGAGAATCCCACGAGTCATCCAGAAACATGCTTTATAGATGTATGGGAAGGGTAAGAAGGGTTTTAGGAATCAGTCTGTTCCTTAATGACTGTTTGAAAAACCCAGCATGAGGGTGTGGACTGGCATGTTTATATGAGGTCCCTACAAGTTTGATGGTTTAGCCCAGAGGAAATGGACTTGGATGCGGCATGGTGGTATTTTGTGTAGACTCTAGTGATCAATTTCAGGGAGTTTGGAAAAGATTTAGGATTATACATGCGTTCTACAGTGCTTATTGATCAGATGCCATTTACTTGTAATTAGAAACTCATTTCCTTCCAAATTCTTTCTAATTTTCCTTTTAAAGTAGCTCACCTCTGAATGTTTGAGCAGGGAAGCAGAACTAGATGACAAAAATGGTTCCTAGCTCTAAGACAGGAATCAGCACAGTGCTGCCCACCGCAGACCAAATCCAGCCCTCTGTGTTTGTAAATGCATTTTACTGGCACATAGCTACAGCCATTCATTTATATATAGTCCCTGGCTGCTTTTGGACTACAGTGGCACAGAGGAGTAGTGGGGACAGGGACTGAATGGCCTTCAAAGCCTCCAATATTTATTATCTGGCCATTTACAGAAAAAGTTTGCTGACTCTTGTTCTAAGACACCATATACATTTTTTTTTCTTTTTAGTGGCGTCCCTCCTCTGTTCGTCAATTTCCTCAAATGCCCAGAAGGAGATTGGAGCAATGAATTCTGTGTCTCTTTCCAAATGCGGAGATTCTGAGTTTTCTTTTGAAACTCACAAGTTCTCAAACTGCCACAATGAAAAAAAGGAGAATAACATTGAAATATGTTTTCCTTACTATCAAGAGAGGGGCCCTTGCTATGTATATCTCTCCTCATCTGGCAGGGATGACAGCTTTTACTGTCAACACAATTTTTTTTTGATTAGACACCTGGATCTTTCCCAAGGGCTGGCTGCACGTTAAGTAAAGAAATCCTATCTACCGGCAGAGTGCTGCAGCAGCTAAGGCCGCTTTCTGTTCACCTGTTTGCTGTGAGGAATTCTCAACCGGCTCTCCACTCACTGGATATCAGATGTAAACAACAGGTGATAATGGAGGATCTGGCTAGGAAGATTTAAAATGGAAAGCCAGTATTTCTCCCTGAGCTCTGTTGCAACACTCATGGTTACTGTAGCAGGGCTTTCAGTGAGGTGCGTTTACAATGTGCTGTCCTGTCTTTCCACATTGCCCAACAGTATGAGGCCAGACAGGGCATACAAGGGCATTTGAAAACACATTATATAAAGCACCTTGCTTTTCTTCAAATTTAGCCTGCAGGCATCGTATTTTGTAATTGATGGACAGCAAGTGGGCTCAGCTCAGGCTGATGGATTTTTGCAGGGCGAGTTTGGATCCTTCACAAGGCATGTCAAAGAAAGCAAACAGAGGCTATGCAGTTCTATCATTATAACAGACTTCATTCAGATGATCTGATTGTCTTCCCGCCTATTAAAGTCTTACATAATTTCACTTCTGAATGGATGGGCTGGCTGAGGAGGAATGAAGGGAGAGCAAGGCTTTTTGCAGCCTTCTGAATGGGACAGAAGCTTTCAGTGATACATTTGTCAGTTGCAATACCCTTAATTATCCAAAGACTTTATTTTCTTCTACCTTTTAAATCACATCTCTTAAATCAGTGCTTCAGTCAGACTGATAGGTCTTCCTTAAACGGCCTCTGTGTGTGGCGTGGGGGGTGGGGGGGTGTGCACGGAGAGAAGAGAGAGAGAGAATATGAATGTATCTACAAATCTGAAAACTTAGTCGACTAGTTTACTCAGGACTGTGTTGCAATCAGCTTTCCTTTGTGGTCGTCTTAAGAGCAAACATCTTTGCTTTCTCTTTCTTCCTCACTGGAAATGATAGTTTCTTGAGGATATGGTCAAATGGCAGGAAAAAGCAGAAAAAATACTTGAATATACAACGCGGTGATGACATGTGGACTTGACACTACAATTCAGATAGACCTTTAGGGAAAACAGTCTCCTCTGATCAGTATTCAACATGATGTTTTATCCTCACTCATTTAGCATATGTAAATAGTGCTATAAATAATCCCATTAGGTCAATGACTGTCAAGAAGGGCATGGTGAGACTGTTTTAATGAAAGATACTGCATTTGACACCAACTGGGTCAGGGTGGGCAGAGAATATGCTCTGTAACGTATTTGACGGTTTCAGACAGTGATTCGTTGTCCCATGTCCCAGCAGACATTCAAGTGAGTGACAAATTTTTATTTATCTGAACTTACAAACTCCATGTTGCCTATGAACAGAATATCTCTCACATAGTTTTAGTATACCCTGTTCTTCGGCAGTGCAAATACTGTGTATATCAAGGGAAGATGGTACTTTATTTTGTTCTGAACTTTACCAAGAGTTGTTGAGTATTTTGGAAAATCAGACCACCAAGAGCAATGCCACCTGTGGATCGTGGCCTCCCAGATACAGTACCACCGTATTATTTGTTCCTGTTTCAATCAAGCATCCAACTTCTTCATTCTTCTGGTGCATAACAACCAAGTATTTATAAACTGAAATACATATTTTTTATTACAGATTATGCATTAATCCTTTGTATTACAGGTAAAGCATTACACTGTGTTGTTTTTTGAAATTATGTGTGTAAATTAACAATCAGCAAACTTTCTGTAAAGAGCCATATAGGAGATATTTTAAGTTTTGCGGGCCATTTGGTTTCTGTCACAATTATTCAACTCTGCCATTCTAGTGAGAAAGCAGCCATAGGCAATATGTAAATAGGTGGGCATGGCTGTGTTTCAATAAAACTTTATTTATAGACACTGAAGTTTCCATTTAATATAATTTTCACATGTCACAAGACATCCTTTTTTATTTTCTTAACTACTTAAAAATGCAAAACCATTCTGAGCTCTTGACTGGTACCAGAACAGTCAGTGGGCCATCTTTGCTTAGTAGATGATCATTTACCAGTGTCCGTTCTAATGCGTCAGGCTCAAGCATACACAAATATGTATTATTTCGAATTACATTCATCTATCCTTTACATTATAGCTAAAGCACTATGTTCGTTTTTGAAATGGATGTGTGTAAGGACTAGCAACAAAGGTTTTTGTAAAACAGCTTGGTAAAAATATTTAATATAAAACAGTTTTTAGTGCTGTGCAGATCTTTACTTGTAATGATAAATATATACAAGAGACTATGGTTTTCCCAACAACTACCTCTGAGAATAAAGAAAGAAGGCCATATTAAAAAGCAAGCAAGCAAAATAAAGAGCAAGCAAGCTGCATTTATGGTTAAAATTGTTCAAGACAGGCAACAATCCTGATTGGATAAAATTTGGTGCCTTTTTATAAAACTCAGAAATTCTTGTCTTTTTTGGTAGGGAAAATCAATCCTGGCTTATCTGTAATGCAAAGCTGTTAGGTGATGTTTGCCATCCAATACTTTTGGGCTTTCAGATGTGTGTTATTTCTTCCAGGCTTGGGACATGCTTCATGTGCAGCAGAGTTGAGCTGAGGTTTAGTGAAATATCAGAGTTGTTGTTTTTTTCTTTCTTTCTTTCCTTCTTTCTTTCTTTCTTTCTTTCTTTCTTTCTTTTATAGAATGTACTGCCTGTAAGTTTTATTTACTTATCAAGGCGAGCGTTACAAAATGTTTCAAAAATGAGCCCCTGGGTCTGAGTACATTAGGTGAATCTGATCTCATAGATTTCTGAGCCTCTGGCATTCCCTTCTTTCCCTCCCGTGAGCTGGGAAGGAGGGTAAGAGTGGGTCCGGCAATGTCAGGTCTCAGAGGAGGCATCAGAATTGTGCTGAACCTGAGAAGTGTCCTTTGTCCACCTACTTGGTAAACTTTCCAACCATGTAAGTCTTGATCTGGTTTCTCAACTTGATCAGATGTAAAGGTTTCCTGGCTGACTTCAAATCTCCTTGTCTTTCCCTAGTGACACAAATACATGGAGTCTCTGTTAACTCTGTTGTCCTTGGCTGGCCAAAGCCATTGCAGCCTCTGCTTTGAGGCCACTTCCTGCCTGCTGCCCCAGGACAGATGCACTGGCTTTCAACTCCCCTGCCTTTAGGCCTTCCTCCAGGGCTGTAGGAACATCTGAGCTCTCTATTCACTCCACCTGGAAGTGGGGTACTGGGTAACCCAGGGTACTTTGATGCATCCCAAAGCCCTAGATTTGTATTGGGTGACTTCCAAGGTGATACCTTTCCAGAGCCTTCAATAGGTTCTTTGTTCCTGTTCTGGTCGTGTCTGAAGACACCAAACCTCATTGTCAACTCCAGAAGGAGTTGGCTTCTCTTTCACTTATCCTGTGTTATAAACCCTTCTTCATCACAGAGCTGCAAGCCTCAGGGGCCTTAAGGTCATAGGCAGAAAAAGTATCTTCACTCTGGGAAGACACTTGGATCTAAGCAACTGGAGCTCATATGGAAGATGAAGTTTAATTTGGCAAATCCTTTCTCTACACAAAACTGTGCTTTCAGACACATTGTCTTGTGTCATTATCTCTAACTCAGAATGATGAGTCTGAAGGAGACTGAAAAAAAGAATAAGATTTAAAGAAAGGAAATAAAAGTCAAGGTTTTTAACATTTCTATTTACTTGCCAGATTACAAATATGATTGAAATGACCTTATTTTCTTCCCGTGTGAAGGGAAGCTGAAATATGAGTACTGTTCAGTAGTAAAGGGATCCACACAAGTCTGTATTATCTGCACTTTGGGGTGTATACCCACATGTAATAGAATCGCCCCAATTCACCCACCATCTGTCATAAGGTCAGAGATTATCCTGAGATCACGTCAGCATGAGCTCACAGATCCCTATGCTCTGTCCCAGTTACTTGGGCTTTCCATTTTTTCTCTTCATGGTGTCAAAACCTCTCACCATGATTGTTTATATTCTTGTTTTCATTTTCCTGGAACCTGAGGAAAGCTGGCCAATTGCACCCTTCCCTCTTTTAGCCTAGCCCTTTTAGCAAATGCCTTATGCCCTCTCTGTTCCTAAGGGGTTTGTGCACATGGAGAGTTCTTGCCTGGCTTGTGCATGGGATCAGCCTCAATCTGAGTGGTGTGTGTGTGTGTGTGTGTGTGTGTGTGTCTGTGTGTGTCTGTGTGTGTCTGTGTACGTGCATGTGTGTGTACATGAGTATAGGGGCAGGTGTGGAAAAGAGGTGATTCAGAGGTAGAGACAAGTGATGGGGGAATTCAGATAGGCTTAAATACATAATTACTGTCTACTTCTCTTCAATAGACCTCTCCTGAGTGCTTTGTATAAAAACACAATTGCAGTATATTTACAGGTTAATAATCTGTTTTAAAGAAAACAAGAGGGAGGGATGCTGGATGGCTTGTGGGTAGAAAAGGAGTACTGTATGTCTGTTCACCCTTCTTACGTGGCCAGGACCAAAAGATTGTCTGCTATTCTCTTAATCTCTCTTCCTCTCTTCCCCCTTTTAGCTCAACAGAATTCACCAAAAATCCATGAAGGCTGGTGGGCGTACAAGGAGGTGGTCCAGGGAAGCTTTGTTCCAGGTAAAGACACATTTATTCTTGTCATTTTATTTTTAAGAAAAGAATTTGAATGAAATAGAATATTATTTCCAGAATTTTGCATTTGCTACATGGCAGGAAAGGTATCGCCAGAAGCAGCAGGGTTCCTCTGCCACTGCAGGTGAATGCTCCATCCGGGGAAGGTTTGTTCAGGAGTGGCGGTTTAGGCAAGACCACCTTTTTCCATCTGAGCCTACCTGCCAAGGCCTTTCCCTCTGCAGGTGGCTCTTCCAGGGAGAGGCCAGGGGAGGACAGAGTGTTGAAGCTCTGTCTGCTGGAGTTCGGTGAAGCGAGAAAGAGCCATCTTTGAACATTGATGAAACAGGAAGGCTGGAAAGGCTGACCATGACAGTGAGGCTTGCTGGGATGCATGCTGTCACTGATGTCGCTTCAGTAGCATCTGTGGTCAGGACTTAGCACATTGAGCCAAGCACAGGCTAAAAATAACAGGCGGAGTGGATGCCGTCAGCATTGGGGAAAGAGAACTGAACACAAGGCAGAGCCAGAAATTAAAGCCATGACTAGTTTCGAAGGAAGGTGGAGAGCTCTACTGTCTTCCCCACCACTCTCACCTCATCCTTCTGCTGTATCAGACTTCCGTGGGGAGAGAGGTGAGAGAAAGAGCAAGAATGGTAAGGAGAAGGATGGAGGGGAAGGCAGGTGAGATATGTCAAAATATTTTAAACTGCTGAGATGTGGGAAGGTAAGAAAGAAAGCTCTTGAGAGAAGCGAGTATGGAGCCCCCACTTAGGCCCTAAGAACAGAAAGCTCCAGTGTCAGTGGAGATCTTTGTAGTTGGGGGCAGGTGGTAAGAACAGTGCCCCTGGTTCATTCTTGGCTGCTATATGGCCTGTGCCTGTTCTTCTGTAGAGTTCATTACATCACCTGTGCAGAGCTCAGCAAGTTGTTAAAGCCCTTGGAGCATCACTTTCTCGGTTGTGCCGTGGGACAGTAATACACGCTCTTGGGGCTTTCCAAGAAGAGGAAACAGCTTGGTGGGGGAGAGTGGGTGACCCACAAAAAAGCCAGCTGGCTGCCAAATAGCCTCATAAAATGATATTATTAACTGCACAAATTTACTCTGGTACACTTACCCCTTGGCCCAGTGGGCATAGAAACCGGTCTTGATTAATTCACCCAGAAACGATCAGGTTTCTAATAATAATCTTGGAACAACTTAATTGACACGTGCTATATTCATATGGTGTGATATAGACTCATGGCATTTTATCCATAACTGGAGACATCCCTTTCCAATGGAGTGCTTATTGTGTTTCTAAGGAATCTGCTTCCCATATTCGAGACATCCCAGAAGTTGTGTTTATAATGACACTTGTGTGCTTTGTGATTATGGGAGTAGAGCCACAAAGGGCATTCCCTTCAGGTTATAATGAGTCCTGCTAAACTAATAATATCCTCTGTAGTGACTGAAGTGTTGATGGATAATATGGAAGAGGCGGTGCAAAGTTTTGCTCTTCTGCCCCACATTTTATTTTTGATGTTTTCCGCTCTGTTGACATATTCCTTCTCTACACACTTGCAAGGTCCTCTTTTGATTTGGCAGTTGCTTCTCAGACAGCCACAGGAAAGAAGTTTTATCTTTCCTTTTACGTGTTGATTTAAAAAAGTCAAACTTCCCCTCATTTCCAGCTTTATATGAGATACTATGAATAAAACCTGCTATATGGTAAGCAGTAAGGTGTGGAGGTCTGAGAGTGGAATCTGGAGCCAGGCAGACCTGGCATTGAGTCTGGATTCTATGGCTTCCTATTGGTAGTTCTGTCAGCAAGTTGCCTGCCTACTCTCAGATCCTTGGGTTATCCATCTGTTAAAATGGAGATAAGGACTCAGTCAGCCTCATGAGGTTTTGTGAGGATTAAATTAGATAATGCAGATAAGGTGCTTATGGTAATGTGTGGTGCATGGTGTGAGGCAGGACATATCAGTTGTTCTTGATATAACTATTACTATTTTATCGGTAGCAATGTATTTGGATATCTGATACTTCTCTGCTTCAGAAAAGGCAGAGAGCCATAAACTGGAAATATAATAATGCAAGTGAAGGTCTCTCATGATGCATAGAACATGGGGGATGCTTAGTAATTGTTCCCGGGATGGGTGAACGCAACTGGTCTGGACGCAGTGGCCAACTGAGAAGTGACTTGATCATCCTTTGCATTGAATGGTCTCAAAGCCCTTTGGCTTCCTGGTACAGAAGACTGGTAGCTGATGATTTTACTTCCTAAACTTTGGGGCACTCCACTCTGTTAAAAAAAAGATAAGAGTCATGAGAATTTTTGAATTAAGTAATTGGACCTGAGGCCCTAACATCTGACAGACTCCAAATGACCTACTTTATCTAAATTGGTGCTTAGGGCAATAAAGAGACCCTTTATCTCTTATTGTCATTGCTGAATATAAGGTTGACAGTGTTCCTTGATTTGCCACTGGGATTTTTTTTCATGGTATGGATGTGTGAAAGAAAAGAGAACTCTGTATGACGAGACGATTTGGACAAGTTTTATTGCCCTGTAAGTTCTTTACAAGAGTATCTATAAATAATTGTCAGTTGGTATAACAGTTGTGAATCTGTGATTTCAACAGCTTGTGGTGCGTAGAAATATAGGACTTCTCTAAGAGTGGCAAGCCTGGGGTTGATTTAGCACAAGAATAACCCACTTCGGTCAGTTCAAAGCACCTATGGGGTAGGTTCCTAGTGTTGAGAACCATGTATGGGGCTGTTGATAAAGAGGTAATGGGTACACAGTTATTATTCAAGGGTGAACCTACTGTCTAAAGAGGAAGATAAGCCATAAACCCGTGACTCAGTGTAACAAGGACTCTAATAGGGTCTAGAGAACATGTAAAGGAGCCTGTAAAGTGTTGTGATTCTGGCTGCCTGTTGACTAGTAGACTTCGTTTACCTGCTCAAATCCACACCTTCATCTAGTCTCACCCCTAACTATAGCCTACTTTGCAGGCAGAGCCCCGAGTTGATTTGTGTTCACCCCCCTCCCCCAGACAGCCATGGGCTCAGAAGGAGTCCTTCCCCAGCCCCAGAAAGTTACTCTTGATTAATATCTACCCAAATCATGGTGATTTCATATTATTCTTGAGACTGATGGATTTAGACATCATGATGGCTAATTTCCTGCATCAGATTGGATGGTCTGCAGTACCAAGATACTTTGTCAAACACTATCCTTGATGTCTCCGTGAATATTTTTTTTGGATGAGATTACCATTTACAACAGTGGAGCTTAACTGAAGCAGACTACTCTCCCTAATGGCAGTGGGCCTCATCAAATCAGTTGAAGGCCTTGAGAGAAAAAGACTGAGGTTCCCCCAAGAAAGAGGGAATTATGCTTCTAGAACCTTTTGGCCTCAAACTACACCATCTCCTCTCTGGATGTCCAACCTGCCAGCCTGGCCTGCAAGTTACAGATCTGTCAGTGTCCACAATCAAATGAGCCAATTCCTTAGAATAAATCTCTCTTTACACATAGACACATACAGATGGGGTGCACGTACACACACACACACACACACACACACACACACACACACACACTATTGGTTCTGTTTCTCTGGAAAACCCTGACTGATTCACTAATATAAACATAAGCCTGTGGTAAACAATTCTACCCATGGTGGGGACAAAAGTTATACCAAAGATGGTAAAACAGAAACTTGGAATGAACCCAGATCTTGTATGGCTTACTTAGCATTAAATTAACCATGGAATTGCCTCAACATTGATTTTCTTAAGTGAGATAACAGACTCCTTACTGTTGGAGCTGTTTTGAGTCAGGCTTTCTGTCACTTGCAGCCCAAAGCATTCTTCCAGATTCTGGATTCTCAGTAGAAAAGGAGGAGAAGGGGGAGGGGGACATCAGAGCAAATAGCACTGGCAGAGAGGGGTGGAAATGCACCATGCATACGGGCACTGTCTATAGGACAGAGCACACCATGGAGCTTGATATGTGAGGAGGCCAGAAGGGGCCTGGCTATGGGACTCTGTGTTTCATGTTCAAGAGCTTAGACACAATCCCTTTAAAAGTAGAGGAATTATAAGACACCCCTAAGCTCTAGAGAGACATAGTGATGTGTATTTTAAAAAGCCAGCTATCAACAGGCACATGAAAAGATGCTCAACGTCGCTCCTCATCAGGGAAATACAAATCAAAACCACACTCAGATATCACCTCACGCCAGTCAGAGTGGCCAAAATGAACAAATCAGGAGACTATGGATGCTGGAGAGGATGCGGAGAAATGGGAACCCTCTTGCACTGTTGGTGGGAATGCAAACTGGTGCAGCCGCTCTGGAAAACAGCATGGATGTTCCTCAAAAAATTAAAAATAGACCCACCCTATGATCCAGCAGTAGCACTGCTAGGAATTTACCCAAGGGATACAGGAGTACTGATGCATAGGGACACTTGTACCCCAATGTTTATAGCAGCACTCTCAACAATAGCCAAATTATGGAAAGAGCCTAAATGTCCATCAACTGATGAATGGATAAAGAAATTGTGGTTTATATACACAATGGAGTACTATGTGGCAATGAGAAAGAATGAAATATGGCCTTTTGTAGCAACGTGGATGGAACTGGAGAGTGTGATGCTAAGTGAAATAAGCCATGCAGAGAAAGACAGATACCATATATTTTCACTCTTATGTGGATCCTGAGAAACTTAACAGAGACCTATGGGGGAGGGGAAGGAAAAAAAAAAGAGGTTAGAGTGGGAGAGAGCCAAAGCATAAGAGACTCTCAAAAACTGAGAACAAACTGAGGGTTAATTGGGGGGTGGGAGGGAGGGGAGGGTGGGTGATGGGTATTGAGGAGGGCACCTTTTGGGATGAGCACTGGGTGTTGTATGGAAACCAATTTGACAATAAATTTTATATATTGAAAAAAAAAGTCAAGGAGAGGTAAAAAAAATTAAAAAATTAAAAAATTAAAAAAAATAAAAAGCCAGCTATTGGGGCACACAGGTAGCTCAGTTGGTTAAGCACCTGACTTTTGGTTTTGGCTCAGATCATCATCTCAGGGCTATGGGATTGAGCCCTGTGTTAAGCTCCACACTGAGCATGGAGCCTACTTAACATCCTCTCTCAGGGTGCCTGGGCAGCTCAGTCAGTTGAGCATCTGGCTTAGGCTCAGGTCATGAACTCGTGGATCATGAGTTCGAGCCCCGTGTCAGGCTCTGTGCTGACAGCTCAGAGCCTGGAGCCTGCTTTGGACTCTGTGTCTCCCTCTCTCTCTGTTGGTCTCATGCTTGCTCTCTCTCTCTCTCAAAAATAAAGATTTAAAAAAATCAAAAAAAAAAAAAGATCCTGTGTTTCCCTCTCTCTCTGCCCTCCCCCTCCTCTAAAAAAAAAAAAAAACAGCTATGACTATTGTAATGGAGATGTATACTGTATTTTGAAAAGAATAGCAGAGGCAAAAGGATTCATGAGGTGATTTTGTTTTGTTTTTAATGTTTATTTTTGAGAGAGAGAGAGAGAGAGAGAGAGACAGTGTGTGTGGGGGGGGGGGTGCAGAGAGAGAGGGAGACACAGTATCCAAAGCAGGCTCCAGGCTCTGAGCTGTCAGCACAGAGCCCATCACGGGGCTCGAACTCAAGAACTGTGAGATCATGACCTGAGCTGAAGTCAGACGCTCAACTGACTGAGCCACCCCAGCGCCTCAAGGTGGTTTCTTTCTTTCTTTCTTTCTTTTTTAATCATCCAGGCAAGAGATGGCAAGCACCTGTACTAATACTGTGAAATAAAAAAAAAATCCTAAAAACAAAACCCCCAAACTGGGTTAATCATGTTATGGAAGGATTCAGCATAGGGTTTGTTTAGTGACATTTAAAGTATATCTCTCTTTCACACATGTAGATAACACATTTATCATTTAGCATAAATATACACATTTAACACATTTCAGAAAAATTTGTGCCAAATACTGTCTTTTCACATTCCATTTATCCAAAACAGTGGGGGAATCAGGCATTCTCTATGGAGGAGGCACTATGCTGGGACCTGGGGTTTTAAAAAAGAGATGCCCTCTGGGGCACCTGGGTGGCTCAGTCAGGCGTCTGACTCTTGATCATGGGTCAGGGCTTGATTTCATGGTTCTGGTCATTAGATTGAGCCTCGAGTTGGGCTCCGTGCTGAGTATGGAGCCTGCCTGGGATTTTCTCTCTCTCTCTCTCTCTCTCTCTCTCTCTCTCTCTCTCTCTCTCTGCCTATTCCCTATTCATGGTCTCTCTCTCTCTCTCAATAAATAAATAAACATTTAAAAAAAAATAAAAAGGAGTTGGCCTCTAACTTCTTTCCATCTAGTGGGAGAGACAGTCACTAAAAGTACTAAGTAGCTTCTCACTCCCAACACCTGCTTCACATGGCAATGTTTGGATGGGCAGTTTCTTTTTCTCTGTTCAGACTAGGACATCAGAATCAAGGGGTTGCTTCCATTTTAAAGCTTTAAATCATGACACTGGGGGTATATATTTTTAGAACTTTATGAAACCCTGGAGCAGGTGAAGAACCTCTTTTCCATTTCACCACCTCCTAAGGGTCGCTCTCAGGTTGCTGAATGTGAGCTCTTGAACTCACTCATTCTGCGGTCTGTCTCTGGACGCCTGCTTTCAGCATGGCCATACTTGATTCTTGGTGGATAAAGACACAAAGAACATTCCACTGTGGCTTAAAGGAGCTGAGGATAGTGACAGAGAGAGAGAGAGAGAGAGAGAGAAATCTCCATCATGCTATAGCACTTCCAGGATTGCCATGGAGGGTGTCTGGGGCTACCCAGTTCGAGAAAGCACAGAGGGGACTTCCCAGCAGATGAAATGCCTGGACTGAGTCCCCAAGGGTAACATGTATGAATGATTCTGCTAGGGGAATAAGGGAAGAAATGGTGTTTCAGAAAGGGGAGGAGTCTGGGAAGAGAGGGGCTCACTGTGCAGATAGCTCAGGGGGAGTTAGGGCTGAGGAGGGCAGCAGGGGTCCAGTCATGGAAGGCCATACCAGCTGTCAGTGTAGATGTCACCCTAAAGGTTTTGGGGGGGCCAAGGGAGGGATGAAAACTAGTGCAAGCTTCAGAATGAGGGAGATGGGAGCTAAGATAGGAGCAGTGGGGGCTCTGAGGAGGGTCTAGTCTCCAGGGACAGGAGCCTCATGTCCTTTTACCCCTACCCCTCCAGAACATAGCACAGACGTTGCATACAGCCGGGGGTGGGGGGTCCATGTTTGCTAAATCAACTTGGATCAGAACAGAGGAGTTACTGCTCCTTGAAGCCAGGTGGACAGCACCAGCAGCAGCATCAAAATAAACACAGCACGACAAACTATGTGGGCTGTATGGGCTATAAAGGTGCATTGGGAAAACTTCCAGTTTCCCACGTGTGTCCCCTCCTCACATTTTACTGCTGACACTTCTAGTCACCAAATGTGTGGAGGTTTTTTTCGCACAGCAAGTAATTCTCCACAACGCCAACTGATTTTCTTTTAATTTTACTCAATTGTAACACTTTCTACCTGGAGTTAGTGTCGGATCCCACAGCTTAAGGGCTCAGTCCCATGAGACTGCCACCACCCCACTGCAGATGCCAGTTACACATTGTATAGGTCCCCAGGTTACCCACAACTTCTGCCTGACTGGGCTACAAATCAGAAGTCCCCACCATCTCTTCTTCCAGTTCAATTAATTTGCTTGAGTGGCTCACCGAACTCAGGGAAACACTCACTTATATTTAGCACTTTATTAAAGGATGTCATAAAGGATACAGATGAACAGCCAGTTGAAGAAATACACAGGGAGAGGAGCTTCTGTCCCTGTGGAGTTGGGGTGTGCACCCTCCTAGTACGTGAACGTGTTCACCAGCCTCGAAGCTCTCCAAACACCCCGCCATAGGGATTTTTATGGAGGCTTCATCAGGTGAGCACGATCGATTGCTAACTCTATTTCTAGTTGTCCTCCACATTATGGAGGAATTGGTGGGGTGGAGAAGCTGAAAATTCTAAGCTTCTAATCATGGCTTGGTCTTTCTGCTGACCAGCCCTCATCCAGAGGCCATCCAGGAACCCACCTTAAGTTGCCTCATTAGAACTGGAGATGCTCCTAGTGCTGGTATCTCTTGGGAATATGGAAGGGTTTCAGGAGCCCTAGATGTGACAAATAGGCTTAGAGGTGTGTCTCAGGCAGAAGAGTGCACCTGCATAAAGTCTCAGAGGCATGCATGCGTGAGCATGGCGTGCATTAGAAACGGAGAAAACTTCACTGTGGCCTGAGTGTAGAGTGTCAGAGGCAAAGTGGTTTGAGACCGGAGGTAGTCAGGAACCAGATCACACTTGGTTGGGCCACACTTCAAGTTTCTGCATGAGGATCCCGGAACAATGGAAGCAGAGTAAGCAGTTGTAAGCAATTCACTCTTCCTCGGAGATCCGGCAAGCACCAAGGGATCATGAAAGTGAGTTTCTAACTGTCTGAATGATGAATAGAGAAACTCAAAGCTTCATTTCTGATCATGGGTGGGATTAGGAGGCTGCTTTGGCTCACTGGTAGAGCCAGATGGCTCACCATGTTCTGGTATATTCTTCAAAATCAAGTAGAGATGGTTCGCGCAGGACAGTAAAGTCTCCCAGCCTGCACAGCTTCCCACCTCTTCCTTGTTGGGGAGTTTTAAAACCTCAAGATTGTTAGAAGATGACAGTAATAATATCTGTTGCTGGCGTTACCTGTAGTTTAGCACTGATACCTAATTACCTGCGTTGTTCCAAATGGCCAGGTTTCTTGGCTTGGGAAAGGCTCCTATAGACATGGGTAAGGAACATGAGCTCTCTTTTCTCCCTGCAGCCCTCCTAGGGAGGGAAGCTGGGTGGTGGGTGCTTGGTGACGTGGGGTGACCTGCCAGGGGTCACACCTGCCTCTTATTCCTCCATAGAGCAGATGGTGTCTATATTTGTTTTCTATTGCTGCATAGCCAATCACCATTCGTCTAGGAGTTTAAATGTGTGTAAACAGACACGTATTTTATTGTCTTGCAGTTTCCACGGGAGTTCAGGCATGGCTCAGCTAGGTCCTCTGCTCAGGGTCTTATAAGGCTGTGAAAGGTGTCAGTCCTGTTGCTTCTCATTTGGGACCAAGCTCACACAGGTTCTGGGCAGAATTCAGTTTGCAGTTGTAGGACTGATGCCCTCAGCTCCTGTAGGCTGGCCCGTCTCCACGGTTCACAGCATGACCGACTGTTTGAAGGCCAAGAAGAAAGTGTCTTGCTTTGAATCTCTCCTTTCTCCTCCAGGAAGGTTTGGACTCTCTTTTAAAACTTAGACCTGCCCAGGATACTCTCCTTATGCTGATGGAGGGCCTCATTCACGTCTGCAGAGTCCCTTCATCTCTGACATAACACGTAACGTAGTCACAGGAGTGAAATTATTCACACAATTATTCACACAAATCCGATTCATGCTCAGGTGGTGTGTGCACCAGCAGGTGAGAATCTTGGGGGCCATCATGGAATTTGGCCCTACCACCTTGACCTTCATTCCTCTACATGGTAACCAGTGCCGGGCTGTGCCCCTCATTCCTTCATATGTACGAGGCTGCTAAAATGCTCATTCTAAACCGATCACAGTTGAAGATGAAATAGACATTGTTCTAGGCTAACATCTCCAAAAGGAGAGGTGAGAAATAATATTTTTTGGATCAGATATTGTTTCTGTTGCCTTTCCATGAAGAGTATCCTCAGAAGAAAACCAAAGCTATCTTCCCCCACCCCGCCTCTGATTTCTCAGCCAGTGCTTCTAGATTTATAATCAATGGAAAGTGTGAGGGAGACAGACGGAAGGATTTTATACAAGACTCCCAGGTTTCTGGTTTGGGCAACTTGCTGGAGGGTGGAATTGTTCCCCATTGCGGACACAGGAAAGAAGCAGTGAGGTGGGCAGGACAAGGCTCGTAGAGGCTCCCAGTGGACAACACCCCTCAGGGGCTCATCCAGGCGCCACCCTGAATTGCTCTCCAGCCATTCTCCCCCTGCTTTTATCTCCCCTGCCCTTCTATCCTCCAGCCACAGACTCTGGCTTCTGATACTTCTCCCTACTCAGACCTCCGTCCTTGTGTTTGGCGAGCTTGCCTTTTGGCGGCTGGCTCAGACTCAGCATTTGCTTGCCACCATCTTCTCAAGCTCCCACTCCACTTCCAACTGACAGGCTCTGTTGACACCGGGGTCAGGTATTGCTCAGGCTTTCTCCCCTCAGGAATTCACTGAATGACCACGCCTGCCCCACTCAGTCTCCTGCGGAAGGGAAGAGGATGCCACAGCCCCTAAATGTTACCTGCCCTCCAGCATCCTTTAACACACCCCAGTTGAGTATTGGATAAAGTCATTGCATTGGTTTCACGTGACTGCCTTAACAAATTACACAAGCAGTGGCTCAAAACGACACAGTAATTATATAATTATTAGCATTCTGGAGGTAGATATTCTAAAATCAAGCCCCTCTTGATATGTCACTTTGACATCAGTTTCTTTGCTACAAAAGTATGTGCACACCTTTTTGTTTGAGTGTAAAATTTCATTTTAATTTCTCTGAGGTAAAACTCGCATTTTACTGAGTCCTGGTTCCGTATTGTTTGGTCAAGGGAAATAACCCTCTGCTGTTGGAGGTAGTCACTCCTTACTGTGTATGTTCGTGTTTTATCTGTTTCATTTACTAGAGCAGGGAGTGGGTGAGTGCACACAGCAGTGCTCTCCCCTTGGACTTTGCTTTGGTCATTACCAATCTTCTTTCTTCTCTGGGTCCCGGAAGCAGCAGGAAGACTATGGGAAAGTGCTTACTGGCTTGGCTCGTCCACTAACCAAACGTGTAATTTTAGGCAAGTCATTTAGTATCTCAGGCTCTTGATTTCCTCACGTATAAAATCACTGTGTTGGGCTGCATTAATTTCAGAGACCCATTCTGGCTCCAATATTCTCTGAGAGTTTGCTAATGTGATAGAAGATTGGTTTGGGAGATACATTTAGCAGCATTAAGAAATAGAATATTGATTTCATTCACAGGATAATTTTATTATGTTCTCGGTATCAGTATTTTGAAATGGAGTCAGTGATGTAAGCATGTCTGTCTAGATTTCTGATCTCTTGTCTCTACGAGAAAGCAAATAGAACTTAATGGATGAATTCTTCTCAGTATAGGAGGGTGATGTTATGCTGACTCACCCTCAATTATAAATACCTTCATTTATGTTTTTTTCTCAGAAATTGGGATGTGTAGAGATTAAAATGTGCTCTGAGCTTGAAAGATGCCAGACACCCTGCGAGACACTGGGGCTACAAATAAGAATAATGCTCTTGAACTTAAGGAGTTCACAGATACGTTTAGAGGCAGGTGGCAGATCACAGGTTCCAGTTCAGCCTGGTAGGCGATGTGAGACTGGAGTGGAGAGACAAAGGAGAAAGTTTCCCCTAACTGTGCCTTCAGGTCAGAGAAGGCTTTGCAGATGAAGACGTCTCTTGAGATAGGTCTTAAAAGATATGGAAGAGTCTGCCAGGTGGACGCCATAGAAAAGGTCACTGCCGGTGGATTAAGTGTAATGGAATCTGACCTGCCACTAAATAACAGATTGTAAACTTCTTGGGAGCAGTAAGCGTTTCTCTTTCTAGTCCTCTGTATGACAGCCCCTATTATTACCATACTTCAAAGCTGTGTGGTGGAAAGTGCATTGGACTCAGAAGATCACTCTTTGTGTTCCACTCCATTGTGAACCAGCTGTGTGATGTTTAGAAATCACCTAACTTCTCAGAGCCTCAGTTTACTCACTTGTAAAATAAGGACAATGAAACTTACGTCTCAAATATTTTTGTAAAAATAAAGTTACAGTAATTGGCCCCTTATCTGTAGAGAATGCAAGGTACTAGACCCCCAGTGGATGCCTGAAATGCAGGTTGTACCAAACCCTATATATACTGTGGTTTTTCTTATACATACATACCTACAATAAAATTAAAAAAAAATTTTTTTAATGTTCATTTATTTTTGAGAGAGAGAGAGTGAGACAGAGCGTGAGCAGGGGAGGGCCAGGGAGAGAGGGAGGCACAGAATCTGAAGAAGGCTCCAGGCTCTGAGCCGTCAGCACAGAGCCCGACATGGGGCTTAAACCACAAACCGTGAGATCATGACCTGAGCTGAAGTCAGACGCTCAACCGACTGAGCCACTCAGGCGTCCCGTACAATAAAATTTAATTTAGAGGCACCTGGGTGGCTCAGTTGGTTGAGCGTCAGACTTCGGCTCAGGACATGATCTTGTAGTTCATGAATTCAAGCCCCGTGTCGAGCTCTGTGCTGACAGCTGGGAGCTTGGAGCCTGCTTCCGATTCTGTGTCTCCCTCTCTCTCTGCCCCTCCCCTGCTCATGCTCTGTCAATCCTTCTCTCAAAAATAAATAAACGTCAAAACAGTTTTTTGTTTAATTTACTTTATAAGTTAGGCACAGTAAGAGGTCAACAACAAACAGTAGTGAGTAATAAAATAGAATAATTATAATCATACATTATAATAAAAGTTACGTGCATGTGGTTTCTCTCCAAATATACTAGTGTACTGAACTCATCCTTGTTCTTGTGATGAGGTGAAACGATAAAATGCCTACATGACGAGATGAAGCGAAGTAAATATAGGCATGTGGTGTCGCATGATGCTATTGTGGATCTTTTGATGATAATTCAGAAGGCGGATCGTTTGCTGTCGGACTGGGGTTGACCGCCAGTGGGTGAAACTGCAGAAAGCGAAACCACGGGTAAGGAGGGAGCCCTGTGTATATTAGACCTAGAGGTGCCTTATAGACTCAGAAAGACTATAAAGGTATTGCTCTTGGTGTTACCGTAATTTTGCATTGGGCTTTTTACCTTTGCAAGGAAGGGCCCTGCTTGTACTGCTGTTCTGCGTTCCTGTTCCTAACACATCGTTCTAATCCAGAAAGGCACGGTAAGCCTTTTGAAGACATGTTAGCACGTTGTGCAAACAGATACAACTTGAGCACAAGTATACATAAAGCTTGTATATATATACTTCACCACGGAAGCCTGTTCAGTTGTAGCCATCATAGAAAGTGCTGCTGCCAGATGGGCTGTTGCACCAAGCCTTCTCAGAGGCACATGTCTTTCCTGGTGCCATGACACTGCTTCCTAGTCCAGTCAGCACAGATGGCTCTAGCCAGTCACCCACTTTGGAAATACTTCTGGAGCTTCAGGACCTACCCAGTTGGGAGTGGACCCAGGCAGGCTCTGTGGCAGTGGGCCACACTGGGTTCAGGCAGGAAGGGGTACCCTCTCTGTAGAGAATTTCAAACAAATGATGAAACCCGCTGAAAGTTTGATCTGCTTTTCATTATCTTCGTGTGCTGAAAATTCTGGAGATGCCACTGAGAAAATACTCCTCCTGAAAAAGTCGTTTGTTGGCCTAAGCTCTAAACAATTCCTGTGGTTGCTGTTGTGTTTTAATAATATATGTGTGGTCTTCAGGTTAGCACGTCTTTGTTACTTACCCTTGAATGAGCACTGTATCCTACATGGAAGTTACTGGAGGAACCCTCAGTTACTCAATTAGCTTCTAACACACAGGGACGCACTGACATATGTTTGTTCCTAGACAACCGTCCCGAGGGTTCAGAATTGGTGGAGTTCACTGTTGGTAAGAAAGTCCCTGCCTCCGATCCCTGTCGGACTACATATTCCTGAATTTAAACAGTTGAACAGCAATAGCACTGTGCTTGTAAACACAAAGAGGCAGAACTTGAATGCCTTCAACTACTCATTCTCTATGACTCTATGGAGTTTTTCTTTGTACTTTTAAAACATGGAACCAGAATGTGAACTGCAAAGGTAAAAAAATTTTTTCTTTGGGTAGTGCAGTTTTAATCTCGTACGCAAACTATTTTACTGAATCTGAACCATGCCTTTACCACCTGTTTTATTTGTGTGTTTTAAAGCTAAAGAAAAAAAAACATTATTAATTATTGTGATTGCTAGTGGGAATAATTGTGTTGTTCAGAGCAGGGAGTGCTAAAAATGAGAAGCTCTTAAGTCACATACTTTAGGTTTGCCCCTGTATTCAGCCCTAGGTTCGGTAACTGTACTCGCATTGAGTAAACAGCACAAAAGCTGAGCTCATGGCTGCTCTCTGGCCATGAAACACATGGTTTCTTTGAGTGAAGCTAAGTGGGTTAACATCCATGGTGTTGGCCATCCCAGCTAGCTGAAAATCCACTCCTTCCTCCTCCTGGCAAGGCCTCCCATTTGAAAGATGTGCCTGGGTTACCTTCACAAGCCACAGGTAATAGCTTTATTGAAAAGCAGCTTGGTGAGTTGTTGAGAGGTACCTTGTAAGGGTAAATACTGCTCATTGAGTTGTTGTGTGATAATGGGATTGTTTACAGAATACGCAGCAGGCTGCTGCCTCTTCACCCTCAGGTTATACCTCTTTGTCAGGTGGAAGATAATCAAAGGCAGCAAGACTATAATCCCAACCAGGAATCCTTCTTCTCCCTGCTAATGGATGACAGGGAGGTGCCTGTGGACTTTGTTATAGACTGTAACATTCGACAACATTCTCAAAAAGACAAACTATGCAGCAAAGGCTTTTATGCCTCAAGTGTGCACAGAATGCTCTTTGAAGATTTGGCAATAGGAGGGCGTCAACTCCCTAGGTTGCAGTGTCCCCATGTGATGATAAGGGCTGGAAGGGTGGGGGTGGGGGGCATCCTTTCTCTCCTTACACACTCCATGCCTCCGTATGACTGGACCCCATGGCAGCTGTGCTGTTTTTGCATTCCATCTCCAGTTTACCCTGCAAGCTGTCTTTTCCCCCCTTACTGACCAGAATTGGGTCACCAGTTCCTGCCAGGTGCCATACCATTGGCTCCTTTTCAGCCTGGACTCGGATCCCCGATGATGCTTCTTTCTGGAAGAGTGCACATTTCTATATTGACAGCTTAGATATGAGGGCCCCTTTGCAACCTTCTGTGCCTACCCATAGTCCATGATTGGGTGTTCCAGAGCCTCTTTCTTTGCCCACTAAACTCTTCTCACAGCCTCGCAGCACCCCCCCCCCCCCGCTGCCTGCCCCCCCTGCTTGGTGCAAACAATTCCCAACATCTCCAGCACTGGTTCTAGCCTCTTCCCAGTTTTGTCCTCATTGTCCAAGCTTTTGAACAGCTCTACTTTCCCATCTTTTGAGCACCACAGTTTCACAAGGTATAGCTAATATCAGTTATACACTCTATTTTATTTCAGACAATCTGCCTTGCTCCTAGAAAGTTGATTTTTTTTTCCCCAAAGTGATCTCTCTAACACTACGGCAGTTGTCCAGAATCCTGTCTCCTTTTAAAGTGTTTATTTAGATCACACCCTTCTTGCATTTGTTTCCCTGGGAAAAATATCGCCCAGGTTAATCGGAAGAAATTCTGCCCTCATCTCAGCAGGGTGGAAATATATAAATAATGTATCATACTATCATAATACCTTATACAACATGTCATAGCATAGTGTACCAGTATAACAACATATTATATACTTACTGACTTTCAATTATACATTTTGTTATTGCAGCTGCTTTTTTTCTTGAGGACATCCTCCTTGGTGCCTTTTAATATTCTTTCTTTTCTAATTCAGACTGATGGCATTCTAAGTTGCTCAGCTGTCACACTGACTTTTGTTTTAGTTTGAGTTTTACTTCATAGGTTATTTGTATTCTTTCTCAGATGTTGTGGTATACTCTTGAATTCACTTTATAATTTTCTGAACTCCATATTTAAGTTTTTCTCTTTTTTTTGGCAGTAAAGGTACAGGGGTGATCATTATTCTGGGTCTCCATATATCCAATAAGAGGCCTTTCTCTTGCCCTTACACTTGAGTGATAGCTTCTTTGGTAATCAAATTTTATTTAAAAAACTACCTTCCTTCAGATTTTTCTTCGTACCACTCCACTGTCAACTTGTAAATGGTGTCCAAGATGAGAAGTCTGATGCTATTATAGATAACTGTCTCCCACCAACCCAGGCTCCTACTGGCTTTTAGGACATTATCTTTATCCTTGAAGTTCAGAAATGTCATGGGACGTATCCAAATGTGTGTCTTTTTTCATTAATTGCACTCAGCAAGCTGCAATCTAGGGTCTAACAGAGCAGAGGGTTTTTTGGATTTTTTTTCCTGTTTTGTTCGCTGTTCTATGAATGCTAAGAAGAGTACCTGACAAACAGTAAGAGCTCCTTAAATCTTAGTGGCTAAGTGAACTAGTATTCAAGTCTCTGCTTAGTTTAGGGAAATTTTCTTCTTTTATGTCTTTGATTATTTCTTCTATTATTTCCCCCATCTGTTCCTTCTGCTCTCACATTCTGGACAGGTTTGGGAACATATGGATCTATTTTCTAAGCCTTTCTTTTCTTTCCATGTACAACCTCTATGTCCTTTGCTTTCTCTCATCATTTTATTCTCTTTTTAAGTTCTAGAATGTTTCATTTACTTACCTTTTCATTGCTCGACTTTGGCCTTTGGCAGTATCTGTTCTTTTAGACAGGATCTTTTATTAACTTTTTAAGTTTGGCAATCATATATTTTTTAACATTTATTTTTGAGAGACAGAGAGAGAGCATGAGTGGGGAGGTGCAGGGAGAGAGGGGGAGACACAATCTGAAGCAGGTTCCAGGCTCTGAGCTGTCAGCATAGAGCCCCACGCGGGGCTCAAACCCAGGGACCGCGAGATCATAACCTGAGCCGAAGTCCGATGCTTAACTGACTGAGCCACCCAGGGGCCCCGGCAATCATATTTTATTTTCTAAAAAACTATTTTTGTTTTCTGATTTATCTTTTTAATGTTTATCTTGTTTATCTGGTTTATCTTGTTTTATGTACTCATTATCTTCCTGACTTTGTTCAAGTTTTCTTTTCTCTTCAATGTTGTCCCTCTTTGTTAATCACGGTTCTTTTCTGTTCTGTTGCTGACTTCCCTCAAATGTCTGGTTATCATTGGCTGTCCATGTTTTAAACAAAGGATTCAGTAGTTTAGTATTGGAAACTGGTATGGTTTTCTCTGTTGTTAATGCCCATCGGTGTCTATGATAAATCTCTAACCTTGAAGGAGGGGGTCAAAATGGAAAATGCCGATGAGCCATCTTTTCCAGGTATAGGAGGAGTAGATAAAAAAAGAGAAGCTGGTGAATCTTGGCCTCCAAAATCAGGACGCCTTTATTGAGGGGATGGTGTGTGTCATAGCTGATGCTGTTACAGAACTGCCCTTATTATTATTCATCTCAGAGATGAACACACATCACTTGTGTGGTTCTGAAGTTACCTTAGGTTTGGTCAGCTTCTCTTTCTGGCCTCAGGCAGAGAACCCCCAGTGCCACCACTACCTCACACGTGTGCACACATGCACACTTGCGCACACATACACACAGACACAGTTGATGTCTGCTCCCTTGGAAGGGCCTTCTCATGGCTTTAACACAGGAGCAAATGCCATTTCCAACCTTAGCACAAATATGCAGAGGAGGAGCGGCTAAGGCAGCCGAACCTTTCCATAGGCTGCACTCTAATCATTGCCCTGTGTTTGGCCGGTGCCCGTTTCCTATTCTTCTGTCTGCAGGTTTGACCTTTCTCTAGGAAGCCAGTGAGAAATTAGGAAGAAAGACTGTCACCACTGCAAGGAGTTTATTCTCCCTCCTAGTTATTTATTTATCCTGCTACTAAATCCAATTTTATCTGCTTGATATCTTCTGAAAACTCCTCCAAATTCCTGGCCCTGCAAATGGTACTTGTTCATATTTATCAGAGTTGTTATATATTTATTCCTTTTGTAATATCTTTTCTTTAATTATATCTGGGAAGTAATAGTGGAAGAGAATAAATATGTGTGTCCTGAATGATAATGAACCACAACTTGAATAAGTCACCTTTTCTCACCAAACTAGTTCTTTTCTACTCCCATTTCTTTCTACTTCTTTCTACTTTCTACTACTTTCTATTTTCCACTTCTTTCCACTCCCATTTCTACTCCAACTCTCCCATTATTTTAATGGCTCCCTAGTTCAGAGAAGCAAAGGTTAGTGGCTGTTGATCAGTGTTGCTGATTGCCTTTCTTTTCCTTCCTTCCTTTCTTCCTTCCTTCCTTCCATCCTTCATGCCTGTTAAAAACTGTATTTCTATCTAGGCACTGGAAAGGGGCTGGTTATATAGGGGTAAACAAACAAATATGGCCTTGTGCTTTTAGAGCTTATAATAGTGGGGGAGAAAAATATCAACCAAACAAGCACACAGTTAAAATACATATTTACAAAGTATGGTAGAGTCCTTGAAGGAAATAAGGGTGAGAAGGCCTTACTGGTCAAATGCCATTTTAGGTGAGCTCTGAAGGGTAAGTAGAATTTGGCCAGCAGAAGGGCAAAGACGGTTTCAATAAGATGGAGCATGAACATTGGAAGTCCTTGAGTTGGGAAAGAGTTTGGCATGTTGGAGGCTAGTAGAGAAAACCAGGGATGGGATTGAAGTGCAGAGCAACATGAAAAAAGAATGAAACCTGAGAGTAAGGGGCCTCTAGGCCATGTAAGGAATTGAGATTTAAATCTTTATTCAGTAGTAAGCAATGGCAGTATTAAACAGAGGAGCTACATGCATGATACACATTTTTTCAAATGATCTTTTTAGCTACTGTGGAGAGAGTGAGTAGACTGTAAGAGGGAAAGAGTGGACTCAGGGAAAGTCTTACAGAAGGGCAGGTGCAGAGTGCTGCAGAGGCTAGAGTGAAGGTGGAGGTGAATGTGCTCATGCTGGGAATGTTCTGGAGGTAGTGGGGATTGGACATTGATATATTGGATGGGAAGAGAGTCATGGAGGATGAATCTTAAATTTGGAGTAAATGACGGTGCCATCATCTGAGTTGGTGAACCATGGGAGAGGCAGGTCTGGAGTACAGAGTCCAGTGTTCTGTTTCAGCCATGCTAATTTTTACACGCTCGCGAAACACTCAAGAGGAGGCAACTTGTTGGCAAGAGATGTCTGAGGGGAAATATGCATTTACCTCCTGCCAACGTACAAATGGTTTTTAAAAGCCACTGAGTGAATGAGATTGCCTAAAGAGAAAATATAGCTCACAGACAGAAGATTAGACACGGAGAAGAGCCAACATTTCAGGACATGGGCAGACATGGAAGCAGTTTCACCTCCTATGACAACTCACATTAGTGTAGGACTACATGAGCATTTGTATTTTTTAACAAACATTTATGCCACACTTACTTTGTGCCAGGCATGATTTCAAATGTTCATTTGGAAACAAACTTTGTGAATGTTAACTGAGTTATTCCTTGCAACCATCCCATGAAGTAGTTATGGTTATTAGCTCCATTTTTACAAATAAAGAAATGGAGGCATGTGGATGCATCTTACCCAAGGTCACATAGCTATTAGATGACAGGGCCAAGTCTCAAACCCAGGCAGACTGCCTCTAGAATTCATACTCTTGAGCACTGTGCCATGGTATCTCTCAGCATCCTGCTGTCTCACCTGGATTCAGTGAGACCGGGTCATCAGCGAATATGGCAGGTGTGAATGGAAGTATATTTGCTCTTGTTGGCCTTGTAGACTTAGATTCTAACTCTTGCCACTATAAACCAATCTGTTGCCCAAACTCATATCTTTAACTCCAAAAATAACTCTTGCATCTGTCATTTCGTTACATTTTTTGTTATCATTTGAATTTCAGACTTTCAGAATATTGTGATAGGGGTGCCTGAGTGGCTCAGTGGGTTGAGAGTCTGACTCTTGATTTTGGCTCAGGTCATGATCTCACAGTTTGTGGGATTGAGTCTGGCGTTAGGGTCTGTGCTGTCAATAGGGAACCCACTTGGGATTCTGTCTCTCCCTCTGTCTTCCCCTCCCCCGCCCCTATGTACATTCTTTCTCTTTTCTCAAAATAAATAAACTTTTAAAAAAGAATATTATGATAAACTCCTAAGTGCTTTTGGTTTTTTCCAGCTCCTATCACGTTTTCCCATTACAACCAGATTAACCAAAGCACGACCACATACTATTATTTCCTAGATCAAAAACCTTCCGTGACCTCACATTTCTTACAGAATGTTCACAAGCCTCTCCTGATATCCAAAGTCACCTGTAATTTGCCTCAACTTCTAAGCTCATCAGTTACAATTCCCCAGCATGTGGTCGTGGCTTTCAACCAGGACTAATTCATTATTCTGAGAATGTCCTGGGCATTCTCAGCTTAGCAACTTTGTCATGCTTCCCAGCATACATAGAACCTCTCTTCCTGCTCCGCCACGCCCCAGAGGTTCCTGCTGTTGCCAGTTAGAATCTGACTCATCCCACACAACCCAGTATCAGGGTCCTCCCTTTCACCATTGCATCATTTTCAGCTGGAACTGATCAGATTCTCTTCTGAAAGAAACCCTGTTCCTTTTATACTAGTTATTGGATTCTAAATATTATGGGAATTTGTGCGTACAGATTGTCCAGTCTTAGAGAGCAAGTTGTCTGTAGCTTTCCACCACCATCTAGAATGCCTGCACCGTGCCTAGCCAACAGTTGGTGCTTTAGGGGTTTAAGTACTCCATAAACAGATGCAGTCTCTCCCACTCAGCTGCTTTTTCCTGTCTGATTAGTACCTGAAGAGCGCTCCCTCTTTGTCTTGCTTTTCATTGGACCGATTCTGCTTCCCAAATGCATTCGCATCATGCAGTGCTTTTTATTACACGTGTTTCCCAAACATGTTAAAACCAAGAATGCTAAGTGGCTGACTCCCCAGTTAAGCCACTTGCAGGTTAGGATGAACTCTGTACATGACATTTTCCCCCCTAGTTTGCCTCTCGGCAAATTGCCTCTCAAATACTTCAGGAAAAGAAACACAAGTTTTAAAAAAGGATTTTTTTGAGGAGAGTGGAGATACCAGTTTATAGATGGGAACCAAGTACTGAAAAGTCATGTGTTTTAATCTAAATAGAACAAATGGAACTTCTTCAGTCTCTCGTTTTACTAACACATTTCTTTTTTACCATAAGACACATTTTCTTTTAATTTTTTGAATTTTTCAAATGCTTATTTATTTTGAAAGAGAGAGAGGAAGGGGCAGAGAGAGGGAGACAGAGGACCTGAAGTGGGATCCACACTGACAGTAGAGAGCCCGATGTGGGGCTCAAACTCATCAACTGTGAGATCGTGACCTGAGCTGAAGTTGGACACTGAACTGACTGAGCCACCCAGGTGCCCCACTATAGACACATTTTCTAACTGGCATTTATTTTTATTTTTATTTATTTGTTTTTTAATATTTATTTATTTTTGAGAGAGAGAGAGAGAGACAGAGCATGAGTGGGGAGGGGCAGACAGAGAGGGAGACACAGAATCTGAAGCAGGCTCCAGGCTCTGAGCTGTCAGCACAGCCCGGCACGAGGCTCGAACTCATGGACTGCGAGATCATGACCTGAGCCAAAGTCGGACACTTAACCAACTGAGCCACCCAAGACGCCCTGGAATTTATTTTTAATAATAAATAGTTATAAACTAGATATTTTGACCAGGAAAATAAACACCGTATATTGAGTTTTAACATTATAGTTTTCGTGGTAAAAACAAGGTATTAAATCAAATATACAGTATGATTCAATTTTTTTCATATTCTATCATAACTATATAACAAAGCCCTGGAAGGAAAAACAGCAGAATAAAAAAAAGTATATCTTTGGGTGATGGGTTATTTCTTTTCTCTACATTTCTGTATTTTCTAATTGCTTAATAATTAGCAGATATTACCAGTATGTTAAAAATTTATTTTAAATATAGCTTTTTTTCTAATAGGGGGGTTGTGGAAAAGGGAGGTGGTGGCGAGGGTTTATTTAGAAACCCTATATGAAATTTAGGAATTTTGAAAATCTCATAGTCTTTTTAAAATCTCTTTTATTGAGGTATAATTTATAGTAAAATTGTCTAATTTTAAATGTATAAGTTCATGATTTTTGACAAATGTATACAGTACTGTAACTAATACCACAATCATGATATATAACATTTTTATCATCCCCAAAAGTTTCTTTGTACCCCTGTATAATTTGTTGACTCACTCCTCCTAACTCTTGTTCCCTCACAACCACTGGTGAACTTTCTATCAGTAACATTTTACATTTTTTAGAGGTCCATATTGATGGAAACTATAGGTATATGTAGACTCTTTAGTGCATGGTTTCTTTCCTTTAGCATAATGTAAATTGCATCCATGTTGTTGAATCTATCAGTAGTTCACCTCTTTATTTTGCTGAATGGTAGTTTATTGTATACATATATGACATGTACTTACTGATGGACATTTGAATTGTTGCCAGATTTAGGCTATTTGGAATAAAGCTGCTGTGAACATTCAGTATAAATCCCTATCTGATATATATATATATATATATATATATTTACCTTGATTAAATACCTAGGAGAGGGATTACGGAGTCATTTGGTAAGTGCATTTTATTTTACAAGAAACTACCAAACTGTTTTCTAAAATGACTTACCATTTTACATTCCCACAAGCAATGTGTGAGAGTTCCAGTATCTCTACATCCTCATCAACACTTGGTATTATCAGTCTTTTTATTTTTAGCTAGAAGTGAGTGTGTAGTAATACAGCTTCTTATATTTATAATTTTGCATTTTCCTTATGATTAATTTTCATGTGCTTATTTACTATTCATATATCTTCTTTAGTGAAGTATCTGTTCAAGTATTTTGCTCATTTTAGAAACTGGGTTGTTTTCAGGGCTCCTGGGTGGCTCAGTTGGTTAAGCATCCAACTCTTAATTTCAGCTCAGTTCATGATCTCAACGTTCTTGAGTTGAAGCCCCACATCAGACTTGCACTGGCAGAGTAGAACCTGCTTGGGATTCTGTCTCTCTCTCTCTCTCTCTGCCCCTCCCCTGCTTGAGCACATGCATGCTCTCTCTCTAAAAAGTAAATAAACATTTTTTTTTAAAATTGGGTTGTTTTCCTTATTTTTATTGATTTATGGGGGACCTTTATGTCTTCTGGTCACAGGTCATCTATTGGATACATTTTAAAACATATTTCTTTTGGTCTGTGGCTTGTATTTTCATTTTCTTAGTTTTGAAGGGCAGATTTTTTAATCTTGAGGATATCAATTTATCTTGCTAATTGTGAGCTAAAGAATCCTTTATTTTATGGTTCATGCTCTTTATGAGCTAAGACATTTTTATTTAATCCAAGATAACAAAGATTTTTTTCAAATGTTTATTTCTGTAAGTTTTATTATTGTCTTATTATCATGCTTTTGTGACTATGCTGTATTTTGAGATAATTTTTACAAATCATTCAAGGTAAGGGTGCATATGAATTTCAAGTTGTTCCAGTTCATATATTAAAAACCTAATCCTTTCTCACTGAAACACTTGAGACTTTTGTTATGCAGATCTACTTCTGGACTCTATTCTGGTCAACTGATGTCTATCACCAAATAAATATTATCTTCATGACTGTAGCTTTATAAGAAGTCTTAAACTCAAGTGATATAAATCCTGTAATTTGTTTATCTTCTTCAAAATTATTTTGGCTTTTCTAACATCTTTGCATTTCCATAAAATTATGTAAAGAACATCAAGTTCTACAAAAAAGAAAAAGTCCTTTGGGACTTTGACATTGGCCGAGTTGAATCTCTACATCAGTTTGGAAATTCAGATTTAATACTATTGAACCTTCTGATCCATGAATATAATATATGCCTTTACATTTATTTAGGGCTTTTTAATTTTTTTAGAAATATTAAAAAACATATTTCTTAGAAATATGCTATTCTTTATAGTATAGGTCTTTCTCATATTTTAAAATTTATACCTAAATTTTTTTTGATATCATAAATTATACTCATTTCCTATGTTTAATTTTTGTTTTTTTTACTATATAGAAATATAATTTTTATGTGTGGACTTCCTTCCCTGTGGCCTTGCTAAACTCACTTATTCTAAATATTTTGCTTTACATTAGATGATCATGTTTTCCTAACATAAATAAAGTTTTACATTTGCCTTTTGATTGTTATGACTTTGATTTATTTTTTCTTGCCTTATTGCATAGCCACTATTTCCAGGTCAATGTATAATACAAGATTTGGGAGCAAATATTACCCTCATGTTTCTCATATTAGGGAGAATCAGTGTTTTCTAATCAATTATGACTGATTATGGTTAAAGGCTTTTAATAAATGTCTTTTATCAAGTTGAAGGAGTTTCCTTCTATTTTGAGTATACTAAAAATTTTGGCTTGAACAGTAACTGAATTTTTCAAAAGCTTTTTTCTGCATCTATTGATATAATCATGTGGCCCTTTGTTTTTCACAGTTAATAAGGTGCATTACTGATTGATTCTGGAATGTGGAACCAACCTTGTATTTATGGGATAAACCATACTTGGTGATAGCCTGCTATCATTTAATATATTGTTAGATTCCATTTGTTCATATTTTCTTAAGGATCTTTGTATTTATCTTCAAGAGCTATATTGGTCTAAAATTTTCTTTTAGTATAATATGTTTCCCTTGTTTGGGGGCCGGGGTAATTTTGATTCTGATTTCATAGAATGGGTTAGAATTGTGTCATAACTTCTATTTTCTGAAAGTCTGAATATTTGGTAGAAGTAATCAGTGAGGCCATCCAGGCTTAGAGAATTTCAATAGGAAGATTTTTTAACTACTAATTCAATTTCTTGAATAATTATAGAGCTATTCGGATTACCTGTTTCTTCTTGAGCAAACTTTCATAGAATGTGTTTTTAGGGAATTCATCCTTTTCATCTTTGTTGTCAGATTTAGTAGCATAAAGTTGCTTACTATACTTTTCAGTGTCTGTAGGATCTTAATGATGACCTCCTTCCCTTTGTGCTATTAATGATTTGTGCCTTTTCTTCCTTTTTCTTTTCCAGAACAGTTTGACTAGAGGCTTACCAATTTTGTTCATTTCTCAGAGCCAGTTTTGGTATCGCTGATTTTCTTTTTTTTTCTCCCTATATTCTATATCACTGATTTCTCTCCAATATTTATTACTTTATTCCTTTTCTTTATTTTCAGTTCAATTTTCTTTCCTCTTTTTAGGGTTTTGTTTCAGTTTTTGTTTTTGCTTTTTGGTAGAAGCTAAAGATCTTGCTTGTATTCTTTTTTAATATAAGCATTTAATAGTTCAAATTTCCTACCTTAGTGGCATCCCACAGATTTTAATATAAAAATAATATGATTCAATTTTCATTCCAATCAAACCATTTCCTGATTTCTCTGTGATTTTTTTTATTTAATCCATCAATTGTTTAGAAGTATGCTGTTTAATTTCCAGATATTTTAGAATTTTCCCAGGTATCATTCCATTATTTATTTCTGGTTCATTTCTGTTGTGATCAGAAATACTACTTCGTATATTTTCAAACTTCTTAAATTTATTAAGATTTGTTTATGTATCAGAATAGGTCTGCTTGGAAGATGTTTAATGTGCACTTGAAAAGAATATGTATTCTGATACTATTTTCGTGGAGTGTTTTATAAATGTGATTTAGCTTCCATTTGTTGAAAGTGTCATTCTACATTTTCCATGTATTCATTGATTTTATTATTGTTATATCAATTATTAAAAGAAGAGTGTGGAAATCTCCAATTGTAATTGTGGATTTTTAGCTATTTTCTTTCAGTTCCATGAATTTTTGTTCTGTGCATTTTAAAGCTATCTTATTATGATGAAAACCTAACAAGAGTACACATCATTTCTGTCTTCCTGGCTTTGTATTATCAATGTCATACATGTTACTCCTATATGTGTTAGAGACCCTATTTATTATATGTCATATTTTTGCTTTAAACAGTTTTCTTGTAAAGAGATTAAAAATGGGGGGGAAGTCTTTCATATTTATCCACCTATTTACCATTTCCGATATTCTGTATTTCTTTGCGTAAATCCAAATTTTCATCACTTTCCCTCTGATGGAAGAGCCTCCTTTAGAGCAGATCTCCTAGCAATGGATATTCTCATATTTTATTTTTCTAAAAAATACTTTATTTAACAATTGTTTCTAGAATGTATTTCCACTGGATAACAAATTCTGAGTTTTGTGTTTTTTAATATTTTTTCTTTTAATGTTTGATATCACTCCACTGACTTTTGGCTTGCATGGCTTTAAATAAGTTCACTGTAATTCTTTTATTTTTTATTTTTTTAAGTTTATTTATTTAGAGAGAGAGAGCAAGAGCAAGTGAGCGGGAGAGAGACAGAGAAAGAGAGGGAGGGAGAGAATCCCAAGCAGGTTCCGCACCCCTAGCACAGAGACTGATGCAGTGCTGGAACTCACAAACCATGAGATCATAGCCTGAGCCAAAGCCGAGAGTCTGACACCCAACCACCTGAGCCACCCAGGTACCCCAAGTTCATTGTAATTCTTAATCTTTACTTTTTGTATATAATAGCATTTTTTTCTCTGGCCACTAAGATTTTTCTGTTTATTGCTGGGTGTCGTCACTTAAGTTATGATGCTTTTTTTTAATGTTTATTTATTTATTTTTGAGAGGGAGAGCATGTGTGTGTTTGTGTGTGGGCAGGAGAAAGGGCAGAAGGAGAGGGGGAGAGAGAATACCAAGAAGCCTTTGTGCTGAAATCGTGACCTGAGCCAAAGTCAAGTTGGACACTTAATCGACTGAGCCACCCAGGTGCCCCTAGTTATGATGCTTCCTATCATGGTTTTCTTTAGGTTCAATTGCTCATAGCTCAATGAGCTTCTTGGATTGTAGTTCTTTCTAACATCTGACATTTTTTATCATTATTTCATCACACTTCATTCCACCATGCCCTCATCCACCTCAACCCTCTGGGATTCCAGTTATATGTTTCTTAGACTGCTTGCTATTATTTCACAAGTCTTTAAGATTCTCTGTTCAATTTTTGAATTCTTTTTTATTCCCTCTGTGTGCTTAATGTTTGAAATTTCTACTGCTAATTCTTCAAGTTCATGGATCTTTTCTTCTGTAGTGTCTGATCTGTTATTAATTTCAGAAAGTGTGTTTTTCTTTTCAGTTATTTTGTTTCTCATCTCTGGAGGACCCTTTGTGTATTTTTTAAAGCTTCCATTTCTCATCATGCTCATGTTTTCCTCTACTCTCTTGAACATAGAGAAAATAATTATAATATTTTTGTGTTTTTGCCTAAAAATTCTACCATTTGTGTTTCTCTGCATTTGTTTCCATTGATTAATTTTTCACCAGGGGGTGAGTTGTCTTTTTATGTTTCTTTGAATGACTTGCCATGCTGAGTTGATGGCATGTAACTGCAAATTGTATATTTTTGATTGCTGTATTTTGTTATATTTGCTTTCTGATGCTAGATTTTGCTCCAGTATGCGGTTAAGTTACTTGGAATCTTTTCATTTTTGAAGCCTTGCCAGAGGAGCCTTTATTTGGGGGTTAATTTATTAGCGCCACTACCAAGACTGAACTCTTCTATGGCTTCTACCTAATGCCCTCTGAATTCTACACCTGTGTATTTCCTCTTTGAATATTGGGAATACAAACTACTCCCAGCCCTGTATGAACTTCAGAAATTGTTGTGACTATTTCTTTCCAGTGTTTTCTCCCTGACTCTGGGTAGTTTCCTGTTATGCATGCTAAGATTAGTAAAGCCAAGGACTCAGGGGTCCCTTCTGCTTATCTATAATATAGTTTCCTCCTCTCAATAAACAGCTCACAAATCCTAGCCATCCTCGCCTCTCCAAACACTGAATTCTGTCTCTTCAACTCAGAACGACCACCTGGTTCTGTTTGGGCAACCCCCTCTAGAGCTTTGACCTGGAAACATTTTTCAGGTAGTGATCTGGGAATTCACATGCCTCATCTTGTTTGTTTTCCTTCTTTCAGGAATTATTGTCCTACACAGCTTGTTGCCCAGTGTCTGAAACCCATTTTTTAAATAGATCTATTCCAGTTTTCTTCTTGTTTAAGGCAGGTGGGTAATCTGATCCCTGCCATTCCATCAGGCCTGAAATAAAAGTTTCTTTATCCATTTCCTATTTTGATCCCTCCCTTTGACATCTGTAGAATTCAGAAAAGACTTTAAAGGAAAAACAAGAAGCAAATTACTATGATGGAAGAGGATCTGGGGGCCCAAGTATCTGTACTATAAAAGACATGATTAGTTGCAGAAGAGTGAACACTCGTAAATTGACCAGGTACCTGACATTGATTTGGAATTAGAATCCCATGATTCTAAATGAGCCTCAAAAGCCACACTTTCTCTTCAGTGGAAGTGGTGGTTTTTCTAAGGAATTGATTTTGAAAGTCACTTGAGAATAACTCAAAAACAGGAAAAAAAAAACAAAAAGGAAAGAAAAAGGAATCTTAATGATCTAAGGAACCTTTACTATTTCCCACCCATATCATCTCTGGTAGATGGCCACCCACCCTCTGTTTACACATGTTCTGTGTCCAGGCAGTGCCCTTCTGGAAGGACCTGTTCTAATACAGAAGTGCTTGGTCATTTGCAACCTTCTCTGTATCAATAAGCCAAATATCTCTTCCTTTATGTTCCTCCTATTTATCTGCTCTGTCCTCCTGGATAACTAGAATATATTGTGTTAAATTACTGACAACCATTTTGAAATCTCCTTCAAGTCTTTTTTATCTGGATTAAAATCCTCTGCTGCTCTTACAGAGAGCATGGCTTTCAGACCCTCTCCCCATATTAGTCATTTATCCTCTGGACAAATGCTAATGTGTTACTTTTATGCTTAACATCTGATAGCCAGACGTAAGTACTCTACTTTAAATATAGAGTGAATGGGTCAATTCTTTCCCGTGGCAAGGAAACCAGACTTCTATTAATGCATATTAAGGTGTATTAACTTTTGTCAAATGTGGATAGACTTAATTTCTTAGGTATATCTGAAACTATAAGTAATTTAAAACACATTTATTTCCTTACCCCATTGATATATGGGGAGCAGAGGTGATCACAGGAAGCCCATTGGTTCATCCATCTGTCTGGGCTTTAGGTAGAGAAATGTGCTGGTTTTAGATCACTTCAAAAAATCAGTGTAACCTTTTATTCCCTGAACTAAAGCAGGTGTCTGCTGCTTGAGGTGATCACTTTTCCCTGGAAATTTCCTATCAGCTGCTAGCTGACAAAAGGTGCTATGAACAATGGAAGTATTTTTTAAAATACCTGTCAACAGTAAGAATGTGGAGTCAATCTAATATTTAGACAGAAGCTTACTCATCAATATTGTAATCAGGATATTCGTAGTCAGAGAAAGTGGCCTAATAGGTATATCCTTTCCTAGAACCATTGCAGGTCAAGAAAATAAACATGACTCCAGATTCTTAAGAACCAGGTTGGAAAGATTAAACCATGTTTCACACATCAGTTGATTTCAGAGGAGTAAATAGTCATTAAATTGGAGAGTTGGAAAATATTTTAGAAATCATTGAATTCCACTCACTTGATAAGTACAAGAAATGAGACCAAGAGAAGAAAAATTGTTTCCACATGGTCACATAGTTGGTTTTTGGCAGAACAGGCTTTCTGGTATCCTAGTCAAACTTCTATCCTATTTGGAATGTTTCTTAAAACTACTTCTCGGGGCCCCTGCGTAGTAGTTCAGTTGGTTAAGTGTCCAACTCTTGATTTGGGCTCAGGTCATGATCTCGTGGTTGTGATACCGTCCGTGCTGTGAGTGGAACCTGCTTAACATTCTCTGTCTCTCCCTTTGCCCTCCCCCTGCTCACATGCATGTGCTGTCTCTCAAATAAACAAACAAAATAACTTCTAAAAAGGGCTCAGAAAACCAGTATGTATATACATAATTGTATTCACATTAATATAATTAAGACACGAAAGAACAAGCAAAAATTCTATGAGAGAAATGTTTCAAAGAGTATAGGGTGGAGAAGATGACAGGAGGCCTAGAATTAATTATCCCTTAGGTACCTATCGCTTGTTTCAGTTTTCAAAATGCTTGCAAAGTGTGTTATCTTATTTGCTCCTCATTACAACTGTGGGAGCCAAGTACGCAGGTGGCACCTAAAGGCACGATGTGGGTGATGTGGCTTAAACAAGGCAACCCAAGTCTAAGTGGCAGAGTCAGGAGCAAAGTCTAGGTTATTAAACCTTGTTCAGGACTGTTTTCACTGTACAATTCTCTGCACACAGTGATTAATTATGATCCATCCCTAAATTATAAGTCTGTCTGCTCCTACGTGGGCAGTTCTGTGACCCTCTGCTAGATCAACTAATGGCCGCCAAGTCTCTATTCATATCATGTTTAATTTTTAATTTAGTCTGCTCTTACACATTCTAATTCATGAGAGCAACATACTGTCGTTCAATGCCATGGTGTTGTACAATCAGGCTCATTTCCGTGCTGCTACTTATTAGCTGTGTGAGTTGGGCAACACATTAGTAGCCTCTTTAAGCTCCTGTGCCCTCATTCATGAAATGAGAAAAATACCACTTACGTGGTGTTGTTCATGGGAGGATAAAATTACTAATGAGGGATGTTTCTAATAGGTACCTGGTGACTTCTCTCCCCTTGATAAACCTTCTCTACTCCCACTTGCTCTTCCCAAACTTCAGCTCTGTGATCCCATTCAGCTCTCCAGTAGACATGCATTCCTTCGTTATGAGCTTTCTTACACTTGTCCTAAAGTAGTTTAAAATGCTTTTTTAAGCATGACATGTTGTTCCCTACATTCATTCCATAACTATTCATTGAGTTCCTTCCATATACCAGGCACCTGAATATAATAGGTCCAACTGGACAGAACGTAGACCTAGACAGGTGTGTGACCCTTCACCTGTGATGCTTGCATTCCAGAGAAAAGACAGGGACTAAAGAGATAAGTGAATATATGAAATGTAGCTTGTGAAAACGTGCTGTGAAGGAAATAAAGAGTGTTGGGGCAGAGGATCATGGTCGGTGGGCAAGGTGAGAGTCTGGCATGGCACAGAAATTAAGCTTAAAGTGTAAGTAGGATGTTTTTTTACTCATAATTTTTCATCATTTTAGAGGAGGATAAGGAACAGAATGGCCACAGGCCTGGAGGCTCATAAAGTCATGGCGTGTATGAGGAAGATACTCTCACCGTGGCTGGGACAATCTTCATGGACGAATGTAGGGGTATAGGGGTGGGATGAGGCTGGCATCATCGGTGGCCAGATCACAGAGGGCCTGGAATGGCCATGCATGACCTTGAGTGGACAATGAGAGTAAAATATTCAAATCATTTTTCTTCAGGTTTTTAGCAGATGTTTTTATCTGCTTGTTTTTGAAGAAAAATATCATATTAGCTGTTTGACTAATCACTACCCATCCCCTTTATCCTCTTATATGTCAGATTATAGTTCTTTATAAACTGTAGGTGATATAATCCATCTGGCATAAAGCAGATTTTAAAACTCTGTCTCCTGGTTCTGAATCCAGGAGTCACTCTGTGATCGTTCTATTGCTTGATCTCTGAAGTATCTGTATTGTTGACTGGGTCTTCTTGAAGCTGTTATCCCTGAACCACTGGGGTAATATCTCATGAGTCTTCCCTTCCACTTCTCAATGCTGACTGTATAAGCACCTTGTGGACACTCTTCTCTCTACATAGTATCACTGGGTCATTTCATCCACTTCCGTGGATTCAGCTGCCAACTGACAGATCCCAGATTTGCATAGCTGAGATGTTTCATTTGAGTTCTAGAGAGTTCCATTTAAATACCCCACTTGGTTCGAAAATTGACCTCCTTGTCTTTTCTTCTAAATCTGCCCCTACCTCTTAATGGGGCACCTGGGTGGCTCAGTCGGTTGAGCGTCTGACTTCGGCTCAGGTCATGATCTCACGGTTTGTGAGTTCGAGCCCCATGTCAGGCTCTGTGCTGACAGCTCACAGCCTGGAGCGTGTTTTGGATTCTGTGTCTCCCTCTCTCTCTGCTCCTTCCCTTCTCATGCCCTGTCTCTCTCTGTCTCTCTCAAAAATAAATAAACATTAAATCTGCCCCTACCTCTTGGATCACTACATCACCCATCAGTGTCATCCTCCTTTCCTCCGGTTATAGTGCAGACCTTGGCACATCACTCTTCTGCCTGAATTCTTCACTGGCTGTTCATTGCCTTCACGTTGAAAGACACTGTTGCAGACAGTCCTTTACTGTCTAACCTAGCCTGCCTCCGTACCTTCACCTACACTTCATACTCAAGGTCTGTTCGTGCTTGTGAACGTGGGGGTGTTGTGACATACTGCTGTGCTGTGATAACAATGCCCACAACAGTTGTTCCTGTTTATACAGGGACAGGTGCGTTTAAGACACTATGCCAAAGCATCTTACCTTCATTATCTTATATGGTCTAGGCATCAGCCCTATGAGGTAGGTACGTGTCATGTCCCTGTTTTCGGAAGAGGACACAGAGGTGTGGAGATCAAAGAATTCACCTAGGCTGGCAGTTAATAAGAACCAAAGGTAGAACTCCTACTGCGAAGCATGATGCTGGGTTGCTTCTCAAATATCTCACAAAGCTGTTCCCTCTGCCTGGAATTTCCTCCTTCTACCCGTTTATTTTATTTATTTTTTTTAAATTAATTTATTTTTGAGAGACAGAGACACAGAGTGCAAGCGGGGGGAGGGGCAGAGAGCATCTGAAGCAGGCTCCAGGCTCTGAGCTGTCAGCACAGAGCCCGATGCGGGGCTTGAACCCAAGAACCGCGAGATCACGACCTGAGCCGAAATCGGACGCTCAACTGACTGAGCCACCAGGCGCCCCCCCCCCAACCTGTTTATTTTGACAAGATGCCTCCAATGTCACCTCCTTCAATAAGCCAGGCCCTTCTTCACTGTGGTCCCACTGCTTCCCGTACTCTCAGGAGTCATACACGCTCTCATCTCTCATTTCATTTTCTTCCACTAGACTGCTAGCCCACATCACATTCATCCTTTCATACCCAGGACCTAGCCTAGTGCCCAGAATATGGTTGGCGCTTCATACATACTTTCAGACTAAATAAGATTTTAATCGAAGCCCCAGTTCCCTCACTTACTGGCTGTGAGACCTCTGGTAAGAAATTCAGTCGGTATCTCTGGTGTTAGTCTCCTCATGTATAAAGAAGTTGGATCATAGCAGTGGTTCCCCAAGTATGTAGTATCAGCATCAGGCTCTCCTGGGAACTTGGTGGAAATAAAAATTCTAGGGCTCTTCCCCCAGACCTGCTGAATTAGAATCTCTGGGTGGGCGGGGGGTGGGGGGTGTGTGGCAGAAACTTGTTCAGCAAGCCCTCCGGGTGATGCTAATGCATGGCAGTATTTAAAAACCACCATACTAGGGGCTGGAAAACTAGGGCCTGGGGGGCCCATGAGCCAAATCCCACCCAAGGCCCATTTTTGTAAAGAAAAGCCCTGCAGGGGCGCCTGGGTGGCGCAGTCGGTTAAGCGTCCGACTTCAGCCAGGTCACGATCTCGCGGTCCGTGAGTTCGAGCCCCGCGTCGGGCTCTGGGCTGATGGCTCAGAGCCTGGAGCCTGTTTCCGATTCTGTGTCTCCCTCTCTCTCTGACCCTCCCCCGTTCATGCTCTGTCTCTCTCTGTCCCCCAAAAAATAAATAAACGTTGAAAAAAAATATAAAAAAAAAAAATTTAAAAAAAGAAAAGCCCTGCAGTAAATGATAGGATCACTGATGGACCTTCTAGTTCTCATTCCTTGGTGATAAGTCCAGTGTGTTTTCTCTGATTGATGTGGACTGCCAGACAGGAAGACTTGGGTTCTAGACTGTCTGTTTTACCTCATTGTAATATAAGTTATTTCTTTTCTCCAAAGCTTAGTCTTCTCAGCCTGAAAAATGACATGAGGGTAAGCTTGCTGAATCAGTCAGAGTCCGGTTAGGAAAAAGAAAAACCATGCCAGCTAATTCAAACAAAGGGGATTTAATACAGGAAGCTGTGCAGATGTTTGGAAGCAAAGGTGCAAAAAGAGGGAGCCAAGGAAACTCGGCATGAGTAAAAACAGAAAGCAGTGCCCCCTCTTAGAACTCAAGGATCTGAAAGGAAGAGGCCGCAAGGAAGAATTTGGGACCCAGGAGGTGGGCCTTGAGGGACGGTGACTTACATGTCTACAGAGGGAGGTGACACACTGCTTATACTGCTGAGAAGGCAGTGCCCCATGGCTGGTACTTGAATGACCAGGGAGGCAGAGCTTTATGGTTTGAGGAACGAGTAAAAGAGTGTCGCCCACAGTGAGTGCTTGGACTGTCAGGCAGCCATGGTCCAGCAGATGCCAGGAGGACAGTCTGGTGGATACAGCTCTGTAGCCGGAGACTGTGGCAAGGGGGTTCACCCCGGGGGCGCTGGGAAGCTGAAGAGCCAACTCCTAACTGCTCCTTGCTAATACTGCTACAGTAACGTTGACTGATGCTGAAGGTGGAAGGAGCCCATACTCTCCCCCTCCCAGCCTCCTAACAGGAAGCCAGCTAAAAGGGAGAGAAATGCAGCATGTAGAGTCCCAGCATCATAGAACAGAGAGTGGAAAGGGGGACAGAGAGTCTTGGACGGGGGGATGGAGAGAGACAGGCAAATAAGCAGCACGGTCAGTCTGATGATCTTCCAAGTCCTTCGCTCCATGAAGAAATGCATTACATAAATATGTGGTTATATAGATAATGCCATGAGTCTGCTCAGGCCTCCGATAGCCACTCCAGATACTACAGAACATAACCATCCTCTAAACGTGGTCTTAGTCATGACCCCAAATATCAGGGCAGTGGTGGAACCTGTATTTTAGGTTGAGAGAAGAATAAAGGAAAGAAACATACTTGCTTTTTGGGCACTACTTACTTCCCAGGCGTTGTTTGCAAATACAATAATAGATTGAATTTCAGTCCTTCCAGGAATGTTCCAAGTGCAGACTCTTCTTTTGTCATCTATGGTCACTCAAACTCAGGGGCTTCCCAGGAGGACTACTGGCTTCCAAGGCCCTGTGCTTCAGCCTGTCATTCATCGTGACCCAGCCCAGCTATCCTGTTCTCTCTCCAGCTGAGCTGTGCGCCACATGAATTGTTTTTTATTTAACAAATACAATCCTTACTTTGTGTTCTTAGGGCTTTTCAAACACTGATTCATTCAATCCTCATAGCCACCCCATGATGTGGGCGCTGTTGTTGGCCATAGTTTACAGGTGAGGAGTTGAGACGTGAAGAAAAATCATACTCTCAAGGTCACACACTGGTGAAATGGTAGAGCCAGGGGATTAGATTGGACTCAGGCTTGACTGCACTGATTACCACACAAATATACGTTCGCCCCCCTGTACCTGTCACCCAGTGCAGTCACATCTAAAATTCCTGCCACATTTGTTTCATCTCTCTCTCTTCTAAGAATAAAGCTGGATTATAGTCAAAGGCATCTGTGCATCTCTTGTTCTCTCCCTTTTCTTTCCTACCTCAAGTAAAACCACTATCCAATATTTTGTATTTCTCATCCCTATGCAAGCTTTTTATCATGTATTTTTACTGTATTTGTATATATGTATCCATGAAACAATGCATAGTAGGATTTCCATACTGTTAATCTTTAAGGGTATGGTATCCTATAATACATAGTCTTTCTGTAGGTTCCCCCCCACTTTTTTCACCAAACATGTTTGTGTGATTTATTTATATTGACAGATGCTTTGGGTTTTAGTTCATTTAACCGCTGAATAGCAGTCTATTTTATGGATTTACTACAATATTTTTTTCATTCTGCAGTTGAGCAACGAAGGTATTTCTTTTTTTTAATTATTTTTTTTAATGTTTGCTTATTTTTGACAGGGAGAGAGAAACAGAGTGCAAGTGGGGGAGGGACAGAGAGAGGGAGGGACAGAGAGAGAGGGAGACACAGAATCTGAAGCAGGCTCCAGGCTCTGAGCTGTCAGCACAGAGCCTGACATGGGGCTCGAACCATGAATTGTGAGATCATGACCTGAGCTGAAGTCTGACGCTCAACCGACTGAGCCACCCAGGTGCCCCAGGGTATTTCTAGTTTTTCACTATTACAGACAATGTACAGTAAATATTCATCTATGTTTCTTCTTGGGCACACTGGTAGGTTTATGCCAGGAATTTTATTTTTAGATAGTAGGTTACACATAGCTTCAATTTTAGTAGATACTTCCATGGCAGTCACCAAATTGTGCTCAAATATAGGATATTAATCAATGTGGTTATACAATGCTGGGTATTATTGGTATTATCAGGCTTTTGCATTTTCTCAGTATGATGAGACCAAAATGGCCTCTTGTGGTTGTTTTCTTTGGGTTCATCTGGATGGGTAGAGCCACACGATTCAATTTTACTGCTTCACACCTTTGTGCTTGCTGTTTCATTATGCCTGGAATATTCTCCTATTTCTTCACTTCACAACATGTATTTTTCTTTTATGACCCAAACTCAAAAATTCCTCTGAAATTCCTGGTGGCCTTTCTTCCTAGCTAGGGTAATGTTTATGCCAGTTGTCCTTGCATAATTATTAACAGTGCCCCTTTCACTCTCAAAAGTGACCCAGTTTGGACAACAAATCATTAGTGACCTTGATGTTAACTCCATCATGGCCTGAACTGCAGTTTATAGACAGTCCATGTTTGCCTGTTTTTCCCCCTTGCAAATCAGAGTTCTCCTAGACTACTGATAGCTTCGTCCAAAGGGCCTGACTTCTAGTTGTTGCCAATAAACGTTTGTTTCAGCCAGCCACTCCTTTGTCATCCAGAAGGAAGGTTTTGGTCACTCATGTCTTACTCTTTTTTAATGGGGCCTGACTTGACTCAAATCCTCCTTCTTGCAAGGGGCAAGTGTGAAGAACCCTTTGTCTGCAACAGGCATATCCCATTTCTTATTTGCACTTTGCCAAGAAGAAGGCACCATGAAACGAATAGCTTTATGTTTTTACTTCAAGTTTTATTTAAGAGTTGAGTTTCATGAGATAATTAGAATAAGCCATTGTATTTCCAGCATGCAAAAAGAGATACAAAGCCTGTGGACTAGAATTATTCAGGGAGCTATCAAGTAGACCCAGGCAGAAAGGGAATTGCTCTTCAAAGAAGGTGACTTGCAAAGTGAAAATAATAATAATAAAGTGATATTGATAGTCTTTCGTTGCCATGGAAATACTAGTTCATCTGCTCTTGTTAGTATGTGGTTCATTTCACTATATTAGGTTTCAAAGAAAATCACATACTCAGATATATTTTTAACCGTATCTGGGATTTAAAACATTCACTGGGCTGTACTGCTAGTGGGTAAGCACAGAATTATGCATTTCAGCTTGTGCATTGATATGACCTCCCTGTTGGGTTTAGAAGGCAGAACAGTCAGTGCTTTTAATTTAATCCATTTTTATTTGTGTGTATGAGATTAGAGATGTTTGCTGTGCCCATGGCGGCTCCTGTATTTTTCAGAGTGCTTCCAATTCTAAATTCCTGTACCTCTGTTAAAACTCTATATTGCACCAAAAATGTGTTCACCGTAATTATATCTCAAAGATGCCAAGGGAGTCAGATAATCTCAATTTCTAATTTTTAACTTTATCAGTTTGTTCCACCCTATGATTTGTGGATTGAACAACTTAGTACAAAGAGGGGAGTCTGGGGGTAGAGGGAGAGACCCTGGCATTTATTGAACCCTTGGTAGGGCCAAGGCACTGTATGAAGAATTTGTCAATTACTATTTTCTTCAAACTTTAAGATGTTAGAAACCTTTGATTTATTTTAAGTTTATTTATTTTGAGAGAGAGAAAGAGAGCACATACAAGCAGGGGAGAGGCAGAGAGAGAGGGAGAGAGGGAATTCCAAGCATGCTCTGCTCTGCTCTGTCAATGCAGAGGCCAACGCAGGACTGGATCTCACAAACTGTGAGATCATGACCTGAGCCCAAATCAACAGCCAGATGTTTAACCAACAAAGCCACCCAGGTGCCCCAAGATGTTAGAAACCCTTGATTTAAAAAAAAATGGGGGGAGGGATTCAGTACTAGAGAAGGGAGGCACTTTGCATACAATCTTTTGTATGATTAGTGATTGAATCCAGTGCTATTCCCAGTATATAGTGGTGAATTGATGAACATCACCTATTTTTTAATAGACATTCACATTATTGGGTATAAAGAAAGCATGTTGGAGTCGTTGTCAACCACCTCATTATAAGTCAGATATTTTAGTCTTGGCTCATGCCTTGATGCATGCCCAAGGATTTCGTATTTGAAGTAGAAACAGAAATGGAGTTCAGTTTGCTTCCATCTACATGTGACTCCTCAGTCCCCCCACAAGACCAAAGCTAGTTCCTATTATTATCCTGAACATCTCTTTCTCACCTCTTGCACTCCACAGGGACAGCTCCTGAGTACACACTCTTTCTCACTTCATTCCATTAATGTTATCCAACGGTTTTGCAACTCATCATTAAGACAGAAAGGTCAACAGGCCCTACTGCATGATCTTTAAAAGGCTGATAATGTCAAGATAAATGCATTCTCCTAAATCTGTTTTTAAAGGCCAGAATCATTCATGCATTTCTGGGAGAGGATAACGACATCAGAATTATTACCGGGAGCCAGTCCCTACAATCATTAGGACCAGCTAAGATTTACTGCTTAGCTGGACAGAAGCCTCTGCCACCAAAAGCCTGTTTTCCATCATTGGTGAACTCAATTTGAGGGTGTAAGAGCAAGTCATTACTCTGTACTATGCAACAAAGCAATGCACACTCTATGCAAATGAGCAGCTGCCCTTACTTGACATAAAAATTCTCAACTTTAAAAAAAAAAAGTCTTTCTCTCTGAGAGTATACCTATAAACTGTGTGGTAAAAATACACATGTAATACTGTGATACAATAAACTATTGAATAAATCTACTTTTTAGTTCAGCCACATGGTTTTTTTATACTTGGGTTTGAAAGTATATGGCTTTCTGGCAGCTGGGTGGCTCAGTCAGTTGCTCGTCTGACTTTGGCTCAGGTCACGATCTTGCAGTTCATGGGTTCAATCCCACATCAGGCTCACTGCTGTCAGTGCAGAGCCCACTTCGGATCCTCTGTATGCCTCTCTGTGCCCCTCACCCGCTTGAGCTCTCTCAAAAATAAATAAATATTAAAAAAATATATATATATATATATGCACACATGTATATGGCTTTCAAGTGGCTAAGGAGTTATGAGTTTCTTGGAAGTATTTGGGAACAGGATTTAATGGCTCATACTTCTTGATTTCTTGACTCCCCTCCTGAGATTCAGATTCAAGCTGACTGTGAGGTGCCCACTGAAGGCCAGACACCATGCCAAATACTTTGCACCTTACTAGCCTCCCACGACAATGAGGGGAATATCATTTGTGTGATAGGCTAAGAATCTTTGGTATTTTACAGTTGAGAAACAGACGGGGCCTTGAGGGGCTAAGCAGCCTGCCCAAGGATGTGTGATTTAGGCCTTTTAACTTCCGCGTCCTGTGCTCTATTACTACACTATAGCTTTTGTCTCCATAGGACAAGGTGAGGCCACGTGATGCTCTATATCAGTGTTGTTCATTCTAGAATCAGAAAAAGTACTCAAGTGTTGCTGAAATATGGATTTGTCAACCAAAGGATGTTTTGAGATAATCTTGAGATGCTAATTGTCCATCTCCTGTGATGGTCATCCCTAAATTAGGCAAGGCAGGGATCCAGGAAGCCTAACTGGGCCCCTTTTGTTTCTTGGGATGTTGTAGAGGAGACGTGAGACAGAAAGATTTGAGGTGACCCTCAACAACAAATAAACATAAAAGGGCTCAATTAAGTTATTTGATGAACTTACAATGTAAAATTGAAGATGTTCAGTGTTTGCCAGTGGAAAACTGTAAATGCTGACATGTTTGGGCCATTGTAGCACCCTCAAAAGGAATTATCCAGTAATTCTAAAGGAATATAATTGAACAGGTTTTGGCAGGGCGGGGGCGGGGGATGATGTAAAACCAGAAAAATATGTTCTCTAGGCTACCATCTGGGAAGAGAATTTTAGTGACAAGCTATGTGGGGGAAAAGGTAAAAATTGAAATGTAAAAGTTAGCTTCAGCTCTTCATGACCCTAAAAGGCATGCCATCAAAGCAGAAGTTTCCTGGGCACCCAAAATGCCAACATTTTGTGGATGCACGTTAGAGAAGGGGACAATCTACTTAATTCAAGATTATATCCACAGTCCTATCTTGACTAGCACAGCCCCTTTGCAGTGCAGTGACCCACAGCACAAGTGTGCCTCCATTCTCATGCCCAGATATTCATTCTAGATGCTTTTATGGGTTCCAAAGGCAGCCCAAGGCAGCAGCTGCCAGTATTTTCAAGTAATGCAATTGGCTGGTAGAATCTTATCCCAGGAGAGACCCGTTGCTGAATTTCAAGTGGTAACTTCAGTTGTACCTCAGTTAATACCAAAGATGTGCCCTTGAAAGACTTTGTTTCAATCATAATTTTACAACTCCAGCCATCACTGAAATGCCACAAAGCATGAAACATATCAAAGAAGTCTCTTCTTTTTTTTAAATGTTTATTTATTTTTGAGAGAGAGAAAGAGAGAAAGAGAGACAGAGCATGAATGGGGGAGGGGCAGGTAGAGAGGGAGACACAGAATCTGGAGCAGGGTCCAGGCTCTGAGCCATCAGCAAAGGGCCCGATGCAGGGCTCGAACTCAAAAATCGTGAGCTCGTGACCTGAGCCGAAGTTGGACGTTTAACTGACTAAGCCACCCAGGCCCCTCACGGAAGTCTCTTTTTAGTTAAATCCAGAATAGTTCCATTAAAGGTATATATAGATTGATAAAGTCACCTTCTGATGTACTTTTGCTGTTAATTGGGTTTACATATAATGGGTTTGTTTGGAAGTGAAAGCATACTGGCTGTCAGTTTCATTATTAGTAAACATGGATTCCACATCTATGTTTCCTTACTAAAAAACTGGAGGTACAAGATTTTGGCCATATGTAACTCTGCAGCCCCTGCATTTTGTTAATAACACCATAATACTCCATGGGGTTTTTAGCACCGACATTAAAAGGAGGTCATCTGGTTCTCACCTTTATTACCTCATTTATCTTCCCATCCCTGGGAGGCATGAAGTCAGATATTGTAACCTGCATTTACAGGGGGGAAGTTCTGAAAGGTCAGCCAACATAAAGCAATGGTCAGCAAGAGGGCTCCAGAGAGAACGCAGGTGGGCACAAATTAGTCCAGCCCACCAGTGTTTGTTGGAAGTCTGATCCCGGAGGCCCTTGGTACAGAAGCCCAAGAAAAGCAAGGTTCTATCGAGTGATTTCCCTTGTCTCCTACTTGTCCTGCTCTGCCACTTAGTAGAGACACTGTGTGACTGTGGACAAATCACTCAATGCCTCTGACTCACAACTATGCCTTTGGAAGAGTGCAGAGAATAACATCTGCCTCAATTCCAGGAGGAGAACATTCCTCCCCAAGAGAGATGGGCACGGGGTTGGATTAGGAGTGAGGGAAAGAACTTCCCTTTCTGCAGAATGTGGCAAAGTCAGTCCATCCTGACCTTAGGGGTTCTTTCCTGCCTAGATAGACTTTTCAAAGTTAACTTCTAAGGGGGAGTGTCTTCTCTCCCCAGTTTTATTGTGGGATATCAATTATTTGTGGGATATATTTATTTTTATTTATTTTTTATAAATATATAAATATATATTTATATTTTATATAATATATATTTATATAAATATATATTTATATATAAATATATATAAATTATTTATATATAAATTTATATATAAATTATTTATATATAAATTTATGTATAAATATAAAAATATTTATATTTTATTTATTTAAAAAATAAAATATATTTATTTTATATCAATTACTTGTGGGATAATTTATTGTGGGATATATCAATTTTCTCATGATCCCATCTTAGAACCTAGAGCAGCAGGACTTTGAAAATGTGTCCTGTTCCTGGAAGGTTGGAATTATTTTTAGTCTTTGTACTTAATGGGAAGAACCAGACAAAGAGTGGGATTTGGGCTCCCAGAGCTCCCAGCTGGGATAGGCTTCAGAGAATTATAGTTCAGACTCCTCCTTTTGCAGAAAAAAAATAAACAAAACAGAGATCCAGGGGTGAAGTTCCAAGAAGGAAGGCAGCTAGTTGCATTTCCTTTCCTTGAGGAGGTTTCTTTCCTTCTGGCACCTGCCTTTGTGTATGAAAACCTGAGGTCATTGGGATGATTAAAGTAGAAAAGAAGGGACAGTGGTAGGTGCCACTGAGCAGAGGAGTGTGAAGTTCTGTTGTCGGGGAGGGGAAGACTCTCCACGTCTGAGGGGACAGAGCCTCAGAATGATTGGATTTTGCCTAAGTGCACACCCCACTTTGTGAAGCAGGATATGCACCTACATGTGGCCCCCAAACCCACATCACTGAGACAAATCCACTCAGACTGGGGGCACATATCTGCCAGAATCTTAACCTCAGACAACCCGGAGAAAGACTGCTGCGTTCCCCTTAGTTTAAAAGATATTTTTTCCAGGGCCCTTGGGTGGCTCAGTGAGTTAAACATCTGGCTTTTGATTTCGGCTCAGGTCATGATCTTGTGATTCATGAGTTCGAGCCCTGCATTGGGCTCCTCCCTGGCGGTGTGGAGTCTGCTTGGGATTCTGTCTCTCTCCCTCTCTCTGTCTACCTCTCTCTCTCTCAAAAATAAATAAATAAAGTTAAAAAAAAGATATTTTCCCTTTATACATATATATATATACATGTATATATATACACGTACACACACACTATATAATTATATTACATTAAAACATATACACAAATATATACTATATATTATATAATATTTTAAATATTTTTATTTTATCATATTTATGTATATACGTATATATGTATATACATATACTGTGTGAAATTTTTTATTTTTATTATTTTTTTAGCCTATCTGGCCATCAAAAGAAAGTGTAAACGTACACTTCTCCTTTTGGTACCCGTTTTCCTCAACTACCCTGTGCCTGTGTCTCATCCCTTCTCTGCTATCACCATCCCCCTCTTTACCCACAGCTTGAAGAGCAATCATCAAATCCATTTGTCTCAACAAAGCTGCCTATCACATTCTGAAAAGGCTTGTATTTTATGCATGTTTCACTTCTCTACAATCAAAAAATATTTTAAGATAAATGAGGACAGGAAAGGTGTTCACGAATAGAAATGGCAGTGCCCTGATTTTGTCTCTTCCCATCTAGGTGCCTTAGCCATTTGGTTCAAGTGACAGATTTTTTTTTCAAATTATCCCCTTTTAAAAATGCAGTGTATTCGAAGCAGAAAACCATCTAGTCCTATGTGAATGAGCCTTAAGGAAATTGCTTCCTGTTATCAATATTTTTCAGCAAGAGCCACAATGAGGAATGTATCCATACTGAGGTGTTTTCTGTTTCTCCTTTGAGATCTCGTGTATTAATCATTGTGAAATTCCAAGCCATATAAACCAGCATTGAGTCCTTTTGCCAGATCTATGCCAGTAAGTGAATTAGCTTTTTCCCCTCCTTGTTACTATGAGTTTTGGGGGACAATAGGGCAGGACCATGGTTGTGACATGTCATGTGTCCCATGTGATCTGTTTGGGGTACTGGTCCCCCAAACAGAACTTGACCCTTTCAATCAGATGCACCCTCAGGGGCGTCACCACTTTCAGGTAGAACAAATATTTTAAATCAATAAACACTAGACTTCCCATTTATCTTAAAAAAAGGAAAAAAAAACATGCCATGGAAAGTCAGCTGTAACATGTTAGGACTGTGCACTCTGATATCCTCTGACTTCCTGCTGATAATAATGATGATCATTCTCATTTCATGCTCATCATCGCATCGTCATTACCACCATCACCTATCGTGGCTCTGACTTATTAAGCAGATACTATGAACGAGACACTATTCTAACCACCATACATATTTATTATTTCCAATCACTACAAGCCTATAGGATAATTATTCGTGATTATCATCATTTTAAGAAAACTGAACCTTAGAGACAGGAAGTTGTCTGCTGTTTGAGGGAGGCCTGAGCCTTAGCTATAGTTGAGGAGGTAGCTTGTCAAGGATCCCAGAGTGCATTTGGATATCTTCTGACACATCACTCTGCTTCTCCTTTGACTTGGTTTACTTCCTCTGCTTCTCTGACCCCAGCTTGTGATTTGGCAGCCCCTCTGGTCGCTGTGGGCTTATAGTGGGGGTCACAGTACCCTAGTCCTACGTGAATGAGCCTTAGAGCAACTGGTGGCTGGGACAGCAGAAGAACTAAATTGTATTTAATAGGCTTGCCATTATTACTTACTTAATACCTTCAACTTGGTTCCCATTTCATGTATGTGACTATGTCTAAGTAAGAATAAGAAGACTGTGTGTTCAGTTTATGACTGGGATTAGTACAGTAGAAGAAATATCTCCTCAAAAGAGGTTGTTCTCCTTCTGGCTATTAGAGGATTAGCTCCTACCGATCTGTCCTTTTGCTGAGAGCTAGATAACATGCATAAAATATTTTTTTAAATATCTCAGAAGGAATCATAGAGCCAAGGCTGCCAATGCCTAAAAGGCCAAGAGTCCAGACAGAAGCTTAGTGCAGAATGAAGTAGAAGTAGAAGTTTGATGAGATCATGGCTGAGACTTTTCTAAACCTGATAATGCACTAGCCCACAGATCAAAGACACTTGACAAATGGCATGCAGAATAAAAGAAAATAAAAACACATCTAGGGATAGCATAGCAAAATTGTTAATAAAGACAAAGTGAAAATCTTAAATACAGAGGGAAAACCTATATTACTTTCGAAGAAGGAGCAGTAAAACAGACTTCCCCCTCTCACCAGATGCTATGGAAGGCAGAGCAAATGGAATGACATTTTTAAAGAATTAAAGAAAATTATAGAAATCCTGATATTGTCTCCTAAGTGAAAATATCCTTTCAACATGAAGGCAAATAAACACATCTTTAGAAGCCAAATTGCAATACAAAAAATACAAGGAAATGCTTTAGGCAAAAGAAAAATGGTCCTGTATGCAAGCAAGAAAATTCAGTAAGGTGTGAAGAAAAATAAAGGTACATCTAAGTTAATATTGACTCTCCAGGGATGCCTGGATGGCTCAGTCACTTAAGTGTACAACTTTGGCCCACGTCATGATCTCGAGGTTTGTGAGTTCAAGCTCCACGTTGGGCTCTGTGCAGACAGCTCAGATCCTAGAGCCTGCTTCAGATTATGTGTCTCCCTCTCTCTCTGCCCCTCGTCAAGTCATGTCTCTCTCTCTCTCTCTCTCTCTCAAAAATAAATAAACATTTAAAAGTTAAAAAAATATTGACTCTCCAAGGCAATAATGAAAATAAAATACTAACAGTATTGTTTTGGATTTAAGATGTATGCAGAGTTACAATACCCAAAAATAATAACATAAAGTGTAGGAAGGACATCATTGGAATTGTAATATTCTAAGAACCTTGCATTGCTTAAGAGGTGGCAGAAACACTAATTATATTAGCCTTCAGTAAGTCAAGTATTGAGGTGATAATCTCAACAACTATAAGAGCAGGAAGATCATATAACCAACAAGTGAAATTCCTTAAAAATAAGGAAAGATAAGACTGAACATAGAAAACTAGAAAAAAAAAACCCTCCCCAAACAGTTTAATATCAGATAATGTAGAATTTAAGGCAAGAAGCATTACTAGAGAGAAAGAGGACATTTCATAATGATCAAAGGGTCAGTCCACCAAGAAGATATAACAGTTCTAAATTCGTGCTCACCTAAAACTATAGCTTCAAGCTTATTAAAGCAAAAATCAACAAAACTACAAGAAAAATGGAGGCATCTACAATCATAGTAAGAGACTTTATCAACACTCTCCCAACAACTGATATGACAAACATAACAAAACAAACAGAAGACCTACAGATATCCAACAGACACATGAAAAGATGCTCAACATCACTCATCGTTAGGGGAATGCAAATCAAAACCGCAATGAAATATCACTCACACCTGTCAGAATGGCTAAATTCCAAACACAAGAACAACAGGTATTGGCAAGGATGTGGAGAAAGGAAAACCTTCGTGCACTGTTGGTGGGAATGCAAACTGGTGCAGCCACTGTGGAAAACAATATGGAGGTTCCTCAAAAAGATAAAAGTGTAACTGTACTGTGATCCAGCAATTGAACTACTAGGTATTTACCCAAAGAATACAAAAATATTAATTCAAAGGGATACGTGAACCCTGATGTTTATAGCAGTATTATCAACAATAGCCAAATTATGGAAACAGCTCAAGTGTCCATCAACTGAGGAACAGATAAAAGAAGATAAGGCATACACACACACACACACACACACACACCCCATATCTATACATGTAGTGGAATATTACTCAGACATCAAAAAGAGTGAAAACTTACTATTTCCAACAATGTGGATGGAGCTAGAGAGTATAATGCTAAGTGAAATAAGTCAGTGAGAGAATGAGAAATACCATATGATTTCACTCATGTATGAAATTTAAGAAACAAAAAAAAATGAGCAAAGGGGGAAAAAGAGAGAGAGGCAAGCCAAGAAACAGACTTTTAACTATAGAGAACAAACTGATGGTTACCAGAGGGGAGGTGGGGTGGGGGAAGGGTGAACAGGTGATGGGGATTAAGTAGTGCACTTTTTGTGATGAGCACCTGGTGTTGTGTCAAAGCGTTGAATTACTGTATTGTACACCTGAGACTAATATTACACTGTATGTTAACTAATTGTAATTTAAATAGAAACTTTTTTAAAAAGCAAGCAAACAGATAAAAACAGGTAAGATATAAAAGATAGAATATTCTATTCATAGAGAGATTAAACTGTAATATAAATCAATGGTAGAAATGTAAGTAGAAAATACCCAAATGTTAGAAAACTAAGCAACACATTTCTGACTAGCCCAAGGATCAAAAGATAAATTACAGAGACAATTTGAAACTATTTCTTGCTTCTCCTTGCTTCCATCTGGGGCTTCTGGGATGTTGGTGTTCTTCCATTTCTTGGCTAAAGACCTAGATTTTAGATCCTAAATACAAAAGTTATTTATTATATAAAAATTCATCAGTCTTTGTACACCTGTAGTTTATGCACTGTTTTGCATGTATAGTCTATATCGATTCCTTTAAGTTAAAAATATAATATTTTTATATTTTAGATTGCTCCTTGTAAAAACAAAATCCCCAAATTGCTTTCAGCTGCCGAAAGCTGTTTGTGGGGATTTGCATAAATTAACAAACAAAAAAACTAACTTTTCTCTCCCAGTATTCAGAATGGCTGAAGTGGTGACACATAATCTTTTTGGCATCAGAGTCAGTGCAGAACAAAATAAAAATATTTATAATCTACAAAATTAAGACAAATGGCTATATTGAATTCTGTGAAGAAATATATAGAAATTTACCACTAAGATTGTCTTTTTTGTTAAAGAGAATAAAGGCAATGAGAAAACTGACCCTCTCTTTAAACTGCCAAAATGTCCAAGTATCTGTAAAAAAAAAAAAAAAAAAAAAAGGTGGAATTAGCTCTTTTCAATCAATACCACATTTACTAAGTGGCATTTTCTCTTTGGGGTCACTGATCTTTGTTCGGATTTTGGGTCTTTTATCTGCTGTTAAGTTACTCAGTGTCTCCAGTCTTACATTCTCTTATCTGTCAATAAGATTAATAGTGCTGATTTTGTAGGGTCGTTATGAGGATTCAGGGTTTTGAAAGAATTTGGGGACAAGTTACTTAACCTCTCTGTTCCTAAATTTTTTCATCTATAAAATTGAGATAATGATCATCACTGAACTGTAAGAATTAGACAAGAAATTGTAATAAATTGCTTAGTATCGTGTGTAACAAATGAGAAGCTACCGGCACTAGCTCAGTTCATGACGTATCGGGGTGGAAAGGTGGAAGGTCTTCTATCTTCCTCAGCCCAGGTCCATGCTCCCTGATGCAGCCCCCAGCTCACCCTGGATGTGGGCTCACCTTCTGTCCTGTCTGCCTCCTTGACCATGGATGACGTGAAAACACAGCTGTGTGTACTGCCATGTCCCTGAGGCTAGTTACCTAGGGAACAATGATCGTTTCTTCTTGAGTTTTCACTTTGCTCTTACATGATGCTGAAGTCAGTTCTCTATCCACGTGTACTTCTTGATTCTGTTCCCTCAAAGACTCTCTCTTCCCCACAAATCCTTAAGCCCTTCTCTCTTTCCCCTATAGCTTTTCCTGCGTCATGTCCCTTACAATGTATGTTGTCCTTACAGAGTTCCATGTGTATTTCACATACATTTCCATGATAAAATGTGAAACCAGCTAGCCCATGTTACAGATCATTGATATATTGTAAAGAAAAAGAGGAAGAAGAGAAGGAAAAGAAAGAAAAGGAGGAAGGGGAGAGATTGAGGGGAAGGGGAGGGGAGAAGAGGAGGAGGAAATCTAAATGTACTTTTGCAAAGTGGACTTTTTTCTCATTTGTTTTAATAAAGCATCTCATGTTTTATATATTGGTTAATATACTGAATAAAATTATTTAGTATCATCTTCCTGTTGTGATGAACTATTCCACTTTATCATGATCAGCTAATAAAAAATTAATGCCCAAGCCATTTAGAATGTAATTTTTTAAACTGCCCAAAGTATTTGCACCAGAACATATTGTCATGTTGATGACCCTAAGAACAAACTACTTATTTCCACTTGATCAAACCAGAAACTCAATTCTAAGTTTACAAGGCTGATCCTATGGCCCACAAGCTCAGGAGACACTGCTGACCTCGTGAACATTTATCAGCATCATCACCACCATCGTCATCATCATGATAAATACCATGATAAATGGTCATGACTATAAATTATACAATGAATGATCGGTACATACTACACAGGACCCATGCAGACTTTTCTATAACCATCACAAATATTCTGCAAGGTCAGAATTACAATTCCCAACCTTCTGGCACAGAAAGCAAGGCTCAGAAAGGCTTAAATGACCTTCCCAGCTTGGGAGTTGACCTGCCCAAGACATTGGTCTTCTTGGCCCCATGGTGTGTGCACATGCAACATCCCACTCTGCATGTGATTTCTCATTCTCTACAGAAAGTTTACTGAAACTTGACTTCATTGTCTGATCAGAGGACTTAAACATTAGTTATATATCTAATGGAGGAATGAATGTAGGACATCGATTTGATAACATCAGCCTTGCTAAATCTAATTGAAATAGGACAGTGTGCATTTTTCTGAAATAAAAATACTAATAAATACACCTTGAACAGAACGTGAAAATAATATAGGTGTTTTTTAATGTTTGGGGTTTAAAAATGTGAGTTTTGAATCATAAACTTTTCTTAATCTTATAAAATTAAACGTCTCCAAATAAGTTCAGAAGAGAAATAAATGCTCTTGCAGATTACAATTGACTGTTGCTTTAGATATTGTCTAAAAGCTGGGGCATTGTGTATAGCCCTGCTACGAAGCCACTGCTAAGGAGTATATTCTGCTCTGAAAGGAAGGAAAACAATATTTAACGCCTAGAGGATGTCTTCTCTCCAAACGCCATGTCAAAACCATAGTTCAGGAACCTTCATGAAGGCCTGATAAAATAGTGATTGATTAAGTAGTGAACAAATGGAAATTTCATTTTTTTACAATTTATCTTTATATTTTAAACTTTTTATTCAGCAAACATTTGTAATTTGCTTTACTATGTGTAAAACACAAATCAGATCCTGGTCTAGAGAGTTTTGGTGTCCTATAAAAAAGAGAGTCTGTGTTCATAAATCACTGTCCTTTAACATCGAAAATAAAGTGGCATAAAAAGTTATATTAAAATACTTTACAGATTAAAAGAGAAATGAAATGATTTCCAGTTGGGAGTATAAAGGAAAGCTTTATTATAGAAGACAGCTGATTCTTGTAGGAGTGAGATTTAGACTTGTAGTGTCTTTATGGTCTGGTATTCGTAGTTTTAGAGATGAGACAGACTAATATTAGTGGCTGAAAGCAGCATTTTTATATATCCAAGAAACATTGGTTAAGTGCTCTGTGCCAGGCACTGTACTAGATGCACTTTCTATCCCAGGAGCCTCCAGTCCAGTGTACAGGTGTGGGACTGGGGAGAAGGTGGAAGGTGTGGACAAAGGCAGACTCTTGAACAACATGGGTTTGAACTGTGTGGGTCTACATATATGCAGATTTTTTAGATACATACAAAACAATATTGTAAGTGTATTTTCTGTTATGATTTTTCTTAACATTTTCTTTAGTTTATTGTAAAATACAGTATATAATGCATATGACAAACAAAATATATGTTAATCCACAGTTTGCGTTATAAGTAAGGCTTCCAGTGAAACTTAGACTATTAGTAGTTGGGGGAGTCAAAAGTTGTATGCAGGTTTTCCACTTTAGATTTTTCGAATGGCCAAGGAGTTGGCACTCCTAATCCCCCTCATGGTTGAAGGGTCAGCTAACTGTGTTCTGTTTAGGAAAAGGGGACGCTGTGCCCAAGCAGGAAAAGGAGAAAACTCAGATAGGAAGGCCACTACACTCATGTTTAAATTCAGTGTTTTAATTTAGTTAAGTTCAAAGAGCTTTGTGTATATCAAGTCTGCATGACACTTGAGACTGAGAGAGTCTTTCAAAATTTCTTTAAGTAAAAGTGGGTACTGAGAGATCTGAAACTTCTGATAATGTCTGCTACTGATATCAAGTCAAAATGACATTGTAAGTTCATATTTTGAGCCCCACTCTGCTTCAAACACATGGCAGTAACAATACACACACACACATACACACACACACACACACACACACACACACATACACACACACACGTTTTATAAAAAGAAATTAGAACAGCTTAGGCAGCCTATTCCCTTAAATTTTTAACATACTTAACCAAAGTATAAATTATTTATTTTCTCTACCATGTTCCCACCAAAAAACAATTATGCATCAGGTATCTTTTGCACTCCCACCTTCCTAGTAATTTTTGTCTAAAGCCTTATCTTTTCAATAAAAAAAGACACAGTTCTGGGGCACCTGGGTGGCTCAGTCGGTAAAGCGTCCGACTTCAGCTCACGATCTCGTGGTCCGTGAGTTCGAGCCCCGCGTCGGGCTCTGGGCTGATGGCTCAGAGCCTGGAGCCTGCTTCCGATTCTTTGTCTCCCTCTCTCTCTGCCCCTCCCCCGTTCATGCTCTGTCTCTCTCTGTCCCCAAAATAAATAAACGTTAAAAAAAATTAAAAAAAAAGACACAGTTCTTACGATATTTTTATCAAGTCAAGGATCCTGAACTTTCTCATCTTAAATCTATTTTTAGTTTCCTCTATTATTTTCATTCCATCTGGAGTATATTCACATCCTAATTGCTGATTTTATTGAATTCCTTTGTAAAAGCTCTCCTTGAGGGCTTTACACCTTTGCTTGCAAGGGAATCCTCTGGAAAGAAGCAGTAATAAAATGGGAAACAAACAAGAGATCATCAACAGAACCAAAGCTTGCCCTCTGAAAAGTAAACAAACTAGATTGTATTACATAATAAATAAGCAAGATTGATTAAGAAATAAGACAAGCTGCATGAATAAATAATATGAGTAGCAAAAAAAAAAGAAAAAAACAAACAAGTAGTGTAACCATAGATACAGTGGAGACATAAAAGAAAATTTGATACTGTTCTGATCACATTTAAAATTTTACGAGATGGATAATTTTCTAGAAAAATGTAAGTAATTAAGCATGCTTGAAAAAATGAACCAGTAAGCATTGTAGAAAATTTTTAATAGAAAACCATAGATATAAATGGATTTATGAACAATAGATAGTTCACATATAATACAAACTGTATCAGACAATAGGAAAATAAGAAAAGCTGCCCAACTCACAGAGACTAATACAATATTAACACCAAAATCAGATAAAAAAAGAAAAGAAAATATAAATTTAATTCAACAGAATGTTAAAAATACACTGTAGTATTTTTTTAAAAATCCTTTTTTTCTGGGAAAGTGACAGTTGGCCAACATCCTAAAAATATCTCAGTGTAATTCACTACACTGATTAACAACAACAAAAAAATCACATGGTCATCTCAAGGGAAACAGAAAAAAAAATCCAAATTTTAGCATTATTTGTAATAAAATTCTTTTTGAACTAAGGATCAAATAAAACCCCCTTAATCTATTGAACATATCCACCAAAACCATATATCAAACACCTTACTTATGGATGAAATGTTAAAAAGTATTTCCGTTAAAGACAGGCATCCACTAAGATATTCAGTGACACAGCTAGCATTTAAATTTGTTACTGGAGGTCCCACCCATAAAAATATAAGAAAAATAAACTGTAGAAGGATTGGAAAAGAAGAAAAAAAATAATTGTTCATATTTGAATATCATATTATATAAAAACTTGAAAGAGAATTTACAGCTAAGTGTTTAAACAAAGAGCATTTAACAGGTTTTTTTGATATAATATCAATAGGCAAAAATTGAAAGTATTTATATAGTATCAGTCATAACAAAACAGAATGTAATAGGAGGAAAAAAGGTACCATTCACCACAGAGACTACAAGGAATCTACATTGTACAAGTATGTGTCAAAGGCCTATAACAACAGCCACAAAATTTATCATATATGAAGGAAAGATCTAGAAGATTGGATGAAAGGGAAAGAATCATAATGTATGTGAATGGCAAAAGTTAAAATAATAAAGAAGCTCATTCTCCCCAGATTAATCAATTCAGTAACATTTTAATCAAAACCCTAAGAGGGTGCAAGAATTGCCATGACATTATGCAGGAGTATTTTACTACACTTAAAATAAATGAACTAGTATGCCCATATCAACATTGATACATCTCAACCAATCTCACATGAAAAAGCAAGTTGCAGAATAAATTACTATATGATTGCGTTCATGTAAAATTTTAATATGTATATACATTAAAAACATGAAAACAAAGATCTTAAAGCAGCTGTGGGACATTGATTACCTCCAGTGAGAGAGGGAAAAAATGGGCTTAAAAATGACAAAAATGAATCTTCCACTGCATTTGCATTTTTTCACAAAGAGAGATCTGTTGAAAGAATGGCAAATGTTAACAATGGTTAATCTGGGTGTGTGGCTGATGGTACATGGCACTTTTATTTTTTGTATATTCTGTAATTTTTAATTGAGGTATAGTTGATGTACAGTGTTATATTAGTTTCAGGTGCGCAAAATAGTGATTTGACAATTTCTATACATTACATGGTTCTCACCATGGTAAGTGTGGTCACCATCTGTCATCATACAAAGTTATTACGATATTATTGACTATATTCCCTATGCTGTACTTTTCATCCTTGTTACTTATTTTATAACTGGAAGTTTGTACCTCTTAATCCTCTTCACCTGTAATTATTTTCTGTAATAATTATTGCAGTAGTTATGAATTTTAGACTCAAGTGTGCCCCATTTTCTTTTTGAGTTTAAGTGGTTGGGATGAAGGGGCAGTGAATAGAGTGGGTTGTATGTCATAACTTCATCCTTTCTCCTATGGTGGCTGCTGGTTTCATCCTGTAACATTCAAGCACAGTCAATATGGAAGTTCGAATTTAGGTGAAAGCAGAAATCCTGTCAGGGGCTACTTCCTTCTATAGAGACAAAGCCTGATCATTTCACTATTCATCAGAGATTTTGGAGTATGTGCCTTATGTGTCTTTTTCTGTATGGAACTCATTACCTTGCTGTCTATATCACATGATGAAAGTTGCAAGCTGGCATTATCACTAAGACCCATGGAAGCTCTATGTATGATGATTTTTTTTTTTTTACTTTAGGGCATTTTTTTCATCCTCTTTTCTCCTTGAACCTTAATTTCAGTTTCCCCTCATTTTCCCTATTGCTTCATTTGTCACTTTTCTCCTTCTTTGTCTAAGTATGAAAAGTAAATCTGGCTTATGGCACAAACTTCCAAGCCCCTGGTTAATTCTCATGTGACTACTTAGTACAGACCAATGGAGTCAAGAGCTCCATATATTTCAGAGAACGTTCCCTGAAACCAAGAATTTGTGAGGATATAAGAGGCTCTTTTTGGAAAGCTTCTTATTACATCAACATTGTAGATCAAATCTTCATCAATCCTCCATTATATCTACTCTATACCATGAAAGTCTGGTAAGGAATTGGTCACCCATGAAATGGCTTTAACAACTGCTCTCCAAACCAGTGAAATAGATTTCTTTTTAGGGCTAGATGGAACACTCATTATGTTTTTTTATTGTAAAGTGCCTTGAAGAGCCATATGTTTGATAAGTATAATGCCAAATAGGATGGGCTAGACATCTGGTAATGGAACCAGTCACTTGGGTAAGGAATGGCCCCAGTGGATGGCACACCCTTTTGATTTCAATGAACCTTGAAGTTATCTATTACTGCTTAGAGAATAACTCCAAAAGGTAGATATCCAATGGAGACAGAAAGGTTCTTTAAAGACTCCATAAGTTTAGGGTGCTTAGGTGGCTCAGTCAGTTGAGTGTCTGACTCTTGATTTTGGCTCAGGTCATTGGAGGTTTGAGCCCCGTGTCAGGTTCCACACTGGCAGTGTGGAGCATGCCTGGGATTCTCTCTCTCTCTCCGTCTCTTTCTCAAAAAATAAATAGAGATGTCTGGGTGACTCCGTTGGTTAAGCATCTGACTTCAGCTCAGGTCATGATCTCACAATCTGTGAGTTTGAGCCCTGCGTCAGGCTCTATGCTGACAGCTCAGAGCCTAGAGACTGCTTCGGATTCTGTGTCTCCCTCTCTCTGACCCTCCCCTATTCATGCTCTGTCTCTCTCTGTCTCAAAAACAAATATTTAAAAAACATAAAAATAAATAAATAAACTTAAAACAAAAGAATATTTTAAAATTCCATAAGTTTATAATTAATGTTATAGAGTAGCATGGAAGCATAATGAAGTGTAGAGTTTATTTTAAAAGCACAAATTATTTTTATGGCTTTAGAAATGATTTTATTAGTATATATATAATCATTAAGGTTCTCAAGGGTCGACTAAATTATTATGTTATACTTTACTACATTTTGTGGGGGAAAAGATGTGCTATAGAGATATTCACAACTTTGGGGATTTATGAAGGTCCAGGTTCTGATGTTTCATCGTTATATACTTTAGAATAAATTGCTAATACACCAGTGAAGTTGAAAAAAACATTTAAGTAGTCAAGAGTCTTAAGGCTTTGTTTTGTGTTTTGTACAAGTTTAAGATTTGAGTAAGAAAAATAAGAGCCTTGTTCTTGACCTGGCTTTGAGATGTCTTGGAACAATTAGCAAATTTCTTTAGAGACTAAAAATAAGTTGGTATTTTCATAATTTTATATTAAAAATAGAAATTTTTTCATTATTGAGGAATACCATTTATCTGTTATCTTGTAAAACAAGAACTAGACTGGTTGACAACAAACGCTGTTTATCACTATCTCATTCTAGGTTTTGAGGTATTCTTAGAACCTCACCATACCTCAGCTTCTCTAAAAAATTGGGAAAAACTTATTAATTACTGAAACACATCTCTTTGCAGAAAAGGTGTGAAAACAATGTAGAGTGGTGGCATGTCAATTAATGCAAAATTCATAACTCTACTCCAGATGTTGGATGTCATTTATTTCAGTAGCTGTAACTCTTTTTAATGGCAAAGGCACAGAATGGCGGTCCTTAAAATCTCCACTGTCACCCTTCTGAGAAAGTCATCCTTCTAAGAAAGCACATACAGGTGTCTTTTCCACAGGATTGGTTATGGATCACAGTTTTGGTAGAATCAGCAAGATATTGCACTTATTCCAGAAATCTACAGCTGGCTTTGTTGTTAACTGGGCATTTCTGTTGTTGTGATTCCTAATTAGGTTAGATACTTCCCTTTGTTCCTTTTGATTTAAGAAATTACAAGGTGAGACATGTCTTCCATTAACTCCTGAAATGCATGTGTGAATATCAAATGCCTTTTTTGTGATGGGCTCCTAAAGGATCACATAGGGAAACTGTATACTTATCATGGGGATTTATTCTGGTGCTGAAAACAAGATAGAAAATTATACCATAAAAAGAAGCATAATTCAATGAATTTTTATGATCTGCAGAGATGGGCAAATTGCATTGCAAATGATAAATGAGTTTTCAGCATCAAGATCTACAAATAAATCATCATAAGTAGATATTTTGATGTATTAATATAAGTAGGAAGCAGCCCCATGGGATGTGGGTGTTATTTTCAGTGGTTGTCCTGGTAAGAGACAGATAACTTATTTATGTGTTGTGTTATTTTGTTCCCTAGAAGTGACTACTCTAGATTTTTTAGGGAAGAGTTTACTCCCTCAGAAAGAAGTTTCCTTGCCCGTGGAAGTAGGATGGGATACTAATGGATTAGCCCAATACCAACACATAGTTCAAAGCTGATACAATTCAACAGAGCATTTGGGAGGACTCTTTTCTCTGCCTTTTCCTTTAAAGAAAGTTCTTGCATCTAAATGTTCCCACTTCCCCTATGAGTAAACTCTGGGTGTCTTATTTTCTACTGAGTTGCAAACTTCCACGTCAAAACCCTCTGTCTTCAGCTTTTCCTACTCAAATATCATGGAAAGAGTAATGAGCATTCACGTGTATTTCCTTTATCAACTCCTATCCAAAACTGTGGCCTAGAAAGTATTAAACAGGAGGGGCTCCTGGTTGGCTCAGTTGGTTAAATGTCCAACTCTTGATTTTGGCTCAGGTCCTGATTGTGAGATCAAGCCCTGCTTCGGGCTCTGCACCGGGCATGGAGCCCACTTGGGATTCTGTCTCTTTCTCATTCTGCCTCTCTCTCTCTCTCTCTCTCTCTCTCTCTCTCTCTCTCTCAAGTAAATAAGTAAGTAAATAAATAAATAAATAAATAAATAAATATTAAACAGGAAAAAAAATAAGTTTCATCCCCTCATTAACAGATACTGACTGCTTATAGGTCAAGAACCATGCAAGGAGCCTGGGAAGCTCCTGCCTTCAAGGAGCGTTCCATGAAGTGAGAGGAAAAAAAAAAATCTAAACTGCCTATTATTAATAGTAATAGTATTAAAGTATTACTCATATTAATAGTACTACTCTTAGTAATAGTACTATTAGTAATAGTATTAACCGGATATTATTGTTAGTGTAGTGTGGTGTGTGCTTTGTAGGGAGAGAACGAGGCATGTAAACTGGAGGGCATCCTGGGGGCCAAGGACGGGGGGTCATGAGGAGATGATGCCCCAGCTGAATCTTTAAATATATAAAGAAAAAAAAAGATATAAAGGGCAGGGAAGGATATTCCTTCAAGGGGAATGGCACATGTTATGGCCCACTGGTTAAAGGGAGCACATGCAGGGATCTAAAAAGAGATAAGTCTGTCGAATGGTCCAAAATGCAACTTCAGGAGCAAAGTGGAAGTAGCTTGGCATCTAGAAAGAGCAAAAGACTTGGGAGACAGAAAACCTCATTCTTTCCCCAAACTCCTTTTCCTTAGTTTTGAAAGTAGGATAGTCCTACATCTTCTAGCTGTTCTGACATAGGGAAGGCAGGTAGCAAGAGGTCAGGGTTGTAGCCAAACATGGAGTTCCCATTCCACCTTCAGAACCTGACATTTGTGAGCCTTTCCTACACATCTCAATCTCAGTGTTCTCATATGTTAAGCATGATAATACGGTGATGATGTCCACATGAGAGAATGTGGGCGTGTCTGGAGAGTGCAGGATACAGCAAAGGTTCTTAATGCATATTTGTTGCCTTTCCTTTTCTTTCCTTAATTTCTAAGATGGAGGACTTGATTCCTGCCCCCCCCCCCTCCATAATTGCATCTTAAGGATCAAATAAAATAATCATGCCTGGAAAATAAACAATAAATGAACTTAGATATATTGTAGTTTCATTATCTATGTGTGGGAATAAATGTAGAGCACCCCTGAAGTCTCACCATTTGTGTAGATATCGGGCCTTTGCTACTTTTCTGCTCTGTGACCCCAAATGGGTCACTCCTCTGCAGTTGCATCTCCTGTATGTGGTCTCAAAAGTGCTGGTCTTTTTTATGGCCCCAAGTGAATCCTTAGGCCTGTTTTACCTGCCCACTGGCCTCTCCTCTCTCCCTAATATCATTGCTTCTTTTTGCTCTCACATACCTTACCTCTGCAATAGGTCCGCCTCTATGGTAAATATGTCTCCAGAAGCTTCATATTTTTAATTCAAATGGCATGACAGCCTCAGAAGCACATGCTTCCTTTAATACATAGGGTCTTGCCCACATATTCAGCTCTGAGCTTCCACAGCCCCTGTGACTTGTCACACCGTATGCAGAGACCATCTCCCCAGCCTCTCTTTACCCCCTTGATCAGGTTTCAGGTAAAACCAGAATCACTCCTACAGTGGCTATCAGGTTATATGTCTTGAGCTCTTCTTGACCCTTCTGTTTTTCTTTGATCTGGAAACCAAGCCAGTAGCCTGGGACTTCCAGGTACCTCTTATCCCCAGGAAAACCCAACTAACCCCACTGATTGAAGCCCAGGGTCTTCCAGTAAATGACTTGGCTTCTCTTTTTTTGTGTCTTGCATGAGGATGCATGCCATCTCCCAAACGCTTTTATCATAGAAAGATGTCAGGAACGGAAGCTGAAAATCTGTTGCTGGATAGTTTGGGGAGGATATATATGCAACCCTAATATAGCTGGGCTGCCTCATGGCCTATTTCCATACAGCATAATAGCCTAAAATAATCTACAACTCCATCTTCAAAAAGTAATATAAATCTTTCTTAGTCTCTTTTAAAAAATGGCAGGAGATCACATGTCATGACAGATAGCAAGTTCCTCCAGAAAACCCCTCTCCCCTGCAGTCACTGTGCTGTACTTGCCTATAGGGGGAGGGGCAGTGGAGCTGCTATGGCAGAGAGGACATCTGGCCTCTCATTATTTTTATTCGCTGCACTGGAAAACACAAAACATGGCTCTCTTCTGCCTCTTTCCCCTCCTCCTTCTGTCTTCTAGGATCTGCTCATTCTCTAGGCAAATCTTCCTTTTTTTTTTTTTTTTTTTTTTTTTTTAGAGTAAATCAGTGTAGCCTTTTGGGTTCTTTCACTTCCGTGTCTCAAGGCCAAATAAGCAACATGAGCAAGACCATGGGTTGGCAAACTTTCTGTGTAAAAAGCTGGATAGTAAATGTTTCAGGGCTTGTGAACTACATAGGTCTTTGTTGTTTGTACTTCTTTGTTTGTTTGTTGCAACCCATGAAACTCTAAAAATCATTCTTATGGGCCATATGGAAACAGCCCTCATGCTGCATTTGGGCCAGAAGATACAGTTTTGTAATCCTTGGTATCAGCAATAAAAGCACCAGTTCTGCTTAGACTGAGTAAGAAGGTCTTAGAACATGTCAGGTATAATACAAGAAGCTTTCTTATATTCCCTTGTCCAGTCCTTGGGGCAACGTTATGAGATGTACTGTACAGATCCACTATTGAGAAGCTGGTGATGGGGGTGCCCTCCCCAGCCCCTCTCAGGCCCTGGCTCATCAACCATCCAGCTTTTGGTCCCCACTCACCATTTCCCTCTGTATGATGTAAAGCAGATAACTTAACCCCTTAATCTTTAAACTTCATTTTCATAATCTGTAAAAAAGATAGTATTATTGCTTATTATAGAGTTTAGGGTTTTTTTTTTCTTAGTAAGGATGAAGTAAGCTAATATGTAGCCATTGTCTGATGTGCCATAGAATCACATATGTTCCATATTCATCAGCTTTATCACCATTGTTTCAGTGGATCGAGTTATTGGCCCACTGTGTTCTATCACTTGCTGTTGGTCCTTGTAAGCCCTTGCTAGCCATATGACCTTGATCAAGGCATTTATATACTTTGCTTATATACTCTTTTTTCTTACTAAGTAAAGTGGGTGATAATAGCATTCCAAGATTATCCTGAGGGTTCACTGAGGAGAGCCAGTAAAAATCAAATAAACATACAAACTTAAGAAATAATAACCACTTATTCACTGCTTTGTGCCTCGCTTCATCCTGAGGTCTCCACTTCTGTTATCAGTGTTTCCCACAGCATCTCCATAAGGCAGGCATTTTGACAAGTGGGCAGTAGTGTGAAAGCACTTGAAAGAAGCGAGGTGCTACACAAGTGTGAATTTATTGCCTTCACTGAACCTACATGAAAGGAGGCTCAACAACCTCAGATCTTGCTCTCGACCTTCATCTTCTCATGCACTTCTTCATGCAGGTGGCTCCAGGCTTGAGTGCTCCCTTGAAACATTGTTCCCATCATGAAGTCCAAGACCCGGGGCCTAGTGGTGACTCTTATCTTCACAAGAACATCTTTTCATTTACCTTGTGATTGTCCATATGCAAATTACCTATTTTGTGATTTGTCTGTCAACAAAAAGAAAATCCCCTTAGCATATTTTTGGTCAGGGGACTAATTCACTGATACAAAAGAGGAAGTGATTTCCTAGGATTGCACGGGTCAGAGTTTGATAAGAAAAACAGATCTAACTGACACTCTGGAGAGTAAGAGATTCTTATAGGGATTGGACCTTGCACACTCGTGGGGCTAGGTGAGCAGACCACGTGAGGCTGCTGCTTCTCTGGAGCCTGAAAGTCCGCACGGAAAGCCATGAGGAAGGAAAGATGGATGTGAAGAGAGGGAAGCAAGGACAAAGTGGACAGGCTGGAACTCATTAGGACAGCCTGAACACACACTGCTCTCTCACATCCCCCAAACCTTCAACTTTGGTGATGGACTCATCTGTCTGCAGGAAAAGCCAGCATCCTTTCTTCACAGTGCTAACCACACACACAGTGTCCAGGAGAAACAGAATTTGCTGAATACTGACCAGCTACATGGGCAAGAAGCATTTCCAACATTTTCAGGAAGTATAGGGTGATCCACAACTTGAACTCTGTTTTCCCTAATTCTTTGCCCAGAGATTTTCACACAATGCTCTTCTGCCCCTGAATTTTCTCCTCTACAAACTGGAAATAGTAATGCCTTCCTCATAAAGTGACTGCCCGAGATAGTGTTTATAAAGCACCCCCCAAAATGCTTGACCTTCTAAAAAGTACTAGCTTCTTTTCCTTGATATCTCCTTAGGGACCAAGAAAATATAGTTAATAAGAAAGGTAAATCTTTTGAGAGGGAGAAAAATATATATATTGTATTCCTCAAGACAACTATGATTGATTTAGAACCAACCATTATTTTGGATTATCCACTCCACCGATTCCCATTACTAGTAGGGGTAATGGACAGTCAGTGACAATTTCACCAGACCAATTTAGAATCTGGCTTTAGCTCCAGTTTATGTGGAGTGGAAGAAATGTGCTGTTCCATTTGGAAGAGAGAAGAATGGGGAGGAGGGACTCATTTGATTACTCTCAGCTCATGGCCTACCTGACACCACTGGGTGATTACCAAGAATTATTCTGTGACCAAAATAAGTTGATTAAAACCAGAGTCCTGCCGATGAAGTGAAATTAAACCACACAGTGTGATCTTAATACTAGGCTCTTTCCCTGTGGTGTGTTGCATAATAGAAACCAATTGAAAAAATATATATCAGTACAAATAAATATAAATAAATTGATGCACTGTGCAAAAAGTTGGCCCAGGGGAGCCCAGAATGAAAGGAGATACTGTTAAAGTTGTGAGTGGTACATTTTAATTGATAAAAAGAAAATGGGAAGGAAGAGAAATACATCAAAGGAAGATGAGATGGTGCTGTAATTTTATGTTGGTATTTTATGGGATAAGGAATTCCCAGGGACAGGTACTTAAAATAAAGTAAAGCTAAATTTATCCTTGGCTGACTCACTACATGAAGGATTGCAGGAGAGCAAATATTTGTATCCCATCCTTTTCTAGATGCTCCTTCTCCCGTCTCTAAAATATCTGTAGCACCTGCAGTCTGTACATGTAATTTGAGTACAAAATTATTTCACTGCTTTTATTGTTCCTTCATTCTCTCACCTGGTATGTCTTTATAGTTCTTGTTCCCCAGGATGTACCAGTCTAGAATGGGTGAACAAAACACATGACCGGCCATGGCTTCTGTAAAGAATGTATGCTTTCACTTGGGTCCTGACCCAAAGAAACAGCTGAGTCTCCCAATGCCTTCTTTGTCTTTCTTCACCAGTCTAGGTGACCAGGGTGATTGACCCATCTTTTACCTTGGCAGACATTACCGTTAACATGCCGCTCTTCAGTTTGCCATTTGGTGGTCTTAATGCCCAGATTCTTCTGTCCCTGTGGTTCTCAATGAGAAGGTGACCTTGGGGTTGCCATTGGAGGCTGACATTGTTACCATACCTTATATTGATTCCTTTCTGTTACCCCAAGTGCTTCTCTCACAGGGAATGAGGTGAGGTATTTCTTCAGTGGTGTCAATTTTGTTTGGGGATCCCTAAAATATTGCCCTATTCTTTTAGTTTCTTGGAGCATGCTATTTTAAATATGACAGAGTTTCTCCCAGGTTGAGTCAGATAATACTTAGTTGCTCCCACATTATGTTTCATCTCACAAGATTTCTTCCTTGCCAAAAATCAACATGTTTCACGGAAGAAGCCTGGGCAACTTGACTTTTTTCTACGTCAGGATGTATTTTCTGTCCTGAGAGAGTTTGACTGCAAATTTCAAAGTTCTTCTTTTGCCCTTCTTCTTCTCAGCACCTCCTTGGGGTCTTCATGTACACAAAAGTATTGGAAATCACTTAGCTACCCTGATATGTATAGATCTTCATCAATAATTGATTTCTCCAGCAATTAGACTGTAACTCTGTCATCTACTTTTTTTTTTCTGCTTTCATGCCATTTGGCATAATACAATGTGGAAGAATTGTCATTCAACACATATTTATTGAGGCTCACTTTGTGCCTAGTAGGCTAGTGCTGGGTAGGTATGGATGAATAAAACAAAAGTGTTCCCTATCACTATAGACTTTACAAATTTGTGCAGGAAAAGAGAAAATCAAACAATAAAATATAACAATAAATTGAGGTAAGTGATGTAAATGAAAAGAATCTTTGTCATGATTCTGTAAGAGAGATGATAGCACGGACTAACCTGGGAAGAATATCTAGAAATGTTTCTTAAAGAGCCTGAATATGAGCCAAAATTTGAAGGATAAGCCAAAATACAGAGTGGTTGGAAGTTAGGAAGGTTAGAGTATAATTCAGTCTCTGTCACCTTGATGCTCTGAAACCCCAGGATGGCTATGAGGAAGGTAGATAATTTGAGAGTTATAATAACATCTTTTAATCCGTAGAAAATAGTTAAGCACATTATAGCAGCTCTCTTGGTGACATTTTTACCACATGTGAATGTTGTGTGCTTGGCTGAAATGTGGTCCTCAGCTGTTATTTAAAAGTCAAGTTTTTGCCTTTATATGGAGTGGCCTGAGGTTGTTGGGTGAGTGGCCATCTGGCAGCCTTCGCAAGCTGGGTACTGAAAAGGCCAAGTGGGAATGGATCTGCTAGATAAGAATTTTCCCACGAAGATGGGCTCAGAAAGAAAGGTATGCCAAGCAGAGAAAAGGGCATGCTCAAAGCCATAGATAGTGGAAAGAACATGGCATGTGGAGAGAATTAGGAAAATTTTGGTGTCACCTGGAGAACGACGTGGGCTCTGAGGCTGAAGAAGTATGTGAGGGTCCGGATTGTGAAAAGTTACATGGGCCATGTGGAAGAAATTGAACTTCTTAATCTTATGAACAAGTCAGAGCCCATGGCAATTTTTTTTTTAATTTCTTGAAATTTCATTTTAACTCCACAAAATAGTGAGTCTGAAAAGGAAGAAAATGAAACATAAAAGAACGGAAAATGGATTGTTCACATTTTTATTCAATTATTTAGCTAGCTCCTTGAGTTAAGCAATGATTCCATAAAAATGGCGAACTCTTTGTTAATTTCCACAAGGCATTAAAAAGTTCCCGTGACTCTTGCCTGAGCAAAAATTCTAGCCTCTTGGGAAGAGCTCCTAATGTATAGCTGTTTAGCATCATGTTATAATGGCTTCACATTAGCCACGATGGTCTCTCTAGTTTCTATTAGTAGTATTATGACTGCTCCTACTACTATTACTGAGGTGTAGCTGACACACAATGTTACCTTAGTTTTAGACGTACAGCGTAGTGATTCCACAACTCTGTGCTCACAAGTGCAGCTACCATCTGTCACCATGCAACGCTATTACAACGCCGTTGGCTGTATTCCCTATGCGGTGCCTTTTATTCCCATGATTTCTTCGTTCCATAACTAGAAGCCTGTCCCTCCTCTTCATCTGTTTTGCCCACCCTCCACACACCTCCCCCAGTGGCAATTTTTGAATCCGTGCTGCTTAACATTAAATAATACACAAGTTTTGGAGGAAAGACCGGAGTGGCAAAGAGGTTATTGTAGAGTCACTCAGGCAAGAGATGTGGGGGGCCCAGTTCACTGGCAGTGAGAAGAGATGTCAGGGATACTTCTGAAGTAGAAATCCCCATTTGATGAGAAGAGAGAAGAGAGGAGATGGGTGTGACATTGAAGCATCGGGGAAACGGTGGATGATGATACCATGAAAAGGAGATGTGGGAGAGTCACCTTTCTCCCGTTGGACTGATCCTCCCTCTTCCGTACTTTTCTAGCACAGACCTTCTCTGCAGTGAACATCTGCTTACCTGTTTGCCTCTCTTGGTGGACTGGGAGCTCCTCAAGGGCAAAAATGCTTTATTTATCACTGAATCCCCAGCACAGCTGGCAAAGGCATATTTGAGCAGTTCAGTAAATAGTAACTATGATTATTATTTGGCTTTCAATGGTTGTGTTTTTGACATGCTTTTGACAGTGTAATGGTGAGTTCTGAAGGCTCCAGAGAGAAGGATGGGCAGTTGATTGAGAGAAATGGCTTTGACTCTTTAGGTGAATTTCTTTCAAGGAGAAGAAAAGTGACAGCTCCTAAGGGAAGGAGAAACGTAATATGTGAGGGGATACAATGGCTGACCTAGTTTGGCTCGACTGCTGAAAGGCAGCCATGGGAAAGGTTTGAAAGCAAGAATAACACAGGAAATGAGTTCTGAAAATCCAGCCATCTCAGTTGGGTCATCCTTAGCCTTGGATAGACAGAGAACCTTTGCATAAAGAACACATAACTTTCTTAGGTATTACAGAAACTTTGGAATTAACCTCAGCTATACTTTTCTCCATTTACATCCTTTTTTTGTTAGACCCATTTCCCTTAGTTAGGGAAAGCCACTGAATGTAAGGCTTGGATATAACTTTAATGAAAATGTTAATTTGGCCTGCTGAGGGTTTTTACATTTTTTTAATGGTTGAACAATGTCTTCTAATGATCAGACTTCAATTATTTGGTTAAACAATTATTTGCATAAGTTTTTTTTTTTTTTTGGAAGCAATGCTAAGGCACATAAACAGAATTCTTAGTTGAAAATTCAGCATTTGTGTTTCAGGCATTTTATTTCCTGAATATTTTTACTTATTTGCAATAAGTGAAGCACAGCATAAAAGCAATTAACAATTTTAATTAAGGAATGATGTTTTTCTAATAATCCAAATGCTGAGTGTTGAGCTTTATTTTCTTCTCTTGGTTGCTTTGTTTATATTAAGTATTTTATGAACTTGAGATTTGAGAGGTAAAATGCATTACATGTTTTTACTCTTGTAAGTTAGCTTTGTGTATCAGCCATGATCTTGACATATTATCAGCTTTATTCCTTTTTTTAAAAAAATGTGACTGTGCCTATTTGTTTATTTCTGGGTTGCCATTCAATTCCATTTAAGCATCTTCTGTTAGGTCTAATATTGTACACACCATGAAAAGATAAGTTATTCTATGTCTTAGAATTTTAGAGTTGGAGGATGTAGGTGGGTAAGGAATAACAAGGGACCTCAGAACTGAGCTATATGAGAGATAAGATTGTGCTCTCCAACTTGAACTATCAAATCAACTCTTGGAACAGTAGACATAGGCAATCATCTTAAGGAGAATGAATGCCCCATAAAGTAGTGGAGACTTTATTGAGGCATCAGTAGTTGTAGATAATACATACTTACTGAGTCTTATAGGAAAGGCAAAGAATGGTAAGTAATGAAAGTTTAGATGAAAAGAAAGGCCAGGAGCTGAACATTGGCACTGACTCTTTAACAGGAGTTCCTGTCCCAGCCTCTGTGAAAAGAGTTCCCCTTGATGGACAGACCCTCCCATGGAGATGGATGCATTCAGAGAGGTGCTTTCAGCATCTGATGTCATGAAAGATTAAAATCATTCAATTCCCTTTGCTTTGAGTTTATGCTTAAGTAAGCTTTGATTAAAATATAGCTTTCCCTATAGTTTTTCCTGTAAGAAGAAAATTTCAAGGTAGGCTGACAAGAACATTCATTATAGATTAAGAACTTTATATATATACCTCAGTCTCTTATAAATCTAGTCTGCATAAATCAGGTACTCAAGCCCAGCACTGATAAGAGGGTTTCCGGACTTGCAGAATGAGAAGCCAGACCCTGATTTATAGTGAATTCTCCAAGGTAGTCTACGAGCCACCTCTTAGGAAGATAGACCAACCTCATTCTCCACTATTGGGCGAATTTTTGCAGACCTTCAGTAGGATCTGTCCTTGCCAAACTCTGCATATTACAGTGGAAGAAATGAAAGCCCAGAAAATGCAAGTGACTTGACAAAAGTCACATGCAAATTTGGCTTCTTGCCAGGTATCTGTTCCTTCCATTACATAATATGGCCTCATAATACACCATAATCTTTGGAGAACTGAGGAAATAATTCAACACATTTTATCTAACTCTTAGGGGGTGAACAAAACCTTATTTGTTAGTCTAATCCCTACTCTGGTACCTCAGTGAATGATGCATCTACATGCCATTTAGTTCACCCTGTATTCCTTCTCTTCTTTCTGGTGGAGTCAGGATCTGGAAAATTCTACTCCATCTTTGGAGACTCACCCTGTTTCTTACTTCCAGTTTCAAAAGCCTTCCAATACCTCTAGACCAATCCAGTAGGATTAGTTATCCTTCTTCTGCCCCATTCATATCTCTAGTGTGTACTTCTCACATGCTGTTAAATTGCTACATACCTATATTATTGCCTGATAAGATGCCAACTTGTCTACGAGAGTAACCACAGTTTGTTCATCTCTGCATACTCGCGCCCATCACAGCATCTGTCACTTAGTAATATCATAGTAAAGGAAGAGATGGATTGGAAGAAAGAGGGAAAGGAGGGAGGGCAGGAGAAAGGGAAGACACTCAAGTGCATCTTTCACCGGGAGAGGCTTCCGTTTTCTCAACAGCAGCTATTGAGATCACACGAGAAAGGGAAGGTGCAGAAAATGTAGGCAGAACTGCGTCTCAAAAGGACTTTAATTTTCAAGGCTGATTTGGAAGACCCTAAGTTATTTTCTCTTCCAGTTACCTTATGCAATATGAATACAATTATAAATTATTAGAATTTTCCTTCACATTCCACAGTGGATTTAAATAATAATATCCTTTGAATACTGGAGGCACGGGGGAGGATTTTTGCTCGTGGTTACACAGAGGCTAATAAATAACTCTCTTTTTGCCAAAGTGACCTCATGTCAAAGCTGAAGGGTAGTCGGTTCCAGTGGTAACTGAGATGCTGCATCAGTTGAACAGATGGAAAAGAATCAAAGTGTATGCTTGAGAAGAGGTCCTTATGACATTCAGTGTCAGAGACAACAGTGGATGTTAATCCAGCAGACCTAATTCTATAGTGGGGAGTGAAATATTATTTAATCAGCAGTGCTTCATACATAATTCAATTAACTGCCTTCACTCATCAGTATTAACGAGAACAGGAGCCTGGATTAATGTGCAAGAGCCTCATGAAGGAGCTCCCAGCCTACCTAAACGCTGCCAAAACTTAATAAAGTCCTGCCAATCAAATTCTGGTATCTGGACCCAGTGCATCAGTGCACTGATATTACAAATTATCCCAAGCACTTCTCATTGTTTCCTAATTCTTTAATTATGCTGATCTCTGCACTAAAATGTTTAATTAGTGTATGGGGGAAAACGAGTAAGATTGCCTGCCGCTTCCTTGACTATTGGTGTTTAGTGTCGAGTAAACAAAATCGAATTTTATTGCAAATAATTTAAAATGGCAAGTTCTGCTTTTTTTTTCTGTCTGTAAATCTCAGTAATTGAATAGGAGACAGAAGTGGGGTTTTAACAAACTAAAACGCTGCTTTTATCTTGAGAGGATATTGAGGATGCCAGGATACTGGGTGCACATCTGTCCGTTACCTGGCCATCTTTTAGTTCAGCTTCTGAACTTTAGAAACCTTAATTTTGTCCCATTCTCCTCTGAGTCAGGGACTCGAGAAGAATAAGGGATACAAACAAATGAGTAACCAGGGCCATTTGAAAGAACTAAGAGATTATTGTTACTCTGGATGTTTTCAAGATGAGTGAATGAATTCCGGTCTGCATATAATGGTCAATTTTCGGATTTAGACACTTGGTAAAGGACCGTGCCTAAAGTGTTTTAAGATAATGCCTAAAATTAGAGAATGAACGGCAGTCAGTCCAGCCTTTATAACACTTGTTTAATTTATAAATTTTGTGTGTTGGCTATGTATTGGGAACCGGGCTATGCTGTAGGTATATAGAGGGGAAAGACAGTTCCAAATCTAAAAAAAAAAAAAAAAAAAAAAAGCATAACTCTACTGGAAGAGACAGATAAACATGCAGAGAAAAGTAATGGTGACAATAATGATGGGGAGGGCAATGATGGTGATGGTGCTGATAGATCCAACTATTGAGCAGTTAGCTCATTATCGGCCACATTATATGTTTTATTTTACTTAATCCTCATAAGCCTGTAAGACAGATATTGTAACTCCATTTTTACAGGAAGTAAAAATGAAACTTACAGACATAACAAGACAGCAGTTGCCTCAGAGGGAGGAGGAAGAGAACAGGGTTGAAAAGTTTATGACTGTATCTGAAGCATTTACAGATCTCTACAAACCAGAACTTGAATAATATGACAAAAGGTCAACGTTAATGAAATCTGAGTGGTAGAGACATGGAGGTTTTCCTTCCCTGTGTGTTTGAAATGTTTTGTAATAATAACACCCGCTTCGCAAAGAAGTGAGGGAAGGTCTGTGATGGAGGATCCCGGGGTAGGACCAGAGGGTAGAGCTGGAGTAGTGACCAAACTGTGGGGTTCATGGATAGTTTTCCAAAGACATTGGGGGTGCCTGTTATCAATAAAAAAGCCTTTATCAAGCACCTGTTTGTTCCTGGCATTGTATTAGATACCCGAGAAGGAAAGTGATATGACCCAGACCCTATCTGTTCACAATATAGTGCTGATGAGTAAGTAAGTAGAGTGTTTGCATACGAATACTATTTAGCACAGAATGCATCTGAAGGGTAAATGCATCTTGGATGGGGGTGCCATGGAAGTGTGTGGTTGGCCATTGAGAGGTCTAAAATACTGACACGACCAAAGCCTCAAAACTCCATAGTTAAGTAAGAAAGGATCACAGCAGAATGATAATGTGATCTTATTCACCGGATGCCAGGCTCTGGCTTGTGTGTTTTTGTATCTTTTATTTTCAGCTATTGTGTTAGAAACTCTAGGCAGTTAATACCACATTACAATAAGTGAAACATGAGGTTCATAGTAAACTTGTCATCCAAGTTTGCACATTTAAGAAAAGTAAGGTGCAAAGAGTCTGGGTAACGTGCCCAAGAGCACACAGCTTTTGAGTGGTAGAAGGTATATCACACGATAGCCGTCTCTACACCTGCTCAGAAAGGAACAGACTCCTCTCTCCCTTTCTGGGGTCTGCCATTGTTGGAGCAGATACCGGGACCATCTGTGAGGCAGGTGGTTCTCCTGACTTGGCAGCATCTTCTTGGAAAAGCAGCTGGATGTTGGCAGCCAGCGTGAGCTTCTAGCAAAAGGGCACAAGGTGCTTCCCCACCCACAACTCCATGTCCTGGAGAGCATTTCAGCCACTTCAGTGTGGTAAGATGAGAAACAGGGAGTTAAAAGTGCAAAAGGAAGAAGAACTGGTCCCTTTCCAAAGGGCAGGATGGTAACTGAGAAAATATAAACGGAACTGGACTGATTCAGTTAGAACAAAAAGCAAGAGAATCTGAAAAGGTCAGTACTGGATGTACAATGAAACTTAGCAACTGGAGGGTTGCCTGGGTGGCTCAGTCAGTTAAGCATCTGACTTTGGTTCAGGTCATGATCTCATGGTTCGTGGGTTCGACTCCCACGTCAGGCTCTGTTCTGACAGCTCAGATCCTGGACCCTGCTTCAGATTTTGTGTCTCCCTCTCTCTCACACACTCTCTCTCTCTCTCTCTCTCTCAAAAAAAAAAAAACCACGTTAAAAAAAAAAAGTCATCACCTGGATATCAAGAAGATAGTGTTTGGGTTTAGAATCATTCAACTTACTTTCTCCCTTTAATCTCTTACTTACTTTATGGTCATTTCATTAGTTTTTACAACTTCCACTCATAGAACTCAGGCCAGTTAGATTACCAGTGAGACAAAATGTATCTTCTAAATATTTAGGAAGAAACAATTTCGTAAGCAAAAATTGTGTTTGGATATTATCCATAACTTTCAAATATGAAACCCCATTTGTTACTTCCAATTTCAAAGCCTTCTCAACTTCCCCAAGTGGCATTAGTCACTTTGCTTAATATTAATGGGAAATAATAGAGAGAAAACTGGTGCTTGGACAATAGCCTACCACAGTTATACTGTATCCACTAGCTTCCGTAAGATAGGGATCATCAGTAATGGAAGCATGCATGGCAGACACTACGGGGCATTTGGTCCTGGAAGGACAGTCCTAGTGGGAGAACATACAGGAGTTCTCCTTTCCTTCCTTCCAAAAACGTTTAGTGTATTATACAGGTGTTATGAAGCAAAGATGTGTAAGATATGGTATACGTCCTTGAAGAGCTGGATGTATCTCAGGTAGAAGAGACAGATATGTGAACATATAATTGCTGATTAAGACATAGGACTTTGGAGCAGACTGGTTTCAAATCCCAGCCCTACCAATTACTAGGTGCCCTTGGGCACTTAGCCCAGGTAAGTCCTGGGTTGGGTGATCTTGGGCACATTACATAATGTAATGTGTACATACATTACATAGACAATACATAATTTTCACTGTTTTCTCCTCTGTAAAACGAGCATGATAGGACTTCTAAAGTATTAGCACAAGGTAACCAACACATAATAAATGCTGTTTGCAGAAATGATGGACATGAAGAGAGAAAGAATAGTGACAGGAAATAGGTTAGGGAACCCCTGCAGATATCCTAGAGGAAGATTGAGTTGGAAATATACAGTCTTGCAACTCAGCGTGTGGTCTGTAGGTCAACATCATATGACAATTTGTTAGAAACAGATAGGTGCAGGGTGGGGACTGAGGGGCATTTCTTACAAGTTCCTCAGTGATTGCCAATGCTGCTGGCCTCTAGACCATACTTTGAATAGCAAGGATCTAGAATTTCACTATCCATTATGGTAGTAACTAGCTACATGTGGCCACTGAGCCCTTGAAATGAGTGTGAGTTGAGATGTGGTACAATTGTGAAAGACACCAGACTTCAGAGACTTCAGAGAAAAAGATGAGATAGCTCATTTATATTTTTATTGATTAGGTGTTGGAATGGTAATACTTTGGACATCCTGGGTTAAATAAAAATGTTATTAAAACTAATTTCATCTTCCCCTTTTAATGCTTTGCAGTATGCCCACTAAGAAGTTTTAAATGATATATGCAGCCCCCATTGTATTTCCATTGGATGATGCTCCCCCAGAGCAAGTTATCAACAGGGTTCCCTATAACATGTGCATCACCGTGAGTATTTTACCTAGGAACTGACTTTCCTGGAAAGGTAGACGTAAAGAATGTATACTCTTGAGTAAGAGTAAGGGGCCTGATATTTTTTAACATGACTTTCATGGTCTCATTTCTTATTACTATGGTGTTGCTATCCTATTGCAGAATAGTTGTTGAAGATAGAAACAGAAAAACCAAAATAAAATCGCCCACAAACCCACTGCATCAAAGCAACCACTGCTAACATTCTGTTTTATATTTGCTCAACATTTTTATGCATCTTAAACACACTTTTATCTTCTTTTATGAGACTCTTTCTTCACTGGTCCTCTGGAAACCATCCTATCTTGGATTTTTCCTAGCTCACCAGTTGCTACTTTTCATTTTCTCCCCGCCTGTGTCTTCATCCTCCCACCCCCCCGCAATGGACTTGACTGTTTAAAATGTTTCTCAGAGTTAATGTGTCTAAGACCCAACTCCTGATTCTTGATTTCTGTCTCTTACCTAGACTTTCTTGTGAGTGTGTGTGTGTGTGTGTGTGTGTGTGTGTGTGTGTGTTAGCCCTAAAGTTCACCAATTACGTTTCTAATTAGTCCAAGTCTACTTTCAAGTAATATATACATTATTTTGAACAAATGTTATTTGGTTACATGATTAAGAATAAGAAAAATGAAAGATTTTGTTTTACCTTCATCTATTCCTTTCTGATGCTCTTCCTTTCTTTATGTAGTTCTGAGTTTCTGACCTATATCGTTTCCTTTTTCTAAGGAACTTCTTTTAATATTGTTTGCAAGGCAGATCTGCTGGCAACAAATTCCCTCCAGTTTTGTTTTCCTTTCGAATTTACATTTTTTTTTTGTATTTGTGCTTTACTCTTTCCCTTTCTTAATTAGCTTAGTGAGTAATCTATTTTTGTATTTTTATTGTTGCTGTTTCTTTGTTCCCATAGAACAAATTCTCAGATTTAGTCCTCAAATCTGTAGTTTCTCTGTCTTCTATTTTCTCATTTTATGCCTTTATCTGGCACACAGTAGATTCTCAATAAATGTTTGTTGAATAGATTTTTCAATAAATCTTTTCATGTCTATTTTTTGCTCTTTTTGTATCTTCTTAGATTATGATTTATTCACTGGATTTTCTAGACTTTCTCTAAGTGAACCTTAAAATATACTTCATAGGTCAAATACATAGTATTTCAGTCATTTTACAGATAATCTTCAATGAGTTTAATTTCCTTTTTGACATAAGAACTGGTAGAGAGATTTAATTCTGAACAGCTTGTTGTCATTTCTGTTTTAACCAGTTCTACATTTAAAAATCTATTTGGGGCTCTGGGTAGCTCAGTTAAGTGTCTGACTCTTGATTTTGACTCAGGTCATGATCTCATGGTCATGGGATTGAGCCCTACATCAGGCTCCTTGCTGAGCATGGAGCCTGGTTAAGGTTCTCTCCCTCCCTTTCCTTCTGCCCCTTCCACACACACCCCCAAAAAAGAAAAAAATATGTATATAAGGTATTTGTGGTCTAAAACCTATGATAAATTTCTGCAAATCTTCCTTGGCTACTAAAATAGAAGGTACTTGCAGAGTGTAGAATTATACATACACACAAACACATACACATATTAGATAATTTTTTAAAATTGTTATTTACATGCTTCATTTTCTCCCTTTGTTTTGTTTTCTTATCAAAAACTGAGAAAGAAATATGAAATTCTTCTTTATTACATTGTTTCCCTAACTTTTGCCCTAAAACTTCCTTGTATTCTCTGTCATTTTACTTTAGGTATTTCAGTGCATTGTTATTGAATACGTAAAAGTTCAAAACAGCCATGGTTCCAATTCTGACTTTACCTACAAAATTATCTCCTCTTTCAGCACAATGCTTTTTTCCTTAAATCCAACCTGGTTTGCTTTTTGTATTGTGACGTTGACTTTCTTTTTGTTTGCATTTTGCTTTGTGTATTTTTGTCCATTCTGTCAGTCCCTGAAATTGTATACACTATCATAGGTGGGTGGATGTATGTTTTTTGGGGAAAGCATGCAGTGCTTCCATTAAGTTAGCCATTGAAAGGATCCAGAAGCCATTGAAGGTTGAGAAGTACTAGAATAGAATAATTTGGGGAAAGCTAATTGAAAGGAGATAGCTATGATTGTCATACTAATCATAGTCCACGCTCTTGTAGAGACTTTAGGTTAGGAATGTTTGCTAAGAATAAAAGTCATGGCTCTCCTGCCAAAGCACCCTGTTATGTGGCAAACTTCTCCTCCCTCTCTGAGCTCTAGGCTCTGTACACACAACGAGCTGTTTCTGCATGTGATGTAATTGATTTTGTCTTCACCCTCACCCATCAGTCCAATTTCTTTCTTCTGTGGGTGATATTTTGCTTCACCTACACATAATCCTCCTTTTCTTAATCTGTTGTTCACCATATTCCAGCCACAAAGCTCCTAAAATAATGACAGTGCCCAGTAATCCAGGAGGACATGGCAGCACATGTGCCCCTGAAAATTGTCCTACAAAACATTCTTTTGACCTTATAGAAAATGAGCCACCCAGACAGTGAATGTACTGCTAAATGTTCTTGATTTATGGCATAGCTTAAAATATATGTGTATAAATATATAATAAAATATATAAAAATGTAAAATATATATACTATGTATATATATATATATAGCATATATATATACACCCATATTTATGTATATATGTGTGTGTAGACCCTTGAACAACATGGAGGTTGGGTTAGGAATGCAAATCCTCCCCAGATCTGTGTGTCAGTTTTAACTCTCCCCAAACTTAACTACTAATAGCCTACTGCTGACCAGAGCTTTACCAATAAAAGAAATAGCCAATTAATTCATATTTTGTATGTGATATTTAATATATACTGAATTCTTACAATAAAGTAAACTAGAGAAAAGGAAATGTTATTAAGAAAATCATAAGGAAGAGAAAATACAGCACTGTAGTGTATTTATCTAAACAGAAAGTCCATGTGTCAGTGGAATAATGCAGTTCAAACCGGTGTTCAAGTATCAACTGTGTATGTGTATGTGTGCGTGTGTGTATATTTATCTATCTATCTATATATCTGTATATCTTCAGTTATAAAGGTGTGAATGAATAACCAATAGTCATTGACTTCTGGTTCCATTTTTGAGTAACTAGACCTTCTTGTTGCTGTGGCTTTGGTGAAATTCTATCTAATTACAGTGTTCTTTTCATGCCTGATGTATAGCCATAGGCAGCCTCTTATTTTGTCTTTGCATAATGTTTTAAATCAATAAAATAAACAAATAAGAGGCGAAATACATATGCAGTCATCTGGCAAAAAATGAGGAGCTAGGACCCATGAAAATAAATAAGGCCTGCCATCCATTTTCAGAGTTATTTAAGAAGAGTGTATTATTGCAGATTCAAGGGACAGAGAAGAGGCATTCTAGGTGCAGATAATTTATTGAGATTTCTATGGTACTTTTGATATTGCACAGTATAGTGGAAGGAATCAGTCTAACAAATCAGAAAGCCTGATGTGAGAGAGATTGTGTACATTATCCCCAATTTGTTTCTAGGAGAGAAAGAGAAGTTATTCATGATGGCAGAAAGCACTCTATGTTATGAATGTCTTAGATAGGAATATAGCTTGAAAAGTGTTCAGGTTTCCTGACACCCAGAAAGCTGGCAGGGAACATTAGACGATGAGTAATCTGGACAGAGTTAGTTTCATGCTGGATAAATGACAGACTCTATTAAGGGTGACCAGATATAAAACACGAAAGAGTTTGGAATCAAGAAAATAGAAAAAATATATCATTTCCTATAGCAAAATTGAAAGCCGACTCAAAGATGTGAAACCAGATTAGGCTGGAGATAAAAAGCAATATTACTGGAATAAAAAAAAAGTAAAAAAAATCCAAAACAACTGAATATTTTGAGCTAAAATACCTTCATGAAGTTGACACCTAAATGAGATGATATGGGCGGCAGTGTTCCAAAATCTCTGCTTCATGTAGTTGATTTGGTCCTTATCAAAGTTATTTAGCACCTATTGTGAGCCAGACAACAAGGACACAAAGATTGATGTTACAAAGTGCTTCCCTCAATGAGTTCCCTATCTTCTAGAAAAGACAGAGACGTGAGCAAATATATTTAAAACACCTAAAGTTGGTGAGGTAATATATTGGGGAGATGTTGTGGTATTTTCACAGCCCTGAGTGGAGAGTAGGACTTTAACCAGTAGAGAAAAGGGGAAAGAACAGTCCAGAGGAAAAGAGATAAAAGACCCTGGAGAGTGTTTAGTACCATGCATGGCTTGGAACAGCCCTTACAGTTCTAAATCAGTCCAAGCGAAGGTTGAATATGGACCTGGAATCTCTTGTAAGTATTTCCTCTTCTTAATGCTTTATCTTTGAAAGTTGGAATGAATCGGGCATTACATTTCTTTCCCTGGATACCTTTAACTTACAGATGCAAAATGCTCTATAACATTTGACAAAATATAGCTGAATACATGCATAGACCCTGATAGCACAATTTCAGTCAATCAAGACACTGAGCACATTGTTGTTGGTGATAGTGATTAGAATCTTTCCTACTTACCTACCTCCAAGACCACCTCAGTTAGATCCTCAGGGGAGGTCTGTGCACAAGGGATGTGCTGGCAGATGTTCAATACCAGGATAAACAATCATGGAAAGACACAACGCCTGTATTATTTCTGCATCATTTTTTCCGTGATGTATACCTAGCCACCGTAGTTCTAGTGTTCGAGGTAAGAGAGAGAAAATGTTCAAAGGAATTTTTTGTGGCCTGACAGTGAATTATAAATTAAAATTAATGATTGAGAATCCAGCTTTACCTCTGATACTTGTTTAGTTGCTTGTAAGGTTGAATGGCAATTTTCCAAGCATGCTTAAATTTTTAATACCTTTACATATTATGTCCTGCTTACCTGTAGAATGTGTTAGGGAAAAGAGACAATACATAAATTCAGTTCATTTTTCTGAATCCAGCCCATTTCTTCTTATGTTTAAATGAATTCTTTCATCTTAATAGATATATCCCCAGCGGTCAGACCAATTTCAGTGTTGACAAAATCTGCTACTTTCATTATCATTTATACACCTCAGCAACAGAAAGAAAAGAAAAAAGGAAAAGGAAGTAAATGCTGTCCCGGGCAGGCAGAAGTAAATATCAGCTTGCATTACTAATCCCATGTGTAGCCTTTTAAAATCTTGAGATATAATCTATGTACAGTAAAATGTATATACCTTAACTCTAAATAAAGTTCAGTGAGTTTTGACAAGTGTGAACACATATATAACCCACCCCCATCATAAACCATTTTTGTCACTCTGAAGTTTCTTTGCGTACCTTCCCCATCAATCATATTCCACCCCCACCAAAAAAAACTAGTGTTCTCATTTCTTTCATCGTAGTTTAATTTTGCCTCTTCTAGAATTTCATACAGTAGAGTCATTTAGTAATGTACTCTTTTCTGTTTGACTTTTTTCCCAATGTCATGTTTTTGAGATTCCTTCATATTGTAGCATGTTACAAATAGCTCTTTGCCTTTTATACTTGGACAATATTTCCTTGTATAACTGGGTCACAGTTTATCATTTCTCCTGTTGATGGTCATTTGGGGTATTTCCAATTTGGAGCTAGGATGAATAAGATTGCTGTGAACATTCATGTACCAGTCTTTCTGTGAACATGTGTTTCCATTCTTCTTGGATACATACCTAAGAATGAAAAGGCTAAGTCATATGATGGGTATGCGATTAACCTTTTAAGAAGCTATCAGAACTTCTTACAAAGCGATTGTACCATTTTATACTTACACCAACAGGGTGTGGGTATTAGAGTTGCTCCACCTTCTCACCAGCATTTGGTGTTGCCAAGGTTTTTAATTGTATTGATTCTATTGGGTGGGTAGTGGTAAACCACTCTTCTAATTGTATTTCCTTGATTACAATTGATGTTGAACACTTTCACGTGTGTATTGTCCATTTGTACATAGCCCTTGTGAAGTGATTGTTCAAGCCTTTCCCTTATGTGTTTAAGTTGGGTTGTTTGTACTATTGGGTTATTTATCTACTCTAGAGAGATTAGTGGAGCTACATTAGTGGAATTTTGTGTATTTAACCAATCTTGAATTCCTGATTGAATTCCTAAACATTACATTGAATTCAACTCTAAATAGTTTATACTTGGGATGATATTGTCAATGGTATTTTTTATTTTTACTTTTTGAAACATTTATTGCCATTATATGGAACCCAGTTGCTCTTTTTATATTGGTTTTATCCATGATATTGATAAATTCACTTTTTAATTTGTCGGATAAAAAGTCCTTTGGTTGAGATATATATTTTGCAAACGTTTTCCCAATCTATTACTTGCCTATTCATTTTCTCAACAAGATCTTTAAAAAAATTTTTTTTAGTGTTTATTTATTTCTGAGAGAGAGAGCATTAGCGGGGGAAGGGCAGAGTGAGAGGGGGACAGAGGATCCAAAGCGGGCTCCACACTGACAGCAAAGAGCCCAATGCAGGGCTTGAACTCGTAAACCATGAGATCTTGACTTGAGCCGAAGTCAGACACTTAACCTACTGAGCCACCCAGGCACCCCTCAACAAGGTCTTTTTATGAGCAGAAGACTTTTTATTTGGATGAAAATTTTTCCCCTAATGATTAGTCCTTTATTGTATACTATTTAAGAAATCTTTGCTTACTGTATGTTCAAAAAGAAATTTTGCTACATTTTATACTCTGATTTTTATCATTTTAGCTAGTCTATGATTGCTTAAAATCAATTTTTATTTATGATATGAGATAGAAGTTGAGATATTTCCCCCTGTATGAATATCTAGTTATAGCAGGACCATTTGTTGAAAATAGGTTTTTTGTTTGTTTGTTTCCTTTCCTTTTTTTTTTTTTTCTTTCTGCATTGCTTTGGTGACTTTGAAAAAGAAAGAAAGAAAGAAAGAAAGAAAGAAAGAAAGAAAGAAAGAAAGAAAGAAAGAAAGAAAGAAAGAAGATAGAAAGAAGGAAAGAAAGAAAGAAGGAAAGAAAGAAAGAAGGAAAGAAAGGAGGAAAGAAAAGAAAAAAAGAAAAAGCAAGTCTACATATAACTGTGGTTCTGTTTCTGGAATCTCAATTCTGTTCCATTGATCTATTTGTTTATATTTATTTCAATACCTTATGATTTTGATTATTGTAGCTTTATGCTAAGTTTTGAAATTCTCCAACTTTGTTCTTTCTCAGGATTGTTCTGGTTATTCTAGATTTGTTGCTTTTCTGTATAAATTTGAGAATCAACTTGTTTCTATTAATAATACAAGCTCACTGGACTTTAAGTAGAAATGCACTGAATCTTCAGACCTATTTGGAAAGAAAAGACTTTTTTCATAACATTGAGCCTTCTAATCCCAGACCGTGATACATCTTGCCATTTACTAAGGTCTTCTTCTGTTTATTAGAGTAATGTTTCAAGTGTCAGCATAGAGCTGTTGCACAGCTTTCCTTAAATTTTCCTCTAAATATTTTATGATTTGTGTGATTATTGTAAGTTCTACTTTTGTATCTTCAGTAAAATATTTATAAAGTTTTTTTCTTTTAATTTTATTTATTTTGAGAGAGAGAGACAGTGTGAACAGGAGAGGGGCAGAGAGAGGGAGACAGAGAGAATCCCAAGCAGGCTCTGTGCTGCCAGTGCGGAGCCCGACATGGGGCTCAAACCCTCAAACCAGGAGATCATGACTTGAGCTGAAACCAAGAGTCCTATGCTTAAAAATGAGCCACCAAGGTGCCCCTCTTCGGTAAAATATTTAAATAAAAGTGCTGCAAATGGACTTCCTTTTCAAATCTTAAGGGAGGGTTTCATATTTTATAATTAGATGTGATATTAGCTATAGGTGTTCTAGCAGATGTATTTTATTAACTTGAAGACATATCCTTCTGGTCATTGTTTGCTGAGAATTTTTCAATGATAGGGTGTTGAATTTTATCTAAAAATGTTTTTCTTGTGGCAATTGAAATGATCATATGCAATTTCTATTATAATCTTTTAATGTGGTAATTATATTCATTGCCTTTTGTGTATTTAACCAACCTTGAATTCCTAGAGTAAACATCACTTAGTCATTATGTACAATCTTTTAAAAAATTATTACTGGGTTTTGTTTACTAATACTTTGGTAAGAGCTTTTTGTATCTAGGTTCATGAGAGGTATAAGTCTGCATTTTTTTTCTTATAATGCCCTTGTATAGATTTGTTATCAACCATATGCTAGCCTCATAAACTTAACTGGAAAGCCATTCCATCTCGGCTGTTTTCTGAAAAAGTACATATAAAATTGATATCAAATATTTCTTTTTTTAAAATTTTTTTAACATTTATTCATTTTTGAAAGGCAGTGAGAGACAGAGTGTGAATGGGGGAGGGGCAGAGAGAGAGGGAGACACAGAAACAGAAGCAGGCTCCGGGCTCCAAGCTGTCAGCACAGAGCCCGATGCGGGGCTCTAACTCATGAACCATGAGATCATGACCTGAGCCGAAGTCGGTCGCTTAACCAACTGAGCTACCCAGGCGCCCACAAATATTTCTTAGAGATTTTATGTATTCATCAGTGAAGATTTTAATGCCTGAGTGGAAAATCTTTAATTAAAATTAAATTTTGTTAATGGCCACAGGGTTGATCACACTTTCTGCACTGTCAGTGTGGAGCCTGACGTGGGGCTTGAAATCACGAACTGTGAGACTGTGACTTGAGCTGAATTCAAGAGTAAGACACTTAGTCAAGTAAGCCACCCAGGTGTCCCATATTTTCTTTTTTTTTAAATGTTTATTTGTTCATTTTTGAGATACAGAGATAACACAAGTAGGGCAGCAGCAGAGAGAGAGGGAGACCCAGAATCTGAAGCAGGCTCCAGAGCCCAACCTGGGGCTCAAACCCATGAACTGTGAGATCATGACCTGAGCTGTAGTTGGACTCTTAACCAACTGAGCCACCCAAGCACCCCATATATTTTCTATTTGTTATTTCATGTTTGTTTTCTACGTTTGTTGTTTGCTCTTTTACTTCATTTCTACCTTTCTTACCTTCTTTATGATTAAATGAGTAATCTTCAGTATTGTATTTCATTTCCTCTTTTCCTTTCTTTTTTTTTTTCTTAGAGAGAGAGTAAGAGCATGAGTGGGGAGGGACCAAGGAAGAGGGAGAGAGAAGGAGAATCCCAAGCAGGCTCCATACCCAGCTTGGAGCCCTATGTGGGGCTCAATCTCACAAGCCTGAGATCATGACCTGAGCTGAAATCAAGAGTTGGACGCTCAACGAACTGAGCCACCCAGGCACCTCTATTTCATCTCCTATGTTGACATTTCTGTCATGTCTCTTTGTGTTATTTAGTTGTTGAGCTGGGCATCATAATATGTGTGTTTAACTTACTGTAACTTACCTTCAAAACCATAAATTCTCCAAGAAACAAGAAAGATGTTCTGTTTGCTGACATATTTTACCATTTCTTGTGCTCTTTATTCTTTCAACTAGATCTGTGTTCCAAGTTTTTAAACAAAAATCTTAACAGTTCTTTTCACTTTAGTTTTTATGGAAATGTCTTTATTTTCCCCTCATATCTGAAAGACATTTTTTTGAATATAGAAATTAATATTGGCAGCTTTCTCAGTTTTTTATGTCTTTTTGCTTGCATTATTTCTGGTAAGAAGTCAGTGATAATTCCTATCATTTTTTTCCTCGTATGTAATGTGCCTTTTATTACTGCTTTTACTATTTTCTTTTTATTTTCAGTAAGATAGTAAAATTGGTTTTCAATAGTTTGACTATGATGTATGTGTCTATGGCTGATTTTCTTTGTGTTTATGTAACTTGGGGTTTGTTCTCATTGCATTTGTGATTTGAAATTTTTCATCAAATTTGGAAATGTTTAATCATTAATTCTTCAAATATGTTTGCCTGATTCTCTCTTCTCCTTCTGGCACTTCAACTACACGTTAGACTGCTTGATGTTGTCCCACAATTCACTAAGGCTCTGTTCCTTTTTTCAAGCTTATTTTCTTTTTGAACTTTAATTAATATAGATTCTTTCATTCTGTCTTCAAGTTCACTAATATTTTCTTTTGCATTGTCCATCTACTGTTAGGTCATCTAATTTTTTTTTTCATTTTAGCTATTGTAATTTTCTGTTGTAGAATTTCTGGTCTTTTTTTAGTTTCTCTTTGCTGAGATTCTCAGTTTTTTTTTTTTAAAGTTGAATCTATTTGTAATAGCTAGTTTTAAAATCTTTACCTGCTAATTACAACATCATTGTCATATCTGAGTCTGTTCATATTGATGTTCCTTCCTAGTTATGTGTTATATTTCCCTGCTTTGTCTTCTAGTAAATTTTTTTATTATATGCTTTATGGTATGTTTGACTCATGTTTAGAGTTTAAATAGTATTGTCTTTAAATAAAACTGACTTTTTTTTTGCTAGAAAATAGTTAAATTAATGGAGAATCAGCTTTATGCTCTCAAGGCTATTTGGGGCTTCATTAGGATGAATCTAAGGATACTTTAAGGCTAATGTATCCATACTCTTTGTTTTTTTTAGGTTTATTAATTTATTTCGAGAGAGAGACCACAAGTGGAAGAGGAACAGAGAAAAGGGAGGAGATTCTGACAGTGCAGAGCCAGATGCAGGGCTTGAACTCATAAACCATGAGATCATGACCTGAGCTGAAATCAAGAGTCAGACACTTAACCGACTGACAAGAGTCAGACACTTAACCAACTCTTTATTTGCAAATTTTATAAAATTTTAACTGAATGCTTGGGACATTTAGGGAAGTCTTCCTACTCTGAATGACAGAATTCCAATGTTTCCCCACGTTAAGCAACCTTCAGAAACTCCATTAAGCTCAACATTCCCCAAAAGCTATTCTCTGGTAAACCTTATAAAGTCTAGCCCTGCACATGTGTAGGAGACACCAAAGCAGATTCTGGGGCTCCTTATGTTCAAAGCTTGCTCTTCAACTGCACCCTTCCCTGAAGATTCCACCCTTCTCACCTTCCCTATTAGCATAATCTCTGTTCCCTTCACCCAGTTGAGAATGTCATTCTCTGCTTGGGCTCCACTTCCATATGTCAGGGCTTGGAATGTGCCCTCTGGCAGAAATTCAAGGTAAATATGGAGCTCATTTTGTGAGTATGTTTTCTCTCAAAGATCACAACGTTATGCTATCTAGCCGGTGCCTGAAAATAGTTGTGTTCCATTATATAGTTGTTTATGGAAGGAAAGTTTGTCCAGTATTCATTACTTGGTTATGTCAGGACCTGAAAATCCTGATGCTTTATTAGATTTAGATCCTGTAGAATGCCGCCTCATCATTTGGCTCATTCTCCCTGCACCCAATTTTGCAGCATTTTGTAACCTATTTGACCAGGCAACGGGGAGCCACATCAGCCTGAAGTGCAGTGACTGAAAGTCCCTCCCTGTGTTTTTTTTTTTTTTACAGCTGTGCTTGCACTTTGTTTTTGTTTTTGTTTTGGAGGCATTTGGATGGTGTTTTCATTTAAACAATCATATACCATAGATGATACCACACAAAATTGATTAAGCTGGCCATCATGGTCAAATTCCTTCAGTACCGCTTAATATTTCGTTTTTGCTGCTGCTGCTGTTGTTGTTGTTGTTGTTGTTGTTGTTGTTTTCTTCATCACTTCTTGCCTTTATTTACTCATTTTGTTTTTCTTCATTGTCTTCAGAGATGAAAACACTTCATGCGTATTTCACTTTTGGCCTGTCTGTTACGAGATACAGTTTTCAGGAATGCGTGACATTTTCAAACAATATCCTCCTTTTGCTCCCCTAGTATCTTGTTTTTTTTTTTTAATTTATTACAGCATGTTAAATTGATATCTGTTCTTGAATCTGTTTCCCACAAAGGATGGTCGCTCCCTTTAGACAGGAGTCTTGTCTTATTAATCTCTTTGTGGGCACTACTGTTGTTCTTCAGATTTTTAGATGTTAGGCAATGTTTATATACAAACTTAATTCAGAATGTCACTTAGGGGCACCTGAGTGGCTCAGTTGGTTAGCGTCTGACTTTGGCTCAAGTCATGATCTCATGGTTTGTGAGTTCGAGCCCCACGTCAGGCTCTGTGCTAACAGCTCAGAGCCTGGAGCCTGCTTCAGATTTTGTGTCTCCCCCTCTCTCTGCTCCTCCCCTGTTCATGCTCTGTCTCTCTCAAAAATAAATAAATGTTAAAAAAAATTAAATATCTGGAAAAGTCTATATACAAACTTGATTCAGAATATCACTTAGGGGTACCTGGGTGGCTCAGTTGGTTAAGTACCTGACTTCCGTTCAGGTCATGATCTCATGGTTCATGAGTTTGAGCCCTGCATTGGGCTTTTTGCTCTTTGCTGTTGGTATGGAGCCTGCTTCGGATCCTCTGTCCCCCACTCTCTCTCTGCCCCTCCTTCACTCATTCTCTCCTTCCTCTCTCTCTCTCAAAATAAATAAATAAACTTAAAAAAAAAGTATCACTTACAATCTTTGGCATTCAGGGTATAGATCTAGAATCTAAGAATAAAGATTGGAGATTCATGAATATCAGTGAACATAAAGACAGTAGGCAAATTATATTCACACTGTTCTTTTTCAGAGTTAGCCTCCATAAAGTATTATGGCCCACAGTATGAACGAACTTTTCTAGGACCAACCAGGAAAAAAGGGAGGGGACCCAGAGTAAATTTCACATCTTTTTTGAAACCTTGCTCTTTTTCTCATTCCTCAAATAGCATCCTTCCCTTATGTAATTCTCATATCACATTTTGTATAATTTCTGATTCTATTTGGTTCTATAATTGCATATGCCCATATATTTTTCTTCCTCCAAGATTATAAGGTATTTAAGATAAAAAACTATGCTTAGATTTTTTAAAATACCACTTTACTTTGGTTAAATGCATAATCTGAAAAATCAATAGATCTATAGTGGCTTTATTCTATATATGAATAGGTAACAGTAACTTTTTTATTAACACAAGATTCTATGTAAAATATGAGTTTTTTTTAAAGCGGTATAAGTAAAAAGCTCAAAAATACAGCAGTAAATATTTTTAAACAGTTCCACTGTCTTGTTAAAATTCCCTAGTTTTTAACTATGACTGAAAGTGAGCTAGGTAAGGGTAACTTTCATTCCCACATCAATGTTAATCTGAAACATTACAAGTTCTGATAAGCAGATGTTACTTTTCTATTGTGGTTTCTATCCAGATTGATCATTCCCAAATAATGCTGAGGAAGCTTTCTCCTGCAAAGAAAAGGCTAGACTTTCTAAAGAGAGTCCTTCTGTAATAAGGGATCCATAGCTCACACACAGATACATTTTTATTCCTCATGCCCAAGGACAAATTTAAACACAGTCTCAATAAGTATTTGTTCTTCTTAGGGGAGAAATTGTTTTGTAACAGTGTGTAAGAAATTTTAGAAGTAGAATATGTTTTTCCTGCTTCTAGGCACATGCAGGCAATAAGCATAATGTTGCCATTTCTGGAAACCAAAACTGTAAGCCCACCATTGCATGCAAATATCATGTTGTGTTCCAGATTCATTTTTAGATTCTCTTCATCATTGATCTGAGACAAATGAACAGCTCTAGGTCCTTAGCTACTAAATCATTTGTGACAGTTTTCCAGACAAGTCAAAAATCTTATCTAGAACTAATTTATAGTGTATTTTTAAATCCTTGTTTAGATCACACCCCTTCATAAATTGACTCCAATTACCACGTAATACCTGTTCTGATATGGAATTTTTAGAGCAGTATTTCCCGTGCAGGTCCGTGATGTAGTCAAGTGCATTTTCATCACTTCCTGTCCATTTTCTCCATGCCTCTAGGCCCACCCTCACATCCGCCTCTTATTGCTGGTTGCTTCTTCACTCTTTTCTATTTCTGTTTCATTCCTGGAATGTGGATGTTTTACCTACATTACTTTTAAAAAGACCCAGTCATAGAGCGAACAAAACTTACCTGTGATTTTGGATAAGCAGAATGAAAACAGTGAATGCTTTCAGAATAAAGGGATTTTTGGAGAATTTGTCTTAGTAACTCTAGAAAGGCTGATTAATTAGATCACGGAAGGATTAATGCTTATCATGCCTATCCTACACGTGCTAATAGTTCAAATAATTTTGAATAGGCCAAATAGTCATTTCAGCACTTAAGCAGTGATGCATGTATGCTTCCTCAACAAACATTGTGCAGAGTGGTACTTGAATCACTTTTCGTCTGTTTAAGCCATCTAGCATGAAATAAAAAAATGTATATATACTTCAGCAATAGCTTTAAATTCAGATTTTAGACTCCTCGTCTCTATCCCTCATACGTAAGAGAGAGAGAAAAAAACATAAAAATAATAAAACTAAAAGATTCCTTTTGCTTTGTGGAGGCCTTTTTTTTCCTTCCTCCAGGAAATGCCTTTCTTTGGGTAATTCCCTTTGTTCTCTATAAGCATTTTTAATCCATACTCCATAAAATTAAATTGAAGAATTAGACTTTCTAGACATCATAAAAGGATATTTGAGAAGATTGTGCTTTAATAGGATTTAAATGAAGTCGAGACTTAGCCTGCGTAGCTTGGAATTGGACAAGTTTTCACCCAGGCTTGCATTGTATTTTTTTAAATTAAAGATGCTGTGAACATTCCACTGGGGAGCATGAAATCTGCATTGGCCTGAGATGTGTGTTCCATCGCTCCTGTTTTCATTCCTCCGGCTAGGTAGCTATTGTGTGATCTGTTACTCTACAAACAGCCCTCTCAGTAACTCTGTATGCTTTGGCTGCCTCATTAGAGTCATGAATCCAGTCCCCACTGTCAGAGGCCCATTAAAGGAAGCAAAGGGCATTGGAGGGGCAGAAAAGGTAATTAATATCTCAAAGCATAATTTTTCTGATTCTATTTCTGTTTCCTTGCTTACATTATTTCCCTCTGCCTGGAATGGGGATTTTTCTGCTTATTCCCCACTCCTTCTTTAAATTGCACACAAAAGTTTCTTAAAGATTCATTCATTCATTTATGTTAATTTTAGGTCTAATCTTCATTGCTTATCACAGGACTTGGCACACAGAGGGTATCAGTAAATATCCATCTGGGTGGAAGGGTGAATATATAGTTGAGTTCCAATAAGAACTGGCCTGTTTCTTATGGTTCAAATCTGTTGTTTCATGCAGAATGCTCACAGCAGATCAGGGAAGGTATTTTAGAGGGACACCTTTTTTTTTTTTAATTTTTTAATGTTTATTTTTGAGAGAGAGAGAGACAGAGCATGAGTGAGTGAGGAGCAAAGAGAGAGGGAGAAACAGAACTGGAAGCAGGCTTCAGGCTCTGAACTGTCAGCACAGAGCCCAATGCAGGGCTTGAACTCACCAACCAGGAGATCATGACCTGAGCTGAAGTTGGATGCTTACCCGACTGAGCCACCCAGTTGCCCCTAGAGGGACACCTTTATAAAATATCTTTATTTTACCTTTTCAACTAATTATCTGCCTTATTTACAGTAAAATGACTGTAGACTTTAACCATATCTATGTCACAGCAGCACCTAGGTTCCTGCTTGATTCAGTAATAAGGACAATAAATAGCCTAGCTAAGTTGGTCACATGAAACTGATCACCTCTTGTAATATTTTCATTTTCACTTAGTTCAAAATATTTTCTAATGTTCCTTGACACTTTCTTTCTCACAGAGGTACTATTTATAAGTGTGTTATTTAATTTTCAAATATTTGTGGGTTTTTTTCCCCGAACATCTTTCTGTTACTGATTTCTCATTTAATTCCATTATGGTTAGAGAACACACATGGTATTAATTGAGTCACTTCACATTTGTTAAGGTTCATTTTATGACCCAAGATATTGTCTATAGACACTTCAAAAGAATGTGTATTCTGCACTTGTGTTGAATGTTCAATATACATCAAGTTGGTTAAGTCTCGTTCAAAACTTCTATGTCCCTGCTGATAGTTTACTTGTTCTATTAATTACAATGTTCTATTCATTACTTGTTCTATTAATTACAATGAGGAGTGTTTTTAATCTAACTGTAATTTTTTATTTTTCTATTTTTTCCAGCTTCATCCACTTTTTTTTTTAATGTTTATTTTTGAGAGAGAGTGTGAGCAGGGGAGGGGCAGAGAAAGATAAGGACAGAGGATCTGAAGTGGGCTCTGCTCTCACAGCAGTGATCCTGATATGGGTCTCAACCTCACAGACCTTGACATCATGACCTGAGCCAAAGTCGGACACTCAACTGACCGAGCCAGCCAGGAGCCCCTACCTCCATCCACTCTTACTTTGTGCATTTTAATGCTCCGTTATTTGGTATATACACATATAGAATTGTTATGTCTTCTTGGTGAATTAATCCTTTCATCATTATGATAAATCCTTTCATCATTTATTCCTGGTAATTTTTCTTGTTCTGAAGTATACTTTATCTGATATTAATACAGCCATCCCAGTTCTTTTTTTTTTTAATTTTTAATGTTTATTTATTTTTGAGAGAGAGAGAGAGAGAGAGAGAGAGAGAGAGAGAGAGAGAGTAAATGGGGGAGAGGCAGAGAGAGAGGGAGACACAGATTCTGAAGCAGGCTCCAGGCTCTGAGCTGCCAGCATAGAGCCTGACATGGGGCTCGAACCCACGAACTGTGAGATCATGACCTGAGCCGAAGTCGGACACTTAACCAACTGAGCCACTCAGGCACCCCATCCAGTTCTCTTTTGAATACTGTTTGTGTGGTTTATTTTTCCTTCTTTTTACTTTTAACCTATCTATATCACTATATTAAAATGTTTTTCTTGCCAACAGCATATAGTTGATTCTTTTTTTTTTCAAATCTCATAATGCCTTTTAATTTGCCTACTACATTTACATTTAATGTAATTATTGATACGGATAGATTTAGATCTATCATCTTGTTTTTCTGTTTGCTCTGTTTTTCATTCTTCCATTTTTTTCTGCCTTCTTTTGATTATTGTTTTTAGTATTCAATTTTAATGTGTCTACTTACTTTTTGACTGTCTATAGTTTTTAGTGGTTACTCAAATGATTAAAATGTACATACCTATCTTTTCACACTCTACATAGAGTTCATATTTTACCACTTAAAGAAGAGTGTAGAAACACTGCAACCTTATAGGATTTTTATGCTCCCTCCTCTATGCTGTAGTTAACAAGCGCAGTGCATCTGTTAAAAAAAATTGAAAACCCCATCACACAGAGTTGTAATTTTTACCTTCAACACTCATACATATTTCAAAGAACTTAAGGGGGAAATATAACCAGGCTGTTTACCCAGGGCATTGCCATTTCTTTTGCTCTTCTTTTGTTCCTGGTGGTGCCACGTTTCTCTTTGGTATCTTTTCTCCTCCTCCTCCTGAAGAGCTTCCATCATTTCTCTTAACCATCAGCGGCTATGAATTCTGATAGCTTTTTCTGTCACCCAAGAATGTCTTTATTTCACCTTTCTTTCCTGAAGGGTATTTGTGGTGGATATAGAATTCCGAATTAATGGTTCTTTGCTTTTCATCACTTTTAAGTAGGTTATTATACTGTCTTTTGGCTTCCATGATTTCTGTTGAAATATGCTTTCGTTGAATTATTCTCTTATATGTAAAACGTTGGAGTCTTTACTTGCTGCTTTTAAGACTTTATCTTTATATTTCAGCAATTTGATTACGTTATCTCTGCATGTGATTTTTTCCCTTTTCCAGGTACTTTCAGACTCTTTAATCTGTACATTGATGGCTTTCAACCAAATTTGAGAAATTTTCAGGTTTATTTTTTCTGCACCATTCTTTCTCTTTTTTGGGGATTCTAGTAACTCAAATGCAAGACCTCTCCTATAGGTCCCTGAGGTTCTGGTCAATTATTGTTTTTGTCTGCCTTTTCAAAAAGGATCATTTCTACTATTTTTTTTTCAAGTTCAGTGACTCTTTATTGTTGACATTTCCACTGTACTGTTAAGTTTATCTGGTAAAAATTTTAGTTATCATATTTTTTATTTCAAAAATTTTCATTTGGTTCTCCTTTATATTTTCTTTTCTTTTTTTTCTCCTTTATATTTTCTATTTCTTGCCTCGGAACTTCTATTTTTCCACTCATTTCAAAAGATTTTTTTTTCTCTTACTTTATGGAATATAGTTATAACTACTTTGAAAGCTTTGCTCAGTAATTTCAACATATGAGTCATCTCAGGGATTGGTAGTTACATCTCAGGCATTGTTTTTTCTTAGAAGAGTTGATGAGATTTTTCTGGTTCTTTTTATGTCTAGTAATTTTACGTTGTATCATGGACATTTTGAGAATTACGTTTGTGATTCATCCTGTCAAATGCTTTACGTAACGTTTTCCTTTGTTTGTTTGTTTGTTTGTTTGTATTCTCAGGTAATCAATATGGGGTGGTTCTTGCCACACCTGCATTAGGCTGTGATTACTATGTCAGTTTAGTTTTCAAAACATCTGTAGCTCTATTCTGTTGGCTCCATATGTACACATCCCAGGGGTCAACCCTTTGTTTTACCATAGTCCAATTCTGGAAGCATTGAGTATGTTCAGTCACATAATTTCAATGCATGTGCAACTCAATGGTGAGCCTGTGAATTTATACACAGATTTAAGAGCTCTTTTCCTCTACCACATTCCTCTGCAGTCACCAGGGTTCCTCTCTAGTCTCCAGGGTTCCTTAAAAGTCAGGGTTTTAGATTCCTATGCTATTTCATACTTTTCATGACTTGGTTCACCTTGAGAGCAAAGCAGTGAGAAGGAAAAAAGGAAGAAAATTACTGATGACAATTTCTCACAAACATACTTTCTCTTTGGACCTTGGACCATAGGGACCAGTTTTCCAATTCTTCTTCTGCAAGAGAAATAATTTCTCTCAGAATTTTAGGTATATGCATAGCATCCACTAGTATACAACTTTGTGACTATGACTTGTCTGGGACTAAGCCAGGTGAACAAAACAACACATGAAGGAGGGGATCTCCTTCCACAGTCTCCATCCCATATATTTTTCCTTCCCAGTCCTCTGGAAAGAAAGTGGGGAGTCAATTTCTCTTGGAGATTTTCCTCTTTGTGCCTGATATGTAGTTCTGGAATTTCGGCTTTCCTGGAATCCAAACTGGGAGATTAGGAAGAAAAAGAAAATACTCATAAACTCCCTGCCATATTGGCAACATTTTCAGATTTGGTTTCTTGCCCCAGTTCACCTGCTATCATTTACTTTTCTGAGTCCTCGGATAGATGCCTTTTTGTGTTTAGTAGTAATCAGTGGGAGATGTAGAGTGATATGTACTTCATCCTAGCCAGAATTGGAACCAAACAAAATTATATTACTTTTTAAAAAAATTTTTACTGGTACTCTCATTTTATTTTTGTTCATCTGTTTGTTTGCCTTACTTTGTTTTTATATTATGAATATATTGGCCTGAGATGTTTCAGTTTTAAAATAATTCTCATCCTTCCTTGCTAAGGTATGTTTCTCTTTTCCTATACATTTTCTAGAGAAAATGGAAAAAAAAAAACCAAATACCTAACATTACCTAAGAAAAACCCATTCACAATTGCTTCAATATAATAAATATATTTATATAAATACAAATAATATAATAACTACATACCAAACCATAAAGTTGAAGGAAAAATAATACCCTTTTAAATGCAATGTCTAGTGTTTTTCTTTTTGCCTTTTCAATTTTCTTCCTTGGACATACTTTTGAAGTAGTTGTTTACTTTAATTAAAATAAGCATTTCACTGTATGGTATCTAGGAAAGGTGAGGAATCTAGTAGGAAATGACTTACTTTGAACACAATTTGTAGGAAAGGTCATGAGGACTACCCTCATATACCCACTCAAACATACACAACTTGCTTTCTTGCTCAGGGAATTGAACCCTGGACTTCCACGTGGAGCCAAGGGAATCAATGCCAATTATCAAAAACGAAAAATGAAAAACAGTTATTTTCAAAGGAATCATATCCATGTGAAGTTTAAGGCAAAGTACACTCCTGGGATGCACTGCTTACTCTCATTCCCAGTGCTGTTTTCTTCTCAGCTATGCAAGTCATTTAATGAACTTCGTATTGAACACTTACTATGATGGGCACTGTGCCAGGTACTGAGGGGACCACAAAGATGAATGAGATGAATCCCTGCCTTCTAAGAGGGGAGGACACAGAGGCATGCACAATTAAGAGACTATTTGTCAGACCGTGCCGAGTGCTTACTTTACAGGGACAGACGCTGCCTTCTCGGGAAGCACACACAGGGATGATTCACCCCTCCCGAGGGGTGTGAGGAAGATTTCCTAGGGAGGTGAGGTTTCAAATGAGTTCTGAGGATGCATTAGTCCACAAGGAAGTGGAGCACGCAGAGAATGTCATCAAAGTAGGGGTGTAGGTAAGGCTGGGTGGCTTGCAAATTCACAGCACTCTTTGGGGGTAGAAAATAGTTCAGTGTAGCTGGTGGGTGGTGTACTGTATTTTGTTTTTATACTTTTGAGTCAGGTTGTATTATTTCTTCCACATCATGGTTTGGGTAGTGGTGTAATTGACAAAACTATGGAAATCAGGTTTAGGTTCCAAGAACATGTACTGTCACAGGTGTTCCTTGGGGACAGTGATAGTTTGTTACTGCTCCGTGCCTTTGCTCCAGCTCCCTCTGTGTGGCATTCCCACTCAATCTCCTGCTTCCCTCCAAAGGACCATGCCATCTTGCTCTCTCTCTCTCTCTTTCAATTATGTTTTCACCTATTTGCAGGGTGGCTAATAGCTTCTTTTTAAAATTTTTTTTAATTTTTATTTACTCTTTGAGAGAGAGAGAGAGAGAGAGACAGAGCATGAGCAGGGGAGGGGCAGGGAGAGAGGGAAACACAGAATCTGAAGCAGGCTCCAGGCTCTGAGCTGTCAGCACAGAGCCCGACGTGGGGCTTGAACTCACGGACCGTGAGATCATGACCTGAGCTGAAGTCAGTCACTCAACCAACTGAGTCACCCAGGTGCCCCTGTGGCTAATAGCTTCTTAAAATCAGACTTAATCGTATTCACCCCAATGTCCCCATTCCTACCACCATGCGTATGAGATTATATACTATCACAGTAAGCAGAAAGGGAAAGGTAATAAATGCAAATATCCCAGTGGAGGCCCGGGGCATCTCTGAGTTCAGATAAGGCATCTATTTTCCTGCCTGACCACCTTGTAATAACATGTCTCACCTTCCTGCCAATTTGTGTAAAATCACTAAGAAATAAAACCCAAGTTCTGCTTTAATTAGCCCACAAAATAGTTGAGATTGTCTACTCCCCTCTTTTCTATAGAATTATTTATAGGCGTATTTTAAAATTGTTTGGGGAAAAACAATGACATCACCTATATCCTGGGTTGTTTGTTTGGATTTTTTTAAAGAGTTTATTATTTCAAGGGAATATTAAAGCAATCTGGGCCAATGCTAGGTACAGGAAATTAGAATTTAGAGAGATAAGACTCCAGGTACCCTTTGGACTTAATTCAGTGATTTTTGTGTAATAGTATGAACAACACTTTTTACCTCTATTTTTGAGATTCGGAAGAGTTTGGCAGAGGAAGAGGTGCCTCTGTGCCTCTGTTATATGTGTATTTTCCTTAAAAAATGCTGGTGGGTGCCCCTCCTGCTTTTTTTTTATAGCTCTAAAGAAGAAAAAGATTTCTACTAAACAAAAATGAATGAGACACTTCTCACCACTGTCAAAATATTATTTTGATATCTCTAATTTTTTTCTTTTGTAAGAGCTTGAATAGTGCTCTAGGGTGGGAAAGTTTATGAGTTAATGGCTTAATCCATCCAGATCCACGTCCTGGTTTTGCTAATAAAACCAGTGCTGCAGTGTGCATTGTTGTATGTTTCTCCTGTTCACACACAGACACACACACACACACACACACACACACACACACACGGTAAATAAATGAGAAACTGAAATGCTGAGCAATTGAATAGAATACATGGTTGTGTATTACTATTAAAATAATGAACTAGATCTAGAAAATCACCAACACATGTTACGTGAAAAAACAAAATATGTAAAAACCGATTGATGTACACAGAACAATGACATGTATACCAAGTTTGACAACATACAACACAATCCAGTATGATTTCTGGGATACATACATGTGTGGCAAACATACAGAAGTGTGCCAATTAATCATAAGCACAAAATTAAGAGTGACTAATTCTGAGGAGGAAAAGAGATTGGGAACAGGGAGATATGCACAGAGGACTTTAAAAATAACAGCAATGCTGAGGTTCCTGGGTGGCTCAATTGGTTAAGTGTCCAACCCTGGATTTCAGTTCAGGTCATGGTCTAATGGTTTGTGAGATCAAGCCCTGCATCAGGCTCTGTGCTGACAGTGTGGAGCCTGCTTGGGATTCTCCCTTTCCCTCTCTCTCTGTTCCTCCCCCACCCTCTCAAAATAAATAAATAAACTTAAAAAAATAGCAGTAATGCTTTATATCTTAAAAAAAATCTGAAGCAAATGACATAATGTTAAGATTTGATAAAGATGGAGGTAAGAATATGTTTGTAATACTATTCTTTATATGTTTCTATAAAATACTTTTTATTCTAAAAAGTTATTAGGTGGGAATTGTCTGTATTATCTCTGCAACCTTTCTGTAAATCTAAAATTAGTCCAAAACTGGGGCATTTGGGTGGCTCAGTTGGTTGAGCATCCCACTCTTTTTTTTTTTTATGTTTTATTTATTTTAGAGAAAGAGAGAGAGAGAGCAGAGTATGAGTGGGGGAGGGGCAGAGAGAGAGGGAGACACAGAACCCGAAGCAGGATCCAGGCTCTGAGCTGTCAGCACAGAGCCCGACGTGAGGCTCGAACTCACGGACCGTGAGACCATGACCTAAGCCAAAGTCGGACACTTAACTGACTGAGCCACCCAGGCACCCCAAGCATCCCACTCTTGATTTCAGCTCAGGTAATGATCTCACGGTCATGAAACCAAGCCCCACGTTGGGCTCCATGCGGGATGTGGAGCCTGCTTGAGATTTGTCTCTCTCCGTCTCTCCCTCTGCCCCTTCCCCTGCTCACAGGCTCTCTCTGTCCTCTCTCTCAAAACAAAACGAAAAAGATAAAATTAATCCGAAATAAAAAGGTTTTTTTTTTAAGTTTCTACATTGGGCATTGATTTACAAATGCCTTTGTGTTTAGGTTTAATCAAAAGAACCAAAGCTTAAAAGTAGGAGGCTTTGAGCCGAGGCCCGAAGAAAGAGCTCAGGCTGGGGAGCGATTTGTTCTGACTAGAAGATTTCCCACAGAACAGAGCTTCTGAGCTGAGCCTTGTTCTCGGGGAGAATCTTGACTGACAAGAGAACAGCAAGGTCCTGCCCAAGGCAGAGGCAACAGGTGACCTGTCTGAGGAGCGGCAGGTGCCCCAGTGTGGCAGAGACGTGAGTACGTAGAACAGAGAAGCAGGAAATGAGGCGGAGCGGGTGCTGGGTTTCCAAGCACCTGCCATCTCATGCTGGGAAATGTAGACTTTACAGTGTGAAGAAAATAGGGGTTTCTGAGGGTAATGGCAAAACGCAACCTGGTTAGCAGTGGGGAGAATGGCTGAGACGAGTTGAGGCCGTGGAGAACACCACTGAGAGGCAGTGAGGCCCTGAGGTCAAAGACAGGACCCCGTTGAGGTCCAGAAAGATTCAGGAGCAGGGAGACCAGCTTCTTGGCTTCTCCCTTCCCTCTCTCTGCTCTGCTCTTTATTCCTTTCAAGACTTCTGGCAAAGCTTTCAGTTTCTTTATGAAGGCCATCAAATACTCCACCCAACAGGAGCGAGGCTATTTTTAAAAACGAGATGCAGCATATTCTGTGGGAAGGTCATCGGTAATAGAGCCTCAAACTTCCCATCTCTTTTGTGAATCTTGACGCCAGGAGAGAAGCATACACTACCTTTACACAGACCCCCTGGAAGGAACTGATGTCTTGTCCTCTGGAGCTGTAATGGGGTCTCTGTCGAAAGAAGCCTCGTGCCTCAACAAGCAACCTCTTTTTATAACCTTACAGACGAGCTGCTTTGTGCCTGCGAAGGGCACTGCGGCCACCAATTTAATAATTTTGAATATCACTCTTGCACAGTACTGTATTCTTTTACGGTCTCACCCGTGCATCTTTAATGACCTTTCTTGCCTTCAGAGAGAGTGGGATAAAAGCAGTCTGATCGGGACTTTCTTCCAGCCTGTCTTTCTCTTTTCGAAATGGCTATAGATCCTAAAGTCCTCAGAACACTGGGCTGAGAGTCATCAGAACCCAGGATCCTGGGTTTTTGACTCACTGCAGGACCTAGAGACACAGGTTCCTTGTCTGGAAAAAAAAAAAGTGTTATTTAGAAATCCTATAAGCTCGTTCAAATCCTAAGCTTATGTGACTCTGTGACTCTCTAAGGTCTGAAGACGGACTGTCATCATTTGCTCATATTTTATGACCTTCTGCTGAGTGGAAAGCAGTGGACGCCGAAATCACTTGGTTGGCCTGTGAAGCGTTGTCTTAAATTTATATTTCAAGAGAAAAGTAGGAAAAAAACCCTCAAATGTAAATACTAAGAAGTTTATGAACCTTAAACATGTTTAGCTTAGTTTTGCTCAGAATAATAAGAATTTGGGAGAGAGCACGGTGGAAGTTGAATCCAAACTTGAGATAAAATACAAGCTCTATCAAGTCAGGCTGTAACACTTTTGCTTAAAAAGATTGCTTGTCTTTGAACCTCAGTTTCTCTTTCTGTCAAACAGAAACAATGCGTATCTCAGAGTTGGCAGGGAACAAATAGATAATGGATTTGAAAACACTTTATACAACTGAAGCTCTAAGTGCTGTGAGTAATTCTTTGTACTACTAAAAGTAGTTTAACGTATTAATTCAGAATTGCTCAGAATGCAGTGCAAGTTGTCAGGTGAGTGTCCGCCCCTCAGTTAGGTTTATTTTTCAGTACTCACACCTGGCTTTCCCTTTTTTAATTGCCTGTTGGGGGTCACCCTCCTAAAGCAAGCTGGTGTAGATGTGCTACATCAGCCTTTGGGCAGCTTTTTCCAAATAGGATGGTCAAGGCTGCAACATCTCCTTTGCAAATGCAAATGAGTCTCAGCTTCAGGAAGAAGAAAATTAAAGGCAGTGTCATGTGCTTAGGAAAACACCAGAAGCAGAGCCGGAGGCCCTGTGTTCTAGGTCTGTCTACGCTACTAACTGTCAGGAAGCCCTGGACAAGTCACTTTATCTTTCTGTTCCCTACTAAAATAATGGGGTTTGATACAGTGATCTCTTAGCATCTTCCTGACACATAATTTAATTTTTACCATTGTTATGGGTTGAATTGTGGCTCCTCTCCCCACCCCCAAATAGCTCATGTGGAATCCCCAGTACCTCAGAATGTGACCTTATTTGGAATAGAGTTGTTGCAGATGTATTCACTTAAATTAGAATGAATTCATACCAGAGTTGGGGGGGGTCTAATCTAATATGATAGGTGTCCTTATAAAAAGGGGAGTTTGGACACAGACATGCACACCAAGAAAATGCCAAGTGGAGGTGAAGGCAGAGATAGGGGTGATGCAGAGAAGCGAAGAAACACAAAAGCACCAGAAGCTAAGGCAGAGGCATGGAAAACCTAGAAAGCGAATACAACACTGGAGAGTCAGACCACTGCTAACAGTGGGAAACTATAAATGGTGTTCATGTTGCAGTGAAAGAAAGCTGTTATCTTACTCTGTGCCTGTTTGTGCAAGCTCATCCACTTCGGTTGTACTAGAAAGCAGAGTTCCATTTTATTTTTTTAAGTTTGGTCATTTATTTTGAAAGAGAAAGAGTGAGCATGAGCAGAGGAGGGGCAGAGAGAGGGAGAGAGAGAATCCCAAGCAGGCTCCACGCTGTCAGCCCAGAGCCCCACGTGGGGCTTGAACTCAGGAACCGTGAGATCATGACCTGAGCCGAAATCAAGAGTTGGACGCTCAGCTGTCTGAGCCACCAGGTGCCTCTGGAGTTCCGTTTTAATAATATTGGCAGTTAATTTCTTCTTCCCAAAGACTGAACATCACAACGTTTTGACTCGCAGCTTGAACAACTTAAAACCACATAAGAAAACACTTACTCATGCCACTATATATAGCCAGAGATGAGCACAGCATTTAAAAATGGAGCCACACGCACGTGGCAGTCATTGTGTTTACAAAATGTTTCTTCCTGGATGCAGGATTCAGCAGTTTCTTGTTACTTCTGTCCTCCCTCCCAAAGCAACCTCAGCAGCTTCCATGAGGTTGTCTTGAAGATCAGGTTCTTTTCAGCACAGTAGCAACTCTTAGAACCCAGCTGCATTTATCGATTAACACAGAGAAAGAAACTCAGGCATGTGAAAAATGATCTGGTTTATCCAAAAGTAAAGTACCTGGCATGTTTAATAGGCATAAGGTAATTCAGTCAGAGGCAATTACCCAAATGTTCACATTGAAGGACAAAAAAGGAAATGTATGTGCCTCTGATTTTAAAAAAAGAAATCATTCCTGTTTAATTAGCTATTCTGCTCTAAGGGATGTGTTACTAAAGACAATTGTTAAGTCTGATCTGGGCAACTAAGCCCTAGAAGTTATAAGTTAATTAAATAATGGGGCATTGTATGCAAATTAAGTAACTGAGCTGGGGAACAAGATATTGAGTGATTTTTCTCCTGTTGTGAATAGGGACAAAATGAGCGAGCCACGTCTATACCTCCTTGGGCAGTTTTTACCTTCCTGTTTAGAAAAAGGAAGACAGGATCTTAAAGCAGAAATCAGGAGGGAGAAGGACAAATCTGTTAACTCAAAGACAGCATAGAAAGGTGAACTAATAAAGACTTTCCCGTGATTGGCTCCATATCTGTTGGGGCCATGATTATAGGAATCTTGTGGGAGGCAAGTTTGAGCCTCCAGGAGGATTTGATACTAAATTACATTTCTTACCATTTAAAAATAATTAGAGCTCTGTATGAAGTGGTAAGGAGGCTAAATTAGTCCAAGAGTTAGTAAAATCAGGCAAAGAACAATATATTTGCACCTTCAGCTAGTGATTGTCAAAATAGGATGTGTAAGACAATCCACAGAGATCCAGGAGAAAAATATTATTCATCTATTTACCTGAGTGCCTGCTGTGAGATGGGAACTGCACAGATAGCAGTGAACAACAGCAAAAAAAAAAAAAAAAAAGCAAGATGAAAAATGTCTGTCCTCAGGAATTTTACATTTTAATGAGAGGAAACAGATTATCAATAGAAATAACTGATAACGTCCTGGGAAGCAACATTTGCCACACTCAAGGTAAGTAATTGAGGAGAGATTAATGAAGAGCTGTTTATAGAGGGCAAGTCAGGGTTTAAGAGAAACCAGGAGGGAATGATGGAACACCTCAGGGGCTACAGTAGTGCGGAGTTGTCTCTCCCAGAGGAGGGATCCGTGTCCCGGTGCTCAGAAGGCAGAGCAGCAGCTGTGGATGGAAGAGAAGGATACCCAACAGGAGGTGTGGCCTCAGGAGGGGAAGCAGCCCTTTCCAATCCTCAACCCTGTAGGATAGTTGCTGAGGGAATAAGCCTCAGGCTTCTCCCTCCTGCCTCTCTCTCTCTCTCTCTCTCTCTCTCTCTCTCTCTCTCTCTCTCTCCAGTGCCCTGCTGTGCCCCCTATGGCCAAACTCAACTGAAAGCCAGAGTACAGAAGAGCCCAGTTGGTGTAATCCTTGCAGGACAGGCTCTTAGGGCATAGAGAAGGGTGGAGAAGGAGGAAGAGGTATCTCCAGGGTCAGTGGGGAACACCCAGCGCAAGAGATCTGGAGAGAAATAAAGCAAGAGTGGGGAGAAGGAGGGCAAGGGCAGAACTGGGAAGGATTTTCGATTTAAATGAGGCAGTCAGGGAAGGCCTGCTGAGAAAGTGACCCTTGAGCAAAGACTTGAAGTAACTGAGGGTATGAACCAAGGGGCTAGCTGAAGAAGGGGCATCCAAGGCAGAGATGGTGAGGTCAGGACATGCTTGGCAAGGTCAGGGGTCAGATAGGAGGCCCATGTGGCTGCACCTGCATCAGAGGCTGCTGGCAATTCATTGTTTTGTAAGAGACCAAGTGCTAGGAATAATTAGTACAATGGTGTACGTGTCTAACTTATGAATAAATGCTTCTATATGGAGGCTGCATTCTGAACTTTTTTTTTTTCACCGATAGGGAGGGCTATGGCTATCCAAAGGTTTGGCAACCATTGCCTTAGACTAATGGCTTTAAGACATTGAAGGTAAATGATCTTATTACTATAATGGCAGGCTGCATAGTTGCCAACAAAGCTCTCCTAGTTCAATGCCCATACTCACAGATTGGGATTAGCCTAATGTCACAGTATGGGACGTGGCCTTGAACTCAGGTCCCCTGAAGTTTCTATTCATTGCTTGCTTCCTTACCTGATGCTCCCCTCCTTTATCATGTGTTGAAGGTCAATTCTCTTAAGAAGGAGCTCTATTTTGGCTTACATATCAAACAAACACTCTCTGGATGTGGTATCTCGGTCACATTCAGAGACCAGACTTGTTGCCTCTGCCTTAGAGCCTCCCCCACACAGCACAAAGTTGAAATGTTGACAAAGGAATCAAGATGTAGAAATTTCGAACATATGTGCAGATATTCAAACGGTGTCATTTTCTGACAGGTACTTACAGTTTGATTGAAGGCAGAGGCACAGAGTTAAAATTAATTCATGAATGGGCTTGAAAATAGAAGTGTCAATGAGACCATAATGAAAGTTTTTGCTAATTCTTCTTCCCAGCTGTGGACTTGAATGTGAGTTGGTGTTCGCTATATTTAGCTAAAAAGTTAAATTTTAGGTACAGTAGCCTGTATGCCTTTGAATTAAGCGTATTATGTAAATGTTTGGGGTTTCATATTATGGCAGACGCATCAAAAAAAATTGCATCTTAATTGTTTTATGGTTACTGCAATCCCAGCTAAATATGGGCAAAAAAAATCATGTCCTGATTACATATGTTAAAGATATTTTAAGAGTTATTTTAACAGGGTTAATAAAGTACTCTCTTAGAGATTACAGTATCCTGTTATTTTATCCTTCTTAAACATTTCCTTTATCTCCAATTACAAGACAAATGCTTGCCACTTGTAAAAGCATTTGCTTTTATCAATCTATCATGGGCATCTTTCAGGGTTGTAATATTGATCCTTCATGTGCTTTTTAACAAATGCAGTTTTAGCACATGGATGCCCCTTCCAGAATATAAACATATTAACTATATAGTAAAAGTCTGTGTCACTCCATGATGAGCAATAAATTATATCAATTAGGGCCCAGTCAAGAAAACAGAAACCACATAATTATTTCAATAGAGATAATTTAATAGAAAATAATTGTTTAATTAGAGGATTGGAAAGGGGACAAAAGGGACCCTAGTGTATGACAGGAGTCATGATAAAAGTAATCAGCTTCCACTCTAGGGCTAGGAGAAGAGATTGGGGGAGAATTTATAAGCTTAGTGGAGGAGACCCCAGAAGTGGGGATTCGGAGTGGGGCTGGCTGCTGAGGGGTCAGGAGCTCAGGGGAGACTCACACCTCTGGGGGGCACAGTCAGCTGGTTGGTGCTGATATCTCAAAGAGGGTGTGATGAAGCTGGTTCTGGGAGCAGGGGATGGAAAACCTGCAAAGTAGAACCAGATGGTGCTGCCTGGGCGAATGAAGCCCCATGCCTGGGGTAATACCGGCAGGAGGGGGAAGGGAAGCAAACAGGAAGGAGTGGGTCCTTCACGCCAGCCTTCCAGTGTCCCTCTAGATCTCCCTCTGGCGCAGTCTGCAGAAGCCAGCTGGTAAAGCACAAATGTGGCTGTTGAGCCCCGCGGCAGCCTCACACAGTGTAGAAGAGCACAGTGGAAGCTGCGAGGACCTCGTGTAGGTGGCCGTGCCCTCCTAAGTCCCAGCATTAAAGGAAATTCCACTGTGTCAAACTCAGGTCTAGCTCAGTTTCCCGGGCCCCTTTCTGCTCAAGTTCCAAAGGACAATTATCCTTGATAACCACCAGCAGACAGGTGGATCTGTTTGTGATAGGCCAAAGCCACCAAGAATAAATCTAGATGTGTTGTGTGTGATCTAAACCCACTCACCCCTGTGTCCCCTCTTGAGTTCTGTAAGCTTTCCTCGAATCTTTGGAAAAGACCTGTTTCATATTCTTCTGGGTCTGACTTCTGCAACTGGAAGTAAGTCACCATTATGTTAGCCCGTAGGGGTTTGCAAGCAGAAGTGCTTAAAAGTTCTCAGAGAGGCTGAAAAAGTCCATCACAGACACCTCCTGCATCATCTTGTAATTCCCAAGGTCTGCTAGGTACACGGTGGCCTCTGCAAGTGACATTGCTGAGAGGAGCTTCAGAGAAGCAGAGTTTTTAGTGAGAAAGAGGTAATGACTTAATCTATGCTACATAGAGCCGTGGTGTTAAAATATGGCATTTCGCAATTTTACTCGAGCTTGAAAAAGGACCCCTTGTCTCACATTAAGAATTCAGACTATAGTGTCATATTAAGTGAAGTTAAACATCTGTCTGTTTGCTGGGAGAATAATTTCCCTGAGTATAATGTGCCTTCACAACTGAGTAGGAATATTTGCACAGCACTAATATAGTCGGCAAAGAGACCCACAAGGTCATGTCTATACCAACAAGAACATATGCTCTGTTTACAAACCTCAGGTAGGTGAACCACCGTCAGATTTAATGAGGCTTTCCCATATACCACTCCACCATTTACCACTTTCTACAGAAATCTGGGCTATTTGTTTCTGTCTTTCACCACCACACTGATAAGGGTAGCTCAGAAGGTCTAGACAAAGTGTTTTCTGCCATGCAAAGATGCATCCTAAAATCAAGACTTCGGTGTAAAACACACCCAAAGGCCTCTGTGGACCAAAGTGGATTTCACGTACAGAAATTCATAGATAATTATGTTCTAAAAGACAAGGAGAAAAAAATCTGTCTTATTGAGACAATGGAAGTATTAATCACTCTCTTTCTTTTTTTTTTTTTTACTATTTTTCCCTCTGCTTATCAATCTTTTATATTTCAATTAAGATATCTGAATTGTTCTCATGGACAGAAATGTATGAGTATATATGTGTGTGCATATGAGAACAAGAGAGAGTAAGCAAGAATAAGAGAAAGTGCCATCATATGGTGTGGTGGCATTAACTCAGAATTTGCAGTCAGGATTCTTCATTCATTGATCAAACCATTGATATCCCATTATCACACCATAAGCTACAAGGAATGTTAGGACATAAAAACATGGTTTCTGCCACTATTTTCGAGACATTATAAGATGTGGCATAAGAGAGATCGAGGATACAACAGAATTTTAGAGGAAAAAGGGAGTACCACTTCATGAGGCAGAAAGGGGCATCGAAGGAGATTCCCGAAGGAAGAGATACTTGAAGAATGAGTGGGGTTTTAATGAGTAGGCACATCAGGCAAAGAGTATAGTTCTGCTGAAGAGGAGAAAGCCCCAGGACACATGGGGGATGACAGTTCTTGTTCAGCTGTTCAGGGGCAGCGGGAAGACCAGTGGGAGGTAAGCCCCAAAGACAGGTTCCTTCCAGACCATGGAGGGTTTTGAAAGCCACGCTGAAGGAGGCCCCAGCAGACCAGGAAGCAGTTATATTCTGTGCCTGGGAAAAGAAAGCAAGGAGAAACTGAATGTTCTAAGATCTCCCAGTAGGTGATTATCCTAGACAAGACAGGAGGTTCAAAAGATATACAGGAGGAATGGAAAGGGACAAACATGGAAGAGACTTCATTCTGCATGTTTTGTGAATCCTGGGTTCCATTCCTTTGGAATCCTTTCCTTTGTTGTGGTGGCTGATGGCCTGAGCCTTGGGGCCTTATCAGTTGGTCTTGAGGTCAACATTGGTGGTATGTTAGCTCTTCCCGCCATATGCTTTTTTCCATATTCCCTTCCACTGTGTGTGTGTGTGTGTGTGTGTGTGTGTGTGTGTGTGTGTGTTTAATACTTTTCCTTCCATCAGCTCTCATCTGTTCTCTCTGATCCAGCACATTCTGTCTCAGACATTCTGTCATCCATCCTGCGAGTGTGTTCGTGAGTGTGTGATCATCAGGGCTGAGTTATGGCTCAGACTGTATGATTGTGATACATGCAGTACCTGTTATCAGGAGCGGCAGAGGTAGAAAGGGGGCGAGAAAAGGAAACACAGATGACCTGGGGAAAGAATGGGGAGGGAAGGAGGGTAAAAGGCCAGTGAAAAGATAGGGAAAACCAATTTCACCTACCTTGAAATTTTGGAGAACGTTAGTTCCGCTAAGTAGTTTGATCCTGATCCTTTGACGAATCAGCCCCAGGAAATGAGATTGTTAATCCCTGTGTTAAATGGCAGAACTAATTGGTGTGAGGAAAGGAAGAGCAAACTCAGCTCAGATGGATTTAACTCATACCTTCCATAAGATGCTAGTACCCACGTGGTATAAGAGATTCAGCTCTCTCAGAGCTTCTGTTCCCAGCCCAGAGTGAGCCTGCCTTTGCTTTAAGCTAAGTTCAGTGTGAGATGACAAAATCAAACGGGTGCCATCAGTTTCAGTTTGTCTTTAAAGAGACAGGAAGGCCGGGGGTGTCCCAGTAGGGACGCTCACCCCTTCCTTGATGGAGCCCGCCCCCCCTCCAGGGAGCTAATGCTCTGAGCCCAGGACCTCAGACCTCCCGACACATGAAATGCTATCTCTTTTGAACATCAATCGGCAGCTGAACCCCTCCTGTTATTTGTTTCCTCTTCTTTGGTTTTTCTCGAGATTAGAATAGATTCGTTAGCCAATTAGAATGAAAACCAGCCAATTAACTAAATCCCCATTAACGTCTCTTGTCCAAGGGCAGAGATGAAAAGGCAGAATTCTTGCTCAATATATTGAGGTTTCTTGCATCTCCTGTTTGGTGGTTGCTAAGTATGATCACCATTTCTCTCTTTACTTATGAGGGGAAGTATCCCCTGCATTTTATTCCTCGGTGTGACCAGATCATCCCAGTTGGCCCAGAAATTTGGAAAGTGGGGGCAGGGAGGCAGTTTTTCTTTATTATTCCTGCTCTCAAAACAGAGGTGATGAGAAAATTAATCTCAGTTTAACAGAATAGAATTATTTGGAAGGTTAAACTTTGGCCCAGATAAACAGTCTTTGTTTTGTAATTGCTGTTGTTGTTTTTAATTGTGAAAGTACTATGCCTTCATATAGAAAGCTTGGCACATATGAACACACCTATGTATACATTAGTATTAGCCAATAATTTCACTATCCAGAGATAACTTCTAGCCATGTTTCTGTTATTTTTCCCCTCCAGTGCCCATCGTTGTATATATTCAAAACAATAATCTATATAAAAATTTGTGGTGTAGTTAAAATTTATGTTAATAACTGCACAAGTATTCTTTATGTGAATGTACCTAATTTACTAAACCATTCCCCTATTATTGTTGCACATTTTTTTTATTTTTTACTTAAAAATTTTTTTTAATGTTTATTTCTTTTTGAGAGAGAGAGAGACAGAGCATGAGCAGGGGAGGGGCAGAGAGAGAGAGGGAGACACATATCTGAAGCAGACTCCAGGCTCTGAGCTGTCAGCATGGAGCCCGACATGGGGCTTGAACTCATGAACTGTGAGATCATGACCTGGGCTGAAATCAGACGCTTAACCGACTGAACCACCCAGGTGCCCCTGTTGTTGTACATTGAGTTTGTTTTCAGTGTTTCATTATTATAAACTATGCTCGGGTGAACATCTCTGTGTGCAAATCATTTTTTGTTTTTTTGTTTTTTATTTTTTTTTCAACGTTTATTTATTTTTGGGACAGGGAGAGACACAGCATGAACGGGGGAGGGGCAGAGAGAGAGGGAGACACAGAATCGGAAACAGGCTCCAGGCTCTGAGCCATCAGCCCAGAGCCTGACGCGGGGCTCGAACTCCCGGACCGCGAGATCGTGACCTGGCTGAAGTTGGACACTTAACCGACTGCGCCACCCAGGCGCCCCTCATTTTTGGTTTTTAAATGCAGTTTAGGTTTCTGAAGTAGAGAAGAGTGTGGATTGTTCTGGGGAGGTTAGGGGGAGCTGCTACAGAGGCAGGCCATGAAGAGGTATGGTCTGGTTGCTGGCAGTGCCTATGTCAGAAGCCACGTGTTGGTCAAAACCTCATGCCTGGTGTCTTGTCTGGTGCATAGATTCACAAATGCAGAAACAGGATAGTCCCAGTATATCCACAGGTGATCAGGCCGTTGGAACTGACTGGTACTTTAAAAAATAGCACAGGGGGGCGCCTGAGTGACGCAGTCGGTTAAGCGTCCGACTTCAGCCAGGTCAGGATCTCGCGGTCCGGGAGTTCGAGCCCCGCGTCAGGCTCTGGGCTGATGGCTCAGAGCCTGGAGCCTGTTTCCGATTCTGTGTCTCCCTCTCTCTCTGCCCCTCCCCCGTTCATGCTCTGTCTCTCTCTGTCCCAAAAATAAATAAACGTTGAAAAAAATTAAAAAAAAATAAGTAAATAAAAATAGCACAGGATGATAAATAAGCCATCATGACAATTTAAAATGAGAAAATTAGCACCCTCTTTTCAGTAATAGAACTATTTCTGTCTACCAGCTAAAACAACTTCTTTTTTTGTTTGTTTCTTGAGATTAGAACTTGGGAAAGTTTCTCCAAGGGTTGCTTGGAGGACAAAGAATTAGAACAAAAGAAGGTGAGTGTTGGTGAAATATTACTACCTACCCCCCCTCCCCTGCCCACTAAGAAACAACTTTTTGTGCCATTCTCTCATGGCAGGACGGGAAGCAAAATACGGGTGTTTCTCTGTTTTATTCTTTCTTATTGACCCTTCATTTGACAGGTTTTTCCCCTTAGATCTGTCACTGTTTGGGTCACATGGCTGACCTTGTGAATCTGGTAGGTAGACCTACTTTCTCCCAATATATGTTAATTTTATCAGCTGATTTTTCCCATTATTATGGTCTATGAGCAACCAGCATAGGAAGAACCTTGGATACTTGTTAATAACACAAATCTCTGGACTACACAGTACATTTATTTAATCAGAATCTCTGGTATTAGGGCTCCCTAATCAGCTCTTTTGACAAGCTCCCCACTTGATTGTTTTGTATCCTTAAAGATCAAAACTCATAGTGAGTAAGTGGCCATGGTTTTTAAGGGGTGCAGGTTCTGGAGCCAGGCGTCTTGCCTTTGAATCCCAACTTGACAACTACTATCCGTGAGACATAAGCTCCCTCTCCTTCACTGTCTTCACCCGTTTAATGGGAATAATGGTTATATTCACATGATATGGCTGTTGTGAGGATTAAGTGAGTTAATACATATATAAACACTTAGAGCAGGGCCTAAAGTGGAGTTAGCACCGAATAAAGGTTAATTATTCAACCATGGTATTAGTCGATTCTCTGCATAGCATCCTGTAAAGACCATTGACCCTTTAGCCAGCTTCCCCTTTCTGTCTCCCTTTCTTTTTGAACATATTCTACCCCCCATTTCCTCACTGAACCAGTATTAACTCAGTGCCTCCTGTGTTCATGGCTTCTTGCTATGCCCTGACATTAATGCTTCATCAGTACTCTAAGACTTCATTGGTGTACATTTATAATGACCAGTAATCCATCACCTCTGATTGCTTCTGGATTTGGGTGTAGCATCCTGTTTCTTAGAAGATCACAGACAATTTTATTTTTATTTTATTTTTATTTTTATTTTTATTTTTACTTTTACTTTTATTTTTATTTTTATTTTTATTTTTATTTTTATTTTACCAAGAGAACACATGTGCAAGAGAGAGAGAGAGAGAGAGAGCGGGGGTGGGGCAGAGGGAGAGAGAGACAACATTAAGCAGGCTCCACACTCAGCACAGAGCCCATCGTGGGGCTTGATCCCCAAACCCTAGGACCATGACCTGAGCTGAAATCAAGAGTAGGATGCTCAACCAACTGAGCCACCCAGGCGCCCCATGATCACAGAAAATTTTTAAAGGGTGCCTCCTGCTGAGAGAAGAGGGTATGCATTCTTATATTTGGTGACCCAGACTTTTGCACAGTGGTTTTTGTTGAACTGCTAACTCACTGACGAAGTTGTGCACTGCTCCCCAGGAAGTAGTAGAATTGCATGTTTTGAGAACATGCTTTATAAACCTTCAAGTGTTGCAAAAGTGAGAACTCTGCTGATTTTTCTGATTTCCCCATGCATAGGCAGAGACAGGAAAGGCAGGAGAGGGCAGCCTTATGATGAACCCAGAGCTGGGGTTCAGGTCACTCACAGAGGAAACTTTTAAGGATGTGTTCACTGCTGATTAAATTTCTGAGCAGTCCTTGCTGACTCTCTTGGGCATTGGGGACTTTGAAACTCAAATGATCTTTTAATGTCTTGTCACCATGAACTGGTGTTTCCTTGGGGCAATTCACGTTCTTAGTAAAGCCCAGGGAGCCACCAATTATAATGAGGAAACTTCAGATTTTTTGCTGTTTCAAAAAGAAGATGTCGGACTTTAATGTCCCAAGCCATTGATTTGAGAGACTCTTCTAAACTGGATCAGTCTCTAAAAGAAAGCTTTACTTAGATCAGCGTGGATTTCTTTTGGTGCACTGTCACGGATCTCCTGAGGAGGCTGAAAGTTGGAGTATAGTTTGTTAAGCACCTTACTTTTGTCCTTAGGAAACAATAATAAAGCAAAAGGCGAACATCCATGCTGTCTGTTTGAGCAAGCATTACAGCAAAGATCTAGATCTTGTGTTTAGTACATGAACCTGAGTAATCCTGCCAGAAGAGCCAGAATGTACTGAAATTCAGAGAGCCAGCTGACCAAGAGAGTGCTGGTCATTTGTAGGCATACTGAAATGCAAACATGAATGATTAAGAAATGAAGAATGTGTAACAGTTTCCAAGGCACTCCTGCATTCGTTTATTATTGAATCTTTATACAATACCCTGTGGAGATGAGAAATGCCTTCAAAATGGAAACATAAGTACCAGCAGAGTTGGGCATTCTTTAATGTTCTAAAGCCATGTTGACCAATGTCAGAGTCTCCGATGGTGGTAACATTCTAGTTCTTTTTGCAATCTGATCATTTGATGTAGCCTTCAATCCACCTTTTATGATTGTTACAAGGATGGATCAAATATCGGCCCCAGGGCTACACTTTTGAAAGCTCAGAACATACCATGCTCATGGACATACAAATGAATAAAATGCATCTCTGTCTCCTCATTGGCTGACTCATGAAATCCTTTATTCTCCTTCCTACTGCCCACTGCAAATCTCGCCACTCATCCACTTTCTTCCTTTGATTTCACATCTTGAATCATTCTTTTTTTCTTTATTCCGTGTGGTAAGCCAACTTTGGATGTTTGCCTTGATCACAATACCATCAAATCCCCACCATCTCTGGTATTCATACTTCACAACCTGGATAAATAAGACGGTGTTGCTGGCATCAGGCCTTATCTCCCACTTCATCTGGGGAAAGTGATCAGACGTGAAATAGACATCCTGAGTAAGTGGCTAATACCAAGGCTATCATGCAGTGAATGCTCAGTAAAATGACAGATCACCCCACTCCTCACCCTTTGCCTTCTCTTTCACTTGTATATATCAGGTCTTGACTGCTTTTTATTCCTTTTTAAAAATTTTAAAAATTCAAACAGCATTGCCTATGAATTTACTATATCCCAGGCATTGTGCTTAGTGATGGTGATTTAGGGACAAAGGTTTTCTAATCATGTCCATCGTAACTGGGGAGACAGGCATGTACAAAATTGCAAGATTGGAACAGAGGAGTGCCCAAGCTGCACAGGGGCAGGGCATGTGACTCCAGCAGGAAGAGTAGAGAGTAGAGGGAGGAGTGGATGAAGAGGCAGCCTGCATCTTGAAAGATAAGAATGTGCTCTCTGCATGGGCGATTGGAAAGGGTATTCTAGGCATGAAGCCATTGCAGGCAGGGTGTGTTAGTTGGAACTGCAAGGAGCTTCCTACGGCTGGGCATATGTTTGGGCACTGGGTGGCGAGGAGTGTCAAAATATCACTAAATCTATTTCCCTGCTGGTGTCTTTTCAAATACAAATCCTCTCCATTAAAAGCCCCTTAGAGAGATTTAATTTTGGTCAGTCACCTCATGAATCATCTTTTATGGGTTTGGACCCTATAATCAGGTGCTGTGCTCTGTTTGAGTACCTGATCTTAAAGCGCTTGCTTTGACTTAGGAGATGACATTAATGCATTTGTAAAACTGTGAACAGTATAGCCATGCATAGTTAAGTACGAAATGGTCTGGCGTCTGACTGGCTTCGCCAGAAATCCAGAATGATGGCCTTGAATAGTAGAGAGTGACATAATGGAGGGATTGGGATTTACATTAGGAATTAGAGAATGTGTAGGATTTGATTATGAGAAGGTCAAGACAGAAAAGAAGAACTAAAATGTGGAATCTAAAAATTCTAACTCTTAGAACTAGAGAGTAGACAGGTGGTTGCTAGGGACTGGAGAGGGGGGGAATGGGAATAAATAAGTCACATGACACGTAATTTCAGTTATGAGATGAACAACTAATTTACAGCATGGTGGTTATTAATAAACTATATTATGTACTTGAGATTTACTAAGAAAGTAATTTTTTTAAGTTTATTTATTTTTGAGAGAAAGAGGGAGAGAGAGGGAGAGAGAGAGCAAGCAGAGGAGGGACAGAGAGAAAGGGAGAGAGAGTATCCCAAGCAGGCTCCATACTGTCAGCACAGAGCCCAGTGCAGGGCTTGAACTCACAAACTGCAAGATTATGACCTGAGCCAAAATCAAGAGTCGGATGCTTAGCTGACTGAGTCATCCAGGTGCCCTCTAGGAAAGTAAATCTTACTTGTTTTCACCTCACACCCAAAAAATAACTGTGGATGTGTTAATTAACTTGGTTGTAATCATTTTACAACATATATATGTATACACACACACACACACATATATAAAATCATCACATTGTACACCTTAAAAAAATCACATCATAAACCTAAATATATGTGATTTTTATTTGTCAGCCATATCTCCGTGAAGGTGGAGGGAACGGAGGACTGAAGTAGGAATGAGCACACTCTGTTGTTGGGAGTATAGAAATGAAACAGAATGATGAGTATCCATTCATTCCACAACTTGTATTAAAAGACTAATACAACAAGCAAAAGGGAGAAATGGTATGCAAGGCAGACAGCATGGTCCTGTGCTCTCTCTTCCATCCATACATTTATGTATCTACCCATTTCATAAGTAGTTATTGAGTGACTACTCTGTGCCAAGCATTGGGGACATAATGGTGGCATCAAACGAGAGCCCTAGGGTCACAAGGAAACACAAATCTAAAGAAACCTAATCCTGACCCTTGCTGTGTACTAAATTCTGTCGTGGACCTCAGATCCAGCACAGTTTCCAGTCCTGGTTTTTCCTTGTGTGCTCAGCTGTCATGCCATTTGTGATGTGGAACTGACCCCGGCTCTGGGGAATTTATTTAAGGAATTATTATAGAGACTAAGGTAGGTGGCAGTGGGAACCTGGGTTAGGCTAGAAGTACCAAGGTTGGATAAGGGGCATTTCAAAGCAAAGCACTCACCTAGATTTGACTGTTGATAAGATTTTGACAGAGATCTACAATCCGTGAGATACCTGCATGGTTTTTTGCCTGCTAAGAGGAAGCATGTTAATGCACAAGGCAAATAGAGAAGTTACGAGGAGAAATTCAATGTGTCTGTCCTGTAACTATATCGGTGAAGCTAAATCTAGCGTCTCAATAGAAAATACGTTGCAGACATATTAGACATTCCACCCTAGCACAAAATCAGAAGACCAGCAGACCGTTTGTGTGTCTTTGTTCCCTGTTTAGTGACTGATTCTTTTGTGTTTGGGACCCAAGATTCAGTGCTGGCATGAAGATTATGTCTCCTGATGTATCATGAAGATAACAAAGACCTGTTATTTGTGCAAGTGATAAATGCCCTAAATACATGCCAAACTCCAGGCAGATTGGAACAGCTGGATGTTTCTGTGGGATTACACAAATGTGAACCCAGTGAGATGTTGTAAAAGGCTGCCCATCACTGGGAGGGCTATAAGGCTAGACTCAGCTGATCTCCACACATCTGGGTCACAGGGCTTTCGTTGTTTGCTTACTTTTGACATTTGTATAAGGGGATGGATTTGTGCACATATACAGAGGGAGTGAGAGGGAAAAGGAGGTGTTTACACATTCAAATAGGTAAAGGATGGTATATTCCAAGATATCCAGATGTTTTGCAGGATTTTAACAGTGTTTCACCAGATGTTTGAATTTGTAGGAAATTGTTGCCTGTATCAGTGACATTTTCAGAATTTCCAAAGGCTGAAGAAGATCGCCTACTTTCACTAGCTAAATGTTTTTTACCTGGTGTTCAATCCTCATGCTCCAGCAGGTTCCAGCATTACAGATCTGTACTTCTTGGAGCCAAGAGGATGCAGCTCTTATATAAATTTCAAGTAGGTCATGTGGTTTTTCAGAGGCATCAGGTTGGTCATTTTCTTCCAAGTTGAATAGGTGGAAATAATTAATGGGCTGGATTATTGACATGCATTGAGACATTCTTCTCCTTGTGGTTTCAATTACCAGCTTCAGTAGACTAATTTCAGATTTTATCTGAAGCAACAGTAATTATACAGGGCAAGAAAAATGTCCACCGAAATACGATCGGATAATGCTTAACACCATTGTTAGGCTTAAATCTTAACCCTAAGACAGACACCCAGGGCTTAATGCCTACATAAACCAGACTGTGTTTTATGCCTTCCTGTGGGCTCTCAAGAATGATTCATCTAGAGAAAGCAATGAATTCTGAAAAAGCAAAATATTGAGGGGAAAATAATGGTGTCAGTTGAGTTCCACTGAGCTCGGTGCTGGATGTGGGATGTGGGAGTCAGACCTGGATTCGAGTCACCACCAGCTCAGCTGCGTATTAGCTAAATGTCCTCATTGAATGACTCAGTTCTGTGAGCTTCAGTTCCTCATTTATAACACGGGATAAATAATACCTAGCCCTGAGGATGACAGTTATGAATGATTTGATGTAAAGCTAGCCTCTTTCCAGTCTACCACCAGTAGCATAATCCATGACTCAGTGCATAAATGGACTGGCTGTGATGGACTTTGCTGTGTGTGTGTCTGTGTGTGTGTGTGATTTTAATTTTAATTTTTACTTAGATGGACACACGTATCTAGTGAAGTGTATATTTTTTATGATCTTGATTTTACAAATGAGAGGCCTGAAGCTCAAGAGAAAATGTGTTTGGCTCAAGCCAGTGCTCCAGCATTAGAAGAAAGTGTAACACAGGGATGAAAGTCAAGGTTGCAGGCCAGACAACCTGAGTCTGGAATCCTCACTTCTCCACTGTCAAGTTGGGCTGTTTGTTTATATCTTGGGCAATTTAATTAAATGTCTTTGTGCCTCAGATACCTATAAGACCTGGTAAGAAAGAGGATAATAACAAGATCTACCTCCTAGAATATTAAGTGAGCTGATGAATAGAAAATGTCTAGTGTGGTGTTCAACACATGGTAAGCACTCAGTAGATGTGACTGTTATTAGTAGAACCAGGACCTGGTTCTACTGGACCTAAATGCTATGCTATTTCCATCTCAATGCCCTGTCTTCCAAGGAGTCAATTCTGGAGTTTGAGTATGCTTTTTGCACTTCTAGGGCTTTTTGAGGAAAGGGACAAGCACTGTCCTGTCTATCAGGTATGATTCAAAAAGATTCAAAAAGATTCAAAAAGAGTCAGTAATCCTCGCTGGTTTCCCTGGAGCTCAGGCATTTTTTCTTCCCATAGAGGTAGCAGGGAACAAGAGTAGGCTTTTGGATCAGAAAGTCTGATCTTATAAGTTACCATAAATGTTACTATACTCAAGACAATATGGCAGTGATACAGAAATAGACAAATATGTGGAACGGTCTCAAAAGTCGAGAGGCAAATGTGATCTATACCAAAACCTAATATGTAATCAAAGTAACATTCATTTTGGTGGAGAAAGAGGACTTATTTAATGAATAATGCTGGCATTATTTACTTTCTACCTGGGAAAAATCTTAGACCACTGTCATAGCATATGCAGATTCATTTCTGATAGATTTTAAAAGTCAAAAATTGTAACGATAAAATTTTTGTTTGTTTTTAGTGTTTACTTATTTTTGGGAGAGAGAGAATGAGTGTGAATGGGGGAGTGGCAGAAAGAGAGGGAGACACAGAATCTGAAGCAGGCTTCAGGATCCGAGCTGTCAGCACAGAGTCTGATGTGGAACTTTAACTCACAAGCCATGAGATCATGACCTGAGCCGAAGTCAGACGCTTAACCGACTGAGCCACCCAGATGCCATGATAAAAATTGTTTTTCATTATATAGAAAATATTTATATGATCTGCATTTGGAGATACAACCTTAAGTAACAAAGGAAGCTCAGAAACCTTGTAAAGAAATAGATCAATATAACCAACCATATAAAATTTAAAAATCCCTAAATAGCCCGACACTCGAAGTGAGGTTAAAAGCTAGGTAATAAGCTTGGAGAAAACATTTACTGCACATGACAAAGAGTAAGTGTTTCTACAGTTCAAATTACAACAAAAATTTACATGAAAAATGTAAATAACCCAGAGGAAAATGCCTGAAGAATGTGATCAGAAGAGAAATGCACATAGCTAATGAGCATAACATGCTCAACATCAGCAATGGTTAGGAAATGCAAATTAAATCAATGAGATTTCATTTTTCCCATTAGATGTCCATAAATAAATAAATAAATAAATAACATCCCATGCTATGGAGATTATGGGGAAGTGGACATACTCATGGCTGATAGCATAAATATTTACAGACACAGCCGGTATCCTTTAAAGGAACCGGGCAGCATCTGTTAAAGCAGGTGCCTACCGTGACTGGACAATACTACCATTAGGGATCTTTCCTGCTGAAATGAAAGTGTTAGTGCGAAAAGTATACAAAAAGCATAGTCAAATAAGATGGAAATAACCTCAATGTCTTATGTTCAGGGAAAGCCTGAGAAAAGGGAGGTGCGTCCAAACTATGAGAGTTCTGTTGCCTTACATGTGAACAAGAAGCTCTAGGAAAGACTGACATGGAAGACATTCGTGGCATATTGTTACCCTAAACAAAAAGTACTTTTACAAAGAGAACCTGTCTGAATACAGGGATATGTATTTGGGTGTGTTTATGTGAGCATAGTGAAAGATGCCTGGCCAGGAGTTCACACCGATTACCTCAAGGGTGTCACCGGAAGGAAAGAGAGGGAGATGATTACCCCCTTGTTTTACACACTTGTGTATCACTTCACATGCTGTCACACATGCATGCTTTTGTCTGGTTGTTTGTCTGCTTTAAAGAAAGGAACTGATCTCAAATTGTAGGCACTTTACTTACTAGCCAAGTGACCTTGGAAAGTCACATAACCTCTTGAAGTCTTAACTTTTCACATCTATAAAATAATGATAAAAGTATCTCACAGAGTTGTGGGGAGGATTAGCAAGATAAAATACGTCAGGCTCGCTGCACAGAGATTATGGTGCATGATCAGCAGACGCGGACTCCCTCTTGCTTCCTTTCTCCTCACCCTCAAGGGATATGTTTTCAGAAGTGCAAGCCAGTCCCCACGCCGGAACCAAGTGCAAATGGGCAGATGAAGATGCAATGCACACAATTAATCCAGCAACTTCCAAAAGCCAAATAAAAATGGTTTTCTTTGGAGTTAAAGCCACTGTGGATGATTCATATCACTTCTCGGTCCCCCCATTCATCCAGACATGGAGAGTTCTGGATTCGGGGAATAATTGCACATGGCGCATTCTGGGTGTGATAGGAAGGGGCCAATCCTATGATCTAGACGGCTCCCTGTTCTGAATCCAGGGTGGGTTGTGTGGGCATCTGAAAGCTGCCTCTCCCCCACCCCCCATTCTGCCTTTTCCATCTCCAGAATGCTGCAGTGGTGCGTCTAGTATCGGTAGCCACACACCATCCTCCCCCATCCCCTCACACAGCTCTTTCTCCAATACTCTTTGAATACTTATAAAAAACACATGATGCTAGACCTTTGATAAACATGTTCTCACTTAATCTTCCCAGCACCTCTGTGAAGTAACTATCACCCCCATTTTACAAATGGAGAAACTAAGACTACAGAAATCTGGCCACAGACTCAAGGTTCCATGGTGAGGATATGGCAGCTTGTGATCTTTCTCCTCTGCAATACTAACCACCCCCCAAGTTGGACAAGTTAGATGACCCAGTGGCTTAACTCTCCTTGCATAATAGTTATTTAGATTCCAGTGATAGTCTGTCTTGATTGATAGGAATGTCAAGTTTCTCTGTTTGAGGAAAAAGTTTAGACTTTTAACTAGTTATAAGATTTCTGTGGCTTGTAGCCTCTATTCGTACTTGCCGGCTGAGCTCAAATATCCCCTCTATTAGGAAGGCTCATCTGAACACTTGAGAAAAGGGTCAAGGTCAGGGTCACTTAAGCCTTAATATGGACACACCTTAATTACAACACTTACCATGTTTTATTATAATTATTTCTTAGTTTGCCTGTCTTCCCACCATATGGGATATACTTAGGAGTGGCGCATTTTTTAAAAATCTGACTCATTGGGGATATTTCATTAATTTGAAAATGAATGCACAACCGAATGATTATGTGTTACTCACAACCCCTGAAAGGTCCCCAAGTGAGAAAATAGGAAGCCCTAGTTAGCCGCTCTTTATGTAGTGTGAATCAGAGTCCCAGCAAAGGAAGAAGAATCCAGAAGCAAAAGCGTTATTCAAATGCTATTCCTCCTATGAAATAAATCTGAAATCAGAAAGGGGCCAAAAGCCTGCAGCAGTGGGTATTTTAAACATGCTTATTAATAATGGCTCAAAGTGGAGATTTATTACAGATGAGAATAGGGAAAGGGACAGTAAATCAGCATTGGTGAGGAAAAGAGCAAGGGAAAGATAGGAGTTCTTATTTAAAATGTATTCATATGCTTTATAACACTGAAATAGAGACAGCTATATTGAAGTAGAAGGCTTTATTTGTAGGATTGAATTCGCCAAAGATACGTTTTATGCCAGTATTCATTTTCCCAGCTTTCATTTGCTTTCTTTTGGCCGAAAAGTTGGGGGCCTTAGTTTATTGCTTGAAAGCAAGAAAAGATTGCCTTAGCCAAGTCTCTTCATGAAAATATTCCTTGCTTCGAGTGGTGACTTCTAAAGTGCTAGTTGGATCCCAGGAAAATGCTATTTTATTGGCACATATGTTGAAGAGAATAGTTTTTAAAACATTCAATTAGTTCTGCCTTTGAGACAGAATTTAAACCTATCTAAAGCAGTAGGATTAAATTCACGTAAAAACCCAACTGTTGCTTGGGAACCAATCCTTTCCCCACTCAAACTACCCTAAGGATAATCAAGCTCACACGTGGCTGTATTCCAGCCAAGGCAGCAGATATATGCTTTTAATTCATCAATCAGACCTTGGTACTCCCTGGCCTAAAAACTCTCAGTGGCTTTCTAATACATTAGAGTAAAATACAAACTCCTCACTGTGGTCAGCAGAGCTCTGGAACGTCTGTGCCTTGTCTCGACAGCCAGCCTCCTCTCCTCCAGCTTTTTTTTTTTTTTCTTTTTCTCATCTGGTTCATCAGGTTTGTTAACTGGCTTCCTCTGGGTTCCTTGAACACATCAGGTTCTTCTCTGTCAACACCAGTGCCGCTTCTCTGCCTAAGACCCACTTTTCTCTGCCAGTCTTCAGGAACAACTCTTCTCAGTCCTTCCAGAGAAATTATCCCTGGCCATTCTAGGTTATCTCCCTATCCATGCTTTATTCTGTAATCCATTACCATCTTAATTGTCTCTACAGCGAGGTCATCAGAAGTGCTAATGACACAGATAAACAAGATCTCCCATATTCCCCACTAGACTGGAAGACCCCTAAGAGCGTGAGCTATTTGAGCTGTTTCCAGTCGCTAACTACCCACAACTGCTAACAGTGCCTGGCCTGTAATAGGTCCCCAGCAAATATTTGCTGCACGAATTCTCACTGTCAAGCCTGAAGCCTGACATGTTATAGGCTGTCAGTAAACACTTTTTTAGTGAGTTTGTCTTGTTCCCATAGGATTTAGCAAATTCACATAAGCCGCATAAATTAATTCCAAGTGCCCAACTCCCTGCCCGCGACAGCATGGTCTCTGCAAATTCTGCTAAGATGAAAAATAAAAAGAGGACAGATGAATGAAGGAGATGCCTAAGACTAACTTTCTAGGATTAAAAAAAAAAAGTCCCAGGACAAATTTTAGCTCTCAATATCAGACTTGATTCCTCTGGTTCCTTGCTCTCCTGGTCTATTTCTTGTTTTGGTGAGAACTTTTTCGTTATTGTATGGGAGTTACCATGATGTGTTAATAAACTAAACTGGGGCTTTTTTGGTTCACTGGTTTTGAACGAGCAGCTGATAGGTTTTGCTTTGGGTTTTCCAAGGCTCATGTTTTAAGCAGCTGAAATCCCAGTCTTTCATAGCTCGCTGGACCCTGAGCCAAGAGACTGCTTGGGATTTGTGGTTTATGGTAACAATACAGCATTGCCATGGGGAGATGTTTTGGCAAAATAACACATGGTCGTGATGCAGCAGTTAAGTGCCATCGTTTGGGCTCTGCAGAAATTAATTTGCAAAAACATCCCGGTCTGTTGTGTGTTCTAGTTTATATGTAAATTAGAAGATTGTGTGAAAAGGATGGCCTGGATGATGCCATTCAATTTCAGACCACTTGTCCATTAATCGGTTAGAGTGATTCTCACTCAGTTTTCTTTTATGTACATTTACATTATTTTCTTAATAAGGTGTACAGTCAAGCTAGAAAGAGACACAGCATTAGCCAATAAGTCATAATAACTGATGCTTTTAAAATGTGATGGAAAGTCTGCAAATTTGATTCATGGGGACAGTCATGGAAACTGAGAGAAAAAGAATTCTGTAGCGGTTCTCCAAATTTGGAGGTAGAAGCAGTGCCATAGTATCCTGCAATGCAATTCTGCTCCCAGGGGTGACATGGGGTGTTTATTAACCTGAAGGATCAATAACATGCAGGATGGTTAAGTGTCAGAATGCTGGGGATAATGGTCTGCACAAATCCAGAGGGAGAGTTTCTGACTCTAACTCTTGAAGCCTTAGTTTACATGTCCAGCCTTGTTCTTCAGGTAAAGTGTGCAGGCTTACTCCCATGCCCCAATAAGCATGGGATCTCCATGCCCTCCTGTCTCCAGAGCCTTCCTCCTAATGCATTTCCCTAGAACCTAGATTACACCACATTTGCAGACATTTGAGTTGATCCTTTTGGTACCTGAGTTCCCTGGACTGGTTTTGACACCTTCATTATTGTCCCAACACCAAACACTGATTCTAAGAGCATTGGCTTCTTTCATTGGACCGTAGAACCTGGCCCAGTCCAGCTGGGCCCAGGACACAACCCCTGGAGCCTCCCTTCATGAGCAGTCATCCCCATTAGATTTCCTTGGGGCCCTGCAGATGAGACCCAAGCTCATCCGCTCTTTCCTGGATTGAAGCCTTTTTTTTTTCCTAACACATTCATAGATATATGGCTTTTTTTTGCTTTTAACATTTATTTATTTTTGAGAGGAAGAGCAGCAGAGAGAGAGGGGGGGACAGAGGATTTGAAGCGGGCTCTGTGCTGATAGCACAGAGCCCAATGCAGGGCTCGAACTCATGAACCATGAGATCATAACCGGAGCTGAAGTCAGACGCTTAACAGACTTCTCAGCCACCCAAGCGCTCCCCTGTATGGCTTTTTAAAAATCCTAATTTTATTTGTGATGGTTGACATTCAAAGCAGTTTGATTTGAACCTTGGCACTTGAAATGTATTTTAAGTAGCAAATGGGCACTGATGTTACTTTTGATTTACCAAAAAAGAAAGGGTAGCAAAGTCTACAGTTGGCCATGGCAACAATTAACTCTGAAATTCCCTGGCTACAGTAATATGCCCTCCTATGGAGCCTGCTGGGAAGGAAGGGAGGTGGAGAAGCACCAGGAATCTTGAGACCCAGGCATTAGTCCTTACTCTGTTCCCCCCTGCCTCTCCCTTGGCTGCGTGGCCTCGGGTTGAGGACGTCACCCTTTGCTGTTTAGTCCTTGATTTCATGAATGTGTTTAGGCCAGATGATCTCTAAGGTGGCTTCTGTTTCTGAAAGACAATGAACCCATGGCTGATTTCAAGTGAGCGGTCTAGTGGGGAGCAAACGCAGGTACCCCTTCAGGAGCGGAGCAGGGGCGAGCGCCTCCCAGCCTCCCAGCCTCCAAGCCATTCCTCAATTGTCTGAGCAGGTGGTTAGAACCAGACACTTAGGCCTTGATGGTGAAGTGGGAATATAAAACCCTGAGACTGTTTGTCATAAAGAATGCCATGCCCAATAAAAGCAAAGGCAGATGTTCGCATAAAGTTTTTGTTGTTTGTGTTTTTGTGGGGGTGCTTTTGGGGTGGGAGGTTTGTTAGGAAGGCACAGCAGCACCTGCCCACACGTGCTGCCATCTATTAGCAGTCTTGCAGTCCATTTATAGGGTTGGAATTATTTTTGTTAATGATTTTCCTGGGAATAGATGAAATGCACTGTGTGCTATAACTGTAACTACATTTATTGTGCAGCTGCCTTCCAGGGGAAGCCCCCCACACATCATAGGTGGCCCGACTGTCCAAGAGGCTCTGGTCTCACAGAGTGTTAAAAATAGAAGGGGGCTGTATTCATTTCCTACTGTGGCTGTAATAAGTAATCACAACTTAGGGACTTAACACATCACAAATTTATCATCTTACAGTTCAGGGGATGAGGGAGCCCCAAATGAGTCTTATGGGGTTAAAACCAGGGTCAGCATGCCGGTGGTTCCTTCTGGAGGCTCTAGGGGAAGAATCTGTTGCTTCATCAGTTCCAGCTTTTGGAAGTCACCTTAGCTCCTGTCCTCTTCCTCCACCTTCCATGCCAGTATCTTCTTTCCTCTCTGACTCTCTTTCCATCCCTAGAGCTTTTCTCTAAATCTTTGACCCTCCTGCCCCTCTCTCTTAAAAAAGATCCTTTTGATTACATTGGGCCCACCCAGACAATCAAGGATCATCATCTCAGTACCCTTAACTTAATCATTTCTTCACAGCACCATTGCCTATGGAAGGTAACATATTAGGATGTGGACATCTTTGAAGGAGGGCTATTATTCAGCCTACCACACAGACTGTAGAGACCAACCAAAGCCCAAGGGATAAATGCCTTATCTAAAGTCACACAACTGATCTGTGGCAGTGCCATGGCTATATCCCTGGAATCCCCACAGCTTCCACGTTGATGTGCATCGCTGACAAAGATAGGTGGGAGCAGGCACTGAGGGAGGCTTTATTTTCATAATAAACTGGAAATGATTGAGGAATAAATATAGGATTTTTGGTGATTTAAAAATAGTTTAGAGAAGACTTCTGTTTATATATTTTTTAAATACATGTTTAATTCAAGAGCTTCCTTAAATATTATAATTTGGCTAGGGCATGGTACTTTCTAAAGATGTTAAGTGACTTGCAGCGATAATAGAACTTAAATAATAAGGGGAAATTAAAGTGCCAAGGAACACACATACAGGTTCTTCTTTCTACTCCACCTTCTTCTCTTTTACCCCTCTTACTCTGGCCATGGCTGCCATTTTGAAAATCAGTTACAGCTGGAAAACCAGTTCAAGCTCTTTAAACTAAAGGGAATGGAACCAGCAGATATGCTCATTGAATGGGTTAAGCCAAATTAGATATTTTCCTTATTTCACAAGGAACCTCACCTTATTTTGGTGTTGAAACAGGCTTCTAAGAATCTGAGGAACTTGTTTTTGGCTTTCCTCCCACTTCTGCCCAACAATGGCCTGTAACAAATAAAAGGTTCGTAGAGTTTTGGATTTCAGTGGTACTAGACGTGCCATCCAGCCCACTTCTCCTGAATTATGGGTCTCTTATAGACTATCTTTGGCAAGTATTTACCATACTCCTCTCTTGCCTCAATTTTCTCCATCTGTGACATGAGAAGGAATGATGGCTACCGTAAATTAAAGGCTGAATTAAACCTGAGTTCCTGAGAGGACAGGTGCATCTGGGAGGGTTGTGACTTGGTTGTTAGGTTCATCTTCTCTAGGAATCACTCCCGAACTCCACTTCCGCTGCTTCAGGGTTCAGTGCCCTCACCTAGAGATTTATAACCCACTTGCCTCATCCTGCAGCCACCCACCACCACAGTGTGATAATTGTTCTTGTACGTAACTCCCTTCCTCTAAATTCAGCCTAACCCAGGGCTGAACATGCACCAGGAGCTTACTGTAGTGTTGATGGACGCTGCGGGTGGATGAGCGAATGATGACCATATAATCTCAAGGCCACGTAGAGATGGATCCAGAGCCTCAGTGGAAATACTGAGCTGGGGGTGGGGGGTTGGGCAGGAAAAGCTGAAGATATAGTCTGTGATCTTCCAAGACATGAAATTAGTAACTGGCTCCCCACTGCTCTGCTGACTTTCTTAAACAGAAGAAAATAACTGGAAATTGCCATAGAAATTTATTTCTGTCAATTTTTAATGTGATACTGAAGAGGAGTAGACATTTCCCCTTTGGATATTTGGACTCAGTACTCCCAAGTCATTTTTCTCTTCCTATCAAGTGAATGCATTCTTGAGCTGCTGGTACATTAGGTTAGTGACACAGTGCTGGACTAAACAAAGACAGAGTCATGTTGCTGAGCTCCTGTCTGGCATTGATTGGGGTCATAAAAGTAATTCACTCCCTCAGTTTGGTTTCGACAACCCACAGAATACATAATACCTTGCATATGTCGAATGCTACTTTCTTTGAAAAGCCTTCAATACCTACTGTATAGGACAAGGTTGATTCCCACATCATTCCTGCCACACAGAAAAGTGGAGCATCAGCTCAGGAATTACTAAAACTCTGGTGTACCTCCACATGAAAAGATGATGCAGGTGGACTATGCTGTCTTCCCATTAAGGTGTTAATGCCAACTGTACTCATCCAAGAGGCCACAAGGTGAATGGATCTGACACAAAAAAATCTGAAGGTGGACCTTAGAGAAATTGACCAAGATCCAAGTCAGGAAAATACCATAGCAACACCCAGGGGTCTTTATGGGTGGGAAATATTAGGTGTCTGTCTCTGATGTCACCCTTTTTGTGCCATGGCCCTTTTGCATTGTTTCTCAAACCTTCCACCTGGACTAATCCTACAATTGTTTGTTTGTTTGTTTGTTTCTAGTTCCTTCTTTCTGGGGATTGGTGAACTCAGCTTGGAACCTTTGCTCTGTGGGTAAACGGCAGTCACCAGTCAACATAGAGACCAGTCACATGATCTTCGACCCCTTTCTGACGCCCCTTCGCATCAATACTGGGGGCAGGAAGGTAAGCAGCCATGTTGCTTCCATTGTGAAGTTGAGGACACCGAGAGATGCCGATTCTGAAAGCGAGTCTTACAGGTCTCCTTCTCTGTGATGAGTTTGTCTTTCCACCTAGGAGTGAAATCAAAGACCTCAGGCTTACTGCCAACAAATATAATTATGTCTAAATTGTACTTTCTCTCTCTAGCTGGTCAAACCCTCATGCTTCTCTAATTACTTTGTACCCCCTGGAGGTTGCTGGAGGCCCTATCCCTCAGTACCCCATGAAGGTCAGAAGGCAGTATTGCTTCCCAAGCATATCACACTGGGAAAATCTCTCCTCTCAGAAACCTCTTTACTGGGGCTTCTTTTAACTTCAACAAAGTGAAAGAATAATTTGTTTAACAAAAGTAAAATCAGATATTTATCATTTTGGAAAGAAAAACAAACAAAAATCACCTTAGATGATTTATAAGAAAATCAATAATTAATCTTCCTAGGGGCATCTTGCTGGCTAAGAATCCTAACTTCAGCACAGAAATGCTGAGTTGTGCCTTGTCATTCTCATACCAGTGTCCCTTCCCCCCACCAACCTCCCCCGATGCACTCCGCCTTCATGTGTGGAAGGGCATGATGCCCATGGGGATCTTCTCGTCACTGGGTTCTAGCGTTTCTCTTGTGGGCTAATTTCTTTTTGGTTACCTTTTACTGTTGAGTAGATCATTGAAAGTGGAAAACACACACACACAGAAAATTGTGTTTGAAGGTGATTTAGTTATTGTGAACTCAAGAGGAATGGAAAATCGTTTGTGTCCAAGAAATTGGGATTAAAATTATGGACAACTTTGTTACTGCCGGCAGCTGATTCTCCAGGGTTTGCATTTCTTGGGCTCTGCTCTCTACATTCGCAGCCTGTTTACCTCACTTATCATGGAATCTATAAGAATTTTTGCCCCCTTCTGATGTATTGGAATATGTTTTTTCCTATTACCTGTCACCAAAACAACCAACCAAACAAACAAACAAACCCAAAGTCGAATGACTTATTTAAGAGTTGTTAGTGGCTTTGACTCCAGTCACAAAGTGAGTTCTAAAGACATTGCACGTGATTGTAACTATTTCTCTATGTAGTATCTGTGTGTTATTTTAAATAGGACTTGAGAAGCATTTGTGTAGAAAAGTCCTATGTAGGTCATGTAGTTTATTGCTCTGATTCCACAAAAACTAACCTATCCAAATTATTGGTCCATTTGGAGTTTTATTTTTACAAACTCTAAAGGGAACTTAACCTGGGTTCTACACACACCTCTCTTATTCAAGTCACGAACATGGGTAGGTCCACTGACCAGTAAAGGGCAAGTTGAACTTTTGAGTACTCAGTCTTTCTTTCCTTCTTGGGGAGGATGATGGAGGGAATAATTTGTGTCCTACACAGAGGGAGAAGCAGTAAAAATTCAGAATGAGGGGTGGGACCTGAGTTCCAGAAATTAGCTGAAAGGTAACCAGCAAGACTGAAGCCCAGAAACCATAGAGGTATAGGCCGGAAGAACAGATGGAAAAGGAAGATGGAGGCCAGATCTAGAGGCTGTGTTAAGGAGCTGGATCTTTTTCCTGAGTTATGGCAAGCGAATGAAGCATTGTTCAGTCAAGAGCACACTGGGCACGGGATAGGAAAGGTGGCGATCTAACACAGGAATGTATACATAATTCTCACTTTCTATCAGCCCATCTTAAAGTAAAATATTGATGTGAAAGAAAAAAATAACTAATTCAAGCCTGCTTCTCCCTTAAATTTATTGGGAAAGAAGAGATGGGGGGGACAGCCTAGTGTTAAAAAGCATTCATATGTTTTGGTTTGATATTTTTGTTGTTGTTGAAAGTGATATATATATTTTTTTATGTTTCCAACTCAGTAAAGTGTACCTGATCCAAATCAATTTTCAAAAGCACTGGAGTTTGGAATTTTGGAAACATTTACTTTTGACGATGTAAATATTTATATCTGGCACGATTTGTGTTGTCAGCTGTTTGAAAAGCTGAGAACTGTCTGATGGTTTCCTTTGCATTAGCAAAAGGTGGAAAATAGAATAGAGATAGTAGTAGGACCAACTGGTAATGAAATGTCTAAACTTGATAGACAATAGCTAAATCACGTTTGCAAGCTTTTTAAAGGTGGTGTTTAATGAGTTGGAGACTTATTTTGGAATGAGTATTCAAATGACTGCTGTGAATTTAGCTTTGCCTTGAAGAAATATGTATCCAATTCAAAAGGTTTAAAAGACTGGGAGGTTTTGGGCAAGGTACCACATTTTGAAGTCTGAGATCAGCTGGATATCAGCATGTTAAGTGTATCCCAGTCATTATGTGTTTCATGTCACATTTTTATCCATGAGCATTATTCTTGCTCCTGTTTAAGTGTACCTTATGCATAATAAGCCCATGAAGTACCCTTGCTGCGATCTCTGACTTGTGTTACTGTGTTTGTTTTTTTCATGTATTTGGCCTGACATAGGGTTCAGATGATGAATTACAGCTTACCTTAGCATGAGCAAGGGCTGAAATTTACCCCGAATGCAAGAATACAAAGAATGATAACAGTTACATGACAACCAAAACATATGATGTCTTGGATACAACAGAGTATATTCATTATACTTGAACAGTGATAGTTCTTCTACTTTTTAGGTTGCTTATTTTCAATGGTAATTCTTAAGCAATGTTTGGTGTTTTTTGTTGTTTTTTTTTTTTCTTGAAAGAGAGTATTTGTTACCCAGTTGTTTGTATCTGACACATCGGATTCTTATGGGCAAAATTTAAAATGACTGTGCTTTTCAAACAATACTCACTTGACTCACTTGGGGCGCCTGGGTGGCTCAGTCAGTTAAGCGTCTGACGTCAGCTCAGGTCATGATCTCACAGTCTGTGAGTTCGAGCCCCGCATCAGGCTCTGTGCTGACAGCTGAGAGCCTGGAGCCTGCTTCAGAATTCTGTGTCTTCCTCTCTCTCTGCCCCTCCACTGCTCATGCTCTGTCTCTCTCTGTCTCAAAAATAAATAATAACATTAAAAAAGTGTTTAAAAAAAACAATACTCACTTAAGTTTAGGTTGCATATGGACATAACAATTTTACCTTAGAATCCATCTCCCACCCTTGACCCCCATTCAACTTAATTCCCAACAGTCTAAACAGTTTTTTAAAATCTTGGAGATAATTAATCTATTCTAGATAAAGCTCCTGAGTCAACTCAGGAATCAGAGTGGGCAGGTGGAGATAATTCTTCCCTCACGATCTCAGATCATTTAACACCCTATATGTAGGAAATTGGATTATGATGTGTTTTAAGCTCGGTTCAAGCCTGATTGACTGTTTTAAAGATGGACACCCTTGGTAGTCAATGGGCATGTACAGATTCACATGTGGTCTTTTTCCCCACACCAAAGTGAGTGTACAATATGTGTTTGTGTATTAATTTTCATGTGCTATTCACGTAAGTCAGCTTCTTGGTAATTTGCATACAACAGTGTAAAGCATGAAAGTTATTCACAGCAAAATCTGAGTGGTTGGCTTGATCATTTTGGGGGTGCAGAAATTCCTCTAGATATGTACCTGGAGTATTCTCTGACACAGGTGAGTGCTGGAGGGTTTCTGGATTAAGAGGTGGGGTTAGCCTTCATGGAAGACGTGGTTTGTAGTAAAAGAAGAAAACGCGTATTAAAACTGAGTCAAAAATCACTTGCCGATCCTGCCATTTTTTTTTATTTACTTTTTTAAATTTTTTTATTTTTATTTTTTTTCAGTTTGCTCATCTTTATTTTATTTTTTTTCACATTCTTTTTTTTCTCAATATATGAAATTTATTGTCAAATTGGTTTCCATACAACACCCAGTGCTCATCCCAAAAGGTGCCCTTTTCAATACCCATCACCCGCCCTCCCCTCCTTCCCACCCCCCATCAACCCTCAGTTTGTTCTCAGTTTTTAACAGTCTCTTATGCTTTGGCTCTCTCCCACTCTAACCTCTTTTTTTTTTCCTTCCCCTCCCCCATGGGTTTCTGTTAAGTTTCTCAGGATCCACATAAGAGTGAAACCATATGGTATCTGTCTTTCTCTGTATGGCTTATTTCACTTAGCATCACACTCTCCAGTTCCATCCACGTTGCTACAAAAGGCCATATTTCATTCTTTCTCATTGCCACGTAGTATTCCATTGTGTATATAAACCACAATTTCTTTATCCATTCATCAGTTGATGGACATTTAGGTTCTTTCCACAATTTGGCTATTGTTGAGAGTGCTGCTATAAACATTGGGGTACAAGTGCCCCTATGCATCAGTACTCCTGTATCCCTTGGGTAAATTCCTAGCAGTGCTATTGCTGGGTCATAGGGTAGGTCTATTTTTAATTTTCTGAGGAACCTCCACACTGCTTTCCAGAGCAGCTGCACCAATTTGCATTCCCACCAACAGTGCAAGAGGGTTCCCATTTCTCCACATCCTTTCCAGCATCTATAGTCTCCTGATTTGTTCATTTTGGCCACTCTGACTGGCGTGAGGTGATATCTGAGTGTGGTTTTGATTTGTATTTCCCTGATAAGGAGCAACGTTGAACATCTTTTCATGTGCCTGTTGGCCATCCGGATGTCTTCTTTAGAGAAGTGTCTATTCATGTTTTCTGCCCATTTCTTCACTGGGTTATTTGTTTTTCGGGTGTGGAGTTTGGTGAGCTCTTTATAGATTTTGGATACTAGCCCTTTGTCCGATATGTCATTTGCAAATATCTTTTCCCATTCCGTTGGTTGCCTTTTAATTCTGTTGGTTGTTTCCTTTGCTGTGCAGAAGGTTTTTATCTTGATGAGGTCCCAATAGTTCATTTTTGCTTTTAATTCCCTTGCCTTTGGGGATGTGTCGAGTAAGAGATTGCTACGGCTGAGGTCAGAGAGGTCTTTTCCTGCTTTCTCCTCTACAGTTTTGATGGTTTCCTGTCTCACATTCAGGTCCTTTATCCATTTTGAATTTATTTTTGTGAATGGTGTGAGAAAGTGGTCTAGTTTCAACCTTCTGCATGTTGCTGTCCAGTTCTCCCAGCACCATTTGTTAAAGAGACTGTCTTTTTTCCATTGGATGTTCTTTCCTGCTTTGTCAAAGATGAGTTGGCCATACGTTTGTGGGTCTAGTTCTGGGGTTTCTATTCTATTCCATTGGTCTATGTGTCTGTTTTGGTGCCAATACCATGCTGTCTTGATGATGACAGCTTTGTAGTAGAGGCTAAAGTCTGGGATTGTGATGCCTCCTGCTTTGGTCTTCTTCTTCAAAATTACTTTGGCTACTCAGGGCCTTTTGTGGTTCCATATGAATTTTAGGATTGCTTGTTCTAGTTTCGAGAAGAATGCTGGTGCAATTTTGATTGGGATTGCATTGAATGTGTAGATAGCTTTGGGTAGTATTGACATTTTGACAATATTTATTTTTCCAATCCATGAGCAGGGAATGTCTTTCCATTTCTTTAAATCTTCTTCAATTACCTTCATAAGCTTTCTATAGTTTTCAGCATACAGATCTTTTACATCTTTAGTTAGATTTATTCCCAGGTATTTTATGCTTCTTGGTGCAATTGTGAATGGGATCAGTTTCTTTATTTGTCTTTCTGTTGCTTCATTGTTAGTGTATAAGAATGCAGCTGATTTCTGTACATTGATTTTGTATCCTGCAACTTTCCTGAATTCATGTATCAGTTCTGGCAGACTTTTGGTGGAGTCTATCGGATTTTCCATGTATAATATCATGTCATCTGCAAAAAGCGAAAGCTTGACTTCATCTTTGCCAATTTTGATGCCTTTGATTTCCTTTTGTTGTCTGATTGCTGATGCTAGAACTTCCAGCACTATGTTAAACAACAGCGGTGAGAGTGGGCATCCCTGTCGTGTTCCTGATCTCAGGGAAAAAGCTCCCAGTTTTTCCCCATTGAGGATGATGTTAGCTGTGGGCTTTTCATGAATGGCTTTTATGATGTGTAAGTATGTTCCTTCTATCCTGACTTTCTCAAGGGTTTTTATTAAGAAAGGGTGCTGGATTTTGTCAAAGGCCTTTTCTGCATCGATTGACAGGCCTATCCTGCCATTTTAACCAAAAATTAGTTTTGGCATTTTTCCTCACCTTTTAGCTCTTTTGATAAAATGGACATCTCAGTAGTTTGTGACATGGGAAATGCTCATGATATGTTAAATGTAAAAGGTAGCATCTGAAGTCATTCACTTCATGATCCCAATTTCATTTAAAAAGTACCCATGCTATGGGGCGCCTGGATGACTCAGTCATTTAAGCGTCCAACTTCGGCTCAGGTCATGACTCAGTTTGTGAGTTCAAGCCCCATGTCGGGCTCTGTGCTGACAGCTCAGAGCCTGGAGGCTGCTTCAGACTCTGTGTCTCCCTCTCTCTCTGCCCCTCTCCTGCTTGTGCTCTGTCTCTCAAAAATAAACAAACAAACAAATAAATAAACCCATGCTATGCATAGAAAAGAGACCAGGATTAAATGAGATGTTGTTTTCTTTCTACTTTCCTGAAGCTTCTAGATTTTCTATGACAAGCTTGCATTAATTTAATAATCTGAAAAACACCTTTTTTTTTTTTACTTATCCTTTCAGTTTAGGCAAAGATATACTTACAGTTGGCAAATATGGTAGTTGGAATAATGCCCTCTCCTAAAGATATGCATCTCCTGATCCCCAGAACTTGTACATATGTTATCTTACATGGCACAAGGTATCTTGAAGGTATGATTAAATTAAGCATCTTAAAATGGGAAGTTCATCTGATATCATCCAGATAGACCCATTGGAATCACAGGGTTCTTATAAGGAAAAGACAGAGAGGCAGGAGAATCCAAGGCACAGAAGGGGATGTGACAAAGGAAGCAGAGGTCAGAGTGATGTGTTGCCATGAGCCAAAGAATCTGGGCAGCCTCTAGAAGCTTGAAAAGGGCAAAGAAACAGATTCTTCCCTATAGTCTCCAGAAGGAACACAGCCCTGCTAAAACCTGGATTTTAGCCTAGCAAAACTGATTTTTTACCTCTGACTTCCAGAATGTAAGATGACCGAGAATATAAGGCAGGATTAATTGCTAGCCCATGCCACCCACTGGGATGGATCTGAGGACTAAAGGCCTCAGCTGCACTTCTCCCCACCCCCACTTATGCCAGGCTCCCTCTAGGGAGAAGTCAGAGACCAAGACAAGACTGTTGACTCAGTCTGCATAAGCCAGCCTCCAGGCCACAGAGCAAGGTGAAGGCAGATTGGAAGGGGCAAACAGATAACATCCAACACAAGGCTATACATTTTATCTATGTGACCATTTCCAAATTTCCCATTAAATGAATATGAGGTAATAAAACTCATCATTACCTATCAAATTAGGTATAAATGTCTCAGCCTGGCATTCACAGTCCTTGTAAGATGGCCCCAAATCTCCCCTCCAGAGCCTTATTCCTCGTGCATGTTATGTCTATGTTTTGTTCTCAGTGAGATTGTAATACTTTTTTTTTTTTAATTGACTGTATCTCACCTTCCCCTGTGCTTTGGACACAACATAACACTTCACCTGATGTACCTCTGTACCTTAGCAATCCTCATCCCTACCTTTTTATTATTCAACCTCTCTGGTACCAGTGTTACCTCCTCCATGATACTCCTCTTGATCTCTTTAGTGGATGGTGAAATCTCTCATCATTTGACTTCTTAAGTAACTTTCTTGTATTTCTTTTAGGACCTAACCTTGGCCTTTAGTATATTAGTTTTACTTGCCTTGTCTCCCTGTCTTCAATTAAGGGCTCCTCATGATAAATGTGCTTTCATATTTTCATTTTGTATCTGTGGGGTTATCTGTGACAGTGCTGGTTGATTTGAACTGAACCGAGATTATCTTTGATTACCAAACAAATGGTTTATGTGGACTTAGTTAAAAGTTGCCTTGACTCAAGGCAGGAAAAATATGAGCAAGTCCCATGATGAAGAGTAACCTTGCTATCAACAGAATCTGTCATTAGAAACTAATTTTCAGTTATAGTACTTTTCCTGAAATATGTTGAGAAAAATAATGACTGTGGATTGGTCTGGTGCCTAAACTCTTATCACTTCTCTATTTTTAAATTTCTCCATGAACCTGATAGGAAAATATAGTTGACCACAATTAATCATTGCCATTCATGGCATGTCTACATTTGCTACGTTAAGAAACCTTTTATGAGTGAGGCATTTATGTTCCTTCAAGGACTTTGAGATATATTAGGGGAGAAAATACAGATATACAGAAGTTAAATCATAGTAACTGATTTAAATAACTATTTGAGATAATAGTGGAAGAGATACTAAAGCAGTAGTGAAATGATTAATTAGCAAATCAATCATTTTGACGTTAATATTTAATGGTGGTAAGAAGTTGGGTTGGCCAAACCAGACTTTATGGAGGTGCTAGAATGTGAGCTAGCATGGAAAGATAGGTAGAATGAAATACTGTTTGCAGAAGGGTCTTTAAATGTTAAATGTTCTGGCTCCACGTGTGAAAGATTACAGAAATATAAGGATAGATCCATTTTGCCATCTAAATGTGTTACAGTGGTGCTGGTTTTTATTGGATAACTGATATTAAACTTTCATAGGTAAGTATTCCTTCCCATTTGGAACTCATTAGCTATCTTTAAGTACCATGGGTCTTTTTATACTGAAGCTCTGGTGTGAAAATGATACACATAATTTCACATAGGCTTGTGAAGGCTGTAAGAGCTGATGAAGAAGTGAATGTAATTCTTACTCATTTGTATTTTGTGGTTTGATAAATTTCTTGACTTGCCACATTGATAATATGCTTTCTCAGAAGGAGGCAATAAAGGGTCTCTTTATTTGGATCTAAAGCAGCTTGGTGGTATGGAATGGACAATAAAATTCTAGAAGAAAGTGGGTGTATTATCTTAGAAAATACGGTAGCTAATATAAAAAAAAAAGCTAATAACTGTTGTCAGACATAGATCCTAAACCTTCAAAAGGTGAATTTTTTTAATATAGTTAGAATAGATGTGATCTCTTTGCCTCACGGAAGGTAACTCTAGAGGATTGAGAAGCTCTTAACAATGAAATTATGGTAATAAAATTACAAATGATGATACCAAATAAAGGAAGTTGTAGTGACTAAAGATACTGGTGTGGTGGTTCAGGGAGTTTTGCCAAAAATATGTGTTAAAATGGCACCTAAAAGATGTAAGAGAAAGGGCTTATAGTTACAGAGGGGGACAAAAGTGGAAGGAATCTTTGAAAATGGTTTAAGGGAGAATAAGGCCCAGAATGAGTGTAGGATTGCAGAGCAGGAAGGTTTTTTTAAAGTTACAGTTAGAGGAAGCAAGGGCATTAAGACAATGTTGACCTTGGGGCACCTGGGTGACTCGGTTAGGCGTCCAAACTCTTGATTTTGGCTCAGGTCATGATTTCACGGTTCATGAGTTCCAGTCCTGAGACAGGCTCCATGCTGACAGAACAGAGCCTGCTTGGGATTCTCTCCGCCCCCCCCCCTCCCCTGAACTCACTCTCTCTCTCTCAAAAATAAATAAACTTAAAAAAATAAGACAACGTAGACCTTCGTTTGGGGGAGGATAGATGTCCACAGATGTTCTGCTTTGGGTTTGGATTTTAGGTTTATCACCGACCACCTAGATGGGAGAAACCTAACTCTCAGAGCTTTAGTTCCCTCTCCTGTAAAAGAGAGGTTGTAACAGTCCCCCTCTCGCAGGGCTGGGATGAAGGGAAGTGCATGGAATAGCGTCCCTATTAGGCGGGTTATAACCAAGTTATCGGGCCAGTGGCTGGCAGAGGAGATACACCACAATTGTTAACTACTGTCTTCATCCATTCAGGCTGCTGTAACAAACTGTCAGTGACTGGGTGGCTTCTAAAGAATGCAAATTTATCTCTCATAGTGTTGGTGGCTGGTGGGGGGGGGGGGATGTCCAAGATCAAGGCACTGGCATGGTTGCCTGCTGGCACCTTCCTTCTTGCTGAGTCCTCACATGCTGAAGGGACCGGGAAGCTCTGTGGGGCCTCTTTTATAGTGGCTCCAATCCTGATCACGAGGGCTCTGCCCTTATAACCTAATCACCTCCCAAAGACCCCTCCTCTTGTTACCACCACCTTAGGGGTTAAGATTCAAACATATGAACTTTGGGGGGACACCAACATTCAAACCATGGCAGCGACCATCAGACATGTTGTGGCTGTTAGCGAGAAAACACAACCTTACTCCCACTTGGGTTTCTCTGTCAAAGAATCTCATACTCACTTTAAAATCTGTAACATATATGCCAAGAGGTAAAGTGGATGGCAAACTAAAAATCCCAAACCACCTCGCCAGTGCCCCCTGTCCAAAAGTTTGAAATTCGGGAGGCATAAAGGTAAAGCTTTCCTCTCAGGTGTATGTTTATAAATAGCTGCACAGATTCAGGCTCGGCTGCGTTTGTTGTAAAATCTCTACATGCGAAATGGTAGAGGAAGTTACTGGATACTGTGTGCAGCATGCGTAAATAGCACGGGGAAGATACCAGGAGACAAATTCAACCTAATTACATAGTACATAAGGTACTGCTCCACGATAAGTGAGGTCACTGTCCTGTAATCACCTTCAGCGAGAAGAGACTATCTGGGATATTATGGTCAGATCCCTCCGTGCTGATGGCTAGAATAACTAATGGGAAAATGTTGACAAAGTGCAGAAGGAGACACAGGAAAGAGTGATGAGAAGAAGCAGAACATTCGGTATATTCTTTGTTCAATTCTCTTTCTGTTTCTCTCTCTGTTTCTCTCTCTCTCTGTTTCTCTCTCTCTCTCTCTCTCTCTCTCTCTCTCTCTCTCTCTCTCTCTCTGAAAGGACGGTATTTTAAGGTAAATTACAGGTGGCTTCTAACAGTACCTGTCCCGTGCAGCCTCAGACACAGAGAACCAGTGCTGGTGTCTGGAAATGTCTTGGGCCAGACTTTATTTCAAAGTGTGGAGGGTGAATGACCTCCCTGTGTTTCGCTGAGAACCCCCAGCACAGAAAGAGTTGTGAAAGGCTCCCAGGTCCACTGGCTGTGGTGGAAAAGCTCCAGCATCAGAGGGGAGCCTCGACCTGGCCCGGAATCCTCTTCCCATCTGGCAACTATGAATAATGGTTAGCCGGGCACATGGAATATGTTTCTTTGAGGCTGACCCCCGAAATGCGGATTCAGCTAGGATGTACACCCTCTCAAAGGAAAGCTCCCTTTAAAGCCCTAGCGTAGGTTTGGAACTAACCTGCCTTCTCGTCTTTCTCATCCACTATCAAAATTACTCCTCAGAGTTTTGAATAGAGGACTCTTTCTCCTTTGGGATATTTTGCTCGAATAGCTAGGATGGGGGAATGTTCCAAGAAAGGACTTTGATTAAAGATAAAGAAAATGAGGCCAAGGTAATTGTGTTTATGCTCAGAGCAGAGCGTTTCGCAGGCAGTGGCAGGTTCAGTGCGCAGTGCTGAAGAGTGATGAGAGATAAGCAAAATGCAAGAGACTGACGCTGTCTTGAAAGTTGGAAACGGGCTCGGGGCTAAGGCGCTCTGTGGTTGGTTTCTGGCTCTCCTGCACTGTCGCCCAGCTTAGAGCGAGACTCAGGACTGCTGCTCACTCTCTTGGCCGCTGCTTGTAATGTGTCCCTCTTGACATCACGCAGATAATCAATGCAGTCATTAGGCAAGCCTTTGAAGGAAACACCTGGATGTTGACTTTAGTAGTTTATAAATATATCTGGTTCTGTCTCATTCTTTATTCCTCTGGTGAGTATTAGAAAAGTCTTTGCTTTCCTTTCCTGATTCTTGGTCTTCCCTGACCACGCCCTCTCTCCTCATTTACATTTCTCTTCTCTGTCACTCTGACTTGCTCTCCTACCCTTTGCTCCCCTCCCCAGTCTCCTTTCTCCAGTTCACCTTGCCCCATTTCTCTGTCCCCCTTTCCTTTCCTCCCTCCTTCCTCCTGGTTGGGTACAGGTGACTGAGGGACGACCTGTGTGCCTTCTCTCCTCTGCATCAGAGTGGAATAGGGACTCCCCTTTCACACATTTTAGAAGGACTGACAGTTCTCTGATCTGGGCAGCAACACTTAAATAAGAGAAAATTCAAGTTATCTGGGGACTGAGTCCAATTTTTTATGAGAATATGAAGGGAATTAAGTCAAGATGCCTAATGAATTTACAGGCAAATGAATTTCTAGAAGGAATCATTTCTTCCAGGAATTTCATGGGTGTTAACCACATGGTAGTTTAGTTTTCTGGTTAATTGATTCCACAGATGAAACCAACAGGCATTTTACAAATTAACTGTCCTTCCAAAAATAGATGACAAAGTGTCTTATTTGCATAAGACAAATTTGCTTGGAACTCAGCTCTCTTGCCATTCACCTAAAAATGGAGGAGAAGAGCAAGAGAAAAGGGAAAGACATGACCTAATTTTTACAGACCTCTCCCAGCTTGCCTCATCTTTCAAGCATTCCAGAAGAAGTGTCTCCATCACAGTCAAAGAGATAAAACTAATAGAACACCTGGGCGATACAGAAACAGTTGTATACCCAAGAGAAGTTCTGGATTTTGATATTAAAAAATCTGATTTCAGGGGCGCCTGGGTGGCGCAGTCGGTTAAGCGTCCGACTTCAGCCAGGTCACCATCTCACGGTCCGGGAGTTCCAGCCCCGCGTCAGGCTCTGGGCTGATGGCTCAGAGCCTGGAGCCTGTTTCCGATTCTGTGTCTCCCTCTCTCTCTGCCCCTCCCCCGTTCATGCTCTGTCTCTCTCTGTCCCAAAAATAAATAAACGTTGAAAAAAAAATTAAAAAAAAAATCTGATTTCAGTTGTGTATTCTATCCAAGAAGGCTCTGTCTACTCCAGGTAAGCCTTTTCATTTGACTGCATAAACTGGCCAGGCTCCCCCTACCTGAACTTCCGAGACCTTGAGTCCTGTTAAAGGGCTCTATCGTTGCCTAGAAACCAGGTACCTTTGGTCTGAAAATAAAAACAAATAATAATTTCCCCATCACTTCAGGGAAAAAAGCGAAGCATATTCTGTTTGAAGGACTTAAGAAAATACAAATTTTCTTCTAAGTTCTGCTTTTCTGAAGCAAAAGAACTACATTAAAACCGGAAAACTAGAATAAAAGGTCTGAATTGGGGAGTGTAAGCATCATAAGCCATTGAACATATAAGCAACTACAGACTTCTAATTTTTCTTATGAAAATTTAATGTCCTATAGAAACAACTTTATTAATATTGCATGAAGGATTAAGAATAATTAATCAATCCATTTCTTTCCAATATCTCATATTTTTATCACTTTAGAATGTCGGCATTCTAATCCCTTGTTCTGTTAGGGCCAAGATCCAAATTGTACAAAACGTTAAGAGTAGCCATTTCATTCTTCCATTTCCCCACCTCCCCACCCCAATGTTGTAGTTTGTTTGTTTGTTTTTGTATTTATTTTGAATTTTTTAATGTTTATTTATGAGAGAGAGAGAGAGAGAGAGAGCGTGCACATGCGAGCATGAGTGGGGGAGGGTCAGAGAGAGAGGGAGACACAGAATCCCAAGCAGGCTCCAGGCTCTGAGCTGTCAGCACAGAGCCTGATGCGGGACTCATGGACTACGAGATCATGGCCTGAGCCGAAGTTGGACGCTCCACCGACTGAGCCACCCAGGCACCCCTGTTTGTCTATTTTTAAATGTTTATTTATTTTGAGAGAGAGAGAGAGAGAGAGAGAGAGAGTGCAAGTGCTCACACAAGTGGGGAAAGAGCAGAGAGAAGGAGAGAGAATTCCAAGCCTGCTTAGCGTGGAGCCTGACGCAGGGCTCAATCTCATGAACCGTGAGATCATGACCTGAGCCAAAATCAAGAATTGGACGCTCAACCAACTGAGCCACCACCCAGGCACCCCCACCCGCCACCACCACAGTGTGTAGTTACATAAGATGAGTAAGCACAGAGATCTAATAAGGAGCATGATGCCATATTGAATGCTGGAAATTGTGTTCTCACCAACAATAAGAAAATGCTAACTCTGAGTAGATAGATATGTTAGTTTGACTGTGGTAATCATTTCACTCTCTCTCTATCTGTCTATCTATATCAAATCATCATGGTGCACACCTTAACTATATACAATTTTTATTAAAAAGATAAATAAAAAATTTTAAGAGATTAGCTGGCTCAGCCTGGCATCTGTTTTTCTGTTTCTTTTTTTTTTTTCATACAATAAACCCAGTGTCTATTCAGTAAGCTATTTCATTTTGTTAATGTGAGCCTTACCTACTTCAGGTTCTGAACAGACCTTTTCCTGTGTTTACTAAGCTCTTCATCTGACGTGACACTTAATATAACATTCGTCATTGGCCATTAGCCCTGAAACCCACATGCTCTAACCATGTACAAAACATATTTACCTATGATATCATATGATGTCATGATATCATATGATATCATATGATGAAGGTGCATGATTTCCAAGGAGTGAAAACATACACACCCACAGTTTGGTGTGTCAGAGTCAATAGAAACCTGTCAACGTGGCAGCATCTCACCTGCCTGAAAATATCTCCTCCTACCTTCGTATCTCAGAGAGGCCTCACATCACATTCTAGGGAGCAGAGATATTTCTTAATTTGCATTTTCCTCTGAAATATTCAGAAAACATATTTTTTTTAGTTGAGAGAAAGCAAGTCTTTTTTTTTTTTTTTTTTTTTTTTTTAGCCAAGTAGCTATTTCCACTGATTTCATGACTCGTGCTGGGATAGAAAGGGATTATGCAGTATGTATAGCTTGCTACTATTTATTGCTGGTGTGCTAGGTAGGCTTGAATATAGAAATCAGCTCAGTGCTTGATGACTCCCAAATTGTTTATTTTGAGCTTGAGTGACTCTGGTAGAATAAGATTTGGACAAAATGATCTGTTCAAATTAAGTGCTGTGTCACCCCTTCAGAGTCTGATGCTCCCCCAAGCCCAAGTTTAGAGCCTGACCTGCAGCTTCTTATACCAATGAATTGCAGAGGAAGTGTTCTTCAGTTTGAGCTGCAAATGTGTCGGGGGAGCACAGCGGGGGAGATCAGCAAATGTATGGGTCCACCTGCAGCCCAACTACAGCCTGATCGCCCAGGAAGCTCTTGAGCATGAATGAGTGTCACTATTCCAGAAGTCTTCCACCCCCCCCCCCCACCAGGGGCCGAGGAGGGGCGTAACCTCCCTGAGGTTCCTGGGCAAGGTGGCTCTCATGCACTGGCACACTGGAGAAGGGCTGGCTTTCCAAAGCCCATCCTGAACATCTCTTCCCACCTCTGCACTCGCTAACATCAAGCTGGTATCTTGGCATCCCCCTGGTAGGCGTGTTTACACCACAGAAATCTGCAGGTACGACACAACAGGGCCTTTTTTTCCTGGAGAGCTGGTTGATAAACATTTACCAGCACACCGCAGTTCTTATAGGCTAAGGGCACTTCCCAAGAGGAAGGTGAGTTGATTGCAGCCAACACTCGTAGAAGCTGGGAGACCTGCCCCCTAGCCCGGACGAGGGGATCTGAGCGGATCGCCAGCAGCATCTATTATTACAGCTCATGTTGCAAAGAAAATTTTAGATTTGTTACAAATATCCCTTATTGAAAATGACTCCAATGACTGTGCTTTGGCCTCCTTAAATATCACTCACATCCGGCTGGCCTGTCTTCTACCCTCCCCAAGCCCCGTTGCCACTACCTGGGGAGGAGGTAAGAAGCATAGAAATAATTCTATGAAATTCTGACTCTCCTTACCTTCATCCTTTTAATACATCTTCTTTACTTGGTTGCCTCCTACAAGCCTACATCCCTCCTGAACATGTCGTTGTACAGGTAAGGCTAGCATGTGGGGACAGCTTTTTCCCAATGCCTTGGCGATCACAAAGCAGTGTCACCAACAACTTTTCCATGTTAAGCTCCAGCATCAGGGATGCCCTGGGCTATTTCACAACCACACTTCCCCAACCCCATCCCCCAGCTTCCTGTCAGTGATAGTACACTTCCAGCAGAACAGTAGGCCACACTCTAAACACATGCTATAAACATATTTGCAGGTCTGAAGGGAAGAAATGGGGAGGCGCTTCTGGGCTTTTCCAAGTAAGTGATCCTTATTTAACACGTTGCTTTGTGATGATGAGTTCACAGTTTCTGAACCTAAGGGGTATGATTAAAAAAAAAAAATCTGAATAAGACTAAGGAAACAGCCCTGTGCCAGGCAGTTTTAAGTCCACACTGTTCAATCAATTCGAAGTATTACTAGCATTTTTCTCAAGAGTGTAATATACAACAACTGCCAAGCTTTCCTTTTGCGATTACGAAAAGGACAGATACTGGAGTGAGCCATATTTCAGCACTGCAGGGATATAAAAAATGAACTGCTAAAAACGGCCCAGGAGGAATGAATAGCAATAAGACATCAATGTCATCCGGATACTGATTTGTGATGAATTTCCAAAAGGCTTAATGGTATGATGCTATGATATATAGGGGCTTCCTGAAAGTTAATAACTGTAAGGTACCCACTTGGAAGAATGTAATGGAGGAAAGCGAGTGATCACAGATAATCTATAAATAAGTAACTTCACTAATACAGTCAAACTGTTCTGTGTCTTCTGGATTGCTACGCTCGGTGATTAGAAATATAAAATTAAAAGGATTGTGAAGAGAGAAGAAGGTCAAATGTTACACAAACATCCGTAATCACACATCTGGTGAAAGTTGAATTTGCCTTTCACAGATTGGCACCCGCGTAGTGAAGGGAAAAGTGGATGCCTTGATCACCTTTCAGAGGTGAATTAACCACTGCCAGAGTCCTTTGATGCAGATTCAGTTGGGAGCAACAAAATCTGTTGGGATGAACACATTGTTCTTGCTAATTACCACGTGGTCTGGCATTTCCCCCATGGGTTGTGTGCTTAACGTGCCAACAGCTATGAGGCATAGGGTCTTGAATGAGGGTAGCCCCTTTCAACCTGCAGTCTGGGCTCATCTGGCCCACTTAACTGTCATGGCTGTGGCTGACAAGTTCTGGTTAGCAGGAAAGTATGTGGCACAAAGAGAGCACTCAATAAATGTTCATTGAATGAAATGATAAACAGATAAGTGAAAAAAATGCCCCAGATCCTGGAATTACAAATGGATGGGAAGAGGGAAAGCAACTAAATTTATTGGCTACCTACCACATCCATTTATATATACATATTTTATTTCACTTAATTCCCCAAACAACCTGAGATGGTCAGTTGTGCAGACCAGGAAGCCAAAATGTACAGTTGTTAAATAATTCACCTAGAGTTACAGGGATGACAAGAAAAAGAGCTGAGTTTCAGCCTCAGCTTGTCTGCCCAAAACACTATGTTCCTTTCCAGAATGCTGCACGAATGCTGAAGACAGGGGAAAATATTTGCCATGATAGCACGGATTCAGGAAGAAGAGGGCAGGGGATCAGAAGAGCCCTGACCTTCAGCCAATTTCCATCTCTTTGCCAGCATTTGAGAGAATGAGGGGAGGTGGTGCCCCGTGCTGGGTTCCTGCCACGTTCTGCCTGTTAATTGCATCTCTGCAGCCTGTTTATTTTGGCCATAGCATCATACATATTTTATCCTTTGAGGTGATGCTGTAAGTCTGCTTTGTTATCTGGCTGCCACTTTCTCCTCCCTGGCACGGTGGCAGAGCACATACTGAATGTCATTTCTAAATGGGTAGTTAATTCTCCTGCATCCTTCATCAAAAAAGTGCCACATAAAATGCCCCCGATAGTTATTGTCGTCACTGCACCAGATCTGGCAGCTGTAGAGTCAGGGGAAAGACATACAGTTTTAATTTCTAGGACACAGACATGGGTGTTTTCTCTCCGTGTAGAAGGTGGCTGGGCTTCCTCGGTTTCCTCTCTTTGCTCTGTCTCTTTCACTTTGTGCCGAGTACACACTGTGGTGTTGCTGCGTGTACGGGTACTCCCCCATAGACATGAATTGCACTGTGGAAATCCCGATAGACACATTTCCATGTACCACAGGGCTCACTGCAGATCACGAGAAAAACTTCCAAAGTCATGAGCCTCAGAGGACCGGCCAGTGTAAATGGCCTGTCCCTGTGTCTCCTGTGGGCCGCCATCCTGTAAGTCACCCCATGTGATGTGCATAATTTAACAGGGGCGAAGCTGGCACACCCCTGCCATTCATTTCTTGGTCTGCCCTTAGTTCTCTGTGGATAATAATGACGGTAATGGATGGAGATTTTAGGTTTGCTCTTCTCCACATCCAGTGTTAAGACTGAAAGGTCTTCAGAGGTGACCCTCGGTTCTCAAATCATGTCGGGAATGGGGCTAAGCAAAGACTTAAAATTGCAGTGGTAGTTAGTTCATGTCCCCACTCAAGACCATTGCTCTCTCCCTTTGCGTGGTTCGGGGTGACTTGGGCTGTCTGGGAGGCTGATGCACACCTGTGCAGGCGGGGTCATTCCTGCCCCTTCCACCCACCCACTGTTACTCTGCCTGGCTCTTGTAGGCACTGAACATGGTCTTTCTCTCCCATCCTGGCAGTGGTATTTCTCCAAAGCTTCTGAAGGCCTTTATTCCCGAGCCCAGATAGTCTGACCTTGAAGGGACTTCAACTTTCTTTTTAGTACCTAGAAGATGGCATGGCTTTTCTAATTTCATAGGAGCCTCTGACAAAAAGTTTAAACCAGGATCCTAGGGACTTGCCTGGAAGCCATTTGAGTGACCGTGCCTGGTGGAAATCATAAGTGAAGCTCTCAGCCACCAACAGAAGGATGCCTTACCCAAGACATGTGTCTTTATACTTTCTTCTACCTCTAAGTAATTCACCCAGCTTCCAATCCCCCAACTATCCTTGCCTTTTTGTTTTAATGTTTATTTATTTATTTTTGAGAGAGAGAGAGAGAGAGAGCAGGTGAGGGGCAGAGAGAGAGGGAGAGAGAATCCCAAGCAGGCTTTGCGCTGTCAGCACAGAGCCCAACATAGGGCTCAAACTCATGAACCGTGACATCATGGCCTGAGCCGAAATCAAGAGTCAGACACTTAACCTTGAGCCACCCAGGTGCCCCCTTTCTCCTTGCTTTTCTTGAGACTGTCTTTGTCAGTTCCAAAACCCTCTTTGTTGTTTCCTAAAAATGCCCTGAAACCTTTATGTAAATTATTTCTCAGAGGCTAGACTCAACACCCCTGTGATTCTAGAAGAATATGCAAATTAAGCTAAGCTAGTCCTTAACTCCCAGGGCACAGCACATTCCTCCCCCATCTTGCCAATTGGGAGAAAGCCTTTATGAATGGATGCCCTCCAGTCTGCCCCTTAGCTTCCACCTAGCCTCTGCTATAAGGAGTGAGCAAAGCCACAGGCTTGAGCCCTTCTTCCAGTAATGGAGGGATGTTCATTCCTGGCTCAGACTGGTGAGCTACCAGAGCCCCGTGAATTGTTTTTAATGATATTAGTGTGCATGCAGCATTATTAGAAAGTACTTTGAGTTTTAGACAGATATTTTATTCTTTTGTTACCAAGGCTTCTCAAAAGATAAAATATACATTATACTGCATGGAGTATATGAAAGTTCAATAAAATATGATAATGTTCCTCCACACACTGTTCTCTTGGGTATGATATCAGGAAAATATTTTCCCCTGACAAGCCTCTTATAATGGATGAAAATATTCCCTCTCATTGCACATACAATGCAAGGTTTGAGCCATATTATTGGAGTCAGGTAATCTGCCTCTGAAATACTGGTATTTGAAAAGCAAATTTAAGGCTTAGGACGTTTCGTTTTATGATCATTGACACTGATGTTAGTAAACTCTTTCTCTAGCTATGAGGAAGAGAAATGGCAGGCAAGTTGTTGTTGTGTGTGTGTGTTTTTTTCCAGTTGCCATTTGCTTTTTACTGACTGCACCATATGGAGCACAGTAAATAAACTATGAGGGTAGCAAGGATGCAGAGAAAAAAAAGGAATGCATTTGGATTCTGACAGCCCTTAAGCAAGTTACTTTATCCCCTGTTTCCTGATCTATAAACTGGAGTTAATATTAAGCATTTTATGGTGAGGATCCCGGTTTATTGGAATGCTCCCATTATTGTGCACGGCACAAATAGTGTTTCCACAATTTAATTTGAATTTAACAGAGAAGTAGCTGACCCTGCAAATTATGTCAACATAGTAACGATACCCATGTAATAGTACGTACCCATGTAATAATATGTTCATGATTTGAAGTCAGTTTTATTTATACCATCAGCATGTAATAATATGTTCATGATTTGAAGTCAGTTTTATTTATACCATCAGCATTACTATATTTTTTAGTCCATAAAAAGAGGTAAAAGGCACTACATATATTACGCTAAAATATATAGTAGATGATAAGCTTTGAAAAAAATATCATTTTCCTCCTGTCCTAGATTCTTCAGCTGGGGCCCTGTACATTAGGCTGACAAAAGACAGATTAACAAGAGAAAAACAAGTTAATTAGCAGGTGCATGGTGCCTATTAATACATGGGAGTAATATATGGATAGAAATGAGTAACTCAGGGGCACCTGGGTGGCTCAGTCGGTTGAGAATCCGACTTCGGCTCAGGTCATGATCTCACGGTTCGTGAGTTCTAGCCCTGTGTCGGGCTCTGTGCTGACAGCTCAGAGCCTGACGCCTGCCTCAGATTCTGTGTCCCCCTCTCTCTCTCTCCCACCCCTGCTTGTGCTCTGTCTCTCTCTGTCTTTCAAAAATGAATAAACATTTAAAAAATTTTTAAAAAAAGAAATGAGTAACTCAAAGGGGTAGTTCAAATTTGGGATGTTAGTAGGAGAAAGAGGGAGAAGGGTACTTACGGAAAAGCAAATGACTTTTGGAAAGATAAATGGGCTCTTAGGAGACTGGATGGGAGATATGATAATTTGTGACAATGGCTGTGGGAGTGTGGTGCTGTCCCAGAAGAGAAATTAGAGTTGCTTCAGGACAGGGACTTTATGACAGTTGAGTTCTTTGGGGAGGCCCTGCTTTTAGGAGGACAAGGGATTTCAGGAACTCAGATGCTTCAGTTCAAAATAATTCTTATGCCAAAACGGTATATTTGAGGGTGGCATGTCCTGGTCCCAATCAGTGATAGCTGTACTTCTTAGTCTTTGTGACCTACAGTCCTCGTGTATTTTATAACCTGGTATATATTTAACTCTGTCCAGTGGTCTGTCTTGCTTCTTCCTGAAGTTACATATAATTTGGCTCATTGTAGGTGCCCCCAAAATACGCACTAAAATGTGTTGGTAGCCACTGGAGAAGTGTTTACTGTATTTAATCCGTGCTCAGATGGCCAAAGTAGGTTAAATAAGATATACGGAAATGTGGATATTGTCATTATAATTCCTATGGTTACCCTCAGGAAAGGACAAATAGAGAATTCAAATTTTTACCGACTGAACAAAGTCATCTCCATCACATCAAATGTTTAGTGTTTAACAGTACATCAGCCAGACTTGCACTTGGGTTTCCAAACTCTAGTTGGTAGCTCTTTACTATTTTATCCCAGTCTTATGAGCTTCTCCTGGATTGTCCTTTGGCATCACTGCAGCCAAGTCTCAACTCCCTCTCCTGTCCATCCGTGATGGACCGAATAAACACAGTATGTGTTGCAATACACCAGGGTCCATATAACATGTCGATGAATGGGCCTCGTGATGCCAAGCAGAATGAACCACCTCCTCTACTATTCACTTGCTGGGTATGTGACTGTCCCAGAATCATCAGTTAATTTGCCAGCAAGCAAAAGGCAGGTCTACTGTAAACTCTATAAGCCATATATTGGAGTAGACATCAGAGACGTAAACGATCATAATACACCCAGTAAGTTTGGTTATGCAAATAATATCCTTGATCATCCTCTCACTTAACCTTCACAATGCCTTTGTGGCATAGTCAAGGCAGGGTATTAGCAAGCTATTGCCGCAGTAATGCTATTTAACAAAATCACTACAGGATCTCGGTGGTATAAAACATAAGCATTAATTGCTTACCCATGGGTCTTCAGGTCTGCAGGAGCTGGTCTCATTCAAGTCAAGGTCAGGTATGCTTTGTGGCCCAGACTGAAGGTCATAGAGCATGACCTTTTAGATGAGATCAGAAGTTCTTAGAGGGGTTAGTGGAAGCACACAATGCCACATAAGCCTTAGGTGCAAAATTGGGCCATTGTCACTTCTGCACACATTCCACTGGCCAAGTTGTGTAGCCGTCTATAGTTTCTACTACATTCACACCACTACCCAGATTGGCCTTTAATTGAGAAAATTTCACGTAAAACAATGCAGTTAACAAAAGTGACAAATTAAAAGGTGGTAACTTACAGACCAAAATTTGTCCCCTCTCCCCAGTGACAAACACCTGTAAGATTCATTTTGCCTTACAAAACTCAAATTTATGAACAATCTGTGGAAAGTGTCTACCCTTTAAATTGCTGCTGGCATTTTGTAAAGGACACCGTGTCATTGTGTCTTCCTGAACGAAGCCCTCGGTAAGAAATTTCTTTAACGCTAAGTGTTAGGAAAAGCCTTGCTCCCTCTGCACAATTGATGTGCCTTTTCCCTCCATGAGAACTGTGTTGTTCATTTCCTTTTAAGTATAAAGAACTTCAGAGCCAAATTTTCACCCGTAATAAAATTAGTTGGGCCTTTATAACCTGCTGAATTACTCTCTGGGTCCTGCCATTCTATTCTGTCTTTAACCTGCTTTGATATTTTTGTTATATATAATTTTTTTTCTGTAAGGCGTATGAATTCTAGAAGACTTTCATCTAGAAGATAGAAAGAAGAACAAAACAAATAGTTAAATAAATCAGAGGTACCTAATTAAGAAGAGGGAAACCAGCTGGTCTGTTTCTCTGCTTTCTAGCTTTATTCATTACCACTGGTAGAAAGATATTTTGTTTATAATCAACATTAAACTAAATCTTTGGAGATTAGGTTTTTCTAAAAGAGCTTAAGGGTAGGATCAAAGGGGATTCTGTGCATTGTCTGTAAGTCTCCCCTCTGACACCATCCCCCTCGCAAAGCCTCTCTTCTTCCCACCCTCCAGCCTGACCCCACAAGAGGACATGTGCTTCCCTCCCCTTCTGCTGTTAGTTACTGTCACCCTGCTTCTGACTGGTAGGTCTGGTTCAAATAGTTCAGTCACCAGGATTTGAAAAGAAAGAACAACAGACAGAAGCAGGAGCTTAACCCATCTGAGTTAAGCAAAACAACACAGGGCCCCCTTTTATAACATATCTACAATTTTAAACGCTGAGGCGGAAAATATTCCCAGTTGTGTACAAAATAGAAGAAGTTGCAATCATTTAAAAACACCCAGTGCATTGAAAATAGAGGAGGGTGCTCTGAGGTAGCCTGCGGGCTGTTGAAGGAGAGGGTTCTTAGCTCTCTTGTTACCTTCTGAGGTGAACATCAATGAGGTAAGCACATTGCACAAGAGTGAATTCTACAACTCTCAGAGGCACTGAATAGACTCCTAAGAGAAGATGATGCTTTTCCTAGGAAACCAAATTATAAAAAGCTGAGCCTCCAGTTGCCTATTAAATAAAAAGCTATCAAAAGAACATCTGTAGAAGATTCCCTAAAATGGGCTCTTTGTCCTTTAAATGATGATTGGAAATTGACAGGTTCGGTCTCTGACACTATAATTTTGCTCTTCTAAAGGGTGTTGCTTCTCATTTCTGATACTTTCCATGTTTCTCCACTGTCTTCCTATGTCTCAAAATAACCCAGTAGAAAGAACAGAGGACCCCATGTGTCCCTCTTTCAAACTGGTAGTGTTTACCTCTGAATTCCACCTGATTTGTGTGGCTTTCATTTCCTGAAATCATGATAGGAAGTTCTATGCTTAGTCTATAGATAAACAGTGACTAATTCCACAGGCCCGACCCCCAGTTTCAGAGAAACCTGAGCATCCCTTCACTGGAATTTTGCAGGAGCAGACATGGCATCCAGTGTTAGTATTGCTTGAACTGGGGAAATGATTTTTTTTTTTTATCTTCACCAAAGGCCAGGAAAGAGCTACCTCAGTGCACCTTCTACTTTCTGTCTCCCCCAGGAAATGGCTGCACATTTATTCCGGCTGTGGAAAAGACAGCACGGCTGCTCTGAAACATTGTGTGTGCTTGTGCATGCGTTCTCTTCTTGAGTTACGGTCTTCCCGGAAATACAAGGGCAGCTGAAAGCTCTGGCTTCTGCAGAGAACCAGGTGAAGTCAAGTCAAGAAATTACTTAGGAAAGCCAAGGACATTGTATTCAGTGCGAGTAGCCTGTTTCACTAACGTCCTTGCATTGGTATCAGATTTACATAATCAGAGTGTGATTCTCTCTGCATTTGGACAAATGTCACGGCACATAGCTTTCCTAGTGATTTGGTAAAGTAAGTACCAAACACATCACTGGAAAATGAGCTGCAGTGCTGTGAGTTTTAATCCAGTGGTTGTGACAGGAGTCATTGGGAAGATACAGCATCATTCCTTAACTGAATTGGCTTTTTATTTAGTAACTGAATTTGTATTTCCCCAGTAGTCTGGAATGAAGGTGGCCAATATACTCAGCTATTTCTATTGGCTGCCTCCCATTTTATTCTGGTGTGGAGCTTAGCTAATACCAAAAGCGTCTATAGTGGAAATCCACAGTAGGAAGATAACGGAGTTGAATGCTCTCCGAGGAAAACTCAGCTCCTTAACAAAATCTAATCTAGCAGGCGGGAGCTGTCAACATGATAAATATTCTAGTCTTTAATATCAGTTTACATACCAGGGCATAAGAAAAGGAGAAATTATTCACACACTCAAAATTTGTTAAAATGATGTTGTTTGACTTCAAGAGACAGAGGCCCAAGGAAATTAAAAGTTAAGATGGAAACCTCTCGGGCTGAGCCTGTTTCTGGACCCTCCAGGGCCTTCTGATGTGTTGATGCCACCAGAGTAATTACACTGCCACGCATGAGCTCTCCCAGGTTTACTATTTGTGAGAGCGAGTTCTTCCAATTAATCTCTGTGCGTTAGCTAAGTGCAAGTTTCATCTGGTACCAGTTGCATGCAGACGCGAGGGCAGAGTTTCAAATTGAACTGGATCTCAAAGTTAGACGTTGGAAGTTTCTTTGTGGTAGTATTTGCGGAGCAGAGAGCACTGGCTTTGAATCTTGCAGAACTGGGTCTGATACTAGCTCTGCCACTCTTCCCATTCATTTCCCAGCTATCTATTGAACATCTGCTGTATACCGGGCACTGTTCTAGACTGCAGCCTCCAGCTGAAAAACAGCCAGATAAGGTCCCAGCACTGGTGGAACTTAACATTTTAGTGAAGGTATTACCGGCCACTTTTCCCAGGAAAAGACTCAGAGATGAACATTTGTGTGCAGGAAGTTGACTGGGGATGGCTCCCAAGCTTAACTCCTGTGGGGAAAAGCAAGGCTGGAAGACTGAGCAAAAGTTGGGTTGCAATGTAGGCGACCCTGTGGTGAGCTCTGAAGTGAGAATGGCCCTTCAGAATGATTCCCCATTGGAACGTGGGGGATCTGAGTGAGGGCTATCTGGGAAGGGGGTGTGACCTTGGGCAGGAGGTTCTTAGCAGCTAAAAGCAATTCTGGGAGAGAGCTGGCAACTGAGGACTCCCAGCTGTAGCACTCAGAACAGTTGGGGTGATAAGTGCTGCAGCCTTGATTCGGGATCTGGTCAGCAACAGACATGAAACAGACATGTATACACACACACACACACACACACACACACACACACACACTACATAGAGTATATACATAATATACATACTAGAGACAGAAAGACAAGTTAGAGAAGAATAAGGATCAAAATAAAGTGTTGTTTTCTATTTCAGACAGGAGGTATTATGAAGTATTCATATGCTAATAGGAATAATCCAATTCACTTGGTGAGGCTAAGGGAAGACAAGTTCCCTGCAGGCATCAAGTCTTCCTTTAGGCAAGAGAAGGTGGCATCCAATGCAAAAGAGGAGGTGTTGGTCATAGGTGGGTGAGAGGACATCTCACCCCCATAACTGGAGAGATGAGGAGAGCCTAGGTGCAGATGGGGCTGGGGAAGTGGGTTTGGTTATGGAAAGGCGAAGTAGCTCTGTGTCTGGCTGTTTTTTGTTATCAGTAAAATAATCAAGGTCATCAACTAAGAGTGAAAAATGGGAATGGGAAATTTGAGGAGGATGGGGTGGAGGTATAAAATAGATATCCCTGAATGTGGATCATGAATTGACCAAAGCATTGCTAGGGAGTACTGAGGGCATACTTGAGAGTTATGGTTACAAATGAAAATATAGTGGTATGTTTTTTTGTTTTTCCAAACTTACTCTATAGTTGGGGGCAGGAACAAGGTAGGCAGAGAGGTAGTTCCAGCCAGCTATATAGTCTGTGGCAGGTGACTGTGATAAAGGAGTTGAATTGTAGGGAAGGGGCTGATTATGGTGATGGGCTGTGGTTTCTAAGCGAGGAAGAAGGGAAGCAAGAGAGTGATAGAAACACTACGTACTAGCCATATGACCCTTTGATTCCCCTTACCAGAAGGGAAAAAGAAGTCTACCCAACTTAACCAATGGACATTCCTGGTCTGTGCCCCGTGGTCTGTGTCTCATGTTTTTTAGATCTATTCTCAGTTAATTCTCACAAGTCAGTGAGGCCAGGAGGAATTATCCCCACCTAAGAGGCAATGTGAACTGTTTGCCCAACCCCTTCTAACTCCATGCCTAAGTCGCATATCCCAATTGTACAGCTCTCTCTGTGCCATAGGGGAGAGCCATCTGCAATTTCTGGGTCACTGATGAATAACCCTTCAGATTTCCAATCTTGGAGCAAATCATCAGCCACTTCCTTGCCTTAATGAAGAAAACATAGAAACCTTACTTGTATCTTTCTCTGATTGTTGAGATTCCTTTGTGTCTCATAACTATCTATCATGCTGAACATTAGAGCAAACAAAGTAGCCTCCTTAGAAGGCTGGAAACATGTAAATATTAACTTTTTGATGCTTTTTACATCTTTGTGACAATATAATGAGTAAACTGAGGTTCAGAGGGATACAATAATTCATTCGAGCATATTCAGCTAAAGAGTGGCAGAGCCAGAATCTGAAACCAGCTCTGAACAGGCAGAGAACCCTAAAATCCACATGGTTTATAGTACATTCACTGCCCTCTATGGCCATGGGAAGTGGGAGGAGCCTAGGATAGAGACCTCTTTGCCAAGCCTGCAAATAGTAGAGGCCAAGAGAGAGGTTGGGGATGGAATAGAGGTGGGAATGACTCTCTCAGGCACACAATTAGTAACTAAGGACGCTAGGGTAGAAGTTGCTCCATGTATGTGTTAGAGAATTCCAAAAGTTATTTTTATTGTGACGTTTTTGAGGCTCTTTATCACTTGAAGGTTGATCTCATGGTTTTTTTTTCTGTCCCCTGGTTAAAAATCTCTAGAAAATGTGAACGAAGCTCTGGGCTTGCTTTGTGAACAGGGGATAGATGAGTCTGAGAATCTTCTCTTGCTGCTGTCAGCGATTGACTGTATTTAGCCCGGAAGCTGTGAGGGTGGGAGCTAGACCACAGGGAACAGGGCCAGAAGAGAAGCAAGATGGTAGAGAATAGTATGGGATTTGGACAGAGGAGCCTGGTTAGGAACCAAAAACATCTTTTCTGATGTTCCTGTGAACAGTCTGCCTCGTTCCTCCAAATGGTCAAAGGAGAGCAACAGAAACCACTGACTTGGTCAATATGACCTTCTAAGTTTGCAATAAAAATTTTTTATGACCATTGTTTACATGCATCAAAGGTGATAGACACATCTCCATTTGTCTGGGACTTCGCTCGTTTTAGCACTGAAAGTTTGCGTCTCAAAAGACCCCTCCATTCTAGGCAAAGCAGGATGGTTGAGCACCTTATGATGCATGCCCGATACACAGGAACTGCACTTTATTCAAATGTGCCAGCCCCTGATCCCCTAAAATTACACACATACATGCCAGAATTTCCCATTTTTGTGTAGACAGTATGCCAACCCTACTGCAGGAACCAAGAAACTTTCTACTGCTTTGCTTGTCTGAGAAAGGATTAAGGCCTTGGTAACATAAGATAGCTTATCGCATTAATCTTTCTCCTTTGTGTCCTAAGAATTCCCTTCCTGCCAGAATATTTTAAGCTCTTTTCTCTTGCTTTTGAAAACATAGTTTCCAGCATAATGTAGATGGGGTACAAGTGTTGGCTAATTAAGTTTTGACACATCACCATATTCGATGAGGTGGCTATAGCGTGCTTCATGTAGGAGGGGAAAAAAAAAATTAGAAGGAGTATAATCAGGTTTCCATTCCTTCTAGCATAGGCGTCCCGATGCCATCTGTTACCCTCAGCAGAGGACGCTTCAGGTTAGGAGCTAATGCTTTACTATGAATAATGTGATAAGATTGCAGGGTTGTTTTTTTTTTCCCCCTCCTGGGGGGTTGGGCGGGTGGGAACAAACCCTGTGGGGGTTGGCTTATTTGGAAAGAGAGGAACATTCCAACTTTACATTCCTTCCATAAACTGAGGGCAAGAGAACAAGCATTTACTCTGGGCAGTGGTGGGGAGGGGAAAACAGAGCAGCAGTGTGTTAAGAAATAGAGTCTATCAAATTATTATCATAAAGGGATAAGCATTATCGAGTAGGTTACTTCCAATCAGCACCTGAAAGTTATCCTGTGAATTCCCAAGCCTTCAAGGAAGTACCAAATTTCTGTTTCTAGTAGAGGGTTGCAAAGAAACTTTCTCTTGAATCAAAAGTATTTGTTGTATGTAGATCGTATGCTTTTGACAGCACTGATTATCCTTTGCCATATTGATCATATTTCCATTTAATTTAGGTCTGTATAATCAATATAATTCTGTCTTCCCCATTAGATAATCCTCACGGGTAAAGATCATGTGTTCTTTACTATGGGTCCCCAGAACCCAACACAAAGCATGGCAGCAAAAAGGCACTCCATGGTTATTTCTAGAATGAATGAGTGAATGAATGAGGAGCAGTGTGCCCCTCTTTTGAGAGCTTGTGACATCTTGCTATGTCTTTTTCACATTACTCATTCCATTGTATTATATTACTAGATTTATTTTTTTTTAATTTTTTTTTCAACGTTTATTTATTTTTGGGACAGAGAGAGACAGAGCATGAACGGGGGAGGGGCAGAGAGAGAGGGAGACACAGAATCGGAAACAGGCTCCAGGCTCCGAGCCATCAGCCCAGAGCCCGACGCGGGGCTCGAACTCACGGACCGCGAGATCGTGACCTGGCTGAAGTCGGACACTTAACCGACTGAGCCACCCAGGCACCCCTTATATTACTAGATTTAATTCCCCATGATAGGCTACCTGAAGACAGACATCACTGAATCCCCAGGACTTCCGTAGTGCTTGGCATGCAAAAACTGAATATTGCATGAATGGCTGAATCGTTGTGAAACAACTGGTATTCCTTTTATTTTGCTGAGGTTGTACCAAACCAAATTTACAGCAGACATGACACAAAACCTTCAACCATGAACGTTTTAGATAGCTGATAGCCTGGTAAGCTTGTCTTTCCTGCCAAGGGTAATCAGGACTCCATGTAGGTAGCCATTATCCTTAAAGAGAGCACTGAATTGAGAGCCAAGATTGGGTTCCAGTCTCAGATGTTTACTTTCTCATTGTGTGGCCTTGGTGGGTAGCTGTTCTCATTGCCCCTCATTTTCTGGAACGTGGACATTAATGGTGCCTGTTTTTCCCATCTCTAGGGGGTCTTGTGAGGGGCAAGTGAAAAGAGATGAAAATAAAGTTACTGAGAAGAGTGTACATCACCATACACACCCAAGGTGCCTGCTCTCCTTCCTTTTTGGTTCACTAGAAGCATTTTTCCATCTCTGAGACATCTCTAACTATGTTCCTCTTTGGGTGAACTTTGAAGTAGTGCCTCCAAGAAAAAAATGGTAGGAAATGGCTTTTCAACCTGATGAAGGACCAGATCTAACCTAGGTTCCGTGGAGCCCCTCAAAGACCATTTGAGAACCAATATTTTCGAGTTAGTCATCTTCAGAAGAGAAATTACACAGCACTTGTTTATTTTAAATAAAGTTGCATGTGTTTTCCCAGTGGAGAAGTAACAAGGGCTTATGAGAGACAAGAAATTAAGGAAAAGAAGGAAGAAAAGATGCATGTAGTCCCACCTTCAAGAATCAGTCACCAGTAATGGACTGTATTTATTTCCAGGTTTTTTTTTCATTAAGTAGTTTTTCTCCTGCAGAAGAAAGAATTTTTATCTTACTTTTTTTCCTCCACTTTATCATAAACTGTTGCCAACATTGTCTTATACTGAGCTTCATAAGATTGCTGTGAAAATGAATGGAGGAGGGGGTGGATCTATTCCTAATATTCCTAATGAGGACTTGAGAAATGTGTGCTGTTGCTTACCATCAACAATGACATCATCATCAGCATTATTAATATTGCCATAGTTTATTCAGTGTTCTCTTATGTTGGCCATGTAGAGTGTTTCTGAACTTGGATATTAGGAGTAAGTTCTAGGCTCCTAACTCCTTTTTTAATAAATTTCTCTCAAATGCTGAGGAGTTGTCATGATTGTTTAAAAACTACCCAAAAGCAAGAAACATAAAATTAAAAAAAAAATAATGATACTGATAATTCTTTTTCCTTTTAGCCTTGCTGCGTTAGATTCACAAGAGTACACAGGTATTACAGCTGGGGTATCAGAAAGCCGGGGAGAACGTATCATGTTCTTGGTGCTCATATTCACAACCGTGTCTGCCAGCCTTGTAGCTTGGAGCATTTACTCTTTCAGTGGACCTTAGTCTTCATGTCATCATTATTTGTAAGCAACACTAACTTGAAGTTGACTCTGGGCTGGGCCCTCATTGTACATACAGAACTATATGTAGACAGTTCCTCCTTACCTGGGGCCTGTGGGACTAGTGGGCCCTCAAGAGCAGGTTTTAGGGGCCAGGCTAAAGTGCAAGGGATATTCATTGAGGTAGTTCACCAGTGGTTAAGCACACGGTCTCTGGGTGCACATGGGATCCCAAATCTGCTTCTTCCCCTTACACCTCCTTCTCTAAGTGACCTGAGGTAGCATTTATGAGACAGAACATCAGGGAATATCAACAAAAGGAGCTGAGATGGTAGCCAGAAAGTGGTTCCAAGTATGAAATCTTTTTAAAAAATTTTTTAATGTTTATTTATTTTATAGAGAGACAGAGACAGTGCAGAGTGTGAGCAGGGGAGGGGCAGAGAGAGAGGGAGACACAGAATCTGAAGCGGGCTCCAGGATCCGAGATGTCAGCACAGAGCTCGACACGGAGCTCAAACTCATGAACCACGAGATCATGACCTGAGCCAAAGTCGGACTCTTAACCAACTAAGCTACCCAGGCACCTCTCAAGCATGAAATCTTAAGGGTGGGGTAAGGCTAATAGTAAGAACATGAGGAAAGGCATCTGTTATAAGAATGACAGTTAAAGAGTAGCTCAGTTTGTGAAAAAGAATTTGAGACCAAATTTATGAAAAAAATGTGAGAACTTTATGTCACAGGTTTGTTTTCATCTGGCTTTTATTTGGACCATGACAAAAGGTGGATCTATTGGCTAACTGATCCAATCTTCACTGGTACGGTCCATTTGTGACTTAAAGAAATAGAGAAAGTTTGTGGGGGGAGATACAGGGACAGAGATAGATAGATAGATAGATAGATAGATAGATAGATAGATAGATAGAAGATATTGCTAAGACTCAATTGACAAAACACAAACTATTTAACTTAAACATAACTTAAAGGCAGTGATACATATAGGTTAGAGCTAATTTTGTTTTAGATTTAGTAGTATGGTATAAAAAATAGTTCTATTGTTCTTTAATGCATGATCCAGCCTGGTGTAGCATATAGAGCCTATACATGGTATGGTATAGGATATAAGTGAGCCATCTAGGGGAGACATCTGGTATGAAGAGCTTTATTCTAGATTGGCTGAAAAAGAGAAGAGTACATACACCACCCCATAGCCAGAAACACTGAGGAAAAACCATCAGTAGTGTGTCATTTTATTTCCTGTTGAGGAGCAGAAACTATGGGTTGAGTTTCTGTCTCTACATCTGAGAGACCCACAGAGCCCATACCTCTCTAAACCATGAAGTAAGCCAATTTGAAAAGAGTAGTTTTTGCCTCTTGATTTTAATTACAATTACTCAGGGAAGAAAATACATTAAAAAATCACTTGGCATTCCATTAAACACAGACTTTTTTAATGCATATTAAGTGGGTTTAAAATCAATTAAGATTCAAATAAATGGGTCAAGTCCCCATTACAAGTCAGAAGAAAGAAAATCAGTCTTTGGTAAGAGCCCAGTCTAGGCTTGATTTCAGAAGAATGATTTGCCTACATGAATGTCAGTGTCACCTCTTGTGTATTTCTCAAATCTATTCACTTCTCTGTATACTCCCATCTTTATCCTAATCCAGACCATTGTCCCTTTTGAAGACAATTTAATAATCTTCTAATTGTTATTCCCACCACCCCACACACACACTAACTTTCTACTTCATCAGCTGTTCACTCTATCCAGAGATTTTTGAATTATAATTTCCCTACCTCCAGCACTAGCACTGTTTCACACTTTTCAAAAATTTCCCATAGTATTTAGAATGAAAACAAAATTCCTTACCACAGGCCATATTATAATCTTTCATTGAACCTTTTACCATTCTTTTGAAGCAATTATGAGTTATAATTTTACCTTCATTGATGTGATTATTTAAATAACACCTGCCTTCCCCAACTATACTACAACCTCCAGTGGGTCAGGGACCACATAATTTTACCCAACACATGACTTAGCAAATAGCAGCTGACCCAAAGAAAATGTATTGAATAAGTGGGTGTGACCTAAATCCTCATGTTGAATCTTTAGGAGTACTTTCCACCCTCACTGCCATTAGTTCTAGGCAAGGCTGCCAGAGTAAACATTTAGAATCAGAGACCTGAGTACTTTTGGCTCTTGATATTTCTACTGTTCCAGAAATGCATGGTCATGAATTTGGTATTTTCTTAGACTTTTTCAGCTAGTATAAAAGAGTGGAAACAGAATGAACGGTATGCTCAGACAGACCTTGGTGTAAGTCTCAGCTCTGCCACTGAATAATTCTACAGTCTTGGGGAAACTTCTGAATTCTGTGACCCTCAGTTTTGTTATCTGTACCTCCTAGAATGGCCATGAGGATTAAATAAAATAACACTAATGAAGCACTTAGCAAAATGCCTGGAAAATATTGAGCATTCGTGGAAGGTAGCTATGACTTTTGCTATTAGGATTGCCATAGTTACCATCAAATTACTATCACTACTACCTATTATTATTATTATTATTATTATTATTATTATATTTTCTATCAAAAATTATGTGATCTGATTCCCTGATCTCTCCAAAAGATATACTCAAAGTATATGGTTTTACTAAAAGGCAGCCAGGAATCTCATTTACGTTCCTTTACAATGTCTGCTACTGCTGGGGATAACTTAGTGATTTTTATGGTTTTTACTTAATAAAGATAACAATGCCATAACCATCCTGATTGATCCAAGGATGCAGGAAATGTCTAGGCAAGGGGGGCTTGGGATTCTAACCAATAGCCCTTGGAATGTTCTTACTTACCTAGATTTGGAAATACTCGTCACATCAATGTGGTGTGAGCAAACAGAGCTATATTCTTAGTGACTGGAAAGTGACAGAGGTGAGAAGACAGTATTTCCTGACTCAAGTGATAATTGCTCACGGTTTACTCAACATTATTATTGAATTAGTATTGAAAAGGTAATTTCATGCTTCATGAAGTGGCAAATTTGATTCATATGCTAGGCAGGCAAAGGAACGAATGTGACATTGATGGTAGTAATTATATCCCACCCTAAAACAAGGCAAGGTAAACATTTCACATCACTTTGGCATGAAGCATGTTTTCCCTTACCACCTCCTTAATAGACTAAGGATAGAACATCCTAAGATAACAGAAGTCCCTTTGTTGGAATTTATTGGCCTGATTTTTTTTTCTAAGTAATAAATTACTGCATTTTGTTTGTTCTGCCCAGGAACAAATTTGTCACTTGCTGACATAAATTAATGAATTACTCATATTTACCTTATATGTAGGTGTGAATAAGCTGTTCATCCCCAAATCATCATCATATTATTTATCCAGCTTCGTAATGGCTTTGATTTAAAAAGAGCTCTAATTCTTGAGGGGGGAGTTTGTGGGATCACAGGCTTGCTTCATCTCAAATATCCCACTGGCCATTCTTTTATTCTTCATTTTGTACAAGTGGGTAGTGATTTTTTTTCAATGATTTTGCTGCTATGGATGTTTCTGTCTGAAGAACTTAACTGAGATTCACTAATATTTTCTCAAAGAAGAAGGACTTTGCTCCTCATTGGGACTAATCCTATGAATGTCTATGAGGTCAGTCTAAGAAATCATGGTATTTCTTGTGGGTAGGGTTTTTCATTTCATTTGCATCCGTGCTTTATATGAAGCCCCAAGAGAATCTCTTTTAGTACCTGGGAAAATGGTACCTCTCAAGAATATGGCAACTGTTTTGCATAATTACTATGGTTTCTGTAGCCATATACTGGTTATGTTTTTCTTCTTGCTTTGGCTTCTGAGAATCTCAGTGCTGGATTTATGGCCCACCTAGCCCTGAATACCCTGAATTTATGTAAACTCACCTACCCTCAGTGTCCTCTTACTACTATAATCTTATCTTACTTCCACCTTAGTTAATTTATCTATTGTTAGTTTTGGATTCTAAAGTAATGTTACATGTTTAAATAAAAAAATATATATACAATTGTATAAAATTAAGTCCCACATGTCATGCCATAGGGAAAGTCATTGTTGAAAATTCAGCAGCATGTATTCTTTTAGGCTTTTCTGTAAACATAGTCACATATAAGCAACATGTGTACATATATATGTTTATACATACATGTATGCATGGGGGGCACACATGTATACACACACAACCTTTTCTCAACTCAGCAATATATGGACATTCTTCCATGGCAGTTCATAAAGACCTGTTGCATTATATTGGAGAGTTGTTTGGTATTGTATGGAATAGCTGGGATGTACTCGATCTAGCCATTCTGTTGTCAGTTGGAGTTGTCTTCAGGTTTTTCTTTCTTCAAAAAAATCATACATTGAGTATCCTTGCAGGATAGATTCCTAGAGGTTAATCTTACTGTTTCAAAGGATCTATGTTTTAAAATGTTTGATAAGTACTGCGAAATTGCCCTCCAAAAATCTGAACCTGTTTAAAAACCAGCCAAAAAGTGTAAGAATGTTTATTTCCCTGCCTCCTAACCAAACTGGTTATTAGCAGACTTAAATTATTTTTCCAAACCAGTGGACAAAAACAGTATCTTATTTCGACACGCACTTTCCCCATCACCAGTGTGGACATATGTTGTTATATTTACTGGCCATTTCTGTTTCTTCCTGGGTGAGTTGCCATTTCTCAATTTTTTTTTCCTCCAGAATTTATACATTCTTTTTGTATGTTACATGTGCTAACCCTTTATTATATAGAATGCAAGTGTGTTTCTCCTCCATTTTCAACCAATCAGTGGGTTTTTCATATAAAGTTTAATTTTCTGTTACCAAACCCAAGGTTCTTCATGACTTTTATGTCTCATGTTTCTTATAGTGTTCTCATTTTCCCTCATGCCCAAGGAGGCTGCAAGGTCAGTGCTGACTTTTACATTACACAAAATGTTACATAGATGAGTCTTTAAAAAATGTCCAAGGATTTTGATTTTCTTTTACTTTTCTTTGTTGTTGTTGTTATGCCTTTGGTTTTAATACCCAGCTTTATCATACAATGGTCAGAGAATGTAACTTGTAGGACTTGATCTTTTGCATACTTGTCCAGAGTTTCTTTATGGCCAAGTACATGATCAATTTTTGTAAAGACTTCATAGTCTAATAAAAAGAATGCATTGTCTCAGTATGTCTGGAAGAAAATCTGATTTTTCCCCTTCCTGTCTTTCTTCATTCTTTCTTATCTCCTGCCTCCATCCCTTCTTTCTGTCAACTCCTTCCTTTCTTCCTTCTCCCCTCTGTTTCTCTCATTCTTTACAGATTGTTAACTATGTTATTCAAACCTTCTAAATCCTTACTTTTGGGTCTACCTCATTCAATTAAAAAATATCTCGGTGTGTTTCATTAAATAAAACTCTCCTTTTATTATCTTTTTTTTCCCTTGATATACAGTTAACCCTTGAACAACACAGGTTTGAACTGCATGAGTCCATTTATATGTGGATTTTTCACAGTGTAGTCCTGTAAATGTGTTTTCTCTTCCTTATGATTTTCTTTATAACATTTTCTTTTCTCTGGCTTACTTTATGGTAAGAATATGGTATATAATGCATATAACATACAAAATGTGTTCATGGAGTGTTACGTTCTCAGTAAGGCTTCTGGTCAACAGTAGGCTTTTAGTAGTTAAGTTTTTGAGGAGTCAGAAGTTATACATGGGGGTTTTCAACTGCATGGGGCATCAGTGCTCCTAACCCATGCACTGTTCAAGGGTCAATTGTATTGTCCTGGTTATTAATGCTCATAGCTATGGTAATATATTATTAGAACATGTATTTTTATCAATATAAATTTACTCTCTTCTGTGTGTATGTGTGTGTATAATGCTTTTTGTCTTGAATGCTACTTTGTCTATAACTCTCAAGTTGTTTTTGTACTGACATTGGCCTGATAAATCTTTGTTTTTTTTTTTATTATTTTCAACTTCTTTATATGATTTTAAGTATTTCTCCTTAAATGTAGTGGGATACTTTTGTTTCCCCCACTCCAACCTGAGAGTCCTTGCAGTGAAAAAATTCAGCTGATGGTCATTCTTTATAATGTCTGCCATGTTTGTTATTTCCTGTTTTCCATACTTTATCATATTTTCTTCATTATTTCATATTTTACCTTTCGGTACTTATAAAAAAATTTTTTAGTGTTCATTTATTTTTGAGAAAGAGAGAGAGAGAAAGAGAGAGAGAGAGAGAGAGACCAAGTGTGAGTGGGGGAGGGGCAGAGAGAGAGGGAGACACAGAATCCAAAGCAGGCTCCAGGCTCCAAGCTGTCAGCACAGAGCCCAACGCGGGGCTTGAACTCATGAACCTTGAGATCATGACTTGAGCCTAAGTCAGATGCTTAACCGCCTGAGCCACCCAGGTGCCCCATTACCTTTTGGTACTTTTCAAGTTTTACCTTATATTTTTTTTCTGCTAGTGGTCATCCTGAAATGCTTCACTACCAGAAATTATTTTCCTTTCTCCCTAAAAATGAAGCTGTATGTATAGCCACGTCACTGAAACAAAATAAGAGAGTTGTATCGCTGGTTATTTTATATCTTCCCTTTATTTCTTCCTTACTGCCTCCTCTGTACTATTAAAATTATCTTCAATTTTGGTTCCAGATTGTTAATTTTTTACTTTGTGCCTCTTCTGTTTTATGAAGACCTACTTAACAATTCCATTAAATTTCACTGCCATATTTTCAACAATTACTTGGTATTAACTATAAGTTTTACTGATATCATGGCTCATTTTATTGGTATCTTATGTTATATTTCTGTTCTCAGCTTTACTTTGCTAAAGTACAACCAGAAATTTTGTCTTTTTGTTTGTTTGTTTTGTTTTCAGAAAAGGTTACATGGATGGTAAACTTGCCAAATTCTTGCATGTCGAAAAATGCCATTTTCCCTCTGCCCCATACTCTTAATGATAGGACTCCAGCTTCAGAACGTATTATTTCCTTAGCTCCTTATATTTGTACTTATATTTTTATATATACCTCTTATATTAATATAAATATATTTGTATTATATATTTAGCATTGGCCTGTTGTTTTTCTGCTTTCTTTATTATAGATGAGATGTTTGATTCAGTGAGCAACTAAGGTCAGAAGAATCAGAAATAGGCAACCTGAGTTGTAATTCCATTTCTACCACTAACTGTATAACCCCTACTGTCAATGAGGCTCTTCTTTCTCATGCATATGTATGAGATAAGCATGTGGTATAGGGTCCTTGTGCAGCAAAGATTAAAGTAAAATCCTGAGTACCATTGAATCAATGGATTGACTAATGAGAATGATCACAGTTTCTTTCTACCAGCCTTATTTTTTCTTTCCTCTCTGGAAGCTTGTTAGGATTTTTCTTTCTCCTCAAGGATCCCAATTTTCTATGATTTTGCCATCAAGGACTCCATTGGCCTTTTTCTCTCTGAAAACTCAAGTCCCTTTCAGCTCAGAGATATTCCTTCAGTTATTTATTTGGTCACATACTTCCCTCCATCCACGTATCTTTCTTTACGCCTGAACTCTCCCTACACAGCTATCAGGTCGGCTGCCTGTTCTCCATGTATATTTGTTCCTTTGGCCTCTGTAACACATGACCACACACTTCATGGCTTAAAACAAAACAAATCTATTATATTATAGCTCTGGAGCTGCAAAGTCGGAAATGTTTCACTAGGCTAAAATCAAGGTGCCTGCAGTCCAGCATTCCTTCAGAAGGCTCTGGGGAGAAGCCACTTGGTGACTTTCTCCAGCTTCCAGAAGCTACTCCATTCCTTGGCTTGTGCCCCCTTCCTTTATCTTCAAAGCTAGCTGCACATCATCTTTAAGTTTCTCTCTGACTGGTACTCCTGCCTCCCTCTTTCACTTGCAAGGGCCTTGTGACTACAGATAGTCTCTAATTTATGATGGCTTGACTTGGAATTTTTCAACTTTACGATGGTGTAAAAGCGACACACATTCTGTAGAAACTGCACTTCAGGTTGTGAATTTGGATCTTCTCCTGGGCTGGTGACAGGTGGTATGGTGCTCTCTCAAGATGCTGGGAAGTGGCAGTGAGCTGCAGCATCCAGTCAGCCACGCGACCGTGAGAGCAAACAAACAACATAATTAACAACCATCCTGGGCCCACACACCATTCTGTTTTTTGCTTTCAGTGCAGTATTCAATAAATTACATGAGATAGTCAATACTTCAGCATCAAATAGGCTTCGTGTTATGTGATTTTGCCCAAATGTAGGCTACTGTAAGTGTTGAGCGTGGTTCAAGTAGGTGAGGGTGAGCTGTGGTGTTCCATAGGTTGAGAGTATCACATGCATTTTCAACTGACAGTACTTTCAACGCGTGATGGGTTTATTGGGACGTTATGGTTATGCCCATTGTAAGTTAAGGAAGATATCTTGAGCCCACCTGAATAATCCAGAGACCGTCCCCATCTCAAGATCCTTAACTTAATCACATCGGTGAAATCCCTTTTGCCACGTAAGAGAATGTATTTACAGTTTTTAGAGATTAGATATGGGCATTTTTGGAAGGGCTGGTACCCTGCCTACCATATCAGTCTCATTACTTTCTACACAAACTTCATCTCTGACTTTTTACGTTGTTTTCTGTGAGAGTTCTTTGTCTTGTTTTTTCAGGTCTCACACATTTTATTTGCACAATGATAGTTTCAATTTTCAAGAATTCTGATTCATCTTTAAAAAAAAACCCGAGAGGAAACTCACAATTATTTCTGAAGATACTAATTTTACTTGCTTTAATTTTTTTCTATTTTATGCATTAACTCCTCCTCCTAGGGGATTTTTCTATTTATTCCTCCTATGAATCACTTCAGACTATTATATTTCATTCAGTATTAATGATGAGGTCATATGTTCACATTTACAAATCAGGATCTAGATGAACAGAATGGGTATCTTGAGTTTGGCATTCTCATCACATGCAAAACTCATTGTTTTGCCAGCAATGGGTACAGACTCTGATGCGAAAAGCCCTGATTCCTTACAGGAGGTGGGGACTAACCGGGAAGCCCTTTTCTTAGCAGGTGTGGGGATTTATCTGTTGTTAGTGGTAACAAAAGTTACTTGGAAGCATAATGCTGCATTTTTTTGGACCCTATTGCACACTTTGGGGGCCCCCTATAGGTCATTTCACCCTAATCAGCAAGCCAATTCCTTCAGCTTTACTCAGCGCAGGCAAGGGGAGTGAGCATATGATGCATCAGCCTTCCGGACAGTACAGCTCCTTCATTCAGTTACCCCTCGCTCTTTTCTTGCCCCTGATCTTGGGGCCCTTCCAGAATTTAGCTGGGAAGTCTCCTGTTTTCTTGGTCTTATCCTTTCTCCAGTTTGTTTTGTGAGTCATTTAGTCTGTTCCCCATTAGATATGTTGCCATCTGCCCTACACCTTTCAGAAATTCCTGAATATTCTGATCTGTCTATGGCAAGTTCCTGTGTTTTTCCAGTGATAATTTTGTTCTCATTTGCATGTACCTCGTGTCGTTTAATGAGATGCAAGGCAGGACATACATGGTCTGCTATCTTGAACTGCAAAATTCTTCTATCAGTTGTTTATTCTATTGCTGTGTATGTGTTTCTGTAAATTGTAGGAAATATTTTTGAAACTGTATACATAAATAAAAGTGATATAGAGAGGTGGCAGATAGACTGGCAGAAATTTTGATCTATTGATCTCATGAATATAGAATCTCTGATTTTGTCTGAACAACTGTATATTATTTATTTGATCATTCGCTTACTTAGCAGACATATATATGCCCAGGGCTATGCTCTGCACTGGAGTTGTTTGTTCTTTAATAACCTTTCTGGTTTTGGTGCTTATTGTTCATAGCATTTAATTTTGCACTTTAGTTTCATGAAAATCTGCCCATTTAACATACATTATAGATTAAGTTTATCTCACTCAATACCTGGTTGGAGAATTCTGTAGGTCAGAAAATGCATTTCCATGGACCTTGGCTTCCCTGATTCCTAAATTCTTTACCAGAAACCAGTCTCTCTCTTTTCCAGTCTGATTCTCTCCATCCCCATGAGCACTCAATTTAAGTTAGAGCCATGGAAAGAATTTTTCTTCCAGAGTCAGAGCACTGATTTTGTCACCATCACTCAGAATTCTCCAGAAAAGAATTCTTCCAGGAGAGAATTCTTCCCTCCCCCCAGTCCCCTGCCGTGTGCACTCTGTTCCCACATCTGGATAGAGAGTCCTTCACTTTAATCCTGGATTTGGGCTTGTAGCCTGGATTTTCCCAACATATGTACAGACAGTTTCCACCCCTGCAGGATCAACTTTGTTTTAGGTTATACTCAATCCTTGGTGGTGACTTTGTTTTCATCTTTCCATGGGGATATCACATATCCATTTTTGTATTTTGATTAGTCTTCTCATCTGCAAGTTAACATTAGCTTGATGTTTTCCAATGCTTACCATAACAATAACAATAATATCGATGATGATAGTAACAAGCATCATTTATTGTCAACTAGGCACCAAGAGCTTTTGTACACTATATCAATTTTAAGGGCTTTTAACTGAAAGTAATAGAATAGTTTCTTCAACAAGTACTCTATTTTTGTCACATAATGAGAGGTCTGGGGGTTGACAGCTTTTAGAGCCGATCCAATTGTTCATTTTTACCCATGGTGAAATCACTAGAATTCTCATGGCCTTTTCCTTATTGTGGTAGGATGTCTATATCAACTCCAGCTATCATCGGGAAGAAAGGATAAAAGGAAAGACTCTCCATCAGAAAAATAAATGCATTACTAAAAATACAGCCAACCTCACTTGTGTGCAATTGGTGACACACAACTAATCCTGGCTGCCATTGTCTAGGAGAAGAAATTTAAGAATGCAGGTAGGGCCAACTAACCCATGCTGGCCATATGTTTGGCAGACTCACATTTTCTTATTTTGCACATCTCTTTCATTGTGATTCTCTTTCCCACTGTACACATGAAGATACTAGAAGTCAAAGAATTCATGTGACTAACCCCAAATCATACCATTGGGAAGAGGAATAAGAGCTGGGATTTAACCCACCTCCGTCTTTCTTTGAACTCCATTCTTTCCACTTTTTTACACTCTCTCTCTGGACTGTTCCTAACACACCTGCAGCACTGAAGAGGGGTGCCTGGGTGGCTCACTCGGTTGTGTCTGACTTCAGCTCAGGTCATGATCTCGTCCCTGAGTTCGAGCCCCACATCAGGCTCTGTGCTGACAGCTCAGAGCCCAGAGCCTGCTTCAGATTCTGTGTCTTCCTGTCTCTCTTTGGCCCTCCCCAACCTGCGCTCTGTCTCTCAAAATAAATAAACATAAAAAAATAAAATAATAAAAATAAAGCAGGACTGAAGGAATGGATGAATGGCTTTTTAGTTTTGGTGCTGATGTCTATGACTCTATGTATGAAAAAGTTCTATTAAGGGCTCTATAGCCTCTCAATCATAAGGCTCCAATCCTTGGAGTCCTTAGAAAGGTGGGTGAAAAGAGCTTTGGGAGCCACCAGCCTGGATTCAGATCCCAATTTCATGATTTACTAATATACAAACACTTATGAATCCATCACTTAATCTCTGTGCCTTAGAGTTCTTTCTCTCTTCCACCATTTTCTCGAAGTGTGGTTTATATATTACAGCCAAATTTGTTATCAAGAAGCACAGTCTTAATTCTATCATTCCCCTGTTCAAAACCATCAGTCGTTCTATGGCAGATACTGTGAAATAAGTCTTTTTTCCCTTAGCTTTCTTTGCCTCAGAGGCAGGAAATGTAAATTACTCAAAACTTCTCAGCCTCCCCTGCAGTGATGGTACCACAAATTTCTAGTGAGATGTATGTGAAAATCTTAGGAGGGGCTTGACCAGCATGTCACTTTACCCTGAACCCTTCTTCCTGCCTGTAGCACACACCTGAGGCCCGAGGTGGAACAGCCATATTACCACTATGGCATGACAAACAGGAGGACAAAAACTACCTGTGAGACCCATTGTTGAGCCAGCATACTGACTCTGGACTACCTGCATGCCCTCTGACTTTTTCTGCATGGAATAAACAAACTTTCTTCTCATTTACATCACTATCTGTTATGGGGTTATCTGTCACTTGACCCATTCGGTCAGTATTGAAAATGCTCTAGAGTCTGGCATCAACCTTCTTTACAGACTTTCCTTCCTCCTCTTTCATTCCTAAACTGTGATTCCTCTAAACCAACCCATTTACTGCTTCTGCCTCTACTTCACGGCCAGGCTGAAGTGGGACCTCCGTTCCCAACAAGTCTTCCTCCTGTTTATCTGACTGCTGACATTTCTCAGTCCTCAGAACCCTGAGCTTTTATAACTCTTAGCACTTTCTTGAATTATGGCTATTTAGGTATGTGTCTAACCCCCTTTTGTGAGCTCCTAAAAGCCTTGTTATTCATCCAAGTGCCTGCACGCGCGCGCGCGCGCGCACACACACACACACACACACACACACCCCTCAATCCCCCCATAGCATCTTGCTCAGGTGGGTCCTCAGTACCTCTTTGGTGATGGGTGGGTGGTAGTTTTGAGCTCTTACCATTCGTTTTAACTACCAAAGACAATCATTTGTATCCTTCATTTATCCCTACTGCCAGGGACAAATTTGAATCTTGGTCAGTTGAAACAGTTTTCTGATTCAAAAGTAAATCTTTCTTGAACTGCTCTTGACCTACTTGTGAAAACCTGGAAAGGAGGAGACATGGCCTCGTGTTCAGTGCTTGGTTTGCAGGAGTCTTTCTGAGCCAGCTACTATGCACTAAGCAGAAGGAAGCTTTCACTTCTCTGCTTGGCAGGCAGAGTGATCTGTGCTGGTGGCCTAACCATCAAACAGCTCCCAATTCAACAATTGGGAGTAAGTAGACTTACTAATTCTGGGTATGTAGACTGGAAGAAGCTTTGAATGCAGGGATGTAACGTGACCCTTGTCTTCTATGGAGACACGCACAGTGCCTTACAAATGCTTGTGACCCAGTAGATAGATTTGGTTGGTTTGAAACTGTGATTTGAGCCCAAATGGTCAAATATGCTTGCTTTGCTTTGAAATACGGTTCATTCATTTATTATTTATGTGTATTATTCATACATGGGATACTTTGCAAACAGATTTGTGGTAACTAAAAGCTACAGGTACACCATAACCATTAAGCCATTCAAGTGAAGTTAAAAGACAAAACCAGACAACAAAAATGACCCAGTATTAAAAAGACCTGGGGTAGGATCTTAAAGTGCATCTCATTTATTCCTGCCAACAAAACCGTGGACTCAATATTTTTTACAAATGAGAAAGCCTAGGATAGGAAAGGTTATGCACATGGGAACAGGTCTCACCCTTGTGAATATCAGAACCGATGACTCAAACCCAGTACCTGCTGCTTCCGTGTCTGGACTCTGATCTCCACCACACTGTGATGGAACCATGGTTCTATGCACCCTGCCTGCTCCAGTCTCATGAATGAACCAAAAGATAAAAAGGAGATGATTTAGGAAAATGCATTACAACAACCATAAGTTAACTAAAATGTTCTATTCTGTGAAGTTCCCTGAGCCACTGGCACATTAATGGAATGTCAGGAGGGAGGAGACCATAAAAATCATCTAGTATTGCTCTAGTCATCTAGTATTTTTTTCCAGATGAAGGAACTAGGGGAAGTGAGTTGCCCAAAATATTCAACATAAATGGTTCATCTGTGCCAGCTTACTCCCTCAGGACTCCTTAGCATCTGGGAGACTCCAACTCCCTTTCTGTCTAGGGATTGGGGCCAAAAACTCTTAAAGGATGGATATCTCTAGTGGACCCCTATTTAGTAAAAACTCTTTCACAGATGCTTTAGCAGGCTGTGTTTGGTCATGTGTTTTGTTACCTTTGATAGTAACCTTCTTTTCAGGTGAAACTTCCATTTGGAATTTGTATTAAAATTGTTTTGTAAAGGTAGAAATGCCTCTATGAGCAGAAAAGTTAATTACAAGATAATGGATGTGACAGCTAGTCTGCCAGGTGGCCCCCACAAACTCTGCTTCCTAGGAGTCATTCTCTTGCAGAATCAGGTGCTGGTACACTTTGATTCTTGACTGGCCCTGTGTAACCAATAGAATACAGTAGAAGTGGCATTGGGTGACTTGAAGACTAGATCATAAGAAGCCTTGCAGCCTCCTCCTGGTTCTTTTGAAGTGCTCACTCTTGGGGCTTTCCCTCTCAAGTTAGTTCCCTCCTAGCCACTATGCCCAAGAAGCTGGAGCCACCTGGAGAGCCCATGTGTAGGTTTTCTGGTTGACAGCCCCAGCTGAGCTCCAGCCAACTTCTTAAATCAACTGCTGGTTTTGAGAATGATCCAGCTTCACATCCAGCCCAGAGAGCCTTCATAGTCTATAGTCCCAGACTGCAACCACATGAAAGACCCAAGGGAAAGCCACCCAGCTGAGCCCAGTCAATCTAAAGAACCATGAGTGACAATAACAAATTGTTACTTTAAATCACTGAGTTTTGAGATGATTTGTTATGTAGCCGTAGATAATGGGAGCAGTAGAAAATATCAAAAGATTATTTTTTTCTCTCCAGTTTCCACAAAACTCAGTGGTAAAACAATCAATATATACCAAGATCTAGGAGATGGTCAAATTGAAATTTATTTAAACTCCCTTCCTATCCCACCCCAGATGGAGCTGTTTCCAGCTAGGTTATTTCTTTCATTCCTAAGCGAGACACTAGGGATAGAAAGATCTTGAAAAAGGAATGCAATTTAAAAATATCTATCGAGACACGTATTTTGACATTTGAGGGAAGAAAAAACAATTTAGGATGCTTTAAAAGCTTTCCAATGTTTACTTCCCTATTATTTCACTCTGAGCTACAGAAAACAGTCTTATTCTACTATCTAGTTATTTGGAGCAATCTACAGTGACATGATGGATCCTTTAAAGGTATTAATTGAAATATTCAGTAGAACATTTTATATACAGGTAACTTACTTTATATCTGCAAAACTGGACCAAGCTAATTTTCTTTTCTTTTAATATTTTTCTTTTTTCTTTTACTTTTCCTTCTCATTCTCTCTTTCCCTTTGATTCCTTCCTCCCTTCTTCCCACCTTTCCTTTCCTCCTCCTGATCCACCTTTTTTTCTCCCTCCTTCCCCTTCCCTCACTCCTCCCCTCCTCCTCCTCCCTCTTCCTCCCTCCCTCCTCCTCCTCCTCCTCTTCTTCTTCTTCCTCTTCCTCTTCCTCTTCCTCTAATACCAACCTCTGATTATCTCTTCCTGGGACAAGGGAAACAAATCTAGAAGAAGATTCTAGGGCCTCACAAGTATCAAGTGTCATGGTAGGTGATATTTTATTTCATTTAATCTTTACCACAGACCACTCAAGTGTTAATGTTCCTATTGTGCAGTTGAGGAAACTGAGACTGAGATAAATTAAATAACTTGCCCAAATTCAGCCAGAAATAACTGATGGAACAAGAATTAAAGCCTTGTTCTTTCTTATTCCGAAGACCTTGTTGTTTCCACTAGACCACCTGCATCTGGAATCAATATTTAGTTCCATGGGCTGTGAAAAAGTATACAGAATAACTGTCCAGAGTACCTCTTCATCCCAGAATCCCTGCCTGTCTTTGAGTATGATTGATAATAAGCTGTCAAGAATTGCTCTTTTGTTCTGTATCCCAGCCCTGTGGGACTACTTGCTTCTGCCCACAGGCTCCTTTCTGGGGACCTACTCTCTAAGAATAGTTCTATTTGGAGATGGTAGAGTATTTAGAGAAACCCCAGCTTGATCCAAAGACTTCCTATTTATTTCCCTCTTTTCTCTCTCCAGCTTTGTCTAAAATACAGTTAATCATGATAGCTCCCATAGATGGATTTAGCAGTGGGTTCCTTTTAGACAGGAATCTTAAAACTCCTTATGCGTTGTATTTTCCGGGGACAGGGGGATGTTCATTGACAATGAAGATTTTAGGGGTCCACCCAAAAATCTGATTCAAGGGAAATTTAGATGGGTCCTAGGAATTAGATTTTCAAAAAGCACTCACATGATTCTAATTTAGTAGTTCTAAGACTTTGTGGAACGCTGCCTAAAGATGAAACAGATCAATTGTACCTTTCGGTTACTTTGGGGGAAGGATTGTTCCTCTAGGAAATTTGTGTAGTTGGCAGCTGCGATTTTATAGCCACTCTGGCTCATCTACATCTAAGACCACACTACTAAATTCACCCACAATGCTGAAAATACCTCTGGAAATGGCTCTAAGGAAATGGACTTTGGAGACAGTGCAGATGACTGGAGGAAGATCTACCCTGCCTCCACTTACTGGATTGGCCGTCACTGGTAGACAGTTTGGAGAGACAAAGCCCCTCTTTTGGCCTCCTGCACCATCTATTTTGAGTGTTTGAGTGCTAAGCTCTGCACTCTCTGCCCATAACTGAGGACTTTACTGGAAGGCATGTGGTGACTGTTTTAAAAAGTCTTAGAAGCCTCATCTTTCCTACTTTACTCATTGTCCGACTCTCTAGGACAGATGTTCTGGGGCCCATGGCCAACACTATATCTGCTGTCACTTCAAATCCCAGGATTTGAATCTGGTTTGCCTCTTTCATTCCATCTATAGGTTTTTACCTCTCAGCTATTATAGTCCAAGTGCTGGATGGATTTTGGAGGTTGAAGCAAAGGGAAGATAGAAAGATAAGGAAGGCATCGGCCACTCCCAGAAGGGTCTCTCAGTTTAATGGAATGGTCAGAGTGGTCATGACAACAAGCCAATAGATTCATGTTGTAAAAAGAAAATCCTACTAAGTTGCCAATGGAAAAGCTAGCATAATAGGAGGGACCAGGGGAGGAGGCTGTCACCTGCATATGGAGAACTGAGCTGATCTTAGGAGGATGTTTGAGATTTGAACAGAGTAATGAATGTTGTGAGGAAGAGAAGGAGCATATTTTAGGATATGGGGAAAGAAAGAACAAATATGGAGTTGCAGAAGGACTTGTTTGAAGAAGTGCCAGGACTTCACTTCAGTAGAAATTTAGGACCCTGAGAAACAAGAGCTGTAAGACAAGAGCTACACATGAAAAGTTAACTGAAGGGCGGATTGTCGAGACATGTCAATGCCATGTTAATGGCGGGGCCTTTATCCTCTTCATCATGGCAAGCTAGCAGAAAGACTCCAGTCATTCAACAAGTCTTTATGGGACACATCCCACTGTGTTAGTCCCTGAGAGGATAACAGCAAGAAAAAAAAAAAGATCAGACAAAAATCTCAGCCCTCTGAGAGCTTGCATCTTGCATGAATTGTAAAACAAACAAAATAAGTGAAATAAGTTGTATGTCAGATGGTGCTATGGGCTGACTGTGTCCTCCAAAGATGTGAAGTCTCATCCCTGGTACCTCAGCAGGTGAATGTATTTGGAAATAGTCTTTGCAGATGCAATCAAGTTAAGATGGGGTCATACTGGATTAAGGTGATCCCGAAATCCAACGGCTGATGTCCTAATAAGAAAATCATGTGAAGACACAGGGACACAGACACACAAGGAAGAAGGGATGATAGAGAAAGCGATAAAAGTGATATATTTACAAGTCAAAGAACACCAGGTTTTGCCAGCAGCCACCACAGTTATGAGAGCCTAGAACTCTCATAACTCCTTCCTCAGAGCCACCAGGAGGAACCAAGCCTGCCAGCACCTTGATTTTAGACTTCTAGCCTCCAGAACTATGAGACAATAAGTTTCTGTTGTTTTAAGCAACCCCCCCCCCACCGCAGTCTATAATTATTTGTTATGGGAACCTTAGGAAACAAATACAGATGGCAATAATAGCCATGAAGAAGAAAAGACTGGAAAGGGAAATAGGAAATGCCAAGAGGTTGGGAGGAATGCTGTTCTAAACAGTGTAGTAATGGAAAGCCTCACTGAGAATAGGGAATAAAGTCAAACACCTACATGGATTAAATTTGCAAGCCATTAGATATTTGGGGAAGAGTGTTCCAAGTAAGGGAAAGGGAACCGCAAATGCAAAGGCCCAGAGGCAAAGCCTTGCCTGGCCTGCCCTAGGGAAAACTGGGAGGCTGAAGTGAGGGACAGAGGAAGGAAAGAACAGTGAGGTCAGAGGCATCCCTCATGTTATGTGAGGTCTAGTTGGTCATTATAAGGACTTTGCTTTACTCTGAGAAAGATGAGGGACTTTTGTAGGGTTGTGAGTAAAGTGACAATCCGCTTATGATTTAACAGAATCACCCTATGTTGAATCATGGAAGGGACTCAAAACTGAGTCAGGGCAGCCAGTGAAAAGGCTGTTACAACAATCCAGGGCGAAGGTGATTGTGTCTTGAGCCAAAGAGGTGGCACGAGAGTTAGTGAGAAGTGTTCAGATTCTGGATATAAGTTGAAGGTAGAGTCAACAAGATTTGCTGGTGGGTTACATACGGAATGTGAGAAAAGGAGAGGGATCAAGGGTGACTCCGAGATTTTTGCTTGGGCCATTCGAAGGATGGAGTTATCATATATCATCTTGAGAAGAAGGTGAGAAGATCAGGTTTGAGAGGGAACATCATGAGTTCAGTTTTGGGTATGCTGAATTTGACATAGTTACCACACTTCTAAGTGGAGATATTGAATGGGCAGCAGGATATATGACTCTAGAATTCAGGAATGTCAGGCTAGGCTAACAGTAAAATATTGGGGTATGGTTCACATACCTGATATTGAAAGTCATGCCTGATGAAATCACACTAGAGAAGAAGCTCAAGGACTAAGTCCTGAAGCACCCAACATCAAGATGGGAAGGAGTTGAGGCAAAATCAGTAAAGGAGACTAAGATGGCTCTGCCAGCAAAGGAGCAGGAAAACTCAAAGTACTGCTATTCTGGAAGCCAGGAGAGCATACTCTAAAATGGAAGGAGTTGCTCATGGGTCAGGTGTGATGAATACTGAAACCGACCACTGAATCAACACTATGGAGCCCATTAGTGACCTTGATGAGAGTAGTAGCAATGAGTGAAGGGAGAAAACATCATCAGCGTGATTTATAAAGACAATTTGAAGACTTTTGCTCTAAAGGGCAGCAGAGAAATACGGTTATAGCTCAAGAGGGAAGGGTGATCATGAGGGGATTTGTTTTAAGTCAAAAGGAATAATGGCATTGGTGTAGGATGATGGAAGTAGTCCAGGTGAGAGAAAGAAACGTTTTGGTTATTTTTAAGTTAGTTTGCATATATGTAATATGTATGTGTATGTGTGTGTACACACAACTTCCCTGATCCTCCCAAAATACAGTCAACCCCAAATTTAGTCCATTCAAATTCCTGTGGAGTAAATAGAACCATACTTCATATGATTCCCGCCTTCCTACAAGGCAGTGACCAACCGTAATAGTTTGATGTGCCTCCCTCCAGACCTGTGCAGTGCACGTCACATCTATCCTATCAGTGAACTGTTCCATCAGGACTTTAAGGTAGACCCCACAAGAATTATATTTGTTGGAAGCACAGGCTCTCCTTTCTGGGAGAAGTGCTAACCTATTGCTCTGTTCTGGGAAAGGTGAATGAATAATGACTTCTCAGGTTTAAAAAGGAAAACTTGCCTGAACCCCTTGGTGGATTTCTTAGAGAGCGAAGGAGGGTGGCAGTGTTGTGTGTGATTCTGAGCAGGAAGATTCCAGTCTTGACTTGATGCTCTCTGGCTGACAGGGGCCCTGGAAGTTGGTTGCATGGGAACTAAGAAAGCTGAGCATGGAAAGCCTCACTCTCAACTGGCCTTAGGTCAAAAGGCATGGAGAGCATGTCCTTCAAGGACCAAGTACAGATAGATGCCTAGATCAGGGAGCATGATTACAGCCAAGCGTCAGCATCACAGACCATACTGGAGGAGGCCTGTCTTCACAGTGGCATCTTCTGAAAGCCAGCCCCATTCTACTGCATATTTTGGGTCTGGAAGCTGGATTGACATCCTTCCCCAGAACAGAGACACACACAGGATTCACAGTTGGCATTCATGAGACTCTAAGGGTTTTTGGACAGTTTGGGGGATGGGCAACCACAAATGAGATCCTGGATTTCTTTGTACTAAGACATATGGGGGCTCAAATGATCATCTGGGGAAAATGAGAAAGGATATGATGATGTAATACTATGATGTTATGAAGATATTTATCAGTTACTTTATTTATATGTATATACATGTATAAATACACACCTTTAGGGGTGCCTGAGTGGCTCAGTCGATTAAGCATCTGACTTCAGCTCAGGTCATGATCTCACAGTTCGAGTTTAAGCGCTGTGTCGGTCTCTGTGCTGACAGCTTAGAGCCTGGAGGCTGCTTCAGATTCTGTGTCTCCCTCTCTCTCTGCACCTTCCCCACTCATGTTCTGTCTCTCTCTCTCTCAAAAATAAATAAACATTAAAAAAAATTTAAATACACACCTTTAAAGATATGAACATATCTTTTATATATGAAAACATGCACATATCAATAAATAATACTGTACATGTTACATCATTTTGCAACTTGTTTTTTCTTTCTAACCAACACTCTAAGATAGGTGTCTATTTTAAAGTCAGGCCAGGGGCGCCTGGGTGGCTCAGTCAGTTAAGCGTCTGACTTCAGCTCAGGTCACGATCTCACGGTCTGTGGGTTCGAGCCCATCGTCGGGCTCTGGGCTGATGGCTCAGAGCCTGGAGCCTGCTTCCGATTCTGTGTCTCCTTCTCTCTCTGCCCCTCCCCCATTCATGCTCTGTCTCTCTCTGTCTCAAATATAAATAAAAATGTTAAAAAAAATTTAAATAAAAAAAAATAATAAAGTCAGGCCATAAGTCTACTTTTTCTTTTTAGCCACTGTGAAAGCTTTCTAAGGTATTTGACCATGCCCCTAATTAATGAGCCTCTACAATGCTTCCACTTTTTTACTATTACCAACACTATTGCATCTAACATGTTACACCCATGCCTTTCTGCGCTTGAGCAAGATTACAATAGGATATGTTATTAGGAGTGGAATTGCTGAGCCCCAAAGTCACAAACTTGTAATTTTAAAGGATTCTGCCAAATTATCCTCCCCAGAGCTGTCTCCCTCCCACACCAGTATAAAATGTTCCTTTTCCCCCTTAGCTTTGCCATCTTTGGGTATTCTGTCTTTAAAATTTCTGCCAATCTGATATGTGAAAAAGGCTGTCTTATTGTTGACTGAATTTGCATTTCCCTGATTGCTAGTGAGGTTCATCACCTTTTCATATGTTTATTTGCCTTTTGTGTTTTTATGTGAATTGCCTATTCATAGCCCTCACTCTTTTTTTTCTATTAGATACGCTGCCTACTTCATATTGATTTTTATGAATTTGTTATACATATCATGAATATTAACCAGTTTCTGTTTTAGATGTTGAAAATATTTTTTTCCATTTTATCATTTTTCTTTTATGTGTGTTTATAGTGACTTTTGCTGTTATGCAGAAACTTCCATTTTTAAGATACAAAATCTGTAAATCTTTTCCTTTGTGATTTCTGGGTTTTGTTCTTGCCTGGGAAAGCATCAGATTATGAAAACATTATCCTATTAATTTAATTATGGTGGGATATTTTTTTTTGGCATTTATGTCTGTAATCCATCTCAAGATTATTTTTAGTCTATCTTTGCAAAAGACATATATCTAACATTTTTCCAGTTACTCAATTCCTTCAATAAATCATCTATCCCCACTAATCTCAAATGCGGCTAAGTTCCTGCATGTGGATAGACCTGTACTATGATTTCTCTTTTAATTTCTCTGATTTCTTCAGGCACCAGGACCATCCTATTATTCTATATGTTAGATTGGGCAGGGACTTGGGAACACCAAGAGTACCACAGTAAGGAAGCCTTTGTCCTAAATATAGTGCAATAATAGAAAGGTAGAGTGAGGTCAACCAATCAGAAGATGATTGCCATTTAAAAGAGTTTGTGATAGTTGCCAAGAAGAGGTGGCATGCCACACCAAGGGAGACCACCCCAGGAAGCAGGAGGGCCTATCATGGGCAGAGGGGGGAGAGGGTAACTTAAGGCAAAAGGCTTTATTATGGTTTCTTTGGGAAGGAACCAGAGAGTCAGGGTAACCAGGTTTAGGATTGAGTCCTTTGAACAATCTCACTGGGCTCTGGGGCATAGGGGCAGTCCCTAGTTTTCTGGTACCTGGCCGTGGGGTAATTTGGGCCAATGAATAGTGGCCCAGAGTAGGAAAGCCCAATAAAGGAGGTGGTAGAGTGTGGACTCTGGATTGGTTGGTTTGAATATGAAAAGCACACTCTCAGGCAAGTTGTTTGTGTCTAGAAATTGGCTAACTTTGGCAGTGGTAGTCCCTCCAAGATCAGCCCAGCCTCAGATGTTTAGGCATCAGAATACAGGTTATAAAAGACATAATTAATACACCTTCACTCAAAGAGCGCTACCCATCAGCGAATTTCACTCCTGGACATGTTTCACTGCCTTTCCTTTTTCAAAGAATTCCCCTCTCTAATATGACTTTGAAGGACATCTTTATATTCCATTCCTGCTCCTCAGACTTGTAGATATCCCCATGGAATTTCTTCAGGATTCTTTTGGAACAATTGGCTCTCCCCTCTGCAGGGACTCTTTTTTTGATAGGTTTAGGATCACTCTGCTCTATAGTCTTCACTTTCTGCCAAATCTATCACATTTGTTCTTTGTATTCAGAAATTCTTCAACATTTCTGCTCATTCCTATTTTCATGAGCTTGAATTGATTTAATTCTTTACTTTGTATCTTTTTGTTCATTGGAATATTAGGAGGCTGAGGGGAGGTAACCACCATCTTGAACAGGGATCCTGTCACAGATCTAGTCTAATGGGAGAGAGAGGGGACAAAAACCATATGTTGGAAAAGAGAGTCTTGGTAGTAGCAAAGATAAGTAGAGGAAGGAAAGAATAGAGAGAGGAAGACCATTTAGAAGGCTTGTGCAACTGTTTGCAGCATTTGACTCCCCAATAATTCCAATTCTATTGGCTTATTCTAAAGAAATAAGCGGAGCTACACATGAAAATACATGTACAAAGAATAGTCATCATTGTATGATGTTCAATGGAAAATAATTGGAAACTACCTAAGACGTCTGAGGGGTGGTTACCTAAGACTGATAACTATCTAATAAAATACTACACCAGATACTTAAATTTCTGTGTTGAATAATGTTGAATCATGAGAAAATTCTCAAGTAACAATGGAGAGAAATTTTTTAAAGGTTACAGAGCTATATATATGGCATATTTTATTTTAATATATGAAGGAAATAATCAAAGCTGTTAACAGTGGGTATTTCTGCATGTTGGAATTATGAAATGTTACTGTTCTTTATATTTGTTTTTCAGATCCTGTATAATGAGCCCACGTTGTATTTGGAATGATAAAAAATATTATTTTAAAAATAAAACCTGGAGCTTCCAGGTTGGTGAACACGTGGAGGTATTGGGAGAATGGGGCACCCAGAGAGAGCATGGGAGCTCTGTGCTTCTTCCCCACACTTCACCCTGTACTTCTCTTCCATTTGGCTGAACCCAAGTTATATCACTTTATAATAACCTGGAGATCTAATAAATGAGAAGTACATACAGACAGATATACAAATAAAACCTGAACTGATGAGAACCTCACTTAGGCAGATACCCCATTTGTTAGTGAATGAATAGTTACAAATTTGAAAAACATTTACTGGGACCGTATCACGCATTAAAATCCAGAGTAAAGGAGAAGGTCCTCAACTCATACAACAATCTCGTGGTGTAATCAAAATAAATGTTTGGATTACAGAAGATAATAGATCAAGGGCTTTTGTAGGTCTCACCCATTTTGCAAATGTGGATCCTGGTGCCCAAAGAGCTGTTTTCTGCCTAAGGTCTCTCTGCCAAATTAAAGTAGAGCCAAAGATAAATATTGGGAAAGAACATGAAAAAATTGCTATGACAATTTATAATTCTTCCAAATGAGTAGTATGGACTGTTGTCATTCCTGAATGGCTAGGATGATTTCAGGAGTTTTTCTGAGTCCTACCGGGATTCTTGGGGTCACATCTACTGCCCTTCTGTAACTAATGAAGTGGTCCCCAAACTTGTCTATTCATCAAAATTAATAATAGGGAACTCTTTAAAAATATTTTTAAATATTAATATTAAAAATTAGGTCCCAGACCTTACCTTGGATCTGTTGCTTTAGAATCTCAGTGGGGTTAGGTCTTGGAATCAGATTTTTCATATTCCTACAGGTAATTCTGATGCACCATCAGCTTTGGGAACCATTGTGTTTTTATACCTCTTTACATTCTTGGAAAATGGATAAGTGGACAGAAAATGTGAAAAGGTTAGCTGACCAATGAAAGACCTTCAAAACATACAGTGACTTGTAGGAGATAGGCTTTAACATGACTTGTTAGTTGTCATTCAGAAGAATATGTTTGCAGCATCACAATGATGCTGTGTCCTTGAACCCTGGATGGTGTACTTGATGGGCAGGTGGCCAGTGAAATGTGTGCTTGCTCCAGTCTGTCTCTTTGAGACCAATCTGTTCACAGAGTACCTTGAAGGAGTTGAAGTAATTCTGTTAATGCATTATAGAGAATAAATGCTGTATTTATAAATGGAAGAATCACCCTGGGGTAGGATGGTCAGGGAAGAATAAATAGTTATGATAATAGCAACCATTTACTGAGCACTTATTTTGAGCCAAGAACTGTGCTGAATGCATTAACCACATTTATCTTGTAAATGCTTACAGTGTGTCTATCACATAAGAATTTGTTTTAGTCAAGATAGACTAAATATGATGAGGTAGCAAATGATCTCAAAATATCAGTGGCTTAAAACAACAAAGGTTTAGTTCCTGCTCATACGTCATGTCCATTTGAGGTTTGGCAGGAGCTCTATTCCATGTCATTTTCACTCAAGGACATTGGCCGATGAAGTCCTCACCATCTGGAGTGTAACTGGTTGCCAAAGCTGGGAGAAGGGAAGACAGAGAGAGGTGCACCAGCTCTTATATGTGGCCATCCTGAAGTGACCCAGCTCACTTCCACTCTTTGGTCAAGGTAATTCACAAAGTGAAATGAACTTAATGGGATCTGGAAATGAAATCTGCTCAAGTGACAGGCATCACAGAACTGAAAATATTGGTGAGCTGCACTAATATCTGACACAGTATTGTATTTTTATCCCTTACTTTAAAATGAAGGAACTGCCTGTTTGAATGGCCAAAATTTAAAAAACCTGCTAATACCAAGTGCTGACAAAGACAGGGAGAAATGTGACATCTCATGCATTGCTGGTAGGGATGTCAAATGGTACAGATGACCTTGAAAAATAGCCCAGCAGTGTCTTTTAAAGGTAACATATACTTACCATATGGACCAGCAATCTCGTCTTGGTTTTTACCCTAGAGCATTGATTCTCTACTGAGAGCATTTTTGCCCTGCCCTCCCTGGAACATTCAGCAACGTGAGGAGACATTTTTGGTGATCACATGGGGTCAAAGGATGCCCCTGGTATCTAATGGGTAGATCCAGTGCTGCTGCCACACATTTTACAAAGCACAAGTAGCCTCCTACATCAAAAACTTATCCCACTTAAAATTCTGCCTAACACCCAATATGCAGTCATTGAAAACTTCTGTACTCGAGAAATGAAAACTTACATTCACATGAAAACTTTCCCATAAAAGTTTATGAGAGCATTATTTATAATAACTAGAAACAACTTAATGTCCTTCATTGGATGAATGGATATACCTATTCAGTGGAATACTACTCAGCAATAAAAAATAAAGAGCTGCTGGTGGGTCCAACAACATAGATGAACCTGAAATGCACTATACTAAGCAAAGGAAACCAGTCTCAGAAAGTTATTTACTGTATGATTTCATCTATATGCTGTTTCAGAAAGGACACGACTACAGGGATGGAGAATATGAAGAACAGATCAATGGTTTCTAGGGGTAAAATGTGGCAGAGATGATGGAATTGTCCTGTGTCCTGATTTTTGGCAGTGTTCACATGAATCCACACATTGAACTAAACTCTCCCCCCAAAAGTGAATTTTATTATATGTAAATAAAGTTGAAAAACAAAGTAAAAAACATGAAGGAATGTGGTCTGAGAGATTTGTCTGTGACACAGAACTTGAAGTCATAGAGCAGGGAATAGAACCCAGATCCGTTATGACTGCTTCCCTTTACATAAAGCCGTCTGCACAGGGAAGGGCAATGAGCTATGAGCAGAGCTTAAAGGACGTTCAAGGTGAAGGTATTTGTTGTTCAGTCATATTGACTGCCGAGAGTGTTAAGTTTACTAATGGTGGCTTGCGTACCCTTGTAATAATACGGTGGCTCTCTGTCTCCCTGTGAATGCAAATCCAGACACGGGTTAAAACCAGGCTCTCCACCCTGACTAGCCTTCTTTGTACCCCACACAGGATGCCCAAGTGTAAGTATGGAGACATGCCACCATGGGGAGAGACCCAGTTCAAGATGCAGTACCCTTAGGTAAAGCAGGCATTCTATAGGAGTGATCGAGCAGCCACTGAGTTACGTGTCGCAGTGTTATTCCAACTCACATCTCCATTTCATTTTCTAGGCCTTCATTTTGCAATACTCTTGCAATTTTTAGCTGTGATAGTGAGCGGTTGCCTGAGGTGTCAGAAACAAAACCAGGAAGAGCTGAGCAGCAGTGTTTGCAGCACGTTTTACATTGAGGTTAATATAATACACCATGTTAATAATGAGGTCATCCTCACAAATGTAGCTCTCTCACACACGGCTTTCTTGGTACATGTGGTCAGAGGCTATTCTAATCTTTATTTATTTCTGAGAGAGACAGAGACAGAGTGTGAGCAGGGGAGGAACAGAGAGAGGGAGACACAGAATCTGAAGCGGGCTTCAGGCTCCGAGCTGACAGCACAGAGCCCAATGTGGGGCTCGAACCCACAAACCGTGAGATCATGACCTGAGCCAAAGTCAGACGCTTAACTGCCTGAGCCACCCAAGCGCCCCCATCAGAGGCTATTCTAATCAGCCATGCCCACCTCCTGAAATTTCAATCACTGAAACAATTACTCATTCTTAGAAAACAACTTGAAAAGGACTTGAATAAAAGAGCAGAGGAAAGAGAACTGAGTTTTGTTTTGTTTTTTAATAATTACTCCCAGAGTAGATGCTCACAGAGCAATGTTTTAAAATGGAGTTAATAAGATAATGTTGGGGTTGGATACCACCTCCACTAGGAATAGTCATATATTAATGCAAAACTGATTTTTGGATCCCATGGAAAACTTTCCCAAGCCATGCCATCTTCTATCAGTTTCCAGAAGGGATGGTCTTACCTCCTAAGTTCAGCAACTACTCTATAGTTCTGTGCATGAAGGCCACAGTCTTATAACATTGTTTAGCATCCTTTGAGAATTTGCATATATAAAAATGGACTTAGATCAGTGTTCTAGCTTCCCAGAGAGTGAATACACCCCCACATTTCCCCCACACTCTGGACAGAAAGGTCATAAAACAGATTATGCTGATTACAAGCCATGATGAGCTGGGTCTTTTCCTTACATAGTGATAGGAGGGTTGGAGTGTGGAAAGAATTGCTTAATTTTCCAAGTCACCCTGTGGAATAGCCCCTACCTTCTTTGCTGAAAGGAGTAGAAGGTATTTCCATTCCAGAGGCTTATGTGAGCACAGCATTGTAGTGGTGCTCTGTAGAGAAAAATCACCCCTGCCTTTCTCTTCCTTAGGTCTTTAACATGCTATTCCCTAGCTGAAGATGCTTGTCCTTTTCTTCTCCTGATGAAAATCCTATTTCATCTTATATGAGATACTTTCTCCAAATATCTACGGTTGGAATTAGTTTTTCTTTCCTTTGCTTATATTCTCCTTTAAATTATACACTTCTTCTTTTTTGACATTATCATCAATAGTGTACCCATGTTTTTCTGACAGGAGATGATGAACTCTTTGAGGGCAGGGTGGTAACTCTGCTTGCATAACAAAGAGCCTGTCACCTACAGATGCTCACTAAGTAATACTGGTGTTGGCAATACACACCTGGTCTTAGAGTGTGCTTTTCCCCCAAAACTCCAGGGAGGGAGCTAGGGGGGAGAAGGGAAAGAGAGAGGTGAGAAAAAAGGAAGGAAGGAAGGAAGGAAGGAAGGAAGGAAGGAAGGAAGGAAGGATATAAGGAGGGTAGGGGAGGACCTCTACTTCTTTTTTTTAAATGTTTATTTTTGAGATAGAGAAAGAGAGAGAGAGAGAGGGCGAGCACAAGCAGGGGAGGGGCAGAGAGACAGGACGACACAGAATCCAAAGCAGGCTCCAGGCTCCAAGCTATCAGCACAGAGCCCAATGCTAACTGTGAGATCGTGACCTGAGCCAAAGTTGGACGCTCAACCAACTGAGCCACGCAGGTGCCCCAGGGACCTCTACTTCTTAACTTATTCATTGTCTGGCCTGAAGGTTGGGGGTACATTTTGCCACAATGATCTGAGATTAAAAACATGGCTTTGGAGGAAGGCAAACAAGAGAATCACTTTAAAATCTCATAGAGCTACCTACCTGAGAATCTTCTTTTATGACGTAAATGTAGTCTTTCTGTATTTCCTATTTATGAGTCATTCTTTTTAGGGATACGCATTTTTCCCCATGAGAGGTATTCACCAAAGAGATTGTCCTTGGCAGAGCCATTGATCAGAAGTTAAAGCATTGTTTCATTCGATGTGCCTGTGCCTCCTTGAGAGTAAATGCTTCCATGATGCAAACACCTTAATCACTTTGTGTTTCTCCAAGTGTGTCAATAAGTGCTCATATATAATATATGTGTGCTTACAGCATATATAATATATATGGCTGTATGTGGTGTTTGGTATTCCATGCCTGAAAGAACAGCTGATTTATTTCATAGCTTTTATGGACTGTTTTATTATTCTCAACAACATCACATCCATTCTCTTTGCATGCATATTTTATAGCACCTTGATAGACTTATTTGATTTGACCCAGTGTTTTGATGACAGCACGGCTATAGGAGGTGCACATTAACTTACACAAATCATTTGCTCAAGTCACTTCAGAGTGTGATCCTGCCCTCAGGTGATTTGTGGACCGCCAGCCCTTTCATGATGGGCAAAATAGCACAGCATGTCCTATAAAGCCATGGCCCAAGAAAAGCTATTGGTGATTCCTGGACCAGCAGGGCAATCTCCTAGGAGGGGCTGCTAACTGTGTAAGTATAGTCAGTCTTGCCAGAATTGTATCATTGGCTTCAATTCCCTGTGATTCTTTTCTTCTGGCTTTCAACTTCCTTATAGAGAAAGTGTAAGACAGAGCATAGTGACTGTAGTTCAGATTCTTGAATCCTAAATGATTGTGCAGCAGTGGAACAGTTGTAATAAATGCTAATTTAAAAAAAAAATGATTAGGGAAGGAAGGTCTGAGACTTGATTTTGGATACTTCCTGACCTCTGCTTTTATCTCCATCTGAGAAACCAGACCTATTGCCAAGGTTTGCATACTTCTCTTTTTGGTGCCCTAGTTTTTACCTGGCTAGTTTTATTCCTTGTACCCTAGGAAACGAAAGTTTCTTTGTAGTGGTGTAACCTTCCATCCTTATCACCATAGGGTAACCTCGGATGATGTCACCTGGCTTTATTTAAAAACATCTTTGGTGTAGTGACAGTGGATGGAAGTTTGCCTGATGCCCAGAGTGATTTGTTCTATAAAGGTCAGTGTTTATGCTGGATTGCAGAATCTGAAACACGTTAATTCATTCAGCACGTGCCTTCTTTTAGCATACTTTTTTGGCAGTCTAGTAAGGTCTGTGAAAAATGCACATTTCTGCATGTGGGAATCTCTAGATAGAAGGCTCAAGTGCGCCCTAAACATCAAGGAGCCCTGCTTTAAGAAGCTTATGATCTTGCCATGGATGTTAACATGGATGTAAACATCTCCGTCGCATGCTATGGGAAGCCCAGAGAGTCCATGACAAACTCCATCTGGGGTATTTAAGGCCAGTCTTTCCAAAGATTTGATATCCAGCCTTTCTCATCCCCCCACTTTTTCTGCCCTGTCAGATAAGCTAATTTTCCTGCTTTCCCTCTTCCTGAGTCCAAGTGGCTCTGTCCAGGGTTCTGAACCCTGCCTTTTCTGTGACCATCATATGAAATAGTATCAAGGATCTGGAAGAGTCTCCTGTTACAGTTCCAGGTGAGTTTTGCATTCTTTCCTGATGAGCTCTTATATTGATCAGATGTGAGGGCCACACCAGTAAATTTACATATCAGGAAACTGAGGCTTTAAGAGGTCTGGTAACTCAGCCTGGATCACAAAGTAGTTCATGGCCAGGGAGACCAGATCCCAGGCTTCCTGATCCCGATGCACCTAGTCTTTCCAGGGCAGCGAGTTTCCTCTGATCTCCTCCCTTTGTGTTCAAAGATTCTCCCTGTGCATTTGAAATGGTCTGTGATTGGGTTTGTGGTCATCAAAGGAGTACGCAAGAGAATTCAGTGTTCAAGACTGAAGTTTTCACTACTTAACTTGAATAGACATGAACTTCTTAACCTTGAGATTGTGGTATTCTTTTGTTTCTATCCTTAATTAGCAGATAATAATTCCCCCTGTTGTTTTTTTTTAGAGTTTCTCTCTGATGTTTTCCTTTTTGTGTGTTTTTTTTGTTTGTTTTAAAACTATTATAAGCATTAACATCATCCTGTGTCACCATATTTGGAATGTTTTTAGAGGTGCATAACTCTTTTTAAAAGTACTATGTTCCTATTAAAAGTAGTAAACATAACTTAGATGAGACATTATTTTGACTTTGTATGTTTTATACATGCAATGCTTGTGTATGTGTGTGTATGTGACTTTTTATAAAAAGACTTAGGCTTCATAGCTAACTTGGAATTCCTTCTGATAACATTTCTCTGAGAATGACCATAAGTGTCTAGCATCGACCCTCTTGGGCAAGCACTGAGAAAGTCAAGTGACTGTAAGCCACTTGGACTGAGCCATGTCCCAACAAAGTTGCTCACAGGTGTTGTATGTAAAGGAGAATCTTGACATCAAGCAGGACATGTCAAAGTACGAGGTGGTCAGTCTGAACAGTGCTGGGCCAGGATAAAAAAAAAATGTGGGTGGGGCGCCTGGGTGGCGCAGTCGGTTAAGCGTCCGACTTCAGCCAGGTCACCATCTCACGGTCCGTGAGTTTGAGCCCCGAGTCAGGCTCTGGGCTGATGGCTCAGAGCCTGGAGCCTGTTTCCGATTCTGTGTCTCCCTCTCTCTCTGCCCCTCCCCCGTTCATGCTCTGTCTCTCTCTGTCCCAAAAATAAATAAACGTTGAAAAAAAAAATTAAAAAAAAAAATGTGGGTGAGGCACTAAATCTTTCAGTTGGAGATTAGAGAAGCCGCTAAATCAAGGGCACAACTCTGTAGAGTTTATTAAAAGGGAGGCCATCAGATTGGGGGGGCATGTACACAAAAGCCAGACAAAGATTGTACAGTGCAGGGCTAGGTCTTGTCATCTTAACCATGGAGTGCCTCTTATGGGGGACTTGTTACGCTCATCCTGAGTGGGGCAAGAGATAGCACACTTGAAGCATCAGCACATTCTGCACGGACGGTCAGTTTGTTCCAGAAGCAGTGTCACAATCATACATTTATAACCCATGGCAGTAAAAATAATTTGAGCATTATGAGAAAAAGTAGAAGAGATTCTAGTGCTTTGTGTAAAAACCTTCAAATTCCCATTTCATTAAAAATTCCTCTCTGCAGCTGGTAGCAGAGATTACCATGGTTCACCATCTGTGCGGATTAATGTTTACTAAAAACGAGAGAGGGAGAAGGAGAGAGCGGCACGTAAGATGAATGGTTTCCCAGATAGAAAGCCAAAGTAGAATACCTTTCCCTGAATTTTCTCTTTTCTCTTTTTTCTTCTTTCCTTTCCTTTTTTTTTTTTTTTTTTTTTTTGCATCTTATACCTGTTTTATTTGAATCTTTATAGAATTGTTTAAGGAAAACCCAGAGTTATTTATTTTTAAAGGACTGAATAATGTAAAAACTGTAAGCCATCAAACTGTTTAGATTTACATTTATGCAAAATGCTTGTTGAGAGGCTTTTAAAATTTGTTGGAAATAATTAGGCACCTTTGGCACTTCCCTTTTAAATTTCCTGTTCTGTGAAGATTTTTTCCTGCTCCTTGCAGCCTGGGTTCACAAGGCAGAATCTCAGATCCTGTCCTGAGGGACCACAGATTGTCAGTTGCCTCCAGGTCTGAAGTTAATCAGTTACAAAAGTGCATCTCATCCGTAGGCCAACTTAGTTTCAATAGATCACTGGGTGGTTGCTTCCTAGGATCAGGAGTTTCTAGTGAACTAATACAACATTGTAGATAGCTTTTTTTTTCTTACTTTCTCTTTTCCTTGTTGAGCACTTGCTGTGTGAGAGACACAGACTTTGCTCTACTTGCATTTTCTTTTAATCCTTACAGTCACCTAGAGGAGTAAACATTATTAGCATTCCCATTTCGTTGTAGGGAGGACAGAGACCTGGAGAGTTTAAAGAACTTGCTGCCTGTCAAAAAAACGAACACATGTTGAAATTGATCTCTGAAGTCAGAACTGTCTCCTTGTAAAGCCCATGTGCTTAACCATGACACCCTACAGTCTCATTCAATAGTTAGGTTATTTCCAATTCTCTCTGGGCACTTTTAGACCCAGTCTTAATATTGGGAATCTCATTTCCTTGCAAATCATGCTTTTTCCTCTCAATATGCCATGAGTCATCATTACCAGGAGCAGAGAGCATCTTACTTACTGCAATTACACTTGCTAATCAATTCTGCATCACTGCCCAGTGCTATAAACGTCTAGTTACCTATATTCTATTGACATGTGGCCTCATTTCTTACTGAAATGGGCAGTAGTCTCAATTTTAGAGGCCCTCTTTCTAATAGCACAGGGGAGCCAAGGAAATATGTCAATCTTATTGCCAGCCAAACAGAAATAAACCACTGTAGTCATTTCTCATAGTGGAGATTCATCAGCCAAGTGCAACCCAGGTATTTCTGAGTTTTAACTTGTCAGTCAAGGGGACTGTTTCTGAGGAGTTCTGCTTCCTACCATTATTTTCAGTTTTTCCCTTCAATTTTTTATTAATACTTGTCTAATTTGCATTAAAAATATTTTCACAGGGGTGCCTGGGTGGCTCAGTTGGTTAAGCGTCCAACTTTGGCTCAGGTCATGATCTCACGGTTCGTGAGTTCGAGCCCCACATCGGGCTCTGTGCTGACAGCTCAGAGCCTGAAGCCTGCTTTGGATTCTGTGTCTCCCTCTCTCTCTCTGCCCCTCCCCTGATCATGCACATGCACATGCTCTCTGTCTCTTAAAAATAAATAAACATTAAAAAATATATGTATTTTTTCATTATTTCTTCACCGGGTCTAAAACCATTAAATGGGGAAACATTTCTACCCAGTTTTTAAAAGTAAACATCATAAGCCATGAAACTGTGTTAGAAGACATCTGACATTGGTTTCCCTGCTGTCTGGCTAGCCACTGGGGAGGTGGTATGATAGGACCTGAAAATTAAATAAGCCAAAAACGGTACCCTCCTGTTCTCTCCAGAGGAGTCAGAAAATCCAGGGGGTATTCTAGTGTCAGTCCAGTCCAGGTGGGCAATGCTTTTCAGGGTGCAGAGGGAGCAAGGATTTTAGGAAGGAGAGGACTTAGCATCTCTTAGTTGCTCTTTGCAGAAAAACCTGGTGGCTGGGGATAGGCTGGAAGGATGGTCCAGTCTTAAAGAGAGACTGACAAAAGCCAAATGAGGAGGACACTGGAAAGAACTGGAATAAAACCAGCTGCCAGGGTGAATATCTGCAAGGAGGGAAGATAGTTACGTGGAGAGGCTGTTCTGTGAGATCTGATCCATCTTGAAGCAAGGCATGGCGACAGCATTCAAATTTCAGAGCTTTCTTTCTGATACAGGGATGGTTCTTAACCTAATGCCTCACTGGGGCTTTACTGGCTCAGATCTGGAGACAGTGTAGGGGGGGAAAGGGGGTGTTTAATCAGGAGGAGTCAGATTAGGATTAAGAAGTGTTGCAGTGGGTTTACTGGAGCAGTCATGAGCTAGCAGGACATGAAAGATTTTTTAAACATTGCCTTTTTTTTTTATTTGGTAATAGCCTATTTTTTTTCCTCTCTAGTTTTGCTCCTTTGATCTCTCTTGACAGTGAGTCTCCAGGGGCACAGTCAACGTGGAGATGAGGGAAGCCAACAGCTCATTCATTGCAGCATTTTTCTGTCTACCCCATCCAGCCTTCTGTGAATGTTGTAAAGGGGTGCACAGTCTCAACCTTACAGACCAGTGTGGTTTCTTAGGTGAGGGTTTGTCCAGTTTATTCTGTCAGTGCCTGTGGTCTTGCCCATTTTTGGCAATCAGTAGGACTTGGTATAGAGACAGCCTAACGACATTGTACATGGGAAGAACATGGGCCAGGGAGTTCCAAAGTATTAGTCTTAAAGCTCATCTCTAGCATTAGGGCTCCTGGATGGCTTAGTTGATTAAGCATCCGACTCTTGATTTTGCCTCAGGTTGTGATCTTATGGTTCGTGAGATTGATCCCTGCATCAGGCTCTGTGCGGACAGTGAGGAGCCTGCTTGGGATTCTCTCTCTCCCCCTATCTCCTGTTCCTCCCCCACTCATGTTTGTGCCTTCTCTCTCTCTTTCTCTCTCAAAATGAATAAATAAACTTCAAAAAAAGCTCACCTTCTAGCACTGATGAGATGTGGGACCATACGCAAGCTATTTGACTACCCCTCTCCTCATTAAGGATTAAAATGAGACAACACACACAAAGTACACACTTCAGGGTCTGGCTTTGAGTGCATATAGGTTCCCTTTCCCTCCTTTCTGTGGCCACAGACAGTTCCCCGTGGCCTGGCACCCTGAGGAACATCTCTAGTCCACTCTGGAGTGATGATCTTATCATAAACACATCTTTTAAATTTTTTTCATTAGCAAAGAAGAGTCTTATTTGAAACAAAGAAAATAAAATTCCCTGTAGATTCATCCTATAGATTGGTAGTGAACACACATTGATATTGGTATTGATACATTCCAAGCACAGACTTAGGAATTGGAGATAGAGCCATGAGTAAAAGTAGATGAAAACCCTTATCCTCATGGGGCTTACATTCTAGTGGGAGGGGGCAAGCCAACAGATAGGCAAATTAGATAGTATGCTGGATGGTGATAAATAAATACCATGGGGAAAAGTAAAGCAGAGAGGAAAGATGAGGAGTGCCAGAGTGCAATGGAAGAATTCGGATCTTGGATACACCAGTCACACCTCAGAAGGTGACTTAGGGCCCCTGAGGAGTTTCTACTGGGTGGAAAGAACCTAGGAGGGAGAATCCATTCTGCCTGTACCCCATCTAGGGTACAGGTTAGGTTAGGTATTAGGTTCCTTGAGGCAAGAAACTATGCCTTCTAGGGACTCCCGGGTGGCTCAGTCGGTTAAGCATCCTACTTTGGCTTGGGTCATGATCTCACAGTTTGTGAGTTCGAGCACCACATCAGGCCATCAACACAGAACCAGCTTCGGATCCTCTGTCCCCTTCTCTCTCTGCCCCTCCCCCACTTGTGCTCTGTCTGTCTCTCTCAAAAATAAACATTAAAAAACTTTTTTCTAAATAAATAAATAAGGAACTGTGCCTTCTTAGTACTCGCCTCCCCAGCACAACATCTGACCCAAGAGTAGGCACTCAGTAACTGCTTGTTGAACCAAACTACAAACCTCAGACCTCTGTCTGTCTGTCTGTCTCTCTCTCTGAAACCAGTGGGCCTGTTTGACACCTGAAATACCGGTTTGCGTTAACAGCTCCACTGGCGTGCCTCAGTTTGACAGGCAGTAAGTGCCAGACCTGCAGGTTGCTTATTGATTTAACTAATAATAAGTAATGGAGTGGCAACTGGAGTGACATTAATATAATGTGGAGAGGAGTGAGTGCCAGGATTGAAACGCTGTCATGCATCAAGACACCTCTGCCTCTGGGGGAGGAACTTCATTTTCTTGCGTGGTGTTTTCTGTCTCACTTCCTCAGCTCTGAACCTGTAGAATCCCATTGAAAAGGTGTGAAAGGCAAAGCCAGAGTTTTAAGGAGGAACCCAAAGTCAGTTTCATGGTAGTAAGGAATGGTGATAGTGGGAAGAACTCAGTGAAAATAGGAGAAAGTGGAAGAGGAATGGAATAAGGGATGTGAGGGTTTCAAATGCCAGAAATAAATCTACCCCCCCAAAATAAAGGTAATTGCCCAACTCTTTTTTTTTTCCTGTGGGGTTAAAACAGTAGTCTTGTTTTGACTTTTACTCCTTATTCTGTTATTTATTAAGCAAATATTTACTGACCACCTACCCTGTGCTCTACTGAGCACTCGGGATCCATAATCTCTATCCCTGTGTAATAAAGAATTTGTCTGACCTTTGCCCCACATTCCAGGGAGGTAACCACTAATCCTTGGAAGTCCCTGAGTGATAGGAGTGCCTTTGTCATTCATAGTGGACCCCTTGGACCACACACCTGCACCTGATAGCTTATGCTGACATGGAGACCCAGGATGGGAGCTGGCTACACCAGAAAAAACCCACCACGTTACTGGCTTTGATCCACTTGATATCAGCCCAACGCTGGGAAGGGAAGAAGGGCTAGAGATTGAGTACAGCCACGTAGCCAATGATTCAGTCAATCGTGCGGGTATAACAAAACCTCCGTAAAAACCCTGGGCACCAAAGTTCAGGTAAGCATTCATGTTTGGATGCATTCTGTATGTTATCTCACACTGACATGCCATGAGGGTAATGCATCCCAAAGATGATGGGAGCTTCTCATCTGAAACCCTCCCAGACTTTACCCTATGTGTCTCTTCTTTGGGTGGTTCCTGATTCATATTCTAATCATAAGTACAGTGCTTTCCTGAGTTCTGTGAATTGTTCTAGTGAATTATCAAGCCTGAGGGAGTCTGTGGGGACACCCTGAATGTGTGGCCAGCTAATCAGAAGTGAGGGTGGCTCAGGGGACCCTGAACTTGTGGCTGGTATCAGAAGTGACAGCAGTCTTGTGAAACACTGTGCCCTTGACCTTAGCGCTGAAGTTTGGCTACCTCTGGGTAGTCCCTCAGGTAGCTCATAGTCTAGCTAGTGTCATGAAGATCAAAACTGCTTTCATAATGCAGTGAGAAAACTGTCTGCTCACAAGTGTAGGCTTGGTCGTGGGAGAGCAGAGTAGGTGCCATCTAACTCATTGAGGATAATCCGAGGTAGCCTTCTGTACAGAGTGAGCTGAATTCATGTCTATATTATAATTAGCAAAGTAAGGCAAGGACAGAGAACACACATGGATCAACTTTCAGAATCGACTTTGTGCCATCTGAATTCATGATAATAATGCTAATAATAAGAAAAGGAATAGCAACTAAAATCTCTTGCACTATTTGTATGAGAAATGTGCTTTGTGTGTATTGACTCAATCTCCACAACACCTTTGTTAGGAAGGAGTTGTTGGGGTTTCTGTTTTCCAAAATCATCTGATATTTATTTATTTATTTATTTATTTATTTATTTATTTATTTTTAATTTTTTAATTTTTTTTAACATTTATTTATTTTTGAGACAGAGAGAGAGCATGAACAGGGGAGGGTCAGAGAAAGAGGGAGACACAGAATCTGAAACAGGCTCCAGGCTCTGAGCTGTCAGCACAGAGCCTGACGCGGGGCTCGAACCCACGGACCGCGGGGGATCATGACCTGAGCTGAAGTCGGACGCTTAACCGACTGAGCCACCCAGGCGCCCCAAAATCATCTGATATTTAAATATACAATGTGGTGGGGTGCCTGGGTGGCACAGTCGGTTGGGCATCCAACTTCAGCTGAGGTCATGATCTCATGGTTTGTGAGTTCGAGCCCACGTCGGGCTCTGTGCTGTCAGCTCAGAGCCTGGAGCCTGCTTCGGATTCTGTGTCTCCCTCTCTCTGTGCCCCTCCCCCACTCACACTGTCTCTCTCTCTCTCTCTCCCTCTCAAAAATAAAGATTAAATAAAAATTTTTAAATATACAATGTGGCTAACGTCACATAGCTACTAAGTTGGCATACCTTTGCTTCATACTTAGGTTTCTATTGTGGAATGAATGTTTGTGTTCCCCCTCAAAATTCATATGTTGACGCTCTAACTCCCAGTGAGCTGGTATTTGCAGATGGGGCATTTGCATGGTAATTAGGGTTAGATGAAGATATGAGGGTGGAGCCCTCATGGCCTTAGAAGAAGAGACACCAGAGAGCTCTCACTCTCTCCACACACATGAGCTGAGGAAAGGACACGTGAGCACAGGGAGAGAGCCCTCCTCAGAACCTGACCAGGCTGGCACCCTGATCTCAGACTTCCAGCCTCTAGTACTGTGAGAAAAGAAATTTATGTTGTTTTAAGCCACCTAGTCTATGGTATTTTGTTTTATGATATTTCAGTAGGAGACATCCTGTGTCTTTTGGAGCCAAGTGGGGATGGTGTTAGGGTTGAGGCCAAAAAAAAAAAAAATAGAGTCCTGTTTAGTGCTGGTTTTACCTAAAATCTCTCTAATCTGAATGAATTGAAGCTGTAAATGTCTGTTGTAACATGTTCTTGCTCACTGCACTACTTACTGAACAACCTAAGAATCTCAATGCAAGTATCCCCGTCTGATTCTAGATTCTGGTAGTCTTCCAACTTCAGCTTGACTACGTTTCCTGGCACGTGATACCTCTTCATGCAGATCAGATCCCATGAAAATTTCTTCAAGGAGTTGAAATTACTTCAGTGTTGTTGTCCACTCATTTATCCTGGCTCTGTCTGTGAGAGAATTAAGGAAGAAATAGTACCAGTAGCAAGAAGGTAGCTGGTGTATATGGCGGACCATACATGAAGTCTTGCAGCTCTATTTTGGACCCTTTCTAGCCTTGTAGAATCCATTCTCGTTTGTTTGAAGAAAGCCATGGTTCTGGAGTTCTTTTTTAGATGTAGCCTTTAGTGATTCATCATTCACCATGAGTGTTTGAAGTGTCTAGTCATATACATAAGTAATCTTTTATTCAGCTCTTATTTTCTGTGTGTCCGTTCATTGTTCACATTAGACTTCTTTTATGTAAATCAAGTCCCCGGATATGAGGAAACAAAGCAAAGCCAGATTAATTAGCTAATTTTCAAAGGCTTATTCTACATTGATTGCAACTTTTTTTTTCCATGAATTTTATATTACGTTCTCTCTTTGCTATGCCGAGTCGCCTTTGAAACAATAGCATGTAAAGTTAGTATATAGAAAATTGACCCAAATCATCTCATTTAAAAAAAAAAAGACACACATATCATGACCTATTTCTCATTTTTCCAACTCACTGGGTTTAAAATATAATAGGAGAAAAGAGGGAGTTTTTTCATAGGTGTGGGCTTTCCTGATGCCTTTCTAACCTTATACTTCGCATCTGTTCAAATTCTTTTCTTTTTCTCTCTCACATCCTCATTATTTTTCCACCTTTGCAATTTTAACCTGTGAATCTAGAAAACTTAGACTAAAACCAGAGGATTAAATAGCATTGGGTTTGAAAAGAACTTTCACAAGTATCTCCACTGCTGCTCAAAGCCCCTCTTTCTCAGCCTCGCAGAAACCACCTTTGATTAGTCTCCTCATCTGATGGAGATCTCACTGCTTCCCCCGGCAGTGGGCCTCTGGATATTTCTCACTTTTATCAAATTTCTGTTTATCTTAAGCAAAAATTATTCTTTTTCTCCTACCATCCTTTGTCTGACCTCTTGGGCTGTGGAAAACGTGCCATATTTCCCACCTACTTCAGATCTCTGACGATAATTAAAGAGACTTAAGTCTCTTTAAGCCCTCTCTCTTCTTCGGGCTAAAAGGAATATGAGCCATCTCCTTTTATCCCTGCTAATTTTGTACAGCAAAAACAGGCAAAGGGATACAGCTTCCAATTTTATTTTCCTAAATCCCCACATACAACGGTGTCCCTTCCTATAACAACTTTTTGGGAAACAGCATAATCACTTGTCCTGCTTAAAAAAGTATTTGCACGCACACACAATTGTCTAGTATTTTTGGAGACTTATAATCTGCTGAGTGCTTTATATGGCTGTCTCAGTTACTATCCCCAGTAGCTCAGGGAGATAAGTATGTACCTCCATGATCCCAGCATGTGGCTTTAGGTGCTCCGGCTTAATGAAAAATGGAGACTTTTCCAATATGAATAGTTACTATGGTCCCTAGATTATCCCTCTCAAATATCAGCTGTCTCTCACGGGCTTTCAACAGACAACCCATAGAGCATGCATTGGGTCTTTGATTAAAAAGAAATGCTGTGAGCTCTCAACGCCAAGCATGCCAGACAGCAAAAGTGATGCATCTGTCAGAGTCCAATCCAGAGACAGAAACCACACCAAGTATTTTAACAGAGAGAGCTTAGTAGAAAAGAGGGTTAACTAGGTCTTGCATATCTGAAAAGGCAAAGAGATAGCAAGAAGGTATCTAGAGCCAACAGTTTTATGGAGCGCATGACAGTTCTAAGGCAGGGAAAGTAAGAGTGAAGCCTAGAAGCTTGGCTGATGTGGCTGAAACTTAGAGCTCTGAGAAGTGGGAGTTGTTTGGCCAATGTTCACATCTCTGCGCTGAGGGGACCCAACCCCCTGAGGAGCCTGGATGGTGCTGATGTCTCTGAAGGGTCGCCATGAGGCTGGCTCCGTGACGTTGCGAAAACTGCAAACTGGATTAAATTGCTGTTACCAGACGGAACTGCTGCTGCTGGAGCAGAGAAAGCAGAGGCCAGCAGCATGTTGCCAGGAGCTCACAGCAGACCGGGGAACCGCGCTGTCCTTGGCTGCCCAGGCTCCGACAGCGCCCCCTCCTGGCAGAACCTGGCATGGCTGCAGCCAGCAAAGGCGGAATGTGGTTTGCAGGGTCCTGGCCCCAGCCTCACAAAACAAAGTGTGGAAAGCTGGATTTGAAGCGGAGTGGCAGTAGCTTCACACGGGGCATGCAACGTGTTTTATGTTAAAATTTCAAAAAGTCCAGGGTCTGTGCTCGGCTTTAATGGATCAGCACAACACAGCTCACAAGTAGTGGGGAGTAGGGAGGGCGAGTAAATCAAGAAGCTAGTGCATTGTCTCTTGATCCCATTCTCAGTCTTTATTATCCTTTTTTCCATACCTCAGACCATCAGGATGGCTGTTGCTGGGACTTACATTCTGAATACCGCCACCCCCCCCTAATATTTTAATGGGGTAGAGAAGTCAATGCTGTTATTGGCATATATATCAGTACAAGTCTTTAGCATGTTTCTGCTGCATGGATAAAAGTCGAGGAGGCAGAGGAAACCTACTTGCGGCTGGTTCTCCAAAGTCAGGGTCATGAAGAACTGTTTGGGACAGCTAACATTGGGGAGCACGTCCATCCTCCAGACCATCTCTCAGAACGATAACTGTGGAGCATGGACAGTGGCCGACAACCCCTACCAGCCAGTTCTTCCCCTCAGACAGTTCCCCTTGCAGATCTGCAGCAGGAAATAGCAGGTCTGCCTCCCCCATGCCCTCAAAATATATACCGAAGGGGTATCTGGGTGGCTCAGTCATTTAAGGTCCAGCTCTTAATCTCAGCTCAGATCTTGATCTCAGGGTTGTGGATATACACACACACACACACACACACACACACATGCGCGCGCACACACGCACACACACTGGCATATTTGGCCCACTCCCCTAACTAGTGCTTGCAGCCAGACTTCCAGCCACTCAATTTGCTCGGTGTTTCAGAGAGGAAAACAAGAGAAGGCTACAAATGAGGCCTCTAGACCAGTGAGGCCATGAGCATTGCAATGCGGGCTGGGGTCGAGCCTCTCCCTAATGGGATGGCTCCAAATAGTTAGGACTAATTTCATGGGGTCAGTACTAGGTCTCCTAAAAGCCTCTACCATTTAAAAATTAATACTTGATGAGTGCTAATTCCAAAGGGTCTCAAGAGACTGGAGGAGAAAGGGTTTCCAGGAATGGGATTGAAAAGAACCTAAGGATGAAATGGGATATGTCTGTAAGGAAGGAAGAAAAATGTAAAGAAATTCACTTCCAATAAATCAGAAGTAAAGCAAACTTATTGTCTCCCTGGCTCACTTGCCTTTCCATAGCCACGTAGTCTGGCATGGCCCTGTGCAAGGAGGCCCTGTCTCTCCCCGTCATACCCTATCTTCAGCCACTCCCACTGCTCTGACATTTGAGTAAGAAACACAACAAATAGGGGCACCTCGGTAGCTCAGTCAGTTGGGCCTCCAACTCTTGGTCATGATCTTGTGGTTTGTGGGTTGGAGCACTGCTTTGGGCTCTGTGCTGACAATCCCTGCTTGGGATTCTCTCTTTCTGCCTCTCTCTCTCTCTCTCTCTCTCTCTCTCTCTCTCTCTCAAAATAAATAAACTTAAAGAGATACAAAAAATATTTTTAAGTGTATCCTGGCCATCTTCAGCCACAGAAACCCTCAGACTTCTTATGATATAATGGACTGATCAGACGGTCATGACCCTGCTTACCAAAAGTAATAACAAGTAACCTTTATGTAATCCTCGTCTTGGTTTATCAACACACGATGTTCTTTTTTTGTTACATCTTTTAGTCTTCATGAAAACTCTTTGAAATAAATAATAATGTAATTTCCATTTTTTAGATGAGAAAACTGAGGCCCAGAGAGTTTAGGTAATTTCTTCCAGATTACATCATCAATACTTGGGACTTAAAATCCAGCTCTCCAGACTCCAATATTTGCAGCCTTGCAGTGGTCTGTGTGAAAAGTGGAACAAGGAATTGTGTGGCTCACTGGGTAGGTGGGTCCCTCAAGGTTATTTCCAAATCCAGCCCAAGAGTATAATTTTGGATAGCCCTGTGGGCCAAATAATTTCCAGTCTGAGGTAAACGTCTGTTAACAAACATGGCATCTGGAAGGTACTCTCATACGAATGCAGGATGCTGACAGTTCTATGCCAAGTCCTGCCTTTACTTGTTCACAGACAAGGTCAAATGGGAGTATTAATCTTGCTGGACCCCTTTGGTAAAGGCAGAAAAATGTAGAGTTCACCATTGTTCACTTTCAGTTCCCTTAAGAAAACGCTTACAGGTATCATGGAGGTTCCTCAAAATGTTAAAAATAGAACTATCATATGATCCAGCAATCCCACTTCTGGGAGTAGATTCATAGGAAATGAAATCTGGATCTCAGAGAGACATCTGCAGCCCCTTGTTTATTGCAGCACTATTCACGATAATCAAGATATGGAAACAGCCTATATGTCAGTGGGCAAATGGATAAAGAAATGTGATGCACACACATGTGCACATACATACGTGCACACACACACACGTGCACACACACACGATAGAATTATCGAGGAAACCCTCACATCTGTGACAACGAGGACAAAGAACAAAGAGGACATTATGCTGAGTGAAATAAGCCAGACACAGAAAGACAAATACTGTATGATCCCACATGTAGAACCTTACATAGTCACACTGACTACTTTACAGAAGAGAGTAGGATGGTGGTTGCCAGGGCTCAGGGAAGAAAGAGGGGAGGAGAGGTTAATGAGGAGGTGTTGGTCAAATGGTAGAAGGTTTAGGGGCACCTGGGTGGCTCAGTCGGTTAAGCAGCAGACTTTTGATCTCGGCTCAGGTCACTATGTCACAGTTCATGAGTTCGAGCCTCACATGGGGCTCTGTGCTGACCTCATGGAGCCTGCTCGGAATTCTCTCTTCCCCTCTCTCTCCCCCTACCCCATTTGTGCTCTCTCTCTTGAAATAAATAAACTTAAAAATTTTTTTTTGAATTAAAAAAATGGCAAAAGGTTCAGTTACACAGTTCTGGACGAGGACTGAACGAGTCCTGGACATCTAATATACAGCATGGTGACAATAGTTAAGAATACTGCATTGTGTGCTTGAAGTTTGCTAAGAGGAGAAGTCTTAATCTCAACATGCAGACACATACACACTCCAAAAAAAATGATAACTATGTAGAGATGATGGATAAATTAGTTAGCTTATGGTGATCATTTCATAACATATAGATATATCAAAACATCCAGTTGTACACCTTAAATATACACAATTTTTATGTATCAAAGATCTCTCACTAAAGTTTTTTCAAAGAGTAAGTGATTACAACAGAAGGACATGGTTGGAAAATCTCACTTTGTCACAGATTCTAGAACCCTGCTCTGATGCAAAAAAAGATAATGATATTAATTCAACAACGATAATACCTAATTTTAAAAAAATTTTTTTTAACGTTTATTTATTTTTGAGACAGAGACAGAGCTTGAACGGGGGAGGGTCAGAGAGAGAGAGGGAGACACAGAATCTGAAACAGGCTCCAGGCTCCGAGCCATCAGCCCAGAGCCCGACGCGGGGCTCGAACTCACGGACCACAAGATCGTGACCTGGGCTGAAGTCGGACGTCTAACAGACTGAGCCATCCAGCCGCCCCAATAATACCTAATTTTTATTGGGCACTTACATGTCTCATTTAATTCCCACAAGACCCTATGTGGTGGGAATTGTTATTGTCCCCACGTGCAGGTGGGCATCCATTGACTTTGAGAAGCTAAGGGACTTGTTCACGCCGGGATTCAGAGACAACACTAGGATTCCAACACCCATCCTCCCTATCACTGCCTCACATAGCCTAGATTCAATGTCTGTCCTTAACTTCCCCTCCCTAGCCACAGAAAGTATTTCCACATGATGTTTCTCTCGGTGGGCTTGCACAAATTGCTAGCTGAAACCATTCCCTGCATTCCAGCAGAGGCAGGGACCAAGACTCATCAGAGCCAAGTGTTTTAATAATAAGTTCCTGTGCTAGCAGTTACAAAAAAGTGACCGTAGCTGCAGGTTTCAAGAATTAAAATATGGCAAGGTAGAAGAACCTCGTAAAGCCAGTTTTCAGAACGACGACTCTGCCCTTGTAAACAAGTTTTATATACCCTTTTTGGAGTGTGTATAATGAAATGACTAACATTTTCAGCTGTAACCGAAGCTATTACACAACAGCTGAGTGTTTTGTAGCTGGAAATCTGTTCAGGAAAACACTGAAAATTGGTGGAAAGAGTGGGCTGTGGGGACTCCACGTCTCTGCAGGGCACATTGTCCCCATCCTGCCAGCAGGAGTGGCCTGCACAGAGCACAGCCACGTAAGAGCACCACGGAAATCACACCCTGCTTTCTCAGAGTAAAATGGAGCTCTTAGCTGCTCTTAATGCCTGCGTCTCTTTACTCTTGCTCACTAAAGTGGAACGTATGGTTCATCTTTTTTTTTAATCTTCCCCCCAAAGAAAACTACAAGCTGAGATTCCAGGTGCCCACCTAGAATCCAGAAACTTCTATGATCTGCGTTTCTGATGAAGGTCCTCAGAGAGATTTTTGATGAGTCATTTCTTTCTTCCTCTGCTTCACGATTTACATAATAATATAGTTGCAGGTCACAGTTATGAATATTCAGGAGAAGGACAAGGTGAGGTTACTGAGCTCTTTTTCCCCTGAATTCCAGAAGATGGGACTCAGCAGATTGAGCCGTGGGAGCTAAAGAGAAAGTCTTGAGTGTCTCATCCAATCTCCATGCTAACTGTGCCAGAAATGAGTATTTTCTGAGGGGAGACACTATCACAGAATCAGAAGGATTCTCCTGCTTGCTCCTGCAGACTAGACCAGAAATGAGAACATTATGGGAACAGAACATGGTGCCTGTGTCATCCACTGCCTCTTACATCATTCACATCAGAAAGGCAGATTCTATTCTCTTTTTAGCCTTTTCATATGGGAATGGCTCCAGGGACAGAATGTGGGAATGTCGCTCTACCCACTCAAACCCCACAGCAGTTTGTTGCTAGAATAGGAGAAAAATGAAGTCATGTGTGACCCAGCCATATCATGGTAGGTGGTCAGGCGAGTGTTGTTACCTGGACCAATTTTTTGTATAGTGTCTTATGGTGTGGCACTTGGCATTCCTAAGAGTGAACCTTGACGAGCTAGACTGATAATGGTGTTTCTTGTCCAAGGCTCTTTCTATTAAAATCCAGGGCCATTGTTTTGTTTGATAAAATCAGTAGCATATGGTGAAAGGTATCTACTGCAGGTAGGGACCAGCAGCCTTTAGAATGTGAGAGCCTTAGGGCGCCTCCGTGGCCCAGTCAGTTGGGCGTCTGACTTCGGCTCAGGTCATGATCTCGCAGTTGGTGGGTTGGAGCCCCACATCGGGCTCTGTGCTGACAGCTCAGAGCCTGGAGCCTGCTTCAGATTCTTTGTGTCTCCTCCTCTGTCTGCCCCTCCCATGCTCATGCGCTGTCTCTCAATAATAAATAAACATTAAAAAAATTTTTTTAAAAAGAATGTGAGAGCCTTTTCTGTGGGCCTTGCTCCACCATTGATATGCAGATTAAGGTCTTTCTTAGAACTTCGGGTCCTCACCTGTGAAATGGGAACCATAATACATATTTAAGGTTATAGCAAAGAATAAACGAGATCACAATTATGGAATGCCTGGCAATGGCAAATGTTCAGTATATGGTGCTTATTAGTGTTATCCTGGAGTGTATGGTTTTGTGGGGGAAAGCAGTGGTTTTGATTCCCTTGGAAGATATTTAAAAAAATTTTTTTAATGTTTATTTATTTTGGAGAAGGAGAGAGCATGAGCGGGGGAGGGGCAGAGAGAGAGGGAGACACAGAATCGGAAGCAGCTCCAGGCTCTGAGCTGTCAGCACAGAGCCCGATGCGGGGCTCAAACTCACAGGCTGCGAGATCATGACCTGAGCCAAAGTCAGACGCTCAACGGGCTGAGCCACCCAGGCACCCCTGGAAGATAATTTTTTTACATCCCTGATCTAACTAATTATCATGTCACTTCCCTCTTTAAAACAAATGGATTACTTTGCACAGCATATAGGTTAAAGTCAATCTCTTTCTCTATCTCTGTTTTTGTCCCTCCATGTCTCTTACCGCACACACATACCTGTGTGAAATCCAGGATAGTCACCATATCCTGGATTATTGCCCTGAAGCCTGGATTTTGTTCCTGCCACCCCAGTCACCTGGAATGTGGATTCCTCCTTTCTCCACCTGCTGAACCGTGTTATCAAACTCTTCCACTCCAGCCCCCCTCCTCCACAGATCTTTTTACAAACCCTCTGGTTCAAGTCAGGGTCCCCATTTCTCCAAGGAACCTCCTGTGCCCCGGCACAGACGGCTCTGTAGAAAAGAGGTCTTGACCCTTTCTCTCAGCCCCATGGGAATGGGAGAACCCAGTGGGTGCAGGAATTGTGGTATAGTCACCTCCCAACTGTGGACCAAGTAGGTGGATGTTGATTTGAGCTGAAGGTTAGCATTTATGCCGTTCCTATGGCTTTTCGGAATCTTCTAGTTGGTGATTTGTGATTTGTGTGTCTTGTCATTATTTTCATGCTCCTTGGTGGCCACTTACTTTACAGCGATCTCTCCTTTCATAGTAAGCATTTCTGGACACTCATGGTGATTTGGGGGGAGTTGCCATTGCTGCTTTGCTGAAATGTCTCTGGCATCTGTTTTCCCATGGGTGACCCCTTAAGTAACCAGAATGGACATTGGGAAAGAAACGGAAACAAGAGTTTGGAGCGCAGCATCTTTCCCATTGCTGGTTGGTGGTGTGAAAGAAAAATCTCGAGTACGTTAGGACTGGATCTGCTTTTGGAGGGCATTGACCCCAGCGTGCTAGTCCTCTTTTCAGGCAGGAAGCTCAGGCAGCACAGGGCCGGGATTGTCCCGGTGACAGATCAGAAACACACAAGGTGCTGCAGAGTCCAGATTCCCGGTATCATCTTCAACTTAACCTTGGCACATTTGCCTTCAGCAAAGACACATACTGGTTCAGAGCAAGAGAAACCTCATTATCTTCTCCGTTGGGCCCTCACTGGTAGCCAGGGTAATTGAGGTCCAAAGGTGACCTGACCAGCCCAAGTCCCATAGATAATTAGGGAGGAAAGTAGGGGCCAGACAAGTCTTCAGGCTCTGTGTCCCCTCCGCTTTCCTCTCCTGCACCCTGTGGCCTCTTCCTGTGCCTGGATTATTCACACAGTCCACATGTTGACATTTTAAGGATTCACTTGAGGGATTAATCACACCTCTTTGTTTTACCTCTTTTTGCTTCGAGGTAGAGCCAGAGTTCACCATTACTAAACTCTGCAACTCCACAAGTGATGAAGAGGCTAGCCAGGCCTAACTGCCTTCATGCGTCACCGGCCAGCCCTGTGAACACCTGTTGTGTGGCCCTTCAGTTCCCTTGAGGTCTGGGTCCCGAGCTCCTCCTAAAACTGGCACTCTGTCTTTGTTTCTTTTCATTGCTTCCCTTCCTTGCGGGAGGGCGGGGGTGGGCAGGGAGGCCTCCATTCTTTTTAGGTTATCTGTACATAGATATAGCATTTTAGCATCCCTGGAATTGAGGTGTATCTTACAGTCAGTGGTGTGTGATAGTTTAATTGTCAATATTGTGTCCTTGCTTAAATAACGGTGCATGTTACAACATTGCCATTAGGGAGTCAAAAAGTGTAGGATAGTTTCAATTTTGCAAAGTGCTTTCCCACATAATAAGAGCTAACATATATAGATGCCCACCGTGTGTCAGGCACTGTGGGCTCGGTGTTTACACCAATTGTTTTATTCCCGTCTCATACTCACTCTTCAAGCTGGCATGTCCCCCGTTTCATAGAAGATGAAACTAAGGTAAAGTACTTTTTGCAGAGTCACAAAGCAATAGGATGAGGGCCATAGCCACATCCAGGGTGGTTTTAATCTAGAGTCAATGTTTCTTCTGCCTCCTTTCCTGTCAGATTGTGCTCTCGGTCTCCCCCAGAGCTGAATGGAGGGCTAGGTGGGCAGCATAAGAAAACAGACTCACCATTGACCTTGGGCAAGTCGCTTGACCTTTCTGTGCCTCAGTTTTCTCATCTGTAAAGTAGGGATGAAAATAACACCTTGCCATAAGTAGTTGGGAGGGTGAAGTGGACCCAGCACATACCAAGAGTTCAGTAAATGTAAGTGATCACGTCATTCTCTGTTTTTGCTGAATCCCCTGTGGGTATCATCTTAAGCTTAGAAATGGCCTTCAGCTCCTTTACCCAGGTCATAAGCCATGTGCCCAGAAGCTTCTTGGATTCCCTGTACCATATCCCCTCTTCCAAGAGAGCAGAAGCAGACTGCAGACTCTGCCTGCCAGGACCCCCGTCTGTAGCCTTGGGAAGGTGCCCTGAGCAGACCTTGCCTTTCTCAGATGCTACTGTCACCGCAAAGTGACTTCTCCGCCAGCCCCTCCATTCATCCATATTCCCAGCAAAAAAGAGTTCCCCGCCGGATTAGCCTCTAGAATCTGCACATGCTAGTGCTAATAAACCCAAGAGGTTCATTGCCTGTTGCCCATTTAACAACTGCACGGAAAGGTATCTCACTCTCCCCCCTCGAGGAATGTTTTCCAGCCATGAGTCATAATGCTGCCCACTTCCTGGTCTGAATCCTGTGTCCCTGGATGGCCAGAAACAGTCTGACCTCACTGAAAATTAACAGTGTGCCCAGCAGGGGTGAAGCCGCTGCCTCGCTGTACCACGTGCTCATTCTCCTGGCCTCAGTTCCTCATTCTGGACGGTAGGTTGGCCAGGGTACCAGGAATGAAGACACCAAGTGAGCAGGTTGACTGGCCGAGCATTCCCTTGAAATCTTGGAGGAGAGAGGGTGCCTGTCACCTATGGAGAAGGGTGCCAGAGGGCAGGTGCAGAGATGGAGTCAGAAAACACATCTGTGTAACATGTCACCAAAGCCAGGGAGCCGGAAGTGAAACAAAGAACTGACCAGAATGAAGAGCCTGGGGACAGAGTGTGGAGCCCAGGGCAGGCTGAGGTACACCCACCAGGAGGTGGTGACCTGGGCTAAGCAGGGTCATGGCCAAGGACCTCTGTTGGGGCTTGGGGGCCATCCAGTGTGGGCAGACCCCATCTGCTGACAGGGCTCTCTGGGAGAGCATTCAAGTAGCAGCTCTCTGGCTCTTGGCGTGGGGCCACCAACAGGAGCGGGGACAACAGTGGGCTCCTGGCCACGCCCCAGCTGACCGGTCTCCAGCCCCTTGCCAAGCAGCCTGAGCAGCCTTGGTCTGAGTGGCAACACAGTACATTCCAGAATTATTAGCTTATGACAGTATTTCATCACCCACTTTCTATCTGGCAGTTTCTGTGGGTTTTATTACAGTTAAATATCATCAGGACCTTTTTAATATTCTCTTTTTTATGAAACAACTGATATATCAGTATTCAAGCTAATGTCTTGTGTTAAAGTAGACTCAAGCTTATTAAGCTGTCCACTTACGCCTTTCAATTTTTCCAAGGACGTATGATAAAGTTCCCCTATAGCTAAATAGGATACTTTCTCACTTACATAAAACAGGTGAGGAAGATTAGGATTTCTAAATGAAAAATCCGTAAAGCCATTGTTCTCTTAAGAATTGGGGGAGGGGGGGCGCCTGGGTGGCGCAGTCGGTTAAGCGTCCGACTTCAGCCAGGTCACGATCTCGCGGTCCGGGAGTTCGAGCCCCGCGTCAGGCTCTGGGCTGATGGCTCAGAGCCTGGAGCCTACTTCCGATTCTGTGTCTCCCTCTCTCTCTGCCCCTCCCCCATTCATGCTCTGTCTCTCTCTGTCCCAAAAATAAATAAACGTTGAAAAAAAAAAAAAAAGAATTGGGGGAATGGGGAACATCATGGGTAAATAGCATGCTGTAGGAAGAGTACATTTAAAATGTAGTAATAAGTAACCAAACTTGATGGAACACCTACTTTGTGGTAGACGTTTCGCGAAGTGAGTCAGATGCCTTATTTCATCTAACCTTGACAACACCTCTGTAAGATGAATACAGCTGCTGTTCTCGTTGTACATGGGATAGAGCGGAGACTCAGAAAGTTTCCATAGGTCCCTAATACAGCACTGCTTTTGAGAAACAGACCTAGCATTTAAACCTAGATTTATGTGATTTCAGAACCCAAGCAATGAACCCTGCATACCGTATTTAAATTTGACCTAGACTGGAATTTCAGCTGTGTGACTTTGGGCAATTTACTTAACCTCTCTGAGTCTGTGATCTGGAGGCTCATTGTCCTTGTCTTCATTTCCATGGTGACTAAATTAAATAATATATAAGCAAGTGCTCAGTACTGTAAAAGTACGATAACTGGCAAGTATTCACTACTTAAAAATTGTCATCCAGAGGCACCTGGGTGGCTCAGTTGGTTAAGCGTCTGACTCTTGGTTTCAGTTCAGGTCATGATCTCTCAGCTTGTGAATTCAAGCCCCCACGTTGGGCTCTGTGTGGGCAGTGTGGAGCCTGCTTGGGATTCTCTCTCTCCCTCTGTCTCTGCCCCTCCCTCGTTTGCACTATCTCTGTCTCTCTCAAAATAAATAAATAAACTTTTTTAAAAAAATTTGTCTGAATTCCTAAATCATTCAGAAAAGTAATGGGAGCTTTTTCTCTTCATCTGAAATTTCTCTGGCAGTCACCTCCACTCACCACTATAGTGAGTGAGAAGTCTTCCCTTTTAATTCAGTGAAGCTGAAATCTGCTTGAATGGAGCTGGACTGTGGTTATCAGTGAGGGCCCGCTTATCCCCATACTGTCCTACAAACGTGGACAGGCCCAGTGCTGCATGACCCTGATTTTCACTCTGGCCCTGAAAGGTATAAAGTCTGCATTATGCTGGGTCCTGGGTAGACGGGGTAGCCTATATATTTCATCTACTTAATTGTATGACCCCAAAAAGTACAGCAGGGAAAAAATTCCTTTAAAATAGCCCTTCTTATGTGTGGATTTCTGGCTGACAGCCAGATAGAAAGCTCTCTATTAATGTCTCTCTAAGTAAAAGGATTTGAGTTGGGTTTGAGGGTGAGAAAGGAAGATTTAGTTGAAATCTGAAGTTTAGTCCAATCGAAACCTTTAAGATAATTTAAGAGGTACTTGGCTCAGGTTTCAAGTCCAAAACAGAAGAAGACAATCCTTGATGGGACGTGGTCAAAGAACTGAGACTTTGCCAATGGCTGGTTCAGTGGGGCTCAACAAATATTTATCAAGGGTCCAGTGTATGCACAGCACCAGGAGAATGGTGATAGATGGATGAGTGGCCACAATCCTTGCCTTCTAGAAGCTTCCCGTCTAGTCAGGCAAGTTGACCTAAAATAGGTTGCTTTAATACAGCATTTAAAAATGGTAAAATGGCATAATAAAGTAATGGCAACAAAATGTTAAACGCTTTGCGTACATGTAAGTGCTTTACATGTATTCATTCATTTTGTCCTCAAAACAAGCCTATGAGGCACAAACTCCTCTTATTCCCATTTACAGGTGAGGAAACTGAGGCAAGGCTGTCCACCTGAGCATGGCAGAGCTGATTTGTGCTTAGGTTTGTCTGGCTCCATCCGTGGCTTCTTTGTCCTGTGTTCCCGCTGGGAGCAGAACTGCTGTGTTGCACAACCCCAGGGGCCGCCATTCTCACCACAGGCTCTGGGGTGTGCAGTTGTGCGGCATATGACCTCCGAGGCTTCATCCAGCCCAGAAGATCATAAGAGAGGGTGAATACAGCCCTTGCAGAGACAAGGAGCTTGAGGCTTAGAAGGCTCGGGTGACATCTCCAAGGTCGTATCTCTAATAAGTGGCAGGGCTAAGGCTTGGAACTGAGTCTGCTGCCCCTAAGCATCGTGCTGTTTCTAGATTCCACACTGCCTCCACTTTGCTCCTTGCGGGTACTGTAAGAGCATCAGGACAGGGCATGTAGTTCAGCCAGGTCTAGAGATGTGGCAGGGGCAGACACTGGGGAAAAGCGGCAGCTTGCTTCTTAAACTGTGGGATTTTCCTAGATCTCCATAACCTGCCTCTTGGAAGTTCCAGCTCTCATCCAGCCCCCAAGAACCTTCTCTGTTCTGTGCAGGTGAGCCGTTTTATTCCCCTCACCACCGCACAGAGCCCAGGAGAAGCACACCAGGCATAGAGTTAACTGGACCTGCATTTGCCATCTCCCCTCACTTGTTCTCAACAAATAATTTATTTTGTTGTCAGGCATTGTTCTAAGAGCTGAGAGAACAAGACCCTTGTGACTCAGCCTCTCTGGGTCTCAGTTCTCCCATCTGTGAAATGGGAACAGTAGTACCTGCCTCAAAAGATTTTGTGGAGAAGCTGAGTGGGATAATAGAGGTGAGGTGCTTCACAGAGACCTGGCCCATCGCAGGAGGTCAAGAAATGCCAGTCTGTTCCCCACCCACCTGCCCCTCTATAACATGAATATGATCAGGGCTGCCTTTGCCGCTTGGATCCTTCTGAGATGGTGGTTGTACTTGTTTGATGCTATATGAATTTAACAGATTGTTCCAAGTCCATTTGGCCAGCATGGGTTAAAGCAATGAACCAGTTCTCTGTGTTCCTCTACTTTATATACATTATGACTCTGTATATGGAACCATAAAACTCAGGACAGATTTATACATACGCCATACTACATATTTTCATAGAAATGTTTTGCCAGGCACCTGTAATGCATTGATATATGCGAGCACTTTTCTAAAGTTTATTTCTCATAGATCTCTCTTAAATTGTATGCGAAGTGACATTTTATGGTTTAAGTTGTGTTTTCCTGACACAGCCCCAATTTGCGTCTCTGCAGCGGCACTCAGGACATTCCTGCTCATGGCACGTAGGTCTCTTCAGTCCTAAGAAGCATTTCTTTGGGTCCACATCTCTTCAGATCCCGGTTTGGCATCTTTCCTGGAGAAGCCAATCCATTTGTGACTGTCTCGTGGAAATGGGCTTGAATTATTCAAACCCCTCATGCAGCTTGCTTATGGGGTATTGATGCGAAGAAACAGACCGTTCCCATTCTTTGTGTGGTCAGAGCCCTTGGCGTGACAGCCACGATGAGATCTCCTTGCCCCTTTCCCAAATGGTTTTCTTTGCCCGGGGTTGTCTGGGACTTTCTGACCCACACTTCCATCAATTTCTGGAGCAAAGTGGAAAGGGAAAAAAAAAAGTGCACAATATCTCCAACGAGCCAGACTTTACGAAACACTGTACAGGCCCGGAGTCTCATTAAAGACCTGCAAGTTTGGTAGAATTAACCTTCTTGGAGGAGATACTTTCAGAAGGATTAAGTACATTGACCAAGGTCACGAGCTAACCAGTGGTGGAGCCAAGTTCAAGTTCAGATCCATCGACTGCAAAGTCTGATTGTTCCCTCCGTGCTAAGCCCTCCGGCATCCAAAGCAAACAAAGGGATTCCAAGTAGGGAGACTGTAACTTATCATCTCCGTCTTACTTACAGGAATCCATTAGTCTGAACAGACACTTCACAAACATTTACTTATTGAGTGCGTCTTACGTGGTAGGCACTGTGGGAGGTGGTGCATCCGAAGTAGCCACAACGATTTTTGAATTCCAAAAAGATTTCTCACTGCCTCCTGGTAGGCCACGGTAAATGTGTGTTTTACAAGGAAATATTGACCCACATAGAGGTGACCGTTCTCTTCCTGAATCCCCTGTTGTACCTGGTACATACTGAGTGCCTGGCACATACAGAGGAAGCATTCCCTGAACAATGTGGCCTGAATCAATGGACGGATGCATCTCTGGCGCCCCTAAAGGATATATGACACATAGTATTTGCATTTCAGTGTTTCCCACAGGCCAGTGCTGTGTCTCGTCACTGTGTATCCCCAGTGACGAGACACAGCACTTGGCATAGACCAGAGGCTTGCTGAATGAGTGCCTGAGTGACAAGAACATTAATGATTAGAAACGGTCCAGGGGCGCCTGGGTGGCTCAGTCGGTTAAGCATCTGACATCAGCTCAGGTCACTATCTCGCGGTTCGCCAGTTCAAGCCCCGCATCGGGCTCTTCTCTCTCTAAAATAAATAGAACATTAGAGAAAAAAAAAATTTTTTTTAACTGCATTTAGAAACAGTCCAGCATCAGAGATGTAACCAGAGCAGGGACTAGGGTTAAGGAAATGAGGCACTAGCCTCACCAAAAAACTTCACAGTGGAGATATATAATATTTTAATGCAATATGTAAAAAAAAAAGTAAAAGTGGGATCCTACAGGGCAGAGATTAGGGTAAAGCAATGGGGGGGTGTCATCCAGGAAAGATCCAGACCCTGTCTTTGTTAAAAAGTTTGATCTGTTTTCTTTCATTTTATTTTTTAATTTTGCATGAAAATATTATTTACCCTTATCATTGATACTGAGATTCTGAAACCCCTTAAGTTTTTCAGCAAAGGTGAATGCCCCCACTCACCTCTGACCCTGACCCTGGCCCTGTAAAACTGAACAGCAGTGACTAAGTTTCTTGGATGTCATAGTATAGGAATGTGCTCTATGTGTGTAAACTCACAGAAGGCCTGCTCAAGCCTCTTATCAGAAAAGTGTTGTTATGATTTCTGTTTTATAGACAGAGTGTCTGAGACTTGAGGAGGTAGCGCCCTCTTGGAATGTCACAGAGGGGTCACAGGTGTACCTGAGATACTGAGTCTATAAGCCCCCGAGGGGTGCTGACCAGAACCTGGGGCTGCAGGAGCCCCCACACTGGCTGCCTCCAATCCAGAAGCAGCCTCATGAGCTTACCCCAGCGTGCTTCACAAATACCACAGTTCATGGCATCCGAAGACTCCAGCCAGAAAGAAGCAGCATGATGGTCACTGCTGCTACCAAAGTGACAGCTATTGGAAGGCACAAATGATCGGATGTTTGGTGTGTGTCTCGGGATGGGATAAACAGGGATAAAAATACATTACTCCATCATGATCATATCCCACATGGCCATGACATTGAAAAAAGGTTGGGGAGACTCTGTGTAAGGGTGCATTGCAATGACAGGCATGGAAAGATTAGGGCGTTCTGTATATCTCCAAATATCTGGAAGTCCACTCACCACCCCCAGCTCAGCAAAAGCTGACGTGATTCCTGCAGTGAGATAAACTTTGAACCAACAGAAAGGCAGGGGATTCTTAGGAAGAGTCTGCTTCATTTGCGCTCTGGAGAGACTTCCCCAAGAGAGAAAGATTGCATTTTTAGTTGTCTGATTATTTTATTCTTGGACGGGTTAAGGATTTTATCTACTTACAGAATTATCTGGAGCCTCAGATTAGGGAGTGAAGGGCTGGCACAGGAGAGCTGACTCAAGACTCAGAATCTGGTTTCTTTCACAACTTCCGTTTAAAGTAAATCTGTGATGAGCTGCCGAGATTCCTTAGCTGGCATGCAGAGCCTCGTAGAATGGCCCCGGGTTTATTACTTAACACCGAATTGTCCATACTGTTCCACCATCATCAGATCTGATCTGATCTGTGTACCCCACCAGGCAGACTCAGCTGCTTTGTGTTTTGTGACCCTTCCCTGCAGTGGTTGAGATGCCAATGGCTGGCTTGGATCAATGTATCACTAGGATTACTTTAAATTTTAATGTGATTATTTTGGAATGTAATTGATTAGGTGTGCTCATAATGCCTTGGGGGGAGTGGGGTAGGCATATCAGATGGTCCCACAGCTGTAGAACCGTATCCTATTCTCCCTTGGCTGCCAACGGTCTAACATTCTTTGCCTGGTGCTTAGTAGGTATTAGATAAATCTGTTAAATCAGGCAGTGACCAATGCCCAACTCTGTGGACCTGTGTTGCATGTTTGTGGGAGTTGTTCTCTTGGGGACCCCCTCCCTCCTTTGTATACATACTGGTAAAGCTGTTGGAGCAGCTGAACCACCTAAAGTGAGCTTTCTGGGGAATGGGGGAGCCCAGAGACCAGCTGTTTCCCACATGAATGCACCCCTTGGACATTCTCTGAAGCTTACTGAGTAGAATGCATCCAAGGGAATATGAGAAACTTTAGATTATTTTTAAATATCTGAGGTAATAAAACTAATAACTCATTTATAAAAGTGGCAGCCACCCTTTATTTTCAGTCTTTACATCTCAGAGATGATAGAGCTCTGTGGGGGAGAGAGAGAGAGAGAGAGAGAGAGAGCGCTCTATGTAAGAAGAAGCCTATTTTTTTTAATCTATCAGAAATAGGAGGGGGATAAGCAGTGGAAATAAAGTTATGGAAAATTATAATAGCCTTGGGAGAAGAAATCTCTGTTGAATTCTAAATGTGTTTTATTTGTAGCTGGATCTTTGGGAACTTTGAAGGTAGGGAAATTAGATCTGAGGGAACAAAGGTATTAGGTGTTTGTTGCTGCATAAAAAACTATGCCAAGGCTCAGTGGCTTAAAACAATGAATATTTATTATCATATGGTTTCTGTGGGTCAGAAATTTGGAAGCCACGTAATTGGGGTTCACGCTGTAGGGTTTCTCAGGTGGGTGCTGTCACCATGTTGGCGGAGGCTGGAGTCTGACAGACAGAGGCTTGACTAGGACTGGAAGATCCACTTTCAAGATGACCCGCTCACGTGACCATTGGCAGGAGGCCTCAGTTCCTCACCTCAGGGGCCTCTCTAGAGGCTGCTTGAGTGTCTTCATGATATGGCATCTAACTTCCCCTAGAGTGAGAGACCCAACAGGGAGTGAGCAAAGAGGAAGCTGCAGTGTTGTAACAGAATCTCTGAAGTTATCTCTTTATTAGTCTCCTAAGGCCGCCATAATGAGGAACCACAAATCAAGTGGCTTAAAAACAATAGGAATGTATTCTTTGATGCTTCTGGAGGTGAAAAGTCCAGAATGAAGGTGCCGGCAGGGCCACACTGTCTCTGAAGACCCTAGGGGAGGAATCTTTTCTTGCATCTTCCTGGCTTCCGGTAATTGCCAACAATCCTTGGCATTCCTAAATTAAGGAATTAGGAATAAGGAATTAGTTTCCACCTCCCTCTTCACATGACTCTCTTTCCCCTGTGTGTCTGCTTTCTCATAAGAGCACCAGTCATTGGATTTAGGACCCACCCTAATCCTCTAGGACCACATTTTAACTAATTACATCTTGCAAAGACCCTATTTCCAAGTAGGGATTCCATGTGGACGTGAATTTTCTTTATTTTTGAGGAAGTAAAGGGACACATTCAACCCAGTTCCCCTGCCATCACTTCTGTTGTCTTTTCATCAGAAGGACATTACTAGATCCAGCCCACACTCAAGAAAAGAGTCCAGCCTTTTAAAGAGTCCAGAAATGTGTGGACAAAGCTACCACACCAGATACCCTTAATGCTAGACTTTTCTAGTCCCGTGTGAGGTAATGTAGCCCAGTGACAAGAGAACATTTACAGAAGTTCCATCTTATTTAACAGTAAGGGACACCTGGAAACAGCCATTTAAAGTGAATTCTCAGGGAACCTGGGTGGCTCAGTTGATTAAGCAACTGACTCTTGATCTCAGCCCAGGTCATGATCTCTTGGTTCATGGGATTGAGCCCCGAGTCTGGCTTTGCACTGAGCGCAGCGTCTGCCTGGGATATTCTCTATCTCTCTCTGTCTCTCTCTCTCTGCCCCTCCCCTGATTACATGCATGTTCTCTTTCTCTCTCTCTCTCTCTCTCTCTCTCTCTCTCTCTCTGCCCCTCCCCTGTTCACCTGCATGTTCTCTTTCTCTCTCTCTCTCTGCCCCTCCCCTGCTCACGTGCATGTTCTCTTTCTCTCTCTCTCTTTCCCAAAATAAATAAAATAAAAATAAATAAATAAAGTGAATTCTCCTAAAATGAAGGCCGGAATTTCTAAACCTTGAATGAAAAATGTTTTATCATGAAACATTAGGAAAATAAGTGTGGTTAAATTTGGGGGGAAATCAGGCTGTAAATAGAACCACTAATTCTTAAAACAAAGAATGAATTGTCTTGTTTTACTTCCCCCTTTGGATTAATTTTTCCAACAAAAATCACATGATTTTACAACAGATCCTTCCTTTCACTTTCTCAGCATAATCATAAAGGAGGTTGTTTTTGCACAATTCAAGGATTTTATCAGTACTGTCTAATCTCTTTGGTATTTGTGGCATTCTCTCCATAATGCCTAAGCTGTCATTATCCTTGAGAATCTTTTTTTTTCTTCTTTAAATGCCTAGTTGTGTTTCTGCCACATCATCATCAGTAATTCTGCATGTGATTCCAGCCATTCTTCGACAGCACCTATTTTAACTTCAGGAAATTTTCCGTTTCTTGGAAAATTTTAAAATGTATAAGCCATTTACAAAGTATATTTATAAGCCTGTGTTTTACAAGAGTCAATGAGAGATTCGTAATGACATTGGCTAAGGCTCCAGTGTTAAGTGGGGACTGATTTTGAATGGAGGCTGATTTTATAAGTGGTCAATTCAGTAAAGAATACGTTCATGCTATTGTGAATTTACTTCCCTCTGAAACCTTGCAACTGTAGAGACTCCAGCCATGCAAACCAAGATTAGTAAGGACTCCCTGACTTTTTTTTTCTTCTTTCTGCAACTCTGCCTCCATCCCACTAAAGATATCATTAAGATCTTTCCATCTTCTTTAAAGCAATAAGGTAAAAAATAAAAATAATAACATTAGATAGAGTTACTTTGGTATATTTGTGTAGGAAAAGGATGTTGTGTAGACTTTTACTAGGACTGCATTGTATCAGGATCTTCTCTACCTAAGATGGGTCTACATCATTTCAGATAACCAGGAGAAGGTATGATGCCTTGGTTCCAAGAGAGCCCTCAAGTGGGAGAAAAGTCAAGTAGCATTGGATGATTCCAGTTTAACCTTCCCTGTAGCAGAGATCTGGAACTTGTTCTTTAAAAGTCTTTTCCAGATGAAGTCTTGAACCAATGTTCAAGGCAATTAGAGTGACAAAATAAACGAGTCTGTCTTATCTTACAAATGTAGTGGTTTATTCAGAGGCTGCATGATTGGAGAGATGTCAATTAGAGAATTTTTCTGAACCAGATATTAGGAGCTCAGCCAACATAAGCTGCGCCCCTCTCCTTAACAGAATGGCTCTTTGCCACGACAACTGTCTCCACACCCCATCTACCCGCTTGGAATGTGCTAGATGCTTGGAATTTCCTTCCTAGCTTCAAGGAACAGACTTCCCCAGCTGCAGATGTCTCTGTGGTTCATTTTTTCTGCAGCTATTTTCCTGCCATCACTTTTAGCTTGTCTGTAGGTGCATTTGGCTGGCCACTTCGGTATCTCCATCAATCCCAACTTCAGCGTGTAAATGGTGGTTTTCCAGCAATGGATATAGCCACAGTACTTAACCATTTGCAGGTTACTTAACAAAGCTCTGTGTAAGCCTTCCTCTAGCTCAGCCTGTGGAAATACCCATTTGCAGCCCCCACGCTGCTCATTTTTCTGCAACAGAAATGAATTTTTTCTCATCTCTCATAGGTTTATTGGTAAAGTCTGAAAGCCAGCTGAGGATAGAGAGTTGGGTTATATGGTTCCATATACTCTTTGTCTTCCCAGACTGAATGCTTAAATTTTAATTACTTATTGATTTATTGATGTGACTTTTACTAAAACAAAAATGGTTTAATATGCATGAAAAATTAGTGATTTGTTACATTTTTTGTAAGTGCATATGTGAGCGAGAGTTTCATGCCAGTGATGCCTTATCTTTTACAGGGTTATGTTTCCAACGGGTAAGCTGAGTAGCTGCCAACCCTTTCAAGCTACACAAAATGTAGCACAATGACTTTCAACCCTAACACTGCACACAATTGCAAGCGAGCACAGAGTTACCTGACATGGCGGTGCTCAATCACAGTCATGTCTAATGGATTCACAGGAGATATTTTGATACCCTTGCAGCTGCCACACACAGGCAGCTGGCTCTTTAAATTTCCAGATTTTCTCTAAAATAGTATCACGCCATCCGGAACCAGAATCCCTTTTTCTGAATCAACCTACCTCCCTGAGCCTGGCCATATTCTAGTAGCATTCTTCATTTTTAGTTTTGTTCTTTTTCTTCTAACATAGAAAGTGTTACATGCAGAGAGTGACTGCGGAGCAGACCCCATTGGCTGCCCACTTTGAATCTGTTCTTTTTCTCTTCATGCATGGAGTACTAAGCCTCTCTATAAAAACATGACTGCTCAGGGGACAAATCCCAGATGGCCTAACACTGTCATGAAGAAGTTTCAGACACCTTCAAAGTGACTGGCTTAGAGGCAGGCACATGATTCTGTCCAGGCCAGTGAGAAACTGTTAGGGCACCAATGGGAACTATCCCCTTGCTGCTAAAAAGAAGCACTAGGAGGAGACAGTCCCTAATCAGTGAGATGCCTGGAACTGCTGACAAAGCAAAACCCACAAAGGAAGTCAGGGCCACAGTGAAGTGGGGTCAGAGCCCTGATGTACCTTGCCTGGAGCCTTCCCAACCTGTGGACAGCTTACTCTGTGAGATCATAAATCTCCTTAAATTTAAGCTGACCAAGTCCAGGTTTTCAGGTCCTTACTGCCAGTGTGGTTAGACATAGGAGCCAAATAATAAATCAACCCATGCTGTGGCTTCTGCTTGGAGGGGGCTTCTGCCTGAGCTTACCTGGTGATTTTGAAGACTAGCCAAGGATGCCCACTCTTCAGAGGGGAATGAACCGGTCCCTCATCCAGTCTCCCAGGAATCCCTGTGCCTACTTCCTGTTACGTATCCTATTTTTTAGGATCCTGGAGCTTCTTTGTAGGTTTGTAGGCTTCTCTTCTCACATTCACATTGGGAGTTGTCTTGCAGAAGGGTCAGATCTGCACCAGAAAGAGTAGCAAGGTGCTATAGAAATAGTACCACCCTTAAACAAAATGTTTACCAGCAAAGATGATGCACTGTTGTGCACACTGGTTTATTGGAGAATATGCTGCCAGAGTTAGAGATCATAACAGTGGCATTGATGTGTATGGAGGCCATGAAACCAGAAAGGGGACCATAAAACCCAGTTCTCAGTATATATACACATAAAGTCACCTAGGGTGGCAAATATGAATTACATGTGGACTAAAGACCTAATGTGGGAGTGAGATGGTGAAGTCCTGATTTTGGCTGCTGTGGGTGAAGTGTGGGGGGCAGTGGGGGAGCAGACACCCAAAGGGCACGTCCGTCCTAACATTAGGCAAAGGGACCCTATGTCACATAAGAGTCTGGTAATCTCCAGGAAATCAGGATCCTGACTGCCTGGCTGATGGGATTGAAGGCCATCCCCATCAATCTCTACTGCTGTCACTTAACACTTCAGGATGTTAATATAACTCTGCTTCCAAACAATCGCATGGGTCCCTTGAAGTGGACTCAACTTTGTTTTGCTTTCTGTTTCTTGACTGATAAACTATGAGTTTTTTCTCCCCAAGGTCTGCCTCTACTGCTGTTTTGGTTTCATTGTTGATCTGTTTTGTTCAAGACATCTTGAGTAACACCCACACATTTTTTATTGTGGTTCTGATGTTTTGCCTCCTTGCTCAAAACCTCCTGGCTATCTCCCTCATGTGGTTGCCTCCTGCTGGCAAAGCCTTCATGATGTCTTTTCCATTTGTACCTTCCTGTGCTTGGCTCGTATGATATCCACAGAAAACTCAGACCCAAAACATTCAAAATTAAAATCGCCCTTCCCATCCTCAGGCTTAGACTTACTCTCCAAAGTCAAAAACATAGGAAAGACTTGTAATTTCTTCCTTCCTTTATCTATGATATACCAGCTCTGTATTGTTGTATCCACAAGGAACTGTCCCAACCTGAACTCAACCCAATTAGATACTGGGATTGGGTTGACAGTTCAAGTTAGGTCAGAAATAATGTGATCAGAAGAGCTGCATCCTCCCTTTTGGTCCATATCGGACATCTAGTGAATGTGTGTCAAATCATGCAGTCTTCCCAGAAAGGGAACGAGCATGAAAGAACATGAACTTTGGAATTAAGAGGGCCTGGTTGTAAAGCCCTGCCTTGACTCTTGCTAGCTGTGTGGTCTTTTTTTTTTTTTTCCTAATCCCAGAAACTATTTTTGTTAAATATAATTTATTGTCAAATTGGTTTCCATACCAACACTCACACTGAGATACCATCTCACACCAGTCAGAGTGGCTAAAATGAACAAATCAGGAAACTATAGATGCTGGCAAGGATGTGGAGAAACGGGAACCCTCTTGCACTGTTGGTGGGAATGCAAACTGGTGCAGCCGCTCTGGAAAACAGTGTGAAGGTTCCTCAAAAAATTAAAAATAGATCTACCCTATGACCCAGCAATAGCACTGCTAGGAACTTACCCAAGGGATATAGGAGTGCTGATGCATAGGGGCACTTGTACCCCAATGTTTATAGCAGCACTTTCAACAATAGCTAGCTATGTGGTCTTGAACTAAAGAAGTAGTCAACACTTAGTGGGTTCTATAATAGGCAGTGGGCTAATAAGTACCTTACCTGCCTCACCAGTGAGGTGGGTGCTATCATTTGCCCCTATTCCAGGTAAAAACCTGAAGCTTGACATGATTTGTCCAAGGTCACAGAGGTAAGTGATGGACCCATAAGTCAAACCCAGCTCTGCAAATGCCAAAGCTGGTATTCTTAGCCCATACACTCTATTTGCTTTTTCTCCTCGATCCCAAGTTTCTCTCTTTAGACCAGTGCTTACTTGTTAGGGCTAGTGAAAGGAATAAATTGAATAGTCTTTCAGTAGAGATTACATGCCCACCATATTCTCTGACATTCAATAACACTTCATCTCAGTGCTAGGGACTCCACTGATCATAGATCACGATGCTAACTCCTAGAATTGATCTTCATGTTAATTCCTGTACCAGAGCTATATTGGTATCTTTTTTGAAATTTCCTAGCTTTCTGTTTCAGTCTTCCTTTTCATTTAGGCTATTGATTTACTTTATTTTTGCTACTTGGTTAGAGCCCAGCCTCTTCTTCCAAGCTGTAAGCCCCTCAAGGGTCCCTGTCATTCCTTTGTATACCTAGTCAGCAGCTGGTGCCTATGCCAAAGTATGGATTTACCTTATATCTGATGAACAAATCAATGATATTTTTATATCATTTACATATTCATTTATATTTTCTATAATGTAGAGTCTTTTAGCTGTAGTGTTCTATGAATGGTAAAAAGCACCAGAAAGATTCAAAGCTTGTTACCTGTTGTTTCTTTACTCAACATTGAACATATAGTTAATCAGTTTTCCTGATTTCATGCATTTGTGTTTTCCTCCAACAAGCATTTTCCAGTGCCTGCTTTGTGTCAGGCACTGGGTTAGGCATCAAGGCTACAATTGTCAATAAAACAGTATCTCTGCCTTTTGGAAGCCTATGATTTAGCAGGGGGGAAAAAACAAGAGATATAAACAAAATAGCTGTTAATCATAGAGGTCTGTAAAGGACCCATTGGTGGTAGATGGTGTCAGAGAGCTAATCCATAGACTCCCTTGAGCAGAATTGTGTAATTTCTAACCATCCACTCTCTAAGAAGTATAGAATATGGGGGTGCCTGGGTGGCTCAGCCGGTTAAGCGTCCGACTTCAGCTCAGGTCACGATCTTGAGGTGCGTGAGTTCGAGCCCCGCATCGGGCTCTGGGCTGATGGCTCAGAGCCTGGAGGCTGCTTTCGATTCTGTGTCTCCCTCTCTCTCTGCTCCTCCCCCGTTCATGCTCTGTCTCTCTCTGTCTCAAAAATAAATAAATGTTAAAAAAATTTTTAAGAAAGTATAGAATATGTATGCAGAGATATTTGCTATTAAACTTGCTCTCTTGTGGAATGTCTTACTGAATTTCTATGGAAGTTTTGATAATGCATCAAGTCATGCCAGAAGATAATTGTCAGTTTTCAAAGAAAATAAGAAATTGGGCTCTTTCACTCTGAGTGGCAATTAAGCAGGCCCATCCCCTATAGTTGAGTCAGAGCACAGGCCACCTCAGACATTTCTCAGGATTCCTGAAGCTACAGTTCTAAGAGCCATACTTCCATAGGGGGTTGGGGGCAAATTGGAGTTAATTTGGAAAGTACTGGTTCCATTAGGATCTTTCCTACAATAAAATAAATCAGCTAGAACATCAAGAGTACATGTCCAAAAGACCTAGATAAGAAGGAAGACTCAGGCAAGACAGGTTAGTGAGAAATGCCCCAAATTCAAAACGGAGAGCCCAGCCTGGGTGGCTCAGTCGGTTGAGCGTCCGACTTCGCTCAGGTCACGATCTCACGGTCCGTGAGTTCGAGCCCCGCATCAGGCTCTGTGCTGACAGCTCAGAGTCTGGAGCCTGTTTCAGATTCTGTGTCTCCCTCTCTCTCTGGCCCTCCCCCCATTCATGCTCTGTCTCTCTCTGTCTCAAAAATAAATAAATGTTAAAAAAAATTTAAAAACAAAACAAAACAAAACAAAACGGAGAGCCCTGATTCCAGCCTGCCATTAGCTTCCTCTGTTGACCCAGAGACATATCAACTCTCTCTCTCTGGGACTTAGATATTTTTAATCTGTTCATAAATATTTGTAAAGTGAATGAATTAATGGATGCATGTAAGGTGAAAATTATAATACCTATACCACCTACTTCATAAGAGCTTTAAACAAGGTAATTAATTATACATTGAAAAGATAAAATGCTTCAAGACACTTCCACTCCAATTTTTAAATCAGTGGTGATAAATATTACTTTAAGGACTTCAGAGTTGCAGAATATATGGATTCTTTCATCATCCCAATTCGTCCTTGGCCGGGAGACAAAAAAGCATTAACTTGAAGAGCAGGTGTTCTGTTGTACTTCTATTAGATAATTAGCTGGTTAGGAACTCTAAGCATCAAGGCTCCTATGGACTCAAAAATAAAATTCAGAAATTGTAAATAGTGCAAGAATAACATAAAAATGACAAATAATCATGATAATCCTTCACATGGATATACTTGACATATATAAATCATCTTGCATATTTTTCACATTTGATCATATATGTGTACAAGACACTATTTATTAAAGTAATACTGTTGGCTGATGTTTTCAGGGCAGCATTACAGAGTGGACAGAATATATGCTTTGGAATAAAAGAGGCCTGACCTGTGTAAGCTGTATGACCTTAGACAAAGTGTTTCAGAACTCCAAGTCACAATTGGGTAGAAGAGGGTCCAACTTTCATATCAGGTGCCATGATAATGCTAAATGAGGAGACATTTTCTAGAAAGTCATTTTGCCAAGGAAAGCTGTACAAAGTCCTGCTAACCTTAAGCTTCTGATGCTTCTTCCTTGAAGAATTGCCCTGAAGGCTTACACCTTACACAGCACCAACCCGGATCCTTTCATTGACTCTCTCCCCAAGTTGTGTGTGTGTGTGTGTGTGTGTGTCTGTGATCTGAAAACCAGTATATAGGTACCATTTCTTATGACATTATAAATATTCACACAGTATTTCACTTTTCAGTGTTCCTCCCCAGCCTCACATTACCCTCCTTCATTACCTCTTTACTGTCTCTTGAGTGTTTTACCTCCTGGGTAAAATGGAAGGAACTAAATATATTCAGTAAGAATGAAAACATAAGACAAGCTCCCCTTCCTCTTTTCTTTCATACTCGATTGAGTATGTTCACCTTTTGAGAGGATTCCCTATGCCCACAGCCCTCCTTGGCAAACCTCACCCCACCAACAGTTTCATAACATTTGGCACATGTAATATACGATTATTTTTTACAGGTCTGTTTCCCTCATTCACCAGGAGATCCTTGACCATGGTGTCCACAGCACCTGGCACAGGCTCTCCGTTTATGTTATCCTGAAAGTGAATGATTGAAGTGAACCTATGTATTTTTCTCCACCCTGAGTGTTTTACTTCCTGCTGGAGATGAGTGTGGACAGGATACTAAGGGGGCACCCTGCAGGCTGGTGTGAAGAGCTGGGTTACCCGTGTGAAATGTCCTCTGTCCTTAGACTGCTTGGCCATGGTGGTCTCCATCCTGTGAGCTCTGACTGTAAAGGAGGAACCTGACTTCTTTACACAACCAACTTTACCTGTGTGCTGGGTCTTGATACCTTTCTCAACGTCGTTTTATATAGAGAATCTTGCTGGATTTACAAAGAGATTATAGGATCTTGGGAAGAAAGACCCCAGGAGAAGCTATGACATTCTTCCTTTGCAGTGTGTTTGCCTTGGCCAGCAAGAATGGTAGGTGAGGGGCACCTGGGTGGCTCAGAGGATTGAGTGTCTGACTCTTGATTTCGGCTCAGGTCATGATCTCACAGTTTGTGGGATGGAGCCCCTCATTGGGCTCTACACTGACAGCATGGAGACTGCTTAGGATTCTTTCTCTCTCTCTGCCCCTCCCCCCTCAAAAATAAATAAATAAAAGCTTAAAAAAAGAATGACAGGTGAGAAATGCAGAGCCAACCTGAAGCCTGCAGAGAGGATGACTCACTTTTTGGCAAATCCAGCAAAAGGCATAGTCATCCTGTTTGGGTTTGCTTCTCCTGGTCCCTTCCAAGTCAATGAATGAAAAATGTGTGTTGAAAACCTGTCCTGAGAGGTGTGCTGATGGTGGCTGGGAGTCTCTTGTCTCTTAAATCTTATTCAATTTTTTCCCTTTCTACTCCTCCTTCTCTTTTTCCCTCCTTCTCCTTGGATTTTGTTCACCATCATCATCACCACCACCATCATGCCTTTCTCCGCACCCTCCTTCCATCCCTCTTCTACCTGGCTCGTTTTTACTCACCCTTCTAGCTCTAATGTCACTTGCACTTAACCTTTCCTCACAGTCCTTCTCTGGACTCCCATGGCACTCTCTTACCCTCTTAGAGCACTTAGCACTAGCATTGGCCATTCGGTTGGTTAAGTGGCTGACTCCCCAGCTAACTCAAAGGCAGGTGTAATATATTAGTGTTTTTTTTTTTAAATATAAAGCACGTAAAGTACTTAGAGTACTGACTGCAGGCAGGATAACTTAACTGTTAGGAGTTACTGTTGTTGGTATAACACCATCCCCACTACTACATTCCCTGGTGCCTAGAAGGTACAACGTGAATGTTTATTTTATTGAATTGAAAGACAAACAAAACAACCAAGACACCTTTCTTGTAAACCTAATTACATCTTGCCTTATGCTGATTTGTTTTCAGTGCCTGTGCTGGACTCGTGTTGTAGCAGAGGGAGAAAGCCAGTACTGATTGAGGGTAGCAAGCCGTAGATCTCTAGGATATTTAAGTAGTACAGCTGTATTGTCCGCAGACCACAGTGACACTTCTGCGGGGCCCCAAAGTAAATCTTGACTTACAAAACCGAGGGGTAAAGAGAAAGTGGTCTCTCTTCTCAACTATATTATATAATCCAAGGCATAGCCTCAACTCAGATTCAAACCTGGCCGCTGTCTCCTCAGAGATTCCCCTGTGACTCCAGCACATGTCACTCTTGGTGGCTGACTGTTACCTCTTCCAGTGGGAGGGAATTGGACTTCCCACAAGGTGAGGCTGATATTATCCTGGGAATGAACAGCCCCCTGAGGAGCTAGTGTCCAGCTGCAAGATATTTATCTACAGCTCTCTTGAGCAAGTGGGGTACAATGCCTGATTGGTTTTGCCACTCTTTTGAGAACCCTCTCACACTCTGCCTATAAAAGGATAGGAGAGTAGCGGCGGGGGGGCGGGGGGGGGGTGAAGTAAGAGCACAGCCTTGCTCTATGCCCTGCCAGCTTGGCCCCTACACACCTCTCTATGGAAGAGGGGAGAATCGGTGACCAGTCTTGCAGACCCTCTGCTTATAAATTTCCCCAATAAAGCCTACTTTTGCATGACGCGGGATAGTTGCCATTACCTCCAGTTCCCATCCATGACTATCTTTGGTTCTGTCCATAGCCATGTGAGAGATGTTTCATCAGCCCTTTTAGCAGGTGAGGAATCTGGAGCCCATTTAATTTAAGGAATTGACTCAAGGACTCACAGCAAATGGAGAAGCAAGGAGTCAAGGTCAAGCTTGTCTGACACCAAAGCCTTAGTGCCTTTGCTACCTGCCTCACGTGGCAGCTACCCATTCAGATTGGGAGATGATGTACTGCTGGAAAAAAGGATCCTTCTCACAGCTCTTGCCAGCCCAGATGTGCAGATTGTGCTGGTCTCTCTGAACCTCCATTAAAAAAGAAGTAAGAGACTGGTGGCCCAATGTTATTATGATCATTTCAACAACAAGCAATCTCCCTCTCTTCTAAGCAATTGCCATTGTATGGACAATCGTTTGCAGGAGCATGGGCAGAGAATCCAAGGAAGGAGCCAGCTCCATGAAGAGTATCCATTCTCTTCCTGTTTCTCCATGAAAACCTGGAAAGTTGCTATGTGCAATTTCGCTTCATGAAATTCAAGTCTGGGATAATCTCTAAATCATTCTCATGCATCATACGCTGCTTTTCAAAGGGAGAGAATATGCATTAAAGAGATTTGTTCAGTCTCAAACCTGCCTCTGAGCATCTAGGATCAATGTAGAGGCTGATTAAGTTGTGCTCTATAGATTTCTGCAGTCAAGTTCATCAGGTGCCCATTTCTCTTCTTTTAATGATGTTGAACCCCAAGCTCTTCTCTGAAGTGCTTTAATTTTCACTTGGTCACTGTGAGAAGACAGTGACTTAATGAACTGCAAATGGGAAAAGAAAGTTACATAAATCATCTTTGTATCCTTTTCCATGTTCTTACCATGGCTATTCTTTCATCATTATGGTGCCTCCAGTGGCTTCTCTGGACTCGGCAGTGGAAATTAAATTATAAGCCACACTTTTGGCAATGTAGCATACCAATAAAATCATTAGGGTAAATAACAAAGATAAATTAATGTCAACATGGTACAATATTATTTTACCCTGTGTTACAGTAACTTTCTCCCAGCGGATTCTTGTCAGATCTTTCAGAAAACAGTTGTCTCCTAAAAGTTATCTATTTCAGGGCTACTGTCTATCGATACAGATTTTACAAAGCCTACTTTCAGGAGGAGACTACTACACAGCACTTTTTTTTTTTTTATTCGCTGGCAAACATTCCTGCCTTTTTCTAAATGATGGGATAATGAGTTTGAGGTTTGAACACAGCTCTGTGTTTTAAAGGTAGCATTGAAAATTAAAGTGAAGTATTAAAGATTAATCAAAAGTACTAGACCTCTAGTAAATGCAGTGCTTTTTGCTTAATTCTGAATGGCCCAATTTGAAAGAGTATTTCAGTTTAACTAGAATTTTAATCAGCTGGCTAGAAGTTGGGAGAACAAAAGAGAGAGAGAAAGAGAAATAATCCTGAGGGCAAATGCTTACAATGCATAAATGGCTGTTGAAAAATAAACTCTTAATCTGCAAGGAAGGAAAGAAGGCTGATAGGAAGACAGGATGCATTGGTTTCTCTTGGCCTCTAGGGTGGTAACATTACTGAGATCCACCAGTGAGAATGGTTGGCTACCTTTCTTTCAGAACAAGCCACTCCTGTTAATGCCCAAGGGAGAAACCTGAATACCCAAAGGACCTTACAGGCATCTCTCAGCAGAGGTACTAAGGAGAGGGCAAGCTGTGTTTGACTCCAGATGGCCTAAGATCAGCAACTCTTCCTGCCAGACAGGTAGATTCCACTCACCCCAGAACCTCCCATGAGGTTAATGTTCGCTTTGCCCCCATCTCTCCCGAAATCTTGATCTCAGAACTGAAAAGGTCCTCATAATCATCTAGCCTTACTTCCCTGCCTCAATCCAATGCAAGAGTTATCTCTACAAGAGACCAGGGCTATTTGATTACCTCTAGTGACAGGAAACTCACTTTACACCAAAGTCACTCATTCCTCTGTTGCTTATCTCGTATTTCATATTTTTCCTCCTATTGGTCAGAACTTCTGCCCTGTCTTTAATCTCTGGAGCCAAAAAATATCAATGAAATCACTGTTCCACAAGCCAGTGCTGCTGGTATTTAACGACAACCAGCATCATGCTCCTGAGCTTTCTCCAGATTAATCCTCAGTGGTTTTCAAGAGATCTGCTACTGGTCTTCCTGGTCGGTTTCCAGGTTCCAGGGTAGAATGCAAAAAGCACAGGCAGACCTGGATGAGTAGTTCTGGCCCTGCCCCTTCCAGATGTACTGTCAGGTCCACCGTGAACATCCTCTGATTCTTCAACGGCAAAAAGGGGTTGTATGACAATTAAGTGAGATGATGTGTGTAATATTTCCATACAACACACTCATAAACGTATTTGGTGAGCACCTAACCTTGTAACTGGTATCAAACCAACTCTATTCTTTTTTTAAATTTATTTATTTATTTTAAAGAGAGAGTGTAAAGGATGCTTGTGCATGTACACAAGCGGGGGAGAGGCAGAGAGAAGGGGAGACAGAGAATCCCAAGCAGGCTCCGTGCTGTCAGTGCAGAGCCCAGCATGGGGCTGGATCCCACAAACCATGAGATCACGACTGAGCCGAAATCAAGAATCGGATGCTTGACCTATGGAGCCACCCAGTAGGCCACAACTCTATTCTGAAATCTCCAGGTTATGTGCATGTATGGTCAGGCCACCCTCCCTCAAAGGATTATGTGTCAGAACATTCGACATTAGCACTCCTCCTCCTTTCTGAAATAGTTATCGCTAGCCACGTGCCAGGAATCATGCGCCACTGTAGCTTCAGTCTTCACAGCAGTGCACAAGGCAGCCCTACTGTTATCCCCATTTTGCACGTGAAGAAAGAGTGACGAGGAAGTCCCTGCCCATGCCCCACCAGGGCATATGACAGAGCCAGAATTCAAACCCAGATCTCCCTGACAGTGGGTCCATTGGGAGGTTCTGAAGCACCTGGACATTGGCCTGGGGGAAATGGAAACCAGAATCCATTAGGAAATCTTCCTATTGTAAGAGCAGGTTCCCACTGCCAGGCTGGTGAAGAGGAAAAGCTTGGAATGCAATGGTGCTAGACATGAGTTGCCTATCCAGCAGCCACCACCCCGCTTCTTTCCAGCTCCTGGCAATACGTCATTGTTGGTCTGAGCTTACAGTGGCTACCACGGTCCTCTTTGTCAGCTGTTCCCTTTGCAACTAGTGGTGGCCTGGTGACCCACCTGTGACCAGTGAAAAATAAGGGATGGCCTGGAGGAACTTCTAGAAAATATTTCATCTTTATTTCTTTTTAATGTTTATTTATTTTTGAGAGTGGGAGGCAGAGAGGGAGGGAGACAGAGGATCAGAAGCGGGCTCTACGCTGACAGCAAAGAGCCCGATGCGAGGCTCAGACTCACCAACCTGAGCTGAAGTCAGACATTTAACCTACTGAGCCACCCAGGCACCCCAAGATGTCTCATCTTTAATTTAAAAAACATTAAAGAAATAAAGAAATCTCCTTTTCTGCCTTTTCATTTCTTTTCTACTTGGAACAATAAAATGTGAAGATGTGGTATTGGGAGCCATTGATAGTCAACTTGGTCGTTGAGAATGACCATAAGGCAACCAATGTTAAGATAAAAACTGAACACACAAAACTTGAAAAGATAGAGGCTGAATCCTTAAGGATACTTTGAGCCACTGAACTGACCAGGACCCACCTGCCCACTGTCACTTGACAACACTGGTCAGGGTTTTGACTTGCAAATAACAGCATTCACTGTGGCTGGTTTAAGTTTAAAAAAATATATAGTTTTATAAGAATATTAGGTGACTTGTAGACTCTGAAGGAGGACCAAGGAGCCAGGCATTAGAACTACAGAGATAATGACAATGTCCAACCATGCCATGGGAACTGCTTTAGTGAAAACATACACTGTCACAACCATTGCCCCTCAGCCCCAATTCTGATCATTCCTGGATGCTAAAATCTCTGAAGAAATAGAAGCCATAGTCACAGCGATCACTGGCATATTTAAGTGCCCCACACCTGACTGCCTCTTCAGTTGTCCCCTTTGGAAACCAAGTCTTACGTGAGTGCGGCCAACTGGTAGAAACCAAGTCTCAGATCTGTACTCTAGCTACAAGGGAGTCTGGGGATATGAGTTTTCTGGTCTCTATCCTTGAGAAAGAAGGATGTGTAATATGAGAGACAACCAAAATATAGGGAGGCTATGGGGCAGCCACAAATGACAAGTATCCACCAGAGAGATATGGGCACATGCCATCATCTCTTAAGCCAATGTCAGTCAAACATTCTCCTCGCCACTGATGCAGAGTAGGCAGCAAGGTTGCATGCTGGCTCCCCTCACTGAAGCAGTGTCCACTTTCTATCCCTGGAATACCTGGGACCCAATGAGGTGAATTCCTGAAGTTTCCAAGAATTGCAGCTTATTGGCACCAGCTGGTCATAAACCTTTCATGAATAAGGATAACAGGAGCTACAAAGCATAGAAGCATAGAATTATAAAGCTGGAATAGATCTCAGAAACGGATTCTTAAAAAGCACATTACTCTTTCTAAATCAGGTGCATCTTAGAGAGAGAAGGAAGACAGAGGCATCCCTATTCTACTGTGCATGAATCTAATACATTCTGAAGTTAAGGCACTGCTCTGAGACCCCAGACCACACTCACCCTCAGCCTCTAGTGTGTACTCTCTTGACTTCTTTATGTCTACGTTGACCCTTTGGGTCAGGGTCATTCCTGAGCCTCGTAACAGAGTCTCAATCACCTTCTGTACCAGGAACAAACAATGGCTTGGAAATCAACATAGCCTGAGCTCTGGTTCTATCTGAGTGAGGCCTTAAATAGGCACTTGTCTCTCTAAACCAGAGCTTCCAGTTTTGTCCAGTGGGAGCCATGACTGCAACCGCCTCACCGGGCCACTATGGGAACTGAATTACCAACCTACTAATGAAGGTATTTAGCACAATGCCTAGCATATAGTAGGCACCTAATGGATGCTAGTTCTCCTTCTTCTCCCCTTTCCTGTTGTGGTTCCTCTGGGATTGCAGTGGCTTCCAATCACATGTATCTCCCATGTGACCCCGTATTTGCATGGAGCTGTCTTTGCAAGATGTCAGAGGAGCAGTCCTCCCAACCCCCACTGAACACGGCCTCAGCACCTCCCTGCTGCCCACCGTGCAGCCCCTGACACTCAGCTCCACGCACACAGCTCTTGAGTTTCTTGGGAGCAGGAATTGAGGCTCTGGCAGTCCCTGTATATTACAAATGTTTACAAGTCACTGAACTTTGGTAAATATTTCAAATGCTTTAAAAATTAAAGGGAGGCTGCAATGTGCTGTTCAGAGGATGCGGAACACATCTGTGGGGGGCAGTCCTTGAATAACATGAATTTCTCCTGCCTGCAGCCTTCATTCCTGTAAAATCACTTAGACCCTCCGGCAGGACTCCGTGTGCCAGGAGAATCAGGAAGAACCGAGAAAAGCTGGGGCACAGTTTTTCAAAGGGGGCTCCTTCTGTGTGATCAGGACTCCATTGCCCTCCTGGGTCCTATAACATCAGGACGCTAACACGGGGCTTCCCCAGTCCTCCGTGGGCCTCCTGATGGCTGTGAGCACAGGGCTCATACTGTGCTCTGAAGCCACAGTTTTGCCTATTAAAAAGAATCTTGGAATTCCTGGTCCAGTAGAATAGTACTGATGTGAAGAGGAAAAGACACAGTAGCCATTGAACCCCTAGTTGGAGGCACTGGGCTGGGTATCTGGACATCCATGTCCGTGTGAAATTCTTCAAACATCCCTTGAAGTGGGCATGACCACCCACCCACCCTGGTGTACAGGGACAAAATTAAATTTTGCATGTTACAGGAAACCGTGGCTAAGAAGAGTGACATAATTTGTCCAACCAAATATATCTAGAAAGGGCCAAGGGTCTGAGTCCACTATTCAGGCCCCTCTCCACTCTATCATACTAGCTGTCAAGAAGAAGAGAGAGCCCTGTTGTGCTCACTAGTAAATCACAGTTACTCTAAAGCAGAGATTGGCAAAGGGCTGGAAAATAAATATTTTAGGCTTTGCCAGACACATATGGCCCATCCCATGTTCTGTTTTGTTTTTCTTTGTTTTTGTTTTACACCTTAAAAATATAACGGTCATTCGGGGCGCCTGGGTGGCTCAGTTGGTTAAGTGTCCAACTTCGGCCCAGGTCATGATCTCAAGGCTCATGAGTTCAGGCCCCACGTTGGTCTGTGCTGACGTCTCAGAGCCTGGAGCTGCTTCTGGATCTGTGTCTCCCTCTCTCTGCCCTTCCCCTGCTCATGCTCTGTCTCTGCCTCTCTCTCTCAAAAATAAATAAACATTAAAAATATGTGTGTGTGGGTGCACATACACATACATATCAGCCATTCTTAGCTCACAAGGCCATACAGACACAGGCTGTGGGCTGGACCTGACTTACAGGCCATAGTTTCCTAACCCAGGTGAGAACCAGACACATTAACAAAATCAGAAAATAAAACTGCTCGCCTATGAAATAATAAAAATAGCTAACATTTAGGGAGTATTTGCTATGTGCTATGTACTTTTTGACACACTTTATATACATTCCCTCTTCATAATAACTGTGTATTATTTATTATTATACCCATACTACAAGTGAAAAAAAGGAGGCAAAAAGGATCAAGCCACTTAGTGTCATGCAGCTGAATGGTTTCCAGACCTCCAGTTTTAAATCACGACTGACAATATATCTTTGGAAGATCCATTTCATTTTGTGAACAAAATGTATTTAACAATAGAAGAGCCCTTTTGAGAAGTTTGTGGGTGAAAGATACTTTTACTTTTAATGTCTCCTTTTCTCAAAACTCTTGATTCCTCTGGGGGAATCTTGCATTAGTTTTATTACCTATTTGGTTGAATGCTGGGAGTTTCTTGGAGGTGCTCTAAATATATGGGGAAGATGCCTTATTGAACCATCCAAAGTCCTAGTAACTCATTCATTCAATAAGATATTTTTTAACTATGCACCCAATGCCATCCCTATGTAGGGCATTTAGAATAGGGATGTTGATTCATCAAGGTCCTGACTTCATGGAACTTGTAATGAAATAAGGGAGATAAACATCTACACAGAGGCATGAAATGCAACTTAATAAGCACTTTAGTAAAGTTCTGCCCAAAGAAGCAGGAAAAATGCAGGGGAGCCGGGGTGGTTTAGTCGTGGTTAGGCGTCTGACTTGGGCTCAGTTCGTGATCTGACAGGTTCGAGCCCCGTGTCAGGCTCTGCGCTGACCACTCAGAGCCTAGAACCTGGTAGATTCTGTGTCTCCTTCTCTCTCTGCCCCTCCCCTCCTCTCACTCTGTCTCTCAAAAATGAATAAACATTAAAAAAGAAAAAAAAATTAAAGAAGCAGGAAGAATGGGAAGGGAGCAGCCATCAGGTGGGACACAGGGAAGACTTCCAAGAGGAGAAGGCTGGAGGAAGAGGGGTGTTCTGACTTTAGAGGCCAAGGCTATGTGCAGTCTGCAAGCCACAGGCCACATTCCTAACCCCAGACACTCTTTGGTCACAAAGAGGCTGTGTTAGCTTGTGCAGTACCAGCCACAGTAACAGATGAAGTCCATGAGTGAAGTGTACGATAGAAATGTATTTCTTGTTCACTCATAGCCCCACAGCAATGATGTGAGAATGGATGTAGAGGGAGCTCATGTGTTCAGAGATCGAACCTTATGATGTCTGCCATCCTCAGTTCATGGCTCCAGCTTTGCCAGGGGGTGATCCGGGGGGTGATATCCCACCAGCCGATGGGAGGAGAGAGCATGATGGGGAGAGTTTCATGAGCCAAGCCTGAACATGGCACCCATTATTCCGACTGCTGTCTGTTAGCCAGAACTCACATGGCCACATCTAACTGTGAGGAAGGCTGAGAAGTGTGTGAGCCCTGTGCCTAGGGGGAAACTGAACTCAGCCTCTGCACAGAACCCTGTAACCACTGAGTATCTGTGAAGCCAATGGGATGTTATCTCTGTGTCTAGAGATGGAATTAATAGTGATTACCTGCCAGCAGGAGATCAGTAAATTTATAGCTAAACAACAATGTAATAATAAATAAATGCAATAATGCAATAATAAAAGAAATGCACAGGTGCTATGTTTGTTGTTGGCTGGTAAAAGGCATGGGCTAGGGTTTGCCAAAATATATCCCTTAGAGCTCTATTCTGGTGAGATTTTCTACCAAAATTGGTTCCTCAAACAAGAAAATTTGGAACGTTTGCATACTATTGTATCCCATCAATTCTAAGATCAGCATATTTTTCTTTTTCACATTATAATATCTCTGAAATAGTAAAACATTTTATCGTCGATGGCTTCTCACAATTACATTGTGTGTGTGTGTGTGTGTGTGTGTGTGTGTGTGTCTTCTCTCCTACTGGTATAGAATATGCATAATTGCAAATGCTCTAAAAAGTCTTGCAGATAAAAAAGGGGGGGCGATGGTTGTGTGGTCTGTTCAACCTGTGCCTCCCAACGAAATTTTTTTAAATGTTGCTTACTGATATCCATTAGACTGACTATTCCATGCTACACTCTCTGGCAAAAATTGGTTTAAACCACAAATGAGATCTTTGACTTCAGAGCTAGGTGGCTTAGCTCTCAGCTGGATTGGAGAGCCTCATGAAGAAAGTGTAAGACCTTGAGCAGGGGAATCAATCAGAGTCTCAGTAGGAAATGATAGCACAAGTCAGGATAAGAGGAGGAGGGTTTGGTAGAGGGGCTGTGCATGTAGGTTTGGGGAAAGGATAGGAAAACCACAGGGGGACTACAGTGCCCAGCACTGGCTGTCACTGCCCTAAGACCTAAAGAGACAAATTAAGGAGACGTCCAGGTATAGAGAGCTGCCTTAAAAAAAAATATCCAGGTGAACAGAATAAATACCCTGGCCTTTCGCTCCTTCCTTGCTCCAGCCTCCTGCCAGGGTCCCTCATTGGCCAAACCCAAATGGAAGCCAGAGAGCAAGGGAGCCAGTGATGACCATAAGAACCATCCTTCTAGAGCAGAGACAAGTAGAAATGGCAGACGGAGGCAGGACTTAGCAATAAAGCAGTTTCCAACACATGCATGGCTTTGAAAGATGTGTGGAACATGGATTGAGAATGATTAAATCCACCCAGGGAAAATATGATAGCCTCCTAGACTCCTCATTCCTTTAGAGCTTATGGGCCCCTTGCATATCTTCGTTCATTTGCTATCACAACAACCCCATAAGGAGCACAGAGCAGGAGGGATTATCTATATTTTATGCATGATTAAGCTGCCTTCCCCACATCCAAGCTTCAGAAGCCTGACTGGGACTTGAAGGTGGAATTTCCTGGAACCAACCTACTGCTAATTCCACCATGTCAGTGATCTGCTTTGCTGACGATGTCCCCGAAGGGTCATCTCCATGAAAAGATATTATGAGTCACTGACTCCTATACTTTTCAGTAGTTTGTACCCTTTGCTTCTTCCATAATTGTATAGCTCTTCATGGTTTCCATCCACTACGTAGAGAGGTCATGGAAAATCCATGGGAATCTCTGGATTTCAGGAGTTGAGGCCATTTCTACTGCATAAAGCCCATTCTTCTGTTCTTGTTCAGCAAGTACTTTTACTTGCTGTTTTGCACAATGCAAATATGAAATCCACACAGTCCATGAAGAGAGAGAAGACATTGTGTTGAGTAAAAGAATAATAAAGAACTTTGAGAGATGAAGAAACTAAAGTGCTGTGGGGCACTCTGGAAGGATAGACTCTAGCATGTCAAGGAAAGCAATATGAAGAGGTAGCTTTTCACCAATACCCTGGAAAAGGCAAGGATTAGGGCCAGGAGAAATGGGAGAGGGCCTTGGGCAGGGCACTCCTATATGTAATGCTTATGGATTTAAAAACAAAAATATATGTGCAAAAGTAAAATACATAAAGTCCAATACATTACATGTTATGTAAGAGGTTTGGTGTCCTAAAAGTTAGGATTCTGGAACCAGACTACTTGGGTTCATCTTCTGGCTCTGACAATTACTGGCTGTGTGGCCTTGGGCAAATCACTTAGTCTCTTTGTGCCTCAGTTTCCTTACCTGTACTAGATAAACAGATGAAATAGATAATCTTAGCACTTACCTCCTAGGGCTGCTATGTGGATTACATGAATTAACATATGTAAAGTGCCTGACACAGAGTACATTCTAGATTAACAATTACAGCTGACCCTTGAACAACACAGGTTTGAGCTGCACAGGTCCACTTATATGGATTTTTTTTCAATGAATACAGTAATACTGTAAATGTTTTTCTTTTCCTTATGGTTTTCTTGATAGCATTTTCTTTTCTCTAGCTTAACTTATTGTAAGAACATGATATAGAATACATGCAACATACAAAGTACGTGTTGACTGTTTATGCTATCGGTAATGCTTCCAGTCAGTGGTAGGCTATAGGAGTTAGGTTGGGGGGAGGGGGGGGAGTCAGAAGTTATATGTGGATGTTTAGCTGTGCTCCAAACCCCTGAATTGTTCAGGGGGTCAACTGTGTAATGATATTGGGGAGAAAGCATCACAACCTGACTGAACCTCACCTTTTGACTCCATCTTTGATCATGTATCTGTAGCATTTCTTTACATACTCTCTAATCCTGTTCTTTTCTTCCCCACGTGGATACACAATCAACAGGCAATTGCAGCAAACCTCTGATTGAAGCTCAGAAAGCATTGCTGTTGGCATGCCTAATTGTTTCCATTTTTATTTCAATTAGATGAGATTATAAGATTTATGCTTCCTCTCACCGGGTTCAGCCTTTTGTTTGTCCGTTTTCCATGCTTTCACAAAACAACAAGGGAAATGCAACAAAACAGCCCATGAGCAACATGGCAGAACAGACAGTGGCTCTGACAAACTGAGCTAGTAGTTGGTGACCAATGCCAATACCATCCTTTGAGATGGTCACTAGTTAGCCAAGTGAGGAAGTCAGAATAAGTGGGGCCCAAGCCGCTGAGCCCCAGCGCATAAGAGACATCACCCATGGTGCGTGCCGGTCCTCTGTGGCTGAGAGAGATCTGTAAAACACACAAAGTGCACATGGTGCAGGAGGCAATGATCCGAAAGCCCAGCAACATGTGAGCAGAGGCCTGGAAGTCCAACACATAACTGGCCTGAGCCCAGGGCAGGGGTCAGGGTAATATCAGCATTTTAAATAAGGACACATCAGTGCTGGCTGAACCACAATGGAGCCCGAGGCAAAAGAAAGAATCAGGAATACAGATCCTTTCTTTACTTATAATTTTGAAATTTTGTTCATCATGGTTTTAGGGCATTAAAACTTGTGATTCTTTAAAAAAAAAAAAAAGCAGTGCATTATGGGGCACCTGGGTGGCTCAGTCGGTTAAGCGCCAGACTTCAGCTCAGGTCGTGATCTAATGGTCTGTGGGTCCAAGCAGCCCCGCGTCAGGCTCTGTGCTGACCACCTGCTCAGAGCCTGGAGCCTGCTTCAGATTCTGTGTCTCCTTCTCTCTCTGCCCCTCATCCGCTTGCGTGCTGTCTCTCTCTCTCAAAAATAAACATTTAAAAAAATTTTTAAACAGTGCAGTAAAACATTATTCTAATTACTAAATTTTTTAGTAGCACCTTAAATTTTGCACGAAGATGAGTGCCTCCCGTGCCTCACCCTAATCCTGGCCTCTGTAGAGTGTAGGGGGCATGAAGGAATATAGTAAAAGAGATGTCTTTGAAGATCCCTGGCCTGGGACCAAATGGTGCCCAGCTTCACTGTCAACTTCATTCTGAGTGTGTTATCTTGGGCTATTCATTTCCCTTCTATTTTTTTTTTAAGTTTTAAGTTAAGTTTTTTATTTATTTTCAGAGAGAGAGTGGATGTGTGAGCAGAAGAAGGCAGAAAGAGAGAGGGAGGGAGACAGAATCCAGAGCAGGCTCCACGCTGTCAGTGTGGAGCCTGATGCAGGGCTTGAACTCACAAACCACGAGACCATGACCTGAGCTGAAATCAAGAGTTGGATGCTCAACCAGCTGAGCCACCCAGGCGCCATTTATCTCCCTTTTAAATGTTTGTTTCTTCCTCAGTAAAAAGGGTAATAAAACCTAACTCATGTGTTTATTCATTCACCCACCAACAAATATTTGTTGAGCACCTATTACATGCTTGAGGCAGAGGGGATATAGCAGTTATCAAAACAAAACTAAAAGTCTCTGTTCTTTTTTTTAATTTTTTAAAAATTTATTTATTTTTGAGAGAGAGAGAGAGACAGACAGAGAGAGACAGAGAGACAGAGTGCAAGCAGGGGAGGGGCAGAGAGAGGGAGCCACAGAATCCAAAGCAGGCTCCAGACTCTGAGCTGTCAGCACAGATCCCAAGGCAGGGCTTGAACCCATGAACCATGAGCTCATGACCTGAGCTGAAGTCGGATGCTTAACCAACTGAGACACTCAGGCACCCCCTAAAAGTCTCTGTTCTTATGACAGTTTTTATTTTCATTTGGGAGAGTAATGCATAATAAGAGTAAGTACATTACATCATGTAGGATAGTTATGGAAAGTGCTTAGAAGGACAGTCAAGCAAGGTAGGCTGACTGAGTGTGATAGCAGCAGAGGGTGGGGAGGAAGAGGTGATACTAGCTTGGAAAAGGGTTACAGGGAAGAATAAAGGAAGTCGTGGCCTCCAGTGTGCAGGGCATTGCTGGACACTTCTTAATGCCTTAATAAATGGTTGTTTATCTTGGGTGCATAGAGAGAGACAAGTTTGGAAAGGCAGGTTGGATCAATGGACATGGCTATGCTGCCATTTCTGAAGCAGAAACTCCAGGATTCTGGATAATTCTACCACTAGGAGCCCAAATAGAGCAGTTTTGCCATGTTAACAGCTGTCTTCATCCCTCGGTTCAACTCCAGGAACATGGCATCCTCTGGCCCTGAGGCCCGGAAAATGCAATTATCTGAAGAAAGTTTTACCCTTTTCTCCCTCCATTGGGAGCACACTTGGGCTTCATCCTGTTCTTTCTACAGAGAGAACAGAGGAGAAAGACCATATGTGCTGAGGAAGTAAAAAGGATGAGAGGAACTGGAAAACAGCCCCATGGTAATTGGTATTCCAAAATGAACGTGGTTCACTTCCCGAGCAGCACCCAACCGTGGGCAGAAAACATCAGGGGAAGCCATTGCCCTTGGCTGGGGCTGGAGGGGCCACCCTGTGCTCTGGACTGCATCCTTCCTCGGCTTCCTGCAGGTTGGCTGATCCAGCCTGGCCTGGCCCACATGGCCCTCCGCCAGTGCTCTGGATGGGACTATCCTGGCATTCCACCAACTCATTTCATGGTGTTTGGGTTCCAGCAAAGCAGCATGAAAGAAAGCAGCAGTAAAGAAAGAAGTGAAAGTTTCCTTTTCTTCATCTGGATGTTTTATGCCTGTTAAAAACTAAGTAAAAACAAAACCAAAAAAAAAGGAAAACAAAAGTAAAGAAAATAAGGTATTGCCCAGGTTGGAAAGAGCAGAGCTTGGGAAAAGGCTTTAAAAATATCTCAGTTCATAACACCTGCAGTGAATTATTAGGGAGGAAAGAAGATTATGGCAATCTCCTCCTGAGATCATTGTAGAAGGATTCTGGACTTCATCCCATCTAGAACTACTTAAAGTTCCCCAAATTCATCATAGTCTCTCACTCTTTGAATAAAGACCCTCCATAGTATTTGGACCCTCCATCAAATACACGTTTCCCATTGCTGCTCAGCCTTTTGGCTAAGGTCAAGTAAAAATTCACTTTCCCCCCCATTTCTGTGTAGCTAATACCCTTCAGTTCTTCAGATCTCAAAGCAAGTAGCACTTTCTTCTAAAGGGACTCATGCACCCTTCCTTTGCCCCACCAAGTCCAGTGACATGCCCTTTCTCTGTGTTTTTCACATACCACCTTTTACATTCTATTTCATATTTATTGAATAACTACCATGTGCCAGGTATAGTTCTGTATACTAGGAAGACATCAGTAAACCAGACAAACCATCATGGAACTTCCATTCTATGGGATAAAGGACAGTGAACACCTCAACAATTAAATATATGTACAGCAGCATGAAGTCCTTTGAAGACAAATTAAGCAAGAGGTAGTGATAACAGGAGAACGTAGATGCTGTTGTAGATAGAATGGTCAAGAATGGAAGTTTAGGATGAGAAGTGGTCATATTCGTGATGTATTTTGAGGGTAGAGCTGACATGATTTGCCGGGAGATGGGCCATGGGATGTAAGAGAAATGGAAAAGGCAAGGATGATTCCAAGGCTTAGTAGATATTCATGAGACACTGACTCTCCTTCCTTCCACCTGTTTCATCGAACTTGACCAACTGTAGTGGTCAGACTACAGGCAGCATGAGGGGCAGGTGTTCTGTATCACAGGTTTTTGCATATCTGGCATCCAGCATTTAGCACTGAATGCTTGCCATGCAGTAAGTGCATAATAAATACTTGAAGGAAGAATTTTAGATGGAATTAAGCATATTCATAGCCCCTTGTCCTTAGTAATTTGCTCTGGGAAAGGCATCCTCAAGATTTCTGCTGACTGCTCTCCAGAAGGAACCACAACTCAATTACTCCACCACCAGCTTGTGGTCAGAAGAACAACCGATCTACAGATTGATGCAATGTATGTTCTCTAATTTAATCCCCACACCAGCTCTGTTAGGTGGTCTGGGTGATCAGGAAAAATTGAGACTAAAGAATCTGGAGCCAGTTGCCAAAGGTCACGGCTAATAGATGACAGATGGGATTCAAACTTAGCTCTTCTGACTCTAAATTCCATGCTCTTCTCTCCTATTCAGGTGGCTCGGTATTCAGTAGTCTTCGGGTTCAGGTGAACATTTTCAAACATGTCTCAGCCTAAAGGAAATGAGTTTAAATTGCTGTGTCAGAGATTTCATCTAGATAGGAGAAAGAACTTGCCCAAATAAATAGGACTATCTGATATTCAGTGAAAATGTAATAGCTTCAAACTATGAGCTCAACATGGTGCAAGGAACTTACGGGGGAGGGTCCCCAGATATATAAGACAAAATCATTACTTTCAAGAAGTTGATAACCCGTGGAGTCATGCAACAAATATTGACTGAACGCCTACCGTGTGCCGGTCAGGGAGGCGTGCCGCGTACATGTACAAGACAAGAATACATTGAAGTGGGAAATGGTGTGGGTGCAGACTGAGAACATTCTAAGTGCTCACAGTTGAAGGCAGTCTTACATGGGAGAATTCAGGTTCTGGAGTCAGACTTTGGGGTTCAAATTCTGGCTCTGCCCCTTACTAGCTGTGGGACTTGGGAAAAGTCACTTAACCTCACTGAGTCTCATTTATAAAACAGGAATGATGGTAGTGACCGTGTCATATAGTAGGTCCTTTTAATGATTAAATGAGACAGCGCATATGGTAACCCAGCATAGAATAAATCATCAAACAAAGACAGAGAGAGAGAGAGAGAGAGAGAGAGAGAGAGAGAGAGAGAGAGAACACACTTCAGGTGGGGAGTCAGATTTGAGCAGAGCTCTGGGGGTGAGATCCAGATGCAAAGAGAAGAGTGGGGAGGGAACTCTGCTGGACAGACCCCTCAATCCAAGAAAAGAAGTACAAAAATGCACCCAGAGCCCCTGCAATTTCTCCCAGAGGAAATACAAACATGGTACTTTGAGGCCTTGGGAAAGTGCCAGAAAGTTACTTTATTTTTAGGTTGCAAAATCTGCTAAGTGACTTCAGATTGTGACTACATTTCGATTCCATTAGCTCATCCACAGTTTCTTAATGAGGCTAATTAGCTCCAAACAGATCCCACCCCTGCAGGCTTCCACTGAGAGCTTGGCTGTGTGTAAACCAGCAAGCCTGTGACCTCCTCAGGCAGTGGCTGAAAGGCCTAGTTCCTGGGCATCGACCATCAAAGCCTGATGCTTACAGACTTCTCACAGCTAGTGCCCGTTTGCGGTGCCCTGGATCCCTGAGCCACTAAGCGCTGAACCCCCGCTCTGTGGCCAGGAAGGAGGCTGCCACCGTGGTGACCCCAGGTACAGATTCAATCAAATGCTGAGGGCCAGCTGTTTGCTGCCACGAAAACCTCCCCACAGGAGATGTACCTGAGAAACTTTAAGTTGTTTATGGGTGAGTTCCTCGGTATTCTGACTACTTGCTAATATCAGAACGTGAACTCACATCTTGTGAGTTTCGAGTAAGGGACCCTAACTCCCAGTGACTTTCTAGCATGCAGTTGTTCTCAATCATAAAACCAGGAAAATAGCCACGGCTACTGATGCCTTGTTTCTAAACATCTTTTTTCAGGACCTCGGGGTGATACATCACAGCCTCTTTCCTGCCCCATGAGTGGATTAGGCCAGTTAGTACTTGATGTAGGATTCGTAGCTTAGCTGCTAGAACAATGTAGCACTATTGTAGCATTTATGACGTCTTACTGTATGCTGGGGACTTTATTATACGTGCTTTCTCTACATCATCCTGTCCAGCCTCTTAGCATCTAGGAGGTAGGTACTATGGCTATTCTGATTTGACAGGCAGGGAGACAGGGGCTCTGCAGGAAGGGTAAGAAATGAGCTCGCAGTCCAATCATCTGTCAGTCGCAAAGGCAACATTCACACCCAGATCTTTAAGCCACAGCTGGCAGATGTAACAGCTCACACCTACCTGCAAAGGAAAGGGACGTGTCAGTGGTGACTTCTGTGCTTGAAGAACCATCATCACGAAATCGGCACCTGGAAGGGGCCCCACCTCCGAGACGCAATAAAGTCACGGGGAGAACACAGCCCGTGGAAGTCAAGGACCAGAGTCCCAGCCTCAGCTCACACTTGCTGGGTGGCCCAAAGCAAATTGCTGATCCCTCAACTGCGGAACTAAAGGTTGGCTTCGAAAAAATCTCTTAAACTCCCTTCTAGCTCTGGCATCATATCATTCTATGATGTGCCAAAATAATGGGATCAAGTAAGATGTATTTAAATAAAAGGAAAAGAGCCAGATGCTAATCTTGGCAGCTGTCAGTTTTAGGAGTCTTTCAAAGAAAAAATACTTTTGTTGTTGTTTTTTTTAGTGATGAGACTATAAAAAGAAAAATCTACCCAACTAATTGCTTTCCTTTTTTCTTTGAATGAGTGCTAAATTACCCAGTGAAGTAGGATAAAGATGATAATTCTGTTTTGACAGTTGAATGAACTGAGGCTCAGAGAGGTTAAATGACTTACTTAGGAGCACACAGCAGTTCAGCAGCAGAGGACAGACAAGTCTTGACTTGGTATCGCTTGGAAGACCATTCCAGACTGGATTATGGCAGAGGTCTGGCCACAGCTTCACTCAGTAACCACCTGCGCTGCACAGAGGTGGTTTAATACTGATGCTGGTGGCAGCAAAAGTGATGACAGGAGGCGGTGTGGAGCAGCGTATACTGTGGTGGCCTTGAAACCAAGCTGAGTCAAAGCCCAGCTTTGCCGCCTACTGATTACGTCATCTTGGGCAACTCCTGTGACTACTCCTCCCCTCAAAACCTGCTTCCTCATGGTGGGGTTTTAAGGAAAGTGCATGATAATTGAAGGCACTTGTCCATTATGTGGTAGCTTCCTTCGCACACTCCCTTAGCCCGCCATGACTCAGTTTCCTCATCTGTAAACTGGGTGTGATGGTTTCTTCACAGTTTAGGTAGAAAGAGTAATACTCCTGGAAGGATATGGAACAAACTGCCCTTGGTACTCTGCCTCATGCACGTCCTCCAGATATGAGGCTGTCTGTCCACCTGATCAAAGGAATCAACCCCATGGAAGCCTCAATATATTGAACCGGTTCAAGCAAATGCCAAAGAGGCTGCCAGTTGGGGCTTGTAATCCTGTCAGTGCCCTTAGGTGGCAGGACATGCTCTGTGTCCCCACGTCCCCCAACCCCAACCTCACAACTGGGTCTGAAGAGGATAGCATTTCCCTAGGGTTTTTATTCACACGAAGGGGCTGTAACTTTCCCTCCCCCCACCACCAACATGAGAAAAGCAGGGCTTAGGGGTAGGGCAGAGGTGGGCAGACTTTTTCTTAAAGAGCTGAATGGTAAATGTTTTAGGCTTACAGGCCATACATACAGCCTCTGCCCCAAGTACCCCACTCTTCCATGAAAGCAGCCACAGACGGTCCAGAAATGAATGGGTGGGACTGTGTTCTAATAAAGCATTGTTTACAAACAGGTGGGTCATAGTTTGCTGACTCCTGGCTCAGGGAAAAGCAGCCCCACTTAGCGATTCATAATAACCCCTTCATCGGTGCCATACACCACACACATTTTCCTCTTTACTCTTCTGAGCCACCGTGTGGATAGATAGGATTCTTCCCAAGAAGTTTGGGAGCTAGGTTTAGAGCAGTGGAAACGCTCAGCAGGGTTAATCCGTGAGGGTCAGGAGAGGCTGAGGACTATGCCAGATATCCTCCAAATCTCAGTGGCTCGTGCTATGGCCCAGTGTGGGTTGGTAGGGCCTCCCAGGGAGGGGGTGGGGCTGTCGTGGGAGGGAGGATTGTGATTCACACTGCCATTCAGAGAGCAGTGGCTCTGAACCTTCTTGTGCCAGGAATCCCTCTGGGAGTCTGGTGCAGCTTGGAAACCCTTCTCTGCATAATGCTTGCCAGTGAATAGAACAAAATGCATAGGATTACAAAGGAAACCAAATTTGAAAAGATTATCAAAATAGTAAAATAAAGAGAATTATAATAGAATAATATGTGTGCTTCTTTATTAGTGCCTTATTAAAGATCTAGCAGCCACTCTGATAACTACTGTAATTATAAGGTAGCAATGAGCAAACATGACATTTTGAGACATTGATTTAACAGCTGCAATGTGATGTGAAAATCTCTCTGATTCCTAATGGAAAAGAAGTCACAGGTACTGTTAACACTGCAATTGAAAAAAAAAAAAATGAGAGATTCAAAGATTCAGTCCTTCGATGAGAGATTCGTGAAAGTAAAGAGATAATGGCTCCCCTCCCGAGTTCCAGCATCCGTGAACTTCTTGGGGATTCAAGGGCCTAAGATTCAGAACTCTTGATCTGGTATCTAGGTGGGACCCCAGCATCCTCCAGTGGGCTCTCAGCTGGCAGGTGATGGAAGAGAGTGCAAATGGAATGTGTCATGGATGGATGGCTTAGGGGCTAGGCCCAGAAGGGGGTCACACTGCTTCACCTGTGCTCCACCACCAGGTGCTAAGTCACAGGGCTTATCAACCTGCGGTACACAGAGCAGGGAGGGACTCGCAGTGTGAACTTTGTGTGCCTGGAAGGAGCCGAGAACTGCATAGCAGTGAGCCCTAGAAGTCTCCTTCACACTGGGGGAGCCGGGACTTGAGCCCTGGCTTTCAACAAGCAGTCTGTGCTCTTTTCACGATTCTTCACTGCCTCAGTAATTTGGGGTACATCTATAGGCCAGCATTTCTCTTACCTCAGCGCTGTAGACATTTGGAGCAGGATGCTTCCTTGTGGGGGGCTGTCTTGTGTATTGGATATTTAGCAGAATCCTCAGCCTCTATCCACTAATGCACCTCCTAGAGGTGACAGACAGGAATGTCTCCAGACACTTCCAAATGTCCCCTGGCAGAAGGAACCCTGGTGATTGTTCCTGGTTGTGAACAACTGTTTTAATCCCCCTACCTAATCTTCGGTGTTGGATATCTGGACTAGTATCTCAAATGTTCAGAACAACTGAGAAAGACTCCAAAGGTTATGTCTACAAGATATACAAGACCCTGGAAGTTATATCTACACTACACAATCTTAGACTTGAAAGACTGGAACACAGAAACCTCAATACACCTTTTCCCAGTCTCCCACCCCTGTACCCCTGTGGCTGGAAGTTTAAGGAGGAGTGCAGCCCCAGACATGGGAGAAATCTGGGCCAGCTTCACAGTGATGTAAAGTTAGCTTGGTACCCGGCCTCAGCATTTCATTGGCAACAATGACTTTCACTTGCCAAAGCAGACAGGAAACTGAGCCATAAAGGTACTTAAATTTATTATGAACAGAGGGCTTCAATTTGTTTCTGCTAATGACCACATCAACTGCATATTGACTCAGAGACAGAAGATCAGTTCTCACGGCCACACAGTGCTGATTAAATTGCTTAGTCGAGACCATGCTAAAGGTCAATTCTACAGAACAGGGGCTCCACAGGAACCCAGTTTCACAAAATACTAACAACTGTTCAGAGACCGGGGTATCTTTTGTGGTTATGTAAGTTTACGCAACGGTAGTTTAAACAAGATTCAGCAGGTTTCCTTACTGCGGGACTTATCAAGGCCTTTCATGTGCTGGGCACTTTTAATTTTCTAAGCAGGGGACATAGCATACAGCTATTTCCCACTAGGCCCTCTTTCCTTGAGTATTTCCAGGGATTAATATGCTTCCGAAACATACTTTGTAAAATGCTGCTCTACGCCTCAGTTTCTTCACCCTCACATTGGGACAGTACCGTCTGCCTTTTTGACCTTACAGAGCAATTGGGAGAAGGAAGGAGAAAACGCTTGAGAAAGTGCTTTGTAAACTCTGAACAGTTATAAAAGTTTAAGAGGTCATTATTAATGCATACTTATTAATAATTTACTACTAATAAAATCTTCCCTGCCTCACTTGGATGTTGCATTGATGAATGTGATAATTGAAGTAACAGAGGCCGTGAGAGGTGAAGGTCCTGCCCAAGGTCACGAGGCTAGGAATGGAGTCATGGTGCAGATTAATTAAGATGACAAGCACAGAAGCACTCTGAGCTCAGGAAGGAGCTCTCTGTGATGGCAGCTGGGTTTGTAGTTGAGACGGTTATGGTTTTGAATGCAGTAAGGAAGCCAGGCAGTGCGAAATCAAACAGAGGTTTGGAAACAATGAGGAAAGGGTGCTAGAATGAGTGGGAGCTAGGCTTGAGGTCTTCTGCAAGCTGCTTGACCTTCTTGAGCCTTTGAGCCTTTGTTCTCCAGCCTACAGGTTTTATAAAACACCTGACGTCCAGAGTGGGTAGAAGAATTAGAATATTCCATGAGCTACCAGGGTTGGTGTAGCAGTGGAGACCGTTTGGAGGAGAAAGCTTTCACGCTCACTGTGCAGTTGCACACAGCTTTATGGAGAGTTCCCTAAGGCAGGCCCTATGCAGAGGGCAGGAGAAGCCAGGGAGAACAATGCCAGGCCTCCAAGCAAAGCATGCAAATGGCCATGCAAAGCAGCATTGACCCTACAGATGCAGAGCTGCTGGGGTTCTGACAAAAAGCCTGGTGATCCAGAAGGGCCCCATGCAGGCACTGGAACTTGTGAAGACTCTCTCTTGCTTCACATATAAGAGTGAGCCTAACCTCTCATACACCTCTGCATGTGGAAGCTGATGGACTCTGGTAGTGACTGTCATCTCCCATTTAAGAACCCCCACAGTGAGCATGTGCACTGAAGCTGATATAGTGGCACAGTTAGATCTCAGCACTGACGCAGTGCTTTTTGCTGTTGAAGTATTTCACAACTATTGATTGCCTGGGCTAGTAAGGTGCCAGATACCATCATTGGAGGAAGCCCCTTCCTTCACAGATTCCTCTCCAGTGCCGTGATTGTTAGTGGTATGTATGACTCTCTTTTTAATCGTTTTCTATCCACCCTGTGTTTTTCTATTAGCTGCTTTGGTCTCAGTGAAATTTTCATGCTGATTGAAAACATTTTCAAAGTAAATAAATTTTATGCATCTTCACTTCCAAACCATCCCTTGAAGCAAATTTAACACACAGGTTGTCTTATTCTCTTAGTTGATAATGGTGAGCCACTTGGGAGATGGCTAAGCAGGGTTCCCTCATCCCGATGGCTCTAAAGCCAAGGGCCAGAAATCAGCCAGGAGCAGGCAGGACCCAGGTCAGGGTAAAGGGAATTGGAAAAGGATATTCCAGTACTAAAGACAGGCCTCCTTAGGCAAAAGAAACCCAAGGCTTTGTACTCTTCACACAGGAGGACAGAGGGAAAACTCAGATAATTAATTGCCTTCCCTGTCAACTCTCTTACCACGGAAGTAGTTCTTGAATCCACCCACTGGTCTGCCCTGTTCTTGGTGCCTCTGTGCGAGGTCTCGACACTTATGGATTAGTAGGAGGGAGGGATGCTGGCTTACCAACCAGCTGGAGGGAGGAGAGCAGGAGAAGCTGTGATTTGTGCTGTTTGCCAATTTCCCTGGTGTAAATACTCACAACATGACATCATTAAACATGGCACAGTAGCACATGATTTTATACTATTTCCACCCTGCAGATAAAACAGATATGCATAGTCTCCAGAGGAGAGAGGAGAGTGAAGCATGATGAAAGAATAAAGAAGGAATGAGTGTTTAGGATGCCTCTCTATTGTCTCAATGTAGTTAAACTGATTGAATTGAAAGTTTATATCACTGAATTATTAATAATGATGTGTTTAACCACTGGCTTGTTTGCAAAAGTCCTAGAAATGTAACAGAGCACTGTTGAGTGTTACGACTTTTGGGCAGTATCCTTGCCTTCCAGCCAAGACCACCAGGAACATCTGCCATTGAGCAAATCTGTTGGTCCTTCTGGGGAGGGAGAATGCGTGGGGCGGGGGGGGGGGGTGTCATGAGGCATCTCAGTAAGAGACACCAGGAGGGACTTGCAGGAGCGAGATTTGTGTTCCGTGCTTTGGAGGAGGGTTCGAGGAAGCAGCCCTTGGCTCTGGCCTGTTGTCTGGGAGACAGGGGTAATTCTAAGATGAGATATTTCGGTAAATCTTAAATCTTCGGTAAATAGAGCTGGAGGAAGGAGGGATCATTAGAACTGTAATGGGTACCAAAGTCACAGCCATGCATACCAGCCACGAAAGGGAGGTGTCTGGTCATTTTTGTAGTTTGGAGGGTGTGCCTTTTGTTTGTGTTCAGACACCATTGTGGAGTGGGCTTGCTTTTGAATGGACCCATCACAGTCGTAGAGAGGCCTTATCTGCTGTGGGCTGTGAAGGGGTTTATGTTCATCAGGAGAACACCAAGGCCTGGCTGGTAGTTCCAGGCCAGCCCCTGGGGCCAGGCATCCTCATCTCAAGGCTTGTGACATCCAAATGTGTCTTTCTGTACAGCCAGACTTCCTAAAACATAGATCTGATCTTGTCACATCCCACTTACAAACCTCCAATTGAACTCCCTTGTCCTCCAAATACATGGAAGCTTCCAGGTCAGGTCGTGCTGAAGCCTGGTCCCTGCCTCATTTTGAGCCTCACCTTTAGGCACGCCCTGCTTTACACTTTCCACCTTCTCCCATGCCATTCTTCTCCACCGAGTCTTGCCTGTGCTCTGCAGTGTCTTTACTCCCTTCCCTCAGCCCTCCCACTCCTACGCTGAGTCTGGAAAGAACCTACTCACATCCTTCAAGGCCCATCTCACTGCCACCACCTTCAGGAAGCCTTCCCTGACATCTGCCACCCTACTTCCATCCAGGCTAGGAACCCATCTTGATGCTTCTATAAAGCCAGTTAATGCATTCAGCAAATATTTAGTGAATGTTTTCTTTTCCAGGCTCTGCTTCAGGCTCTAAGAATTAAGCTAGGAATGAGACACCCATGGTCCCCATTCTCTTGGATTTTACATTCTATGGAAAGAAATAAGCGGTGATTTTGTTAAAGTCTACAAAACAAGAAACATAACCAATACTGATAAATGTTCTGTATAGATTTTTGATTGGATTTTATGGAAAATGAGTGGATGGCTATTTCAGATTCAGCCTTTCTGCAGAGGTGATAAACTGAGACTGAAATCTGAATTGACAAGATAGCCTGTCCTGTGGTCTAGCCTCATTATCTGATTATGGGCCCACTTTCCTTACGAGACTATCAGATCATGGGATCCTTCTCACCTCCCTGATTTTCTGAGCTGCTGGAATATATTCCCTGTCATCTCCATGTATCTGAATCCTACCCACTGAGGCCCAGTGAGGTCATCCCTGGTCCCTGAAGCCTTTACCAGCTACTCAGTGTCCGTCCTGCAGCATCCATACCTACATCACTCAATGGTCTGCAGGACCAGGATGTCACAGAGGAGCAACCAAAATCCTGGCTCCAGCACTGGCTTTCTGTGGGACATTGGACAAGTCACTTAAGTTGTCTGAATGGTTTTCACATCTGTCCAGTGGTGAGCTCTCTTGAGATAAAGGGCTGTACTCTTTTCTTTAGGTATAATTTGCATACAACTGTATGCAACCATAAGGACTCTATCTTAGGACTGTAACCCCACTGTGGAACACAGATCTGGCTAACAGTAAGTGGATTAAACGAATAGCCATGGTCATATCTACCTTCATCAAGGAATATTTTCAAAATAACTGATTTTAAGTATCTAATAGGAAATAGGTCAAAATAAACTTAGTTTTCATTATTCCATTAGCCTCTGTTTGTCCCTTGTAGCTTTTGTTGCTTTTATTTGCACTGTTGCACTTTTATTTTATCCCACGTAGTGTTGTGAGGAGCCTCAAACACAAAGTTAGGGCTTAATAAGCCTCAAATTACTGGTTTAAAAGTATAGTGTTATTACTACGAACTTGCCTCTTAGAACTACTTTTGCTGCATACCAAAGATTTTAGACTGTTGTGTTTTCGTTTTCATTAGTCTCTATGTATTCTTTCATTTCCTCTTTGATTTCTTCATTGACTTGTTGCTTGCAATTGATTTCTAGTTTCATACTGTTGTGGTCCAAAAAGATGTTTGATATGATTTCAGTCTTCTCAAATGTACTAAGACTTATTTTGTGTCCAGAGCGCCTGGGTGGCTCAGTCAGTTAAGCGGCTGACTTAGGCTCAGGTCATGATCTTGCAGTTCATGGGTTCAAGCCCTGCATTGGGCTCTGTGCTCAGAGCCTGGAGCCTGCTTTGGATTCTATATGTCTCTCTCTCTCCGCCTGTCTCAGCCACTTGTGCTCTATCTGTCTCTCAAAAAATAAATGTTTTTTTTTTTAAAGACATTTTGTGGCCTACCATGTGATATGTCTTGAAGAATGTAAATTGGTACAATCACTGTGGGAAACAGTTCGGAGGTTCCTCAAAAAATTAAAATAGAAATACCATATGATTGAGGTATCCCACTGCTGGGTATTTCCCCAAAGAAAATGAAAACACTAATTTGAAAAAAATGTATGCACTGCTATGTTCACTGCAGCATTATTTATGATAGCTAAGATATAGAAGCAGGTTAAGTATCCCATCAGCAGATAAATGGCTAAAGAAGATGATATATAGATAACAGATACACATGCACATGTGTGTGTGTGTGTGTGTGTGTGTGTGTATAATCAAGGAAATATCACACAGCTATGAAAAAGAATGAGACCTTGCCATTTACAACCTAACCTACAGGATATTATGCTAAGTGAAACAAGTCAGACAAAGGAAGATAAATACCATGTTATTTCACTCATATATATATTAATCTAAAAAACAAAATAACAGAATCAGAATCATAAATACAGAAAACAAACTGGTGTTTGCCAGAGGGGCTGGGGTTGGAGCAGGGGACTAAGGGCTACAGACTTCCAGTTGTAAAATAAAGAAGTCATGGGATGAAAAGTACTGCAAGGGTAATCGAGTCAATAATACAGTAATGTCATATGGTGATAGGTGCTAACTTTACTTATGGTGAGCATAGCTTCATGTGCAGGATAGTCAAATCACTATGTCGTACCCCTGAAACTAACATAACATTGTATGTTAACCCAAAACATAAAAAAATACAATGTTATTAGTAGCATGAGGCACTGAAAAGCTCTGAAAAACAGAAGACAATAGGAAGTACACCTCAAAGACATTGAAAATTAGCTTTGTCCTCAAAGGTACCATTTTTAAATTATAAATGGAGTGCACACTCATTAAAGAAAATTTGAAAAATATAGGAGAAAGAAGATCAAAATGGCCTAGTTCTCTTATCTAAATATAATCACTGTTGACATTTCAGTATGTGTATATATTTTTGAACATGTGTAACTTTGTTTAGTTGAGACCCACTGCATGCACAGTTTAATTTGCTTTTTTCCCCCTTAACCTACCATAAGCACTTTCCAAGCTACTATCTAATTTCAGTGCCCATGTTGTATTCCATCTAGCAGATGGACCATAGTACACATAGGCATTCCTCATCAGTAGACATTTATTTGCTTCCTGCTAGTTTCTGTTGTAAATAAAGCTGCATTAGTGTTCATGTGGATAAAGATTCTTCCCTAAAAGTCAAACAAAACCAAAAATTCAAGAAACAGATATGTAGGTATAAATATGAAATTGCCTCCAGAACTTTTTGCTGGTAAATCAAACTATACATAGTACTTAAAAGTAATCCCTTCAATTCAAACTCCAGTGGCTCCATTGGTATAGGTTGAGAAGTCAGAAAAAGATTTCAGAAGTTAATTGAGAAATAACAAGCAAGTTGAGTAAATTGCCTAATCTAAGCCCATTAGATAAGCATTTACTGCAATACAAAATCTTGATGACTGTAATTAACACATTTATAAACTCTCTCGGAAACTTAAAACGTTCTCTCTGTTGGCTGAAGGCTTCAAACGCTCTGCATTTTCAAGTGGAGCTGTGGCTGGGCAGGCACATTCCCTGGGCTGTGGGGTTGGCCAGCAAATTCCCTTAGCAAATCCTCTAATACTCCTAGGCTGGCCTTACCTCTCAGAGCTGTTGTAAGGAGCAGAAGGTGACAATTAGAAACTTTTTTTTGTCATTCATCAAATCTGTTGAGCTGTAACTTACATTCAGAAACATGCACAGATCTTAGGAGGACAACTTGAGGGATTATGCATGTTTACACCTGTGTTGTCTCCAATCAGATCAAGACCCAGAACATTTCCAGCACCCTGGACATCTCCCCCATGACCTCCTCCCAGCCAGCAGCCTACCCAGTGTAACTCCTGTCAGGACCTCTGTCACTAGTTGGCGTATTCTTGAACTTCATATAAGTGAAAGTGTATGGTACAACTTCTTTTGCACATCAATATATCTGTTAATATTTTCCCACCTTGTTTTGTGACACAGTAGCTCATTCTTTCTCATTGATGTATAGTATTCCATTGTGTGCCCATGCGTATTCTACCATTGATGGACATTTTTGTTATTTGTACTTCTTGGCTATTATGATTAAGGGCCGTATGGACACTTTTTGTATGTTTTCTGGTGGAAACCAGATATAAGCCTTTAGGTTTCTTTGCAAATAGTAGTGAGAGCAGTGAACCAAGAGCTGGGTTCTTTTTGCAGCACTGACATTCGTAGTTGTGTGATTTTATGCAAATCATTTTACGTCTCTGCCTCTGAATTCCCTCAATATAAAATGTCTGAGGACTTTTCGCTCTGAGAGCTTATGGCTTTCTGACTAAATACCTGTGTAATGTGAAGGAAAGTCATTTCATTTCTCGGAGCCTCAATTTCCTTATCTGTGAAATAAAGTGGTCGAACCAAATGCTCCCCAAGGTCCCTTCCAGCAGTAAATGCCATGTTTGAAAAGCATCCAACATGGTCTGCATCCCAGGGACAATTGTTATTTTCCTTAGGGAAATGCTGAATGTCCCGGATGTGGCAGTTCTTTCCACTGTCCAGCAAAGGGACTTACAGGCAGAAGACATGGGTTCGAGTCTCAGCTGATAGCTCAATCTACCTTGGTTTCCTTACGGGTAAAATGGGGTAATGATGTTTGATTCACCCACTTCACGCCTGCTGTATGATACCCTGGCCCTCTGCTTTCTCCAGCAAGGCCATAGCCCCATGCAAGGAAGCTCTTCCTGTCTTGTCGAAACAGGTACCACCCACCAATACCCAGCACAGCGTCTGCTTAGCAGTAGGTGCTCAGCAACTATTTCCTGGATGAATGGAAGTGCTTTGCGAACTCTACATTGTTGCAAGAATGTTAGTTTTCATTATCATTGCACGTTATATATTCCATGTGCTGATAGAATCAAATCTCAAGGGAGATTCATTTACGCAACATGAAATTATACATCGCCTGTCTTGTGCACTAAATCATGCTACCTGCTGAGGGGATTCAAAACATGAGGCATGGTCACAGCCCTTAAAGAGATGCATCATTCAATTCAACAAACATTTATTTCCTGAGCACCTGTTACTGCACCAGGCACGTTGCCAAGTGCTAGGGATAGAAGGATAAATAACACATAATTCTTTTCTCTTACTCATTTTTGTTTGTTGTATTTTCCATTAATTTATTGATTGGGCGAGATTTTTCCCCCCATGAGATCCACCAAAGACATTCATACCCTATCGGGAAGACAGACAAGTAAACAGATTATTAACATTCCCTTGTAATTGGTTTTTAATGGAAGTGTGACTGGGGCTCTATGGGAGAAAAGCAGGGACACCGAGAAAGCCTCCTAAGGTGGGTCACATTTATCCAAGCCCTTCAGGAGGAGCAGAAGCTGGTCATATGGGGGTAGCTCCCTGACTGTCACCCTGCTTCTCTCTTTTGCCCCTCTCTCATCTAGTCTCTACAAAGCTGTCTATACAAAGAAGCCTGGTTTAAAGGAAAATCACAGGGTGCCTGGGTGGCTCAGTCAGTTAAGTGTCTGACTCTCGATTTCAGCTCAGGTCATGATCTCTTGGTTTGTGAGTTCAAGCCCCACATTGGGCTCTGCACTGACAGCGTGAAACCTGCTTGGGATTCTGTCTCTCTCTCTGTCTCTCTCTACACCTCCCCCACTCATTCTCTCTCTCTCTCTCTCTCTCTCTCTCTCTCTCTCTCTCTCTGTCTCTCTCAAAAATAAATAAAAGTTAAAACAAATAAAGGAAAATCACAGCATGTCCCACTCCTACATAAGTGATCTCCCATTGCTCTCAAAGGAAACCCCAGCTCCTTGCCATGCCTCAGAGCCCTGTGTGTTCTGTATCCTGCCTCCTGCTCTGCTCTCAGCCTGCTCACTGTGTGCAGTGGCCTCTGTTCTGCTCCTGGGACACACCAAGTTCTTTCCGTCCTCTGAGCCTTTGCCCTCGCTGTTCCCTCTGCCAGGAGTGCCCTTCTCCATGTGCCCTGTATGTCCGGTTTATTCTCATCCTGCAGACCTAGCTTGACCACTCCCTCCCTCTCCTCATCACTCGGTGTTGGCCTTCCTCAGTCCAGGCTGCACATCAAAAGTACCTGGCAAATGAAACATGTGGAAGAGGAAAGTCTGCAGAAAGATCAGGGGCTACCTGGGGCTGGGGACAGGAGTATACAGTTACCACAAATGGGCAGGAAGGATCTTTTGGAGTGATGGAAACATTTCAAAACCAATCTGTGGGGATGGTTGCACAGCTATAGTTCACCAAAAAGCATCGAACTGTGCACTTACAGTGGGTGAACTTATAGTATGTAAATTATACTTCAATAAAGCTTTTTATAACAAAGGGTTTTTTTTTTTATTTGACTACCTTTGATATACAATGTTACATTAGTTTCAGGTGTACAACATAGTGATTAGACAAGTGTATACATTCTGATAGAGTTTTCAATAAAGTTTAAAAAATTACTTGAGTTTGTAAATACTAGTCCTGGGGGCGCTTGGGTGGCTCAGTCAGTTAAGCATCCAATTTCGGTTCAGGTCATGATCTCACAGTTCGTGAGTTTGAGCACCATGTCAGGCTCTGTGCGAACACTTGGGAGCCTGGAGCCTGCTTTGGATTCTGTGTCTCCCTCTCTCTCTGCCCCTTCCTCACTCATGCTGCATCCATCTCTCTCTCTCTCTCTCTCAAAAGTAAACAAACATTTAAACATTTTTTTAAATAATCCTGATACTTGGACCCCACTCCCAGAAATTCTGATTTAATTGATCTGGGGACGGGCCAAAGCACCCATAAATATTTAAAGCTCAGGTATAATTTGGATGTATAGCCATGCCTGGGAACCACTGCTCTGTCTTGTCATCCTGTTTATTGCCTCCCTAGCATGGTGATTATCTTATTTACTCAATCGTTTACTTGGTTATGTCCTGATCACACATAATAAAAGCTCCCTACGGGAGGCACATTTACTGGGTCACCTGTGAATGTCCAACAAGTAGCACACGGTAACTATGTAATATATTTTTATTAAGTGAATGGCTAAGAAAGTGGACGATAGAGGGAAAGCCCTTACTAAGGCACAGAAACATGAAAGAACACAGTGTGTTAACACAGCGTGTTTGCTGAAGAGTTGCCCAGAATGGCGACCGTGTGGCTGGAACCACGCATCTGTGAAAATCATTCATCAGGGCTGAAAGGGGTAGTCAGGTAACCATGCAAAGCAAGGGAGAAAGACCCCAAACGCAGGAATTAGAGGTATTCAGCACAGGAACCCAGAACTATGGAATGGCGAATTCAGGGAAAGTATTGTCCCTCCCCTTCCTAACTGTGCACCCTCAGCGTGGAAAAGTTTGCCACTAAGGAATTCAAGACCTTGTGTCACAGTCTCAAAGAGACATCTGCACTCCCATGTTCACTGATTGCAGCGTTACCCACAATAGCCAAGATGTGGAAACGAGCTAAGCATCATTGACAGATGAGTGGATAAAGAAAATGCAGAATATATGTATAGATACATAAACATACATACAATCAAATATTATTCAGCCATAAGAAAGAAGGAGTTCCTGCCATTTGCAGCAACATGGATGAGCCCTGAGGGCATTAGCTAAGTGAAATAAGTCAGGGAAAGACAAATACTGTATGATATCACTTTGATATCTCCCTGCTTCTCTCTTTTGCCCCTCTCTCATCTAGTCTCTACAAAGCTGTCTATACAAAGAAACCTGGTTTAAAGGAAAATCACAGGGTGCCTGGGTGGCTCAGTCAGTTAAGTGTCTGACTCTCGATTTCAGCTCAGGTCATGATCTCTTGGTTTGTGAGTTCGAGCCCCACATTGGGCTCTGCACTGACAGTGTGAAACCTGCTTGGGATTCTGTCTCTCTCTCTGTCTTTCTCTACACCTCCCCCACTCATTCTCTCTCTCTCTCTCTCTCTCTGTATGATATGTGGAATCTAAAAACAAATTTAAAAAAACAACAAAAAATAAAATCATAGAAACAGAGAACAGATTGGTAATTGTGAGGACCAGAGGCAAGGGGTGGGGGAACAGTGGAGGTGCTCAAAGGGCACAAACTTCCAGTTATATGATGAAAAACTTCCGGGAACATAATGTACAGCCCAGTGACTGTAGTTCACAATATTGTGCTGTATATTTGAAAGTAGTGAAGAGAGAAGAACTTAAGAGTTTGCAGCACAAACATAATTTGTTACTAGGAGAGGTGTTGGATGTGTTAACCAACCGGACAATGGTGATCATTTTGCAATATTTACATATATGAAAGCACTATGTTTTACACCTTCAACTTATACAACATTATAGGCCAATTCTATCTCCAAGCTAGGGGGGAAGAAAGACCTTGTAATGGCAAAAAGTTTAAAGTGCTCCCACCCACAAACCTATGCAGGCCTTATCGATGCTTTTGCATTCACTAAGATAGAACAACAGACAGATTGCTAAATAATAAAATATAAAATATAAATGATGCTGCATACATATTTAATTAGTAAAAATGGGCTAGGAAGTTTTCAGGCTCTCCCTCCTCCATTTTCAATTAGATGTGTGTAACTTCATTTTGTATTGTTGCACATCATTTTCTCCGGGGAAAGCAAAAAAATTTTTTTCCTTTGGAGCTCTATCCAAGTTGGAAGAATTAAAATGGCAACTAGGGCCACGTCTGGGTGAAGACTGGAGGTGAGGGTAGAAACAGAGGTTTATTTCAATAAGGAGAATCCAAATGTCCAACCTGAGGTCGAAAGTTGACCATGAATGGGCTGTGGGGGACAGGTTTCAAAGGAGAGGACCCAGTGGACAGAAATGAGAGTCTGGGGCTGGGGAGAACATGGGGGTACGCAGGATGGGGGGTAGAGCTTGCCCAGGGCTCAGCAAGACAGCAGATGCCTTACTTTCTTGCAAATATGATTCCCATGGGGCACTCTGCATCCCAATGCTTTCAATGGTTCCTTGCCTGAGGTCATGTTACTATAGGCCACTTGGGCTGAAAATTCAGAAGCAGGAGTGCAAGAAGGATACTAACAAATTGATCTATTGAACGGAATTCATGAATACAGTTTTGGAGAATGTCTGTGACCAATAGTGATTTTAACTTTTGGTATAGTTGATAGTCAAGAAGTCATGTGTGTGAAGAGCTATATGGGGCAACCATCAGCCGGTTTCAGCATCTCCTAGTTTGTGACATCATAGAAGACAGTCTTTTGATTTTCTATGCCTGGAAAGTTTGCATGAAGATGATCGCAAGGTTATTTAAGATCGTAAATATGTAAGCCAAGAAGAGGTTTCCCAGTATAACCCTCTGTTGCTAACATAGTTATCTGATTTCTCAGAAGGGGACACACACTTATCCTAGGTCTCTTAATGGAATTGCAATGCAGATTTTGACTGTGCCATGAACTAAGAATCTGCAACTTAAACCCACATGAGGCCAAATAAAACACCAAGAAGAGGTCATTGAAAGCTGCAAAGATTTTGATTATTCCTAAAAAGTTTTTCACAAACAATAACAAATATAACAGCCATCCGTAGAAGACTAACTTTGCCTAAATAAAGCCCATTTGCTCCTCAAGAAAAATATTAGCATGAGTCTGTATGTAGTGGGTTAAGAAAAAAAAAATAACTGACCAAGGTTTTGTGTTTCATATATCCAAGTTTTATGGATATGTGATACCGCACCAATTTTTCGAAGGGAGTAAAAACACACTCTTTCTGAAGATGGGTAAATTATATGCCAAATCTATTCAGGTGTGATCATGCCATGGTCTTTACGAGGGTAAACAGGTTGGCAAGGGTCAAGTCTGCTAGTCAGAAAGGGCTTGAACTCTTCTGGGGCCAGAGAGTCTTTACCTGTTAATTGGATTGTGCAAACACTGTCTATTAATTAGATTGTGAATTACCAAGCAAGCCACATACTCACACGTAATGCTGGAAGGCTACCTCCCAGAGCCAAGACTAAGAATGCAACTAGGAATGCAGTCTGTGACTCTGCCCAAGGCACCTCCCAGAGCAAGGTAGCCCATGTCTTTGACCAACTACATTTTCCCCACCTCCTGCCAACTTCACATTCCTCCGTATTTTGAAACGTGAAAGAAACTGGTCTATTATCCAAGTACCTCAAGCATTTTTTATTTTAATGCTTCTCTCTTCTCATGGCCTCTATTAATGTTCCCAGAAAGGCCCTCACCTGACCCAAATCAAGAAAGGAACTAGAGGTTCTGGTCATTTCCAAAACTTCAGTTCAGAATCTATGAAGGGGATGAGAGAGAAACATTGGGCGCAGAAATGTGGGCACTGATAGGTCACAAATTAAGAATGATTGGCAGATGCTATCATCAGTGAGTTTAGGCTCTTGTCCCCTTTTTTCCTCCAGATCCATTTCTAGAAATTTATATTTTCGAATGGGCTTGGCATTAGGGGAGATAAGTTCAGAAAACATAAGGATTGTTAAAAAAAATCATCACAAATAACACTAATTTAGCATGTGCCAGGCAACATTCTAAAATTTATGAGCCAACTCATTTATTCCTCATGAAAACTCTATGAGATACGTACTAATATAAAGAAACTGGGGCACAGAGAGGTTTAGTAACTTGGTTAAGATTACAGAGCCCAACCATATGATTCATATACATACAACATAGAAAGAAAGTCTTTTTTATTATCACTGTTTCTCCTGCTTCTTATTCACTGACAAAAGAAAAGATGCTAAATTCCTTACAGTTCAGTAACTTATAGCTCCATTTGTGGCAAGAGTTGAAACCATGGAAAAGCCAATTTAATTAGTTCACTGATAATTATTGTCTGGCTAAATTATACTTTAAAATTTAATATACCAATCCCCCACTTAATTAGCAAACCGCGTTGTAGAGAGTAGCCTTATGCTCCTAAGTTGACTAAAACTTGCACTTAAAAATAGGTGTTGTGTAGATTTCTACTTTTCCTAAAATGTGGTGTTTTTTTGCTTATTCCTCCACACTATTCTTTTGCCCAAACACAACATACATACATACATACATACATAGGAAAAAGGTAGAAATAAACCAAAACTTTTTCATGATTTTAAATTTCCCAGACATTTTTCATTGTTAGATTAGATCCTTAGAGCTAGGAGAGAGGTACAGAAATCAGGATTTGGGGAGAAGAGGCAGTAAAGAGGAAATGAGGTCTCTGGCTGAGGTCTGGAATGCAGGAATGCGGGGAGGGGGGGCGGGGGGGGCAGAAGCAGCAGAAAGTTGCCTGCTTCCAGCTGCCATTTTGAAACAGCAAAGGCTCAGGAAGGGGAGACTAAATCCTAGGAGGATGGAGGGCAGGGCTGCTGCTTCAGGAAACCTGAGGCAGAATTCCTTATCTTCATCAGCCTCTCTGAACCCAACCCTCAAACCCACCCCATCCTGTACAGCCTTCTAGCTAGACTTTCTCAGTTGCCTACCAGTTGGAGAGTTGGGGACTGTCCATTTTCTGGTAGGGTTTCAAGTGATGTCAAGGACAGTAAAGGAAAAACTGGCTTGTATTGCAATGGGCTGATTCCCCATGTAAACCACAAGTAGTGTGTTAATTGTTTAGCCAGAAGGGTATCTGAGCATCACTGGCAGGGTCCTAAGATGTTAGGATATGAGTCTTGCTGTCTGCTACTCTGCATTTAATGCCCATGAGATAGCTGTTTTGTTGTTACTGGTGAAGGGGTAGGTACTGAAATAAGGGCAGAATCTGGAAGCCTTTACAACTTGGTGACTTAAAAGCAGACACAGGTTGGAGAGCTGTGTGTTGGCTATTAGGCATCATGTCCTAAAAGGCATGGAACGGAAGTGGCCGGGTCCTTCCTCACCACACCCCTCAATGCCATCTGCACGTAAACCAGAGGTGACTCTATGGGTGCCCCTAGCCATTGCACTCCCTCTCACTTTAGACTTAATCTTCAGATGACCTTTGGCTCAAAGGCAGGAAGCACTCCTGGTTTTTCAGATTTCATGCACACATTCTCTTGCTATGGCAATGGACTGAGAAGGAAGAATTTTCCCTCGTGGAAGACATCTTCCTTCTACAATGTCAGGGATCTGACTGCACTGGGCACTTACAAGGACCACATGAGTTAAAAAATGTAAAGCCCTTTTAGCACCTGGGTGGCTCAGTTGGTTAAGCGTCCGACTTCAGCTCAGGTCATGATCTCACAGTCCATGAGTTCGAGCCCCGCTCGGGCTCTGTGCTGACAGCTCAGAGCCTGGAGCCTGCTTCGGATTCTGTGTCTTCCTCTCTCTCTGCCCCTCCCCTGCCCATGCTCTGTCTCTCTCTGTCTCAAAAATAAAAACATTAAAAAAAATTTTTTTTAAAAATCCAAAGCCCTTTTAAACAATGCCTGGCACCAAGTGTGCAAGGCACACGAGGTTACAATTGTTATTATTACTGCTATTTGCAGATGAGAACCCGAACCACTGTCATATGGCAAAAAGCAGAACCAGGATGGGAACCTAGTGTGCCTGTCTCCACATCGTTCCCTCCTAGGATGCTGGCTCCCTGAAGGAAACTAAAAAGAAGCATCATAACAGACTGACCCCGCCATATCCCCAATCCCTGCTAAAAGAACAGATAGCGCACATCCAGGATGATAGTGCACTTTTCCCAGTTGATGTTCTGAAGCAGCCTCTGAATCCCCTTCAACATGGTATGCTAAGCAGCCACTTGCCATCATTTGGAATCCAGAGGGAAAACGAAGCTATTTGCCTTCTCTGAGTTGTGCTAACCCACTGTCAGGCATCCAGAGCCTGTGACCCACACCCTGCAATCCTTCCCCTCCTGAAGCTTCAACTATGATCTATTTGGGATTGTTCTCTGATAGGTATCTCTGTTGGGGCTGAAATTAAGACTTCAGGACAACAGCCCCCCATGCTTTTAGTACACACACCGCTCTGAGGGTCACACACCTCAGACGCCATGATCAAAGACACTGTGGTGTCACCGGGCCAGATACTTTCCATAAAATGCTGCTAGAATGCCTTCTTTTGTCACTGGAATTTTCATGGTGTTATACTCTGAACCTGGAATCATTCAGAACAAAAGACCAGCCCAGAAGTATCGTCATGTAGCCATGGTGTATCCATGCTGCTTCTCACTGTTCTCTTCCTAGGTTTTGTTTCTGAGAGAGATTGCTTCTAAGCACTACTTTTTCTGAATTGCCTTTCCCCACAAGAACATTCCATAGCTCAGATGAGGTTCGTATATATGGAAGAGAGGGCTGAAGAGGGTTGGGTTTTTTTTTCCTCTAGCTTGAAAATTAGAAAGCTAATAAAGTGCATGAGAGCCTGTCTACAATGAAGCTATTCTGCTATCTTCCTAAATGAGACTGGTCAATTGCAAGAGGGAGAAAAGACTTCTCCCCAGTTCCCAAGGGGAACAGATATGCTGACAACCAAAAGATGGATGGGCAGTGTTTTTATTCATCCCATTGTCCGTCAGTCAACAGCTCTGACTGCTCATCACCCAAACAAAAGCGTACGTGTGTGGTTTTTCACTCCCTTCTCAGTGGAAGCTGCCACTGGGGGCCAGACATCTCTCACCACAACAAAGCACTCTCCTTGTTTATCCCAGTCACATCCCATCATGGGGGAGAGAAAAGATGCCTGAAGGGCTTCAAGAGTAGAAATGACCTCCAGTCCCAGAGGGAAGGAGAGGCTCATTCCAGGGCCAGGCCTCCCTCCCTACAAAGAGATACTCAAGCAGACCAGGGACTCCTAGACAGGGCTGAGTGCGGATGGCAAGGCAGGTTGGCCCCAGGAGGGTACACATTCACCTGGACACACCTGCTGAATTTGATGGAGAGTGGGAGTCAAGAATGGATACCCAGAAAACCATTAATCCAGGAAAGGTATGTGAGCCTCCAATTTGAATCTGAAGACAGAAACATCTGTCTTTCTGTTGAATAGATTTAATTTCAGATGCTACTAACTTCTTCAATGTGTACCATATTTCATTGGTTCTAAGACATGCATTTTTCCACATTTTAACATCTCTAAAATTAGAATATGTCTTATAATTGATGATCTGTCACAGTTTATTTGGCAGTGTTGTTTTCTCTCTCAGTGGTACATAAAATAATGGCGCATCTAACAATCTACAGCATCACTGATTTCATAAAGTACAGTTAACACGGCCAAGCACTGGGCCGAATACCTTTATAGGAGTTATTTCATTTAATTCTTTTTTTTGATAAAAGCTTTATTAAGATGCCATCTAATTTGTCCACATAAAGTGTACAGTTCACTGTTTTTTATACATCGACAGAGTTGTACAGCTATCACACATTTGTAGAACACTCTTGTCACCATATAAGAAACCCTATACCTGTAGGAACTATCTCCAGTTCACCCAGCCCATCGGCCCTAGGCAACCAACCACCAGTCTACTCTCTAGCCCTGTAGATTTGCCTATTCTGGACATTTCATATGAATAGAATCATAGCATACGTGGCCTTTTGTGTCTGGCTTCTTTTGTTTAGCAGAACATTTTCAAGATTCATCCCTGTTTGTAGCATGTGTCAATTCTTCCCTTTTATGGATGTTATTCCACTGTACAGGTACACTACATTTTACATATCCATTCATCAATTGACAGGTATTTGGATGGTTTCCACCCTTTGGCTCTTATGAATAATGATGCTGCAAACATTGGTGTACAAGTTTTTATTTCTCTTGGGTGTATCCCTAGAGTGGAATTTCTATGTGAAGTGATAACACTATGTTTAACTTTTTGAGGAATGGCCAGACTGTTTCCCGAAATGTCTACACCAACCTGCATTCCTGCAAGCAGTGTATAAGAGTTCCAATTTCTGCACGTCCTTACAAACACTTATCCTAGTAGGTGTGAAGTGACATCGCATTGTGGTTTTGGTTTGCATTTCTCTGATGACTAATGATATTAAACATCTCTTCATTGTGCTTATTGGCCATTTGTATATCTTCTTAGGAGAACATTCATTTTTTGCAACAAACTTTTATTGAACTTTGAACAGATTTGAGGCATGTGGGAGGTCCCCATTCTTTCGTGCTGTCTGTATCCACACCTTTTGCCAACTAATTTGGTAGTATCCCCCTCATTCATACTCAGAACTTAGCCATATGTCTTGCTTTGTCCGGTGAGATGTTAGGAGATTGTGCAAAGCTAGTCTCCTGGAAGATGAGATAGATACATGGTGCGGGGCTGACGTACCCCATCATCCAAGACTTACCCAGATTGGCCAATAGCCAGGCAGCCCCCAGACATGAAAGTGAGCCCAACAAGCTTGACACAGCTGTCTAGATATCTTGTAGCTTATCACAGATACACAAGCAAGTCCAGTCCAGATCACCTGAACCCCAAAGACTCATAAACTAAATAAATATTTATTGTCATCTGCCACTGATGGTTTGTGATTGTTTTTCAGTATTATTGTGGGGCCAGATAACTAATACAAGGTGTATCTTCAGCACTGAGGATATAAAAATGAAAGACACAGTCCCTACCCTCAGGAAACCATATTGAACGAACTAAGGAAGGCAGGAAAGTACCAAGGAGTGATAATGCACTTCTGTCTGTTCTGTGAAAGACATTTGGACACTCCTTGGACAAGGGAGAAATCCCTGCCCATTTTGCAGAAGAAGGAGGGTTTGAGAGCATCAGTGACAAAGCTTCCTAGCTTTTCCCACCAATATCTCCACCTTGTGCACTTGACCAGCTCCCTCGACATTCACTGCAGTGTATCCTGTACCCACATCATGTTCTTCCTGGAGCCATTAAAAATGTTTGGTGATGCGCAGAGTTGGCATAAAATTTTAATTATGGACCTTGGTTGCCCAAATTAGTCTACTAGCTTAAATTTAATTAAAAGTCACTGCTTCATATTCCTCCCAAGTCCTGCCCTGATAAAATGGTTTCTTATCCTTTCACGTCTTAAGCCGCTCTCACTTCTCTTGCCTTTCCTTGAGGCATTTTGGTTTGGCCATACTTTTGCTTCACATTAGTGACAATGCAGCTTTAAGCCAACTTCAAATTTTTTTTCTCAAGCTGCATTAGCTTTTATGATGATGCCTTCTACGTTGACACTTTATCAAACACTTTCACTATGCTTAGTACAGCTAGATGTGCCAAAAACCAGTATGTCAAGCTGGATCTCTAAAGTGAACTTTTTTTTCTCTTTTCTTTCTTTTTTTTTAAGTTCTGAGCCTTATCCTTCAAAATGGCAGGTGAACTACTTCTTATCAAGGATATTATAAACCAGAGAATTCAGCCATTTTAGAGATATAGATAGATGCCTTTGACGATCTGATGGGAGCTATGAATCCTCTTTAAAAAAACAAACAAACAAACAAACAAACACAGATGTGTGTATACAACAGTTGACATGCATTTTCAGACACTGTTCTCTGAAGCCCCAGGGTCTCTCTAAAGCCTTGAAGACTCTTTAAAGGATTTATGTGTAGAGAGAATTTGAGCTTCCTAAGGGAAGCAGGATTAAATTAAATATTTTTTATCAGTAAATGTGGTTGCCTATTCCAGTGTACATGTGTCTTGTTGTGAACATAAAAAAACAAGAAGGAAGGTTTGGCCATTCATAAGGACAGGGGAGTATAGCTGCAGGAAGGAGGAAACAGAAGAAATCAAGCAATTTGCTTTTATACCTGCTTCTATCAGGGTTTTACCATGGGTTCAAGGCAAATCACTTTCTCTCCTAGAGCCATCATGTCCTTTATAACATTATAGTGGCGAAGGGAGGGTATCTGAACTACAGTCCCTAGACCTAAGTGCTAATCTGTAGATGCATGCATGCTAGGCCAGTTACATTCAAATTATTTGGAAAGTTTGTTCAAATATATATGTGTGTATGTATGTATGTATATTTTGCTTTACCTCCGGGTATTCTTTATTCTTATTTACTAGGTCAGAGGGTGGAGCCTAAGAATCTGCGATTTCTAAAAGTTCCCCAGGTTGTTAGTATAGTCAATAGGCATGGTCAAATGTAGGAACCACTGGATTAAATGATCCTCAGATCACTTCCAGAATGACCATTCCAGGAGTCAGTGATCGTGTGTGTGTGTGTGTGTGTGTGTGTGTGTGTGTGTTATGAATTAGAATAGGTGGAGTGTGCAGCTTAAGCCTGGGAAGTCCACAGAAACATCATCCCTTTGCACAGTGTGGACAAGTGTGTGTTTATTTTCATACTGCCTGAATGCCCTCAGTACCTGTGCCATGCCCAAATTGGCTGTGTCAGCCACCAACAGCTGGGGCTTTCCGTGACAAGCCTGCCTACCTCCCTGATGCTGGAGATGCGCTGTGGAACTACACAGAGGCTCTCTGGGTCCCTCCTCCACCTGATGGGCAGCTGTTCTGGCAGACACATCTGGCAGATGGTCTGTGGGTAGGAGCCTTAGTGTACCTGGGATGCTTCTGGGGAAAGTGGGGGAGGGATATGTCTTTAAAGATGCAGCTAATGACTGGATAATTGTTAATGAGGTCACCATCCTCTTCTTTAAAGACCTTCATCCTATGGATCATAGAAAAAAAGTGCCAGCGTCCCTGACAGCTGTGAGAACTGGCTTTGCAGTGACCTTCCCAGGCTTTGGTGGCTTTAGGGAAAGCACCAGTGTTCTTGGCACAGATGCTGGAGGCCTTGGCAATGGACAGAACTTTGGGGAGTTGGAGAGGAAGGGGATGGAATGACAGATGCTACACTGTAAGTAGGAGATGGCTTTCCTGATTTGAAATGCTCCAGGCAGCCTGACTGCAGGTAGAGAAAAAGCCCAGAGCAGAAAAATTCTATGACTCTTGTGAGTTTAGCTTTAATCCCAGGCTAAGGTGGTCTGGGATTCATGAATATTACTTGAATTATCTAAACAGATTTAAACCAGGGGATATGAGGTCTTCTTATCTATTCTGTTGACTTAATCCCCTTCCTATCTCTTCACCCCAAAGGATATAGGTTTCTCTGCAGGGTGCTCTAGAATGTCCTCACTGTTCCATCGTATAAGGAAGATGATGCCGGAGACAAGGCACTTGAACTCATAGTTCCTTCCGTCCATAACATCCAACTCCATGTTAGCGGTCCAGAAATGCCCTAGGAAAGTCAGCTAAGACCCAGGCTGTCAGAGGGATGGCAGAATGATCCTGAATGAAAAATTAGCACCCCTGGACTCCAGTCCCACTGCTGCCATTTACTAGAAACCTCTGTCCCTTTCTAGACTGTAGTTTCTCATTCTATAAAATAAAGCATCCAGGAAAATCACTCTCTGACTCCTAGGCCTTTAAAAAAAAACAAAGACTTTATTTTTTAAAGCAGTTTTAGGTCCACAGCAAAATTGAAAGGAAGATACAGAATTTCCCATATACCCATCCCCTGTCCCCCCACATACATAGCCTACCAATTATCATGTCCTCCACCAGAGTGGTCCATTTGTTACAATTAATGAATCTATATTGACACATCATATAGTGTACCTTAGAGTCCCCTCTTGATGTTGTACATTCTATGGGTTTGGACAGATGTATAATGACATTTATCTACCACTGTAATGTCATAGAGTATTTTCACTGCCCTAAAAACCCTCTGTGCTCTGCCTGTTTATCTCTCCCACCCTCCCCACCCCACTGCTGGCAACCACTGATCTTTTTACTGTCTCCATAATTTTGCCTTTTCCAGAATGTCATACAGTTGGAATCATACAGTCTGTAGCCTTTTCAGATAGCTTTCTTTCTAAGACTTTTTTAGGCCATGATTTCCCTGTGCTTTGGATTCTCCCCCACTCCCACCTACCCTCCAAATCCGTTTTTGGAAAGCAGGGGGATTTGACACATCCAGAAGCATTAGCATATGCCCAGCACAGCACTGCCCTGTCACCACCACGAGTGTGGGCAGTGCCTTTCAGAGGACACTGTGTGCCTCCCTGGGGTCAGCCCTGAGCTCCGTCAGCACTGGTCCCATCCAGGGGAGGCTATTTTTAGTAAGGGCACTCAGGTCCTTTACCTCCTGGAGGAAGCTGATACCAAGAAACACAGACCTGCATCTAAAGGCGCCTTTGTTAGGTCAATATAAAACAAACCTTAATCTTACCCATTTCTTACACCAGCCATGCTCTGATTAATTGACTCTCCCCATTGACTTTTCAATGCCTAAGTCTTTCCAAACTGTGTAATTCCATTTTTCTCCTTTGGTAAGTGGAACACATTGTTAGCAATGGAATCATCATGGATGGCTGTGGCTCCCTAGAACATCATCACGTCATCCCGAATATTGGTCCTTACTGTTCCATCTTACAAGGAAGATGATGCCAGAGACAGCTCTGAATATGGACCAAATCCAGAAATGTCCTCTGGAAGTGCATTTTTAAGAAATAAGGAAGGGGCGCCTGGGTGGCTCAGTCAGTTGAGTGTCTGACTCCTGATTTCGGCTCAGGTCATGATCTCATGGCTCGTGGGTTCAAGCCCCGAGACAGGCTCAGCACTGACAGTGTGGGCCCTGCTTGGAGTTCTCTCTCCCTCTCTCTTGGCTCCTCCCCCACTTGTGCTCTCTTTCTCTCTCTCTCTCTCTCTTTCTCTCTCTCTCAAAATAAATAAATAAACTTAAAAAATTATTGAAAATAAAAATAGAAAAGCTTAGGAGTACCTGGGTGGATCAATTGGCTGAGCATCCAACTCTGGGCTTGGGCTCTAGTCATGATCTCATGGTTCGTGGGATAGAGCCCCGCATCAGGCTCCATGGCTGACAGTGTGGAGCCTGCTTGGGATTCTCTCTCTCTCTTCCTCTCTCTGCCCCTCCCCTGCTTGTGTTCTTTCTCTCTCACTCTCTCTCTCAAAATAAATAACTTTAAAGGAAGTAAAGAAGGAAGAAAGGAGGGAAGAAAGGAAGGAGGGAAGGAGGGAAGGAAGGAAAGGAAGGAAGGAAGGAAGGAAGGAAGGAAGGAAGGGAGGAAGGGAGGACGGGAGGGAGGGAGGGAAACAATGAACACTTACTGAGCGGATGTAATGTTCCAGCCTCTGGGCCAGATGTTCCACTTATGCTATATCTTTCCACCCAGTCAGTGACACTTCACACTGGCCATTTGCAGGAGACAAAACTGAGTGATAGAAAAGTTCAGTCTTCTGGGAAACCTACAGTTTGGACCCAGGCTCTTTCTAGATGCCACCCTGCCCACTATACCTTATGTGCTTTGTGGTTTGTCTTTTTCTCCCAAAGCTGGGAGAAACTGGCAAGCCAGTTCTGATTAACTGAGAGTCTCAGACAATTAATTATCTTCTAGTTAACTGAGTTTTTACTATAAGCACTGTTTAAAGTGAGGACTTTTAGATTTTTTTTAATGTAAATCTTTTAACGTTTATTTATTTTTTGAGAGACAGAGCATGAGTGAGAGGGGCAGAGAGAGAGGGAGACACAGAATCCAAAGCAGGCTCCTTGCTCTGAGCTTTTAGCACAGAGCCCGACGTGGGGCTCAAACTCACAAACTGCCAGATCATGACCTGAGCCACAGTTGGACGCTTAACCTACTGAGCCGCCCCTGGATATTTTTTTTAAAAAGTCTCAAATGTCTTGCCTTGTATATGTGGAAATATCCTTGATTTTGCTGTAATGAATACATTTCCTGAGTTGCACTCTCTACTTCTTCCTTTCCCTACTTTTTCCCCTCTGTGATAAATTTCCTTTATTGAAACTCCGTCTCTATTCCAGTGCTGTACAAAGGTCTTAAATAAATATTTGTTGAAAGAAAGAGGAAATTTATAACATTGCATATTATATTTAGTGTATATATTATACATGATACTTACTTGGTTTTATTTGTTTGGTATAAATTTTTAAATATCATACAATTGAATTTTTGATATAAAAAAGATCCCTGCCTGAGTAGGAGAAGGTCTCGGAGCCCAATACACAGAAATTAAAGTTAATACAATATAGTAGGATGACACCTGCTGACCAGGGGTAAAATGACCTCATCTCCACTTCACCTCGGTTACCAATTAGCTGTATGACTTTGAGCCAAGCATGTAACCTCTCTGCCCTCAATTTTCTACTGGTTACATGGAGAAGGGACACCTCCAGCAGCTTTCCTTCCAGCTCTCAGGTGATGTCTATACATGCAGGTGCCCAGGAAGCATAATGTCCTATTTACACGCTCATTTTTGTTAACAATGGAGCCAGAAACAAACTAAAATTACACCTTTCCCTCTTGTGATACTCAGGAAATTCAAGGTGACTGGTGTAATTAACTTCTCTTCTTGTGCCTTGTGAGACTCCACAAAAACCCTGGCAGAAAAGGCAGTTGTTGTAATTTGCAAATATCTGTACTGCCTAGTTCAATTCCGCCTTTTTCCAAACAACTACCGGGCATCTGTTGACTTTGCAGAGGTGGGTCCCACGGTCACAGTTTGCTGTTTGATGTATTGTGTACAAAGAGAAAAGGACTCTGAAAGGCAAATCCCCATCAGATGGTACCGGACGTCCAGAATCTGAGCATGCGCAGGCATTTAAAGGCAGATGGAGGCACAGCAGGTGGATAAATGATAACCCTACACTGAATGAGCAGTTGACAAGGAAAGGTCAGAAATGAGATGGTAAGGAAAGAAAGCACAAGGAACACCAAACATCTGTCTAAAACACGCAAGGGGAAAAGAAATTGTCTTTCCTCCACGGATACCATGTGGGTCTGTGTACTAATTTACCAATCAGCAGCTGTTCAGTGTTTCCACTGTCCACCGCACGAGAGATAAGTGTATAACCAAGCTACAGCAAATTTCGCTAAGCCCAACCTCTAGTCAAAAGCTGTTTTATCCTTCGTCTTAGCCAATAGCTTCAGCACAGGGCAAAATCTAACTTTCTGAGGGGTACTGAGCCTCCCGGGGAATATTGTAATAATTTGCACCAAATTAAATATCATCAAGAATTATCGTTCCAACTGTGGCCCATTATTCAGTGTTGTTGCAATCTGTAGTCTTCTTTTTTTTTAAGTTTATTTATTTATTTTGAGAGAGAGTGTGTGTGTATGCACAAGTGGGGAAGGGGCAAAGAGAGAGGGAGAGAGAGAGAATCCTAAGCAGGCTCTGTGAGCCCAACGCAGGGATTGATCTCACAAACCATGAGATCGTGACCTGAGCCAAAATCAAGAGTCAGATGTTTAACCAACTGAGCCACCCAGGGCCCCCCTTTCCTTTGTTTTTAACCAGCAGTGACTTCTAGACTTTAATAGGTATGTGTCATGTGGTAAAACAACAGGGTCGGGCAAATAATCTTAGACCTGCACTCATCACATGGAACCACACCCATATGGTTTCCATTAGGTTTCCCTAATAGGATTCTTGGCTTTTGTGTCTCTGAATTTTTCCCCCAATGGCCACTGATCCCAAGAAAGTTGTCAGGAATTCCAGACTCGATAGGAAGTTCATGGTCTCAAATGCTCTCCACCCTCCCCTCCACCCAAGTTTATTTTAAACCATGAATTATTGGGGTGCCTGAGTGGCTCAGTCGGGTAAGTGTCTGACAGCTCAAGTCATGATCTCACGGTTCATGGGTTTGACCCTGCATCAGACTCTGTGCTGACAGCTCAGAGCCTGGAGCCTGCTTCAGATTCTGTGTCTCCCTCTCTCTCTGCCCCTCCCCTGCTCTCTCTCTCTCTCTCTCTCTCTCTCTCTTTCTCTCTCTCTCTCTCTCTCTCTCTCTCTCTCTCTCTCTTTCTCAAAAATAAATAAACATTAAAATTAAACCATGAAGTATCATTTCTTTCTTCGACTCAGATGGGCTCAGATGTAAGGCATGCTAGGTCCTCAGCAGTATGGGCCGCAGAGAAAAGGAAGAAAAGCATAAGTTAAGAATAAAGTGATTGGACTAATCAGTTTCTCTCTGTGGACCTTACTGGGAACTGTAACACCATTAAAAAAAAAAGTAGTTCCTTAGAGATTTTCATTGTCTTCTAGCTTTTCCCATGAACTGTGGGCAACCTTAGGTAAGGAGCTTGAACCTCTGAACTTCTGTTTCTTCACCTGTGAAATAGAGATAGTACATACCATGTAGTGTTCGTTTAAGACTTAACATTGATGAGGGGGTTGAGATTATGTTTAAACTGCAAAGAGCTGCATAAGCATAAGATATTGTTATAATTGTAATAGTTGTGGTTGGGTGAAACATCATTCCTAAAATTCACTCCCACCTGATTTGTGGCCCCTATCTGCATAACATACGCCAGCCTCTCCAATGGATCTGTTGATCCCAGTGCCTATTTTCCTAATTTTTTTTTTCATTTCCAGATGTATGAAAACATAATTAATAGCTACCAGTCAATTTACTTTTGATTTGAACATAATGAACAGCATGCTATGATGATGGCTTTCCACATATCCAACAACTGAGGCTGAGCTCCTACACTAATCATCATTCATTAATTCAATCTTGGCTTCTTACTTAAATGAATTGGCTCCTTGTAATGTAGTTATTCTGACAAACATATGCTGGCACCCATCTTCTACTGCTCAAGTACTTTGAAGCTGTTAAACGAAATGGGATTTGATTATGGTTAGCCATGATCACATACACTCTGTCCGTTATTGGGTTTATCAGGTCACGGTTTGACAATTACTGATGCTCTGTTATATGCAAAGCACTAGGATAGAGCTGGAAGAACAGACTTTGAAGCAAAACAGAATTGGGCTCTATCTCTAGCTCCCCTGTCTGCTGTCTTTATCATTGTGTAACCTCTCTGTGCCTGTCTTCTCTTTGGTAAAATTAAGGAAGTAATACCTGTCGCTCAGGTGAGAATTACCCATTATATCCATAAAGCACTTGGCATAATAACAGGCAGTAGGAGTAGGTACGATGTAGCACTTTTCCATTTATTTATCTTTCAGTGTTTCTCTCCTGCACATCATGCATGATGTTCCCCTGTGTAAAGGTGAATATGTGATTATTTTCAAGAACTTACCATCTAGTAGGAAAAAAGAACAATAAACACAAGTAATTTTGATACAAGGTAGAATTAAATAGGCTCTAAAATACAGGTTCAAACAAAGTTCTACAGCATCACATGGAAAGGGAATTAATCCCAAGGATGGAAAGGCTTTAAATTGGCTAGCAGCATCCTAATATGTGGGAAGGAGGATATTCACTTAGGTGGTTGATCCAGAAGAGCTGAGTCCACCATGAAGAATTCATTTGTGTCTGGTCATCTGAGTTGGTGGCACTAAGTGCTGATGATTCCCATATAAGGAATAAGTCTTTATCTCTTTATGGGGCATGGATGAATTTCTCTAGATTCTTGATCATAGACAGTCTTCCTCATGTGAGCCAGAGAGAATGGGATGACTTTTGACTTTTGACTCAAACCCTTCTGAGCAGATGTCCCTAATTTCTCAAGGAGCTAGTTGTCTCCTCTCTGGAGTCACCACTGTACTATGTATACCTACTACTTTGTATTTGTCACATTATATCTCAGTTGTTCATTTACAGGTCTGTATGACCTAAACGACGGGGTTCTTGGGGCTCTTATTTTCTACATCTTTTAATGCCACCCAATTCCTTGAATACATGGGGTTCTTCTCACTTAACATTTATGAAACAAACTGGAGTTCTTCCTGCCTTCTCTCCTCCCTGGCTTATTGTAGCTATATAATGAGAGAGTCTCAGAAGCAGTGAGGTGTAGCACAAGAGGGCGCTGGCAGCCAGAATCCAGTGTTTAGGAAAGGAAAGATGGCAGCTCTCTCCCATCTTTGGGTATCTCATATGTCATCACCTGAGTGGCATGTCCTCCCACCTCTCTGAGACAGCATGCCCTCATCTGCTCTTTAAAGGGGTTGGACTTATTATCTTGAAGATCCTTCCTGCCCTAAAAAATACCATGAGACTCTGATGTCTGTGTCTGAGGGTCAGCAGTTAGAAATACAGTTAGCCGACGTTTAAAAAAGAAAAAAGTTGGGGGGAGGGCCGCCTGGGTGGCTCCCTTGGTTAAGCATCCAGCTTCGGCTCAGGTCATGATCTCAGGTGAGTTCAAGCCCCACATCAGGCTCTGCACTAACAGCTCAGAGCCTGGAGCCTGCTTTGGATTCTGTGTCTCCCTCTCTCTCTGTTCCTCCCCTGCTTGTGTGCGTGTTTTCTTTCTCTCTCTCAAAAATAAATAAACACTAAAAAAAAAAAAAGAAAGAAATACAGTTAGCCAGGAAGGCATCTAAGACACAAACTCTCCTGTCTTGTTGTCAAGGGAGGTTTTGTTTGCAAGAATATCCAAAATATTCCAGAATTCCAGGCTGGGTATCCATCATCACACTCCCAAAGCTATTTATTTTCTCTGTCTTATTTATAAAAGAATAGTATTAATTGGCAAATTGTGATGCCCTCTTCTTGTTTTCATGCCTATTGGATTAAACCACTACTCACTCAGCATCCATGGAGAGATACAGCCCTTGGGATACAACATATGACGAGGCCAAACCAAAAGGGATAGTGAATGTCACTCCCATGTCCCACCATCATCCAGCCCCAAAGAGAACATTTCACAGTCCCGGTTCAGCCTTAGCCTTCACTGAAGCACATTCCCTAAACATGTCTCATAACAAGAGTCCCATGAGTCTTTTTTTAAGTTACAAATTTGGAGCCCCTCTCCCGACTCCTTGAACTTGAATCACCTGGCATGGGGCTGAGGGATCTATGTATTCACAAGCAGTGATTTGATGAGCTAGTTCGGGAATCCTGACTTGGGACTCTGATTCCAAGTGTGAAGTTCTGCTGGCTCCTGAGCCACAGAGGTTCATCATCACTGTTCAGTCGAAATGGCAACTCCATTTGTCACCCAAACAAAAGGAAATGCGAGGAAAGCGTTTGCTGGAGGGGAGGCATTCTTCAAGCCCTGCCGCAGTGCCTCCAGGTAGAGCTCATTTGCACACCTGCATATTTTGCGCAAATTTTCAGCATAACCCTCTGTGAATAATTGCAGTTTTGCTAATTGAATCTGAGAGCACCTGTTTCTTAATCAATATTAATGCATCTCATGGACACAGAATCATAATGAATCCTTCTAGGGGGGAAATATTAAATTTTTAAAAAAGCATCCAGTGTTCATCTGCGAGCCAGAATCCTGTCTGGGGATTGGGGTCAGAGTGGGACTGCTAGATAGGCAGGGATCCCTGAGATGCCAAGCCCCTTGGCAAGGGTCTCACTCCAGCTACTACTGTCCACTTATCTTTCCCCCAGTTTTTGGGAAAAAGAAAACAGAGCTCATTCCCTACCAGTCCCCAAATGCCTATGCCACGATTACTCCTGTGAAAGCCCCTCACAGCACTAACCACTTATTGGTTTTCGGTTTTACTGAACTCCAGGCCCTGTACTTCCCACTACAGACTCTCTCTTGATCTTGCAGTGCATCAAAAGGTTCTTAGTTCAGCCAACTAGGGCAGAGTGCTTCAGGATCAGGGGCAGGAAACTGAGTTCGTGGCTCCCAGGGACCCCTCTCAACTCTTTGACCCAGGAGCAAGAGCTTGGGTTTCCGTGCCCCTGATCCCTCAGCAGGCCCAGTACAGAGGTTGCTTTCTGCAGGGAAACATCCCCATCTCCTCCTCCCTGCATAGCCTGAGCTAGATACCTCATTTCTGTGACCCCTCCATCATACCTTCTAGCACATTCTACCCTGATTGTTTACTGATCCTCCCTCCTAAGTGGGAGCAGAAACAGTGCCCTGCTCACTTCTGACTCCTCTCCTAGCACAAGGCCTGGGAAAATGTCAGCACTTTTACAACTTCAAGTTGAACAAATGATTGAGCACTGCATTATTTCCTCTGTAGTAAAGGTCTTAGGTATGATTTTACAGTTATCAGAGTTATTAGCGTGTGGTCAAGGTGTGTTTTCTGCAATCTGACCTAAACTAATGGAACAAAACCCCTTGACAAAGTGTGAAATCCTGTAGGACCTCATCATCTGGATCACCTGGAGTGGCCCTGTCCTTAGGAACCTGTCTGCAGAGTAGACATGCACCAGTTCATGCCCCCAAACCAGCCTGCAAGCCAGACAGCCAAGCTTGACTTCCAAACAATACTGGATCTGAAGGACCAGTGAGCTGAGCCACTGGTCCTCTGATCCATCAGTTGTCTTGGGTGAGAGCCATCTGTGTGCCTAGCACTGGGCTTGTCCCATGGGCCAGGACTCTCAGAGTTGATGAGTCCCAGGGAGATTGATCAGCCCAAGGTGGACAAACACCTAGAATGTGATATAACCCGAAAACTGCTATTATTTACAGTCAGAACACCCTTTCAAACAACTATTTCCTTTTTCTAAAACAGCCTCTCTCCACTATTACTTGCCAAGGAAAGACACCTGAGGAGTCTGGACTCAGGGCAAAGAGGAATATACATTCCTGATGGCTTTTTTTTCTGCCCAAGCTAAGAGGAGCCCCATGAACCAATCCTGCACCACAAAAGATGAGACCCCACCAAGAGCCACATTCTAAAAATGTTGATATCTGCATTTTGGCTATTGCTGCATCATACTCTCAGTCCAGGAGCTATACTGTAATATTTCAGGTTTACTATTCTGACATATTTTTTGATCTCTCAGCCAATTTATCCCAAAACCAACTCAACATCTCTACTTAGATATTTCATAGGAACTTCAAACTCAAATATTTGAAACTAAATTGATGGTCTTATTCTCAAACCAAGGCCTCCTTCCAACTTCCCTATCTCAATAAATGTTCCTACTATCCACACAACTGTAAACCATGGACTACAGATCATATTTGATTTCTCTCTCCCTCTCTGCACCCCCCATCTCTCTCTCCCTCTTTATCTCTCCTTATTTTGCACAGCCTGTAAACTCTATGTCCAACACCAGTCCTTCTGTAGAAGATTTAATCCTTGTTGGGCTTTACTTCAGAGTGCATGACCACCCAACTACCAACTGCCCGGGACTTCCTCTGATTACTAGAATCCACTCTGGTGACCAAGCAGAGGCAGGCCTGGGGTGACAGGAGAAATCCTCATCCAATGACTGACTGCAGTTGGTGCATAAATATCCCAGCTCCCATGCCTCACGCCTTGATAGGATAGTCTCTGGTCAAGCTATCCAGTAATAGTAGCCACTAGCCACGTGTGACCACTGAGCCCATGTAAGGTGGCTGGTGCAATTGAGAAACTGAAGTTTTGATTTTATTTCATTTTAATTAACTTAAGTTCAAGTGCTGACACTCAGTTCAGTTATTGGGAAACTTTTACATAAGTGTCGCACAGCATAGATATAGGAATCTACTTTTTCAACCAGAAGCTCTATGAACCCAACACAGATCAAGTATGTACAAAGATAATTCAGTGTTCACACTGTGCAGTCAGTATAGAATACACACTGGATTTTGAAGATTTACTATAAGAAAATGCATGTAAAATACCTCATTCATAATTTTTATTTTGACCGACTACATGTTGAAATGATAATCTTTGGGATACATTAGACTAAACAATATATATTCTTAAAACTAATTTTAATGTGCTTTTTTAAATTTTTTAAATTTAATTTTTAATTAAATTTTAAGTTATGTATGTGGCTCGTGCTCTATTTTGTAGGAGAGTGCTGCTCTCAGGCATGTGTGCAGGCAAGAACAAGCATGAGTTACCCAAAGAAGCTTGATTACTCACTTTCATTGACCTCCTTCCCTTTTCTGTCCCCTAGCCCCTCTCCATCCTGCTGTTTCCTGAAATCACCTCCCTAACAAGTCACTGTACTATAATATCTGTGGCAACCTGAACTAAGACAACTAAACTACCCTCAATGCAACAAGATGAATCCCTGTCTCTAGTATCATGTTTGGACTATAACGGGCTCCTGGGTTCCCAGCTTTCATTCTTACTCTGCTTTACTCCATTTGTTACACAGCAACTACAGTGATCTTTGCAAACACAAGTCTTAACAAATCCCACTCTTGCTCGAAGACCTTTCAATGCCTTCTTGTTGATCTTAGCAAAAAACTAGGATATCCCCAACCTGACCCACAAGATCCTGCACCATTGGGCTATCTTACCAGCCTGATCTTGCTGTGTACCCCAATTCCTTTCCATTTTTCTGTTTCATCCACACCTGCTGCCTTCCAGAGTCCCAGGGACCATGCGCTAAGGTCATTATTGACCCTTCTCCGCATAAATACTTTGGCCAGCCTCCTCCTGCCCATTCTTTAGAGCCCAGTTTAAATGTTATTTGCTCAAAGAAGACAACCTTCCATTTCCAGACAAAACTATGTCAGAGCCCCCATTATACATTCTCTTAGCATCCTGTCCTTCTTTGCTTAGTCCTCATTACCATGTAATTGTGTATTTAATTATCAACTGCCTTTCTCTACCATTAAAATATACACTTGATGAGGATTCTTTGTTTTAAAACCTATGCCTTGACATAGAGCAGACACCCTATGAATATGTGTGAAATAACTAAAAGAACAAACTCACCATTTACTATTTAATCATGGATTTGATTCTTTTTTTTAATATTCATTTATTTTGGGGAGAGCTCAAGCAGGGAAGGGGCAGAGAGGGGGGAACAGAGGATCCAAAGCAGGCTCTGCACTGACAGGCTGACAGCAGAGAGCCCGATGGCGGGGCTTGAACTCACGAACTGAACCACAAGGTCATGACCTGAGCTGAAGTTGGATGCTCAACAGACTGAGCCATCCAGGTGCCCCTGGATTTGATTCTTCTTATTTGTGTTTGAGAAGGCTGATAAATAATATTCCTCACTCACCCCCGTCACCACTACCCACACACCTTGCATCTTTACATGGTTCATATTAAGTAAGAGATGAACCCAGGAGTTGGATAGTTGGAGACTTAAAATGTCAGCTTTCTTCATGATGAAAACTGTGTTGGAGGATGTGGCTATCATGTGCTACAAAGCGAATTTGAGAACTTCACCCCTTTCATCACCTCAAATTGGGCTTACCCTCCCAAACACAGTCCTGACCTCAGAGGGGACAGGTCTTTACCATGGAGGCCCCAGCATGACTAAGAGAGCCACGTCCCTCTTTAGGCAGGTCATTCTGAGTAAGGCACTGAGCTTCCCAGACTCATTTCTCCCTCTCAAAGCAGAGAGGTCGGCCTCCTCTTCCTTGGGAAGGAGTGAGAAGGGGACAGACAGAAGAAATATTTGTCTGGAAAGAGTCCCTCCTGACGAGTCAGGAGGCATGGGGAAGCAAGTCTCCCCAAGACCCGGAAAAATGTTTATGCCTCTGTAAGAGGATGAGAATAGACACCACTGGTTGGAGGCTCAAGGGCACTGGGGTATGTGCAAGTGATCTGAGAAGTACTGTGAAAATAGAAGCTCTTATTAAGAAACTTGAGGCATGCCCGAGTGGCTCAGTCGGTTAAGCATCTGACCCTTGATCTTGGCTCAGGTCATGATCTCATGGTTCATGTGGAGCTTCGTATTGACAGTGCAGAGCCTACTTGGGATTCTTTCCCTCTCTGTCTGCCCCTCGTCTCTCTCTCTCTCTCTCTCTCTCTCAAAATAAATAAACATTTTTTAAAAAAGGAAAGGAAATAAACTTCACACACGCCACACACACCTAACTGGCTGGCATCCTGCTTCCCTTGCTCACCTTTCTTTAAAAAAATAAATAAAAATTATTCATTGTCTGACAAAGCTAGTCTCGGGCCTGTGGCCTTGGGCCTAGAAGGTAGCCTTGAAATGAAGCAAGCTTCCCACCCAACCCTCCCAGCAACCCAGCATTATATTGCCACCCCACTCAATAGAATGTAATAGCCAAACAGATTGGTTTGCAGGCTGAGGGGGAAAAACAACTCCAATTAAAAATGTGCTAAAGCCCTTTGAAAATTCATAAGTAACAGCTAAGGATCTAGCCTGGTACCCATATTCCGACAGTCTGACAGCAACACTGGTTGAACCCTTTTGAAAAAGTAACTTTAAAACTCGCATCAGTGGCACCTTTTGCATTTTAAGTCACACAGGCATGACAACATGATTATTCATGACTTTGGAGAATGTTCCTGACAAAGGGAGGACATTCATATCCCCAGCCCTGTACCCCATTAATAAGAAGCCCCAAGAATCAAAGAGAACAAATAAGCAGAGCCCCTTCTGCATAGGAGGAGATAAAGGTCTGTGCTTTGAAAGGTGCTGGAGCCTGGGATGTCACTGTTGAGAAGACAGGTGTGTGTTTCTGGCTAGTGGGTAATAAACATGCTCAGGATGTAGCTGTTGAAGAGGCAGGTCTCTCTACTGGCGATGGAGAGGGCTTTGATTTGCTTTGTGTTGCAAGTTTCAATTGAGCCTCCGAGAGTTCTGAAATGAGGAAGGAAAAGTATTCAAGATGCCCGAAACATACAGATGGGAAGCCTGGCAGAATCAAATGCAGACACAATCTTAAATGGTAGCTGCTCTTCACTGAGGGTGGATGATGCGTCCAACTCCGTGCCGAAGCAGGTGGCATGGGATCCCGAGGAAGGCACGACCATCCTCATTTTACAGAGGGGGAAACTGAGGCCCGGGGAAGTTAAACAGTGTTCTTCCGGTCACGCTGATTGTAAAGGGGCAGAACTAGGATTTGGACCCAAGCAATCTGGCTCCAGAAACCCTTCTGGTTTCCTTCCGTGGTCTCCTTCCATGATGCACACCCCTGCCGAAATCTAGCCGATTCTCCCTTAGGGTGTGAGGACATCTTGTCTCTGAATGTGTGCTTCATCTTTCTGTCTGCTTCTCAGGCAGGAGAAGACCAGTCCATGGTTCCTGAGTTTACATCCCCATGGTCCAAGAGACCAGCCCAGAATGAATGTCCTTGTCCTAGTCACAAATCAGGAAGAAGAGAACCTGAACAGCCCAGCTTCAGGAAGGGATTCAGCCTTGATCAAATCCCTTATGCCCCGGGGAGGAACTTGTTGCTGAAACCTGGCTTCCAGAGGGCTCTGTACACCGAGGTCATTGCCAGGGGCTCTGGCTCTGCCTTGGCAAAAAAGTTTCCATTGCTTATGAAAGTCCTTGCCTCCTCCCCAGTCTTGCACATCATAGAATTTGTCCTTTCCACCAGGCCATCCAACAGACACTTACCATGTCCAAGACCACATGTTGGTGGGAAATACAAAAGCAACTAGGCACTGAACTGCCTTCAAGAGACTTCCATAAAGCCTGATAGTAGAGATCCCTCAAGTGTGCAAATAACTCCGTGCAAGCTGTAAGTGTTGCATGTGCAAGTGAGTGTGTAAATTCCAGACACCAAGTGCTATACAAGTTCAGAGATGGGAGAAACCACAATCAGATTATGGTGGTGTTTGCTGGTGAGGTAGCAGTATGGGCTTTGGAGTCCAGTGTCCATTCTGTGATCTTGACAAGTTGCCCAACTCTCTGAGTCTCAGTGTCTTCATGTGTAAAATGGGCACAGCGCCACGTGTCTTTGACACGACAGTTGTTGGGATTGAATTGCATGAGTATTTTCTCTGGTCCAGTAAAAAGAAATTACTTCTCTTCTTTCCCCTCTCCTCCTCCTCCCTGCTCCCGTGACAACCGTAGCCCTTACCTCATGTGAACCTGTTCACCATGTGTGTGTGTCCGCCTCTATGTCTTTCCCATTTGTGTATGGCCTGAGGATTTTGTCCAGATTTTAGTCCCCCTGTGGCCTTAGTTACTGAAGCATACGCTGTCTGAGCCGTGTATCAAAACGAGTTTGGAAAACCGTATTTTATATCACTTTTTTACCACGTATCACACAGCAATTACTACATTTTATAAGCAAGTGCTCATTTGCTTGGATTTACATATTCTTTATAGGCGTTACGTAGTTGTGTGGACATCATCATAGTAGTGGTAATAGTGACTCCAATAACTGTAAGTAGTAACTAACTGCTGGTACCTAGTGTTTGATAAGTAATTACTGTGTGTATTACCTTACTTATCATCACAGCAGACCAGTATTACTGCTGTTCTCCCCATTTCACGGAGGAGGAAAGCAAGGCACCAGGAGGGTAAGGAGTGTGTGAGAATGAAAAAGAGAAGTGGGAGGAGGAGTAGGACTGAGCAGCAGTGCAGAGCCCTCCGCGTGGCATCACGTGCATGGTGTCCCACCCTGACTCTGCAGGCGGTGTGGCCATAGACAAGTGGCTTCAACTCAGTGAGATGGGCTGCATGCTCCCACTGCAGAATATTCTCTGTGGGAGCCAGAGGAGAACAGGCCTGTGAACAAGCTCTGTGAAAGGGAAGGGGCCCTGGTGATGCTGCTGGCTCATGGTCAAGTCCGGTCTCACTGGTCCCCCCTACCCCGTCCTGGTCCCATTCCACCACCCCAGGCCTCGGAGAACATCGGCACAGGGTGCATGCGCTGTCATTGCTTTGCCAGCTGAGCCAGGAAAGAGCCAGGCTGGCTGATGTTCACTTTCTTGAATATAGGAAGCATAGTGACAAGGCTGGGATGTGGAGGGAAAGCCACCTGTGATAAGAGTGGAAAAGAGATGGACTTCAAAGAGCTCCAAAAAGATGACTTCTGGGTTTCATGGCAAGTCAAAGGGTCCCCAGATCTACCACAGCCAGTACGGAGAGTCAGCATGGTCGAGTATAGCAGAGGGAGGCTCCCTTGACTGACTTTGGGGAGGTGGTATAATAGAAGGCTTTGCAAGTGGAAGAGCCTGGATTGGTAACCCAGTTTCATTACCATCTAGCTGTGTGATCTCACGTCAGTTATCTTCTCTGAGCCTCTGTTTCATATCCAGAAAGTAAATGTAATATTAATACCAGCTCATAGGATTGCTCTTATGATTCAATGAGATATTACGCTCAGTGCACAGTCTGGCACAGAGGAAGCATTGAATACAGTTTAGCAAATAATAGGAGTAATGTTTGTGTGATTTTGTGACCCTTCAAGCTCTTGGGGGCTTTGTGTCTTATTTGCTTTGTTGTTTTAGGATTCTTTGTTCCTCTGTAGTATGTGGAGAGAACTCAGGGTGTTATAGCCACACGTGATAATTTGCTGCCAACCACAGATAACTATAATTTAGAGAACATGTAAGTCTTGCCTGGAAAGCTTTTTATTTCGGTGGGGGACGGGGGAGGGGGTGCAGTTTTACAATGTGCGGTTACTGTGCATTCCTATGCATTAAAAAAAAAAAAGACAGGCACTCTCAAATAGTGCTACAAAACAAAACAAAACTACAAGGGTTATTTTAAAAGGGTTTAACCTTGATCCTCTAAGAAAATAATGGAGCTATAACCTTAAAATTTGAGAGGAAGCCTGTCTTGCTCTCTTGCACCAGATTCGTCAGTAACTGGACTAAAAACAAAAACAAAAAACAAAAAAACCAAAAAGCAAATAAACACACACACACACACACGCGCACGCGCGCACACACACACACACACACACACACACACAAAACCCAAGCAGCAACTTCATGGCCTCAGGCTAACATAGGATATATCTATCTGCCTCTTAAGCGCAAATGAATCCCCATATTTTATGCACTGCCTCACATTGCTGTTTGATAGTTGCCCGAGGGGAAATTGTGGCTACCCTCCCATCATTGACCACATTGTCTTCTCTTGCACCTCTGTTTCAACTGCTCTGGGACTGAGCAATCAGTTCTTGTTGATCAGCTTTTTAGGATGTACTAGCGAATGCCCAGGAAACGGTGTTTAACCTATTAGCTATATTGGATGTTCTTGGTCTCTGGTCCAGTTAAAATAGATGGAAGACCATATGTGTGTCCTTGATGGTGCCATGTTGACTCCATAGGGTTCATTTGAGGTTGCACACCCCCCCCCCCTCACTTTTACAGGTAGCTGATGCCTGCCAATTCTGCTAGACTCAGATCAGGTTTTATCTTCTTCAGGGAAACTTTCCTGAACACCTCTTTCTCCCCCTACACTGCCTCCCAAATACACACACACACACACACACACACGCGCGCGCGCGCGCGCGCACTCACACACACAGACTGGCTTATGGGCCTCTTTATATATTCCAGTGGCATCCTTTGCAAACCTTTTCCATGGCACTTAACATTTCATATATAATTATGGTTTTGCAGCTCAGTCCCCACCAGCCTAAGGAGACTCTCTCTCTTTGACCTTTATTTTTCTAGTCCTAGCACACTATCTCGCACATTGTAGTTGCTTAAGGAATGTTGGATGAACCACCCAATTGGCCTAGTGGTGGCAAAGCCCTGCCTTCGGCTCTCCCATTCACAAACTTTGCCATGGATCCTGGGATATTATCTCAAGTGAAGATGTCCACCCATTTGAAAAGACTATGAACAGGCTAAATATTAGTCATCCAAATAATCTTTTCTCATTGAGTTGCCTTAACAAATGGCAGGAACAGATGGCATTCAAGACATGTTGTCATTATAAAAGCATGAAAATGTTATTTGTGTGTTTTTTTTTAATTTCTAAAAGAACCCCGCACATAACTGCAAACTATTTCAAGAGTGGCCCTGGGAAAGCTGGCAGGGGGGCAACACTGCACTTTGACTTTTTTCCTTTTTGGTCTTGTGTGTCGTCTGTCTTCATCTTTGTCCCTTTCCTTTCTTTAATCGTGATCACCCTCAAAACTGAGTTCTGAGACTGGTTCGGTTTCCTTTTGTTCTAGAAGGAAAGGGAGCATGAACACGGATGGACACACTCACCGTGTAGCACGTATTAGCTCCAGTGCAGATTCACAGAGCTACTCTGCACAGTAAGCATCAGTGGAATTTTACTATAAAACTTCAGGTGGCAGCAGTGGAGAGAAGGTCACTGTGGATCAGTTCAGGTTTGACGTAGGGCCAGAAACTAAAATTTAGAGTCAGAGACCCTGACCTCACAAATGTCCCTGCCCATGTAAGTACACAACACACCCTCCTTGCAGAAACTTCCAGCTAGCAGTTCTGGCTGGCTTGCCTTGTTGTAAGCTGAGCATTAAGATCAATAGAGCAATATTTTATGAAATTCAATTTATCAGAAAATTTGACGCCTTAAAGATGATGGACTGTCTTATTTATTGGCAATCGTTGAAACTTCAGGAATGTTTGGCACAGTGAATGCAGAAACCTAAAGCTGATTCAAAATTTCCTGTCCTTGAGAGAAGACAATGATGGAGAGTTGCTTTTGAAAGCTGAATCTCAATCCCGAACCTTCATAGCCATGCACAAGCAAGCCAAAATCCTGCGCCAGAATGAAAGTGTCATTTGTGAGGAGTTTTGAGAACTGCTTCTACCAAAGATGGAATCAAAACCAAACAACAACAACAAAATGAGCATATCCTTACAAGTGAGTACAGCCTACAAAAACACTAGCCTTTAAACTTTATCCCTTTGCCAAGCTCCTCCCAAATGAAGTTGCAACAAATACCAAGTTATAACTGAGAATCCCTAAATGTTGTATGGTATCCTGGTTTGCATACTGGAACAGAAAAAGGAGACAAATGGAAAAGCTGATGAAATCCAAATAAAACCTGTAGTTGAGTTGATAGTAATGTAGTAATGTTCATTTCTTCGTTGTGACCAGTGTACAATGGTGATATAGGATGTCAACATTAGGGAAAGCTGGGTGAGGGGTTTCTGTACTATCTTTGCAACTTTTCTCTAAATCTAAAATTATTCAAAATATAAAGGTTAATTTAAAAATTGAAGAGAATCAAGTCCAGAAGTCACTGAGAATAAGACGTGAAATACAAAAAAGGATGTGAGACCTGTCTGTCCTCTGTCCTCTGTCCTCAAACTAGCTATCCCTGTAATTAAGTTCTTAACCTTCCTGAACCTCAGCTTCTTTGTCTCTAAAAATTGGGCACAATTAAACCCTCTTTATGTAATTATTATGATTAAAAGACGGAGCATAGAAAACAAACTTACAGGCAGTAAATATTCAGTCCCCATTAATTGAATTTAATTAAAGGCCAAGACAAGTGTCAAAAGCCAAAAAAAGAAAGTTTTTTTTTAATAGAAAATCCTTGCCAAGTCACCTCTCACAACTTCTGAACAACCAGGAGTCTCGTTTCAAGGACAGGGCAGGAGGATGAGCACTGCCAGTCATTGCCCATCAGGGACCTCTGGCAAGACTCTGCAGAAGGTTGAACTTGGCACAATCCATTTCTCACCTTAAGCAAACACCTCTAATTAATGCATAATCATTTCAGCCCTCTGACTCATGGAAAAATCCTTTTTTTACGAATGTTTTCCCAAGTTACTTGAATTAACAGCAACCTTACTTCCCTAGGTAAGTCCCATTATAGATAAGAATTGCTTCAAGGGAAAAAAAATCCTGATTCTGTCTGTAACATGTTTTTTCTTATCTCTGGTGTTGGAGAAATACATAAAAAATAAACAAAAGGAAGCAAACTGACACATTCATTTATCTTCCCATCTCCCCTGAAATAGATAGATTGCCGAGCAAATTAAATGTCAGTTAAGGAAACTACAGCTCAGAGACATTGAGCCACCTGCCCACTGCCACCCAGCTGAGAGCAGAAGAGTCAGAACTTGAGCCTGATTCCAGGAACTGTCCTGTCTCTTGCTACGTCACCTGTCCACTCCACTGGAATCAAGTTGAAGAATGCTAGTGGGACTCCTCTTTCCCAACTGGTTTTTCCCTCCAAAGCAAAGCTTCCCAACTTGTTTGGGTAGCAAGTGAGGCAATCATCTGTTCTTGCATAGAGATGTGAAATTCATTCCATCTACTTCTGTCTTCAGAACCAAATTGGTGCCTTTCTGCTGTTGGGTACAGACTGCAGAATCAAGCATTTCCAACATGCCTGACTATGGGGTCCTTGCTCTTATAGGAACTTTCTCTATCCAGGTGGAGCCTCTTAGAGACACCCAATGTGCTGGGCTGCCCTTGGCCCCATCACCATGAAGCACCCAATTCTTCCTACACTGCATGGGCAACTCTGGATTGGCATGAATTCCTAGCAGCCTTTCTTGCCTCTGAGCCTGGGTCCTACACTGTTTTGCCACCCAGCACTCCTGTTTTTCAAGGGAGTCCTGTTTGCCTTACCTAAAGTCTGGATCTCACACTTAGTACTGCTTGCCTTGTGGTGACCTCAGCTCCACTTCTCGGGTGTGATTTCAACCATCCACTTCTAACTTTTCCAGGTGCCCATCTGTCTGTCTGGCCTGAGTCATGTCAGCTCTCTGAACCCTACCTTAGTCCCCTCCCAGGTTCCTGACTCTCTTGATGGATTGCCTGAGCCCAACACATCCACATGTGCAGGCACGCGCGTGCGCGCGCACACACACACACAGCTGCCTGACTTGCAAGTGCTCATTAGCATTAAATGCCAAGTTTCGGGAATAACCAGCCTTCTTGGTTACAAGTAAATCGGAGATTGCTGCATTAATGCAGTAATGGAAATATAATGAAGGAGTTTATTGTCCCTGAAAGACACTATCTGCCACACAAACCCCATGGGGTATCTCCAGACGGTAAGTACAGCTCCGTGCCTCTAATTCCTCTGGCCCATAATTATCTCGGGAGGACCATGACCCTACAGTTCTTCCTATTAAAAGTATATTTCCTTACAAAATGAACTGTGCTTTATTGAATCGCATCATTTTGATCACTGGAAATTGACATATTGGGCTCATTAGCCAGGAAGTTGGATAGTTAATTTATGAGGTTTCCTCAGAGTCTGTCCCAGACCACTCATTGAGGGACCTAAACAGCCCACAATGAGATGGAAGAAAGTTACTCTGGCAGAGTTGCATTATTTTGCTCTCATTACGGAGATAATGAACAGCAAACTTCCCTGGCATAGATACCGCCTCACCCCCCTTGCCTCCTCCCCCCCACCTCAAAATGATTTTGCTTTATTGCAACCCGATACCGTTTGATGGGCCAACAGTCTTATTCTGCTCATTAGCACCGTTTTTCGTTTAAAATGCTCCAACTGCTAAGATGAAAAGGCAATCTGAGGCTTTGCCTCTATCTTTAATATTTAAAACTGTTCACACAACCTTTTAAAAATCAAATATTGATGCTGCTACCTGTTGTTCTTCAGAGTACAGCAATTATCCTGCAGGCCCTTCTCGGCAAGCCTGTCTTTATTAGAAAGGAGGATGGGGATGCTAAGAAGGCATTTCTTTCCCTCTCGGTGGCCTCCCCCTTCCACCCAGGATGGAAAGCTGGGAAGAGCACTTGGCTCTTGTTAAAGGAATGTGCTGAGGCAGCCACGCGAAAGCTCCTAGTGGGCGGGCTGGCAGGGGATCTGGAGACGCAGGGAGCATCCTCAGAGTAGACTCTGCAGAGCGGTACGGCGCCCTTGGAGCTATAGAGCCTCCTAAGCTCTCAGCCAGCTTGCCCACAGGAGGCCGGCTCCTTCAGCCTTTACTACCTAGATTTCTGGGGAACTGCAGTTCTGGGGGATGGAGTGGTTCCACACTGCCCTCTAGTGGCTGTGCCCAGAAGCAAGCAGCAGCGCGCAGCCCCCACCGGCTTTTCAGCAGTCTCACGGAGGACCCGCCCTGTGCCGGGTACTGGGGATATTTGGGAATATTGGGGTGGACAAGACACACAGCCTGCCCTCAAATTCTTCATAGTCTTTGAAGGGGAAAACACATAGGTGGATAATTAAAAGCAATGTGTCTGTGTTATTACACGTGAGCATGTTCAGAATGCCAGGAGAGTACATTACACCATGCACGTGAAGTCTCAGGGGACCCTGAGAAGGTGACATGCAAGGAGGAGAGGGGGTTGCCAGGCAGAGGAAAAAGAGAGGTAGCTCAGGGCCTGCGCCAGGACTAGAGTGAAGGGGTGAGCAGTTAGGAGACAGTAAGAGTCTCGTTGAGATAGTCTGGACTGTCAGTTTTCAAGATTTGCATTTTCTCTTCATGTTTTTCAACATCTCTTTGGGATGCCTTCTACAAACGGTGGATTGTCACTTGTAGTATTTTCTCTGCTCGGGGTGGGATGTAAAATCTCGGTGCATTTTACAGTCTGTAGCATCTGAGATTTGAAGAAATACAGTAAAATAAGGGCTTAAATTAGGCAGAATGTTTGGGGAGGATGGAGAGGACAGGACAGCATAAAATAAAGGGACGGAACAAGATGAGGTAGTAGCTTTATAAAGACAGAGAGAAAGAGACAGATTATGGAGGTGAAGTTTTTTATAATTTTTGAGTGATTGCATGTCAGGGATGAAGAAGAGAATTCCTCTGAGGTGTGTGTGTGTGTGTGTGTGTGTGTGTGTAAACACCTGGAAGAAATGAATAAAAACAGGTTTGCTGTGAATATTTTAAGTTCTTTGACCATGAAAGAGGTATGGAGGGTTGCATACCAAAAACATCACCATGAAGTCACCTCATTGAATAAAATTCTGCGCTTGTTTTCAATGGACCACAATGATGGAAGCAGGACAGGGAGGGGGTCTGGAAAGGGACGACATGATTTCTTTGGGCCCCTTTGGGGTTTAAGATTGCCTTCTGCATGTAGAAAACAGGAGCACAGCACTGCATTTAATTTCCTCTAACTTCTCTGGCAAATACACTCTCCTAATATCAGCCGGATCAATTGTACAGATAACTTCAGAGCCACACAGTACGTTTGTCACGGATGAGATGGAAGGGGACCATTTGCTTGCCCATGCTGGATCCCCAGCGAGCCAATTCTAGGATCCTCAATCAAGAACCCCCACCCCGTGCTGCAGGCACGCTCCACAGCCCTCCCTCCATAGGCATTTTACCATATTAAGGATGCAGACTGGCTGATGTAACTGTTGCTTTGGAGCCATGAAATGGAATATCAGTTGCATAAAACGGAGCCACACATTTCCGAGGTTTTGGTTATTGCGGTATTTATTTTCTCATCCCTAAGGTGAGATTCTAGTTGGTGGTGACAGCCACTTAATCATTTGGTTGGGCTTTTCCTGGTTGCTGATCTTTAGATCTTATTCCTACAGACAAGGACTGGAAAGAGGGAGAAGAGGGATGGTGGGGTGGCAAAGGCAGTGATGGTGGACAGTCTGGAGGGGTGGGGGGAGGGCAGGGTTCTCTCTGATAAAGAAATGTGGCAAATCTGGAGAATCAGTGTGGTAGGACAGAGTGTCGGCAGGAAATTAATTCTTGGGAAAAGTGTCCTTTCCTAGCATGATTTTGCGTTGTCTCAGAAGGACTAGGACAGCCGTGCACTCAAATCCTCCCTCCTTTGCTCGCTGGCTGGGGACCTCGGCAAGTCATTTAACCTCTCAGAGCCCGGTTCTCCTCATTTGTGAGTCAGAGATGGTCGTGCGCCGTACTGCACAGGTTTTGCTGAAAGGTAAATGCAATGACCTTTGTAAAGCACCAGCAAAGAGCGCGTCCCACAGCCGTGTCTGGTACCTCCTGTCACAGACGCCCTGTGCGACCCCCACGCTGGGTCCCTCAAGTCTCCATCACTCCGAGAACACAGAACAGTCTCTCTGCCACATCCTTTGCACCACCTGTATTTCCCATCCCCAGTCCCTGCTGATGCTGGCCTCTATCCTGGGTATCTCTGGACATCCACATCCTCCCACCTCCGAGGTCCACTTCCAATGCCAGCTCCCGAGGGAAACATCCCTGGCATTCCTGAATGGAAGTCATTTCTCTCTCCTCAGAGCCAAAATAACAGCTCAGTGTGCAGTCCGCATGGGCTCTTCCACATACATTATCTCTGACACGTATAGCTCTGTGACCTATTTACCCTCGCTGAGCCTCAGTTTCTTCATAAAAATAGTGATCGTAAAAATAGCTGCTTCCTGGGGCAGTGGCAAGGATCAAGTTCCTAATGCCTGCCCAGTGGCAGACACATAGAGCTCAATAGATGGTAGTGATGTCGACGTAGTAGTATATCTAGATGTGATCTCTAGTCAGAAAATGTCATTTCCTTGGTTGCTTGCTTCTGGAAAGGATGCATGCTGTTTCTAGAAATCGGTCTCTTTTTTCATGGTCACCCCGCACTGGTTAGGCGCTGCACTCATAAACGGCAGCAGTGATGAATCCAGTAAAATAAATGCATCAGAGTCCAGTTCTGATTCTGATTAGGGACAATGTTTATTTATCAGCTTACGGCCTTAAGCCTGCCTTCCTGGGCAGGAAACATTCCTGACGCTTGCAGAGCCACTGAGAAATGCAAAACATGTGAAGACTGGACCATAATGTAAAATCTCAAATGCACTGCATTTAATATGACAAGATGAAATGCTTTGGTGAATATAGAATAAGGAGCCTTCCGGATGGGAACAGGGGCTCTCTCATCTTGGGAGAAAGAGGAAACCGTGGGACGGAAGCACTTGGGAATCCTTCTGTGATCCCCCAACAAATACACCTGTGAGCAAAAAGTTGCCTGCTTTTATGTCATGTATCTTCTCTGTTTATGTCATGATTTTCAGATTCATCCAACATCTGAGGAGGAATATTAAGAGGTTCGTCATTTAGATAATGGGGCATGTTATACATTCCTAGTAAATAGGACTAGCCCATGCCTTACTGGGTTTCAAGGTCAGTAGATTCTAACTACCCAGGCGACTGTCATTTGTCTGCTCCCATGCATGGTTGCCCCACAAAATTTGTGATATGAATCACAAAGAAAGAAGGGAAGGAAAAGGAGAAGAGAAAGGAAGGGAAGAGAAGAAAAAGGAAAGGAAAGGAAACGAAACGAAACGAAATGAAACAAAACCTCAGTAAATAAGGCACTGTGTTCTTGAATGAGTAACGGATATAAATTACTGGCACTATATTCCTAATTTATTCCTGGGGTGTTCAGTGCCCCTCAGAGTCTGGTACCCTCAGCAGCTACCCAGATGGCACACTCCTTCATGTAGGTCTGTTTGCATGAGGGAAAACAGATTAGACAGGAAGACGGAGTAGGCTATATTGTCCAATATTGTAGCCACTAACTGCATGTGGCTATTGAGTACTTGAAATGCCTCAAGATCAAATTGGCCTGTGTTTTCAGTACAAAATATATTCTGAGTTTCAAAAATTTACTATGAAAAAAGAACATAAATGATCTCATTAATAATTATCTGTATAGATTACCTGTTGAAATAATATTTGGGATATTTGGGTCAAATGAAGTATATTCTTGGGGTGCCTGGGTGGCTCGGTCAGTTGAGCATCCGACTTTTGTGCAAGTCATGATCTTGCTGTTCGTGGGTTTGAGCCCTGCATTGGGCTCTGCGCTGACAGCTCAGAGCCTGGAGCCTGCTTCAGATTCTGTCTCCCTCTCTCCCTGTCCCTCCCCCACTCATACTGTGTGTGTGTCTCTCTTTCTCTCTGTCTCTCAAAAATAAATAAAAACATTTAAAAATGTTTTAATGAAATATATTCTTAATGTTAATTTCATTATTTTTTTAATGTAACTATTAGAAAATTTCAAATTGCAGATGTAAACTTGCTTTCTTTCTCTATGGACAGCTGCTCTAGACTGGCTCCTGAGTCCAACATCATACCCACTGTACCATAGCCCAGATTTAAGCATGAGATGTGATTGTCTGTAGAGCATCTTATTTCAAAATTTTAAATTTGTCTTCTTTAAAAATTATTTTGGGGGCGCCTGGGTGGCGCAGTCGGTTAAGCGTCCAACTTCAGCCAGGTCACGATCTCGTGGTCCATGAGTTCGAGCCCCGCGTCAGGCTCTGGGCTGATGGCTCAGAGCCTGGAGCCTGTTTCCGATTCTGTGTCTCCCTCTCTCTCTGCCCCTCCCCCGTTCATGCTCTGTCTCTCTCTGTCCCAAAAATAAATAAACGTTGAAAAAAATTTAAAAAAAATAAAATGCAGATGATCTGGGGGAAACAGAACATTCCCCTCTGAGCGTATATTAAAAAAAAAAAAATTATTTTGTTTACTTTTAAAATTCAAACAATGCAAAGGGCACAAGATGAAAAGTTAGTCTTATACCCCTGGCCCTCCTTTTTTTGATTCCTCTTGGTTTCTTCCCCAGAGACAACCACCACACCCCTCAGTGTCCTGTACAGCCTTCCAGAGATATCCAAGAAATGGTGCCTCCCAGTGTTTCCCCAGTCTCCGCCACTCCCTGTTGTCTCCCAACTGGCCTGTCTCACTTATTGACATTACTGCTGACCCTTGTGGGCATTTGAGTGTGCCCTAGAGCGTGGCACAGCTCACGGTGGACAAGAGTCCATAAGAGCAAAGACACTGAGGGAGTAAATGTTGAATAATTAACTTGCGCATGAGGATGTAAGGAATGAGCAAGGGGCTTATTATCTGATTATCTCCCAAACATTTGCTATTTCTAATGTCTTTGAAAAATTGGCATCAGTGATTCTAGTATGACCGGTGGGACCAGCGACACCCACAGTGGGGAATGCTAAGAAGGTGATCTTTGTGCTCTGCTTGCTAGCACCCATGTGCCATTGTGCCCCCACCCGGATTCCCCTCAAAAGGCATTTTCCTCTTTGGAGATGAAATGACTAGAGATGGGGAGTTATTTGCCTAAAGCCTTGTGTGTCAGGGATTGAATTAAACGACATTAAGCTAGAAATAACTTTCCTAAGGCAAGTTTTAGTGTGTTAATTAAGGTGGTCTAACCTTGAATTTTCACGGTTTAGGGAAAAACAGGGGCCTGAAGACGAATCCATTCATAGCTCACTACATGTTTAGGGAGAACGTTAATGCTACCCTCTTTATAATTATCAAAGCAACCCTTAAAGCTTGGAGGATAGGGAAATGATAAAGAAAATTACCCTGTATTACTCTGCCCCTGTCCCCAGCATTGCATATCTGACAGCCTAGGTTAAAAAGAACATCAGGAGAAACTGGAAGAGGAGCCCCACCCCAGACCAACCAAGTCAGACTGGGGGACGGAGCTGGGGACAGGCACCTGGATGATGCTGGGCATCATCCTGTCCATTTTTTTTTTTTTTTTGCAACAAATAGAAATCAAGCATCATTCAGGTGCTGAGGATACAGCAGGAAATGGGAAAGGTAAATGCAAACTTGCCTAAGCTATCTTTTCCCAAAATGTATAAATATATTTAAATAAATAAGAGGGAGCTCAACCCAGCTTGACTTGAACCAGTGCAGATTACTAAGGTGGGACCCCGGTGCACAGAAGGAACAGAGGCTTCCATGGAGGCAGTACTGCTAGAAATCAGCGGATACTATCTGGATTCTGGTTCTTTCCAATTGGCCTCTCCTTAGAGAGTCATAAAAATTGGATCCAGGCGCGCCTAGGTGGCTCAGTCAGTTAAGTGTCCAACTTCAGCTCAGGTCATGATATCAGGGTTCATGAGTTGGAGCCCCACATTGGGCTCTACACTGACAGTGCAGAGCCTGCTTGGGATTCTCTGTCTCTCTCTGCCCCTCCCGCACTTGCTTGCTCTCTCTCTCTCCCTCTCCCTCAAAATAAATAAAATGTTAAAATTTTTTAAAAAAAATAAATAAAATTAGGGACGCCTGGGTGGCTCAGTCGGTTGAGCGTCTGACTTCGGCTCAGGTCATGATCTCACAGTTTGTGAGTTCGAGCCCCACGTCAGGCTCTGTGCTGTCAGCTAGGAGCCTGGAGCCTGCTTCGGATTCTGTGTCTCCTTCTCTCTCTGCCCCTCCCCCACTTGTGCTCTGTCTTTCTCTGTCTCTCAAAAATAAATAAATGTAACAAAAAAATTTTTAAAAATTAATTAATTAATTAATTAATTAAAATTAAAAAAAAATTGGATCCAGATAACCAACTATGAGAGGCTTGGCAGGAACTCTGCAGGCTCTCAAAGTCCTGGCAGCCTAGGATTTAAAGCAGAGTGCTGGTCCAGCTAGGGGGATTGGGAAACTATTCGTGAAACCAACATTAAGCCAAGGTCACACAGACAAGGCCTGCTTGTGGAGGATTAGGAGAAAGACAGTGAGGCAGGAGACTGTCTTTGAAATCAGTCTTTGTCCAAACTCTGACTCTTTAACCCACTAGCTGTGAGATGCTGGATGGGTCACATAACCCCTCTCTGTGACAGTTTTCTCATCCAGAAAATGGGAAGATCACACCTATCTTGCCGATTTCATGTAGGGACTTAAAATGTTCATAAAGCATAGAAAGACACGTGTAAGACAGATTATTAAATTTAAATTTTTCTCATAATGTTAAATTAGTAAGATAATTTCTTATTGCTTATTTATTTTTGAGAGATAATTTTGCAAGCTGGGGAGCGGGGGGAAGAGTGAGAGAGGGAGACACAGAATCTGAAACAGACTCCAGGCTCTGAGCTGTCAGCACAGAGCCTGACGTGGGGCTCGAAGTCAGGAATGGTGAGATCATGACCTGAGCCAAAGCCGGATGCCCCACCGACTGAGCCACCCAGGTGCCCCAAAATTAGTAAAATAATATTAAATTAATGAAATAATTAGTTGGCAACACTGACTCAGACAAGTAGTACATGGGACTCACATCTAAAAACCCATATACCAAGACTATCCAGGACTATAATGGAAAAACTCACCCCAGACACCATTCTCTGGGGTCCCCCTCCCTGGGCAGAGACTGGACAGGGCCAAGGTATAAGTGAAGTGTTTCATTGCCAAAAACTATGAGTGGCAGAACATACCTAGCCTAATGTTGGCCCCTGCCATACATTCCCTTGAGGAAAACGGAGGATAAAGGGCATTATCCTTTAAAGGATAAAGGGCATAGCCCACACGACCAGACAACATTGTTCACACCTGCTCTCTGTTCCTCTCTCCATTACCACCAGTGCCCGTCACATTCCAGAGATGCTTTACTGCAGTGATACTGCCTAGCATCTCTATAGAATTTGCATACCTGTTATTTGAAGAGTCACTATCGCCATGGTACATAGTTTTAATTTTTAATAGGATTCATATAATAACAAGTAGAACATGTGATCATTTCGTGTGGTTTTTCAACATTGACTCCAAGAGCCTGGTCTCTTCATATAGGAAAAGCAGACTGAGTCAGATGGACAGGATAGAGAAAGATTGGAGGAAACTTAGCCTTGCTGAGGAAGAAACTTCTATCTGCCCTGCAGGGTTAAGAGTGGTGGGTGAGATCTTGGAAGTACTCCTTCAGCCCACCTCCACAACTCCATGTATGGTAACTCAAAGCAGAACTCTCCAGTCAGGTTCCATTTTCTTCCTTACCCACATCTCAGCCACTTCCTTCCTAACAGCCCCAACCCACGAGCTCCAAATCCAAATACTTTTCCTCTGCTTTCTTTCAAAGCTGCGTTAAAAAATAAACAAATAAATAAAAGCCTTTTCCTAATGTTCCATATCCTTTACTTTCATCTCTCAACAATTAATCCCTCCAATGTCTAATTATTACTCTGAAGTCTACACAGCATACAATGTCTGGGAAAGCACTGAGAAGAGCCCTGAATCCAGATGAATAACATCATGTAAATGGGATGTCCAGATGTCAGGCTGAATCTTCTCTAATTTTCTATGGGTTGTGGTGTTCGCATATACACACCCAGCATTTCCAGCCCTGAATCTCTGAGTTCATATGCTTGGGTACACTCAGCATAAAATAATTTAAAATAAAAACAAAAGAATAAGAGGGAAAGGAGATGTGCTTCCCAGAGGAAAGAACATTGTCAGTTGGTTGATTTCTAGTCTTGAATCTGCCAGTTTCTTACTGTGCAGTCCTGGATAAGCTTCTCAACTTCTCTGTGTCCGAGTTTTATGGTTTTTTGAGGAAGAGGTTAGGCTTGTCTCTGAAGTCCTTTCAGCTTTGGAATCCACAGTACCCAGATTTTGCAAATCCATGTATGTGCTACGGCTGCAGTGAAGCCGTGATTTGACTCCAGTTTTTTCTGCCGTGTTGCATTTTCTTGAAGTGAGTGATGCCTCCGGAGTGCCCGTGGGAGCAAGCAGCCCACTGGCTTCTTGAATCCTGCCTTTACAAATAAGCCCTTTGGCATCTCGAGCTACTCTACAGGAAATCAGACTAAGTGGTGTTCTTAAATCTCTTAGGCTCACTAATTACATTCAAAGAAGACCTATTACACACCTTAGCAGAGTGGTCAGAGACATAAAATAGAAAACCTCAGTTGCAATGAAAGGACACCTAATTTATACAGCATGCCATCAGACCTTCTTCACTAACATTTCTAGGCACTGAGCCAACATTATGGGCTTGGCCACCCACTTGCTAAGCCAACAATAAGATAGGTAGGTGTAACCCATCTCTCAACCCCCGGCAAATAGGGGCTGGGATTTTCCCTGCTGTTCTGGGTCTAGAAACAACCAAGGGTAGGGGTGCTTTGGTATCTCCATAGGTTAAGCGTCCCACACTTGATTTCAGCTCAGGTCATGATCTCATGGTTTGTGGGTTCAAGCCCCACATCAAGCTCTGTGCTGATGGTGCAAAGCCTTCTTGGATTCTTTCTCTCCCTCTGTCTCTGCCCTCTCTCTCTCTCTTTCTCTCAAAATAAATAAATAAACGTAAAAAAAGAAAAGAAGAAGAAGAAATCACCAAGGGTATTCAGACTAGGACTAGCCAAATTGAACCCATTCTGGCATATCCATGGGGATACCATATTTGGGATTTAACAGTTTATCCTTGATCCCAGAAGCTACTTATAAGCTTTGTGATTTCCCCAAAGCTCTTTCTTATCAACTTCCGGATTTCTCTCTCAAGAGCTGTAGAACTTAGAACCAAACAGGCCTGGGCTGGTGGCCCCTGGGTGGCTCAGTCGATGGAGCACCCAACTTCAGCTCAGGTCATGATCTCACAGTTCCTGGGTTCGAGCCCCATGTCGGTCTCTGTGCTGACAGCTTAGAGCCTGGAGCCTGCTTCAGATTCTCTCTCTCTCTCTCTCTCTCTCTCCCTCTCTCCCTCCCTCCCCTTCCCCCCACTCCTGCTCTGTCTCTCTCTGTCTCTCAAAAATAAATAAATGTTTAAAAAAATTAAAAAAGAAACAGGCGTGGGCTGGAATTCTGTCTCTGCCAATTTCTAACTCTGGAGCTATAGTTAGGAGTCACTGAACCCCTTTGAACCTCTTTGAACCTCCATCTCCTTCTCTGTAGAATATGGATAATAATACCTTCCTCACATGGGCAGCATAAGAATTAAACAAAATAATGTATGTGAAGGAATAAGTATAAGGCCTAAAATATATATAGTCACAGCTTTTATTGTGGATATTATGGCAATATCCATTAGCCTATTGTGTTCACTCATATTATAGTAGACAATCTGCCGAGTAAGACTGTATTTTAAAGGCAAGAATGCCAACACTCCTGCATTATGAGTGAAGAGAGCTCATATGCCAACTCTAAAATAAATAAATAAAATTGCCATTATGAAATTTCTGAAATTTACAGGGTCACAAGAAACAGACTGCAGCCTCTCATTGGTGGTTTTGAAGTTGCTCTCTGAGACAGTTGGACGACCATGAACTTTGGATCATCAAGGCTTCTTTTGAGCTGTAGTTCCCTTACTTGCTTCCCCTGGGTGGAGTTCTTAGCCTATCTGTACCGAGCTTCCTGATCTAAAAAGTGGCACAGCTGTGTTGGTGGGAATGTAAACCAGTGTAGCCACTGTGGAAGACAGTATGGACGTTCCTCAAAAAATGAAAAATGGAATTACCCTATGATCCAGCAATCTTACTGCTGGCTATTTACCCAAAGAATATGAAAACACTTATTAGATATATGCACCCCTATGTTTATAGCAGCATTATTCACGACAGCCAAACTATGGAAGCAGTAAAGTGTCCATCGATAGATGAATGGATAAAGGTGTGTGTGTGTGTGTGTGTGTGTGTGTGTGTGTGTGATGGAATATTATTCAGCCACAAAAAATAGTGAAATCTTGCCATTTTCAACACCAGGGACAGAGCTAGAAAGGATAATGCTAAGCGAAATAAGCTAGTCAGAGAAAAACAGATACCATAGAATCTCACTCATACATGGAATTTAAGAAACAAAACAAATCAGTAAAGAAGAAAACAGAGAGAGAGAGAGAGAGAAACCAAAAAGCAGACTCTTCACTATAGAGAACAAACTGATGGTTACCATAGGGGAGGTGGGTGAGGGGATGGGTGAAACAGGTGAAGCGGGTTACGGAGTGTGCTTGTGGTGATGAGCACCGGGTGTTGTATGGAATTAGTGAATCACTATACTGTGCACCTGAAACTGAGATAACACTGTGTGTTAACTACACTGGAATTAAAACGTTTTAAAACATTGGCACAGCATCCGACCCAGTCCTCAGAATTCGCGGGGCATTCCTCCTGCCTTTCTTAATGAACTGCGTTGAGAATGCTGTAGCTTTTATGTAAGTAACGTGGTCATCTCTTCCTTTTACACAATTGGGATTCTGTTTCCTCTCAGCGACACCATTTGTAGTGTTAACATTTCCATTTAAGCTGTAGGGAATTATTTTTGAGTATATTAGAGGAGATTCAGGTCAGACCGCCTCGAGAGAGCATATAAAGGAAATCTCACACGAGCTTTGTATCACACCAAGCAAGTGACTGCTTCTTGAACCTTTTGGAATTTCTGAAGGTAAGGTTTACTTATGCTTAGCTGTCCTCAACTAACATCAACCCTATAGGTGTGATCTCCATTAAACCAAAAAATCTTCTGTATGTTTATTTTGTGAATTGGGTCTTTAAAAATATATATACTTCCTCTCTTTTTTTTCCAATCTGGAAATAGGAACTTAAACAAGAGGGACTTACAGCAGAATTGTCTCTGAATTCCCTTCCAGACTTAAGGATAAATTTACCTTGTTGTGCACATAGCTTTTGACAAAGCTTTCCTTTACAATTCTTCTGTAATTCAGACATACATTATTTGAAAGTGGCTCTCCTTCCATGTGACTGAGGTTTGTTGAACAGTTTAGGACAGCTGAATTTTTAAATTATGTGATGTAAAAGATATATTTATTCCATATACCAATGTGTTGGTATAGTATCAGCATGACTGTTTGGTTAAGATAAATGTGATGGTTAATTTTACATGTTAATTTGGCTGGGCCACAGTGTCCAGATATTTGGTCAAACATTATTCTGGATGTTTCTGTGAGGGTGTTTTTGGATGAGACAAACTTTTAAATCAGTGGACTTGGAATATATCAGATTGCACTCCATAATGTGGGTGGGTACACCCAATCAGATGAACACCAGATTAGAACAAAAACACTGGGCATCCCGGAGCCAGAAGGAATTCTGTGGCAGATGGCCTCTGGACTTAAGCTACAGCAGTGGCTCTCCTCTGGTTCTCCAGCCTGAAGCCCACCCTACAGAATTTGGACTTCCCATTTACATCTTACTGATTCCTTTTCTCTGGAGAACTCTAACTAATACAATAAACAATCCCAAACACCCTCAGCTCTCAACCACTGTGGGGTTCCTACACTATCAATTCATATTTAAAGAAGACCTGTTATATTGCTAAGGTAGTCAGCTGTGCAATTTAATAATCTCCAGCAGCTAAAAGCACAGGCTTTAGAGCCAGAGGTATGTGGGGCCAAGCCCCAGCTCCCCAACCAATGGGCTGTTTGCCTTTTGGTGGAAAATCACCATAGGGGCCTGGAAGGAGTGGGAGGCCTCCACTCCACAGGTGGGGTGAGCCCAATATCTTCTCATCTAAGGGGAAGCAAATGGCATGGGTCTAAGTACCATACTTGTTTGCTGCTGGGTTTGGTGAGGGATACACTGTGATAATTAATTAAGTTCAGGTTCAGAACTTAGCATGGTATCTGACACCAAACAGGGGTTCAAACCAAGATGGCGGCTATTGTGAATAAGATCATCACTGACTGTCAAAGAATCAAACTTCTCCTTACCCCCACAACACACTGACTGAATTTATTTCCCTCTAACGCAGCAGTGCCATCAAAATAAAAGAGATGAGCCCATTAATAACAGGACCTGGCCAATCATGAGCTGCTACAAATCTCTGCATTTGCTATATGAAGACATCCAATTTTATAAAATGAATAACCTGAGGGGTTTTTTTTTTGTTTTTTTTGTTTTGTTTTGTTTTGTTTTGTTTTTGTTTTTTTGTTTTTTTGTTTTGTTTTTTTGGTTTGCAAAAGAACAGATGGCTTTTAGAGGTTTTCAAGTTATCAAGATAATACTGAGTGACATACACTCTTGACAGGCCTCTCTGTGGAACACCTGTCACCTGCTTCGTTCAACACATATAGCTCCACCCTGTCTCAAACCAGTGTAAATGCCTGCAGAGGAGGAAATCAAGGGACTTCCCTGACCTTCAGATTTCTCCAGGTCTCCTCCCAGGAAGAACTTCAGCAGCAAAGTGTTCACTCCAGGCCCCTATTTTCCTGAAAAAAAGAATCTCGCTGTCTCTGCACCTGCCTGAGCCCTGCATTTACAGACTGGAGGAGAAAAAATCCCAGCATAGCTAGCTTCCCTCTGAAATGGGCTGAGATGCTCGCATTTGCTCACATCAAGACTATTAGACTTGGAATCCGGAAGACCTAGCTTTGCCACCACCGCCAGTTGTGTGACCCCAGATAAGTCACCGAGCCTTCAGCAACCGCACTCACTTCCCTCACTTGCAAAATGATTATCGCTTCCACCTCTCGCCTCATTTTGCAGTGGATTAAAATAAAACGTACAGGAGAACCAGGAGGCAGCCAGAGGCAACCGGGATCTCCCCTGCTGCTTCAACTTTTCTATGCAGCTCTGCTCTGCTTCCTGGTCTGCGTGAGACAACTTTTTCTAACATGCCCTGCACCAAAGTAGTTCATTGGAAACACTGTAATTAGCATTCCAGTTAAAATAGCACCATTGCAATGTTAATTACTACAGTGCAGATGTACCATTAGATATCATACATAATGTTGTCAAGCCTTTATTTTTAAATTAAAGTGCAACAAACCATACCCTGGTTACACAGCTTTTTTTGATTAATACAAATTAATGTTATTTCAGTGTCTAGGGAAAAGGGTGGGGACGAGGGAGTGTTGCATCTATCTGGAACAACGCATAGGCAAATGGGAGAGTTTCCTATGGATTCCCCATGACTTCCCTCCTCCACTCTGGTCTCTACATGGTGGAGAGTGTGAGCTCTACGAGGGCAGGCACCGTACCTGGTTTCGCTCCCCATGCCAGCCTCAGCTTCTAGCACACAGAGGCGTTGATTATTTTCTGAATAACTGACAAGAGGAATGAGTGAATGAAGATAAAGCAGTGTAAGCAGAAGTAGTAGGGGAGAAGAGTGGAGGAACTGGAAGGTACCGTGGCTTATTTACTCCTGATTACCCCCGTTTTGTGTTTGCTTTGTGGCCTTTAAAATGATCCTGGGGGCACCTGGGTGGCTCAGTCGGTTGAGTGTCCGACTTCAGCTCAGGTCATGATCTCACAGCTCGTGAGTTCAAGCCCCGTGTCGGGCTCTGTGCTGACAGCTCAGAGCTTGGAGCCTGCTTCCGATTCTGTGTCTCCCTCTCTCTCTGCCCCTAACCCACTCGCATTCTGTCTCTGTCTCTCTCAAAAATAAATAAACATTAATAAACAATTTTTTTAATGATCCTGGATGCTTCCTCGCCCCCTGGAGCGTTAAAATCCAAAATGAGGAGCAAGTGAAGCATCACAGAGCAGAAGTCAGTGGAAGTCCTTCAATGTGATGTTTTGCAAGCAAAGCTGTATTTCACCAGGCCCTGGGAAGTGGGGAAGATCAGCAGGGGTCCCTCCACATCCGAGAGGTGCCCATGCATCAGTCAAAAGGGAGGGAAGGAAGAGAATGAAAATGTTGGGCTGTTACAGGTATTATTTATTTCATTCTCAGAGCTCAGGAGGGAATTCTTCCCCAATTACTTTTTACTGTGGTCAAATACACGTATAAAATTACCATAGTAACCATTCTTCTGTATACATTTCAGTGGCATTCAGTACATTCACTTTGTCATGCAACCGTGACCACCACCCAATCTCCAGAACTCTTTGCATCTTGCAAAACTGACTCTGCCCATGAAGCACTAACTCCCTGTTCCTCTCCCCCCAGCCCCTGGCAGCCACCATTCTCCTTTCTGTCTCTACGATTCTGACCAGTCTAGATTCCTCATAGAAGTGGAATCGATTTACATTTAAAGTAATTACTGATAAGGAAGGATTTACTTCTGTCATTTTGATGTTTGTTTTCTGTATGCATTATAGTTTTCTATCTCCCGTTTTTATAGGGGAGATTTTCTTATCTCTACATTACATTTCGGGAAACTGAGGCTTCAGGAAATTAACTGAGCCTCCCAAGGTCACCAAGAGGCAGTCTGGGAATCTTTTGACTTGATTCTTGAATCAAGAGTCCTTGATTCTTCCACCTGCTATGTGCCAATATGTTTTCTAAGTCCTGGGAAAATGCAGACAGGCATGCAGCATGGTCCCTGCCTTATTTCAATGTGCAACAGTTTACTTAGGAACATGAGACAGACACAGATGGAAAGATTTCTAGAAGTGCAGGAAGGCCCTAGATACTTGCCTGCTGGGACAGAGCATATAGCCTCTAAGAATTCAGAGCAGTTCCTCTTACTCTGCCTCACATACGTAGGTGCCCAGGGGTGTTACCAGTTGAATCTCATGGTTCTGTTCTCCGTATCATTTGAAGAGAATTCCAGGGATCCAGCTCTGCTCTGTGGGATCTACTCTCCATAGTAGATGGATTTGACAATGGATAGTAAGCACTGTAATCGTGTGTACACCATTTGACCCAGAATTTGCCAAGTGAAATATCCCTAGATTAGTAAAAATATTTATCCAAAAGGAGGTTCATTGCAAATCTATTTTTGCAATAGTGAAAAAGTGAAAGGCTATAAGATTCAACAATAAGTTATGTATTTTTTTCAGTGGAGTATTATGCAACCAATTTAAAGTGATAATACAGAACAACAGGTTCATAACCTGGAAATATTCATGTTTGTGAAAATTATATATACTTATATAATATATATAATAACATGTGATATGTATATATTATTAAGTAATAAATAATATGTTTGTATATATAATATGTATATAATTATTTGTGTATATAAAATATATGCAATAATTATATATAATATTTATTTACATATTAAATATGACATTTGTCTATTATGGTATAGCATATCATATATTAATATGCAATTACTATAGTTAATATAATATATTATAGTAATATCAATACTGTAATCAATATAATTAATATAATATACACTAAATATTATAGTATATTATTTATATATTAATACAATTATAATTGATATATGAATATAATAAATATATATTAAATATATATTATACTATAGTGTTAATATATTGATGTTATACTTACACATTATAATAATAATATGTATTTATCTACACAAACTCATATGTACATGTGTATGAAAAATCACTTATCTGAATATACAGACACAGCCATAAACCGATCCTGTTAAAATATGGGTATATATAGTTATAAATATGAAGGGTATATATACCAAAATATGAGTGGAAATATATAAGTATGAAGAATATAATACCAAAACATGAGGTAATTGTGGAATTGTAGCTGAATTTATTTCCTTGAGCCATTCTATATCTTTCTAACTATACATAATATCTGTATATTATCTTAATTTTAGAAAAAGTAAATTTTACTTAACGATGAATGCAGAGTCAAACACAAACCTATCTAACCATTTTACTGCAAAAAAAATCATGAACTGGGACATGAAAAAAAGACAAGTTCTTATGATCTCATATCGACTACATATACATTTATTTTTGACAGGGGTTATTTGGTTACAAAGAATGGAGAACTTGAAAAAAAATAAATTTATTGGTGAGATGTAAAATATCTGAGAAAATGCAGCTCAGGCCTCATGAAGGAACCGTAAACAAGGAGGGGAAAGGGTTTCTGAAGGTCAAGTAGTTGTTCTGTCTCGGTGCATGGTTTCCTCTGTTGCTGTTGGTACATCTGCTTCTCTCTCTTTTCTCTCTGTCTGACCTTCAGCTACCTAGCAGGCTGAGTCTCTGGCCCCCATGTGACTTTCCAGTTCAGGTACTCAATACTGCCAGGCACTCAACAGAGTTTCTGTTGATAGTTCCAGATTCAGGACAGGGAAGATCATTGCTTTAGTGTGTATTAGTTAGCTTTTGATACATAACAAACTACCTCCAAAACTTAGGCACTTAGAAAACACCTGTTATTTAGTTTCCAAGTCTGTGGGTCTGTGGGAAGTTCTTCTGGTCTGGGCCAGGCTAAGCTGACCTTGGCTGGAGCAGTCAGCTGACAGGTCAGCCATGGAATGGCCAGTCTAAGATGGCTTCTCCTGGGATGACTCTCTTCAGTGTCATGTCACCCTCCATCAGGCTATCCCAGGCTTGTTTATGTGGTGGTCTCAACGTTCCAAGAAGGAGTGAGAAAATATGCAAGAACCCCAAAGACCTCTTCTTGGAGCACACATTATATCCACTGTTGGCCAAAGCAAGTGACAAGGCCAGCCCAGAGTTAAGAGGTGGAGAAGTAGACCCCTATCTTGATGGGAGCAGCTACAGAGTCATACTGTGAAGAGTGTAGTTACAGGGAGGGGGAAATTCTGCTCATTTTTGCAATCTGCCTTTTCATCTTCCAGCTTCCAATGCTGACATGAGCTCCATCTTGTACCTGCAGCCTATTTACATCTTTTCACATAGCCCCAGGGGTTGGTGTAGCAGGGAGAGAGAGGGACTGGAGACATGTGCATATATTTTTCACTGTTTCACCCTGGAAGTGATGTTCGTCATGTCTCCTCACATCCCATGGCCAACACCAGTCACATGAGCTCCACCATACAGCAAAATAGCAGAATAATGAGTCAATGGAGTATTTAATTGACATTACTGCACCGTGAGCAATCTGCAAACCCATCTGAGTATTCACAAGGCTGTCAGAAAGGTTGAGGGGCAGGTAAGGATGGTTCTGTAGAGAAAATATATGAAAATTGTGACTAGTGAAGGTATCAGACATTACATGAAGCCCTTAAGGAATCCCTAGGGCAGAAAGCTAGGCCCAAAGGAGTCAGAGTAAGCAGGAAGAAAATCCAATTATCTCAGCCTCTGAGGGCCCAGAAGCGCTCCATTCAGACCCATTCAAAGTCTCCTTTAAGCTTCATTCTGCTCCAAGAGCTATGTCGACGCAGGGCACTAAGGCAGTAGAGTCACAGGTGGGAATCAAGGTTATCGGATCAAGTATTGAGAAGTGCTAAGTTAAGAAAATGAAGCTGAATATCAAATTCAAAGAGGGAAAAGGGAAAAAGAACACAAAGCAGTAAGGTGAGCAGCTGGAGAGGCTGAAGCAAGACAGAATCAGAAGTGAAGAAGGGAAATAGGGAGCTTATATTAACTTCTTTAGCTTAGCACTGGATTCCCAAGCTCTGAGAAGGCATCAGCACTCACATTCTGTGCAGCGTCTGGTGGCAGGGGCAGGAGAGGGACCTAACAGACACACTGGGCAGCACACTTGAGACTTGAGACCATAGCCTTCAGCCTCCCACTAGGGTTGCTCCTTTTTACCCATTTTGATATCCTTGTCTCTCATTTGGCCTTTGTGGCATCTCTAGCTTTCCCCAGTGTCTCACACCTGAGATCTTAACTTTCACAGTATCTCTACATTCCAAATATTTATGGTAAGAGTGTCAAGTTATTTTTTGAAGTTTTAATTTTAATTCCAGCATAGTGAACATGCAGTGTAATACTAGTTTCAGGTGTACAATATAGTGATTCAACAATTCCATATATCACTTGGTGCTCATCATGACAAACACACTCCTTAATCCCCATCACCCATTTCACCCATCCCCCACCCCCTCTCGTAATCATCTGTTTGTTCTCTATAGTTAAGAGTCTGTTTCTCGGTTTCTCTCTCTCTCTCTCTCTCCCTCTCTCTCTCTCCCTCCTTCCTTTGCTCGTTTGTTTTGTTTCTTAAATTCCACATTTGAGGGGCGCCTGGGTGGCGCAGTCGGTTAAGCGTCCGACTTCAGCCAGGTCACGATCTCGCGGTCCGTGAGTTCGAGCCCCGCGTCGGGCTCTGGGCTGATGGCTCGGAGCCCGGAGCCTGTTTCCGATTCTGTGTCTCCCTCTCTCTCTGCCCCTCCCCCGTTCATGCTCTGTCTCTCTCTGTCCCAAAAAAAAATAAAATAAAACGTTGAAAAAAAATTCCACATTTGAGTGAAGTCATACGGTATTTGTCTTTCTCTGACTTATATTGCTTTGCATCATAGTCTCTGGCTCCATCCACGTTGTTGCAGATGGCAAGATTTCTTTTTTTTTTTTTTATGGCTGAGTTATATTCTGTTGTCCATTTGTACCACATCTTCTTTGGTACATTCATCTATCAATGGATACTTGGGCTGCTTCCATAGTTTGACTATTGTAAATAATGCTGCTGTAAACATAGGGGTGCATGTATCCCTTTGAATTAGTGTTTTGGTATTCTTTGGGTAAATACCCAGTAGTGTGATTGCTGGATCGTAGGGTAGCTGTATTTTTAACTTTTTGAGGAACTTCCAAACTGTTTTTCATAGTGGCTGCACCAGTGTGCATTCCCTCCAGCAGTGCAAGAGGATTCCTTTTTCTCCACATCCTCGCCAACCCCTGTCGTTAAGAGCAACAAGTTATATTTTTTATGAGGTTCAGTGTCCTAAATATTAGTCACAGTTGCTGAGGTCTCCATTGAGTTCATACCTCAAATTTATAAATTATCATGTGATCATAAATGTGGTTTATACGTCACGGTAAGTAACACGTAAGTTAGGTAGGGCAGGAATGCTCCCCAGAAGACTGATGCTCCATTCTCCATATATGGACTTAACCTAATGTGTTCCCATCCAGGGGAGGCAAAAGGCATGGTCTAAGGACCATGCTGGGTTTGGTGAGAAATGGGAAGAGAGCCTTGCTTGACCTGTTGCACATTGCCTTGCAGGTGAGCGGGACCATGTACAACACTGGAAGACACGTGTCCCTGCGCCTGGACAAGGAGCACTTGGTTAACATATCAGGAGGGCCCATGACATACAGCCACCGGCTGGAGGAGATCCGACTACACTTTGGGAGTGAGGACAGCCAAGGGTCGGAGCACCTCCTCAACGGACAAGCCTTCTCTGGGGAGGTATGTGGGGCTGTTGAAGTACTATAGCTGAGTGCCAATTAATAAGGTTTGGTGCCTATTTATATCCAAGGTGGGATAACAGATGGAAAGCTTTCATTTAAATCTGTGAAATGAGAAGGTCAGTGCCTCCTTTCTCCATCTGTCTTTTGCGAAGCCTATAAACTTGCTTCCAGTGTTTTCCAGGAAAGTCCACAATGAAACTGGGCATTTCATTCTGAGACATTGGTGCCCCTCTCATGCCTCATGCCCTACAGTATATCTGGAGCATCATTTTAACCCCAGACCCTCACCTTTCATGCACACCTTCCCTCACACCTATCTGGACCATCAGCTATGCTCCCATATGAGAGCATGGCTTCCATAATTCTCCCTTCTGGCAGACTGGGTCTTATTTGCACAAAACTATAATGTACCGTGAAACAAATGTCAGACAACTAAATAGTCTGCCTGACTTTCTACAGATTGGAAATGTCATTGTATGCCACCATTAATGGTGAGTATCACTGTGTTCCGCCATCAACCCAGAAAGAGTTCAGGCCACAGCAGTGAGCCAAACCAGGTTCAATTATAGGATGAAAGTTATACTTTAAACAGATGTCATCTGACATCTTGACAAGTGGGGTGTAGTTCATTTGTCCCATTTAATTTCTCTTACGCTTGAGGGTGGTTATCAGCTAGGGGTCAGGGGTGCTTATATGCTAAATATCCTGTAACTATGTTCTGTTTAAAAGTCCTCAGTAACCGATGTCAAGAAAGCTTTGAAATAGCAGAAGTAGGTATCTCATTATCGACTTGTCTTTTTAATTTTGTTTTCAGTCAACATCATTTCTAGAACTCTCTTTGTTTTTAATATAGCAAGATCATACACTGAGAAAGGGAACCCAACTTTAATGAGTCCAGTGGCCATATTTTAATGACTGTTCAAAGTGGGTCAACTGAGAATCTGCCTAGGCACTCTGCTAGATATCAGGGATACAAAGATTTAAAAATTAAAGAAAAAAAAAAAGAAGACAAAGCTCCTACCACAGAGGAGCTCAAAGGTTTGATTCATTCATGCAAATCGTTATTCAAATCATTGAAACTATTAAAGTATAGTGCCCTTCTGTTCTGGAGGTGTACAGGGACCCTGGCCAACTCACAACTCACCTGAAGGGGTCAGGAGAAGTCCCAGAGGAGGTTCCCTCTGAACTGGACTGAGAAGAGAGGCAGTGTAGGATCATTTATAAGAACATCAGCTTTGGAGTCAGTCAAAGAACCTGGGTTTGTACCTCCTGCTTTGATGCACACTTACTGGGTGATCTTGAGATGGTTTCTTGATATGTCTGAGGCCGAGTTTAGATACCTCTCAAGGTTATTTTGGAAAATTAAGTAGGATTCCAGATGTAAGGAACACTTGGAGCACTCAAGAGTGGATAACAACAAAGATAAAGCGGGAAATGCGGGACTACTAAGGGCACCAAGTGTGTCAGGGCCTTGCTTATTGGGGAGGCGGCTGGTAGAGATCACTTGTGATCGATTAGTAATGGCTGCAGGAGGACAGGGTTGAGCAGGCATGAGCCTCCTTCCTGGATCTGTAGGGAAAACATGCTAGGATCGATTAGGGATATCTGCCAAAGGCACCTTAATGGAAAAACTCCCTGGAGTTTTAGATTCTGAGCTAGAGTTTAGCAGGGAATGTGATGAAAGCAGGGCGAAAATCCACGAATTGAGAGTGACTAGAGACTGCCAGTCTGAATTACAGACTATTCTAAATTAGATAAATGCTTCCTTTTTAAATACATATTATTTTAATATTTATAACTATTTTATTGTTGGCTTCCTTGCTCATTTATTTGCTTTTATTTCTTTGCCTTTCTCCCTCACTGAACTGTTCTATTCTGATCCTTATCTAAAAATTAATGTATTAATGAATTTATTAAATGAATGAGTGAAAGTCTGTAGGTGGTTACTTGGCCAAAGTCTATACGTTTTAGCATTCCTTAGAATTGCTCTCTTTCTTCAATGTGTAATAAGGGTGCTTTATACTTTGTATGGACACTACAATTTTGGAATAAATGAGTGTTTCCAGAATCCTTAAGGGAAATATATCACAATTTGATCTCTCAGAGTATTCATTTTCCTAGAAATCCCAGACCACAGGTATCAGACACTCCAAGGAATCTGCATTTTTAATGCCCCAGGAGAGTCTGATTATTAGGTTTGTGAAGCACTCTCTCAGTAGTACACTCAGTGAATAAAGCATCTAAACAGGGGCGCCTGGGTGGCTCAGTCAGTTAAGCATCCGACTTCAGCTCAGGTCACGATCTTGCGGTCCGTGAGTTCGAGCCCCGCCTTGGGCTCTGGGCTGATGGCTCAGAGCCTGGAGCCTGCTTCCGGTTCTTTGTCTCCCTCTCTCTCTGCCCCTCCCCCGTTCATGCTCTGTCTCTCTCTGTCTCAAAAATAAATAAACGTTAAAAAAAATTTTTTTTAAAAAAAGCATCTAAACAGAGTTGCAAATCAGAATTAACTGGGGAACACTGTCAAAATATTTACATTCGAACCCTTCCCTAAGGCAATTGAATCAGAGTCTCTGGGAGTAGGGTCCAGGTATGCACATTTGTAAAAAATTCCCCCAAGAGATTTTGGTTAGTGACCACTGTGCCAATTTTAGCTCAGGCTCTGCCTGAATTACCCCAGTTTTCTAAACAATGAGGACTTAATCAATAAAACCATACTGCACAAAAATTAAAAAGGGTACCCAGGTGTCATTGCAAATGGCAGAGCTGGGGTGCTTTCTAGGCTGGTGGGATTTGGGGGAACAGCTTCCCAAGCAGGAGAGCCATACACAGCCATTACCCCAAGGCAAGCCAGAGTATTGGCCTCAGCATAAGTACTGTTACACCTTGTCCTAGGCAGACCACATCATCTGTGTTACAATTCATTCCAAGCCCCTCAGTATGAGTGGTCTCTAAACCGGTGTGGATTTAGGTGCAAGAAATCAGAACGTTGGAAGCATCAAAACGATGTCATGTGGCTAGGTATTGGCTTTCGAGATATTTAAAACAGTTTAGTGAACAAGAAAAGTCTGGCATCTTCTCTGTGATGTAAAGGCAAAAACTTAGGGTCCATGGATGAAAGTCCTGGAAAGATGGAGTTCAGCTAAATAAATATGTGTTCTAACAATGAGAGCTATCCATCGATGGAATGAGTTTGCCTCTGAAAATAGTGAATTCCCATCACTGGAATTATTAAGCATGGAGTGGAATTTGAGGACTTCATTAAAGTGACTCATATCCCAATGAACAAGTAGACTACTAGCTGTCATGCATCGTCTAGTGCTGAAATTCCACACAATCTATGATTTCCTTATAGAAAAGGTCCTCCAGTCGGATTCCACTGAATGTTAGCCCCAGTTAAAGTAATTATGTCCCATCCTGTAGGTTCATGTCTTACTTTTATTTTGTGCTATGTTCAAAGCTACCTTTGGTCTCTGTTTCTGGCTATCCTCTGAGAGGACCCAAGTAGACACTTCTCGCAACAGAGCATGTGTTTATTTTGTTGACAATGAATAATCACATTGCCATCTGTCCCATCTATCATTGCTGATCGTGATAAGTCAATTAATGCCAGGCATTTTCCTTGGCACAGCACAACAGTCGTTATCTGAAGAGCTGTAGATTAATTGCAGTCTTGTCTAGTGAGGTTATTGTAATTGATGGTAATCATTTGCTTTGTTTTATAAAGCTGCGTGGATGTACGACACAGTCAGCAACTGCATTTTTATAAAAATTATTCATGTCCTACATGGAGAACTCCTGGATGCCTTGTTGGGGGTTGGTGATAAATGAGCATATTCAGGGATTCAAATGTCTCAATTTTTTTAAGAAGGGAAAATTAACCGTTTTTAATAAGTAAGACCCTTAGCTTGCTAATCATGTCTAAGTGGTTAGATTAATGTCCACTATAAAGTAGGGTATTTATGAAAAGAAACAAATACATTAACCAGGCAAAAGATAATATTTGAAAAGAACCCTGTCTATGAATCAAGTTCTAGTAGTGAGGCTAGACAAAAAGAATCTTTCTTATCGAGTGCAGATTGGAAATACTCATGTTAAAAATCTTCCTTAAGCTCTTCTTTCCAGAGAAGTAAGGGAGCATAGGGAGATTCCTACCAGCCACTTTACAGGATACCTGTACCAGATCCTCCCATTTATTTCATCTACTCTTCACCTGCCTCTACTGCCTCTGCTGTGTGCTGAGCTCCACAGCCCAGCTCCTGCCCAGAGAAGCAGACAGTCTATTGAGGGATACATATAGTTAAAATACAGGGTAACATGGGTTATATTTGAGGATTGTCCTGGCAGAGGATTATGAAATAGCCCTCTCAGGATTGTGTTAAGGAGAGGATGGATGGACACCTGTGTGGCCTGACATAGTTGCTGCTCCCGTGAAGGTGAGGCAGAAAAACATGGCAGCCGTTTCAGGCTCAGCCTCTTGAGTCACTGATTCAGCCTAAACAAATCTGAGCAAGGGAAGCAGTCCACAGCTATTGCTATGGTAATGTATATAAGATTGTTTAATTAAAAGGGGGAATAAAAGTCATATGTTTGTTTGTTTGTTTGTTTCCCTACTCTGAACCAGAGTAGGGAAAGCAGTTATCTCCGTGCAAACAACTGAGAAATGCAGGCCCTGTCCCCTTAAAGGAATGGATTATTTACCTTCTTTAGAGACTGGCTTCACTAAAGACATACAAATTTGTAGTAATAAGCAACACCAAATTGTCCTGAAGTGTGCTAGAGTATGAAAAGTGCTGAGGATCACATAACTGAGAACCAGGGCCCCATTGAACATGGCTCGGGGGGGGGGGGGAGTATTCAGGCAATCTAATTAGCACTTTGCTGGGAGGCTGGGACCTCCTAGTAGAGATGTTCATTGGTACAAGTGGAGTTTTGAAGGGGAATGAGAACTAGGATGTTTAAGAATAACAGGTATATGGTAATACATATGGAAGAGCTACTTGAGTGCCATGGTAAAGGTGTTTCCTCTGTCCTGAAGGCCAGCTTTATCTCATTCTGCCTCATTCCAGCACAGCCCTACCCCCCGCCAACCCCCATAGCATTCCAAGCCTCCTTCCCTCGACTGAGCCAGGAACGTGTTATTTCCTTTCTTGACTTCCAGAGAATCCTCTATATTTATTTACTTCAACAGTCCATAAACTGTAGCCCATGAACCAAATTCAGTGGTGTAGCTAAGAATGGTTTACATTTTTAAAGGATTGTTTTGTTTGTTTGTATGTTTGTTTATTTATTTTGAGAGAGAGGGAGGGAGGGATGGAAGAGAAGCAGAGAGATAGAGAATCCCAAGCAGGCTCAGTGCTATCAGCACACAGCCCAACGCAGGGGTTGAACTCATGAACCATGAGATCATGATCTGAGCCGAAGTTGAACACTTAACCAACTGAGCCACCCAGGCGCCCCTGGACTGTTTTTTTGAAACAGAAGAAGAATATGCAACAGAGATCATGTGTGGCCTGCAAAAGCCAAAATATTTACAAAATATCTGGTCTTTTACAGAAAAATGTTGCTGACCCAATCTATTAAGTTGCCCATCACTGTAGATTTTATAACTGTTCACTCTCACTTGTCTTGGAACTGTAGTTGTTTGTTGATAGAGATTGTACCTGATCATCACTGTATTCCTAGCACCTTGGACATTGTGTAACACATGAGGGCAGATTCAGTAAGTGTTTACTGAATGAAAGATAAATGATCTTGGTAAACTCCTTAAGGGCAGGGACTTTTTTTGCTATTCATCTTGTATACCATACACCTAGCACAGTACCCAACATACAGTGGGTGCTTGATGTTTGTGGAATGAGTCATTCAATCATTGAATCCATAACTCAGTCGACTATTGGCTCCTAGGAATTCAAAACTCATAGGCTTTTCCCCTGGAATTTTGGATGTGTTGTCTTGTTGACTATACCACAAATATAAAGCCTCATTTAAATTGAAGATGGAGTGTTTCAATAAAGGTTGTCCAAAACATCAAATTCTATTAGAAACTGGAAAAGAGGAAGAGTATTTTAGTTCACAGTAGCCACTAAGATGTATTCTGGGCTTTCTTTGAGAAAGGATTATGCTTTGAGAAATTCAAAATGTAGTAACAAGGTACTAACCTAACCCTATCCTCAATGTGGCAAAGAACACAAAAGGATTGAACTATTGTTAACCTGGAGGAACAAGGCACAGACTTGAATCAATTACTATGCAACATAGGGGCACCTAAGTGACTCAGTTGGTTGAGCATCCTACTCTTGATCTCAGCTCAGGTCTTGATCTCAAGGTCTTGAGTTCAAACATGCTTTGGACCCCATGCTGGGTGTGAAGCCTACTTAAGAAAGAGAGAGAGGGAGAAAGAGGGAGGGAGGAAGGAAGGAAGGAAAAGGAAAGAAAGAAAGAAAGAAAGAAAGAAAGAAAGAAAGAAAGAAAAGAAAGAAAGAGAAATAAAAGGAAAGGAAGGAAGAAAAAGAAAGAAAAAGCAAGCAAGCAAGCAAGCAAGAAAGAAAGAAAGAAAGAGAAGGAAAGGAAGGAAGGAAGGAAGAAGGAAGAAAGGACAAAAGGAAGGAGGGAGGGAGTGAAGAAAGAGGGAGGGAGGAAGGAAGGTAAGGAGGGAGGGATGAAAAGAAAGAGAAAACATTAGTATGCAACGCAATCCAGAACTTGCTCAGTCACATCCACGGGTGCCTATGGAATCTCACTGCTAATATCTGGCCATTGTTTTCTACATGCTTTGTGATTTGCTTTCATTCATTCATTCATTCATTCAGTTAACAAATATTGATTGAGTGCCTACCATGTGCTACAGTGAAGAAAACAGATAAAAATCCTTCCTGTGTGGTGCTTCCAGTCTAGTGAGAATGGACAAATAATAAATAATAAACATAATAAATGAGTGAATGTGTATGGTAAGTTAGAATATGATAAATGCTATGGGAAAAGAAATAGGGTGGGAAGGTATCAGAGCATGAGGAGTGGAGGTAGCGAATTACAAGGGTAAAAAGGGTGGTCAGTGTAAGCTGTATGGAGAGGATGACATTTATGAGGTTGCCATAGAGATGTTTAGGGGAAGGATGTTGCAGGAAGAGGTAACAGCCAGAACCATGGCTTTGAAGTGGGAGAGGGGTGTCAATGTTCTGGGAAAAGGGGGAGCAGCATGAGCACAGGGTAAGTGATAGGGCATGAGAAGTCAGAGAGGCAAGAGTGGAGCGAGGCTGCTGCATAGCATGTCCTCTTTGCCTGGACTTTGTATGGACTTTGGCTTTTACTCTGAGAATTTATGGCACAACATAAATTCTCCCATTTAATCACCAAACACTAGCTCAGTGAAGTTGCCCTTAGTATTATCTTCTTCTTACCTGGAGAAACTAAGGTCCAAGACCATCCAGACAATAAATGATTGAGGTTCAGCTTAGCTCAGGTCTTCTGATTCATAACATTGCTTAACATAAGCCAGGGTTTACCCATAAACCCCATAATGATGACTGCTCACCTACTCTGGGCCTTAGCCCATTGGGGGAATTCAAAGACCTATATATATGCCATGCAGAAGACCCTAACTTCCCAGACCATTAGCTCCCTGCAGGCACAAAGTAAGTTCTACTTGTTACTGTCTCCACATACATGTTACAGGCACTTGATAGATACTATTGAACAAAAAAATTGAATGAGTATATTGAAAATAATTTAAATATTGCAACTTTCAGAGTGCCTAAATTATGCCCAGTATATAGTGAATTAAATTCTGTTGTCATAATGGCAAACCTTATAAAGTTAATGTCAATATCAACAGAAGTTCTAGACATTTTATGTTAAATTAGTCACAAATATGGAGTAAGTGAATTCTTCAGGGTACCTGGGAGGAGGAATGGGACAGTTGATAGCCAGTGTGCTAGAATAATTCATTTAGATTGCTCATTTCACACTGTAATTACTCCCAGGATCAGACCAGGGAACATGTCTTTGCCAATGCTAGCAGCCAAAGTTCTGGATCCCAGGAGCCAGTCCCATTCAGAGTGAGCAAACTGGCCTTTGAGAGGCACAACAAATAGAAGGCAGAAGCCCAGATGGTGGTAGGGCATATTATGATGATACCAGCAAGCAGATGAGGACTGTGATCCAGGATAAGGAGTCTTCCCTTTGGACGTTCTTCTAATTACTTCTGGGAAGGGACAACCCAATCAAGTCAGCAGCTCTCTGGATTGCAATTTTAGATGGACATCATGGGGCAGCCAAAGAGAGAAGACATTGCATTTAAAGACAGCTTGCTGAAGTCAACTCATTATCTCATCAACTCCCATCCTAACCTGCATCATAACCCTGACCTGGTCCTGCCAGGATGGCATTGTGATAGCCACCATCCTCCTCCTCCTCTGTTTGACTCTAATCTCCCCCCCTGGTGTCCTGTCTAAAGCAGGGAAGGAGGTATTATATTACAAAGACATTGTTAGAGACAGGCATTAACTGGGACTCGATCAAGTTTCAGCATGGAACCTGTCACCATGGACACCATCACTGCTACAGCTTTACAAGTGTTGAATGTGGCCTTCCATTATGTAGTAACTAACGACATTGTAGTTGGGGATGAGTACTGGGTCCAGCACTTCTGTGAACTAGCTGTACTTTTTCCATCCATTTCCAAAGCCACAGGAATAAAATCAGTTGGGAAAAGAAATGTGTGAAGTAAGAATGACCCATTCACGACCATTCCGACCACTGTCAACAGTTCATTAAAATGTGTAGATGTTCCACCAAAGATCACATCTCCCACCTCCAAATATACAACTGCTATTGGAAATAACAAGTCTGCTCAAAGCCTCCATCTGAAGTGTTAAAATTGAGGCCCCGCGGAGGTCATCTCCTCCAACCTACTTCCTGTACAAAAGAAAAATCAGATACCAGAAAAGACAAGAGACCTGGCCAAAGTCACTGGCAGAGTTAGTCAGTGTCAGAATTAGGACCAGAACCCAAGTTTTTAGACCCCTAGTTTGTGCTTTAAATTTTTCAAATAAAAGTTTAAATTATATTGAATCCCAAGATTCAACAGACCCTTTTCTAGACCATCTGGTTTAGTTGCCCCATAGAAGAGGTGTAGCTTGGTAATCAGATTTCCTGCCTTAGTGAGCAGAACCCATCACAAAGATGTTTTTACAGCCAACCTCCAAAAGGTAAAGACATTGGCAAATTATTTTACAAACATGAGCACTCATAAGCATCCATGAGGAAATGGATCTAGAAGTCCCTACATCGCTCCCAACAAAAATACCACCGATGTGAGAACCATAATAGTGCCCAATTGCAAGAAATGTGGAAACAAAAGACTGGAAGACTAAAATAGAAAGTAAAATTCCTTTAAAGATCCTTTTTTTGGTTTTAATAGGAAAAGGCATTCATGAGAACCTAAGATTAAGCCATGCTTTTCTACAGTTTGAATCCCCCATTCCATCCGCTCTCCCTAATAACCATCTAGAACAGCTCAGTAATATTAAATATAAGTGATCTAGATAATAATATTGCAAAATTAAATCATTAGATGTCTAGCCGCTCCATGGATGTGCTCCTATACAATTCAAAATAAAACCGTTTAAAACCCCCAGATTCATTTGCTCTGACATATCGATAAACTTTTGCTAAAACAAAGCTAATCATCTCAATGGCGCCAACTTAATTGCTCACCAGTTGACGGATAATAAACAGACCTGAGGATTAAAATATGAACTAATTACTGTACTCAATTCCATTTACTTGATTTCATGTTCCATTAATTTTTTGCATCATTTCTGGTGGAAGCCTTAGATTTATGATCGCCCCAAATGAATTATGCCACTTAGTTGCCTGTGGCAAGCTCGTGTTCAGAATTGGTTGGAAAGGGCAGAATTCTGGGCAGTAAATATTTAGCCGAAGCAACCTAGGATATAGTAAGTGAAGGTAATTATCCATTCCCAAATACCAGCCAGAGTCAGCCTCTATAAATCTGTCCCCATCTCAGCAGTAAAAGGGCAACAGTAGGATTGCTCTCATGATTATTCATTGGATCAGCTTGTTAGAGGCAGTTTCCAAGAGCAGTGGTTGCTTGGCCCAGAAGAGGGCTGCTGGGAAGCAAAGACCAGCACACCATGGGGAAGGGGTGTTGGCCTGGGAGTCAGACTCTTGTGCCACCGGATAGAGGGCAACATTTTGGCTTAAAAGATCTGCCTTCAAGACCCCATTCTGTCACTCACTAGCTGTGTGATCTCAGTAAGGGCAGAACTGGGCAAATCGCTTAGCCTTCCTTCACCTTTTTAAACTCTCGATATGGGTTTAATAATGCCAGGCCTACATACATGATAAGGTGATTGTGCAGTGTAAAAAACCACTCCTATGATAGGGCCTTTGAAGCTGTAAAGTGCTGTGCCAGTCATCTGTTCCAGAATCTTTGCAGATAAGACACATAAAGTTAATCACAATGTACCCATATGATTACTACCACCGGCTTTCATTTACTGAACACATAAATGACCCAGGCATTGTGCTCAGTGCCTTATCACACCCAATGCTCACAACAAGCCTGTGAGCTAGCATTCATAAGCACCACTTCACAAAAAGGAAAAGAAAGAGACATTAAAGAACCTGCCTTCAATCACATGGTCCATACAGGGAAGAGCTAGGATTTGAACCCAGGTCTCTGACTTTATGCAGTGAGTGAACTCGGACAAGACATAGCAGCTAGCTGATTCTGCTTCCAAGTAGCTGCTTGATCATAGGCAAGTTCATTCTCTGTAATCACAAGTGCCCTGTTTGTTGCCTGAAATGATATTTCAGCCCCTCCCAGTTTTGCATCAGCCTTAGGAATAACCTGCACTTTGGCTGTAAAGGGAGACAGGAACCTATTTCTCCAACTGGCACAAATTGCAATGGGAAATATAACACAGCATCATTTTGTGCACCCGCGGAGGACTGTAGATTCATCCACCTTCCCCTCTCAGATGGACAGCAACGGGGACATCGCATACAGATGGACAGTGATGTTTTTGTCTCTCACTTCTTTGAAATATAATAAGCAAGGTATTGTATATCCATAAATTTGTTTGTGTATAAATACATCTGTTTCCCTCTGCAAAGCATGAGAAACCATATTCCTTGGTCTCAGAGGTAGCTTGGGGAAATACATTTTCTTGCAGTGGGTCTGTTTGCCAAGCTAGAAATTTCTGGATTGAGCCTTAAAAATGGATTCTGCAGGAGCTGTTTGGCAAAATGAGCTTAGCCAGGAGGTTTTAAATCACTCTCCCAGCCAGGAAAAGGGGAAGGCTCAAGGATCACCATATACCTGCATCAAGACTTGTGCCCCTGCTCCAGTTTTTTCCAAGCAAATAACTGTGTCTGCTTCAGGAAGGATCATTGTGGTGGACCCAAATGGCCAGCCAGAGAAACTACTGTTTCTGTAAGGTCCTCAGTGAGGACCACACACATCTGCCTGTTGCACCTTTCTGTCTAGAGCTGATGTGTTCCCCTACCCCAGCTGAGGAGCTGGGACCGACTGCAGGAGCAGCAATTAGTTGCAGAGGTTAAAATCAACAGAGTTATTCATTCCTGTGTTTGAATCTGGCTTTGTCATTTATCACCTGTGACCTTGGGCAAGTTACTCAACCTACTTGTGTCTCAGTTTCCTCTGATGAGACTAACAGCGATGCCCATGCCATAGGGTTCCCCTCCCCAGCTTTATTGAGGCATAGTTTATATACGATAAAAGTCAGCAATTTTAACTGTACAGTTTGATGTGTTTTCATAAACATATAGTCATGTCACCATCACTACCACCATGATCTAGAACTTTCATCACCACGAAAAGTGCCCTCATGTCTCTCAGCAATCACCTCCCCCACCTAACCCTGACCCTTGGCAACCACTGGTCTGCTATCACTCTGGTTTTGCTTTTTTCAAATTTCAATCAATGGACTCCTACAGTATGTAGACTTTTCTTTTTTACTTTATTTTTTAAATGATCACACAGTGAGATTAACTGCTTCTCTAGCATGGCATACAGTTCTCTGAACTTCAGCACATACAGATTTTCATACCCATTATCATGATCAGGATACAGAACAGGTCCACCCAATAAGGTAGTTTGTAGGATTAGGAAGGTCGATGTATGTCAAGTGCTCGGAACAGTGCCTGGCACACGGTGAGTGCTCCAAAATGGTAGCTTTTTTTTTTTTTTTTGGCTACAGTATGCTTCTTCAAGCTCTGTCTTTCAGGGTCAACATTTCTATCCTCTCTCCATCTAAGAATCCCAAGTGACATCATGCACGGGGTGAAATTCCTACATTTCACCTTTTTTGCTTGCTGACTTCTTATCGATATCAATATCCCCTAAAGTAGGGCTGCAGATGAGCCACCCACTGGCCAAGGTGTTTGTCCTCAGCATTACATCTCTTGTAATACACAGGTGCTTCTAGGCCAGTCAGGCCCCTGCTAACACCAGCTTGGAAGTGTGGGGGAAACTATCAGCTAGAGCGTGTGCAAGGAAGTGCAATTCCCATCCTGGCCTCTGGGAGCGCCCTTCCCCATCCCCAAAGGTCACCAGCAAGTACAGCATTTTCTCATACTCTGTGGGTCTGAGGCCAAACGTTGAGCTCTCTACACAGGATGATCTCATGCACCTAGGGCAGTCTGGATTGAGACCAGTTGGTCCTGGTATCATTGAAATAGCACCTCTTTTTCTCTCAAAAATGCCTCACTCTGTACAATGAATCATATGGTCACCTTGCACCTAGAAGACCTTGGGCAAGCTGGTTAACCTCTCTGGATCTCCTGCCCCTCAATCCAGAAAATTAAAGGATTGGAGTAGCTCTGTCAGGGCCCTTCCAGAACTAAGGGGCTCATGGAAGTAAAATCTTCCTGCATAATTTTATCATTGCATATAAACATTGACAGAGAGAGGGATCACTGTGCCATGTAGAGAGTCTGAAAGATAGATCTGCAATAACATATGTTTCATTGGACAGGTTCCACTAGAGGTTAAGTATACACTATGTAAGTGACCACCATCATATTCTCCTTCAAGGCAAAAGCTTAGGAAATTAAAACATTTGATGTGACACCAAAAATTGAGGCTGAAATTGTTCTCTTGACTTGGGTATGTCACCTTTACTTGTTATAATGCCTGAAACGTTGAACCTCCTACTTGTATCCCTTTTACCACAATCACAGTACTAGAGCGTGCATGCGTGCACGCACACACACACACACACAGACACACACACATACATGCACATTCTATAAGGCTTTGGTCATCCAGCTATATCCCAGGTGAAATGCTCCTGTGGTTAGTAGAGTATTTTACTAGAAACTAGAGGTTCCCTTTGAACCATTTTGCTTTGTATATTTTAATTACAATTTAAGTGATTTCTCTACACTGAACACCCCTAGGAAGAAACCCCAGGAATTATCATCATCATCCACTTAGGCTTTGTTTCAATTCTGGTCTTTAGAGAGCCAGAACAGCCAGAAGATTCTGTCACCTTAAATTCCTCTGTAAATCCCTGTTGGCATCAGCATTTAGTCCTCTTTGCCTTCAAACAAAAGGGAGAGTGTTCCTGCTCCAAAACACAGTTGCAGGCTTTGCTTTTAAAACCTCGGGGGCATCCAAACGCTCAATCCCACCAAGCTCTAATGTTGCTCCTAGAGTATTCATTTAGCTTGATTTACATTATTTTAATTTTCTTAGGGGTGTCTTTACTAGCTGGAGGGTGATTTTTTCCCCCCTTAATTAAAGAACAAGTTGATTCCAAAGCACACAGAACAAAACAAACCCCTTCGTAGCTTGTCTCGCTTGTCACTTTTCTCCTGCTGTTCTCTTTTTTGGGTGCTTTTCAGCTTTCACTGCACCTTCCTTCTCAAACTGAAAACGAGATGGAACAGTGAGACGAAGTCCTGTCTTTCAGTGAAATCAACCAACCCTGGGTTTCAATTCTTTTAATTTCCTGGAGCATATGACAGTTTGGAGGAGGGCCAGGTAGTATTAGCTCTATCTCTTAGATACAAAAGCTATATTATCAGTTAGTGCAATTCAACAGAGACACATGGAGTTGAACAGAGAAGTTTTCCAGCCTAGGGCTGCACAGGTGAAGAAACCCGGACACTGTCCTCATTGGAGTTCAGCTTCCCGAAGGCATCTTAGGTGTGGTGCTTGGGATACATGTAACAGGAACTCACTCAAGCTAAGTTAAGCTACAAGGGCAATCTATGGAAGGCCTCTAGGATATGTCATAGGACTCAAGGTCACCTGAGCCAGTGAAGAGACTGGAATCCAGAACTGAAACAAGATCATGACCCCAGGAACTACTCCAACCCTACTTCTTATCTCCATATGGTCGCTTTATTCTCATTCTCTCCAGAAGCTGGCCTTTTTTTCTGATTTTCTGTGCATGTGAAGCACATACATGACCCCCCTTAAGCCCCCAAGCTTACACCCCCTGGGATCAAGACCATCCTGGACTCACTGGCTCTTCATCCCAATTCCATATTCTCCAAAGAAGAGGTTTGATTTGTTCAACCTACATCTGATGTCCTCTCTGACCCAACCAGCTATGCATGTGGGGTGGGGTCATGTAGACAAACAGGTCTTGGGGGACCTGCCCCTATGGGAGGGAAAGCAATTACATGGAGAAGGTGGTCACTGTAAGCCACGTAGACACCCACAAAAATGTCAACTGTGATGGGGAACATAATTTTTTTTTCTGCTCAGCCCAATGAAATCCACATGATACATTGGATGCCAATCTAGTGGTTAGAGAAGGCTTTCAGACATGAGCAAGATCTTGAAAGAGAAGTATGAATGTGGCTCACATAGGCTGAGAGCATCCCAGACAAATAGGAATATCACCTGTTAATAGAAAGAATAACTGTAGTCAGCCCATAATGTGTTCTCAAAGAATTTAGCATCTCGTGATTGTCAACAACAATCTGACTGAGCACAGGGACGTCAGTGGCACATCACAACCATGTCACTCACCTTCCTGGCTGCTGGCATTGCTCTCCCTCTCCTCCCTTTCTGCCAATACATAAACCACAGGGTGGGCTCAAATAAGTTTCCCAGGGATTGACATCAAGCAAACACATTTACATGCCAGCTCTGCCACTTACTGTGTGCCCTTCAAAAATATTTTGGCTCCTCCAAGATGAGAAAAGTGGTGACAACAATATCAACCTCAGAGGGTTGTGGTTCAGGTAAAACAAGGGAATGTGCATCAAGAATGTTCCCAGCCCCTTCCCTCTCTATCTGTTGTCTTCTCCAGTAGTGGGCTGATAAGATGTCTTGGGTAAAATATGCAGGCTTGGGAGGGATGTGGTCTAACAATGGAACAGAATAGTTAAAATAAGGACTCTCCCCCACCCGCCCAAAATGGGAACATTTCTAACATAATCAGTGGACCTTTACAGTGTCCTCACCTCTTGCCTGTCAGTTTCCAGAACTCAGAGCAAGAAAAGAAAGGATTGTTTACATTGTTCACAATTACTCACTGACTTGGAACCACTTTCACTTTCTTGGTATTAAGCCTGTCGAGTGAGGCATCCAGTGGGACCAATCATCCTAGCTCACTGTTGCCCAACCTCGGTCAGGGACCATCTTATCTGGGCACAGGTGATTAGCTTACGACAAGTGTCTCTAATCTCTGTCCCTTCCAAGGCACTGCAACAACCCAAAGAATTATTCTGTCTCTTGTGTTGACTTAACTTCTTAAAGAGTCCTGGATACAGGACACTCTCCAAAAGGCTTTTGAATTTCAAAGTCCAGAATATCCCCATTGGGATAGGTTTCTCATTATTAGTGTTCTGGAAATGCCAACAGGTGAGAAATGCATGGCTTTCTTAGGCAGAAACATAGCTTGTTCAGCATTGTAGGTTATATTATTTAATTTTGGTGCTCATTTTAATTAAAAGAAAAGTTCATTTACAGTGGACCTTTAATATCTAAGATGCATTTTTTTTTCATACTGGCATATATTCAATTTCTTTTTCAACAGAAAAAAATAAAAGAATGTTTGCTTGAGTTAAGAGCTGGGGATCAGGGTTAAATTTGCAAAACCAGCTACTTCCCTAGCTGTAGTATGATTTGCTTCCGTGCAAATACATGTTAATCCCTTAACGTTGCTCAAGTCCCTGTTGCTTTTCTGGCCAGATTTACAAAACATTTCTACCAGGAAATAATAGCCAATGAGTTCAGAAAGGGAACCCAACAAGGAAGAAAAAATTCTTGCATCACAGGGTCTGACAAAGTCTGATTGGTGTGTTTAATAACTTCCTCATCAAGGAAACACAAGAATGACTAATTCAAAATAATGAAAAATCCAAAAACTCTGTATAATGAGTTGCATTTATTCCTCGTAGACACATATTTGAGTTTTCAGTGTGTGAAAAATTTTGCCAGCCGTTGAGTTCAAATGTGAATAATGAACAGTCCATATCCTCGGGGAGTTTCTGTTCTAGTAAGGCGACATTGACAGTCTTTCTTACCGAGTTCTGTGCTAAGAGACAGCACTCCTTGTGGTGGGAAGAGAGAGGAAAGCTGTGGGCCTAGGGTCATGAGTGCATGTAGATTGCTTGGACTTGACTCTTGGCTCTACTGCTGGTGCTAGGCCTTGGCAAGTTATTTACCAGTCTCTGCCTCAGTTTCCTCATCTGTAAAATGGGAATAATAATGGCACCAACTTGCACCTCACTGATCCATCTTCTGTCCTGATTTGTTGGCCCTTTGAGAGAGATGTCTATTCAAGACTTACTTCTGGGGCATCTGGGTGGCTCAGTCGGTTAAGCGTCCAACATAGGCTCAGGTCATGATCTCGCATTTGGTGAGTTTGAGCCCTGCATCGGGCTCTGTGCTGACAGCTCAGAGCCCGGAGCCTGCTTTGGCTTCTGTGTCTCCCTTTCTCTCTGCCCCTTCCCCACTTGTGCGTTCTGTCTCTCTCTCTCAAAAATCTCTCTCTCTCTCTCTCTCTCTCTCTCTCTCTCTTTGTCTCTCAAAACTATATAAACTTTAAAAAAATTTAAAAAAGAAGACTTACTTCCTCTTATCTGACCACATGGGTTGGCTTACCCTTCGTGTTTTCTGAAAATTAATGTCACCTCAGTATCCCCATCATTAGAGAAAATGAGAATTTATGAGATTTAGCAGAAATGGTATGATACAGAACAACACAGGCCAGCTGTAGTTCTTAGTCTGCTTTCCTGGTCTTTCTGGGCACCCCTTCTCTGCCATCACTGCATAGCTTCTAACAGGGGTAGACAGCTTGTCTACCCCACTGGAATGCCTCCAAAGAGGGCTTCAGGAGTTGAATATTTGCTGAGTGGGCAAGAGATGGACTGAAGAGATGACCATTAAAGGAAGTTTAAGAAATCCTGGATTTTACCTCTTTCAGAAATAATGGAAACTTCCACTCAAAATGTCAGTTTCTCCTCAAAATAGCTTTATTCACGCATAGGCTGGTGGAGAACATGAAGCAGATGCCTCTTCAGTCACCAGCAAATGAAGAGGGAGTTACAGGATTCACTAATGCCTGAACCATAGGCAGTGACTAAAGCAAAGAGAGAGGGGGTTCATTGCTGGTAAACTTGGCAGTGGTAACTGTCAGGGAAAAGTGTATTAAGGGGGTGGAAATTACAGAGTCATGCAGGCCTATTGGCTTGTCACACGGGCCTCTTTAGCTAAAGAAAGTGACCATGACATGATTCTATACAAGGGCCTTCCTTCTAACCTGGTGCTGGTGTTCCTGGTGACGGGGTTACCTGCTCACTCCTTGGGTCTGGGGTGCATGTGGTTGTGTGTGTTGCAAGGTAAAGGGGAAGCACAAAAAGAGAACAGGTTCAGCAGCTCAAAGGTACCAGCAGTGGGTACATGCTGCTCTTTTAGTAAGAAGCTCGAGGTGGGTATCACTGTGAAAAGATGACATTTGAGCACAACCTTAAAGGTGAGGGGGCTGACCATGAGCACAGGTGGCAGGAGAGAATTTCCCCAGAGGGAGCAGCCAGCACCAAGGCCTGAGTGTGGATTGTGGCCTGGTGCATTCGGGGAACAGGGAGGCAGCCAGTGAGGTGGAGCTGAAGGGGTGCGAGGTCAGAGAGGTGGGGCGGGGAAGGGGGATGGTGCAGGTTTTGTGGGCTAAGGTGAGGACTTGGGCTTTCTTCTGGGTGAGGAGGGAGTCACTGCAGCCGAGTGACATGGGCTGATGACACCAAGCTTGTTCCTGCATCAGAAACCATTCCCTTTCCTAAGAACGTTCTTCGCCCTGGCCTTTTCATGTCTGACTCCTTGTTACCCAGATCTTAGCTGCTGTTGTCCCTAACTACGCGGTCACTCACAGTCACATCACCCTGTTTTGGTTTCCGGTGCAGAATTTATCACTTGCTGACCATTTCCCTCACGTATAGATTTACTTGTATATCTTCTGTGTCCCTTCCTTAAAAGGCAAGCTCCATTAATTCCTCCCCTGTTGAGTGTGGGCAGGACTTACTGACTTCCTTTCCAAAGAAAGAGAATGGAAAGGGGGAAACAGCGTTACGGAGGAGAAACCCGAACCAAGTGGTGAAAGCTCACATCACCAGGGATGCCACAGGACGTTAGGTGCTCCTGGATTGTGATGTGAAGGACACTTTACCTTTTGAAATGCATTCAAAACCCCCATAATCATGGTATACTCACGAGAGAACATCAGACAAACCCAAACGGAGGGATTTTCTACGAAATATCTGATAAGCATCCTTCAGAAATACTTAGATCATGAAAAACAAGGAAGGACTGAATAACTATCAGAGATCAGAGGGGAGCAGGATCCAAGGTTGGTCCTGGGACAGAAAAAACAGTCAGTGGTAGAAAAACTGGGGGAATCTGAATACAGTCCTCAACTACTTAAGAATGTTGTACCAATGTTTACATCTTCGTTTTGATCATAGTCCCATGGTTATGGAACACTAAGGGAAAGTGGATGAAAGGTATACGTGAACTCCCTGTACTATTTTTACAGCTCTTACATGAATACAAAATAATTTCAAAATAAAAAGTTTGGAGCTGGGGAAAGCAAGCACTACAATGTCAGACGTTGTCAGGGACATTGTTCATCTTCTTTTTCAATGCTGTGCCCCTGGTGGTTAGAATAGTAATAGGAGGGACGCCTGGGTGGCTCAGTCAGTTGAGCATCCAACTCTTGATTTAAGCTCAGGTCATGATCCCAGGGTCGTGGGTTCGAACACTATATCAGGCTCCACACCGAGCATGGAGCTTGCTTGAGATTCTCTCTCCCTCTGCCCCTCTCCCCCATTCGCGTGCATTCTCTCTCTCTCTCTCTCTCTCTCTCTCTCTCTCTCAAATAAAAAAAACCTTTAAAAAAGAATAGTAATAGGAGCTCAAGAAATATCTGGTAAATCAATAAGATGGATACTCAGCTCAGTAATGATAGCTTAAAAAATATATGGAGCAACTAAAGTGCTTTGCAAGTAGCTCTTTAGAAATGTAAGACAATATTGTTATTATCTCATTTTGGTTTTTTAGTGGGGGGAAAGACTGCCCCCATTTAAAGACTAACTCCCTGGGGCATAGCTGCAGAAAGGAACAGCTTAGCTCAAGACCACTAGGAGCCACTGTTTGTGATCAAGCCACTACTGGCCATCACTGACATGCAGCCAACTCTGTTCATAAAGATTTTCCATCTCAAAGGCTCTGAGACAAGAGAAACTTCTTTAAAAAATTTTTTTAAAAGAAAAGAAAAATCATCATCTTGGTGACAACTTGTTAACCTGGGTTGATTAAGAATGTGTGGGACACCTCTCTTACTCCATAGCTGATTATTCTGAAAACACTTACCAAACACAGGGGGAAGACCTATCTTTCTGAAGAATTGAAAATAAAAGCAGATGATTGTGTCCTCTTCCCTCCGCCCTCCACCCCCTAAATGCCCCTAATGAAAGGGGTCAGTAGAAGTCTCTGGTGGAAGGTAGTCTATGGATGAAGAGTCTCAGCTTCTAGAGATGCTCCTCCCCAAAGGTAGTGTGGGGGCATCAGGGAGAAGGGTGAAGGGCTTAGAAAATGGCTGGAGCGTGAGTAGCACTGAGGCAAGGCTGCAGCTAATGCTCATCACGCACCATTGTGTCCATCCATCTGCCCACACACCCCCCCCCACCATCTACTCAACAAATAGGGAAGCAGCTGATGCATGAGAAGCAGAAGCCCTGGGTTCTGATCCCACCAAATGGTTTCATAAATTTAAGCAATTCACTTTATCTTTCTGGGCCTCTCCTCCATCCAGCGAGGGCAGATCTCTGGAAAATCTCTAAGTCTTTTTCTGGGTCATTCAAGGTGCATATTAAATATTTCTAGGTGCTCTGTGCCATGCTTGTCCTAGAAGGGGAACAGAACAGATACAGGATATGCTCCATGCTTTGTAAGAGCTACCAGTATAGTCAGAAAAAAAAAAAACAGACACGCATTGAAAGCTACGTAACAACATAAGACACTTGACAGTTAGGTATAGACAAATAATTTCATAAAATTATTTTAAAAGAAAGCTGGGGTATCTCTTGGGGCAGTCAAGCTCAGCCTCTTACATAAATGAGACTGAGACGGACCTTAAGGATGCATCATATTCACATAAACAGAAAACAGAAGAGTAGATTTCCAGTCACTCCTCCCAAAACAACATGTTTGTTTACATCTCCAGGCCTTCACATAGACCGTTTCTCTGGCCAGGAGATTTGGCCCTTCTGCCCCACTTGTCTGCCTACCACATCCCACTTCTCCTTCAAGATCCTGTTCGGATGTGCACCTCATTTCTGAAGACTTCTCTGTGCCCCCAGCTACACCAGCATCACTAATTCCACTCCTTGGGGCTCCCACAGAATGTGGAAATGTGTCCCTACAGCATATCACATTCTTTTACAGCTAGAGAGTCTCTCTGTCCCCAAGATTGTTCAAGGTCCCTGTCTTTATCATATCTCTATCTCCAGCAAATCAGAGGCATTCTAGAATGAATGAATGAATGAATGAATGAATATATGGGCAAAGACCAGCTGCCAGCATCTGCCTTCTAATCAAACCCAAGGGACAGATATGCAGGATGAACAAAGAGAAAAACAATCCTGTTAATGAGCAAACACACCCTCTTTGATGCTGGGGAACCAGAGAAAAAACAAAAATCATCCTTCACTTATCAGCCAGCAAGTGGTGGTGGGGTACCTCCATGCACCTGCTCCCACTTGCCAGGATGTGTGCAGACCCCCAGGAGGGCCGCACTCCTGACCTGGACATGGCGGTTACCAGGGAAGCACTCCTCACTCTTGTTGGTATGCTGGTGCACACTCCCTCCCTGAAAAGCATGGCTTGCGCTAATGAAACTTTGACATTTCGTGAAACTGAAAGGGGAGAAGATGTGCATTCTATTAAAGTTCAAGCTAGAGCAATGGGAAGCCCAAGAAACCAGGCTGATTTACTGGGCGTTTCTCATGTAGGTTATTCGGAAGCTGTTTTCAAAGGGGTTCTGGCATGCTCATGAATCCAAGTGGGAACAGAGAGGGGCACACTGGCCAACCACATTAATACGTGTTTGGTCCCCACACAGATGCCACCAAGATCTCCTCCTGGGGCAGGGCCTTTGGAATCCAGCAAAGCTGGAATCAAGTGCCAGTCCTGCCACTTATGAACTGTGTGGCCTTCATGAGGCCACATGAGGCTGACTCTCTTGGAGTCTCAGCCTGACCATTTGTAAAATGGGATGTCACTCCTTCCTTGCTGGCGTGTCACCAGGACCAGAGATGACAACTACAAAGCTCACCCCACCAGTGCTGGCTCCTGGTAGACACTCAATAGTGGAAAGGGTCATCATTATTATTATTACTCCCTATTACTATGCCCTTCATCTTCAGCAAGTATTCACTGAATGACCACAGGGCTCCCACCAATGTGCTGGGCCCTGGGGAGACACAGAGATATTTAAGAGAGGACTTCAATGGAGGAGATGGAATTTGCCCCACATCATCAGGGATAGGCACAGTTTACTTTCATTCTCAAATCAGGAAGGGAAATATTCTCTCTTATGTCATGTTTTCAGTTGCAAACTCATTCCTTGAGAGAGCAGGTGATTGTTTTTCTGCGTTACACAGCCATCGTAACAATGTTCTGAGAAAACAAAATAAATAAAAAGAAGGAAAAATTTGCCCGCAATTCTCCATCCCCCAAATCAAGCCATGTTTGATTGCCCAAGTTCAGGGTGAGTGAAATTTTGTTAGGCAAAGACAGAGACAGTGTTTTCTTCAGAAGCAGTGGGGCCTCTTTTTCTTCATCCAAAAGATGAAGATCTTAGCTCATCCTACACTTTTGTTGCAAATGGCCAGTGTTTACTGAAACAAAACAAAACAAAACAAAAACCAAAAACAAAACAAAACACACATTCCCAATGTTTGTGCATGTGAATGGAAAACAGTTTTCTTAAGTAGAAAATAAGCAGGCAGGCCCAGATCATCTCAACACATCTCTCAACCTAGGGATGTCCTTTCTTGTGACCATACTCTTTCCTATTGTATCAATTATAGCATGCGTGGGAGGGGATGTCCCTGCTGCTTTGTGAGGACAGCCATGTAAACTGCACCTCCTTCACTTAGAATCCTGTTTACAAAATCACTCACACTTTCGAACTCTAACCACCGAGACCTTGTTCCTCACTAGCCCCCTCAAAAGTCCAAACTCCCAGGCCACCTCGTACCCTGATTACTATTCTCCAGGCCTGCCTGTCTGCTTCTGTTGTGTACCAGGCCCACGCAGCCCTGCAGCACCATTGGGAGCCGGGACTCAGGGCAGAGGATGTCAGGGCCATCGGCTGCTCACGCAGGTGCCCAGGGCAAGGCCGTGCACCCCATGGGCACCCGGTAAACACGGCTGGCTTGCTACAGCGGTACCCAGCTAATGAGTGCCAGACTTTTATCTGTACTCAGAGCTGTGAGTGGGGGAAAGGGACAGAGGGGGAACACAGCCTCACACTGAAGCCCAAATAGCATTGCACTAGCACACTCATCAGACATAAAGGATTCTGATTTCAGTAAAGATAAAAGGGTCAGCAAGCACCCCATATGAATGGCAAGTAGGTGAAAAAAAGATTTCAGTCTGAATCTGCTTTTCTCACATCAAAGGGAAGAGGAACTGAGTTTCAAAAAACTTTCTCAGACACCTAAAAAATATATATGTTTATATATAAAGTTTTAGATATATGTAATTCTTCAAGATCATGACTAGTTAATTCTCTAAAAGATATGTCTTTCCCATAAATGACATGCACAGAATTGCTCATTGGACATGTTCAGTCCTTCACGGTACCTCCAGGCAGCATGCTTGTCCCCACACCACATCCCAGGCACTGATAGTTTGTGGTGGCCATTCACATCCTTGGCTTTGAACCACTGTTCTTCGTACTGAATCCATCCTGTTCTTGAACCTCTCAGCATCAACCTCGTGGCCTGCCCTCCAATTTTATCCCCAGCCTCATGCTTTGGACTTGACATTCGGCACTAATTTTTCAGCTACAGTAACCCCGGTTTCCCTGTAACAGTTCACATTCTGCCACCCATGACATGCTCTAGGATAGCTTGAATAAATATATGCCCAGATATGAGGCATCCCCATTTGACCCAGTCCTAAAAGTGAGAACAAGGGCACCATCCTGAAAGGTTCGTTGATAAAGCTGAGTTAGTATTGTCAGTTGAATTACATTTTTTTTCAATCAACTAGCCACTCTTTGTCTCAAAAGGAGGGGGACTAACTTCAGGAAGAGCCTGTGTTTCATAGATGGTGGTATTAAGGGGTTGGGGTGAGGTTAAGCACTAAATTTGTTATAAAAAAAAGAAAAAAAGTCTGCATTTGAGACCTAAGAGTTGTAACCAAAAGGCAAGCACCAAACTAAGAATCAAGACAAATAGGTTTCAACCCCAGCCCTACCAATGACAGTGTGGCCTCAGGCATGTCACTTTCTGATCCAAGCTTCCTTTTCCAATCGGAAAATAACGGGACTGTGCCACGTGATCTCCAGGACACCCTCCAGCTTTAATATGCTTTGATTCTTTTATTACAAGTCTTTCTGGGATCCCATTTTCTCATTTGGAAAATAGTGGCAATTTGTCTAGTCCAAACTTCCTCCCAGGGCTATTATGAATGTCACATAAGAGAATGTATGAAGGTCCGCGGCATACTGTTAATTTTGGTAAGGGAGCCAGGGGATGGGAAGCCCTGAAGCCATCCCAGAGCCTAAAGGTTAGTGGAGTCACTTACACGAACTGGGACTTTAAAGTACGTCCCTCTTCCTCATTTCTTCAATTTAATTTTCAAACCATACACAATAGACCTGGATTAAAGGGACACCCACATCTGTCCTTTAAAAAGATGCTTGTTAGGAGTAAAATGTCACACATCCACATGGTTGGAATAGACCTTGATATTGGAGCAAAAAGTGGGACTAGTGGAATCAGGCCAAATCAGTGAAGAGGCTGGAGAGGTCAAGAACAAGCATGCATATGGTGTCTCATGTGCTCGTCCCTTGGGGTGCATTATTAGCTCAGTCTTTGAAATAATGCTTTGAAGGTGTAATTGGTTATAATGGTGATTATTATTAATATGAGAGCTATTTCTGTTATCATCATCATCATCATCATCATCTCAGTGGTGGAAAACCAGGGCTCAGAGTTTATTTACATGCCTATTATATTTCAGACATGAGACCCAAACTCCAACCTATCTGGGCTCAAACCCCACCTCATTGCCTCCTTAAAAGGCTAAAAAACCCAGGTTTATCCCCATCTGTGCATACTTAACCCCTTAAATCATGAATGAAACACATCTGCTGATGAGGTCTTAACCCCTCTTAGAGCCAGCTCTCCTTCCCTTTTAGATATATGCAGGAAACACTGAGATCTACTGTGTCCCAATCCTGTATGAGGTGCTGGGACTACAGGGGCACATACAATGTGGACCTTGCCTTCAAACCCCCAATGACTCAACTTTCCAGTCCACTTTTCAGCAACAGGCTGAGTTCAAGTGTCATCTAAGTTCAATGGTGAGTGATATAGCCCTTGCATAAGTTTTGTGAAGACAGCTGAAAAGAAACAGAGGGGGAGCCATATGGGAGTTTAAACTTTCATGACCTCATGCCTCAGTTTACAGGCAATGTCATGCATCATTTATGTGAAGGGTTTGGTGGCATTATTTTATTCAAAGCTCATTTATCCTGGACTTTCTCCAGTACTGTATGAGATTTTATAAGTCATCAAATCCCTCTTCTTTATAATGTAGTTTTGCGTACATGCTAATGTGTAGTATGCTCGAATGAGCCCTCGGTGGAGAATGACGGATAGGAGTTGAGGTCAGAGGAAGAAGTGTGACCATTTTTGGAAGTGCCCACCACTTACAGTTTACAATGTTGTGGTGTAAAAGGAGATACAGAAGACTACCTCAAAGAGGTGGGTTTCCAAAGACAGCAGCAACCCATTTCACAGATTACTCAGATAATACTATAAATTATTTCTCTATGTCCACCTCCTACTTGAGATCCCCCTTGCCTGCAGAGTTAAAGCCCCAAAGACCATAAGCTTGATGAACAGATGCTGGTCCTACCACGAACCTGGTGAACTTCGGGCTCTCCGTTGAATGCAAAACCCATTTTTCAGCAGCAGGCCCTCAAGTTGAAGAGTCTGTAAGGGAAAGAATTCAGTTCAGCATTTACTGAAACCTACAATTCCATGGGGGAGGCCAGCATATGCTTGAGTAATGCCCCTACCAGATATGGAGAGTGGCAAAATGAGGTCCCCAAGTTTATCCATTTAGTTAAGTGTTGAGGTAGTACTTACCCACAGTACTGACATCACCTGAGGGGGTGGTTCTGCTCCTTACTCCAGTAAGGAGGGACAGGAGGGAAAGGAGCCAAGGGATGGACAGCCTGGCTTTTTTTTTTCCTTCTTTCTTTTTTTTTTAATCTCTGAATAAGTATCACTTTTTGAGGCAAAAAAGGGAACTGTGAACAGTTTAGACATTCTTTTATTCCTTCTCCCCAAAATATACTAATCCATTTCCCTAACTGGTCACTTCCACACCCAGAACTTCCCCCCAACCCAGCCAGATTCCTCTGAAAATGATTTAAGGGGCTGTGATGGATCACTCAACCGCATTTGCTGGATCACACCTGGAGGAAGAGCCCCCGAGTGAGGTGGCTCTGGGGACTGTCCTCGGGAGGAGAGCAGGAGAAGAAATTAGTAGCCTTTTTACGCTATTGTGGGTAATATTTATTGATTCAGGACAACAAACACAAAATCCTCAATACAATTACTTGGAAACTGTCCCCCTCAAAAAAAATTGTTTTATACTCCCTGCCATCACTTCATTCTTTTTGCTATAATTCACTTATAATGTAAGAGTGGGAACTAAAAAAAGTATGATTATTGAGAAGTCAGAAGTCGTAAAATAGAATTTGAGGAAAGGGTGCTGTGTTGATCGGCTAGGCTGTTTTTCATTCTCTGAATATTAAGCACCTTATGTCGCCAGGATCACAAGTGTGGAAAGGGACCCATGAGTCCTCATTCCACCCTGCCCCCTCTCAAACCGCTAACTGAAACTGTCCCTCCCAGATATAGGTGGAAATGTGCTGTCTGCAGATTCCTTCAACCTGTAGACTTCTCTATACTGAGCTTCTCCCATCACCATTTAACGAGGGCACATATCACCTTTTCAATTCTATCTCCCATGTTTGAAACCAGACTCTCTCACTCCCACCAATGAGGGTGTCCCTCATCAAGTAGCCTAAGAAGGCCCAGCATTGGAAAATAGCCATAGTGATTAAGATCCCAACCCACCTCCCAATAGAGCTGCAAGGGTGGGAGGGAATTACTTGTTCTAGGGAAAATCACAATACTTGATCATTTACATACATTAACTTATTTAATTCTCACACCACCCTGTGAGAAGATAGCCTTGTTGTCCCCATTTTGCAGGTGCTGGAAGTAAAAGGGTATATAACCCAGGGTTGCCCAGGGCTACATGAATTGCAAATGGTAGAATTGGCAGTCAAAGCCAGTTTTCTTTGATTGCAAAACTGTACTCATTCCACCATGAGACTTTGCCTCTTTAAGACTGAGATGGATCGTAACACATAGTATCACACCTCTCCTCTCAAAATGACACCATCACGTGTACACACATATGCAGAGAGAGCAAGAGAGATGGAGAAAAAGAGACTGACATTTCTCTCCTTAGGAACACCATGGCCCTCTATACTGGAGCACTTGATTTTCCTTGGTTATAAGTAGCAGAAAGCCACTGAAACTAATTAAAGGATTAAATTTATTTTTTAAATGATACCAGGTATCTTATAGACCCAAGGGCCACAAGACGGTCAGGAACATCAGATCAACACCAAGGATCACAGACTGACTCAAATAGTGAGTCATCTTCCATCCATATTTCACTCCACTTATAATTCAAATGCCCAGGGGATTGAATCTGGCTTAAATTGTGAGGATATGGATGCCAGGGTACCAGGGATTGGCATTTCCCCAGTGGCCATATGGAATAAGATAGGGGCCTTTCTCAAAAGGAAGGGAAGGATGGTGTCATCAAGAGAATGGGGAATAGATAGATGCTGGGCAGGAAAACAGTGAACCCTCATTACCCACGCTCCATCTTTTGCTGCAGTCTAAGTAAGTCTAGTGGTCATAGAATCTTGCCTTTGGTTCTAGGCTTACGTGATAGCTAGGGAGCCATATTCAGAAAAAGATACAGAACTGAAATTTATATTCTTTCACACCATACTCTTCTCGTATGACTTACCACCACCAATGTCCTCAGGTGCCCCACATTGTCCCCATCGTTGATGGATTCATTTTTGATGGACATCTTTGATAGGTTCAGTCAATGCAGTATTCTAATTGTCCTCTTACACCTGCTTGTTAGACAGCTATTCCCTTACTATGGTCATGATCAAGTCAAGAAATGTCCAGTCATTCCTTCTTCTGACCATGCATGAAGTTCAGCCATTAGTCTAGTCCCTTAGTCAATGAGGAGAACATTGTTCAGAACATTCAATGAGTGTGAGAAAAGGTCATGTTGAGTAGCAGCTCTCAATTCACCAGGAACTCTAATATAGGCAGGAAAAAACTCCCTTGAGAAGTCCTTCAGTTGGACAACTGAAGTCTTCATGTTCCCAAATAATTAAAATATGATCTCTGATTTATTGTTTGGGTGAGTCTCTAAATGACTTCTATTCTGGACCTATGAACAGTTGCCCAGCAGGGGCAGAAAAGGAGAGTCTATGGAGGCCAAGATAGGCCACCAGACAGCTGCAACACCATGGCATGTGGTGCCTGCATTACCATGGTCTATCTCGAAAAGCCCACTCACTTTCCCTTTGCTTTCTTTACTGTTGGTAGGAAGTGTTTGTTTTGACAACCCACAAAAGTAAATAACACCACATAGTCTGAGAAGGAGTAGTAAGTGTTGTGCATTTGCAAATGGCCAACACATGGGAAACTCTTTTACTTACAACTCACAATCTAGTTAAGAAGAGTTCAGAGCCTAAGCTGCAAACTAGATTGGGAAATAAAGCAAGGAGACATTTGCTCTAGGTCTACCTCACTCTATGTAGTAGCTTCATTCCTGAAAGTGTGTTCTGTGGATCAATATCAATTCATGCTGCCTATTGACTTACAGCATGGTTCCAGTGTTGCTTTATCTATACACAGTAGATTTTTATTATTAAAGTCTTCCACTACTTTGGCTTTAAGTGTCTCTATTCCTTCACTTCAGCCTCTCTGTCAAAGGACAGCATTTTGTGACAAAAAGCCAAATTATTAAACATTTCCTTGTGCCATTTCTCTTAATCCCCAATGAGAGCCTGTGACATTGTATTGTCCCTGTTTTAAAGATTTGACAAGTGCAGTCCAAAGCCATATACCTAATGACAAGCTACACTGGGGCTCCAACCTGTGTATCTTCATAAGACTGAACCTCAAGTAGCATATTATTGTTTTATCTCCAATGGGTGTTTGTGAAATGTCTGGAAAGGGCATGAAGACTGCTCCATCTCAAGTTGATACTCTAAGTGATTGATTCATTATTCATTATTGTGTTGGCTCAATATGCTTGGAGGTGAACAAGACAGTATCTGGAGCTGGTATAGCTCACACTCTAGAATGGTCTTGTGCATCAAAGGTAACTTTCAGCCCTGCCCTTACCTAAGATCACCCAATGATTTCTATGAGGTAGAAGTTCCTGGGTCCAGTAGAGTAGACCCTCTACCCAGATCCCATTTGGTAGCCACTGTGTCTGTCCCCCAGAGGCTGTGACTTTGTCATATCAACCTGACACCTGCCCCTCTTCCTGGGAAATTGCCTTCTGTTATTTCCCATGAGATCACACCCCAACAATCCCACCCATCCCCAGCAGAAGCCCATAGTCAGTGACTGATGTATACAGGGCAAGGGCATCATGAGCTGACCTTGCCTTAGGTGGTACTGATCTTGTTGTATAATCCACACTCCAATGCTTCCGTAAGGGCTCAGACTGAAACAGTCTCCATCTGAGTCAACATCCTTTCTTAGATATTTGTTCCTGCTCTGTCCTGCTCCTCCAGCCCACCTTGTCTAGGGAAGACATCCTCAATAAATCACTTGAACTAGACTTCCCATCTCAGACTTCATCTAAGGGCACCCAGCCAAAGACATCTAGTTTGACTTCATTTTGTAGCAGAAGAGTTTACAAAATACAGGTCTTTGAAAAGAATATGCATGCCACATTCACACATTCAGATTGGGCCTTCTTCTAAATTTAAACAAAATCAGCAAGATCTAGTTGCGTTTGTATAGTTTTATTTATATTGAAGGTGAGGGAACAGTGGTCTCTTATACTATTCAGGACCATTTAAAAGCCACATGGTCATTACCAATTTCCCAATAGTCTATGTCTAAACCAGTTCCTTTGGGGAACATCACACCCATTGGTAGGAATGGTGGGTTTTTGCTTTTGAGTACTGGAGTTAGCATAAGCGTGAGCTGCAATGGAAATTAATGCACTGTCTGATCATTTGCACAGAGCCTTTGGTGAGGTTGATGTTGAGCTTGTCGGGCAATTATCTGTTTTTGTTTTTTTTTTAAATCTAAGCATCCTTTTTATACATTGCGATTTCTGTTTGCAAGTTTAGCTTCAAGTTTACTGAACCATTTAATTAACTTAAGTGTTTAAACTTCTAGAGGTGTTGATTGATTCTAATCAGTATTTTCTGCTACTCTAATTGAAGACTTCCTCTCTTGGACTATTGTCAGTGAAGCAAAAAATAAAAAATAAAGCAAAATGTTGTTTAGTCTTTGGCATAATCTAACACAAATTTAGTTGGGCCCATAATTGCATGAACTTCAGGAGGACAGAATGGAGCCAATTTCTGTTTCCTTTGAAGCTGGAGAGTGAGCCCCAGGAAGAGAGACTGTGCAGCAGGCACAGGGAAGAGACTCTTGCAACCTCTCACCAGGACTTAGACTTCAAGCCAAGCCACTTTCAGGTTTGGCAGATTTCACTCTTCATGGAAGCTCAGTGGGGGGATGTTTGCAGGGACACATGCCATCCAGAGAAAGCGCTTTTCTGTTTTAACAGCTCTTCTTGTCTCAGAAAAACAAAAAAATCACCCCGCCTTCCACCTCCTGCAATAACACCCCAAGCAAACACAAACCTGACCCCTAGGGTAAGAGCTGCCCCACATTGAGGACACCTTTCTGCTGGTTGTGAGGATGGACGCCAGGCTTTTGAACTCCAGGTGTTCAGACAGCCTGGGGATGGTATTTCTGTGCCCGTTGGAGTCCCACCAGAGGGAGCAAGAGGGGGAGAGAGGCAACTCAGGACAGCTCTGGGGAGCACCTCTGACCTGCAAGCACCTGAGACAGTGGCCCCCAAGACCACTCCTCAGCTTCAGCTTTTGAAGACTCGGTTTCCTGTTGCTGATTTCAAAATGATTTTCTGGCAAGCTGCCGTTGGCCTCTCCTGAGACAATTCTGTTCTAGTTGACTTCTGTTCGGCGCAAAATAATGTATTATGGATACCGCATTTTTCTGCTAAGAAAATGTCGGCTGCTGAACTAGATCAAACCGCCCTCCAGTCCTTCAGTGCTGACTCATTTTAATTATTGAACTTCTCTCCCTGGAAAGTATGCTCTGTGCTGTTTGCCGAAAAACTGGCAGTTTTAACACAATTTGGAAACTTTTCATAGATTGATCACCCCAGGAAAACAGGCAACTGATCACCAGAGAAATTCTGCAGTTAAGATTAGTTTGCTATTTGATGACACTGAAGAAGTGAAATGTGTCCCTGGGACACATTTCACTCCCTAGCATCCATCCTGCCTCCCCGGCTGCCTTCAGAACAATACCCTCCTCTGCATGTAGCCAGGAACCTTTTTTCCCCTCTGTACTTCAGGGGTCCAGCTCCAAAGCCAAGCTTGCCAGCTCACCCTGGCCAATATAATCCCTGCCTCCTCCAATCCTCTCTGTTAACTTCTGTCTGCTTCAGTCATTCCCTTCCAGCCACATTCATCTTTCTGCTTTGAGAACACACCAAGCTTTACCCTACCTCAGGGCATTTGCATATGCTATTCTATCTAGTAAGTTTTTCTTATAGTCTACATACATGGTTTGCAATCCTGGGTGCATATTAGAATAATCTTGGGTTTAATGTCCACGTCGATTACACTGTAGAGATAGAGTCCACCATCAGTATTTTTTCAAAAGCTCTGTGTGAACCATCACCTTAGATCTTCATGGGACTGGGGCCTCCTCATTGTTCAGGTCTCAGCTCCAACATCCCTTCCCAAAGGAGGATTCCTTGCCTATCCCTTCTAAAGTAGCCTAAACACTAACCAACAGAATTCTTCACCATGCATTGATTTTATCATCTTTACAATATTCATCACTATCAAAAGTTATCTTTTCTGGGGTTGTTTGTTTGTTTGTTTATTAGTTTATTGTCTTCCCATGCCATAATTCAAGCTCTAAGATAGCAGGAATCATGTTCATCCTGTTGACTTCTGTATCATCAGGACATATACTGATACATAGTAGGTACTCAAAACATATTTGCTGGGGGGGTGAGTAAATGAATGAATGGATATATAAGTGAGTGAATGAATGAATGAATGAGTAAATGAGTGAGTGAGCTTCTGTCCTTAGAGTCCAAGTGACTATTTTTTGATGCATACTTTCCTTGATAATAGTCTGATTCAGTACACCTGGGGAGAATATGTTTACAGACAACCATCATCAAATTCTGATCAACAACAACAAATTTATATAACCACAACATCGTGAGTAATTTATCAATATTAAAAATTCTATTAAACTGTAGAATTTTAATGTCCTCTCCTACATGTCCTGTACATGGCCATCGCCAGCAAGTCAAGTTTTACTGTCCTGCATCTGCACTCACCCCTTCCCACTATCAAGCCTAAATGGAGGCATTTCCCCCTCCCTGTTTTCTTGCCTTCCCGTCCAAGCTTCCAAGAGGAGCATTTAGATAATATACTGGTCATCCGTAGAATCTGATTAGAATAACTACTGAAGACCACTTATGATCACCAAAGCAGCAAGGAATGATTATGTCTTGGGATTCTCCATTAATTTTAGGGCCATCTTCTGCTCGTCTCCACTCCCAGGTCCTTCCTGGGGTGATGTCCTCCTTTAAACATTTGCCTAGGTGCTTACCCCAGCAAAGTACCATTATCATGAATCTCCCAAAGCTCACCCTTTGACCACCACAAGCCCCAACATGAACAAACCTGATGAGTAGTGCTGGGTGCCACCAACAACACCATTTACCCCTTCCCCAGAGTTGCCTCCAATTTTCTTATACAAGCTAAGCCACTATTCTCTAAAACAGGAAGTACAGCCCCACGTTAAGCCAGCCAGTCTTCCAGGAGGGATTCCATTGTTCTGCTTAAGGATAGGAGTACAAGAAACAAATGTATGTATACTTATCCAATTTTCTTCCCTGCCCACTTATCATAATGCTTGGTGGCCAGGATGGTAAGCATCAGACTGCTTCTTCTTACTTGTCTTGGCTATTTATGCACACCAGAAAGTGTGTTTCTGCGTCAGAGAACCAAGAGCTCCTTCTGAGACAACTAATTCACCTTCAGAAGGCAAGTGGCTAAATATTTATACTGTATCAGAGTCTGACTCATTGTCTGCTGTTGTGAAAATGTGTCATGATGCGTGAAGCTTGAGCTGGTATGAGGGACATCTGAGGTCCAGGATTGACTCTGCAGCCCAGAAAATTCAGGAAGTTGACAATATCAGAGCCCTCTTATAAAGAAGAAGCTTAGGGATCCTGACACAGCCACTATATAATCGAAGGCAATTTCTGAGTATACACAGAAGGCATCCACACCTCAAGAACTGGGGCTGACCACTCATTCATTCATATATTCATACAATACATATTTATTAAGCACCCAGCATGTTGCCTCTGTCAGGATCTAGACACTGAGGCTACCACAGGGAACAAAAAAGAACAAAAGTTCCTTCATATTGGAACTTAGTGGAAAAGACAGACAACCGGCAAATGTGCAAAATGTATAATACATCAAATGGTGACAAGTGTGACGGAGAAAGTGAAGTAGGAGATAGTTGATTAAGAAAAAGGGTCCTGTGTGGAAATGGCGGTGTTAAATAAGGTGGTCAGAGAAGGCCTGGCCAAGAATGTTAACATGTGAAGAAAGACCTCCCCTCCATGGGGAAGTTGGCATGAAGGTTGGCAGGTGGAGAGGTTTCTGACCCTCAGGCAGGAGTGTGCACACTGTGTGGCAAGGAGGCCACTGTCATTGGGACCTGTGTTCCGGGAGAGTGAGTAGGGTTGGAAAGGTCAGGAGGCTTTGGGAGGGCAGGGTCCGGATTTGGATTTCATTCTAAATGTGACGGCCATGAAGGGTTTTCAGAGGAGTTGCAGGATCCAGTTGAGATATTAACAGGCTTGTTCTGGCTGTTGCACCAAGAAACAATGGTAGGGGTTAAAGGCAGAGGCAGGGAGACCCATTAGGAGGCCACTGTAATCATCGGAGCGAGAGTTGCTGGCAGCTTAGACCAGAAGGTAGCAGTGGATTCTGGATACAGTTTGAAAAGAGGGCCATCTCTGGTAGGTGACGGACTTGGCATGTTGTGAGGAGAAGGAGAGGCATCAAGGTTTGGGGCCGTGAAGGCCAACAGTTCCCATGGGAGCCCACTCCTGGCACAGGGGTGCACTCAAGAATCAGGAACACCAGATGGGCTTGTAGGTGAGCACAGAATCATGACAAAGGAACTAACTGATCTCATTGGTAACAGTTTCCATTTACAGAGCACCAAATACATGCCAGGTGCAGTGTGAACCACTGAGCCTACGTAACTCCACTCCCGTTTCCAACAACCCAGTAATAAATATACCATTGTGTTCATGTGAGGAAATAGGGGCTTTGAGCAAAGTGACTTGCCCAGTGCTAGAACCATGACTCCAAAGCTAGACTTCCAGACTCGTGCTCTCAACCACTGTGCTACTCAGAATCATGTTCGCAATATTTTTTAACCAAGTTCAAGAAAAATTATCAATTGCCATTCTTCCTCTAAGGTTTTTTAAGCTACAGAACCAGTTTCCTAGACTGAAAACAGCCCCGACCTTTGCCAGTGGCAGAGACCCCTCGTCAAATTCTGACTCTGTTCTTCTATTTACATCCTTTCCTACTTGTTGCCCAAATCCTCTGCCTGCCATTCTGCAGTGGCTTCATGGCTGGTGATGGGCCCCAGGCTTCCCCACCCATCTGGTGTGACATCCATTGTGGTTCAGAGTCCTCCTCTCCCTTAAGATTTGAAAGACACCCTTGGGGTGCCTGGGTGGCTCAACAGGTTAAGCGTCTGACTCTTGGTTTCAGCTTCAGGTCATGATCTCGCAGTTTTGTGGGTTCAAGCCCCACATCAGGGTCTGTGCTGGCAGTGCGGAGCCTGCTTGGGATTCTCTCTCTCCCACTCTATGCCCGTCCCCCACTCATGCTGTCCCTCTCTCTCTCTCTCTCTCTCAAAATAAATAAACCTTAAAAAAAAAAAAGATTTCAGAGACACCCTTAATCATTTGATGGGATTTAGTGACCACCTTACTCTTATATGCAGCAAGTGTAAAACATGAGTGCCTTTTTTTTTTGAGGCATTTTTGCCCAGGTGAACTACCCCAATGAGGATACCATTTCCTGGTCTCATTTCCAAGTGTGGTGGACTTTATATCTATCAGCCTATGGCACTAACCATAGTCTCTTTATTGTTCAGAAAACTGGGTATTGAGCGCCCCCTATGTGCCAGGCACTGTATTAGGGAATGCCAGGCGAGCAAACTAGACTGAGTTCCTGCTCTCTTGAGGCTATAGGCTGATGGGGGAGCCAAACATTAAACCAAGAGACCCCTTTATTAAGGTTTATAACAGGCATGGGGTTTGTGCTCTAAAGGAAAGATACCATGGTTTTATGTGTATATATGACAAAGGAGCCAGACCTTGCCTGAGAGGTAAGAGAAAGTGTCCCTGAAGAAATGTGAGCAGGCTACTATCTGAAGGACAGGTAAATCTCCGTGGGTGGAGGATGGGGAAAAAATAAGTGGTCCATATGGAGGCAAGGGGAGCTATAATGAGCTTAAGGGGCAAAGAAAGCAAGTCAAGACTTGATACAAAATGAGGTGAAGAGCTGGGCAAGATTACAAAATGAAGAATGTTGATCTTTAGCCTGAGGGATAGCAATCCACCCTGCAGGAGACAAATGAAAAGAGAGAAACATGATACATTTTCCTTAACAAGAACAGAAGACACATTGGAGGGGTGAGGTGAACAGAGGAGACCCCTTACTAGGTGCCATGTACACTCACGAGATGAACTGCTTTACACTGAATTTCCCTGGACATAGAATCTTAGCATGTCTGGACTGGAAGAGGTCTTTGAGTGCATTCCTGTAGTCCAGCTGCATTATTTTACGTAGGAGGAATTTGGTAGAGAGAGAAGCAACTTGACCAAGAGCACGTGGCCATTTGAATCACTCAAACCCAGGTCTTGTGACTCAGAGTCTTATACTTGCAAGCACTGTTTTAGTTAACTGTTTGCATAAAGACTGAGCTCTTTCAAATATAACACATATAAATTGTGTTATATTTAGTATTGTATCTCCAGTATTTGATGGGAGTAAGTAGTCAGTATGTGTTAGATGGATGAACAGAGAGGTAAGTGGATGGATGGATGGATGAATGGATGGATGGACGCACGGACAGACGGATGGTCAGAAATATGGAAGGATAGATGGATGGGTGATTTGGAAGGATGCTGTTTCTTTTGGACTCCATAAACTTACATAGCAACAGTTGAAAGATATTTTGTATCATTCTCAGCCTATCAATAACCAATGTTGTGGCTGGGTCAGCCCTTATGGTTTAGCAATAACCATTAGGAAACTTTGAAAAACTGTAGGCTTATTACTTATAGGCCCTGGAAATTACACAGTACACCTGGGGCCACACAGCCAGGTTGCAGGTAGAGGGAGAGCACACACAAGCCTGGAGTTCTGCTTTTATTGGGGTTAAAGGTGAGGGCTGGGGTTTCACAGTCTCAGTCTTTCTTGGTGAATTTAAATCTTAAGAGTGGAAATTTAACACACAGGAAGAGAAATGACAAGGGGCCCAAATAGTCAGTTATTGAAATCAACCAAGATCTAAAACAAAGGAGCTTCAGTGGAGACAGGTGGCCTCGCTTTTTGTCTCGTCGTGTGTTTATTTGATTGCCTCAGCAATCAAAGCTTTAGTGAGGCACTTGCATTACACAAAAGGAAAAAAAAATAACTGTCAGGGCTTATGCTACAAAAGAGAAATCACTTTTCCCTTGGTGAGAACCGTACTTTATGACTTTCCTCCCCCATAAAGCACCTCCTCAAAGTCATGGCAGCCACTCTTGGACCATAACATCAGTGTGATCCCACAGGACACCTTCCTTACCAAAGACTGTGCCCAGGCAGCCTGGGTCCCTGAAAGAAGCAGATACACCCACTCTGCTGTTTGAGATGGCAGGCAGCCTGGGATCACTTAGGTCATTGCACCGACTCCTTATTCCTCCTGGAAAGGAGCCTAGCTTGCTAACTGTCCAAATTGAATTTTAAAAACTTTAATTAGGTCACCATAAAGATCTATCTCTTTTAATGGCAGAAAGCCCAGTTTCCTAAGTGTTTCCCCAGGAGCTCATTCTTTGCCACCCCACTACTCCCGTTCATCATGCACCCCTATTAAGGACGTGGAGTGAAATGCTGAAGAAATATTGTCACAAGTGACGATAAGCACAGGGCTGCTTGGAGGGACACGGGGGCTGTTGCCAAAACACAACCCTGACAGGTATCTTCTCGATTAATTCTCACAGAAATGCTGGAGAATGAGGCCTGGGCTTAGTGTTAACAGACAAGGGCCGTGAGAGCACAGGGCCTCAGGACCTTGCCTACCACAGGCCAATATTCAGACTCACACCTACTAGGGACTTTTCCAGTCTTCCTTCCATGAGAATGATCTTCCAAATGGGCTGATGTCCTACTTGTGGTTACTCAGAACGTAATCATCGTAACTAATGAGCCCAAAAAACTTCGTCATCAGCCAACATTTGTTGATCACCTACTGTATACAGGGGTGTAACAAGAACCACCTGTCAGCAGCCCTCTGTGGGCTTCGTGTGCCACCAAGAGGCTTATCTCAGGCCAACTGGACATTCCTCTTGGCCCTCAGAGTACTAAACCAGGGACTTCATTCCATCCCCCAGTCATGTGCTTTCTCCACATCTGACCTGGGGGAAGACGTTTGGTCTTCCTGATCCTTGGGGTTCTCCTCTACCATATGGGCACAGTTATTTGTATACAACAGATTCCCAACAGGATGAACATGGTGCCCTCACAACTGGATACTTTGAGGGAAGCGAATTATAACAGTGTGAGTGTGAGAGAACCACCAGGGATAAGACAAACAGCATGTTTGTTACTACCCTGAGGTCCAGAGGGACAAAGGGCAGGAGAAGTGACCAGAAGCTAGAAGGAGAGATTCTTGTAGGGTTTGGCAGCCTGGAGAGGGTCAGTGATTTGTAGGGCACAGCCAACCTCACAGGGCAGAAGAACCCTGATCTCCCTGGCCTCCTCCCTCTTATATCCTCCCTGTGGCTGCCACTGGCCAAACTCTATGAGAGACAGTCTCCCCAGGCAGAGAGGAGAAGGGTGGAGAGGGAGTCTGGAGGCAGATATGTCTGCTGTCACACAGTGCCTGTTCTACCTGCAGCAAAGTGACCTTAGGAAAATGAGATAAAAAAAAAAAAAAAAGTTGTTTACTAACCCGGAAATAAGAACTACCTGTCGTAGCCCTCTATAGGCTATTTAGTGTGTCACCAGGACAGGGATGAGAGTGATCTACAATCTAAAAGACGAGCAGAATAGAATCTGTGTCTCTCATCTTTGAACTGAATGGTGAGGAGCTGGGTTACAAGACAGTGTCATTCAAGGAGCTTCAAACATAAGCATCCTGGATTTGGGTCTGAATCTGCCACCTACCAGTGAGTAATCCCAGTGAGTCCTCACCCTCCCTCTGCCTCCGTGCCCTCACCTGCAGGGCAGGGACCCTACTGCCCACGTCACAGGGTGCTGTGAGGCTTAAAGGGGACAGAAAGGGAAACTCATAATGCCTGACACTTGGTAGGTACTCAAGAAATATATTATGGAGTGAGTGAATGAACGAATGATTCCTAGGATACCTTCTGGCTCTCAGATGACAGGGATCTGATTCTCTGGATTGGTTGTCAGGTTCTATAAGGAACAGCTTGTGACATCTGGGCAAGGTACTAAACTTTGAACAAGACTTAGGGCAGGACAGGTGGTTGGAGGGCAGGTGACTGTAAGGTCTGCAGAAGGAAGGGGTCGCAGTAGAAACAATACAGCTAAGACTCTATCCTAAGTCATAGCCTTCTGTGGTAGCCTCTGTGTGTGTGGAACTTGAATATAAGCCAGTCATTTTGATAGAATATCCAATTTGTCAGAGTAGGGTTCTTCTGGCAATACATTAGAAACAACTGTGAAATTACCTTTCTTGGCCAATTCCCAAGTATGGGTGGATAATTGAGAATTAACTATTATGAGACTTTCATTTGGGGATATAAATAATACTTAAAGGATGAAGATCTTGAGGGAAGGAAGCCAGTTGAGTATCTTAGGATCTAACCAGTCCATGTAACAAAGGCACCTGTCTTCACAGAGCTTACCTAGCAGAGGGAAACAGACCATAACCAAGAACCATAATATGATATTTAAATTCATCCTGTTGGGGATTGAGTTACATCCCCCCAAAAGATATGTTTACATCTGAACTCCAGGTGCCTGTGGATGTGACCTTATTTGGAAATAGTCTTTGCAGATATCATCAAAGCGAATTAAGATAAGATTATTAAGGTGGGCTCTGATCCAATGCCTGGCGTCCTTGTGACAAGAGGAAAATGTGGACACGCACACACACAGAAGATGGCCACATGAGCACAGAGGCAAAGACTAGAGTCATGCTGCTACAAGCCAAAGGCTGATGGCAGCCTGCAGGAGCTAAGGAGAGAGGCATGGGACAGATTGTCCCTCGGAGACACCAGAAGGAGCTAACCCTCCCCACACCTTGATTTTGGACTTCTAGCCTCCAGAACTGTGAGGGAATACGTTTCTGTGTTTTGTTGTAATTCGCTATAGCCAGGTGGGGAAGTTAACACATATATTATGTTAAAAGAAGCTAAGCGTCACAGAGAAAAAGCAATACGCGGAGCAGAGCGAGAGGGATAAGGAAGGAACAAGAAGGGTGGGCAGATGAGCGGGGGTCTGGAGAAGCCAGGGCAGGACCTATTGAGAAGGAGAGGGGGGAGCCATGCAGAGATGGGGCGGAATGTGGCAGGCAGAGAGAGCAGATGCCATGGAGGCCCTGAGGTGACATGAGCTGTGTTCGAGAAGCACCAAGGAGGCCAGCGTGGCAGAAGTGTGAACAAGCAGAGGTGGGGGCAGGGGCATGAGGGTTGCAGGGTCGGACCGTGAGTGGGAGGCCCTTGTCAGGTGTTCCACCTTCACTGGAAGTGGGGTGGGGGGCTGGGGGAGGGGGACGCTGCAGTACACAGTCTGAAATAGGATTTGAAATGCTCCCTTTGGCTGCTGCGTTGAGAACAGATGGAAGCAGGGCAAGGACGGAGGCGGTGGGGGGACCTGTTCAGGGAGCCCTGCCACAACCCGGCTAAGGGTGCCACCACCTTCATGGACACCTTCACCAGGTTCCCGAGGACACCCTGCGGGGGAGGAGGCAGGGCTGGGATTCCCGCTCTGCTTCTCTCTATAGCATCTCACGGCCTGCAGGTGCACCACCCAAAGACCAGGCTTCCAGCCACAGAGGACTTGATGCAAACTTACTCGGAGACAGAGAAGGAAGGAAACTTGCCTGCCTTCCTGGGTTCACCGCCCTCGATCTCATGTCCACCTCACAGAGATATCACAAGAATTGAATGAGGGAACAGCTGTGGAAGCATTTTTGAAAAAGCATAAAGCACTAGATAAATGCCAATGATTGCAATTAATACTAATATCAGTCACCCCTCTCTTCACCCTACAACCATCAGCCTATAAATACCAACAAAGCAATGTCTTCATGAAGAGACGCATCCCCACGTGGGTACGAAGCTGATGTGCACACCTGCTGGGGAGGGTTTTGCATTTAATGGATTTCACTGTAACAAGATCAGTGCTGCTCCGGTACCGTGGGCCATCTGTTGGGCTGTGACAGTAGCCTTGTCATGCACAACCGGACCTTTGGAGGGAACGGCAGTCTACCAACACGCAGTAATTGAAAGCATTCTGTTCTGCGATGCTGCTTTTTTTTCCTTCATAATTTCATTTTAACGATGACTGGTTTTGTTCCTGATGCTCTGGAGGGATGTGTTGGCTGAAGCGAAGCAAAGATTGGGTGGGCGAGGGGTGGGGGCCAGAGGACACGTGCTGGCAGTCAGGTATCTGCCTGAATCAGGGGCCTGGGGGCCATGCATGCCTCTGGGTGAAGGAAGAAGAAGGAGATTGGTTCAAAGGAAGCTTGGAGCAAAGACAAGAGGGAAGGCAAGATAATGGAGAGCAGGTTGGTGTCTCTTTGCCAGATGCTGGTCCTCTGTGAAAACTGAAGGGGAGTTGTTTTGTCCAGCAGCAACCTTCAGTGGCTGGGACTGCAAGCTGTTTTCCTTCAGGTCTGGGTGAGTCATCACAGCAGAGAGTAGAGGAGGGAACATTTTCTCCAATTCCAGGGAGCACGTAGGGATGGTGGTCAGAGCCAATGGTAGAGCAGCAGTAGTGGCATCTGCTGTGCTGGGGAGTCGGGGGTGGAGGGGAGGGCAATGCATAAGCAGTGCCAGAGCTCACTGGGCCTGGAGGGAGGCAATGAAGCAGCATCCTACAGAGGATTACGACCCAGGAGGGGGCTACCTCCACATGACCAAGTATCTCATCCCACTGCAAGTGTGGAGCTGGAAAACCAAAGCAGATGGGTTACCTGGGCCCCTGCAAGGTCTTAGAAATGACTGGAAGGCACAGGAGTGTCAGGGAAGAGGGATGAGGTTGTGCAGTTGTGCAGGGCTGGTAGGTAGTAAAATTGAGGCATATAAAACTGTCCGTAACTCTGCAGTGAAGAATACTAGGGTTATCCAGTTTGCAACAGTAAGACCTAACTCTCCTGGATGTCTACAATATGGCAGACATGGCACTGAGTGATTTCACTCACGTACTTATTCATATACTTTTTTGTTTGTTCATTCATGCAGTAGATATTTATGGCATGTCTACTACATGCCAGGCTCTGTTCTGGTTGCTGGGGATACATCAGTGTGTAAAGCACAAAGATTGTGGCCCTTGTGTGGCTTATATTCTAGCAATAGAAGATGGATCATAAATAATAGATAAATAAATACATTGCTTTGCATATAAGGAGATGCCGAATGCTATGGCAAAAAGAAACAGCAGACCAAGGGGTCTCAGGAGTGGTTGGAGGAGAGTGCAAAACTAATTAGTCAGAACAGACCTCATGGAAAAGGGGACATGGTAGCCATGACTCGCAGGAGTGAGCCATTGGGTATCTGAAGGGGAAATATTTGAAGCAAAGAGAAGAGCTGGTGCAAAGGCCCTGTTGTAGGCGCATGCCTGATGATTTTAAGGAATGGTTAGGAGGTTGATGCAGCTGAAAAGGAGTGTACAGTGGGATAGTATCATAGGATATTAGCTCAGAGAAGAATCGGAGGCCCAGATCAGGTAGGACTTCATATATGCTTAATCCTCACAGTGAAACTGAAATAGATGTTACCATCCCCATTTTACGGATGAGAAGATGGAGGTTCAGAGAGTTTAAGTAATTTGCCCACATGTATACAACCCATAGGTGACGGGATAGTCCAGGTCTAGCATGATGCATTTTCCAATACATTGCATTATTACCTTTTAGAGGCCCCTGTTGGAAACCTACCCATGTACATATGCTAAAATCAATATCACGTGCTTTACTAAACTATTCTCCATAGCCAAAACACACAGACATATACACATACACTTTTACATCAAGTTTCCAGAGCCACATTTCATTTATAAGCACCCCTACTACTTGGGATTTTTTTTTTCTCAGCAAACTCTGAAAATGACTCAGGCCGGTATGAAAGGAAGGGCATACTCTCTGCACCATGGGGCATCTGGAGAGTGGGGACAGTTTAGAATGTACAGGACGTCAGCCTGTATACTAGAAATTGTCATTGGCAATCACCAGGTCACACGAAACAAAAAGCTGTCCGCTACAAAGCCAAAATTCCACTTCCTGTGACACCATTTCCTCATGTAATTGTATTTATCTCAAAGTGGAAGTGAGTGCACACAAATCATCTACCTTTTCCCTTTGCTGTTTGTGTAACAGATGATGTTCCCTCACGTATTCACTCATTCATTCAGAAATTACTGAGCGTACTCTGATGTCAAGAAAAGAGAATGGCCTTTGGGATTGAATAGCCCTGGGCTGCGATCCTGGCTGCTCATGTTAACACCGGGGACCTCACATGAGGTTATTCAGCCTCCCCAAGCCCTGGGTTTCTCATTTGTAGATGGAGACTTAAAAAATCCCTGCTCTGTAAAGTCCCAGCATAGCATGTGATGTCGCAGATGATAAACAGCTGCTGTTATTTTGATTACATGCTTCTGGAAGAAGACAGGTAGATGGGGGGAAAGATGCAGATCACACAAAGAAAACAGTACTACAAACTGATGAAGGCGTGAAACAGCCCAAAACAATAATAAAATACAAGAATAATGATAAAAAATATCATTACCAATTATGGTTCCAAACACAGGCATCATGTCATTTAATCTTTCACAGCAACATAAGAGATAGGCATCAATATTATACCCATTATACAGACAAGAAAACTGAAGCTTAAAATGCTCAGTGATAAAACTGGTCAGCAGTACAAACCATGGTTCAGAATAGTTTAGAGCAATGCAGAGGTCTCCAGATTCTTGGATTTTTTATGAATCAACATATCAGTTATCCATTGCTCCATAACAAATTATCCCAAAACTTAGTGGCTTTGAAACAGTAAACATTTATTATATAGCCCAGTTTCCATGGGTCAGGGTTCTGGGTGGTTCTGCTAGAAATCTCACAAGAAGTTGCAGACAGATGTCAGCTGGGATTTCAGTCATCTGAGGGCTTGACTGGGGTGGGGGATCCATTTCCAAGATGGCGCACTCATGTGGCTTGGGAGTCAGCACTGGCTGGTGGCTGGAGGCCTCAGGTCCTCACCACACATTCTTCTCCATGGGGCCGCTTGTGTGTCTTCGTGACATTGTAGCCGCCTTTTCCGAGAGCAAGTGATCCAAGAGAACATAGGAGGAGGTTGTGATGTTTTATTATGTAGCCTGGGAAGTCACACGCTGTCATTTACTCAGTACCCCATTGGTTTCACAGAATAGGGCTTCAGAAGTCTGAGTAATTAGCTTGTATTTTATTCTACACAGGATGGAAGCCATCAGAGTCTTAAGCAAGGTATGACATGGTCTGTTTTTAGTTTTAAGATCGCCTTGGGTACCAGAGGGAGAATGGATTGGAGAGAAGTCAAATGTAAGCAAAGGGTCGCAATGTTGCAGTTTAGACGATGACAGGATGGCACTGGATGTTTTCACGTTAGTGCTGAAGAATTTGCTGGTGGATTAGGTATAGGTACTGAAAGAAAGAGAGGAAAATAGAATAAAGCTTAGATTTGGGACTTGAGCAATCAGTGGATGATGAGGACTAGGTGTGACGTGGGGGTAATAATCAAGTTTGTTGTCCATGTTAACTTTTATACATCCAGTCAGAGAAATCGGTAGGCAATTGGGTACAGAAGCCTAGAGTGGTGGTTCTCAAACTTGGCTACATGTAGGAATCACTTGTAGAGTTCACATTCTGACTACTTGGTCTAGGGTGTGGTCTGGATATTGGGATTTTTTACAATTCTTCAGATGATTCTTTTTTTTTTAATTTTTTTTTCAATGTTTATTTATTTTTGGGACAGAGAGAGACAGAGCATGAATGGGGGAGGGGCAGAGAGAGAGGGAGACACAGAATCGGAAACAGGCTCCAGGCTCTGAGCCATCAGCCCAGAGCCTGACGCGGGGCTCGAACTCCCGGACTGCGAGATCGTGACCTGGCTGAAGTCAGACGCTTAACCGACTGCGCCACCCAGGCTCCCCTCTTCAGATGATTCTAATATGTAGGAACCTTTGAGATCTGCTGAGCTGGGGTACTGGGGAGAGGTCAATTGAAGATTTAAATTTTGGGTGTCTTCAGGGTGTAGATGATACTTAAGTCAAGGGACTGATTGAGATTCTCTGGAGAGACAGTGGACTGGAGAAGAGAAGGCCAAGGTCCAAGCCTGGGAGCACCCCCAAACCCCAACATTGGGAGGGTGAGTAGAAGCCCAAGAGGCAGCCGCCAACACTTAACTCAGGCATCAGTACCTGAAAGGCAGGTGTTAAGCTGGCCATTCTCCTCCCTCTGACTTTTCTGGGCTTCTTGTACATTCTCTCCAGCCTATCCCTCTGTCAACTTTGGCTGCTGCTGAGGACCATTTCTATTCCCTGGTCAGTGTAATACAAAGCAATTCATTTACCAGCTGTTCCCCCTTCTGATTGTTTGTTCCAAGACATATTATTCCACATTTGTCCACATTAAACTGCATTTTATCACCCATTATCCCAAGTCCTTCAGTGATCCGGGCCACTTTGCGTTTGATTGCAAGGCCCCATGATTTGTGGTGCCTGCAAAAGCTGTCATTTGCAAATTTGAAATCCTTCTTGCAGGACCATTAGGTGGGTCATTAGCATCAATAACACGGAGGAGCTGTACCTGGTGGCTTCGCAGAGGCAGGAAGAGACACAAGGGACTGCTCCTGGGTTTGTTTGTTTTCTCCACCTGAAAGACACAGTGACACCCTAGTGCCCCCTCCGCTCCTCCCCCATCCACAGCTTCCCCTCCTGTCCTGCCGTGGACACGAGAGTATCTCCAGTGATTTGCAGACTCTGACTCTTCACGTCATCCTCTCCGGCATCCTTAGCCTCCAGACATCTCAATAATTTAATAAACCGCTCACACCAGCACGCCTCTGGCTATCTCTAATCAAGCTGGGTGTGTTTTCCAGCCATCTCTTGCCTAATGGTAAGGGACGTTTGTGAAGATCAAACATACATTTGCATTTCCAGTGTGCGAGTCTCCACGGGGCCATGTCTGGTAAACATGTCTTTCCTGACACCCTCCTAAGGATTCGCCTTTGACCTCCGCCTGGGAACCAAAGGGATGTGTAAGTGAGTGGTGCCCATCTAACTTTTGCAGTCAGAAATTCAAGGCCAAAGGTGGCATTCAGACACAGGACCCCAATCCCCCTACATCCCTCTACCTCCCACCCCAGGTGCCCAGGCATCTCTTTCTATGCTCCTTTTAATGAGATTTTAGTTCATTATTTTCAGCTTACACATGTTAATATTTTAAGGCATCATAAATCCTTCTTGAAGGCCTGAGAAATAATTAATCACAGAACCCATTTATTTTCCTCACAAACACTTAGAGCGCACCTACCCTGGGCCCTGATGTGTAGGGGACACGCAGGTGTGGATAAGAGCTTGCAGTCCGGTGGTGAGCTGATAATGCTAATGAGGACCATTGAGCTTTAAATGTGTTTCCTAAATTCTGCATTTTGGAAGCCTGCTCTCACATATTCCTTTCCCCCCCAGATGTCCCATCCCACATATTCTTTTCCCCGCCAGATGTCCCATCCATATAAGCTGTTCTTTTCAACCTGGGCAATGCCAGCTCCCACCATGGGGCCTTTGGGGACACAATGACATGTACTCGGTGCCCCACGGTGCTTGGGACCAGGCTTCACTGGCATGCTTTCAAGCACCCCTCTGCTCAACACTGAGAGAGGAGGTATATTCGTTTCCTGGGGCTGCTCTAACACATTCCCACAAACGTCGTGGCTCAAAACAACAGTAATTTCTTGTCTCACAGTTCTGGAGGTCAGAAGTCCAAATTGGTTCCACTGGGTAAAATTAAGGTGCTGGTCAGGCTGCATTCCCTCTGGAGGCGCTGGGGAAGAGTCTGTCTTCAAAGCCAGCAATGGCCGGCTGAGGCTTTTCTCATACTGGATGGCTCCAGTCCCTGCCTCCCACGTCCCATCGCCTCTGTTCTCCCCCTTTCCTCTTTCACTTACAACACCCCGTGTGGTTAAATTGAGCTCACCCGGATAATCCAGGATAATGTGCTCATCTCAAGATCCTTCACTTAATCACATCTGCAAAGTCTCTTTTTCTATGTAAGGTAACCTAGCCACGGTTCCGGGGATCGGAACATGAACATCTTAAGGGGCATGTCTTCTCCCTGCAAAGGGCTGGGCGGGGGGGGGGGGGGGGGGGGGGGGGGGGGAGTGGAGCCATGTTTAGGTCTCTCTACGTGCACTGACAGCCTCAGCCACTAGAGGGTGACCTCACATGACGCAGGCAACACTCCACTATCCCGGCTAAACCGGTGGTGGGCTGGTTAATATTCCATTATCTAAGTGAACCCAGTGGCGCATTTGCTGTGGCATATCAGTTCACAACATATGTACACATGCCCTTGGAGGGTGGCCTACACTGAGTAGCCTCCTTTGACGGGGAGCGCTATTCATGCATAATTTAATCTGTCACTGTAAGTGTGAATTCCTTGTCCTCACATTGACCACACAATGGGGAGTGATCCAGAGATGAGAAGGAAAGGTCAGACCTTTACAAAGGCTTTGCACAAAATAGGAACCGGTTATGCGGATAATTGGGCATCGACTCCATCATAGTAAGACCTCACAGACGGCTTTACCATTTGCAAAACTCTTTCACATCTATTATCTCATTCGATCCGTACAGTGATTCTGGAAGTAGAGCAAGTATTATTTTTTATCACCATTTTACAGATGAAAAAACTGACCAGGAGAGCTTTAGTAACTCGCCCAAGGTCACAGAGCTAATAAACTCCAGAGCTGTAACTCAGGTCCTCAAATTCCTGTCACAGGCTTTGTCCTCTTCACTACACTGGCTCTCAAAGCTCTAAGGAGCTAATATGCAAAGCAGAGACAAATTTTAAGCCTGTCTTGTCTGAGTCTTAATTGGACCTGTCATTTCCAAGGAGGCAGCACGGAGACACAAAAAGTCTTTAGAATTAGGGGTCAGGCAAAGCCCGGTTTCCATGTCGATAACTTTGGGATGATAAATTACAGTTTACCACAGTGTTTCCCAAACTAGCCTGATCATTGGAGACCCTGATCATTAGAAGGTGCTGTCTAAAAATACAGATTTCCCTGTTTCCCCAGAGAGTCAGATTCAGAAAGTTTAAGGGTGGGATACACATCTCTGGATTTGTAGTAAGGATGCCTGGTGATTCTTATAAGCAGACAGGATGGGAAATTATCATTCCACAGGATTTTTATTTGAATTAACTGAGATGGTGTATGTGTAAATATCAAGTATCTGGCACAGAGTAGCTCTTCATAAACAATGGGTTTCCTCTCTTCTCCCCACCCTCATCAGGGAGTGTCCTGGTTGTCTACTTCTTTACTTTTCAATCATTGATGTCAAGAAGACAAGATCTTATATCCAATGCCAACATTCTAGAACTTTCTCATAGAGAATATGACCCTGGGGTGCAGGGGAGCCTTTGGGTAGTGGTGGTAACTGATCATTTCAGGGAGAATCCACTAAGTTTATTGAATTCCTGTGAATAAGTGTATTTCACCATCTCCTTTCACCTTTATCCAAAGAGCAGGAGTATCTAGCCCAATGCATTTATTTTACTTATCTGCTGATTTATAAAACCTACCTTCTGCCTTGAGCCCTGAGTACATTACACTCATATAAACAATACACCCCATATAATCAGTCTTGTCACCAAACCATATCCCCTGAGATAAATCCAGCCTCCCTCCGGTGGCAAGGGAATTTTCCTTTTGCCAGGAGGTTCAACCTGTGCCTTGCTTGGTTCAGCTTTCAAAATAAACACTAGCATAAATCCACCCAGCCTCCCATCTTATCAGTTCACTTGTTTTCCAGAGACCCAATGGCAGGCTCTGCCTAGAAAATGAATGGCTACTTGGTGGCCAGAGTTTCAAGAACCTTCTTCCTCAGATGGGACTCTGCAAAACAGGTTGTTCATGCCTGGAAAGCAGGGACCATGCCTTGTTTCTGTCTGTCCCCAGGACCTAGTGCATTCCCTGGCATTGAGTGGAAATGTGCTATGTTGTAGTGTTTATAGACTATAGAGTCTGGAAGTTTATGGTCAGAATTTTTGCTTGGACAACAAAACAAAGCAATCCCACATTTCTCCCTTCATCCAAAACAGCCATTACTTATTTTTCTCCCATCTTAAACCAGTGGTTCTTAAACCAAGGGCAATTTTGCCTCCCTGAGAACATTTTGCAATGTCTGGAGACAGTTTGTGTTGTCATGACTGGGGGATGCTTGGACAACCCCTACAACAAAGAATTATCCAGCCCCAAATGTCTGTAGTGCCAAGGGTGAGAAATTGGCTTTGTATTTATGAATGCCATGCTTAGCTAAAACTGGTTCCCCAACAGGCCAATGGTAGCACCGTTAGCAGCAGAAATTAGTGTATGCTCATTGAAGCAAAGAGAGAAGGAAACATATTTACTGGGCATCGCTATGGGCCCCCAGTATTGTGCAAAGCCTGCCCCAAAGAGTATGTTAATCAACTTTTACAAAAATCCTTCACCATACACATTTTACAGGTCAAGAAAGTAAGGTTGAGTGGAAATAACTTGCCTAGGATCAATGTCTAGGAAGAGACAAAGCAGAAATCATACCCAGATCCTCCTGATTGCAAAACCAGCAATCTCGCCATCATGCAGATTAAGGCCGAAAGAGTAGGGTGGGTAAATGATCATGAAAAGAAGCACCCTAAGTATCCCCAAAACATAGATTTCCTTGGAATTTTTACATTAGCCTGGCATTCTGGCTGTTCTGGAATCTGGTGGAGAAATGGAAGATTTCCAGTCTAATGGCCAAGCATATCAGTTCACATCGATACACCCTCCTGCCTGCTTTCCGTCCGTCAGTGTCCAAACAGGGCTGGACCTTTATTCCTTTTATTCCGTCTTTTCATTCCTCAGCCCATGGCCATTATGCGCCACAGAAGAGTCCCCAGCCTGACTTTGTTTAAGGGGGTGCTTTCAGCATTTAGGAGAAACCAGTTCGATGTTGCCAAGAACTACTGTCCTCTGCATCTCGTTAAAAATCTGTTTAGCTTCCCTGGACGATAGATGTCAGTAGATGTTCCCCAGCTATTGTGCTAACCCAAAACACTTTGACACATTTCCAAACACTCCCTGGGGGACAGTGTCATTCTCCAACTTTGAGAACCACTGGGTCCCAAATCCTCACTCATACTTAATTAACGTTCTGCCTAGGCTTCATTGTTACTCATGCGCGCACACACACGTAGTTCACCAGACACTTGCCCAGCTGGTTCCATCTTCCCGGAGCTGGGAACAGGTTTCTTTGTATCAGGCCATTTTTCTTTGACATTCAGGGGGAAGCTTTCAGGATGAGTCCACATTGACAACCCTGACAGTGGCCTGATTTGTTCAGGGCCTTGTTCATGGTTTTAACACTGAGATCTGCTGTCATATCTCCTACGTTTCCCATGTCCACGACTTTGTACCTAGTGGATTTCTTTCTTCCCAAAAGGCTGCCATTCAGATTCCACCCACAGTCAAGGCACTCAGATGCCCCTCCTCCTTGAAGTCTACCCATGATTAATCCAGCAGGAATTAGTCTCTTCCTCTGACATGAAATCCCTTCTTATTTTATGCCAGGGGTAGACAGACTTCCCATAAAAGGCCAGAGAGTGAATATTTTAGGTTTTGTGGGCCATATGGTTTCAGCAGCAATTACTCAATTCTGTCTTTGTAGTGAGAAAGCAGTCAGTCATAGATAATGTGTAGAGAAATGGGTGCATCTGCATTCCAACAAAACATTATTTGTGGACGCTAAATTTGAATTGTATATAATTTTCAGATGTCATGAAATAGCATTCTTCTTTTATTTTCCACTTAAACATGTCTAACCTTCCTTAGTTCATGGACCAGTAAGCCACGTGTAGCCCACAGGCCATAGTTTGCCAAACCCCGCTTTATATCATCACCCTGTTATCACATATGGGTTCCTTGCTGTGCCAGATGGGATCCTCAGACCAGAATCTCAGGCCCTGCTCCAGACATAATAAATCAAACCTGCATTTTAACAAGATCCCCAAGTGATTCGTGTGTGCAGTACAGTGTGACAGGTGCTACCCTGGCTTGTGTAATAATTGCTGGTGCTCTTGTCTCCCCCTCAACCCTCAATAGATAGATAGGAAACTCCTTGAGGGGGGAGACTATGTCACGTATATCTTTGCTTCCTTCGAGTACACAAAAAAGAAATGCAATTGTTTTTGAGAGTGAAGGAATTAATATGGGAATTAATGTTGGGAAAGTGTTGTTCACCAAGCAGTACATAGCTCTTAGTCTATAAGCTGCCCTTCCCTCTTTCCCTCACTCCCTGGTTATTAGACTCTCCCAAAATCTTAGTTTCCTATTTTCCGGCTAATCCATTAGGGAAGGAGAGAGCTTACTGTACCTAAGACTTTGCTTTGCTAATTAAGATAAAGAGAGAGACAGGAACTTGGAGAAGACTTCAGATCATCCTAAATTGCTTAATGGAGAAGAAGTGCCAATTTTATGCCCCTGAATCTGTCTCTCAGGAGGGCTTGCCTACATCCATTTCTTTCACATGTTTCTCCTGACTGCACTCAAACCTTGCCCAGGGCCCTGTCTTAGATGCTCACCTGTCTTGGAAACAGCTGAGTTGTTAACAACTTTCGCAGTTCCTGATTCTTACCTGAAATCCCCGACACCAGCAAAGCCAAATTTATGACCATGTACACTTGCCAGAGAGCCATACATCCCTCACCAGAGTTCCCCACGTGGACAGATGGATTTTTAGTTCTAGCAAGAAGCAACAGAAACAGAAGATCTTTTTCAATGGCTGTGCTTTTAAGAATACCTAAATCAATCATTCAGGCTCAACCTTTCATTTTTTTATTGCTCTTTAAACATCTAGACATATATGTTTATTTATTTATTTTTTAATTTCAGTAACATGACATTAACTATTTTAAGGTGGACAATTCTATGGCTTTTAGTACATTAACAAAGTCATGCAACCACCACCTTTATCTAATTCCAAAACACTTTCTTCACCCCCCCCCCAAAAAGAAACCCCATACCAGTTAAATAGTCATGCCCCAGGCTTTCCCCACCCCCAGCCCCTGGCTACTACCAACCTGCTTTCTGTCTATAGGTTTCCCTTTTCTGGATATTGCACATAAATGGAATTGTACCATGTATACTCCTTGGTGTCTGGCTTCTTTCACTCAGAATGATGTTTTTGAGGTTCACCTCTGTTGTAGCATGTGTGGGGGTTTTATTCCTTTTCATGACTGACCAATACTCCATGGTATGGTTGACCATAATTTGTTTATTCATTTATCCATCGATGGACGTTTGGATTGTTTCCACCTCTGGTCTGTTGTGAATAGTGTGGCTATAAGTATACAGGCAGAAGTTTTTGTTTGGATGCCTGCTTTCAGTTCTTTCGGACGTATACCTGGGAGTGGAATTGCTGAGCTCTATGGTATTGTATGTTTAACGTTTTGAGGAACGGCCAAACTGTTTTTCTGTATGTTTACATTGAGCACTTAACCCTGTGCCAGGCACTGAGTTTAAGAGCGCACAGGAGAGTGCACTTGAATGAAAAAACATCCAGAGATAGAAGGAGACCAGAGGGTTGCAGTACTTTAAGAAGCTTTTAGTGATCTATGATGGTTGTAGAGCAACTTTACCTTAACCGTCTGCCTTTTTCCATGTACTTCTTTTTTTATTATTAAAAGGAGAGAAGGAAGGAGGACAGAAGCACCATGGAGAGCTCCCACACGTATCATCAGCAAGAATCAATAACAATAATAACCACCATTTACTGGACACCTAGTCCATGCAATAGATATTATGAACCCATTTTGCAGGCAGGGTATTGACTACCTGAAGAATTAAGAAACATGTTCAAGTGGCAGGTTTGAATCAACAAAATAGACAACAAAATAGATGGTCTCAACAGTCTACTAACATAACCATTTCTTGACCAGCAGAGATGGGAAAGGCCTAATACAAGCACCAGATACCACACATCAACACTGCCATTGGCTGTCAGGAAGCCACAGAGGGCTAACCCTCTGTGGGGCATTTGACTCCACTGCAGACCAGTCATCACACTCACAGGTTGGCCTGGTGCTGAGGAAGGGCACAGCCTCTGGGATTACTAAGAAGATCCAGGATTATTTCTGCAGGGACCAACTGACAGACACTCGCATACTGTCAGTGGCTTTCCATGCAGGACTGCCCAGAATGGTCTGGTATTATTATTATAAATGAAGTGAGGTACACCCCACTCAAAGTCTACTCAAAGTGGAGAGTGTTGCAAATGATTGGTTTTATATCAATTAGAGCAGACTCAGTGCTGTCTCTAATGTGGCATCTCCCTCACTCACTTTGCTGCTGGGAGGGTGGCCGGAAGTCTGTGCCCAGGTCTGTCTCAGAGCTTCTCACACCTGAGAAATCATCACAATCACCTGGACGGCTTCTTAAACACAGATTCCTGGTCTTCGCCCCCAGGGATGCTGATGCAGTAGGTCTGGATGGGGCCCCAGGTTCTGCATTTCCAACAAGCTCCTAGGTGATATTGATGCTGGATGCAGCCACTCATGGCAGATGGTTAAGGTGGGAGAGAGAGAGAGAGAGAGAGCAAGAGCTAACAAGAGAGTGAGAAGGACAATGCGACAGATACATAAAGACTGCTTGGAATCCACCAGCCCCTCTGGAGGAGGGTCTCCTGTTGTGCAAGTGCGCTGTCTTATGAATTCTTGCTCAATGCCTGGATGGGCATGTGCTATTTAAAAATGTAGGGAAACAGGGGCACCTGGGTGGCTCAGTCAGTTAGGCGTCCGACTTCAGCTCAGGTCATGATCTCGCGGTTCGTGGGTTCGAGCCCCGCATCAGGCTCTGTGCTGACAGCTCAGAGCCTGGAGCCTGCTTCGGGTTCTGTGTCTCCCTGTCTCTCTGCCCCTCCCCTGCTTGTGCTCTCCCCCTCTCTCTCTCTCTCAAAAATAAACATTAAAAAATGTTTTAAATAAAAATAAAAATGTAGGAAAACAGTTTGGCAAGTCCTTAAAAAGTTAAACATACAATTGCCATATGACCTTGCAATTCCACTCAAAGGTATACATCCAGAACTGAAAATGAGTCCTCAAACAAACACGTAGAATGTAGGCTTGTAGATTCCACCTTAAGTAGCACTGGTCAAACTTATTTGTGCCAAAACCCCCAATAACCAACCATTACTCACTTACCATTACTACTTAGGGCAGCTGCAAATGACCCTGGTGCTTTCTGTCCCGACAAGATCTCTGTGGGTCTTTCTCCAAAGGCAGAGGATTCCCAGGGGAGTGTGTATCACAGGTGAATGTCCACAGGTGTCCAAGAGAGAGAAAACTTTAGAACCACTGGACCAGAGAACTGGGAGGTTTTAGAGTCCCGGATCCCATTCACATGGCTCAGGCCACACAGGAATAATGGCAGTTTTGCCAGTTATATGAATCATACTCCCGAAAACCCCGTGGCAGGTCAGGGGGATGTGTTTACAACATGGGTGTCAGCCAGTAGTCCTTCCCAGCGGCCACCTCCATAGCCGTGTCCTCTGCGAAGCTACACTTCCCCTCCACCTTGCCTAGTCAGAGCTCATCTCTTACAAAGGAGCACACAGTCTCCTTGAGATGGTTCTCTGTTTATTTAAGGCAACTGGGGGGCAAAAGACTGTGTGCTGAAGATGAAAATGGGAGCCGTTCTAATTCCGTGTTAATGACAGCAGAGCAATTTTCTTACAGGAAATAACTAGTTACCTTAATCATTTTAAGTAGTTATTAGCAGCAGCCTAAAAAGGATGGCTATGCTTATCACAATATACACACAAAGGGAATGAAGACATGAATAACGAGACTTTAAACAGATTTCTGGCGTCTTCCTTCTGGGTGGTATTAAATGGTATTAATCTTTTTAACTGACTTCAATCCTGAGACCACAGCCGCGTGATAAAACGTTAAGTGAACGGCTGGAAATGAAGGTGGTCCCACCAGATTTATCGTGCCAATTTACCAACGGCAGAAGTGTGCACCACTGCTGTGAGGAAGGCCATAGAAAACAAAGAATGACAGGTAGATGTATGGATTAATTAATAAAATGCAGATAATAGCATCTTCTTCAATATTAATACTTCTTCAGAGGCTGCTCTATATATGTCTCTGGGAAAGAAAAAAGCTACAATATATTGTTTGTTGTTTCACACCCCCCCCCCCGCCCCCCCCCCAAGATAACGATCAGAGTTTGGAGAATGAATAAAACTCGGGCAACTTATCCAGGCTGCAGCCACACAGTAACAAAGAAAAAGTAACTGCAAAAAGAAGGATAAAGTGCTTGTTCAAGGGTTTTACAGTTTTAAGACACGTCAAGTAATTCTTTTTCCTAAGTAAGAGGACAGTTTTTCTTCCCAATGGTGGCTGTGTTTGGTGAGAGGAATCAGCTTGATCAATTTGGGGAAAATCACCCATATCAACAAAGTGTATGTATTTAGGGCCTATGATGTGATGGGGATTGTGCTAGATCCTGGGCAGTCGCCTTCTAGAAAATCTGGGGGATGTTCTTATGAACGATCATTGTAACGCAGAGCAGTAAAGGCCTTACTAGAGGTATGTTGTAGGTACGAAGGTGGCACAGAGGCATATGAGAGCTTTTGTACCTGGAAGGTGAAGGCTGAGCAGGGTTTTGAAGGCTGAGTAAGAGTCTGCCAGATGAACACAGGGGTGAAGGGCACGTTGGGTGGAGGGACAGGCATTAGTCAGAGATACAGATGTGCAAGCAGTCAGGTCTGTCCAGGAAGCTGCAGTGACTTGGGGTGACTGGCATGTGTGGTTGGACAGGAAAGTGAAATCTGGAGGTCATGAAGTGCCTCTCAGCCCATGCAAAAGGGCTTGGACGTTTCCCTAAGGAGAGTGAGGTGCCACAGAGGGTTCCCTAAGCAGGGGAGTGAAGTTGTCTGCCCTTAGAGCCATCACAATGACCGTTGTGCAGAGACTAGATTGGAAGCAGCAAGGCCACTTAGGAGGTTGTGAAACATTCCAGGTAAGATTAGGCGAGACCCTGAACTGTGGCAGCGGCACTGGAAATAGGGATGAGGAGAGTTGCAAGAACTATTAGAAAGATCACGGAAATCCATGGGACGCAGTGACTAATTGGCTCCCTGGAGTAAGGAAGACAGCAGAGTCTTCCTAGGTGCCCAAGTTCATAAGCACGGTGCTGGGTAGGTGGTGGCATTGTTAGAGCAGGTGCAGGAGGGGGCAGATCCAGAAGGAGGTTCTGTGGCAGGACCCCGAGTGTGGCTTGAGACAGCTTGAGATTTGGAGTATAAAATTCCTTGCAAGTGCTTGTTGTCTCCCTTGCTGATACGCCGTGATTCACCACAACCAGTTGCGGCAGCTGTGTGGGATTGCCTTGAGTTAGCTTTGGATCTCAGCCATCCAGTCTTCAGGGGTCCTGCTTGCCAAATGCCAAAGAAAGAAAACGAACACGAGAACTTCCAGAGCAGGGACTGGGAAGCCGTGTTTGCTTATCCCTGCTCTACCCAGCTCTGTATGCAAGGTCCCAGAAAGCAAAGAATGGCCCTTTCTGGCACCCACACAATTCAACAGGTCTTAAGGCCACAAGCCTGCTCAGCTCAGAATGACTAGCAAGAGAGGTGTGTGTTCTGTGTCAGCCCAAGACAGAGTTAAGAGTCTCCGACTCTGGCAGGCCTAAGGGCAGTCCTCCTCCTCTGCAAAGCTCTCAAGAATCCCCCCACCAGAAAGCAGCCGGCCCTTGGGCAGCTCATTCTAGCTATTGAGGGAGGAGACTGGGAGGGCAAGGGGTCTGGCTGGTGGAACTCATTTCTGTTCAATGCAGCTCCACTGGGCAGAGCTGGGGAAATAGCCTTGGCAGAAGAATTGGGAAATGAGCTTTTTCTGAATCCTCTCCTGATGCACTGGAGAGGATTCTGGGAAGAATGCAGGGTATCCAGGGTCCACTTTTGTTTTAAGATTCTGGTTAGGAGCCAGCCTCTAGAATTGGGCTCTGGGGTTCAGATTCTAACTCTTCAATTTATTAGCAAAATGAGATATTGACCAAGCAACTTGACTTCTTTAGGCTTGGGTTTCCCCCCTTGTATAAAATAGGGATGATGAAAATGTTATTACCTGAACTCCTAGGGGATTTATCAGGAGGATCAAATAAGATAAGGCTTGTAAAACACCAAGCACATGCCTGGCATATTGTAGGATACCAATAAATGTTAGTTGTATAGCCATACTTCCTAAGGGCAACTGAGAGCAAGGACCCCCAGCTCAGGTGTTTCTTACTCATATGCAAAACAATGACCCAAACAATGGACCACTAATGAGTCTAACAACTCTTACATGGGGTGATCCCATGTTTGCTGGCAGTGAGCCATCTTCCTGGCGTGGTAGTGGTGGGGGTGGGGTGTGTGTATGTGTGTGTGTGAGAGTATATGTATATTTGGAGGAGGAGGCAATAAGGAAAGTGAGATAGAAGGTAAATTAGAATTCGTGAGTGCCTATTGCCAGTCTGGCATGTGCTAAGTGTTTTACATGCATTCACTTATATAATGATTGGAAAATAAGTAGTATTATCCCCATCTAAAAGATGAAGAAACTCAAGTTCAGAGAGGTTACAGTCCCTGGCCTTAAGTCACAGACTTAGTGCCAGGACTTGGGTCAGATTTCCAACTCTTTCTACTACTCAGAGGCTAAGGGGGAATTCCTACAAGGACACAACAAGTTATTATTTAAATCAGAGGAAAATACACATTTTAGTACTATGAGAATTCAAAAGAATGAATACAGCAAATCCAGAGGAAAAATCCAGAAAGCCAGCATGGAGGAGATGGCTTTCCATTGGCATTAGGAGGGGCTTTCAATTGGCAGAAATGGCAGCTTTAAAAAGAGTGGCCATTCCAGATGGAGACAAACAGCTTGAGCAAAGGCCAGACATTATGAAATTATGAGGCATGTGCACAGAGAGAAAGGAAACCCTTTAACGATAAGTTGTATGTTGTAGAGAAGTAGGCAAGAGAAGGACAGAAACATGGGGATTTGGCAGTAGAGGGCAGGGAGGTCAGAGCGGGGAAGGACAAGACAGCTGTAACAATTGGGAAAAGCCAAGAGGCTGGCCCCTGCCTGGAACTCACAGGGGAAGGGTTAGCGGTATATCTGGGGTGGCTCCTACCTGGAGAGACAACCTGAGACTCACAGGTGACCAACACACTGGGCCAGCTCCCTCCAACCTTAGAGGACAGGATGCCAGGCAGCTGGAGCTGAGGAAGGAGAGAGAGAGAGAGAGAGAGAGAGAGAGAGAGAGAGAGAGAGAACGAACGAGCCTCTATGCCTTTTTCTCTGCAGCTGACACTAGACAAAACCCTCCAGTGCATGAGGCCTCCATTCCACAGGGATTCATTTCTTGAGACTGTTCCTCAGGTCTGCTTAACCATCTGAGTCCCAAAGCATTTCCATGCATTTGGAGGCTATAGAGCTCAGGAGTCCACATGTTGGCTTTGCCATCGGGCACCAGCTCTTGTTCCATCCATTAATGTGACCCATCCACGTTACTTAACATCTCTACACCGTATCTGTAAACTGGAGGTAATGGTGAGGTCCTCGTGCAGAAGGGTTTTGTGAGGATTAAAAGAGATAATGCACATGACTGGCTAGCACAGTTCTGGTTCACACTAAGGGCTCAATAACGGTCACTAATGTTATAGTTGTTGCAGCTACTCATTGTGGATGTGAAACATAGAAATCTGGGGGTGGCGTAGACACTACAGAGAGAACTGGAGAAAGGCAGAGCTGGAATGGAGCTCAGAAATCATCCAACCCATCACCAGGGCCCAATGACAGGAGGTGACTCCCCCAGGTGCACCCATGAGTTGGTGTCCCAGAGGCCCTAAGCAGGCAGAGGAGCCGTGCTAATCCCAGGGAAGCAGAAGCTGTTTCTGTGGCGCCCAGACCAGGAACAGCTTGATCTATAACTCCACCTTTTACCATCTGGGAGATCTCAAGGAAGTCATCCCGCCTCTCTGACCTCAGTTTCCACATCTGTTAAGTGGGAACAACAGTTCCTGCCACTATATCTGTTACAGGATTTGAATGAGATGATGTCTATGGGGCATTCTAGACCCCGTTGGCCTGTAGAAAACTCTCTGTGTATGGTAGCTCCTTTAATTCTTTTCTAAATTGATAATCATCCCAGACAGGGATAGGTGGAGAGAATTAGAGAATCTACACAAGATGAAAGAAGCAGCTTGGACAAATTCTAGGGATGGGAAATAGGCTGTGTTTGGAAAATAAGAGACCTGGATTCAAGTCTAAGATCTACCACTTTCCAGTTGAGTGTCGTTGAGTCCTCAGTCTCTCTTGTTTGAAAGTAGTTTCAAGGTTTCTTGGTCTAATTCCAGCAGGGCTATTATGTGAGTCCAGTAAGGAAATGGATATGAACATCCATGATAAATTACAAAGCTCTCCAGGTATGAGCTGGTTTTCTCTCTCTGTGGACTGGGAACTGCTTGAGACCAAGACTCAGTTTCCATCTTGGAATCTCCACCCTGACACCATTCCTGGTACAGAGTGGGTGCTACCTCTCTGGGGATGTGAACTGCACTGTCTCCACTCCCCCTTGGGAATGTCCCAGACACCAACTGTGCAAGAGAATCAAACCTTCCCCTCCCACTGACCTGGTTCTGCTGGTAACTACTTTTTCCCGTCCAGGATGGAGCCATGATTTGAGGCCAAACCCTTCACTGAATGGTTGGGCCTGGCTTACAGGATAGTAGGGAAAGAATGAAATGTGGTCTCTCCCTGGGATGTTAGGCCGAGTAGTTTGCAAGTAAAGCCAAGGTACTCTCACATGCACACAGAAGCCCTTAGAATGGATGTTGAAGCCTTAATATAAACTGCCCACATCCCTCTTCCCAAATGCTGTCAGCAAAATGCTGTCTCTGCTCCCCTCCAAGAGTGTATTTTGGGAGACTAGGACAAGAGCACCATCTGGGCTCCCCTGTCGTACAACGAGGGTTAATTCAGCTTCCCTTCCCCTGCCACCTTTTCTCCACTGTCAGCACCAACCCACCTCTCCGCAACAGAACCCATCTATAAAACAAGGTCCAAGAGGAGAGGAAGGAACTAGGTGCATCCTGCAAAGCATTGGCACTGAGTGAGAGTCAGACCACACAGGGCTGTAGCAGGAAGGGTATTGCAACCCAAGCTCATTTTTGCTTCACCCCTGAGACACTGCACATACGTGTAGCATGAGAACCCCATCATAAGCTCCACTTGACAGATAAGGAAACTGACTTTCCCAGCCATGATCCTCAGAGCAGTACCACCAATCCACACCCACCACCACACTCCAGTTGTTTGCACCAGAGGGGTTGTTCAGAAAAGTGCAGGAGGCATTTGGGATTGTCACCACGATTGGGAGGTACTACAAGCAATTAGTGGGAGGGGCCCTAAGGTTGTAAAGGCCTTGTAATGCATGGGATAGCCGCACACATTGAAGACTTGACCAGAGCCAACTGTGCACAGCTCCCTGCCTATAGAACACTGCCTGGGGAGCAGAGAGAGGGCTGGATTCTAAGACTGTATCAACCTAGCCAGTAAACCCCTCAGCACCCGTAATTTCTTCCTTCTTCTTCAACATGCCATATCTCTGTGGCTTCCTCCCTCCTGTGCGGGGTGTGAAAACCCCCAGAGCAGATCCCATTATCCTCTCGCATTTGGTTTCATTGTGAGTTGCAGCAAGAGTATGGAACCAACATGGCCATCCTTGCATCATTCAAATTAGTTCCTGAATTATTGTTTTTGTACTTTTTCATTTAAGTATTAGCTCTTTCTTGGTGGTTTTTTTTGTGTTTTTTTTTTTTCCTATTTGTTTTTCAGTGATTGGCTGACCTTCTCTTTTTTCTTGGAACAAGCTAATACTTTTCTGTGTTTGCCAAAAGTTGTTTTGGAGTCATTACTCATCTTTTATAATCTTCCTGAATACTTTTCCTGATGTTTCAGAAGCTTGTCTGAGGGTGTCCTGTGCCCTGTAATCTGGGTTGATATGTTATTCTTTTAATCCTATATGTTTAAAGGGAAAAAAATCACTAAATAATTTTCAGTGCCATTTATGAGTAAAAAAGGTAAGCACATATTCAAATGACTTTTAACTTGTCTGGCACCATGACGTGAGCTATGCTGTTGAGTTGCGGTGATCAGATTCCAGGATCTGGAAAGCCTGGCTTACAGAGAACCTGGAAGAGTCTGACATGATAGTGAGGAAATGCACCCTGGTGAAGAGTCCCCTGTGCTTACAGACTTCTCTCTATAGTTTTTGGTCGAGTGATCTGTGCAAAAAGCAAATCTGATGTTATCACCATTCCCCATCCCTTCACACATACCCCTTGTCTTAAAACTTCTGGTGACTTTCCATTTTTCTTGGAATAAAGGCAAAATTCTTAACAGGATCTCCAAGACTGGGCATGGGTGTGGTCCCTATATTTTTCTCCTGGCTCATTTTACCTTCATCCCCCTAACCTGGGCTCCAGCTGTTTCTTCTTATACATGGCTTCCCTGGTGCCACGGGGCATTTGTACATGTGCTTCCTTCTGCCTCTGACGGCTTCCTCCTTTTTATCACCTCATGCCCAGTACAGTGCCTGGTGCACAGGGGGCACAAATAAATGGTAATTGAAAGAATAAATGAGAGAAGACATGGAATTCAGTTCTCAGGTTTGGGATATTTTGTTTTGCTTGGGTTTGATTTCGTTTGGCCTTAACACTCTCAAACCAGAGGTCACAGACTGGCAGCCAGGAGGCCCAGAAACTGTTCCTGACTTGGACACAGGCATTCTTTGATCTTGGTCCCTATCATCCCCCTGGTCTTGTCAACCTTCTTGGCCCCCTATCATCATTCCATTTGCAACTGCAGGCCTAAACATGCTGCCTACTGCAACTTTCATTTAAATATTCCATATAACCTTTCATTTAAGTATTTCAAATAAATATTTGGTTTCAATTTTATGGGACTTAATTGACTTTGACAAAAACTCAGGAGGCAACAGCCCACACCTCCCACCAACGTGCTTTTTTTTTTTTTTTTAGAAAGCACAAAACCCTGTCCTTGAAATCTTTGTGTTTCCAGATAAAGACCCTGAGGTCTAAACGGGAGCAAGGACCCACCCAACTACTGAGTGGCAGAACTGTCCTTTGAAACCCAGTCCCCTTGACTGCCAGTTTGGGGCTGTTTCTACTCCTCGTCCCTAGAGTCAATCCACTGTGGATGGTGTTTATGTCTATTTAATGGCTTTGAAAGTGTGCGTTTCTAGTCAAGTATTACACTTTACACAATTAACGTGTACAAAATAAAGCCTAGTTTTATGAACGTCGTTTCCAAACTGCTTCACAGATTGATTTACAAGAGGAGAGAAAACTTTCCTCTCTTATCTAAGAGATGTCATGTTTCGATTTCCCTTAATACGACAGGCAGGAAAGCACTCATCGAAAGTGACTCTTCTGAATTAACACTGACTAAACATGGGGAGTTGGCAAGAGGTCTGTGAGGATTTCATCTTCCTTCCTCCATGATGGCTTGTTTACAGCCTCTGCAGAAAGCAGATGTGACTGAATAATGTGTCATCAAAGTCTTGGTAGAGTTACTTGCTTATAGAGTTGGAGTCTGGCCCGGTGGTTCCTTTGCTCTGGTCTGAGAATCTGGAGCAATAGGGCTCTGTGCCTCTGTAATTCACCTAACTTAACCTTTGTTATCTCACTATTCTTCAGAGGACTTCTTTTTCTTCTAAAGACATCATCCAGGTAGCCCCAACTTGCCCACCCCAGCTATTCCCACTAGGATACCTGTAGGAATCATTTGTTAGACTTCTGAAAAGATTGAGTCCTCCAGTGTTCAGAATAAAAAGGAAATGTGTATATGTTTCATTATGCATATATTGCATTACCATATATAAAGGATTTTCCAAACATGCATTGCTTCCTTCAAGTACCTAAGCACATAGAATACGCCAGGCATTGTGCCACTCGCTGAAAATACAGCCAGATGTATAATTCGTTAACTTCTCAAATCCTTCCCCCAAAAGCCTAGAAGGCACAAGTGGTTGGCCTCACATCACAGATCAGGAAACGGAGACAGAAAAACATTAGGTGATTACCTGAGGTCACACAGCAGTAAGACACAGAACTTGGATCTTGAGCACCAGAATTTGAGATTCCGAGGCCCTCACGCAATCCAGCACCACACAGCTGCCTCTAATTAACAGGAAGAGTCTGATTGCTCCTCTTTTTCTCACTGATCTGAGGTTGGCTCATCCCAGGACTGACTGCAAAGTGGGGCTCAGAAGTCTTTTCGGTTAAGGCCTTGGCACGCACCTGCTGCAGGGCACCTAATAATGGTCATTGCCTGTGGATATTTGACAGATCATGTGTCTCTACTGTTTAATTATATCTAAACTAGTGAGTGCATAAACACTTACAAACAGCTACAATAGGACAGAAACCTTACAGCATGGTCCCCTGGAACGTCATTCACGTTGCACTGTGGGTAGTGGCCCCAAAGCAATGGAGAAGGAAACTTTCATAGCCTGACTCAGCCTCCCATGGACATGCTCAAGTCATCACATGATCATTGGGAGGCTGTTCCTTCTTCAAGCCCAGAGATCAGACCTCAGACAGACACGATCATTTGGAGGCTGTTCCTTCTTCAAGCCCAGAGATCAGACCTCAAACAGACACGATCATTTGGAGGCTGTTCCTTCTTCAAGCCCAGAGATCAGACCTCAGACAGTCATAATCATTTGGAGGCTGTTCCTTCTTCAAGCCCAGAGGTCAGACCCCAGACAGAGACATGCTGGCCATCAGGTTGAAGCACTGGACTCTTCTTTTTTAAGTTCAAAACTGAAGTCATTTTAAGCATAACAATAAAACAGGAGTAACTTACCAGTTTCTACGGTGTCTAAGAGATGGAAGAACCAGCATCACATTGGTTAAGTCAGAAGAGTCAACTGTTAAAGCCATGTTCTTGGGCCAAGATGAAAAATGATTCCACTAAGATAGGTATTAAGTTGGTATAGATGTGACTTAAATGTAGGTAAATCCTTCCTGAAATGTTCATGGTTCTTTTTTTCCCCCACTTCATTCGACCAAATTACATCGGAAGGTTTTTTTTTTCAATATTGACCTACTCTTGATTCCTGATACAAAACCTACTTGATCATAATAAAATAATAAAACAAAATACATAAAATAAAAATGTAAAGTAAAATAATAATAAAAATAATTTTTAACATAATGTTGTTTTTCACTAGCTAATATTCGTTTAGTCTTCTTGAAAATATGATTATAAGAGACACTGGCCTATTGCCCTTTAAATTTCTCATGGAACATGCTTATAAACCCATTTGACCAAGGCTATTCTCTGGGTAATAGAAGTAGAAAAATGATTCTTGTCCTAATCAAAGGAACTATATAACATGATATCCCTGCAATAATTAGAACAAAATGAGCCTTCATTAATACTATTTATGTGGGCTCTGGAGTTCCTTATTCAATAAACATTGAACAAAAATGACCTGAAGATACTGGAACATGGGTTTTCACCCAGGGGACAAGCTCTTCCACAGTATGACATTGAGGCTAAGAGAGTCAATGCATAGATAGTTTGAGACAACATGACGAGTACATCTACCATTTTCATCATACAAACTACAGAAAGAAAAGACTGTCAGAAGGTTCTTGGCATCAGATGACAATAAGATAAAGTAAGGTGCAAAAATGAATAATAGACCAACCTCGACCTCAAGAAGTATAGTCTCCAAGTGTTCACGACCTGGCTCCACTTTTATCTATGGAATATAACAGGTCACTTCATCCTTCTGGGCCTCTTTTCCCTTTATCTGAGCCCCAGAAGCCAGACATGTCTAATAGTAATAACCAAAACTCCCATTTAATGAGTACTTGCTTTGTGCCAGGCACAGTATCTAAACCCTGCTTTAGCTCATTTACATGCTTTAGCTCATTTAATCATCCTGACTCTTTGCGAGGCTATGTTGGAATCACATTTTCTCACGTGAAGAAATTGAGGCTCAAAGAGACTAAATAACCCAGAACTTGAACCCAAGACATTTAACTCCAGAACCAGTGGATGATCCTCATCCATGTCCTTCTCTGGGATGCATTGGAGGTCATGGGAGCACAGGCAGGAAGTAGTAGGGTGCCAGTGGTGAGAGCATTAATTAAAATCAGCCAAGGTTTGGGGCGCCTGGGTGGCGCAGTCGGTTAAGCGTCCGACTTCAGCCAGGTCACGATCTCGCGGTCCCGGAGTTCAAGCCCCGCGTCAGGCTCTGGGCTGATGGCTCAGAGCCTGGAGCCTGTTTCCGATTCTGTGTCTCCCTCTCTCTCTGCCCCTCCCCCGTTCATGCTCTGTCTCTCTCTGTCCCAAAAATAAATAAACGTTGAAAAAAAAAATTAAAAATAAATAAATAAATAAATAAATAAAATCAGCCAAGGTTCAGAACACACCTGCAAGCGTCACTTTCCATCCTGGCAGGTAGCAACAACTGGCTAATAGTTCCAGGAGGATCCAGACCTCATTCCCGGAGAGCATTCTGCTCTGACTTTCTGCAGCTTCTTTTCATGAGCATTGGAAGGGATACAGATGCTTTGAAAAAAGGGATCATGGGAAGAAGGTTTGGCTTCTAGAAACGGCTATTTCAGAATGCTTCATGGTGGGAGGCGGTGGAGAAAAGCATCAGGGAATAGCCTCACTTACTGGTTCTTGGTAAAGGTGCGGGAAATATGTCTCTTCAGAAGAGAGAACTCTCTAGAAGACTGTTGGCATGCCATTTGTTTTGTGACAACAGATTTCAAGTCCAGAAACCAGTAAGAAGGAAAGTATGTCCAGTCTTTGCATCACAGAAGGAAAAACGAGGGACATTGAATAACTACCTTTCATATGTGTGATACTTGGTATGCGTCACCTTATTTTGCATGTTTGACTATACCCTGCCTAGTTCCTGAAAGACAGTGTAGTGCATTTTGTATTTTATTCTCATGACGATCCTTAGGTGCATTCCCATATTACACATGAAGAAACTACGGCACAAAGGGAATAGACAACTAGCCCGAGGTTATTTGGACAGAAGAGGCATTTGTTTGGATTCAAAGGGATGCCTTTCCAGCACCCTCCTGCACCCAAACATAGCACTCAACACTTGTGTCAACCATCATTCATCTCAATGAAAAACACCAAATAATCCAAGTTGTGTAGAGGCACCTGGGTGGCTCAGTCAGTTGAGCGTCCAACTTTGGCTCAGGTCATGATCTCACGGTTCGTGGGTTCGAGCCCTGCATTGGGCTCTGTGCAGACAGCTCAGAGCCTGGAGCCTGCTTCGGATTCTGTGTGTGTGTGTGTGTGTGTGTGTGTCTCTACCCCTCCCCCACTCACACTCTGTCTCTCTCAGAAATAAATAAACATTAAAAAAAAATTTTTTTAATCCAAGTTGTGTTATCTTTTGGGAGAAAATACCATAGTTCACTCACATTTTATAGGTTGCTGTGATCGCTGGACCATATTTGGGGGTCTTTAGTCAATGAAATTATAGGCACTTATTTTTATTTTTAGCCATAATTGCATTCTATGTCTTAAAATGGAGGAAATGATCAGTCACCAGGCAGACAGTGATAATTGCCAAACCTTAGGGTGAGAATGTGGCAGTTGGTAAATATCAAACTGCCTTCTCCACCGCAGACCGTGTGCTCTTCCACATAAAGACAAACTTGTTAATGACTCTCTATAAATAAGTTCTAGCTTATAATTGTTGTTCCAAGCAACCAATGTTGAAATGTGATCTGCTCTCAAATACAAAACACCTTTCCTTTCCTCTTTCCTTTCTTGTGGAAAGAAAATGTTTGTACACTCAAAAGCAAAGTGGACCAGAGTCGCTTGGCTGTGTGACCTTGGAAGAGTTGTCTAACCTCTCTGTGCCTTTGTTTCATCTTTTGCCTATTTTGGGAACAAATGGGGTACAATGGGTGAGCTCCTTGAGGAAATCGAATATTCACCATTCATCTCTGGATGCCTGGGGTCTGGTATAGGCTGGGTGGAATTTGTGTCTTGACTGGAAGGAATCAGACTCTCCTGAATTGAATCTGTCCTTGAAATGTTTAAAGGGCTATAGAAATGTGACAGTGGTAATCAATATCATCTATAAAGAAGGGAGAGGTTAATATTGATATTCCTTCAGCATGTATTTTCTTCCTATCTTTATAGAACACTTAGCAGGTAACGTATGCCCATGAAGTTTTGTATTCATCTCTCAAATTTAAGCTAGCAGGATTGGCAGACTACGACCTGCCACCCATTTTTATAAAAATAGAGTTTTGCTGGAACCCAGAGAGCTTTGCTGGAACCCATTCTTTCGTATTTTGTCCGTGGCTGCTTTCATACAAAAGCAGGCTTGAGGAGTTGTGTCAGAGACCATATAACCCACGTAGCTGGATATATTTACTATCTCACTCTACAGAAAGCCTGCCAACCTCTCAATTATAGTATGAGCTACTGGGAATATGTTTCTCTTTAAAAGCCCTCATCTCATATCCAGTGCCCGGGACACGGGGTGCTCCAGAACACGGGGTGTCTGAACGGAACAAGATAAATCGGAAAATGATCCAGGTTCTGAACAGGCAACATCTTGCTCAAGCTTCCTGAGTGAACAGACTCAAAGTCAGGACCCAGAAGAGGCGGCTCCACACACCTCACCCCTGTTTCTGCAGGAGCTGAGGGCTCTATTATCAATTGCTTGTTTAGTAATTCTGAAGAGCTAATTACTGAGCGCTTACTAGATGCCAGGCCTTGGGCTAAATGCTTTCTGTATTTTGTCTTATAAAATCCTCAGCACAGTTCTGTGAAGTAGTTAATATTATTATCCCTGTTCATAATGAGAGCCTGCCTTGCCCAGGGGTACCCAGTGGCGAGTTCCCATTAGAGATACCCTGTAGGATTCCAAGCTGTCCCTTTACCGGCTCAGCCAGGTGCCTTGCTCTCCCTGTCCCTCGGACATCCCGTTTTATTGTATTACCTCCAGCCTGCATGGCTTCATTCACTCATTTTACAATTGTTGCTACCTTGCTACAGCTAATATGTGCCAGGTGCTGTGCTGGACACAGGGGACATCACAGGACCCATTAGATACCATCCTTGCCTGAATGAAGCTTAAAGACTAGTGAAAGTGATGAGCATTAATCAGTCACACCATATATTGAAATAAAACGGTGATATGTTTCAAAGAGGAAAGGCACAGGATGCCATGAGGGCAGGTTATGGGGATCTCTCTCAAGAGGTGGCCCTTGAGGTCAGATCTAAAGGAGTTTGTAAATAAAAGGCAGGCACAGAGGTGAGGGAATGGTGTCCTAGAAGGAAGCATGGTGTGTAAGGGAGACTAAAAGGTCACTCTGGCCAGAGCACATAGAACAAGGAGACGTGATTGCACAAGCCAGGGACCACACAAGGCTTGTGCTCAGATTTGGGTCTTTGTCTCGGAAGCACTGGGAAACCACTGAGGTATTTAAGCAGGGGAAATTAGAGTGGTGGTGTTATCACTCCAAATGCTGTGTGTGTTGTCTTCTGCTACAAGGCTGCTCTTTCCTGGGTTCACTGAGGGTCTCCTGATAATGGAGCACCACACTGAGAAAGACGAACTAAGGTGTCTACGTCAGAGTCTGAGAACACAGCTGGCCAGCCATGCCGAGGCATGAAGGGTAAACAAGCAGCAGCCTGGCATGCACCTGCAGGTCACCTCGTTGCTGCAAAGTGTGAGCTCGGTTTGAGACCTTTACGCCACAGGCTGTTCTCAGCCTAACTAGTGACAAGAACAACTTGCTGTCGACTTGGAAGTTTGCTTGCAGCAGTTCTGCTCATTTAGTAAAGATGACCTACCAGCTTGGAAGCTGAGATACTTGTCACCAGAGACAAGTCAGCCTCCTCACTTCCATTATGAGGCACAGAAGCTTTGCCTGTGGGCTTAAGAGTATGGTCATAAGAGTATGGTCATAAACACAATTCTCCACCACCCTTACAGTGGAGTCCAGACCCTTTAGCATGGCCTGCCAGGCTCTCCATGGTCTGGTCTGCCTCCCTGTTCAACTCCAACTGGTACTCTTCTCCCTCACTTAGTAGCTGCTGACTGAATGCTTTTGAATGAATCAATGTGTAATTGACCATATGATCCTGGGCAGGCACCTCTCTGGTTTCAGTTTCTTCATTTTTATATTTTTTTTAATTTTTAAAAATATTTATTCATTTTTGAGAGTGAGAGAGAGACAGAGCATGAGTGGGGGAGGGGCAGAGAGAGTGGGAGACACAGAATCCGAAGCAGGCTCCAGACTCTCAGCTGCCAGCACAGAGCCTGATGTGGGGCTTGAACTCATGGACCAAGAGATCATGACCTGAGCTGAAGTCAGATGCCCAACCGACTGAGCCACCCAGGAGCCCCTCAGTTTCTTCATTTTTAAAAGAAGTGGCTGGCCTGGGTTTTCTCTGAGGCCCCTTCCAGGATGAAGAATCTGTAGTATGCAAATTGGGATTCATTCAGCAAACACCTGCCAACATCTCCTCCAAGCAAGTCCCATGGCAGGCACAGAGGATATATGATGAAAGACATTCCTGCCCATGAGATGTTTACTCAAAGGTAGAGAAAAGAAGAGCTTCAAAATAACATGGTGCATGAGTGTGAGTAGAGCGTGAATTCTACAGGCATAGGAACTACGTGCAATCCCAACTCTTACCACTCCTTTGAGCAATGCATCTCACGGAGGCCCAGTGTCCCCATGACTCAAATGGACCTAACGGCACAACTCATGGAATTTTGCAAGGGTTAAATGAGGTGATGTTACTGCTGGTGTTATCTCTCTCATAAATAAGTGTTCAGCAAGTGTTGGTGATGATTATCAACAAATGATGATGGTGACTAATGTCAACAATAACATCCAGAGCCCATGCGATTGTACCAGCTGTCTATGGCTTACATCTGTTCTGATCACACAGTACTTAGGCCATCCCAGCTGTAAAATATTTTAAACCCGACCCTGGATGAGAGCGCCATGGAGCAGAGAGGAGCTGCACTTGATGCTCAAGGTCAGTGATTCATGGAGGATGTCCTCCTGGAGAAGCTGAGGCTAGAACTGAGCTGTAAGGTAAGGAAGGGTAGGCAAGAGCTCCTCTGTCTCCACTCTGCCCTGGGAAATCTTTCAAAAACACACTTTGGGTCAAGTGGTTTCTTCCTTAAAACCAGTGACTTCCAGTTGCACTTGGAATAAAATCAAAGCTCTTTACCATTATCGGCAAAGCCCTCCATGAGCTGGTCCTTCACCCTTTCCCAGCCATACTCAGCCATTTGTCCCTACCCCTTTGCATAGGCTGTTCTCTCTGCCAGCTAGGAGCCTCCCTCTAGTCTTGTATGCCCAGCTCCTTTTCGTCATCAGAACGCAGCTTGGATGTCGCCTCTGCAGACAAGCCTTCACCAACAATACACTTCCTGACCTTTTTCCCCGCTCCCACATGTCCTGCCCCCATTTCCTCCACTACTGCCATCCAGTTTGCAAGCCAAAGTCTTGTTTGTTTCCTTCAAAGCTCTTGATACTATCTGAAATCATCTCCAGGAGGTCAAGGACTTCATCTGTCTTACCCAGCTGGCCTCGGCATGCAGTTGGCCTTCCAAGATTTTTTGAACAAGTGAATTCCAGGTCCCTGTAAAGGTCTGAGTGAAGCAGCTTGTTCTGGGATGAGAACACAAGGTTCAAGCTAGTGCCACAAAGAAGAGTCCCATGAGTTCACGAAGGACTTAAGTACAGAGAATGTGCTGGACCCTGGTGTCAGGCTCTGAGCCGCATCTGAGCATCATGAAAAAAACCAACAATACCTTATTTCATCCTCTAAGATAGCTATTTCTCAGCCTTACATTTCCCTCTACGAGGGCACCCATCTAAATTAATAAGAAGTCAAGATTATAAAATAATTTCCTGTAATCCAGGGTTAACACTTCACATGGTAATTCCAATGAGGCTGGCAAAAGCCCTTGGGGCATCTCTTTAATGAATAACTAAACTTGGTGCTTAATTAGCATGTCACTAATAGCCCCCAAAGAGTTTGCTTTTGTGAGCAGTTTCCACATTGTCCCCTCTTGTCTTGTTTCCTTGCACTTCCTAAGAGGTCAAACATCCACTTGCTATCCCTTATTTCATGTCAGACACTGATTACCTTGAGTAAACCCCAAAGTTGAGTCTCAGGCCTTACCTGAGTGCTCATGCAAATTATTAAAAATTCTAAATTTGTAGGCATTGGGTTTTAAAATATTACCTGTAACTGGCAAGAAGTAATCCATAGACATGCCTTTCAGAATCCACCTGCCAATCTAACTAGCAAACTACACCCTGTACGTGGCTGCTCCCCCCACCAGCCCAAATCAACAGCAGGACCAACAGTAGACCCTCTTCCCCCACCCCCACCCACACCACGCACTTTGTGAGTGGTTAGTGGGTGCTTGATTGGCATCCCGGTGCCTGGCTGCAGATGAACAAAGCAACAGCTGCAGGAACTATAATTGCCACTAAGGGACCTGGAAGGTAGCTCTTTTTCACAGGGAAGCCCTACTCATGGTACGTGAGCTGGTGCAGGCCCCATTCATCTTCTGCTCTTTGCTTTAATGCCAGAATTGTGTCCTGACAAGTGGAAACAGGAAGCCTGGCCACTGCCAAGCTGCCTCGTAGGGTCTTTTGGGGCTCCTGACAGTTCTGAGGCTTGGGAGTTCCCACTCATCCCAAACACATACACATTCTGAGGCTCCTCCAGAACACTGTCTGCCTGAAATAGCTTCCTCCTGAAAGTATGCCCTCCCTCCCTCCAGGCTCTCCCTGCTTTAATCTGCCTTCTTACAGCCCATGCTGATTATCTTACCCTCTGCTCAGAACGCTTCCATAGGTCATCTTCTGGGCCTTCTATGATCTGGACTCAGCCCATCTCCTCACATACATAATTCACATACCCCTCAACCCAGTCTAAATGAACCAGAAGAGCAGGGAACAGCCAGACACGACAGGGCTCTGCCAGCCAACAAACAGTGTCTGCTAAACCAGTGTTTCTCCAAGTTTCATGTGCATTCAAATCACTGGGGGGTTGCTAAAATGCAGATTTTCATGCAGGAGATCTAGAGTAGGGCTCAAGACTCTACATTTCTAACAAGTTCCCTTCTGGAGGCCATGGAGCTGCTGGTCCCTGCAGTACACACTGAGTAGGAAAGCACTATGGATCTTTTTAACATCTGATTTGTATGCCTTGGAAGGGGGAATATGCTGTATTCAAAATAGCTTTATTTTAAGATTATATTAATTCTGTAAAATCACCATTTTGGTAGATCAAAAAGTCAATTTCACATGGTTCAACCTAACATAAGAAGCGGGCCATCAATGACTCCTAATAGGAACCAGAGCTCATGATCTCAGAATCCTAGCCAAGTTACCTTGGTACAAAGAGGAGGCAAGACATCAGATCAAGATGCCAGATGTGTCGACTTAAGCTTGGAGCAGAGCACAGCCTCACCCCTATATTTACCATCCCCTTTCTCACAGTCCCTGGCCCTTACAGAATGCCACCCTGTGGGCCTCCTCGTGGCTCAAGAGACTTCTTCCTGCATTTTTCAGTCTTGTAATTTGGAGAGAAGAACCACTCCACTGGACTGCCTTCCACTTCCCATCTCTCCAATGCCAGGTTCTCAGAACACGCTGAAATTTCAAGGCATACCCTGTAGCACTGGCACGTCCCCAGGTGGCTTTGTAGGTCACCTGGTGGGAAGATCTTAGCAGATGGCAGGATGTGTTTTGATTCTCATTAAAGAAGCTTACTCAACACTGAAGGGGGGTGTGGCAGGTCCCCCACAGCTCCTGGTTCTTCCACATGGCAACACTTCTCCACCTGCAGAAAGTCCTGGCTGTGTGTGTGGGTGAGCGGGAGGGAGGAAGGCAAATGATAAGCATAGGCCTGAACAACCTGCCTGATAAACTGGCAGACCACACTTGCCAGCCGCTGCCTATGGTTGACTTTCTGATTGCAGAAGAGCTGCTGTATGACCATCTGCCACCATTGGCAAAACGCACAAGAAGTGAAAAAGCAATACACACGTAGGATATTTCAAGAGCAGCAATACCATGCTCCCTACATGAAAAGCTCTACTGACTCAAGATGTTAGGGTTTTCTCAGATCCAAGGTTCTATCCACGCGATTGGGAATTGATGGGATGTGGATGCTCATTGCTTATGTTGCACTGGTTCTCCACTTCAGCTGCCCACTAGCTGGAGAGCATTTAACAAATCCCAGAGCTCTGTCCCCACCCCAAATCAATTAAATCAGAATTGGGGGAGCAAGCACAGGTGGGTATTAAAAGCACCCAGGTGATTTGAATGCACTCTGAAGGTTGCAAACCACTGTGTTAGAGGTGGTTTATCTTTTTATTTATTTTGAGAGAGAGAGAGAGAGAGCATGAACCAGGGAGGGGCAGAGAGAGAGGAAGAGAGAATTCCAAGCCAGCTCCACACTGCCATTGCAGAGCCCAATGCGGGATTCAAACTCACAAACCAGACACTTAGCCAACTGAACCACCCAGGCACTCCGGTTTTTTCAAAAATCAAAGAAAAGCACCTTTTTCCTTTTTTTTGTTTTTTTATCATTGACTTCCTTAGCTTCTGAAACTTCACTTCCTTTTTTTTAATGTGTTACAGGATATTGGTAATAATGAATACACAAACTTTTCAGAGGCACAAAACCATTTTACATATACTATCTTACTAGATTCTCAAATCAGCCTGTGGAAAATGTTAACACCACTACAGAGAGATATATGCTGAGCTTGCTGTGACATTGTTTATCAGAGAGAAGAAAAAAATGAAACAACCAGAAAGCTAGTAAGAGGCTAGTTAAATGTGTTGTGGGGCATTCATGCAACAGAAAATTGTACAGTTATTGTAAAGACTTAGGTAGCTCTGTACACACTGACTTATAAAGACAGCCACAAACTATTTTTAAATTTAACAAATCAAGCCCACAATCATACTTAGAAATGATCCCATTGTTACTGGGTTTATTCATTTTTTTTAACAACTTTTTGAGTTTTCTTTGAAATGTAAAAATTGTATATGTTTAAGGTGTGTAGCTTGATGTTTTGATATATGAGTATATTTTGGAAAGATCACCACAGACAAACTAAATAACATATCCATCACCTCTACATAGTTACTATTGTGCGTGCGTGTATAAAGATTTAATTTAAGAACTGTACTCTTAGTAAATTTCAAGTATACAGTGCACTATTGTTAACTATCATCACCAGGCTGTACTCAGAGCTCCTGAACTCATTTATTTTGCATAACTGAAACTTTGAGCCCTTTGACCAACCTCTCATTTCCCCTCCCTCCCCTATCCCTTGACAACCACCAAACTATTCTTTGTTTCTATGAGTTTGACTATTTTAGATGCTTTACATAAGTGAGATCAGACAGTATTTGTCTTTCTGGGTCTGCCTTATTTCACTTAGCATGATGTCCTTCTGGTTCATCCATGTTGTCACAAATGGCAGGATTTCCTTCATTTTTATGGATAAATAATATTCCATCTTATTTTCCTTTATACAGTTACTTTATCCATTCATTCATCAACAGAAACTTAGGTTATCTCCATATCTTGGATATTGTGAATAATGCTGCAATGAACATAGGACTGAAGATGTCTGTTTGAGATCCAGATTTGCTTTGGATCTATACCCATAATGGTACTGCTGAATCAAATGGTAGTTCTATTTTTAACTTTTTGAAGAACCTCCACAGTGTTTTCCATGATGGTGATATACCAGTTTACATTCCTATCAATGGACTACAAGGGTTCCCTTTTCTCTGTATCCTCACCAACACTTGTGATCTCTTGTCGTTTGGACCATAGCTATTCTAACAAGTGTGTAGTGATATTTCATTGTGGTTTTGATTGGCATTTTCCTGATGACTGTTGCTGTTGAGCACCTTTCCAGGTACCTATTGGCCATTCGTGTGTCTTATTTTGAGAAATGTCAATTCAAGTCCTTTACCTATTTTTAACCAGGCTATTTGGTTTTTGGCTAATGAGTCATATGAGTTCCCTATATAGTTTGGATATTGACCCCTCATTAGATATATGGTTTGAGAATATTTTCTCCATCCTATTGGTTGTCTTTTCACTGTTTGATTGTTTCCTTTTCTGTGCAGAAGCTTTTTAGTTGGAGACAATCCTGCTTGTCTGCTTTTGCTTTTATTGCCTGTACTTTTTGGTGTAATGACCAAAAACTCATTGCCAAGAAGCTTTTTCCCTGTGTCTTCTTCTACATTACCGTTTCAGGTCTTACCTATAAGTCTTTAGTTTAAGTTAACTTTGATATATGATGTAAGATAGGGTCCAATTTCATCCTTCTTCATGGGATATCCAATTTTCCCACTATCTTTTACTGAAGAGACTATCCTTTGCCCATTGTGTATTCTTAGCATACTTGTTGAAGATCTGTTAACCATAAGTGTATGGATTTATTTCTGGGCCCTTCATTCTGTTCCACCAGTCCATACATGTTTTTATGTCAGTACTATACTGACATAAAATTATTATAGCTTTGAAGTATATTGTGGAATCAGGAAGCTTTGTTCTTCTTATTCAAGATTGCTTTGACTATTTCAGAGTCTTATGTGGTTCCATATTAATTTTAGGAAGGTTTGTTCTATTTCTGTAAAGAATGCCATTGGAATTTTGATAGGGACTTAATTGAATAGTAGTATGAACATTAACAGTATTAATATTAATTTTTCCAGCCCATGAGCACAGGATGACTTTTCATTTATCTGTGTCTTCTTTAATTTTCTTTCATCACTGCTTTATAGTTTTTGGTGTACAACCCTTTCACTTCTTTGGTTAAGCTTATTCTTAAGTACAGCTGAGCCTTGAACAATGTGAGGGTTAAGGGTACCAACCCCATGAAGTCAAAAATCCCTGTGAACTTTTGACTTCACACAAACTTAATTGCTAATAGCCTACTATCGACCAAAAACCTTACAGATAACATAAAGTCAGGTAACACATATTTTGTACATACCTGTGTTAAGGTAACAGGTAAGCTTACCTGTGTAAGCTAGAGAAAATAAAATGTTATTAAGAAAATCATAAGAAAGAGAAAAATATTTACAATATTGTACTGTATTTATAAAAAAAAAAAAAACAAATCTGCATGTAAGTGGACCAGCTCAGTTCAAACCTGTGTTGTTCAAGGTCAACTGTATTTTATTCTTTTTGTTGCTACTGTAAATGAGATTGGCTTTATTAATTCCCTTTTCAGATACTTCATTGTTAGTGTATAGAAATGCCACCAATTTTTGTGTACTGAATGTGTATCCTGCAACTTTACTGAATTCATTTATTAGTGCTAACAGTTTTTTGTTGTGGGTGAATCTTCAGTGTGTTCTACATATATGATTATTTCATCTGGAGAGATAATTTTCCTCCTTTCTTTCTGATTTGGATGCCTTTTATTTCTTTTTCTTATCTAATTGCTCTGCCTAGGACATTCAGCACTATGTTGACTAGAAGTGGAAAGACTGGGTATCATTACCTTGTAATGGATCTTAAAGAAAAAGTTTTCAGTTTTTCCCTATTGATTATGATGTTAGCTATGGGCTTTTCATATATGGCCTTTATTGTGTGGAGGTAAGTTCCTTCTATACCTGCTTTTGTTGAGAGTTTTTGTTGTGAACGGATGGCAAATTTTGCCAGATGCTTTTTCTAAATCTATTGAGATGGTCATGTGGTTTTTATTTTTCATTCTGTTAATGTGGTAGGTCACACCAATTGATTTACAATATGTTAAACCATCCTTGCATCCCAGGAATAAATCCTACTTGGTCCTGATGTATAATGCTTTCAATGTGTTATTGAATTCAGTTTGCTACTGAATTCTCAGTATTCTACTGAATGCTCAGTATTCTACTGAGGTTTTTTGCCTCTGTGTTCATTAGGGATATTGGCCTATAATTCTTTTTTCTTAAAGTTTTTGGCTTTGTTTGGTATCAGGATGATGCTGGCCTCACAGGTTTGCAAGTATTCTCTCTTCAATTTTTTGGAAGAATTTAAAAAGGATCAGTATGTGTTCTTCTTTGAATGACCGGTGGAATTCACCCACAAAGCCATCTGGTCCAAGGCTTTTCTTTGTTGGGGGGTGGGAGATTGATTACTACTTCAGTTCTCTTTATTTGTATTAATCTGTTCAGGTTTTTATTTCTTCTTGATTCAGTGTTGGTAGGTTGTGTGTTTCTAGGAATTTATCAATCCTAGAAAATTTCTAGGATCCTAGATGATCCTAGGAATTTATAGATCTTAGACCTATATGATTTCTTAAACCCTACATGTGTATCTGTGTGTGATCTATAAGCATAAAAAATATATATCTGGAAGGATAGATGCTAAGCTGTTAATAGTCATATTGCTTGGGCTAGGATTACACAAAGGTGGAGGGAAACTTTTTTTAGTTTGTTACAAATATTATGCCTCCATGATTTTTTAAAAAATCTATTTTAAAACCACAGCCTGAGATGAATTCTAAGGAGAAAATCACACCTGTTTTTCAGAGGAAGCAATCAAGTCTCAGTGAGGTAGAGTAAATTATTCATATGGCTAAAAATTGGTGGGGCATTAGTTGAACATGTATGTGTGCTATGTTTCAAAATTTCTTAGAAAATAATTTTTGAAAAATTAAGTAAAAGAGGGAAACCCTAGTTTCCTGGAGGCAAGATCCAAGACTCCATGTGCTACCCACACTAACTATGGCACAAAGGCTCAACAAGCAGAGTGCTGACTTTCACTGAGCAAGGAGGGAATTGAGTCCCGCACGGTCAGATGACCTTGGCAGACTGGTGCATCAGGAGCTTCAGCCATCACTCTCTCTCTGTCAGGACTTCGGCATTTCATAGGCTGGCCACTGTCCTCTCAGAGTCACTGGACTAACTCAGAACCTAACCATTCCCTGCTTGCCTAAGGCCATGAGGAAGATTCACTCAGTGCCAGTGACAGCTGTGGATGCAGCCGGGAGAGCGCGTCCACCCCTACAGGGCAGTTCTACTCCTAATAATGGAAACTCACTTTACACACACTTTAGGGGGAATGTCCTGGGTTGGAGCCAGAGCCAGATGGGCACTGAGCTTATTAAAGGCATGATTATTACCAGAAAACATTTGCAAATATGTATGGGTTCTTTTCTGTATGTGTGTGTGTGTGTGTGTGTGCATGCATTATACACACACACACACACACACACATACACACACACACCTCCCTGAATTGCTTTCAATTACAAGATTGCCTTTACAATTGTTCTACAATATACCTTATGGTGAACCCTTCCGTAGGGTGGCTATGCTGTGCCTCACACCTTTTCATGTGAGACTGTTGTTCTTACTGCTGTTTTTCCCTCCTGCCAGGTGCAGCTCATCCACTATAACCATGAGTTATACACAAATGTCACAGAAGCCGCAAAGAGCCCTAATGGATTGGTGGTAGTTTCTATATTTATAAAAGTAAGTGTCTTTCGTTCTTTCATTCTTTTCTTGCCATTCCCACCCCAGGTCGGAATACCAGCTTAGTCTCTGTTGGATCTTAGAAATAACAAAAGGGGTGATGTCCATGCCCAGGAAAAGCTGCAGGGTGGTGACTTTTATATCCATGAGATCTATGAAAAAAGAGGTCTCTTTCATGAAGACGCAACAAAATGATGGTTCTTCCATTTCATAGCATCAGGGGCCTGAGGATTTAGGCAGTCTTTGTCTCAGAAAGAAAAAGGGTGCTAGATCCAGAGACAGGCTTCAGGTCCCACATCATGCAAAAGATTCAAAAGGATGCAACAGAAGGGGAGGGGTGGCTCCCAGAAAGCCCACAGGATCACACTCCTGTCCACCAGTTGCCCCTTGGAAACAGAGATGCAAGGGCAATGTGGGATGTCCCTCCCCTCCCGCACTGCCCTGAACAGCTCCCTCCAGCTTCCCTGAAGGTGCTCTGAACATCACCTCCCATTCTCCCCTTTCCCTCATAAGTATCCCAGGAGAAATTAAGCAAAGATCACCATGGCTGACTTTATGACATTCTTAGGAGACTCTATACCTCCCTAACAGTCAACGACGACAGATCTCCAGCCGTGAAAATTCTAAGTTGTTAAAAAAAAAATACTCCCCTTGAGCATTTTGACAGATATGGAGTGAAGCAGGTATGCACATTTAAAAGAAAATGGACAAAGAAGAAATGTCTTTCCAATTGGAAAAAGAAAGAGAGAGAGAAAAAAAACAAAAGGCATGTGTGACAGTTCCAAACGTTGGAAGTTGCCATGTCAGCCCCTTGGGAAGTTTTGGCCAGATCGTGAGAGGAGGTGCCCCAGTTGAAACTTGGAATCTGGTGGATATGATCAATAGAAATCCAGCATTTGCTACTGGGGGGTTTTTAACAGAGTTCTCTTGGTGACATCATCACTGCTTAGGACAATAGGCGTGGGGGTACCCCAGGCACTATACCCACTATTCCCTCCCCAAAAGCATCACCCTTTGCAATAGGCACTTTGTGCCATCTGGTCATCCTTCTCCAGAGCCCATGCCACCTCCTGAGTTCCTCTCCCTCACCTGGTTCCCGTCAGGCCTTTTTTGTGGCCTGGCCAGAACTGTACATTGGGCAGAGGCATTTGTGACATGTTGGCCACCAAACTCCTGTAGCTTGTCATCGGCAAATATAGGAAGGGGCTGTTGGCCAAGGAAGCATATTTTTAGGCTGCCATGCCTTCTGAGTACCTGATGTGATGCCCCAAAGAAAATTGATCCTAGCACGGATCCTGCCAGTCCCTGCCCTACACCTCGTGGTGTTGTTACAGACCCTGTTATAATGAACACAGATTCCTGAATTCCAGGCAATGGAGATGTGTATTTTACAGAGATTTTATTACTTAACCCAAATAATGAGTCTGTGGGGTAGGCATTAGTGTCCTTATCTTGCAGATGAGGAAAATGGCTCAGAGAATCTTGGCTTTCCACCCAGTGTATGTAGCTCTTAACAGCCCATCCAGGAATGGAGCCCAGGTCTTTCTTGATTTTAATACTATGACCTTATTCACACTATATGCCTCTGCAACAGAGCATGGAGAAAGCAACTGAGATGAAGAAGACGGAACATGATATTCATAAACATCTCCGCCACATCCCTATGCTACCCACAAGCACAAGGCCAATTCCCATATCCCTCAACCAGCCTCAGTCATGATATTGATAACAGCTAGTGTGTTCATCCTGGGCCATGCTCATTGCTGTGTCACAATATTGCATCATGCATGCCTGGGAGCTCACCTCCTTCATTGGCTTTCCCGATGCCAGGGTTCCATGTCAGCCAACCTGGGCTGCCCAACAATGCCCGTCCTTTGGTGGGTGCTTCAGCCTTGGCCCTTGACTGCCTCACTTTGCTCAAAGCACCTGAGTCAGCAGATGTCATCCTGGAAGCTCAGGCACATTACAGCTGACAGGGTGATTGATACTCCAGGAAGTCAGCCTCCTCAACAGCAAACTATGGGAGTGTTTCACCAGCTCTTGCAGGAGCACGCTGTGCACCAAGAATACTGACACAGGTCTTGGCTGCGTCCCTGCAGGTTGCTGGAGGAACTTCCGCCTCTGCCCCTGCAGTCAGTGAAAAGGTGAGGACTAGCCCCTGCACCTTCTCAGGCCAGTTTGGCCCCTAGGGCTGCTTCCAGTCTTTTCCTGAGCAAAGCTGACACTTTCTGGCCAGACCTCAAACAAAATAAGCCACAGCATTTCTATCTTTGTCCAACATAATCAACTCCCAGATGCTTCACAGTGAGTTATCCAAGCTGAGACTTGTCATTTACTCATCCCGAAACACTGATTGAGTGTGGGACACAGGTGGGTCCTGTACTCAGCACGGGCCTAGAAATGAGATGAACCTAAGCCCTTAGCACTAAGGGCACACAGGCTCTGGTGGTCCTTCCCTCCTTCTGATTTTTCTGCCTCTTCTTCCCAGCTCCCTGCCTGGTAGGCAGGCATAGAAAATGAGAGGCCCCCACCTCTAGGTAAGCAGATCCCTAGAGATGGCACCCTGCTGAAAGCTGAGTCGTTGAAAGGTTGGAGTTGTTGGCTAAAATAAGGGAATTGTTTATCTGGGGGTTTTATTTATCTCTGTCCCCTTCTAATCCCCCATCCTTCCCATGACCACAGGGAGCTGAGGTTTGGCTGTAATTACTGCTCAATCACACACCATTAACTTCCCACTTAAGCTCACTTATACCCAGTACATACTTTATCCTCCCTCCCACGCCACGAACACACTAGAGCCCACAAATCATCTGTGTGCACTTTGGACATTTTTCAGTTATTTTTAATCAGCTTTTCAAAAGGGTCCAGTCCCAACGTTAGCGCTGTCCAGACTCACCGGGTACCAGGAGCCCAAGGCACCCACTTAAGGGGGACAGCAGATTCCTTACCTGCCATGGCAGTATCTTTTTGTCTCTCTTTTCATATGAATTGGCACAAACAGGTGGCTTCAAGCTATGTTTTAAATGGCCAAACAGGATGTCAAAGGAGAAGCTAAATTTGCCACAAAAGCTTCTGAGGAGCAGCAGTGTTTGCTTTGGGACTTCTCTCCATTTGGGGGTGGCTTTGAAAAACTCCACTGAGCATTGTCACTCACCAAGCCCCCCACCAGTGTGCATTTGTCTCACCACAACACACCCAGGAAACTGTGTGGGAAAGGAGAGACAGATGGAGGGAAAATAAACAGTCTGTGCTTTCTCCAAACTAAAAATTACCTGTTGCTTATCTAATAATAATAATCATCATCTGCTACAATTTTTCCCGCCCTCAGAATAAATCAAATCTAAAATGCTGATGTGTCACAGCATCCAATTAGCAGCTGAGGCATAAATTGCAGAACTGAGAGAAGTAGGAGAGAAATGACTAGATGGATCCTCATACTTTGGAAAAGACTGAGTAGAAGGAAGGTGGTAAATAAAACAGTGTGCACAGCTATTTGAGGGCACATCACAGTCTCCAAATGGTGGTCCTCTGGCTTAATACCCTCGAAGCTTGCCTTGTTCTCCCAAAGAAGGAATTTGGAGACCTGAGGGCATGGGTACAAAATGAGAACTGATCCCTGAACATCTAGTACAATGTTTGGCTTGTAATAAGCACTTGGTAAATATCGATTGGATGTATGGGCGCATGGATAGATGCATGGATGGATGGATGGGTGGGTGGATGGATGGACGCGTGAATGGATGATTGGTTGACTGAATGGCATGGCTTATGGTGTATTTTATTGTTGTGATAATAAGCAGTGATATAAGGTTCTATAGTCTTAGAGAGTTTTTTTTTTCATCTCCTAATACCTCTCTTCTGGGTACTCTTTCTCTCTGTCTACTTAGATTAACTGTCCCTTTCCTGAAATGTCATTCCCTACCCTCTACTTAAAACTCTTTGATGGTTCCTCATCCCTACAGAATAAAGCTTAAAATGTCCTCACATGACATTCAAAGCCTGATATGAGCTAACCCCTGCCTACCTACCTCTCTAGCCTCACCTTTCATCTTTCCCCCGGAAGTACTTGCATAAGTATAACTAGTTCTCACTCCCTCATGTCCGTATGCACATATTCTCTGTATGTAATTTTTTTCCTTACCCTTCCCTCCTTTTGCACACTCTACCAGCAAAGCACCTTGTAACTTCCACCCATCCTTCAAGACTCATCTCATTCCTTAGCTCCCCAGATGCCCCAGGTAAGTGAACTTCCTCTAATATCATCACACCTGTGATTCTATCATAGCACTCTTTACATTCTATTATAACCATTCATTTACTCACCTGTCTTCTTTCTCTAGACTGGGATTTCTTGAAAGCATAGTCTGTGTATTTAATGTCTGAATTTCCAGCCACCACGGTGTTTGGCACATGGTAGGCACTCAGTAAATATGAATGAATAAGTGAATGCATGGAGGAAGTGTTCATCCTGGGATAGTACTGCCCAGTCATTAATATCTTCTTTTCTCTCCTAGGTTTCTGATTCATCAAACCCATTTCTTAATCGAATGCTCAACAGAGATACTATCACAAGAATAACATATAAAAGTAAGTTTGGTTCAATTTCCTATACAGCAACTATTCTATAAAGGTTAGTCCTGTCTGAAGGCAGAAAGCCAGAACTGATGATCTCAGAGGGCCTCTTTCAGCTTCATGATCCTTTAATTCTCTAGAAAGTCACTCTGGAGAGTCAGGGTTGGCTAAGAAGCAGCTCATTTCAAAAGGACGTCCCCGGGGTGTCTTTGTCATCCACGCCTGTCTAAGGCGATAATGATTATTATGATGATGGTCATCGTTATCCCATGGATTGGTAATGAGCTGGGGGACTCCACTAGCTCACAAACTCCACCATGTCAGCTGGCCACATTTGGGGCTCTGCCAGTTATGTGATTGAAAAAGCATTCACCAGGTAGTTTGGATCCAACCTCAACATTTCCAGAGCTGGACCACATCTCCCTCTCTCTGTCACTGAGTCCCTTTTCAGGCCAAGGCAGGGTGGCATCTTTCTTCATTGCTATGCGTGATCTCCTGCTCTAGAGGACTCTGTCCATTTCCATGCCTTCAGGTTTCTAGAATGTTTTCTCCCCAGGATCCTTAAGCAGAAAAGAAAGAACATTGCAAAGTTGAAAGGGGAAGAAGGAAAAGGGAAATATTGTGTCTCCCAGAGCAATCCCAGAAGTTGTAGGGTCTAGGAAAAGTTATACCTCACACCGCGAGATGAAAGAAGTAGGACAGGAAAAACTATTTTTTAAATTAATTAGGAAGGAGCAGAAAAGTGGGATTCAGGTCCTGACTTTGTCCTTAAGCAAGGAGCCTCTTCATGTTAACTCTGTTTCTTCATCTATAAAGTGAAGAAGTTCAACTTCAGGTTTCTAGGGTCCTTCTGGGTCTGGGATTTTGAATTAAGCAATAGGTAGATCATGACTTCACCGAAGTAAAAAGCAAAATGCAAACATTCTTATACCCACATCCTTGCGGAGCACCCTTTCGCCAAGCCAGGAGCTCAGCTCTGTCTGCTGTTTCTGCTTCCAGTGGTGATGGGGGAAAGACAGAGTGAATGCTTTCGGGTCTCCGTGGACTGCTGGAAGGAGAGTATGGAGAACCCTTCCCTCATTCATTTATTCACGCATTCAGAAAACATTTTCCACACACCTGCCCATGACAGACACCAGGCAAGTCTCCCGAAGTATAAAAATGGCCAGACACCAGCCCTCCCCACAAGTGCTCACTGCCAAGTCACTTCCATATGAAAAGGTTGGGGTGTGGGGCAGTGGGGGTGACGAATGAACTTGGAGAATCACAGTCCCCCTAGATGGACATCACCTGGAAGAATGAGTTGTCTCCAAAACCTACCCGCCCTTCCTCACCAGAGCCCCTATGGAGTCCTCTCTCAGTATACACTCAAGTTACTCATCTAAGGAAGGCGTTTCTATTTTGTGTGCAAAGAGCACATTTTATAACTTCCCATAAAATATTATTAGTCTTTTAACTTTTTTTGATTAAAAAAGCATGAAAATTAAATAAAATGTTTTCAAATAATCTTGAATTTGCAGTTTAGAGACCGTGAAAAGCCATGAAATCACACATTAAGCCCCAACACATAATCTAACAGATTGCCAGCTGCAGAGTCACTCATTAGTGGGACTTTCCTCCCCCAACCCACCCCCAGCACAGGTCTGATTAATATTAAGTGATGTGGCTGCTGTCGAAAATGAAACCCTCCACGGGGGTCTGAGCTACAGAAAGGTGGCCTTCCTCAGGAACTGGTACCAATCCTTGTGCAAACAAGGGGCTGGAGAGCCAGGGGGACAGATCTTGTCGGGACCAATGACAGATGGCCCTTTTGTGGGTAAGGGAAACTTCAGCTTCATCTGTTTTGAATGAGGCATCCCTGCTGACTGCCGCCCCATCAGCTCCGTGGGGATTGAGAAGGACGACTTTGACAATAGCTGAAGTGGATCACAATGTGAAAACCCAAGACCTTCATTCAGTTGTTCACTCACTCCACAAATATTTACTGAGTGGATCCTAGGTGCCACAAGATAGATCAACAGGACGTGTTTTCTGTCCACAGGGTCCTCACTCTAGGTCGGGAGACAGACATACGGTAGTGCATTATAGAGATTTATGTAACAAACATAATGCAAAAAAAAAAAAAAAAACTGGAGAGAACTCTTTGGGATCATGGAAAAACTGCCCAGAATACATGGCAAGGGTGCACAAAGCAGGTGCCTTTAAAATAAGGACTGAATCAATGAATAACTTTGCTGGAGAAAGAGAGGTGTGGAAAAGGGGGGGGGGGGAGGGGAGAGAAGAAAAGAGGGAGGAAGGAAGGAAGCAAGGGAGGAAAAAGAGGAAGAGGGAGGGAAGGAAGGAAGGAGGGGGGGATGGCAGAAAGGAAAAAGAGGGAAGGAGGGAGGACATTCCAAGCACAGAGGGCCACATCCAAAGCAAGAAGAGCATTACAAGGACTGTGAAGGGTTCAGAGGAAGGAACTCTGCCTTCATCAGCTGTCCATGGCAGCGCCCACAATAAACATGGGTTAGGCTTGAATTAATAGAGGAATGAGTGGCCCCTGCAGTGTTAGTGACAGGGGCAGAGAGAGTGACAGGAGAGGTCATTTGGGTCCAGATATCGAAGGGTCTTGATGCCAGGCTGAGGAGTTTCTGCAGAAGACTGATTTGCATAAATGCCCTCACCCCTAGAAATGCAAATGGAAGAGAGTGGGAGCATCCCCTTCTCCTTCTGTCCCTCATAATCTATCAGTCACAGCGAAGGGAAGAGAAAGGGAATGAAAGCAAGATAAAGAGACCCCACATGGGGAGAGGTAACTGCTTTTGGCCCCATAATCACAGGTATTTGTGCTCTTACACTCTGGGCAATAATGGAGGCATTCCCAGTAGCACCTTTATCAGGCGCCACAGGGATAATGATGGCCCTACCAGTGGGAATGACCTCGACGCCGCTATGTGCAGGACACTGTGGCCAAAAGGGATTGATTTGCTCAGCAGGAGAGCGCCAGCACTCTTCCATCCGCTAAACTCTCTGACGCAGCCAGACTGTGGAAAGTTGGCCTGGTAGCAAGTGGGGGATGTTCTGAAGCAGGAATCATTTCCTAGGAAGCAGGCAGTGGGTGGGAAACACAAGCCTGGAAGCCTCCCCAGAGGCTCTGGAGACGTGCTAGCATCAGCCGCTGAGTTCCAGTGGAGACACCACCACCTGATCAGGGACATCTATCAGGCTACCCTGCTTCTGTACTTCTAAGTAAGATTGAAAGAAATCAACCCCTTCCCCCACTGCCACCCAACCACACTCCCCAGGGACACATGACCCTGACCCACACCCACTCTCCCAACCAGCCCATTCTTCTGCTGCTACTCAAAATGACACCCCAGCATAACTTCAACTTGCCCCACTCACTTAGACATGGTACGCACTCCACAATGTGCTGAGTATCAGGAGTAGGGAAGCGACACTGAGTACCTTCAACATTTCAGGCTTGTGCTAATAGCTTTCATGCAACACCTTACCTAGTGTTCCCAAAGTACCCACCTTCAAAGTGGGTATGATTTGCTATCCCAGTATACATATGAGGAAACCAAGGCCCAGGAAGTGAAACGATTTGACAAGGACATACACCTAGTAAGTGATTGTGTATGTCAGCAACTTCTGCATAACAAACAAACATTCAACAAGCAGCATTGATATTTCCTGCTGCAGCTTGGGTGGCTTGGCTGTCACTTCTCTGGGATCAGGAAGATACCCATGGCAAGTACTTCTGATGGTGGAGGTCAGAAATGTGTGATGTTACTTATGGTGTAGGCTTGAAACTCACACACTGTCACTTCTATCCAGTTTTAACTGGCCAAAGAAAGAGACATGGCCAAGCCCAACCTCAGAATCCTCCCATGGAGGTGGGGATGGGAAGGGAGTGAACATTCCCTGAACAGTAATCTGGTCCTCCATAGTGAAGGAGCAAGGATTCAAACATAGGTCCTCCTAAGAACTTTTCTATGCCCTCATCTTCCCATCATGCTTCCTCTCTAGAGATAGAGAAAAACCTTACCTCTGAGGTTTTAGAACTAGTTGTAAGGCTGATCCTTTCACATTGCATGAAACTCATCAGCATGTTTTTTTCTTAATTCTAACTTTGGTTCAATGTCAAGAGTCATCTCCTCACATTTTGCATTTGTTTCCACTTGGAAGGGACATAAACTAGCCACAGAATTTGTGGGCACATTGAAAGTTCAGGTGATGGGCATTGAGGAGGGCACCTGTTGGGATGAGCTCTGGGTGTTGTATGGAAATCAATCTGACAAAGAAAGAAAGTTCAGGTTCATTCTATCCTAAGCTCTCTGCAACTCTTGCCTATGCCTTGGCATGGGACCACCAATGGAAATCAGCGTCATCCAGAAGGACACAGCAGCACTGCCATCATTGGCAAACAGAGTAACCAGAGAAGGCATAGACATTTCTTCCAGATGGGGGTCAATCTTCCCCATCATTCTTTCTCTTGGAGGCCATTGTTAGGAGAAATCAGTCTAAGACTTTGAGCAGTGACACCATCTGCTGATAAGGATCACTCTGGTCGCTTCATTGGAAGGAGACAGTAGAGGAGCAAAGGTCAACATTGGGAGATAATTTGCAACAATCCAAGTGACTTGACAATGTCAATAGTAATCCCAGGCCAATGTGGATGGGGTGGTGAGAAATGCTTGGGTATATTTTGAAGGAAGAACCACAAGATTTCTTGATAGATCAGATTTGTGATATGAGGGAAAGTGAGGAACCAAGATGACTGTAAGGCTTTTAGCCTGAGCAACTGAAGGGAGTACACTCTCATCAGTGGAGATGGGGAAGACTGAGATGAAGCATATTCGTGGGTGGAGAAAGGAATCAGAATTTTCTAATGTGTTAAGCTTGAGATGTCTATTGGGCATCCAAGAAGAGGTGTGGAGTGGGCAGTTAGATATGAGTCTGGATTTCAGGAGAGAGAACTGAAGATATAAATGTGGAAGTCATTGGGATCCAGATGGCATTTAAACCTGGGTGAAATCATGAGTGAGAATAAATAGAGAAGAGAGGCGGGACATGTCCTCATTTTTGAAAGAGCAGCTCAAATCCCCATGACTTAGGATTGCAAATCATTTCTAAAGATATCTTTTAAATCCCACCCTGGAAGAGGCCCTTGTGTGTCTGTCTCATCAACTAACTAAAGAGGTGCAGGTGAGTGGGAGAAAGCATGGAAGCACAGGGTGCAATGACCACAAAATGGCAACTATTTGCTTGAGTTGGTCACAGATTAGAGGACTCAGAAAAAAGGAACTGTGCAAAGTCATTCTATTGAGCCAGTTAAGAAAATCAATGCCAGGGAATAGGTAAAAGACAACCAGAAGGAGAATCTTACCAAAAGGACTAGAAATTTTGGAAGCCAGATACCATGGTGGTGAAACCACCATACTTAGAGAAAGGAACGTGCTCTCGTGAAGAGAGAGAGAGAACTGAGCAGACCTGGGCTCCTGTCTCTACCACTTCCTTGGCTGTGCGACTTCAGGCAGTTTTCATAACATCTCCGAAATTACGATTTCCTCGTCAGTAAAAGGAGGATAGTCCGACTGATATTGAGAGGGTTGGGTGAGGATTAAGCAAGGTAGTCTGTTGCCTAGACAATGACTGGTGTAAGCTAGCTATATTGTTTTGTGTGTTCCTAGATTGTCCAAAGGACAAGTGGGAGAAAGATCACTATGAAGCCAAATAAAAACTATATTCACAGTGAATACAGTGCTGGGCACACAATACAGCTTACTTTAAGCGAAGGACAGCTCCTGTATATGAAGCCATGCAGTGGGTAGTAATGGCCTAGTGACGTTCTACTTTCCTTGGAAGCTTAGATTTCATATGTCTGAGCAAATCTTAGAAAACGCTCTCACGAACCCAGGCCAACAATGGAAAAGACCAGCCTGAATTAATTTCAGGCTGAATTTAGAAGGTCTTCTAAAGAAAATCCATTTTATTAAAGTGAAATTCCCCTTCAATAGATTGAGGGTCAAGACCGGAATCATGACATTGAAAAATGGATTTTCTGAATGGATTTTCTGGAGGAGGTATCAGTAATTTACACGAAGTATTTTAATTTTTTAATGTAGTATCGTGTAAGAATGCCAATATCCCTCCATTTTTCTTGTGTTAATTAATTAGCAGCCCCAATTACATAAAAGGTAACATTCTTATCATTTTAGTATCCACCTGACTTCATCAAGCTGGCGTTATTTCTTTAAAAGCGATTTTATGATATTTTCAAGGGTGAAACCAGTAAACTAATGGAGTGCAAAGAGCCTTCTTAAATTGAGAACAGGGAGTAGTTATTAGAACATTACGTATAAATGAAGGCTTTCTTCCGATGTCCTAGGACAGAGTATCATTTGGATAGCTTCATTCTCTCTCACATAGTCCATTCATTTCATAGATTGTAAATACAGTACTGAATTTCAGCCCATTATGAATCCAAAAGATCACAGATTCCAAACTTTAACAGTTCTGGCTGTTGTCCTAATATATTTCCTCCAAGGAAATAAAGACACAGAACCAAAGGCATTTAGAGGAGAGATTTTAAACATGGTGATTTAGGGGCGCCTGGGTGGCGCAGTCGGTTAGGCGTCCGACTTCAGCCAGGTCACGATCTCGCCGTCTGTGGGTTCGAGCCCTGCGTCAGGCTCTGGGCTGATGGCTCGGAGCCTGGAGCCTGTTTCCGATTCTGTGTCTCCCTCTCTCTCTGCCCCTCCCCCGTTCATGCTCTGTCTCTCTCTGTCCCAAAAATAAAATAAAAAACATTGAAAAAAAATTTAAAAAAAAAATAAACATGGTGATTTGACGCACAGTACGAGCCCCTTAAAATACTGTTTTGTCTTTCTTGCTTAAAACTTTGCTTTGGTCCCCTACCCTGACCCCGGCTAAAAGATGAATGCATAGGAAAGGGGAGACCAACTCGTGACTGCCTTATACCTCTCAGCTCCTTGGGAAGTGTTCCAGGCACCCGCTCCTCAGAGGGACGCAGTGGTAAATGTGATGAAATATCACCAGGGAGTTTAAGCATATTGCTCCTGGTGCCTCTCTCTATGCTTAATTGAACTTGTACTTTCATTTCAAAAGAATGGCTTTGGAGATGTTGTCACAGAATGAGAAATGCAGCACACTGCTTGCCATGTTGCAATCTAAGCAGTAACTCAGGGAAGCGAGGCACAGAAAAGGAGGGGCTTACCTCCATGAATCCAATTCTTAGAGGCCCTGTTTTTCACTGATTGTTTGTATAAAACAAAAAATCATATGACTTTATTCTTTAGTAATTGCCTTTTTTCATTTCACTTGGATTTGCCGCAGATTATGAGAGGAAATGTCATTCCATGTGAGAAAATTGCTGAATAGTTCCTTATTGATCAGAAGCAAGCCCAGGATCGATCTCTGGAACCACCATGCCTTTTTCTCATTGGCATCATTCTCTTTGAATGGGAACTTCATAAGCAGGGACTGGGTGATGTTAAATCTCTCAGTGATCCACATAAGTAAACACGACACATTTAATAGAGGCTGCTGTTGGAGCTCAGATGAAGGGAACGATTCCCCCACTATGCAGTCCTGGGTGTGTCATCATCGTACATTTTACTTATAAAAATAAGTAAGAAAAAGTCAGCTTGAGAATTGTATCCATGACCAAGAACTCAGTAGAAGATGAATCACAGATTCAGCAAGGGCATGTCATACAATTAAAAAGCACAGCTGTTGACTTCTCCAGTCATTTGAAAGAATAAAATCGGGCTATGAACCGCATGTAACTATTCTATACCTATTGAGTATCCAAGGGGTCTTCCGGTACTATAAAGATTTAGCCGACACATTAAACATTACAAAAGTTTGAGCTACTGAGGGTAAATTTGTTTGGGTAAACTTGTTTATGTTTATCCCACCAAATACACCAAGCAAGTCTCCTTGGGGAAAAAAGAAGCTGTAAAAATGTGGCCTGGGGTTCTCAAACTCTATTCCCTGAAAGATGGAACCCTGACTTAAAGGCAGCGTGAGGCAGAGTGAGAATTCATGAGGACAAACATTACATGTTAAGTGCATGCCAATTTCAGCAATGTAAATACAGGGTATAAACGTGTTTGGTGTAGAAACACGGTAATGCCAGCTGAAGACTGGCACCGGTCTCTCACCCTGGTATCTTGGGGTGTGATATATATGGGAGTAATAGTGAGCAGTATGTATTTAAGCTAATGGTACGAACTGGAGCCTCAGAGATTTTTCTCCATCATCTGACAAATGATATTTCCTCTTCTTCCTTTAGTTTCTGCCCAGCATCATTACCAGGTGGAGCTGCTGGGCAGAAACCATTTTTGCTGATTCATCCCATCAGTGTTTGTTGAGCACCCACTATGTGGTGGACCTCATGCTGAGGCCTGGGGATTCAGAGGTAAAAGACAGAAGCCCTTCTCCAAAGGCTCACAGGGTAGTGGGGACGTTTAAATAGTAAGTTATTCTTGGCAAGCAGAGTCAGCAAATATGGTGGAAAATGAACCACTAACCCAGCTGGGGAGAGTCAGGAGACCTCAGGGAGGTCAAGCGTGGTTATCCCGGGGAAGTAGTCATCCTGGGTGAGGAAGCGGGAGTGCCATCAATGCTACCCAGTACAGCATGTGCCAAGTACAAATCTTCCTCAACTTACGGTGGGACTGTGTTCAGTAAACCCATCATAAGTTGAAAATATCCCAAGTCAAAAATGCCGCTAGGGGCACTTGGGTGTCTCAGTCGGTTGAGTGTCCGACTTCAGCTCAGATCATGATCACTCAGTCCATGAGTTCAAGCCCCGCATCAGGCTCTGTGCTGACAGCTCACAGCCTGGAGTCTGCTTCAGATTCTGTGTCTCCCTCTCTCTCTCTCTGCTCCTCCCCCACTCATTCTCTCTCTCTCTCTCTCTCTCTCTCTCTCTCTCTCTCTCTCTCAAAAATAAATAAACATTGGGGCGCCTGGGTGGCTCAGTCAGTTAAGTGGCTGACTTCAGCTCAGGTCATGATCTCACAGTTTGTGAGCTCCAGCCCCAAATCGCGCTCTGTGCTGATGGCTCAGAGCCTGGAGCCTGCTTCAGATTCTGTGTCTCCCTCTCTCTCTCTCTGCCCCTCCCCCATTCATGCTCTGTCTCTCTCCATCTCTATCTGTCAAAAATAAATAAACATTAAAAAAAAATTTTTAAATGCCACTAATACACCCCACCTACCCACCATCATCACTTAGCCTCGCTGACCTTAAACATGTCCAGAATACTCACATTAGCCCACAGTTGGGCAAAATCATCTGACACAAAGCCTATTTTATAATGAAGTGTTGATTATCCCATGTAATTTATTGAATACTGCACTGAAAGTGGAGAACGGAATATAAACGGTTGTATCTGGGTACAGAATGGTTGGAGGTTACCATTCTGGGTACAGAATGGTTGTTTACATAACCTCATGATCAAGAGGCTGACTGGGAGCTTCAGCTCGCTGCCCAGCATCATGGGAGAGGATCATACTGTATATCGCTGGCCTGGGAAAAGATCCAAATGGACAATTCGAAGTATGGTTTCTACTGGATGAGTATTACTTTCACACCATTATAAAGCTGAAGAATTGTAAATTGACCCATCCAAAGTTAGAGACCATCTGTACTCAAAAAGCATGATCTTATTCTTCAAACAACTCTGAGGCAAGTACTCGGTCTTAGTTAGTCTGGGCTGCTGTCATAAACTACCACAGACAGGTGGCTTACAAACAGATTTACTTCTGACAGCTCCAGAGGCTGGAATTCCAAGATCAAGATGCCAGCCAGCATGGTTGGATTCTGGCGAGGACCCTGTCTTGGGTTGCAGAAATTTTGTTGCATCTTCACATGGACGAAGGGGTGAGAGCGTTCTCTGGAGTCCCTTTAATAAGGGCGCTAATCCCATTCGTGAGGGCCCCATCCTCATGATCTAATTATCTCCCCAAAGCCCTGCCTCCTAATACTGTCACATTAGAGGCTAGGACTTCAAGATACGAATTTGGGGGGGACACACACATTCTGTCCATTGGTTACCCCAACCATCTGCTTACTACAGATGTGAAAACTGAGGCTGGAGTGGTTACCTGCACATCCACGGCCACACAGAAGGTGAGCAGTGATGTCAGCACTCCCCAAGACAGGTCTGAGTCCAGTCCTCACACTCTTCACACTCAAGTCTTCCCAACTTCTGTGGTGTGAGGAAATAAAAAGGGCAAAAGGTGGAGCACCTGGAGGGCTCAGACAGTAGAGCGTGTGACTCTGATCTCGGGGTTTTGAGTTCAAGCCCCATGTTGGATTTGGGCTTACTTGAAAACAAAATCTTAATTTCAAAAAGGTCAAAAGGTGAAGGATGAATATTAGCAAGATTCGTGGAAAGAAAGCAGCAAAGGGGGATCAGGGGAGAGTGGAAGCACCCACAAGCTGACTGAGTTCTCTCACAGAGTGTTGCATCTCTCAGGGATGTGGGCGAAGAGGAACCTCCTGGCAGGACCCCAGCAGGTGGAGTTGGGATACGGGCATGCCAGTGTTTTGGAAGCACACTGTTACCCTACTGTGCGGGTTAAATTCACTAACAGGGCGTCTTGCTCCTAGCCTGCCCCCCCACCACCACCCACACACACCGACACTTTCCTCCAACATGGACGCAACACAGAGGCTGGTGACAGTTTCAGAGTAACATAAATGTTCTTTTTCTTATTTCCAGCCATGCCTGCAATGCTACTCATTCTGCTGCCTCCTTCCTTCCCTCCTCTCCACCACCCCAAATAAAATAAAATACAATAATAGCAGCACGCTAGAGTACCCAATATGCTCTGCATGCAAGCTTGGTTAAACAAATCGCATTGACCTTTAATAAAGATGTGCCGAATGCTTCCTTCTCTCATTCAGTATGTTAATCTTCAGGCCAAACCGCCATCAGAGCAAGCATCATTAAGTGCAGATCTGATCTTGCCACTCCCCTGCTGTAAACCCTTCAGTGCCTCCACATTGCCTACAGGATGAAGCCCAAACTCCCAATAGTGCAGAGAAGGACCTCCCGGGTGTGGCCTGTGCCAGCGGCCAACTTCATCTTGCACAACACCCCTCCCTCCCACTGCACCTGACCAGCACTCCAGCCCTCTTCCAAGGGGAGTCTCTCTCTCTCCATCCTCAGTTCTTTCCCTACAGTGCCGTTGACACTCACCCCACTGGCAGCTACACTGATTACCTCCTGTCATTCAAAATGCAGTTCGGGTCAGCTCCTCCATTAATACTCTCCCGAGTCCCACCCCTAGGCAGAACTGACAACCTCTCAGTGGACACAGTACAGATATATGTCACTGTCTCTGTGGCTCCTTGCTACACTCACTTAATTACATCCTGCTCACCTACACTTAGCTTAGTGCTTGACATACATTAGGGGCTTAAGAAACAGTGAGAGCCAAATAATGGATATTCAACAGACGCTTACTGTGTTGATGCCTGATCTGACTCTCAAGGACCATCACATTGACATGTGCTCTGGACACTATGGCTTTATTAGAGAAGCATCTGACCATACAGGGCAAGGTACAGACCCAGTCCAGCCATACTCCAATCATTGCAGCTCTCCTGGGCTTGTCCTGATTCCTTCATGTTTGGATAGGAAGGTACATACATTTAAATAGAAATTGAAAGAAAGTCCTTTCTTCTAGGGTCGGTCTCCAAATCCAGTTTGACCTCTCTGTCTGTCTTATGGTCATTTTGTGGACAAAGCTCTAGAGATGTTCAATTCCCCCCATCAGGGTAGTCAGAGCAGTTGGGGAAGGAGGAGGGAAACGGTGGTTTTATTTACATCATTCCAAACCACTGAATCAGTTGATTTGTTCTTAATTCAGTTGACAAGGGAAGGAGCACTGAAGTTCAAGTTCCCTTGACAGAGATGACTCTTTCTTATCAGAGAAACTTGAGTGAGAAATTTCTGGAGATGCAGAAGGTAGGGGGCCTCTGCCCAGGAAAATGGATTAGCATCCTTGATGCTCTCAGGATCAGAAGGTAGGAACAGGCCTGACCAAGGTGCGCTCACCACCACCTGATAGAAGAGCCCACATGTGTTTATTTTGCCATTTGTTGTCCGTCTCCTCAATAAAATGAGGGTGGACACTGCATCTATCTTGTTGACTGCTCTATCCCCAGACCCTAACCCTATGCCTGGCACAAAGCGGTGCTTAGTGAACATTTGTTGAGTGAATGACTGACTTTGGTCTGGAAGTCAGGAGAGCTGGCTTCCAGTTCCCACTCTGAAGTCACCAGCAAGCTCTGTGACCTTAGGCATGTTACTGTGCCTCTCTGATCTTAAGCTTCTTGTCAATGAGGAGTTATTATCTGCCTGACCAGTTTTACAGGTCACTGTGAGTTTCCAGCTGAATATGAAAGTCCTTTTTTTAGCATTATATGTGCACAGTACTAAACCTGAGAGATGATGACTATTGAAGAGTTAGTCCTTTTCCACTGGGCATTAGAAACGTGGATGAGAGGATCTAGGAGGACTGGAGGAACCAGGCTCATCCCTCCACCTGCCAGGCACTGGGTTCCTGTCGTGCATTCTCTGGGCCTCCTGGACTGGCCACAGTGGTGGACACTTATGATAAACTGGGAATGCAAGACCCCTGGACACTTAGATCTGGAATCACCAGGATAGAGAAGGCAGTGGAAGCCATGAATGTAAATGGTCTTCTCACTGTAGAGTGAGGGGGGGAAAAAGCCTTGGACATGTCCCCCAATAAATGTCAACACAGAGAGAAGTAGGTGGAAAATCAGGAGCCAGCAACAGAACCTGAGAAGGAATGACCAAAAAAAAAAAAAAAATAGGAATACCAAGCATGGCATTTTGGAAGCCAGGAGAAGAGAGTAAGAGTGCACGGAAAGAAGGGGAGGGATCATAGAGGATAGGAGTGAGAGAGGCTCATTGGAATTTGTGGATATTTGAAAACTTCAGTACATTCAGTGTTTACAAAGTACAACCAGTGTGTTGAATTTAAAAATCAGAATGAAACAAACCAAAACGGCAATTGTTTTTAGTTGATCGAGGTGCTTATTATCCTCTTGTTTTCTCTTTTTCCATATAGTCTGATATATACTTATGTGACTTTTATAACTGAAAAAGTGTATTTAATACTAAAATACATATGAGTGTGACTACCTCAAATACGTGTAAAAAGAGAAAAGGCTATGTACATGGGCCCGATAGAGAGGAGATCCACAAAAATGAAATCCATTGTTGAACTTAACTGTTGAATCTCATGGTAGGATCTGGCCTGATTTGCTTTTCTTTCTAAAAGTGTTTTCTCAACGTCCTTTTAATTGAGAAATGTAAACAAATAAGAATGGTGACCAGGCAATGTTTCAATAGGTCCTGAAGCCTTTAATTGTATATTTCATTATGACTATAATGCTATGAGTCTAGGTCTCAGGGGCCATCATCATGGACTTGGTTCTTTCCTGTGTCCTTGTAGTGACCACATTTCTGTTCGCCAGTATTCATTGCCCCCATCCTGCTGGAGAAATGTGCTTCTTTGAATCCCCGATGTCAACCTTGACCATGTTACTTCTTGGGCTGCCCAAGTGTGAGCAGAAGTGACATGTGTCCCTTCTAGGATGGAAGTTTTAAGAGACAACATATGCTTCATCATGCTTGCTTTCTATCATTGCTACTCACAAGGGTCTTAAATGGCAGCTGCTCTATGGGCCCGAGTCCCTGAGTGTGAACAGCAGTGACATGGAGGCAGCTCCCAGCCAACCTAGGGTGAACATGTACACAAGCAAGAAATAAACCTTTGTTGTTTAAAATAACTGAGATTCATGGGGCGCCTGGGTGGCTCAGTCAGTTGAGTGTCCAACTTTGGCTCGGGTCATGATCTCACCATTCGTAGGTTTGAGCCCTGCTTCAGGCTCTGTGCTGATAGCTCAGAGCCTGGAGCCTGCTTCAGATTCTGTGTCTCCCTCTCTCTCTGCCCCTCCCCTGCTCATGCCCTGTCTCTCTCTGTCTTGAAAATAAATAAAACATTAAAAAATTTAAAAATAACTGAGATTGGGGGGTGGGGGCAGGAGGCTGTTCATTACTATAGCCTGTCCTAGCAGATACGGTCTTCCGGAATCTGAAAAGAAAAAGAAAAAAAACAATTATCAGCAATATCACACTTTCTCAAGAAACCTAACTCTTAAATCTTTCTTATTTTCTTCTCTAGATGATGCATATTTACTACAGGGACTTAATATAGAGGAACTATATCCAGAGACCTCTAGTTTCATTACTTATGATGGGTCGATGACTATCCCACCCTGCTATGAGACAGCAAGTTGGATAATAATGAACAAACCTGTGTACATAACCAGGATGCAGGTGAGCTTTTCCGGGGTCTTTTAGCTCATGGGGAAGACGGCATAAAGACCGACTGGGTTTGTGGAGCGCCTGTTCTATCAGTTTGCTAGGACTGCTTCAATGAAGCATCATAGACTTGGTGGCTTACACAACAGAAATGTACTGCCTCACAGCTCTGGAAGCTGTAAATCCAAGATCAAGGTGTCAGCAGGGTTGATCCATTCCAAGGGATGTAAGGAAGAAACTGTTCCACACCTGTCCTTCAGGTGGGTTGCTGGCAATCTCTGGTGCTCCTTGGCTTGTAGAAGCATTGCCCGCTCTGCCTTCATCTTTATATGGCGTTATTCCTCTGTGTCTCTGTCCAAATCCCCTTTTCTATAAGGCCACCAGTGATAATGAATCAGGGCCCACGTTACGACCTTAGCTAATTACATCTGTAATGACCCCATTTCCAAATAAAGTCACATTCTGAGGTGCTGGGGTTAGGACTTCAATTTATGAGTTCTGGGGGTACACAATTGAAATCACCACACCTGTGTTTGAAGAACCAGCCTCTGAAAAGGCTTAGCATGAACTAATTATAGATAGAACCATCCCACCTGTCTGAATGAGAAAAGAGAGCAGGGTTCCCAAAGTGTGACAGCTGTGATGTTCAGACAGCAAGTGAGCAAAATGGGTATGTCGAAATATGTTTGAAAAAGCTGGATTTTAAAAAAAAAAGTTAAATAGACTTTCTTATTGGGAAACTTCTCAGGGCCTTTAAATTGATAATACATGGGTCCGTCTCCAAGGGAAGGCACGGGATGTTTAGCATTTCACGAACCTATTTGAATGTGGGATTTTTTAGAGCACCTCACCGGACTAGCATTCCTCCGAACTGCATAAGAACCAGTGGCCACGTGGTGCCAGCTTTGCTAATGGCTCAACTGTGTGCTCCTAAAGCTGTCACCCCCACTTATGTGAAGGGAATACTCCTCCTCTTTGTAACGAGGGGGGGTAAATTACATCTGTTCGAGTTTGGACTTCTCTGATGGTGAGCGTCTATAAAAACTCAAAAGGAAGATACATGAGCAAAGGAAGTGAAATCCAATCTCCTTATCCAGTCTCCTTGACAGAATATGTTCTCACAAGCCAACAGTCTGAACCATTTGAAGGCTCTGATCCTATCTGTAGAGATTGGGATTCTTTAGGTGACAAGGCACCCCCTCCAGATGACTTAAACTTAGGGAAAAGGATGTATTCAAGAGATATGGGGGCATCTCATGGAAGTTGAGATCAGAAATTGATGTCAGGAATTCACAAGAAGTCCATCCTCCCTGTTCTTCTCTGCTTCTTGTTGCACATATGCTTTGCTCTGCTTTTCTGTTGGAGACTCTTCCTTTGCTTCACAGTCCTGGGGTGGAACATGGTGGAAAATGCTTTAGTCCAGCCACCTGGTCCTGATAGTCACAGAAAATGAACCAGATTGATCCAGCGTAATGTAGCTCCGACCCTGGGACCAATCACTACCGTTTGGCTAATACCCATGTGGGGGAATGGTTCCCTGAATTAGTGAAAGTTATCAAACCATGAGGTGTCAGAGAAAAAAAAGGACACTGGGGAACAACTAGATAGATTTCCTCCTTTGACAGAGAGTGTATTTGAGGATAAGAGAGAGCAAAAGGACTTGTTCAGAGCCATGTATGACCTAGTCAGATAGAAGCAAGGCTCACTCCATGCACGGAGGCATCAGTGGGCCTGCAGCACAACTGAATCCATGAAACAAGGGTCTCTGCAGGGCTCACACGCCCTCTCCCAGGCAGCCAGTACCACCAGGCGTGGCCACGGTCTACGCGGTCCTCCTTTTTCCCTAGTGCATTTAGGAGAATGGGTCAGACTCAGCTGTGTCTCTCTCCACAGATGCATTCCTTACGCCTGCTCAGCCAGAATCAGCCATCTCAGATCTTTCTGAGCATGAGTGACAACTTCAGGCCTGTGCAGCCGCTCAATAACCGCTGCATCCGCACCAATATCAACTTCAGTTTACAGGGGAAGGACTGTCCAAACAACCGAGCCCAGAAGCTTCAGTATAGAGGTGGGTGCAGTGGCTCTGAGGGCAGTCGACCCCAGCCAGAGCTCAGCCATCTTGTTTAGGCTGGCTCTTAAAGGCCTGGTGTTAGCTCCCAACATAAGAACCATGATTACAAATGACGATGAGACCACCACCTTCCATTTGTATCGTGTTTTCCTGTTGGTAAAACCTATATATCATTAGAGATAGAGATTAGAGAGAGACAGAGAGAGAGAGAGAGGTAGAGATAGAGAGAGATATTAGAGATAGCAATAGAGTTAGGGATAGGGATAGAGATAGATAGGGAAAGAAAAAGAAAGAAAGAGAAAGGAAAGATAGAGGTAGAGAGGTGAGGCAGGGGCGCCGGGGGTGGGGGGAATGCTCAAACCTTCAAATCCCTTCTGGTTCAAGCAAGACAGCATTAAAAAAAAAAAAAAAGGAAAGAAGGAAGGAAGGAAGAAAGTTTTATCGGAGCCCAAGTTAGGACAGCTGCCAGGTATATACAATCTTCACAAAGAAGAGAGTGCTCCCATGAAGGAACATTTGGTGTAGGGTTATATACATTTTTTATATAAATAGTTACAAGTCATTACACTAAGGACATTTCCCAAAATTGCAGACCTTATCTCAAGCTTCTAGAATCTACAGCGCCATATCACTTTAAACTTATGGGAACCAGGGAGGTTTTTCTCCTTTTTCTATTTCTTTCAGTTTTTGCTTAAATTCCAGTTAGTTAACCTATAGTGTAATATTAGTTTCTGGTATATGGTATAGTGATTCAACACTTCCATACGTCACCCTGTGCTCATCACAACAAGTGCACTCCTTAATCCCCGTCACCTATTTCACCCATCCCCCCACTTACCCCTCACTTACCCCTCCCCCCCACCCCCACCGCTCTGGTAACCATCAGTTTGCTCTCTGTAGTTAAGAGTCTGTTTCCTGGTTTGCACCCCCCTCTCTTTTTCCCTTTGCTTGTTTGTTTTGTTTCTTAAATTCCACATATGAGTGACATCATATGGTGTTTGTCTTTCTCTGACTGATTTCGCTTAGCCATAAGGCAAGGTTTTTATTGCCATTTTACCAAGGGCCCAGCGAGGCTGATTTTCCAGTGTTATTTGTTAGAACAGGACAGCTAGAAGCCTTCAAGTTTTTAGCTATGTGCACGGTGGTCTCCACCCACCTTTCTCCCAAAAGGCAAGCAAATGTTCTGGATGCCAGGCCAATGGGATCCAATGAGGAACTATGTGTGAGCACATCGTTTTCCAGTGCTGTGTTTCTAGAAGTGACTATTATCCCAACTAAAGAGGACATTTAAGATGACTCCTGCCTCCTATAACCCTGTTGTCCATATCCAGCTCCCTCTCTTCCCTTATGCATGCTCAGTAACTGCCAGCCGTTGTGGTAAACCCTCAACATGGAAAGGAAGATGGAGACAGAAGAAAGTCATGCATATGCCTTCAGCAGGGAAACCACACACCTGAGCTCCAGGCCTGGTTCTGTCACTACCAAGCCATGTAAACCCAACAGTCATTTCCCCCAGGGCCTGGCTTTTTTCATGACAGTCCCTATACCATCTACTTCATGACTTGTGAGGAGCAAATGAGAGCCTGGGTGGGGAAGCCCTTTGTAGCAATAACGTGCTGCCCAAATATGGGAGCTACGGATGTTATCAGGCAGCTTTTAGAAGCAGCTACCGCTGCTGCCCCGAGGTCCCCCACTTGAGCTCTCCTGCTTCCCCCACATTTCCCTCTTTTTTCTCTGTCAGATATATGCAGAGTGTCCAAACTACAATTTTCTGTTCCTTTCTAGCCAGAACTACCAGAAAAATACTCAACTCATTCATTGAACCTTCCCGTTATTCAACACCTCGTTGTTGTGCACCTACTAGGTGCCAGGCACATACTTAGCTAGGTGATGGGAATACAGTGGTGAGGAAGACAGATATGACCCATGCAGAGCTTACAGTCTGGAGCAGGGATCACAAACTTTTTCTGTAAAGGGCCAGGCCAGCTGTTAAATACTTTGGGCTTTTGAGTCATATGGTCTCTGCTACACTCTTATGTTGTAGTGTGAAAGCAGCCATAGACATTATGTAAATTAATGGGTGTGGCCATGTTCCAATAAAACTTTATTTACAAAAACAGATCACAGGCTGTATTTGGCCCATGGGCTGTCATTTGCCCACCCCTGGTCTCGAGCACTGCCATCCACTAGAGCTTTCTGTGACTATGGAAATGTTCTATATCTACATTGTTCAGTATGGTCACGACTAGCCACATGTGGCTGTCAAACATTTGAAGCGTGGCTAGTACGATGATACACACTAAATTTTTAGTTTTATTTCATTTTAATTAATTTTAATTAATGTTAGCCACGTGTGAGTGGTAACAAACGTATTGGAGAGCTCAGGCCTAGAGGTTTATGAAGAAGTGGAAGAGGTAGTTGGGATACATACATACAATTCCCAGAACTGTCCCTTCCCCTTTGGAGTAACCCCCCCACCCAAACTAAATTCACATTAATTCAACTATGCCTTGTTTTGTACTGTGTGTGTCTGTGTTTTTTTTTTTCTTTCCAGTAAATGAATGGCTCCTCAAGTAGGGAACAAGGCCAAGAAGAATCTCAAGAAGAAATGCTACAACTGTGAATTGATGTAACCTAGATACCCCTTCTTTCTTCTCTCTCCTTCCCTCCCTCAAGCCTCATCCACTCTTTGGATTGGCCCTTTCTTCATGAAAAGTGTCTGCAACACCATGGCAGAGGAACACATCTCTTATACACACCCACCAACACACACACACAAGCACTCACACACACACATGGACACACGCAAACGTATCCACACACAGACACACTTACATGGCCTCCAAGATGGGAAGTCAAGTTTCAGAAAAAAAAACAGGCTCATTCATAAGAGGTCTTAGAAGAAAATAACCAGTTAACCTGATTACAATTTTGATACTGTTTTCCTGAACTAATAAATCTACCCAATGAGACTTTTCAGCCTTTGTACATACAAAATTCTTCCAAAAGAGAGAGAGGAGGAAACACAGCTCCGACAGCATCAAGTGGACTTTGTTCTTGGCATCAAGTGATCTCGGGTGGTGTCCTAGGATCCTCTGAGGGTGCTGGTGACAGGTGAACCAGGACAAAGTTGGCCAAGGACACTTATTTCTAGATTATGATTCTTCTGTTTACTCAAAAATTTAAAAAGAAAAGGACAGACATTGAAGAGATACACATTGTATATATATCACTGCAGACTATAAAGAAATGGAATTATTTCCCCTCTTTGTCACATATCTGTAGTAGGATTTGCCAAGATCAGAATCGATTCATTCACTGTTTCTTGTTTTCCAAAGGTCATACATTGTGTTTGGTTATTGTTAACAGCTCAATAAATGTGTTTAACGAGTTCATTTCATTTTTCTGGCTTTAGTCTGTTCTCCTTCCTTACAGGCGAAGCCTCGGCTCCATGCAACTGCATTCTTTGATTTCACTTATTCCTTCATCTACCTGTTCCGTTCGTTTGCAGCCAGTTTTTACTGAGTTTGTGGCAATCAGGAATGCATTTGCTAAGCAAGTATAACTTTAATTCCACTCCATGGCTCGATCATTCATACAAGGTGAGCTTCAGCCTGAGATAGCAGGCGACAGATTTCTTGCGTTTCAAAACTGCCATCCCCCCTGTGATGTTCCCTTGAAGGAATGCACTTTGCCTTGTAAATTCCTGGGAAGGGGGTGTCTTTTCTCTCCAGGTGCAGCCGGATCTCACAAAATACAAACGAATGCCTTTCTTTCCTTGTTTATAATGGTCACTCACTGTGTTTGGTTACTGTCAAGAAATCAATAAATGTGTTTAACAAGTTACCCGGTACCCATGTCTGCCTTTATTGAGCAGGAGGATGCTCCCTGCTGAAGCCTCTGCATCCTGCTGTGTCCGTGAGCAATTGCGCTGTGGCTGGCAGGGCAGCAGAGCCTCAGAGCAGCCTGGCTGGCCATTCCCAGAGCCGGGTAATTAATACCCTGTTGAGAAAACATATAAGCTTAGCTGCTGGAAGGGAAGATCTGGATGTTCGTTCAGTGGCGAAATTAAAAATAACTCGCGTCTCTCCTTTCTGTCACGGTCTCCTGAAGGAGGGAAGGCACAGGCATGAAGGGGCTGTGTGAATGGGAAACTTCGCAAACACATGGGAAGCTTCAGCCAAGTGACGCATTAGCCATATTAACGACAAAAATAAACAAACAAATAAAAATAAGAACAGCCAGATGGTTCATACTTGAAATAATACGCTTAATTGAATTTTTTTCCCCTTTTACACCAATGTTAGTTAGATGGTGGCCTTAGGCGTGATGACATGTGAGCCTGTTTCCAAGCAATTGTATTTTTCCAGAACAGCAAATCTGCAAAGGTTTAGGGTAGGCAGGTGGCAGCTTGCTGCTTTCTCTCTGAGTCGGAACCTTCCCTAGCCAGCAAGGTCAGGCAACGGTTCATATAGTGGTTGGGGAATATTGGTAAATCAACCAAACTTGGCTTCAGACCTTCACTCTGTCACTTGTCTGCCTGCTGTGTGATCCTAGGCAAGTTGCTTTACTTCTCTGATCTGTATGTTGGGGATGCTAGTAACCGCCTCTGTGAAGTGGGAGGCTTAAATGCAACACAGCTCCTTTAAACAGCTAGCCCAATACCAGTGACGGTTCTATACATGGTGCCTAGAGGCTGCGTGTGTGGCTCCCCTGTCAAGGTTTCTCTGGACCATACCATACCTCCCTCTACAAGGAGGGGTCAGCACCAGTCACAAAAAAAGCCATCAATTAATATCAAACAAGAGTACTAGGTACCCAGCAGACCGCATATAGATAAATGCCTGACGTGTGTCAGGGCACAGAAGGAGCACCAGTGAGGAAGAAGATGGGCCAGGGCTTCTAGACTCTGTTCCATTACTAGCATCCTCTGTGATACAAATCAACTCCCCTTCCTGGGACACTGTCCTTATCTAGAAAGAACGTGGGCATGGCCATCTCCCATGGCCTCTCCACTGTCATTCCCTAACTCTGCTCTCATTCAGCTCTCAGTCCAGGGAGAGCAGAAGAAAACCCAGGCCTGACACCATAGGGTCCCTGGGCACAGGCAGAATTTCACTCTGGCCACACAGAACTGGAAATGGAGTGACCTCACCGGTCTCCCAGCTCCTTGGCCCCGTCCCAAATGTGCCTTCTCCCCACTCACCGGGTCGCCCAAACTACAAAATGGAAATAGAGGCACTTTGCCCTCAAACCATGTGGAAACAATAAAGATTAGCTAGATTTGTACCACTCTAAGGGGAAAAAAAATGGGAAAAATTTTAAAAATATCAAAAAGCCCGTGAGAGTTGACCTGTAAAGCCATGAAGAAACAAAAAAAGATTTACCCACGTGAAGTGCGTGGGTGCTCAGAAAGGAGGTGGCCAGGAGTGCTGGGTTGCGGGCAGAGCTGCAGGCTTACATTCAGGGATATGCATGCCATGCCCGAGTTCCCTCCTTGGCAAAATGGGGAGGGGAGGTAAATATATGGAGAAGAGAATGCTGGGCAGATTGCATGAGAAAAAGAGAAGACCTGGTGTGGAGATCCCCAGTGCCCCTCTCAAGGACACCTTTTGTGGTGTCCAACAGGATTTAGAGCCTGGTGCCCACCTCCCTTGGTAGCAGTTTGGTTTCCATGGTGACGCCGGGACAGCCACAACTCGCTGCACTAAATGTGTCTGGAATGTAACATGGAGTTTGGTCAGGAGAGCAGTCCTCCATCGCAGCCCATAGGCACCCAGCTTAGGCCAAAAGGTTTGAGAATCCTCAGTTAACATATGCCAGCGCCCCCAGGGTGGGTCCTTACCCTGCTGGACCCCAGAGCACTCATAGCTCAGGAGAATGACTGTTTTCCTCTTCCGGAAAGCCTGAAAGTAGGACCCGCAGGAGCAGAAACTCACTTGGACATCATCCACCGGCTGGCACGGTTGAACATAAGAAAACACCCCAATAAAGTCTACCATGGGCTGCACGTGTCCTGTGGGCCAAGCCCTGTGCTAAACAACTTACAAATGTCATTTCGCTTCACCTACACAGAGACCCACCAGATAATCACCATTGCTGCTGTGTGTTATAAAAGTAGAAACTGCACTTCTTAAGATTGGGTGACACAGGGTCACACAGCTCATAAACAGCAAAGCCAGACCCCGCTCTTTTAAGCCAGTGGTTCTCCAAGTGTGACCCTTTCAGCATCACAGGGAAAACCGGGTGGAAATGCAAATTCTCAGACTGCACTCTAGGGGTAGGAGCCCAACTGTGTGTGTTTACACAAGTCCTCCAGGTGATTCTGGGGCTCACTCAAGTGAGGAGCTACCGGAAATTGAGTGCTCACTTCCACTCCCTCCTACTCTGGAGCCTCCAATCTTTGTTACACACTAGACTCTCCTGGTATGTTTTAAAAACCCGTTTGCCCAGGCTGCACTAGGTACAACTGAAGTCAGAATGTCAGAGTGGAAGCCAACTGTCGGTGTTTGTAAAAATCCCCAGATGATTCCAACGTGCTGCAAAGTTGGGAACCACGTGCCTGTCTGAAGGACCTGCTCAGAGAAAGGCTTGCCTGTAAGGTGCGTCCTTGGAACCCCAGAGACCAGTATTATCTCATCAGTCTTCTCTTTTTGGAATCACATCCCAATCTTTGTGCACAGCAACTTTTTTGGATGGTCTCAGAATATCTCTGGGCCGTTTTCCTTCCCCAAATTTTCAGTTAACCAGGTCTAGCATTTGAATAACAAATATCCCTGTTTTAAATAAGAGAAGCATCAGTATTGAAATACTGGCTTGACACCAGCCTTCCAAAACCCACCCTAGGTGATCACTCCTGATGACTCAGATCATAGGTAATGTTTCCAAGACTTCAGACCATCATGAATGAATGAAAACAGGCAGTGAGTCAGGAGACCAGATGTTCAGAAAGATAAGCTGGGTGCATAATTAAGGCACAGGCAAATTATAACCTTGTCAGTTCCAACGTCTTGGTGTCTCTTCCATGCAGTGCTCTCTCCCCACAGCCCTGCAGCCCTGTGACAAGCCCCAGTCCCTGCCCTCATCTTCTCAGCCCAGACCATAGTAACATCCACTCAGCAGATCCTTCAGTCTCCAATCTCCCAATTGTGAAAGACCCTAGGCCAAGATACACCCCCAAAAATATCCACACTCTGCTCTCAGATCAGGGGAATTTGAGTCCACACTGCGGGGGGAGGGAGGGAGGGAGGATAATCTAAGACACTTTCCAGGAGAGAGACCAAAACACAAAGCTAAGCAGATAATCCAATGGGGCAGCACTCCAAACTAATTTAATAAACAGATTCCGGGAGCAATGCGAGAGGACACGTCCTGTTTGTCATACCTGGAATACAGATTAGAAAGCAGAACCCAGGAAATCATCTCAGCTGCTCTTCATAGGGTGTCTGCCATGGGCAGGGTGGGGAGGAAGAGATTGAGAGTCATAGCCTGACTGAGACATTTCCAACACATTCCCAACTCATCAGGATCAGTGAACCAAAACAAAATCTCCAACCAGAGCACATCTCCAAGATGCCCAATTCCAATATTCCCCACTTGTTTTCAGGTTGAACATTCAACTTCTGGAGCAAAACAGGCAAATCCTTCCCTTGATGGATTCTCAGCAGGTGCCTGCAAATTCGTAGCTCAGCCTCCCAACCTCTGTCCGGGTTATCCCTCAGCTTGGAATGCTTTCTGGTCCTTCCTCACCTGTGGAAATGCACACCTTTCAAGAAACTCAGCTCAAATGCTACCCCGGGCATCCCTGATCTCCCCAGGGAAAACTCCCTGAGCTCACACAGCCTGATTTTATCTGATTCACATGTACTTCATTCAGGTCTGTATTAGAAAATACAGATACAGAAATAGATGTGTGTTGTGTATAGAGAAATTCATGTGGTTCTGTATTTTCCTATCTGCCCATGCCACTCCAAAGTTCTCCAACATTATCCCTTCATTAATCTTTGTATCTCTCCCTCCTATGCACAGAGAGAAAAAGGTAAAGAAATCATATCATTATTCTTTGTAAATAGGAGATACTCAAGAAAGGTGGTTGATATGTAGAATTTTCCTATGAGAAGCAGGATAATGATTTGATCCTTTCCTTTGGGGCTGCTTGGCTCCTTCTCTGCCAAGTATACACCAGGCATGGTGCTGGGTTCTTTAAATATATTTTACATGTATTTTTTTATTCTATTGGGTGCTCATCGAGGTTCTTCCAAGTAGTTCTTGGCTTTGTTTTATACATAAAGAAGTTAGGGAAAGTTACCTTAGATGCTACAGTTGTTGAGCATCAGAGCCAGCAAAGGCTGATTCTAGAGAAGCGTCAAGTGAATGTGCTGTCAGCTGGGGCTGGAATGGAAATGTTCTTCCCACTAAGACCATGGTCATTTAGTCTTATTCTTAATGTTTATTTTTGAGAGAGAGAGATAGCATGAGCAGGGGAGGGGCAGAGAGAGAAGGAGGCACAGAATCCAAAGCAGGATCCAGTCTCTGAGTGGTCAGCACAGAGCCTGATGTGGGGTTCGAACCCGTGAACTGTGGAGCTCGAACCCGTAAACTGCGAGATCATGACCTGAGCCGAAGTCGGACGCTTAACCGACCGAGCCACCCAGGCGCCCCTAGCCTTATTCTTCACAGTGGACCCAAGGCACAGAGTTCTGCCAATGGTTCCCATCCCCAGACCAATTAAACCAGAGTCTCTATGAGCACGGGCCATCAGTAGCATTGAGAACCATTCTCAACATTGGCTGACCTTAAGAGTCACCTGGAGGGAGCTTAGAAAGACACCAAGCATTGGTGGTTCTAAAAGTGCCCCAGGTGACTCTACCGTCAGCCAAGACAGAACCACCACTCTATAACAAGGTATTTGCCAAACAGTTCCAAATACATATAGGCTGCCTGCCCCTGGTAGAGATGCTCAAAAAGAATGAATAAATGGAGAGCAGATGTGAGAAAAGCATGATCCCTTTGGGTGCCTAGGATGCAGGGTTCTGACACATCATTCCAATGAGTTGTGCTCATAGGATTTCGGAGTTGACAAGGCTACTCAGTCCTCCCGCCTAGTCAGCCCCCTGACCTCAAGGCTCACACTCAGTGGGAATTTGAAGGATAATGAATGGTTAACTTCAGGCAAGAGTTAGGATGAAACTAGACCCAAACTGTCACCATTCCCCAGTGGTCCATTGAGCTCACGACACCCAAGCGAGTGGCAGTGTGCCCCTGTCACCAGATAGTGAGACAATGAGTCTGCCTCCTGGACTTAAGGTGCCTCACGAGTGAAATGGATATAATAATTTCTTTTCTCATAGTATACAAGTTGTGAATACAAAACCAGAGAAGAGGTGAAAAAAACTTGGGAAATGTGTCAACCATGTGTCAGGCAATGCTAATAGAAAGGATGCAAATGTTTCTGTTCTGTGAATAAAGATGCACTGCTGGCAAATGTGTGCAGCCAGGGCACCCTGCTGGAAATGAATTCAACAGCCATTGAGTGAGGGCCTACTGTGTGCCCAGCACAAGTCCTGTCCTCAAAAAAACCTAGTATACAAGGGGAGATGAGGCTCCTGTGTATTTTGGGATACACCGTCCTGATGCAAACAGATTTCAGAAATGAAAACTTCATTATTTATTTATTTAAATTCAAGTTAGTTAACATACAGTATAGCATTGGTTTCAGGAGCAGAGCCCAGTTATTCATCACTTACATACAACACCCAGTGCTCATCCCAACAGGTGTCCTCTTTAATGCCCATCACCCATATAGCTCATCCCCCACCCACCTTGTCTCCAGCAACCCTCAGGTTTTTTTCTCTGTATTTAATAGTCTCTTATGGTTGGGGTGCCTGGATGGTTCAGTCGGTTAAGTGTCTGGCTCTTGACTTCGGCTCAGATCATGATCTCACAGTTCATGGCTTCAAGCCCCACACCAGGCTCTGCACTTACAGTTGGAGCCTGCTTAGGATGCTCTCTTTCTCCCTCTCTTTCTGCCCCTCCCCTGTTCATCTTCTCTCTCTCTCTCTTTCTGAAAATAAAGAAATAAATCTCAAAAAAAAGTCTTTAAAAGTCTTTTTTAAGGTTTATTTATTTTGAGAGAGAGAGAGCCAGGGAGGGGCAGAGAGAGAGGGAGAGAGAGAATCACAAGCAGGCTCTGCATCATCAGCATGGAGCCTAATGCAGGGCTCAAACCCACAAACCATGAGATGAGGACCTCAGCAGAAACCGAGAGTCAGAAGCCTAGCCAAATGAGCCACCCAGGCACCCCTAAAAAAAGAGTATCTTATCATTTGCCTCTTTCTCTGTTTTTATCTTATTTTTTCTTCCGTTCCTCTATGTTCATCTGTTTTGTTTCTTAAATTCCACATATAAGTGAATTCATATGATATTTGTCTTTCTTCGACTGACTTGAGAAATGAAAACTTGAGCTACATCTGAAGAAACACTTCTGAGAGTCAGGAATGGTGGGTTAGAAGGGAAAACACTGAGGGAATTGGTGGAGGGAGAAATTGATTTCAACAGAGGCTTCTGAAAGAGAAGGCTCCCAGAGGAAGTGACATCTGGGCTGACAAAGCTCCAAGTCTGTCTGGCCAAATAGAGAAGGAGCCGGCATTCCAGAAAGGAAGGAACTTGAAGGAATAGGCTAGGTGTGTTCCAAACCTATGCAATGACCCATGTGGCTGGAGTGGGACAGAGTCCCTGAGCTCACCTGTGGGTGTCAGTCAAATCTAACCTGCAAGGGTTTTGCTGGGTCCTTTCAGAGCCAAGGGTTAACACAGCACTTGCTCTGAGTCCCTGCATCAGCTGGACACTGAGGTCTTAAATGGGGAGGCGGTGGGACACAGAATGATAAATTATGGTTCCCGCCCTCAAGAAGTTTAAAAACTAGTTGTCAGAGACAATGAATGAATGTGGAACTCATAATCTATGTGACTTAGGAATATGTTACACTCAGAAGACAATCATTTTTGAAACTGTCCGGTAGGCAAGTTGGCCAAGTGTGGTTGTACAGTCTGTACACTGCACAAAAGTGAACACCTGGGAAGGTGATTGGGGACATCATCTTTGCAATTCAGTAGCTTAGAAAGAATGCTTTCTTGTAACTCACACAAAGGCAATGCTTGTGAGAGCTGAAGCCCCGAAAGGCAACAACTTTAAGAGGGATGGGAGATTCCAAAATGAAGAACATCTTGATTGAAAAGCTCAGTGGGCAACTTTAGTGAAGGAAGAGAGGTTTGAATTAGGCCTGCCAGGTGGCAGGATTGGCATAGGTGGGAGGTATGGTGTTCCAGATAAGCAGAACAGCTGGCACTGAGATCTGAGGCTAGAACAAGCCTGGCAGGTGCTCTCTGCAAGATGAGACTTCACTGGCTTAGTACAGATTGGATGAAAATGGACCAAGGAAAATTCAGCTAGGTTTGATATCAGAAGGCCAGTGTGGGTGGCTGTGCACAAACCAGGTGGGCCTGGCTAGCGTGCTCAAATCTGAGCTCTTCAATTTACTTGCTGGTGACCCTGACAATTATGCCTCCGAGTCGAAGATTTCTCATCCAAAAAAAAAGGGGGGGGTGGACACTTGTTTTGCAAGCAAATACACAGAAATAAAATGGGGACAGAGCTACCTACTTCATCAGGTTGTAGAAAAATAGTCTTAATATAATGGGCAATAGGGAGCCATTATAAGTCTTGAGCAGGGATATGACAAGAAGATGAAAAAGTTATGAGTCAACTGGCAACTCTGAGTAAGGACACCTCCCCTAGAGAGAAGATAGTCATATGGAATCTAGGAATACACTGGAGCCATGGGACCTGGGGGTTTGGAGGGAGAGAGGAAGAAAGCAGCTTCAGACTCCTATTGGTCTAGCAGGAATACACTGAAAGGACACCTCTTCTAAAGCTTCTTCCTGTTTCAGAGACCCTGGTCCTCCAGCGTCCCAAGACCCCCAGTGTTAAGGGAGAGCCTAGTAGCTCAGCCACCTTGTCCAAGAAGAAACGTCAGCCATTGGTACTCCAGGAAATATATGAGAGCCCCTAAAAAACTGGGGTTTAAGGGGGAGACACCAGGAAGGAAGTAGTGGAAGGAGAGGCTAGCAGTGATGACTAATGTTCACTAAGCACAGACTATGGGCTCCACAGGTATCAGTCCATTTCATCATCACAATCCTCCTGTAAGGGAAGAAATGTTTATGACTCTATTTTACAGAAGGGAACCAGAGGTGCAGAGAAGTCAAGCCCCTCACTCAACTAGTAAGTAGCCGAGGAGAGAGCCTGGCACCAGAGCCTTCATACCTCACCTGTCATGGCTCCTTGAAGAAAACGTGCTGGTAAGAAACGCGTGGCAGGGGCACCTGGGTGGCTCAGTCGGTTAAGTGTCCAGCTTCGGCTCAGGTCGTGATCTCATGGTTTGTGAGTTCAAGCCCCGCATCGGGCTCTGTGCTGACAGCTCAGAGCCTGGAGCCTGCTTCGGATTCTGTGCCTCCCTCTCACTCTGCCCCTCCCCTGCTCGTGCTCTGTCTCTCTCTGTCTCTCCAAGATAAATAAACATTTTAAAAATAATTAAAAACAAAAAAATAAATGCGTGGCAGAGCTGAATTAAAATAGGTAACCAGCATATACCCAAAAGAACTGAAAACAGAGACTCAAACAAGTACATGTACACGCATGTTCCTAGCAGTGCTATTCACAATCCCCAGAAGGTGTATGCAGCCCAAATGTCCAGCAATGGATGAGTGAATAAACAAAATGTAGTATATCCATGCAATGGAATAATGGAACAGTATTCATTCATAAAAAGAAATGACGTAATGATATTCTACAACATGGATGAAACTTGAAAACATTATGCTGAGTGAAAGAAGCCAGACACTAGTCTACATATTTTATTTATATGAAATATTCTGATTAAGGAAATCCATGTAGACAAAACACAGATTGGTGGTTACCAGGGGCTTGGGGAAGGCGGCAGAGGAAATAAGGAGCAACTGCTTAACAGGTACAGGGTTTTCTTTTGGGGTGATCAAAAGGTTTTGGAATTACATAGAGGTGTGGTTGTACAATGTTGTGAATGTACTCAATGCCACTGAATGATTCACTTTAAAATGGTTCACTTTATGTTACATCAATTTCACTTCAAAGTGAAAAGAAGGAGGGGGAGGAGAAAGAGGAGGAAAAGAAGAACAAGAACAAGAACAAGAAGGAGGTGGGGAGGAGAAGGGCAAAGAGGAGGAGGAAAGGAAGAGGGGAAGAAGGATAAGGAAGAGGAGGAGGGGAGGAAACCAAAGCTCAGGATGAACAAGGCTAGGGATGGAGGCACCTGCTTGAGTGGGAAGAGAATTATAGAGAGGTGTAGAATTTAAATTGTTTAACATTTATTTGTTTTTGAGAGACAGAGAGAGACAGAGAGCAAGCAGGGGAGGGGCAGAGGGAGAGAGAGATGCAGAATCTGAAGCAGGCTCCAGGCTCTGAGCTGTCAGCACAGAGCTCGATGTGGGGCTCGAACTCACGAGCTGCGAGATGATGACCTGAGCCAAAGTCATACACTCTACCAACTGAGCCACCCAGGTGCCCCGAGAGGTGTAGAAATTCTAATCAGTGTCTAACTTGTGCACCACAGGCCTTATTTAGGCCCAACTTTGTGGTATCACTTGGTTGGTGAGAAAATGTGGTGGATAACAACGTCTGACAGTCACTGAATACCTCCTCTACGTGAGGGATTGTGCTAAGCACTTTGCAGACATTATTTTAGCCAATTCTCCAACAGTCTTCTGTAATATACACACATGATGGCCCCAAGCACAGTGAGCCAAGTGAGGGCTCAGAATGTGTGAGTAACTTGCTCAATAGCCTACTTTTAGTAAGTGGCAGAGCCAAGATTCAAACCCAGGTCTCTCAGACTGTGCCACAGCCCACCCTAGTATACTCACTCCTCTGTCTGTCCCTGGAGCTTCAGAATCCCTGCCCACCAGGGATACTCTGGGACTGGGGAGATCTGCAGACCACCAGCAATGCTTCCCCTCAGTGTGTTACCATCCCTCGGGCAAAGAGAAGTGAGCTCATTTTCCCTACAGCAGTGTGTCCCAGAGCCCCCAGCCTGAGTTTGAACTAGCAGTGGGCAGCTCGGCCATGCCATTTCCAATTTTCTTTCCCAACCAGAGATGGACAGAAGAAATCATTGGAGCTCAGGGCAATTGTTTTGTTTCTAGTGAATTAAAACAACTGTCAAACCATTGCGGCCATCTTCCACACTCTTGCCATGGAATTATTCAGAAGAAAAGTTTGCGTGATTAAAGACCTAAACCAATTACAGTGAGAATCCCAGCAACAGAGAGAACCCAGACTCCTTCCTGCAGTGTACCAAAGCGTGGAAATAACTAAGGATCTGTCAAATGCCCAAGCTGACGCAGAGGATGAAGAATTGATAATAAATTTTTTCAAGAGGAAACTGGGCACTGACAAGGAGAAAACACTGGAAACAGCCCCATTCCAGGAACTCAGACAGCTCAACCCTCACCGGAGTGGCAAACAACCCTGGCTTCCCAGAAAAGAATTGGTGACAAAAAGGGAAGTAGTAGAATAGTAGAATTTGATGAAAATGAGAAGAAGTCTGGTGACCCTGAGCACCAGAAATCTCCAACCCCCCCACTCACAAATACCCCACACTTCAGCCCATGTTGATACCAAAGAAAGACATGTAGCTAGTTGGACTTTCCTTGGGCACATGCTATAAAATTAATAATTCTGGAGGAAAAAAATAATTAAGGTCAATGGTTGATATTGATAGGTCTTAAATCGGTGATGAAAAATATTAGAAGCAAAGTGAAGGTATGACTTCATTTGAGTGGAGAAATTTGTCAGAATTGGGAACTTTTTATGTGTCAGCCCCCTCCACCTATCACAGATGCAGACACCCCCCCACCACCACCACTAAGCTTGGTTCCCCTAATGTTGAAATGTGGCCATGTGGTGGGTTATTTATAAAATTAAGCTGGAACAATTCTAGAAGTTCTGATTAAGGGCTACCACTTTCTAAGGGAACTTACACTTTCAATAGAAGACAAAGGACGTGGGCACGGGTTCCCATCCCAGTGCCCCATCTTCCCAGCCAGATGTCCTTGAAGTGGCATTTCCTCTCTGTGAACTTCCGGTGTCTCATCCACAGCAGCAGGGTATCACCTTCTATTCTCTTAAATTGTTTTCACTGAGAACACACGTGTTCTACTGATGCCTGACAAAGCTCTCTGAGGATTCGGAGCTCTTTTGCTCTGGGTCCCCTCTGCATTAACAGATAATGCCTTTCCTCACATTGCCTTGGTCTTCTTCATATGCCGTTTTGAAAGTCTTCTGTTTTTCACCCGAGGGTCACCTCTCTCCCTCCAGATTATTAGTAACTTGATGGCTTCCCAGCTGTGCCATGATAGGAGTTATTTAATTTCTTTGAGCCACAGTGTCTTCTCATGCAAAACAGGAATAATGAATACTAAATAATATCTCTCATGATTTTGAAAGGATTAAGTGAACATGTGTGAAAATGCCTAGCATATGAAAAAAAAAACGGCTATAAAAATGTCACTTTCATCTTTTCCTATAACTGGAACCCCAAAATAGAGGTGATATCTCTCCACACACATAGTAGATATTTCTCCCCTGAATATCTCCATTTCAGGGCACATTAATGAAACTGCTTAAAAGCATAAGGTTGAACAAAAATCAAAATGGCTGCACTAATGCTTCCTTGAGGCTGGATTTTAAATGAAGTAACCTTTTTCCTCTCTTCTGCAAACCTCCCCTCCTCCCTTCTTGGCCTTTAATTTCAGGAACATGATACCACCCTAAAGTCATGAGGCACGAGGCTGGCAGCCTATATACAATTTCTGCCAAAACCAGCTAGATCCTGAATTTCCCTATAAATCCCCCCCCCCACCAAGCCCCTTCTTCCAGGGGGATTACGATGTTTCTGAAGGCCTTAGCCTACTGCAGTCTCCTTTTCCTGGCAATGTAATAAACTATCTTTCTTCTTTATACCAAACTCTATCTTTGAGTTACATATTTCTGCACCAGAGCACAGAGGTCAGTCTTGGACAACATTAACACACATTTGGGACATCATCAATAGGGATATAGATGAGAGGGAGTCTAGCCAGTGAGTAGGAGGAGGGTACATTGGTGAGGTTAATTAAAGCTAATCACTGCAACAATCAACCCCCAAAATCTCAGGGGCTCCACATAATAAAGATTTATGTCTCTCGTGCATCATAGTTCAATGCCAACATTAGGTCTTCTTGGTAGCTCTCCTCAAAGCAGTGAGTGACTCAGGGATCCAGTTTCCTTCCATTCAGGCTAGTCCTGAAAGGATCATAGATCATTTCTCCCCACATCCTATTGGCCAGAACCTAGTCACATGGCCCCACCCTAGCTGCAATGGAAACTGGGAAATGTAGTATCCTTGTGTGACCAGAGGAACATGGAAATGGTTTGATAAGCATATGGCATTCCCCCTGACACAGTCAATGCAGGGTTGCAGGGAGGAGGGCTAGCCCACTCTACCTACTGCCTTGAGAAATACAGCAGCTGTGGGGCACCTGGGTAGCTCAGTCAGTTAAGCATCCAACTCTCCATTTTAGCCCAAGTCATGATCTCACAGTTTGTGAGTTCTAGCCCTCGCCTCGGTGTAGAGCCTTCTTGTCATATTCTCTCTCTCTCTCTCTCTCTCTCAATAAATAAATTTTTAAAAAATTGAAAACAAAAAACAAAAAATAAAACAAGAAACACAGCAGCTGTGACAAGAGCTCAGCTAGGGCCCACCCTGCTCTTGAGAAGCTCTGCCTACTCTTGGTCCAACAGGGAGAAGGCTGAGCCTCCCAGGCAGGAGGAGAGAATTTCCCTCAGTACCAACTTGCCTAGCCCTCTGCTTGTGTAAGCCCTCAGAGAGGGAGAGTTGACTCACCTTACGGGGGGGACACCAGTGAAAGCAGTTGTCTCTGCAGAGACATGGACACTTACCATGGACACCCTACACAGAAAGCATTTATTTAAAACTACTCCAACTCTGTTTCCTATCTCAGCAACCCACTTCTTTCTATCTTTATGCCCTTGGGAGAAAGAATGGCAAAACAAATTCAGGAATGTGAAAGATAGTGTGTAAAGAAAGATACTGTCCAATAACAACAAAGGTTTCCCTCCTAATGGGAACCCAGGAGTGGAAGTGGAAGGACGGGACTTCAGACACTGGGTCCCCCACCCTCTCTAGACAAGTCCCACGACAGAAGTCTCTCACCTCCCCAGGTGCCACAGAGTCTCTTTTTCAGATCCGTTCTCTACACGTCTTTACCCTGCCTGTGCTGCAGGTGGCTGACCATGGGGACCCATTAGCAGGCTCCCCGACCCTCTCACTTCCATTTGGGTCCTGCAGTAGGTCCTGTCACAAACAGGAGACTGGAGGTAGGGAGGAAGTGGTGTGGAAAGATGTATTCCCACAGCTCTCTCCTGGGTGGGAGGCGGACAGGGTCTGCACTTTTGGTTGAAGGCCACAGCTCCAGTGACCAGTGCCCTCCTGGAGTTACTGGTCTCAGAGGGCAACTCCTCCATCCCCAGCCCCATGTTCCACTTTCCCATGACAAGTGTGTCCACCATGCTCCCTTGACTAAGGCACTGACATTGTACGTGAAGGTTCTATCTTGCCCAGGTATCCAGTGACCTACCCAAGGAGAGGAGCTATGTTCCCGTCAAAGCCCCAGATGCTGAAGGAATTGGCTGTGGACTCCAAGGCTGAAAGACCCAATGCCACGTGGACCCCTCACTGCAGCCTCAGGCCCAGGAAGCAATGACATGATCTAGAAAGAACCCTGAGTTCTAGACCCCATTTGGGCCACTACTTTGTGTCACAAACAGGGGCAGATTCATTGGCCTCTCTGAGCCTCATTTTCCTTACCTATAAAAACAGAGGGATCCTAGTCCCATCATGAGGACTCAGTGAACAATGTAGACGGAGTGCAATGCCAGCCACAGAGGAGCCTTTGATCACTGTCAGCTTCCTCCCTCCCTCCCTCTTCAATTCCTCACCTGTTAAAAGAAAGAGGAATTGTTTTCATCAGATTTGGAACAACCACCTTAATCAAGCAGCTACCACGTGTAAGCGGACTCTGCAGCGTGTTGTGGGGGACAGACTGGTGCTTGCTTCCGGACAGGTGAGGACACGTAGGTTCCCACAACCTGCTGCTCACACAGGTGGGAGAGCGCAGAGGACAGAACCCCACGCCAAGGGAGCACAGTGCAATTGAGCACAGAGCAAGGGGGCAATTATGAACCTGGGAAATGGAAAAGCGCGTCCTGAAGGAGCACGGTTCTGAAGTTCTGGGTTTCCCATCAAACAGTTGGGACCGCTAATTGCCTATTCACACCAAGTACCTCATTTCATATAGCAACCTGTCACCATACGGCAGCTGGGGCCCGACGTCCAATTTTGCCCTGGGCCAAACACTCTTCAGAGTGTAAATGACATTTTCTTATGGTGTGTCCAAAAAATAAAAAAGAATGTGAAAAGAAAGGAAAACAACAATGCTCTACACTCTGGGTTTCCGATGGCCTCAATAAACAGTAGGTTTATTGAGGAATCCTCCAGGAGGCTTCCCTGGAGTCCCAGGGCAGTAGTACCCCCTTATCTGACACGTGTGACTCGCCACTCCTCGCTTGGACCGTTTGAGGTCCCCAGTTGCCCTCAGAATAAAGAGGAAATTCAAGCCACTTAGTCTGGTGCATGAGGCCTTTCATTATCCTACCCCACCTTCCTCCCCATCCCAGGACGCCAGACTCTCCCCTCCACCTATGCTCCCGTCACACAAATTGCCTAGAAAACCTTAAGCAAATCACAGTATTTCAAGCCATGGTATATGCTTTCCCCTCTGCTTGGAACATCCTTCCCCAACTTATCCACCTCTCACCTACTTACTGAAAACTAACTCTAAGTACCACTTCCTCCCAGAAGCCCCCCTGACTTTACCAGCTGAGCCACCTGCCCTTCTCTATGTGTATCTATATCACAAACACATTTGTACTGTCCAGGAATTGCTTGCTTGTCTAGATAAACAACTAGATTAGCAACGCCTTTGAGACAAGCACCGTGTCATCGGAGCACCAGGCATAATGCCTGGTACATAGCAGATGTCCAATTGGTGCAGAATGAATGAATGAATGAGTGAATGAATGAAATAATAACTCAGTGACTGCTAAGAGAATCAATTCAGAAATCAAGCCACATACATTCACTCATTCGACAGAATGGTCACGTAAAGTCTGGGGCTGGGGTGAGCATTGGGGGTCATGTGCAAGCTGGAACAAGAGGGAAGCAGCCACTTGGCACTCAAGGGTAATCAAGCAGTTCCTTAGATGTAGAAGATAGCCATAGTTAGCCCTCACCACAGTCTCATGCCCTGGGTACAATTACAGCCTCCATTTTACATGTTGGGCAACCAACATGCACAGTTGCCCAGCGACAGGTATGCTGCTGTCCACGGATGACGCTGTGAGCTCCTACTTGTTACGTAGGGTGCTCTTTCAGTAACACAGACAGGATTCACATCCAGGCAACTCGACTTCACAGTGATACACCCAACCCTGACACAGCAGGCCTCCCAACTCAGTGATACCACCATCAGCTGGTTCCTCACTGCTCCCCAGGTCCGGAAAGACTTGCCTGCGTTTCCCATCCTTGCCTTAAAATACTCGAGGCACCCTGAACTCCTGATCCATGCAAGGTCTGTGCATCCCATGACCCAAAAGGCCAGACCGAGGTCCTCTGATGGAGGCCTTGAGAATGAACACCTGAGATAGGAGAACGGGCCAGGGTGACGCAACAAAGGGCAAGTGACATGCTGAGGGCAGGCAAGGGCCCCGGGAGGGAAGAGACGCATAGGCCGCCTGGCGTGCAGACTGCCTGGAACAGCGTGGCAGAGGCTGGCCTGGCTGGGCATTTTAGGAAGTAAAGCTCCCAAAACACTTGGAACACTGTCCCCAAAGCTTCTCTTTATCGATCCTCATGGCATCCGTTTGGATAAGGAATCCACTCAAATTGTTTATTGTTTCTCAGAGGAAATGTCACCTACGAGCTGTCAGCGTATGCCTCAGAAAAGCCTGAACTAAAAATAGCAGAATTCGGAAACTCCTAGATGCCTTGAATATTAGAGCTGGGAGAGTAAAAGTGATGATAGAAGCTGCAATCCCACCTCCACCAGACCCCGGATGAATACTTGATGCACGGTCACCTCATTCCCACAGCAACCAGCCCTCAAGGAACACCATCCTGATTTCTACCGAAGAACAACCTCAGGAGACGAAAACTTCATTAACTTGCCCAAGGCTGCACAGCTGGGGTCCAAGCTGGGGTCAAACTCATGTGGGTCTAAGCCTACTACTCAAGCCCTTCCACCGACAGGGTCAGCCCGTCGCCTATTTTTGTAAATAAAGTTTTATTGGAACACAGCCATGTTCACTCATCCTGTGCCTGCTACTGGATGATGGCTGGAAGGCCAAGTTGAGCAGATGCCACAGAGACCATATGGCCTGCAAAGCCTAAAATATTTATATTCTCTGGACGTTCCCAGGAAAATTTTCCTGTCCCCTGCCTTAGACTCTGATGCTCTGGAGAGTTTTTAGTCCAACCTTTGTTTTTTAAGATTATCAAAGTGATGGCCAAGATAGGCGAAGTGATTTGGCTGGGGCCATGCTAGCTCTCACCTGTTATCTCACTGTTTTCACTCAATAAATATTTACTTTCTTCACTGTGCTGTTCACTCTGAGGAAAAGAAATTGGTTCCATCCCGCAAGGAACTGAAAATATAGTTACAAAAACAGATGTACATACTAGAAAAGTTTTTTTAATGCAAGTCCATACATACCACACACTGTCCCCGTGAATCTCTCCAGGCTCACCTCCTGCCACCCTCCCCGTCTCTTGCTACACTCTGGCCTGCCTTCTGTTTTCTAGCGGGGTTGTTAAAGACTGACCCTGAGCCAGAAAAGGAGCCCCAGATTTAGAAGCTGGAGAATCAACTGGATGAAGGTAGGAAAGTAAAGTGTGAGCAGGTCAGACAAGTGACTCTGGATGGGGCCCGTAAACAGTGTCAGGGTGGACAGGTGACTCAGAAGCACAGGACCAGACATCCCAAGTCAGGGATGCGACAGGTACACCGCTATCCATAGAAAAGATGATGCTTTGAGCTCCACTTGTTACAAGAAACGTAGGCTGCTCTTTCACTAATGCAGACAGGGAGAACTCAGTAAACAACATTCTCTTGCTTGCAATTTCCAAGTGTCTTATCTGATATAAAAGGTTTGTCTGGGTTTCTCCCTGTAGAGAGCTTGAACATTTGTATGAGAATCAGTTGGCTGACTGCATTAGCTAAGCCTGTTACCTAGGCCAGGACAAAGACAACCTCCTGGAAATCAAAACTCATTTTGACAGTGTGAAATACAAAGCAAAGAAGAATCTTCCCCTCAGAGGGGCTGTGATACGGGAGGGGAGAAAGGACACACACAAAGAAGCAATGTGAGAGAACGTGCTGGATTTAGAACTCACAGCTGGCAGACCAGCCCCTCCCAAGCTACGAGGCCCCAGGTCAGCCTCGCTTCCAACCTGGGGATAATCTTATCTGTGACATAGGCCTGAGGGTTATGAGATTATTTGTGATTGTTAACAGTTACTAACTAGCATTTGTTCAACACTTTGCGCTTAACAAATCACCTGCACCTAGTGTTTTAATAAACAGCGAACGTGTTACTCTGAGAATTAAATCTTTGCAGCAACACCTACCGCTATTGTAACTATGGAAAACCATACAAACTGACCTCCCATGAGTTTCCCCGTTTGATCTCAAGGGTCTGTCCAGGTGTTGATGCACTGGCACCCTGGAGGAGGCTCATTCTTCTAGACAGAAGAGGCACACGCACTACCTTACATAGAATCTTGGTGGGATGCCTGCCTGGCTCAGTCCGAGGAGCATGTGAGTCTTGATCTTGAAGTCATAGTTTGAGCCCCACACTGGGTGTAGAGATGACCTAAGTAAACAAAACTTATATATACAAAAAAAAAAGAATCTTGAGCAGGTTACTTCTTCTTGAATTTCAGTTTTCTCATTCATAAAATGGGATTATTCCCACATCGGTTATTGGGCTATCGGGAAAGAGTTCCGGAATCCAAGCAGAGGAGAGGTACAGGAGAGAAGTAGCTTAGTAATACCTCTTAACCAGCGGCCAGCCATTTCCTAAGACCAGAATCCAGGATGTTCATTTGCACCTGCATGAAGTTCCAGGTCGAACAGAAGCCCTACCAGCTCACAGAGATCTATTTTTAAATGTTCAGGAATTCTAGGGGTGCCTGGGGGGCTCAGTCGGTTAAACGTCCGACTTCGGCTCAGGTCACGATCTCGTGGTTCATGAGTTCGAGCCGTCGGTGGGGGACGGCTCAGAGCCTGGAGCCTGCTTCAGATTCTGTGTCTCCCTCTCTTTGCTTCTCCCTTACTCATGCTCTGTCTTTCTCTCTCTCAAAAATAAACAAACATTTTTTAAAAAAATAAATAAATAAATGTTCGGGAATTCTATAAGCCAGTTGCTTAAACTGATGATGATTTGAAACCTGACCCTGGTGAAAGCGTTGATACCATATAAAGGGGCAAATCCTGTAAGTCAGGGTTTGTTTGTGAAACTCGGTTTTTCCTCCTGGCACTTTGTTTCCCACGACAACTTTGTTTCCACAACACTCTACTCACAGAATACTTCACTGCTGGTCCCTGAATGTCTGGGGCTTTTCCATCAAGCAATTCTCAGCCGCTGGGTGTCCTCCAGTTCACTCCATTCTGACACTATCTACCTGGAGTTAACATCAAATCCCACAGGTTGAGGGCTCAGTCCCTCACTTCGCTGCCCCCACTTTAGACTCTAATGGCAAGTCCAGGTTGTTCCCTGTGCGTCTGGCCACTGGCTATAAATCAGAGGCTCCCCTACCCCTCCTGAGGTTCGATAATTTGCTAGGGCAGCTCACAGAACTCAAGATAACATCTTAGTTGCTAAATTACCCGTTTATTACAAAAGGGTGTGACACAGGAACAGCCAGATGGAAGAGATACATGGGGCAAAGCATGTGGGAAGGGGCACGGAGCTCCTCTGCCCTCTCAGGACACACCACACTCCCAGCACCCCACCAGAGGAGCTCTTGGAACCCCCTTCAGCTAGGGTCTTTCTAGAGGCATCATTTCACAAGCATCATTGATTGACGCATTGCCCACTGGTGACTGACTCAACCTTTGACCCCTCTCCTCTCCTGAGAGGTTTGGGGGTGGGGGGCAAGGTCTGAAAGTTCTGACCCTCTAATTGCCCATCGGTGGCCCTGGCAACCAGCAGGCCATGATAAAGTGCTTTCCAAAAGTCACTCTATTAACGTAAACTGAGGTGTGGTTGAAAGGGGCTTGAATACAAAAGATGCTTGTTTTACATTTATCACTCTATCACTTAGGAAAGTCCAGAGTTATTAGGAGCTCTGTGCCAGGACAGCACAAAGACCAAATACGCATTTGTCATAAATCACAATATCACAGCTTATTTTGTGCTGTTGTTCCCAGAGTTCTAGCTTACCAGCACACAGCTTGGTAACAACCACAGCATCAGGGTCATGTTCAGTTCCTGAACAGCTTGGTACTAACCACAGCATCAGGGTCATGCTTAGTTCCAAGAATTCCATCCCCTGGGAATAGCATGAATGGAAGGGAAGCTGTCAAAACAACTCAATTCTGTGGTACTTTAAGTTTCAGGGGGGGGCATTTTCCTTTCCTTAAGACAGAGGTTCCTTGGGGGCGCCTGAGTGGCTCAGTCATCTGACTCATGATCCCAGGGTCTTGAGATGGAACCCCAAGTTGGTCTCTGTGCTGACAGCACGGAGCCTGCTTGGGACTCTCTCTCCCTCTCTCTCTACCCTTCACCCCCTCTCTCTTTCTCAAAAAAGAAAAATGACAGGGGTTCTTTAAATTTTTTCCTATTCCAACGCACATACCACAGGTAAGACACATTCCTCTGGGTGTTCTGGCCTCAGCCAGATTTCTAATCACCCTGCCTTTACCCATCTCTTTGCCTCCACTGAAGACAGCACATCAATGCCATGAGTGGGTTGGCACTTTTATAGGCATAGTCTTGAGGCTAGTCTTTATTTACTAAGTAAAGAATTTGCAAGCATTACTGCTTTGTTACTACCAAAATATTGGCTGTGATAAACCTCACCAAGAAACCAAGAGCTGGCTGTTGCAAATCACCGTGTGGAGCATATACAACATTTGCCTCCTGAATGGTATTCAATCCAGTTTCCTCATTTTTCAAGCTACCCAAAAGCCACTCACAACATTCTCTGAATTGACTTGGAAAGGGAGAAAAAATTCATAGATTTGGCACTTCCGATTTCACACTCAGGCTTTTCCATAAGAAGTCAGTCATTCACTCAGCTGTCCATCCAAGAAACACATACTGAGCACCAGTCCTGTCCCCATTCCCCAACTGCTGCCAGGGACAGCCATCAGAAATACTCATCTGATCCCCTTTCTTCTCTTCTTAAACCCTTCAATAACTCTCCATAGCCTACAGAATTAATTTAAACTGGAGCCTGACATACAGGGCTCTCACAGTCTGGTGCCAGCCTATTGCTTCAACAACCCCTTTGTAGTTTCTGGAATGAAGCATGTGCTCTCAAAACTCTGGCTTCCTTAAAAAAAAAAAAAGAAAAGAAAAGAAAAGAAAAGAAAGAAAGAAAAGAAAAGAAAAAAAAGAAACTCTGGCTTCTGAGAAAATAATTAAGGAATACACTCTCATGATTAAAATCTTAATAAAAAACATATGGAATGAAATAAAGTTTGTTTTCACCCTCCACCTCTGATCCCCAATTTCAGTCTTCTTCCCAAAGGTAACTACATAACAATTTAGGTTCTATCTTTAGAAATTAAAAAAAAAAAAAAAACAAAACACTCATAGGGGCGGCTGGGTGGCTCCGTTGACCAGGTGGCTCTTGATTTCGCCCAGGTCATGATCTCACGGGTTCCTGGGATCCAGTCCCATGTGGGGCTATATACTGACAGCACAGAGCCTGCTTGGGATTCTCTCTCCTCTTTCTCTGCCTCTCCCCCATGCACGTGAACATGCTCTCTCGCTCTCTCTCAAAATAAATAAATAAACATTTTTTAAAAATACACTTATGGGGCGCCTGGATGGCTCAGTTGGTTAAGCGTGTGAATTTGGCTCAGGTCATGATCTCATGGTTCGTGGGTTTGAGCCCTGCATGAGGCTCTGTGCTGACAGCTTGGAGCCTGGAGCCCTGCTTCAGATTCTGTGTCTCCTTGTCTCTGCCCCTCCCCCACTTACGTTCTCTCTCTCTCTCTCTCTCTCTGTCTCTCTCTCTCTGTGTCTCTCTCTCAAAAACAAATATTTAAACATTAAAATATATATATACTTACATATTACATATATGAATTTTTTTTTTGATGTCAAAAAATAATTAATGAGAAGATACTACATGTATTACATGAAAAATAATTTTTTCACTTTATATCTTAGAGATCTTCCCCAGCCTGTACTCTAGAGAATTACACTGGGGGGTGCCTGGGTGGCTCAGTCGGTTGAGCGTCAGACTTCAGCTCAGGTCATGATCTCACAGCTCATGAGTTCGAGCCTCGTGATGGGCTCTGTGCTGATGGCTCGGAGCCTGGAGCCTGCTTCTGATTCTGTGTCTCCCTCTCTCTCTGCCCCTCCCCTGCTCACGCTCTATCTCTTTCTGTCTCTGAAAAATAAATAAATGTAAAAAAATTTAAAATAAAAGAATTACATGATTTTCATATTATGAATATATTAAATTATTTAATCAACTTCCATGTGATGGACATTGGGGTTGTTAACTGCTTTTCACAATTGCCAACAATTCTGCAAGGAGTATCCTCATACATATTTGTGCACATGTAGAGATATATCTCAAGAACAAAAATTTTGAATTGGCATTTCTGGGTTAAAGGGTATGTTCGTTAAAATTCTATAGGTAACAGGGCGTCTGGGTGGCTCAGTCAGTTAAGCAGCCGACTTCACCTCAGGTCATGATCTCATGGGTTCATGAGTTCGAGCCCGGCCTTGGCCTCTGTGCTGACAGCTCAGAGCCTGGAGCCTGCTTCCGATTCTGTGTCTCCCTCTCTCTCTGCCCCTCCCCTGCTCCCACTCTGTGTCTCTTTCTCTCTCTCAAAAATAAACAAACATTAAAAAAATTTGTTTTTCTAATTCTAATAGGTACTACCAAAATGCCTCCCATTAAGACAGACAATTTGTACTTCCAACTATACTATATGACTGTTCCTATGTCCTCACAATCCATCCAATCCTAGACTTGATCACTTTCTAACGTTCGCTGATCTGAGAGGTTTTCAAAAAGATATCACTTGACTTTGTATTTCCCTGGTTAATTAGGAGAGGGTATGCAATTTTTCAAATATGTTTTGGCAGTCTTTGTTTTTTGCGGGTTACCTGTTTGCTCACTTTGTCTGTTTTTCTATTGGGTTGTCTTTCTTACTGATTTGTATGAGTCAGTTATATGTTAGAAAGAATAATCCTGTGTCTATTAGATATATTTATTCATCACCCCTTTTACTTCCTAAGCAGAAATCTTGACTGTACAAAGCATCTGTAATGGATACAGAATTATTTCTTGTAATACATAAAGAATCTCAGGGCACCTGGGTGGCTCTGTCAGTTAAGCATCCGACACTTGGTTTCGGCTCAGGTCAGCATCTCACTGTGAGTTCTCATGAGTTCGAGCCCCACACTAGGCTCCCTGCTGACAGCACAGAACCTACTTGGGATTCTCTCTCTCTTCCCCTCTCTCTGCCCCTCCCCTGCTCTCTCTCTCTCTCTCTCTCTATCTCTCAAAATAATTTTTTTAAAAAATGTAAAGAATCTCTCCAAATACTTCTATACCCATGTTACCTACCCCTCAATAGATACCACTATTGCCACTTTCTGTATCTGTGATAGACTCACCAAATAAGCATGACCTTCCTTAACCCACTGAGCCTGAACATGGCCCTTGAATCTGTGTCAATGCAACGATCCAGGTGGCTAATCTGAATACACCAAAACCGGCCCAAGAGCATAAACCTATTTGCCACATCAGCTGTGAAACACACATGGTATATGGTGAACATGGCCCTGTCCAAAGAAACATCATCCCTCAGGCTGTGATCTCTGGGTAAATATTCCAGAGCTCCTCCTAGTGTGAGAGAACAATCCCAGTCCTGCTGTCTATCTGATAGGTGTGAAATAAAGCAAAGTACAAGACTCCTTGCTCAATCCTCACTCTTGAGATGAGGGCCAGGAGGTCCTTCTTTAGGTGTCGCTACACCAGTTTGTGTTCCAGCTCTAATGTTTATCTTATCCCCAACATCCCTCCTGCACCAGGTGGATCAATTCATCTTTAGTTGTCAAAGAAAAACAATAGCCGCTCTCTCCTTTCAAATAGAAATGGGATCTATCGAACGGAGTCTTCTTGATACAAATAATAATGCTCTGTGCATGTAACTGATTGTTCTAATTCTCCTCCAAATGTCCTACAGGCTATCTCCCTGTGTGCCAGAAATCATCTGCCTCAAGAAAAACAAGAATTCTCTATGGGGCCTCCATTTCTCAGTTGAGTTACAGACCTCTTCCTTGGCTTAAGAACTCCAAGAGGCCCTTCGTGGGGCTCTGTTCTAGTAATTTTCATCCTATGAGAACTGTCTATCAAGTCTGTTCATAGCCCTTTGGCTAACATGGCTGACCCAGGCATCAGAACATTGAGTCTCTTTTTGGCCGTGAACAATGTCTCCAGCAGTTAAGGAACTAGGGGATGAAGGAGGGGTGGTCCTTCACAGAGCAAGCGAACAACGGACACACTTGTGAGGCCGACACTGATTTCTTCTGTTTCCTGGGGAAAGCAGGAAGTAACAACATGCCTCAGAGTACATGACAACTGTGTCCTTTATGTGACACAGCCATTCAGAAAACCTAAGCACCCCCTGGTCCAGTGAGCATTAGTCAATACCACAGCTCTTATCTCCTTGTTCTATAACTATATTCTTATTTATTGGTGAGCTTCCTGAGGGTAAGGATGGGTCCATATTCTAATTTCTTAGCCTGAGCATTTGTCATTGTGGCTGAAACTCTAAAGCTATTCAGCAAATGCACTCATGCATGAATGAATTACACCTACTCATGGCTGTATAACTATTCTGTGTCAGGCCGTGTGCTTAGAAGTTTACATGCCTCGTATAATCAAATCCTCAAAACAACCCTGTGAAGTTGAGGCTATTATAAATATTTTACTGCTGGTGAACTCAAGGTAAGAGAAGTTAAGTGAATTCTCTAACATCACATAGCACGTAAGTGGCAGATCCAGAAATAATGCAAAGGTCATCCTGAATCCAAAGCCACTACTCTGACCCATTGCCCTGTACTTCTTCCTGAACTCAGGTCCACAGTTAAGCGGGGTAATACAATGTAATACAATATAATGTAATGTAATGTAATGTAATGTAATGTAATGTAATTATCTTTATAGAGAAAAAAAATCATGAGTACACCTTCAGTATATAAAACATACCTTACCTAAAAGAAGGATGTTTGCAGCTTTTACAACTGATGCTAGGATATTCATTGATAAGAGAATTATTTATAAAATATTATTAAGTGAAAACCAGGTATTTAAAAAACAATAGGGGCGCCTGGGTGGCGCAGTCGGTTAAGCGTCCGACTTCAGCCAGGTCACGATCTCGTGGTCCGGGAGTTCGAGCCCCGCGTCGGGCTCTGGGCTGATGGCTCGGAGCCTGGAGCCTGTTTCCGATTCTGTGTCTCCCTCTCTCTCTGCCCCTCCCTCGTTAATGCTCTGTCTCTCTCTGTCCCAAAAATAAATAAACGTTGAAAAAAAAATTAAAAAAAAAACAAACAAAAAACAATAGGCCCCATCATATGTGTATAATTATGACAGAAAAATCTAGAAGATGATATATGCTGAGGTATTATAATACTTATCATAGGTCTTGTGAATTTTCTTCTCAAATTTATTTTCTGATGTAGCTGGGTATGAACCACCCTGCCAGGTTAGGGTACACGTAAGTTCTATTTGAGCTTTTTTAGAAGTCAGTTAATCACTCACACATTCCCACATTAGCAGAATGCTCATTTTCTCAATCCTGGGCTTGACCCTCTTCCTGAATGGTCCAGGAATTGTCAGACTTACATAGTTCTGTTCCCTGCCACTACGTGAGGAGAGAGAGAAATCTCTGACAAGCACTGGTCTTCTGTTGCTGCTAAAACTGGGGCTTGCTCATCTTGATGTTTCCCCATTGAACCTCTCCCTGACTCACACCTTTGCTCAAGCCAAGGGTATCCTTTGAGGAAGGACTATTCCCTCCCTCCATAGTATCTCAGCTAAGGTACTCGACATGTGAGTGCCCAGGGATCCAGGTCTGTAGTTCACATTCATAAACAGATTCTTTGTTCTGGTCTCCATCACTATCCAGACTCCCATCTCTCTTGAGCGCCTCTTGGAAACCTGGCTCTTCTTTCCAATCACTGCATCTCCCTGGGGACCACTGCAACACATCTGAAAGCGTCCACTAACTTTGAACCTCAAAAGGAAGCATCTAGTTTCACATCTCACCTGTTAGAATGGCTATTGTTACCTTCTAATAAGTGCTGGTGAGGATGTGGGGAAAAGGGAACCCTTATGCACTGTTGGTGGGAATGCAAATTGGTGCAGCCTCTATGGAAAACAATATGGAGGCGCCTCAAAAAATCAAAAATCTGTCTACCATGTGATCCAGCAATCCCACTTCTGGGCATTTATCCAAAGGAATTGAAAGCAGGATCTCAAAGAGATAATCTGCATTCCCACATTCACTGCGGCATTGATCACAATAGCCAAGATACAGAAACAACCCAAGTGTCTGTCAACAGATGAGTGGATAAAGAAGATGTGGGATGGAATATTAGCCATGAGAAAAAATGTCTCCTACCATTTGAGAGAATATGGATGGGCCTTAAGGAGATTATGCTAAGTGAGGCAATTTAGGGAAACACAAATCCTGTATGATATCACTAAGAAAAAACTGAATTCATAAAAACAGAGAGTAGAATGGTGCTTGCCAGGGACTTGGGGGTGGGTAAATAGGAGAGATATTGTTTAAAGATACAAACTTGCAACTAGTAGACAAATAAATCCTGTAGATTAAATGTAAAATATTATTATCTATAATGATTATAGACAATAATACTGTATTACAAACATCAAACATGCTAACACTCTAGATTTTAATTATTCCTACAACAAAAAAAGAAATGATAGTTATGTGACATGAGAGGGGCGTTAGTTAAGCCCATAATGGCAATCACATTGCAGTATATAAATGTGTCAAATCAGCGGGGCTCAGTGACTCAGTCCGTTAAGTGACTCTCAATTTGGGCTCAAGTCATGATCTTATGGTTCCTGAGTTCAATCCCTGCATCAGGCTCTGCACTGAGTGTGCAGAGCCTGCTTGAGATTCCCTCTCTCTCTCTCTCTCTCAAAAATAAACATCTTTAAAAAAATAATAAATGTATCAAATCAACATGTTGTACACCTGAAACTTACACATGGCTATATGTCAAATATGTTTCAATTTTTTAAAAAAGGAAATCTCTAGAGCTTTGACGCCTTTCTTCCCAAAGGCTCCTTCGCCCCTTTGCAAATGGATCCACCTTTTCTAAAGCACCAACCAAGCATATCAAAGGGTATCTGCAAGGAGCTGCCCCTTAGGTGACAAAAGGTCAGTAGTCTCATACCCTTTCCCAAGGATGAAAAGTAGCCACTAAGACTTCCATTTGTATACTCTTGAAAACCACCTGAGTAACTCTTCCTTGAAAAAAGACCTGCTTCAAATCCACTTGCTTGTCCCACCAAAACAAGGAAACTACAATTGCAAATAGCAACTTCTTAAAGATCTGGCAGTCACCCCCACCCCCCAATTCCATCAATTTCTATAAAAGATACATATTGCTTTTTTAATAAGAAATAGGTTTACTTTTTTATTAAGATATAACCTTTATTGTATGGGCTCTTCATAGTTTATGTGTGGAGAGTATCATGACCCAAAAGGACAATCCAACAACTAAATGTAATTTTAAAAAAAAGCCCAAAAACCTGCATTTCTCAAAAAGCATGAATGGAATCCAAATGTAGCCCCGGTTGACTTTAAAAAACAAAAACAAAAACAAAAACTCTTTCTTTCCCCTCTTAGCCATGCTTGGCCCAGCACTGATTTTCTCTCTTTCTCTCTCTCTCTCTCCCTTCTTTCCCAGCCCCAAACTCTGCTTTCCTGACTCTCCAATCAGGAAAAATAAATAAATCGAGAATTGAGCAGGAAAGTACAGGATTTACTTTGGTGGTCTGCTACTGTAGATACATTATTGGGGGGGGCTGTCCTGTCCAACTCAGGGAAGCCCCCCCACCCAATTCTGTGTGCAACTTAGACAGCTGTTCCACAGCCGCCCCTGCTGGGAGCAGGTGGAGAGTGGGACTGTCTAGTGGAGGTGCACAGGAAGTGCCAAACTCGATTTATTTTATGTGTTTATTTATTCTCATCATATGCGTGCAGCACAATGGGGGAATCTACTTTTAGTTCAGAACTCCAGCAGCACATGTCCCCTCCCATTCCAGGCACTGAAGACCCTCTTCCTTTGGCACAGTTTAGGGACCATTGTCACCGACCTGAGCACTCTGGAGAAAAAGAGTCAGAAAAATATGAAGATTTCCCATTGATAGGGACACAGACAGTCCACATTTTGCACTTGTTGGATTATATTAGAGACAAGTGTTGCTTTCCTTGAAAGTCAGTGAAAAATGACCAACTCCTTAAAGATTTCTCTGAGCAGGTGGGATTAATTATTAGAGCCTCTTGCAAGAAGTCAATTTGGGAAACACGGATGATCCCTAAAGCCTAAGGGAAGAAGAACCATCCTAGGCCAGCACTGAGAGTTACTACTAACCCTCTCCTAAGGAGGGGCTCTAGATTGGTAGCATCATTTATGTGTCTTTCGGGTTCATTTCTATCAAGTGTGCATGGTAAATAATTTTTATTCCAGAATGAGGTTTCAATCATCTTTCACAAATCTTTCCCATGTGTTACTTTAGAGCAACGGGTATAGACCTACGTGTCTTGCTGGCTGGCATCTGTTTTAAATGGTCAGGGCTACGACAGACCCATTGTTAGTTTTTTAATAGCAGGACTGATATGCATACGAGGATCAGTTAAGATTCTGGTGTCTATAATAAGAAACACTAAGGGGAACATGTTGACTTATAAAATTCCTCCCTAATGAAATGTATCATAATATGATTGCACTGCCCATTATATAAACTCACCTATTTTCTTGTTGGTAAAAATGTCAAAGATGAGATAGAAATTCTGTGTCACAGATGTGGTTTGGGGCATCTATCTACTCACTGTGGGCCATTATCTAAATCTACATGTGGCAGAAACTGCCTTCCTAATAGCCATTCTTCCCTTTTGTCCTGCATATTACAGAGAAGCAATGTGCCAAGCTAAAACACTGCATTTCCTGGAGGATGAGAGTGGCTGCTGGCACATAAACAGAATTAATTTTGTGGAGTTTCCAGGAAAGTTACCTAAAAGACTTCCTTTTTGCTTTTGCCCCTTCCTCTGATCTGATGCTTGGGATGTGAGTGTGATGGCTGGAACTACAGTGGCCTCAATGACACCATGAAGCAAACTTGAGGATGAAATCCATATAGTGAGAGTAGTGGGACAGAAAGATAGCAGGATCCAAGTCCCACTTCACATCCTGAAGCTACCATATTAGCCCTAGACAACTGGTTGAGAGAAAAATAAACACCTATATCATAATCCCTACTTTTGGATTTTCTCTTACATGAAGACTTCATTATAATTTATATACTACATTATCCTCAAGATATGAGAAGACAAAAACTCCCTTAAGTTAAAAATTCTTGTGCCAGTCAGCAACTGATTATCAGAGATATATAATAAAATCTTAATAAATTTAATAACAATAAGGATCATGGCAATAATAATAATCCCATTTTGCAGATAAGAACATTGAAATCCAAAGACATGAAGTGACTTATCTAAAATATCCAGCTCCTGAGGAAATATCCTGAGTCAAAACTAAATTTTCCATCTCCTAACTCAGGCTACCTCCAATACAAAAAGGAGGCCAGCTTCCTCCAGCATGGTTGAGGGTCCCTCTCTGTCAGTGCCCAAACACAGCACATGATATCTCCTTGCACCAGACTCCGTCTCCCCCTGCCTCTCTCCCTCACAAGGTGACCTCTGAGAGTATCCCAGGATAGACTGCTAACCTATGTCTGAAAAGACATATTCCAGCAAACAAATGCACAAATATACAAGGAAAGGTAAGAAGCTAGAAGGTAAAATTACTCTAAAACAAACGTCAACAAACTAAGGTTCCTGAGCCAAACCTGGCCCACTGCCTGTTTCTGTTAATAACTGGAACACAGCCCTGCCTATTCCTTTAGGTGTCATCTTTGGTCACTTTTGCACAACAGCAGGGTTGGGTAGTTGCCACAAAAACCAAATGACTTGAGAAGAGGAACATTTTACTATGCAGTTCTTTACAGAAAAAGTTTGCTGACCCCTGATATACAAGAATAAGCATACTTCCCCCCCCTTGGTGACCCTCATCAACAATGACCATCTGCCCATCTAAAAAACCCCACGAGCTTCAGAGGTGGTTCCTGAAGGTCACAGGTCCACGTGGTGGCTCCCTCCAGCTCCAGCAGGTGCAAGAAGGGAGATACACACACAGCCAGATCCCTTCTCAAATGATAACACTCAGACAATGACTGTGCATTTAATGTTTGTAGTTTTCTTTCTTTTTTTTTTAATAAGAGAAAAACACAAACCGCTAAAATACAACTAAAGGTCACTGAGACAGTTAAGAGAGAGTGAGCGGGCAAGTTATGAGAGAAATACCGTCAGGGCATCTGTGGGATTCCAACCAATCACACCACGTGTGGAAGGAACAAGGGCACATCCGAAGAGTCAGAAAAGGTCAGGGCATGCTACGTGGGTGATACTGAAAGGAAATAAGGAAAACTGGAAAAGGCAAAGTATTCGTAAGTGGGGGCAGGGGAAACGGATGGACTGTCACGGAGGGTAAATTGCTCTGAGAGAGGATGAGAAATGTGACAAAAGCCGAGAGAAAATCAAATCCTCGGCCCACCACGTGAGGCAGGGAGAGGAATAATAAAGACAAGTCTGCAAGCAAAATGATGTACAAATGGTATTTTTTCCAGAAATAGACTAATAAAATGCAGATGAAACCCATCAAATTGAAAAATGCTTTTCATCACTTGAAACACGGCACACTGTGCGGAAGAGTGTGGGGCCGCAGGAGCCACACAGGAAGGGTTTTGCATTCTGGCTTCAACGCTTGCTACAGCACCCGGTTCCCAATTACTTAGTGAAAGATTCCACAAGCGATCTTGCTTACCTCGCTTGGCTCGCCATAAGGACCAGAATCCTGACTGATCCTGGTATTTCTATCAGGGTGACTATTCAAAATAGCCAATGACAGGTATGCCAATCGCAACAGGGGTGTACCATGTAAGTACTGACACACAGCAGCAGCCGGGGTGGATTTGTGAAGAATGACCGGAGCATCCCTCTGAAGGGAGAACTACTTCCTCAGTAGGCATGTAGTGAGTGAACAGGAAGAAGCTGTGAACTTGTTACCAGCTTGTGCTTCCTTCTCAGGAAGGGCTGGTGATAACTCTCAGTGCTGCCCTGGGGTAGATCCTCCTTCCTTCGGGTTTTGGAGATCTTCCCCATCTTTTCCAAGTTGGCTTCTTACTGTACGCCCTAATCACTAACCCCACCTGATCCAAGAGAAGTCTTGAAGGATTTAGTCATTTTTAATCGATTTCTAGGAAAGGCATGCCTTTCTTCTGACGTAAGCCACCAAGCACAAAATGTGGTTGGCCGTGTTTCTATCCGTGAGAAATCTCCATATTTTCTCTGACTCTCTTTCAGGTGTCCCCACACTGAGACAATAAAAGGGCTTTCATGTCTTCGAATAGGAAGAGACATTTGCTGATTGAAAGCTGAGCTGAAAATGGAGAGAAGGTGTATCACTTAACCCTTCTGAGTCCCAGTATCCTCACCTGAGGATGATTGGAGCCAAATGAAGGAATTATTTTAGCAGCTGGCACATGTTTGAGACAGGATGACAACACGAGATACACATTTGAACCTGAACTTTCTGGTTGAAAACATTCTTCCACCCACCCAGCAGAGAACACCTGTATCTCTCACCTTATCAGTGAGGGGGGGTGGGCAGGGGGAATCAAACAAAACAAAAATTTGGATTTAGGCTAATGTAGCAAAGTAGAAAAAAACTCCATCTGAAAGCCAAGTCCAGAAGCCCAGGTGTGAGTGTCTTTCTGGTGGTAACTGGCCATGTATGTGTCCTTGAGCTGACTATGCTCCCCTTCTGGGCCATAGTTTTCCCATCTGTCAAATGGAAAGCTCAAATCTAGAACTATGTTTTCTCTGAGGCTCCAGTGAGAAGCTTCAGGAGCCACAGAGGATGAGGCTGGATATTAGGGATGCCATCTTCTCCCCATTGGTAATCCATCTCTACTTGAACAATTTGCCATAATCTGTTTTATAATTATCCGGTCACCTAACATTTCATCTGATAAAAGACACCCATTCTTTAAAGAGATAAAAAGTTGTAAAGCCCCTATTAATATTCTATGTTTCCAGAGTGCCCAGCTGGCTCAGTTGGAAGGGCATGTGACTGTTGATCATAAGTTTGAGCCCCACATTGGGTGTAGAGATTACTTAAATAAATAACACTTTTAAAATATATTGTATGCTTCTATGCCATGAGAACTTTTTTAACCATTTGAAAAAAATTGTCACACAAAAATGTAATATTTGACATTAAAATTGAAAGGCAGAAGAGAATATATGGAAGATTATGGTATGGTACTTAATACTAAATACTGAAATGTGGTATTTAGTGACAAATCATAAGAATAAAAGGTTTTTTTCTCTCCACACCAAAATGGTGGTGGATAACTGGGGTGATCATTGGACTGATACTATTTGTAATAAATTGCCTGTGTACCATGTCTTTTTGGAAATCCATATTACCTCATCTTCCTGTCTTTAAGATTGGACCAATCCATGGAAGAACAAATGCTGTTAAAATGTCAATACTAACCAAAGCAATCTACATATTCAATGCAATACCTATAAAAATAACACCAGCATTCTTCACAGAGCTAGAACAAACAATCCTAAAATTTGTATGGAACCAGAATAGACCCTGAAAGAGCCAAAGCAATCCTGAAGAAGAAAACCAAAGTTGGAGGCATCAAATTCCAGACTTCAAGATGTACTACAAAGTTGTGATCTATAGTACTGGCACAAAAATAGACACTTAGATCAATGGAACAGAATAGAGAACCCAGAAATGGACCCACAAATGTACTACCAACTAATCTTTGACAAAGCAGGAAAGAATACCCAATGGAATAAAGACAGTCCCTTCAGCAAATGGTGTTGGGAAAACTGGACAGCAACATGCAGAAGAATGAACCTCAACCACTTTCTTAGACCATACACAAAAATAAACTCAAATGGATGAAAGACCTGAATGTAAGACAAAAAAACAATTAAAATCCTTGAGGAGAAAGCAGGCAAAAACTTCTTTGACCTCGGCCGCAGCAACTTCTTACTCAACACATCTCCAGAGGCAAGGGAAACAAAAACAAAAATGAACTATTGAGACCTTATCAAGATAAAAAAGCTTCTGCACAGCAAAGGAAACAATCAGCAAAACTAAAAGGCAACCAATGAAATGGAAGAAGATACTTGCAAATGACATATCAGATAATGACAGATCAGATTTTGGCTAGTATCCAAAATCTATAAAGAACTTATCAAACTCAACACCCAAAAAACAAATAATTCAGTGAAGAAATGGGCAAAAGACATGTATAGACACTTCTCCAAAGAAGACATCCAGATGGCAAACAGACACATGAAAAAGCGCTCAACATCAGTCATCATCAGGGAAATACAAATCAAAACCACAATGAGATACCATTCCACACTAGTCAGAATGGCTAAAATTAACATCTCAGGCAATGACAGATGCTGGCAAGGATGTGGAGGAAGAGGAACCCTTTTGCATTTTTGGTAAGAATGCAAATTGGTGCAACCACTCTGGAAAACAGTATGGAGGTTCCTCAAAAAGTTAAAAATAGAACTACCCTAAAACCCCACAATTGCACTACTAGGTATTTATCCCAAGGATACAGGTGTGCTGTTTCAAAGGGGCACATGCACCCCAATGTTTATAGCAGCACTATCAACAATAGCCAAATGTCCATCAACAGATGAATGGATAAAGAATATGTGGTACAAACACACACACACACACACACACACACACAATGGAGTATTACTCAGCAATCAAAAAGAATGAAATCTCACCATTTGCAACAGCATGGATGGAACTAGAATGTATTATGCTGAGTGAAATCAGTCAGAGAAAGACAAATATCATATGACTTCATTCATATGTCAAATTTAAGATACAAAACAGATGAGCATAAGAGAAAGGAAGCAAAAATAATATAAAAACAGAGAGGGGACAAAACATAAGAGACTCTTAAATACAGAGAACAAAATGAGGGTTTCTAGAGGGGTTGTCAGTGGAGGGGATGGGCTAAATGGGCAAGGGGCATTAAGGAAGACACTTGTTGGGATGAGTATTGGGTGTAATATGTAGGGGGTGAATCACTGGATTCTACTCCTGAAATCATTGCTAACTAACGAATATATGCTAACTAACTTGGATGTATATTAAAAAATAAATAAATAAATAAATAAATTACATATGAAAAATAATAAAGCATGCATCCTGTAGAAAAAGAGAGAGAGAAAAATGACTGGACCAATCCACCGGAAAGCACACAGCTCACCTGAAAAGACAGAGCATTCATTTCCTATTGCTTCTGTGAAAAACTACCACCAGATTAGTGGCTTGACACAATGCAGATTTATTAACCTCACAGTTCTGGAGGTCAAAAGTCTGAAGATGGTCTTGTTCTGCTAAAATCGAGACAGCACTGTGTTTTCTTCTGGAAGCTCTAGGGGAAGATCTGTTCTTTTGGCTTTCTGGCTTCTAGAGACTGCCCCTATTCCTTGCATCACAGTCCCTTCCACCTTCATCACCAACAACAATGGCCATTTGAATCTCTCTCACACACCTCCCTCTGATCTGACTCTCCTGCCTGCCTCTTTCCCATATATGGACACTTGTGATTACATTGGCTCACCCAGAGAATCCAGGATCATCTCCCCGTCCAGGAGCAGCTGATTGGCATCCCTAATTCCATCTGCAAATGTAACTCCCCCTCACCGTACACCATAACATATTCACAGGTTGTGGAAATCAGAACAGAACAGGAGGACATTATTCTGCCCACCACAGGCACTCTACATGGAAGGAGGTCTCAGGACCTGCCAGAGCAGGAGGTAGGTGGGAAATAATGGAGGCAGGGAGGGTCATTACCAGGACACCTGCAAGTGCTAATATCAGAGTAGAAGGCTGAACTAAAATTAAAGTATCAGACACCAAGGCTCAAGAGTTGAGCACTCTGCTCGAGCAAGTTGGCTACAGGGCTGGAAGTATTTATTAGAGGTGAGGATGGAGAGAAGGACTAGGGTCAGCAGTAAGGAGATGGCCAGAGTCAGGAGAGGTGTGGATAGCAGATCAGGATGAAGCAGGACTGGGGCTGGGAAACCTGTCTCAAGAACCCCAACAATGATCACAACTGCCTTTTATTGGGTGCTTATTACATGCCAAATATAATATTGAGCATTTCACAATCACTCTGATTCTATCCCTAGAACAACCCTATGAGATAAGTAGTGTTGACCCCATTTCAAAGATGAGAAACTAAAGCTTAGAGAAAGGATGTGACTTGGCTAAGAACACACAAGTTTTCGAGCTAGGATTCTTTTTTTTTTTTAAAGGTTTATGTATTTTTGAGAGAGAGCACATGAGAGAGCAGGAGGGACAGAGAGGGAGAGAGAAAATCTGGAGCCTTCTCTGTACTGACAGCGGAGAGCCCAACATGGGGTTCAAACCCACAAACCATGAGGTCATGACCTGAGCCAAAATCAAGAGTCTGATGCTTAACCAGCTGAGTCACCCTCTTGATTTCACCTCCCCACATAGGGCTCCATGCTGACCACACGGAGCCTGTTTGGGATTCTCTCTTCCTGCCCCTCCCCTGATCATGTGTGCGCACATGCTTTCTCTCTCTCCCCCCTCTCTGCATCTCCCCTGTTTGCGTGCGTGCTCTCTCTCTCTCAAAATGAATAAACTTAAAAAAATAAATCTAAAATAATTTTTTTAATGTTCTATTTATTTTTGGGAAAGTGAGAGAGAGTATGAGCAGGGGAGGGGCAGAGAGAGAGGGAGACAGAATCCAAAGCAGGCTCCAGGCTCTGAGCTGTCAGCACAGAGCCTGACGTGGGGCTCAAACTCACAGTGAGATCATGACCTGAGCCGAAGTCAGACACTTAACCAACTGAGCCACCCAGTCACCCTTAAAATAATGTTTAAACATTCCCAACTTGAAAGGTTTCATTTGAAGCATTTTTGACTATATTCCTTCTAGCGTCTAATCACCAAAGACCACCATACAAAGTACCTTAGGCCACGTGTTTGTATAACATTGTCCCAACGACAGGCAGTTTGCAAGTGTGAGTTACACTCGCATTGGAAAAACTCTACCCCAAAGTGTTTGGCGTTAGAATCCTCTCCAGCATGAAGCTACAGACAAAGCCTTCACCTCCAGGTCTTCTCCCCATCCCTCCACTCACTTCTCTTTCACCCCTAAAGCTGTCGGTCCTCCCCTCCAGGTTTCTGAACACGAGGCAAAGTATTCAGTTCGCTTCAGCTTCAAGGGGAAAGAGAGCCAATAATTTAATTTTGTTTTCCAGAGTTTATTGCATGAATCAAAATTGTCATCGATTTACCTCCAGCAGAAAATTCACCCACAGAATGCCTTGACATTTGAGGCAAAGGCAGCTTTCCCTCTAATCTCAAGTGCAGTAGAAAAGTACCTTTCAAGACTGAGTGGTGGGGCCCTCCACCCACAGAACCCCATTCAGGCTCTGACACTATCTGTCCTTGATGTATCACCTTTCATACACAGGCTCTGGCTAAGCACAGTGAGAATCCTTGCCTGCCAAAGAGACAAGGTGTTCTCCCAAAGGGCACTCCCCGCATATCTGGCCAGTGATACTAGTCATGTCAGAAGAGTTAGAGACAATATGCAGGGAGAGAAACCTTTCTGAAATAAAGCCAGATCATGTCACTCCCCTTCAATTCTTCAGGGATCCTTCATCACCTACAGGATTCATTCCAAACTACTTAGCAAAACACAAAGACTCTTCATACTCTGGCCTCTCTTGACCTTCCCAGCCTCATTTCCAGGCCTTTCTCCAACCTGCAGACAGATCCTATGCTCTGGTCTCACCCAACTACACAGTTTTCAAGTGCATCATGTCTTAAGGCATTCATCCATGCTGTTTCTTCTGCCTGGAAAGCCAATTCTTCACCTCAACTTCCACCCTGCTGACTGAGCTAAGTCTTATGAAGCCTTTCAGACCCTGGTCAGATGTGACCTCCTCCAACTGTCCATTTGGTTGCCTACTGTTGCCATAATGGTTGTGTCCAATATATGTCTTCACCCAAATAGGTGTGACTCAGGGCAGAGAAGGCAGTTTTTCTCTCCACAGCTGTTTCATTTTCCTATAGTCATCCCTAACCCAACATCTGGGTTGAATTTCTCTCCCTTTATGATTCCTCATAGGAATATATACTTCTAGAGAGGCCAGCCTCAGAGTATCTATCTGATTGAGGGACCAGAGAGACCAGAGTTCCAATCCAGGACTGCCCCTTATTAGTTATTTCATCTTGTGTAAGTTATTATTCTGATCCTCAGTTTTTCTCTTCTGGAAAATAGGGGTATTAATATCTACCATATAGAAACTTTATAGACATTAATTAAAGTGGCTTATATAAAGTAACTAACAGTGCCTGGTACATAGTAGGTACTCAGCAAGTGGTATTAGATGTTTTATATGTAACAACTTAAAAGCTCACATTTTAATGAAAAAAAAGGAAATCTATACATAGCATGTTTTAAACTTAGTCTTCTTCAGAAGTGCAGCTAAAAGTGTTGAAGACATTTACCCAGGAAGAAGTGGGTGTGTGTGTATGGAGTGGTCCCCAGATGAGTGGTCATTAACTGCCTCTACTTTGTGAAGAGTGGTTCAAACTGTCACAACTATAAAAGAGCCTAGAGATCATCCAATCCAACCACCCAACGTCGTATTCTTCAAAAAGGAATCAAAGACCCAGTGGCACCACTGGGAAACCTCACCAGGTCTGAAAGCTTCAAAGGGCAGGGTAGAAAGTAATTAAGAGAAGTTAGCTGCCTCAAATTGGCTTGAGAGCAGGTGGGGTGTAAATAATACATAAAATAAATAAAGAAGATTAATATTTTTCTTCTTAAACAGCAACAAACACTGCCTGAAGCTGATAAACCAGAAGCCAAGTAAAAAGACCTGGGAGATGAGCTGCAGATATCAACCTACCTTCAATCATAAAAGAGAGGCAATGTTTTAATAAGGACAGATCATAGTAAAACAGCCTTACTTACAAAGAAAGAGTATGTGCCTTACTTATAAGCAAAAGCTAGAAATTAAAGTATCCTCTTTCTTAATAAGGAAAGGCTTTTGTAGAAAAGCATGGGTGAATGTGAAAGTCCATTTACTATAAGTTAGTACAAACAGAAAGTTCCCCAACGTGCTCACATTATTTCTAAGAGGATCAATGTCCCTGCCTCAGGCTAGCATTTCACCCATTAGATGACATTACTGATGAAACATTCATTTATTTGACAAATATTTATTGAGCACCTATTAAGTATCAGTCCTGTTTGTATAGACACCAGGAATATACTAGTAAATAAAATAAAGCAAGATTCTGACGAAGAAGGGAGATGGAGTAAACAATTAAACACACAAATGGCAATTTTTAGGATGTGACAAGTGCTGCATGGACAATAAAACAGGCTGGTGAGGAGAAGATAAAGAAAGACCTTTCTGAGAGGGAAACAAACCATAAGAGACTCTCAAAGACAGAAAACAAATTGATGAAGAGATGTGGGCAGGGGATGGGCTAGATGAGTGTTGGGTATTAAGAAGGGCACTTGTTAGGATGAGCACTGGGTGTTGTATATAAGTGATGAACCACTGAATTCAACCCCTGAAACCAATATACTGTAATGTTGATTAACTAGAATTTAAATAAAAATTTGGGAAAAAATAAAGAAAAGAAAAAAAAGAAGACCTCTCTGGCAAGGTGAAATCTGCACTGAACAACAATAGATTCCCAAGTGAAAATCTGAAGACAGTGTTCTAAACAGAGGGAAATCCAAGTTTAAAAGTCCTAAGGAATGGGCCAGGATGTTGTTCAAAGAACGGAAGGAAACCAAGTATGGCTGTAGGAGAAAGAGCTGAAACGAATGTAAAAGAGGAGGCCAGAAAAGTACAAAGAGAACAGATAGTGTCCAGACCAGTAGGCCAGGAAAGGGAGTTTGAATTTTACTCCACATGCAAGAGGAAGTCATTTGAGGGTTTAAGCATGGAAGTGAAATGATCTGATTTGCATTCTCAACATCAGTTTTAAAATCTTCAGTAGAATGGCAGTCAATCTTTAAGACAGGTAGTCTTAGAGAAGGAGCCTGATGCCAGGAAGCAGCAGAGTTTTCCCAAGTGAGGCTAAAACATCAGTTTAGAGAATATGTGCATGTAACTCAAATAAACCCCAGGGCCCACATGGCCCAGTGTCAGTATGATTCATTCATTCATTTTTTTGTTCATTTGACAAATATTTATTGCAAACTCTGTTCAAAATTCTAGGCATACAGCAGTAAAAAAACAAAGAGGAAGGAAAGAAAAAAATGTTATTTCCTGATGGATCTTACCTTTTAAGAGCAAGACCACCAATAAACAAACACATATTTAAAGTTAGCCAAGAACTGTTAAGAAATATAGAATGAAGTGAGGAACTAAAGAGTAGCTAGAAATGATATTTTGGATTTCCCAGTTTTCAGAGGAAAAGTCCTTCTGAGGGACTGAGATTTGAGCCTAGGGTGAAGCATGCAGATATCCAGGGAAGAACATTCTAAGGAAAGGGATAGCAACACAGAAGCTCTGTGTCCAACAAGCAACAAACAGGCCAGATGTGTAGTAGGAGGTGTGGTCAGAGAGCAGCTCCATTTATAGAAAAGACCATTTTCTCACCACTGCTCTGCAGGGTCAAATTTCTCATAAACTAAGTGTCCACAAATGGCCTGGGTTCACATGGGCACCCTCTATTCTCTTCTATTGGTCTATTGACCTTACCTGGTGTCAACACCACTGTATCAGTCAAAATACAGTCAGGAGACAGAAATAACACCATAATTAGGATCGAGAAAAATTAATATTAATCATTATTAACTAGTAAAAAGTGGTTAATTGCTAGAAGAGTTCAAAGAGAGCTCTAAAGAAGATGGAAATATAAAATGTAAAGAGTGGCTACTGCCCCTAGTGCTAAGAAAACGGGCCCTCCCACCAAGGCTGAGATTCAGACTTCTAATTACCCTAAAATTTATGAATTGACTTGTGACATATAGTAGGGTTCACTGAGAGCCCATGTGAGACTCATGGCCCCGAAATTTAAGTAAGAATCAGTACAGTTCCAATATCTGTTAGGCTGCATTCCACTCCTTGGGTGTAGATATGGTGTTTGAAGAGAGATTTCACGTGGGGTGGTGTTTTTCTGGTTGAGTAGGACAGAGGGAAATGGGAGCAAGAAAGTTGAGGATTTATCCCAGGGGTTGAAATGATGGACCATGAAACTTAAGTTGGGTAAGGTAGAAACTGAGGATATGTCAAGGAAATTAATGGACAGTGAAAAGTGCTGAGGTCAGTGGATTGAAGGTCCTGGCAGAGTCAAAGAATTATCAGAGTCGGGTACTTGAGGGAGTAAGCTACTTAAGATGGTGGTCTGGAAGCATAATTCTTGAAACTGGTTATTATCGTGCTAAGTTTTTAGTGTAGTGCTATTCCATAGACTTTTTGCAATGATGGAAATGTTCTGTATCTGCATCGTCCAATATGGTAGCCACTTGCCACAAATGGCTATTGGACACTTGAAATGTGGCTAGTTCTACTGAGGGGCTAATTTTTAAATGTTATTTCATTGAATTCAAATTAAATAATAGCCTGTGGCTAGCAGCTACAGTGTTGGACAATGCGGGTCTAACATATGACCATGGGGATTGTGGCTGAGTGTGGTGAAGAAAAAAATCAATAGAGGTGAGAAGGTCAAGGAACAGGGGGACCAGGAAGATGGATGAATCATCCATGTGGAGTTTGAAAATACCAAGAATGATGGCAGGACTAGCAATGGAAAAAAAAAGTCACAAAACCAGGTTCTTTGATTTTCAGTGAATGAGTTTAACCATAAGAACTGAAGATGACTGCAACAAGAAAGGGTACTGGGTGGTACAGTCTGAAGGGCTGGCTTATTTAGGAATGAGGAAGGAAGAGTGATCAGGAAGTGGTGAAAAGGAACAGAAAGGACACCTAGGCCCACCTCCAATGGGGTGTGGGAAGTGAAGGGAAAAAACAACCACCACATGAGAAGCTATAGGGGAATCAGTGGCCTCAGGGAAGGGTCAGTTTTCAGATACAGCAAGAAGAAGAAGGACATGTCCCAAGAGGGTTAGAGAATACTGGAAATTTTGCTAATGACCAAACCATGAGTTCCCAAGGGCAGAGTGGAAAGGTCTGAGAAGTCAGGATGGGTGATGTATTGGGTCAGATTGGGAGATGTACAGATCCACATGGGTATGAGAGTCCAGATGACAAAGGGTCAGCTGAGAAGCTTGAAAGTCTTACTGATTATGGAGAGTAAACACAGGTAAACGTAGGGTACGATTGGCTTTGTGGTCACTTAGAGCAGTGACTTTCAATTGTTTCTTATTGAAACTCACAATAAGAAACATCTCATATAAGAAATACTAATATAAGAAATACAAGAGTATAATATCAATAGCACTACACTCATATACACATAGTGAGACAAAGGCTTTAACAAATGTCTCCCCTCACTGTCTGCCACATACTCTGTTTATTTTCTGGTCTATTCTTTTGCAATAAAAACACAATACGCGATCACAAGCCATTAAATTGATTTCATGACCCTATAATATGCAAAACACTGGCTTACAGGGAGATGGCTAATCAGGTCTTGTTATATCCTTCTTCTTGTAAATGGTGTCGTTTGAAGGGATCATGCAAGGAGCTCATATATGGGGAGTATTAGAGGGTGAGAGAGGGTGTGATACATAGAGAGCTCTGTGGTTCCCCAACACCAACTTAAATTCTGTAAAAAGGACCGTTAAAGCCAAAAGAAGGAAATTCTCACCATGGTATGATGTTGTCTTAGAGAAAACATGGATCATCAACCAAAAACAATTTTAATCTCTACATACATCTCTTGGGGAAAAAAAATTAAAGACCTTGGACCTAACACACATCTACAGAACATTCTATATGATAACTGTAAATCAACAATAGGAGTAAAACTAGAAAATGCATAAGGGCTCCTGGGTGGCTCAGTCAGTTAAGCGTCCTACTCTTGATTTCAGCTCAGATCATGATCTCATGGTTTATGACTTTGAGCTCCATGTTGGATTCTTCCCTGACAGCACAGAGCCTGATTGGGGTCCCCTCTCTCTCTCTCTCTGCCCCTCTCCTGCTTTCTCTCTCTCTCTCTCTCTCTCTCTCTCTCTCTCTCTCTCTCTCAAACAGACTTAAAAAGAACTAGAAAATGCATAAATACATGGACATTGAACAACACTCACCTTAACAACGAATAGATAAAAGGAAAAAAATAAAGACAAAAATATGAAAGTATCTTGAGACAAATGAAAATGGGAACATGACATACCAAAATTATGGGATGCAGCAAAAGCAGTTATAAGGGGTAAATTCATAGCAAGAATTATCTACATTAACAAAACAAGAAAAATCTCAAAGAACCTAACTCTATGTCATAGGGACTAAAAAAAGAATATACTGAGCTAAAATTTAGCATAAGAAAGGAAATAATAAAGATTAGCAGTAATAAATGAAATAGAGAATAGGAAACAATAGAAAATATCGATAAAAGTGAGAGTTAATTCTTAGAAAAGATAAGCAAAAGGGACACATATTTAACTATAGTAACCAAGAAAAAAAGAGTACCCAAATCAAAAAATTTTAAATGAAAGAGGTGACATTTCAAGTGATACTACAGAAATACAAAGGATTATAAGAAGCTACTATAAACAACTATACACCAACAAACTGCACAACTTAGAAGAAAATGGGATAAGTCTTAGAAACATAGTATCTACAAAGACTGAGTCAAGAAGAAATAGCAAATCTGCATAAATCATTTACTACTAAGAAGATTGAAATCAGGGGTCCCTGGGTGGCTCAGTCGGTTGAACATCTGACTTTGGCTCAGGTCATGATCTCATGGTTCATGATTTCAAGCCCTGCATCGGGCTCACTGCTGTCAATGCAGAGCCCACTTCATATCCTCTGTCCCCCTTTCTCTCTGCCTCTCCCCGACGCGTTCACTCTCTCTCTCAAAACTAAATAAACATAAGAAGAAGAAGAAGAAGAAGAACAAGAACAAGAACAAGAACGAGAACAAGAACAAGAAAGAAGAAGAAGAAAATTGAAATCAGTAACCAAAAAATCTCTAAACACAGAAAATCCCAGGACCAGATGGTTTCAGTGGTGAATTTTACCAAACACTTAAAGAATTAATAAAAAATAAAAATAAATAAAGATCCAATGTATAATCCAGAGAAGTACTTCTTAACACCTCTTAAAATCCTCTTTCTCCTGGTCATCCTTCACGTTGACCCTGTCTTTGTTTCCGTGGCTTGGCATCAAGGGGCCATGAAGAAAGAAACTCCGCAAGACTAAGATTCCCCACTCCAGAATTAGTCCAAGCAGCACCTTGCTCACTAATTCCAACCTATTCCTCCGCATTTTCATCTCCTGTCATTTTCTGACCTCCCATTTGATTCCAAATCTTGGGCCCACATTTGGTGACCTTTCATTAACTACCCACTTAAGGTCTTGCTGGATCTCTGCACTGTTTGGGGCACAAAGTTGGTTCCTTGTTATGTAATTCCATTCAGGAGCCAAGTAGTACGCCTACTTCCTGTCCATCTTCACCTTGGGAGAGAAGAATTATACATGGTCCACTGCTCAGGGGTTAAAATCTAATGCACTTCTTGCCTCTCCCCATCTGGTGTCCATCCATGGGGTTGGGCTGTGCTGTCTACAAGGGGAAATACACAAGTATCAAATGAGCTCGATGTATGCCAAACAGGGGGCTTACTCCTAGAGATAATTCCCATGAAACCTGCACAGAAAGGGGAAAAAAGACACCAGGGAACAAAGCCAGGGTAGACACAGGACACTACAAGGTGAAGATTTTAGATAAAAGAAAAGCCTGACAATAGAAAAGGTAGATACCATGAAGGGCACAAACTAAAGAAAGGTGCACCTGTAGCAGTTTTATGTCTTATTCTATGATATTGAACATCTATAAGCATTTTCTAGGTCCAAATTAACCCTTGGAAGAATATTGGATCAATACTATCCTTGCTTGGACTCAAATATTTCCACTAACAGACTGGCCCTCTGCATTCACCTTTTCTAAAGCTGTTCTGCCTATCACATGTCAGCATGATACAAGTGGTGTCAGCTTATAATGAGGAGAAACGTAATATTTTCTCTGTTGTTCAGCCACTGGGATGTTACCCCAGTTCCCTCTCATTCTTCCAAGGATCTTTGGTCAAATTCTCTTTGAGAGGCAGTAAACAAAATTCTGCTTTCAGGGTAGTTGGCTCTGTGAAATTCAGTCACCTCCTGTGGTGGAAAGAACAGAGTAACTAAGATGAAATTGCTTTATGGGCTTTTGGGTTTGCTTTGGTTTTATTTCTCACCTCTTTGCTCAAGTAAGAAGCAATCTTCAGAAATTAAATGTAACATGAAAATAAAAATATAAAAACCTCCTCCTTTGGCGCAAATAGAAACCAAAGCATGGCACAACACCTTCTACCTGCCCATGGCCGCTAAGGAATTGTAGGTGTGAAAATCATGCGAGATGCTAACATCTCTGTGTAGGATGGATTAAGCATATATGCGGGAAATAATAGAACACTACGGCATAGAAATCAGACAACCTCTTGACTGGGTAGTCAAAATTAACGTCATCAATGAGGGGCAGACGGACACTGGGGGCCTCCAGATGTGATACCTTGAGAGAGACACAGCGTCCATCCAGGATGCACAATTCTAGCCATGAAGAAACATCAGATGGACCCTCAAATGAGAAACTCTCTATTAGCCACAGACACAGGAGTATACCTTCAAAAATGCGACAAGTGACAAAAAAAAAAAAACCGCTGCCAACTCTTCCAGATTCAAGGAGACAGATATGACAAATAAATGAAATACTTGATCCTACGTTTGTTCCTGTGCTGGAGGAAAAAAGCGATGCTCTACAGGACATTACTGAGTCAATTGACAAAAATGGAATATTGGAGGAAAGGCTTGTACTGATGTTAAATTACTAAAGGTGACATATAAGAGACTATTTCTATTCTAAGGAGATAAGGCATTTAAGGGTAAAAAGGCATGATGTACGCAACCTAGTATCAAATGACTCAGAAAAAATTATGCGTGTGCATGCGTGCGTGTGTGTGAGAAGTAGAGAGAGAGAGAAAATGAGAATGCCCAGGTTATAAAACAAATGAGGTAAGATGTTAACAATAGGCAATCCAGATAAAAGGATATATTGGTGGTCTTTGTATGAGCCTATTTTCTTGCAGCTTTTCTGTAAGTCTACTTCCAAATAAAATGAAGGGTATATTTTGGTTTGGGGCTTGTTTTCCTGAGTTCCTATGGAGTCTTACTTGATTTACCCTGAATTTCACAAGCAAGAGCCTTGGAGATGTTCTTCTTTTAAGATGAACCAAGGCAACAACAGCCCAGGAAATTCAGGCATTAGTGGAATTTAATAAACATTAGAGAAAACAGCAAGCACCATGCTCTCTTCTGCCTCCATTGTCAACCAAATGTCTTTATTAACCCAACCATTCAGACACACGTATAAAACAGGATGTCACCCTGTCCTTGGAGACTTTTTAATGGGCTCATTCCTCTATCCTTGCCTGGCAAAAGAGTCCAATGTCTGTCCCCCAAGTAACCTGAATATCCTGAATTTCCTCATTCCAGTATCACTTACAACATGCCCAGAGGCACCTGGGTGGCTCAGTCAGTTAAGAGTCCAACTCTTGATTTCAGCTCAGGTCATGATCTCATGGTTCATGAGTTCAACCCTCGTGTCGTGCTCTGCGCTGACACAGTGGAGCCTGTTTCGGATTCTCTCTCTCTCCCTCTTTCTCTGCCCTGCCCCCGCTCAAGATAGATAGATAGATAGATAGATTTTTTTTAAAAAAAAGGGTGCCCGATCATCCTGATCTGTCTGGAATTGAGGGATTTTCTGGAATGTGGACCAAGACAGTCCCCAGCAGTCCCTCTCCATCATGATACAGCGTTCTGGCTCCAGATGAAAATCTAGTTTCATTCCTATTATCTACAGCAGCTCTTTTTCTTCTGCCCCTCACTGATGCAGATCTGGAACTCGGCCCCTTTTCTGTGGTGACACCTGCCATCTGCCCCAACGTGACAACAAGCCTCTAAAGTCATTTGAGGAAGTAATAAACATGTTTGAGGACCTGACACAGTGAGGAGCTTCTTATCACCAGGTTGTTCAGTTCCTTCTTGTCCCCAAAGATTCCCTGCATCTTAGTGTCTGCACCCCCTTCCCTCTTGGGGTCCTTCTGACACACAAACCCTCTCATTTTATTAGGCAAAGAGCTTACCTCTGTGACCTGTACTTCTGCATGATCTAAAACATCTTCAGTGTCTCACTAAATAGGAGGTCAACTCCTGATTTTTCACTTTAGAGACCAAACCCTACACAGTGGCTTTGAATTCCCACATTTACTTTCTCTCCACCATTGCCTTCTCTCCATGATACCAAAAAATGTTCTGTATCATGAGGAAATAAAATCTCTTCTGCACAGTTTGAACTTTATGTGTACTTCATCCTATTCTAATGCTTTCGAACTGGCAGTTCATGGCTGGTGTATGTGGTAAGACTACAAACAGCATCTTACATATACATGTGCCTACATTTGCAAAGCTCTCTTCCACATGTTACCTCACTTGATCACTGAATCATCACCGACAAGACAGGACGGGTGTATGACACCCATTTAGCAAATTCAAAACGTGAAGCTTGGCAAATCGATGTGACTCACTAGAAACAATAGAACTATGACTTTGGACTCAAAGTCCAGGACTTCTGTCACCATTCTGCAGCCTCATGTTAATTCTTTATAAACAAAAATGTCCGATTAATAACAAAAAATTTTGATTGTTCAGCCTGTTTTACTTGAGAAGGTGATAGAGCAGATCTGAGTAGATGAGAGGAGATTCCTTTTGACCTTGTTGAGAACTGCTGGTCTTGGCAGGTGTAGACAGGTGCTACCCTACAGGAGCCTTTGCCTCCAGACCATGGGCGAATAAGGCCCTGGACAGCCAGTGATTATTCTCTGCTACCCTGGAAGAGTGCTAGAGGCTTTGCAGGACAAGTTTTGTCTCCATTTCCAAGCGCTCTGACCTCCACCGGCCCATGTCCACCTCTGTCTCTAGATCTCCCGGGCTCTCCTCCCTGCATCGTCTTCCACTTTCTGTGCAATGTGATAACTTGAGCAATGTTGCCCTTCCATTTATCTCCTATCAAGCCACCCTAACTGATTCCTTTGCATGCTACTGTGTATCAATTACCCTTTATGGTTTGGTTTTTACAGCCATTTACCCACTTCCAATCCTTTCCTGTAACTGAGCCTCCTAGTTCCTTCCACCTGACACAGTCAAGATCCTATTTCACCTCTACTACTTAAACAGGGCTCCCTTACACTTACCCTAATGATTTCTGTCTCAGCTTCTTTCTCCCTGGGCTTGCCTGGAAAACAAGATAAATCACTCTGGCATACCTCATCCCTATCTGAGTCCCTTTTTCGAGGATCAAGTTAGTGGGAACAATGACCCAATAGTGTAGCATTCTCAGGTCTGGGCTATATTTAGTAGAATCCCTCAGAGCCAGGAGTTACTGGGGACAGAGTTGAGTGTAAGCTAAGAGACAGATTTGGCTTAGGATTTAAGCCAAAATGATGTAGTTGCTAGGTCTAAGGCAGGGCTTCTCAAGCCAACGCTGGTGACATATTGGGTTGGTAATTACCATTGTGGGGAATGTTCTGTGCCCTGCGGGGTGTTTATCAGTAATTCTGTGCTCTGCCCATTAGATGCCAGTAGCACTTCCCTCCAAGTTGCAACAACCAAAAATATCTCCAGGCATTGCCAGATGTCCCTGCGGGTGGAAGAAGAAAACAAAATCATCCCCCATTGAGAAGCCCTGGCCCAAGCTGTGAGCACAGGGTGGAAAAAGAGAGACAAAGCCATAAGGTTAGGGTCGAGTAGATAAGGAACAGAGAAGAAAGCAAGTGACAATGCTGGGTCAAGTAAGAATTTTTATTGTCTTTAGGAGAGGGATGTCACACGTTCACATGGCCCAAGAGCTCAGTATGAACTAATATGGTTTAAGGGAACTGAATCTAAGTGACCTCCTATTTGTCTGAGCTGGTTCTCACCACTAGCCTAGGGTACCCTGTGATCAATCTGTAGTGCATTAGCCATGCTGCTCAGGATGTGGGCTGCAGGGTGGGACAATGCTTAACGTGCTGCATTTCAGAGAAACCTGGTGTTCGTGGTTTAACTTAGGAGAGCTGATTGTTTTCACATAATAGGAAGTCCAGAAGAGGATGGTCCAGGGCTGGTGCAGCTAAGTGAAGGAAATCAACAAGGTCCTAGATCCTTCTAGCTTCTAGTTCCACTGCATTTGATATGTAGCACCCTTGTGGTTATAACCTACTGAGCTCATCCCAATTTTACATTTTACATTTTCTTTCATAAAAATAAACAAGCAATTTAGTTTTTTTTATTTTTTTAACGTTTTTTTCATTTTTTGAGAGACAGGGATAGACAGAGAATGAGCAGGGAAGGTGTAGAGAGAGAGGAATACACAGAATCAGAAGCAGGTTCAGGGCTCTGAGCTGTCAGCACAGAGCCTGACATGGGGCTCGAAATCACAAACCGTGAGACCACGACCCGAGCCTAAGTAGGTCGCTTAACCAACTAAGCCACCCAGGTGCCCCGAGTTGTTTTTTTAAATTAAGAGTACAGAGAATTATAAACAAGGAAGCTTAAAAATGATGCCACATCTCATCACTGTGACTATTTGGTGACTATCATTTCTAGTAATGACCATGCATATATATGGATGAAAGGATAGATGGACAGACAGAATAGATAAATAGGCACATAGATAAACAAGATGAGGCTGTGTTATGCATGTTATTTTTAGTTAAAACAAACTTTTTTAAAAAAGGAATAAAGAGAGATTATACAAACTGAGTTCATGCAGGCTTAAAATGTTTGTATGCTGCCTTCCCTCTATGGCCTTTATATGTGAAAGAAATCTTGGCTGAGTATGAAATTTGGGGGTCCCCATGCTTTCCTTGTAGATCTCAGTAGACACTTCCCTGGCATTGGTGTAGCTGTGGAGAATTCTAAACCTCAGGGCTCCAGTCAGATGATTAGAGAAGAGTCTGTCAGGGTGCCTGTTGTTGAGCTTCCAGCTCTTGATTTCAGCTCAGGTCGTGATCCCAGGGTCGTGCGATCGAGCCCTGCATCAAGGTCTTGTGGTGAGTGTGGAGCCTGCTTAAGATTCTCTCTCTCTCTCTGTCTCTCTCTGTCTCTGCCCCTCTTCCCCCACTTCCCTTTCTCAAAATAAATGTTAAAAAAGCGTCTGTCAATTTGTTTCCTACTTGAGCTCTGAGGGAAAGCGTTAGATTGCAGCATCTCCTCTCATTTTGGTCCAGATTGCTCCGGTTAAGGCATGCGTGCTTGATATTCATAATTCGGGGCTGCAGCCATGGCTCCATTTCACCAAAGGTGGAAGTTTCCAATTTTTGTTTAATTTTTGTTGTTTTTCCAAACGTGGGGGGAAAAGGAACTGGGATAAAAAATGACTTTACGTCATCAACTTAATCACAAATTTCCCTTGTTTTTTAATTTTGGTAACTTAAGAAACAATGAGTAGGAAAAAGAATGCACTGGAACGAAATCGCTATTCTTCGTGTACCACAAGTCCATACACTTTTCTCTGCATCTACGACGTTATCCCTCTGTGACAAATCTATCATGCTTGCCTGCCCAGGCCACTGTAATCATTTCTCTCTCTCTTTTTTTTTTTAATGTTTTATTTATTTATTTTTGAGAGAAAGAGTAGGGGAGGAGGGGCAGAGAGAGAAGACGACAGAGGACCTGAAGTGGGCTCTGTGGGGCTCAAACTCACAAAGCATGAGATCATGACCTGAGCGAAAGTCAGATGCTTAACTGTCTGAACCACCCAGGTGTCCCATCAACTGCAATAGTTTCTTAACTGCCCTACCTCTTTCCATTGGTGCCTCTCTTTGCTCTGTCCTCAACACAATAGCCATGCTGATCTTTCCACATGTAAATCACATCACGTTATTCAGTCCCTAATGAAACCTTGGTTCATTGGTTCAAGCCCACCTTTGGGCTCTGCACTGACAGCTCAGAGCCTGGAACCTGTTTGGGATTCATGTCTCTCTTTCTCTCTGCCTCTCCTTTGCTTGTGCTCTCTCTCTTTGTCAAAAATAAATAAATAGAGGTGCCTGGGTAGCTCAGTTGGTTAAGCGCTGGACTTTGGCTCAGGTCATGATCTCATGGTCGGTAGGTTCAAGCCCTGCATCTGGCTCTGTAAAAAATAAGTAAATAAATAAACAAACAAACAAACTTAAAAAAAATAAAAAGACAGGGGTGCCTGGGTGGCTCGGTTGATTAAGCGTCTGACTTTGGCTCAGGTCATGATCTTGTGGTTAGTAAGTTTGAGCCCCACATCAGGCTCTGTGCTGACAGCTCAGAGCCTGGAGCCTGCTTCAGATTCTGTGTCTCCCTCTCTCTCTGCCCCTCGCCTGCCTCTCTCTCTCAAAAATAAATAAACATTATATATATATATATATATATACATATGACCTTCCAGGGTTTTTTTTTTTACTTGTTATTATTTATAATACCCAAAAACTAGAAACAAGCCTAATATCCATCAACTGGTGAATGTATCTAAAACAAAAAAAAACAAAAAAAAAAAAAAAAAAACAAAAAAAAACAAAAAAAAACTTGGGCTATTCATAATATGAGCTACTTGGTCAAAAAAAAGGTGGAGGGGTAAGTAATGACGTACTGATACAGGTTACAGCATGGATGAATCTCAAAAGCTCATGAAAGGAAACCAAACACAAACACTACATATTATATGATTTCCCTTTACATGAAAGATCCGGTAAAAGCAAATCTATAGAGACAGAAAGTAGATGAGTAGTTGCCAAGTGCTGGGGACAGGAAGCTGCAAAGGAGCAGGAGGGATCTCTTTGGGATAATGAAAACCTTCTAAAACGGAATAGTGCTGATGGCCGCATACCTCTGCAAATTTACTACAAAGCATTTAATTATACACTGAAGGTGAATTTTATAGTATGTAAATTATACCTAAGTAAAACTGTTTTTTACAAAGAAGGGGCCTTCAAGGGTATCCATAGTACTTAGAATAATCGTCCCCTGACTTACAAAACCCTACATGATGTGACCCTACCCACATTTCTGTTCTCACTTTCCACTCTTCCCCTGTTCACCACACCCCAAGCACCAGTGCCCTGCTTTCTGTCCTTTGAACATACCATTGTTGATCTCATCTTAAGGTTTGAACTCCCCTGCCCTCCAGATAGCCGAACCCTCCTTGACCTTCAGACACTGGCTTCCTAGAAGGGCCTTCCCTGGCTACCCAATTAAAAACAGCCACCTACTAACACCACCACCCTGTTTTCATTCTCTGCATTGCCTCATCTCTACCTGATATTTTTCTTGTGGTTTAATATTTGTCATCATCTACCAGAATGCCCACGTGAACTGGAAACTTTTCAACAGGGTATCCTTCATCCTAGCATATTCTTTGACTCATAGACAGTATCAATAGATATTCATTGAACGAATAAAGGATTGAATGAATGAATGAATAATTGAGATGGTCAGAAAGCCATGCAGATAAAAATGTTGAGATAATCCCATTCTCTCCAAGGAAGAAAACAGAAGCTTCAAGTGCTTGCCTCGAGCTATAGAGAGGATGCATCACAAAAACACAAGATGACTTCCCTTTGACCCGGGTAATACTACTAAACAAGACCATCAGCTCTCACTACCAAAGAAAATGGACTCCAGTCAAAACTAAAAGCACAGAAGAGCCTCCGAAATTATTGTTATTTGGGAGAATGTGGATTGCTTTGCTAAAGGCACATTGAGTGTCAAGGAACAAACCCATTTCAAGTGGCTCCTGCAAAGAGGAGTTTATTCAAAATGTACAAACAACAGGCAACTAGAAACATAAGGCTTCACGGAGGTGGGAACCACAGCCATTCTCTCCATGTCTCGGGAGCTCTGTGGTTGCATCTTCATTTATTTGGCTTACTAGCAATTTAGCTCCTGGTCATTTTTCCAACTCCTTCATCAAGACCTTGGCCCTGAGCAAGTGTGACAAAAGGGAGGTAAGAGTTAAAAAGACAGGTCCTGAGGACCCGAGGAGCACTTGATTGGGGTGCCCTGAAAGAATGAGTAGGGTGATGGAGGCTATGGACAGATTAGAGCGGAAAGAATGGATAAAGTGAGAGAGAATGTATAGTTGGAAGATACAACAAAGCTGGATGTGGACAATTGCAGGTTACTGGTTGGGTCACCAGATCTAGAGGGGGAGAGTCCCACATACATATGAGTGCTTCCATTCGGACCAGCACTCTGTTTGGCACAGCGTCACTGTACCAAGTTAGAACAGTGAAATTCCTGACCTCAATGGCCTCACAGCCAAGCTTGTCAGAATCTTGAACCTAATTTGTGCCTATCCCTGGGATTTGGAGGAACCCAGAGAAGTTAAGTGAACTGGATCTGTAAAAATTTCCTGAGAAAGAATTCATCCTACAGAAATAGAGCCAGGGAAAAAAGCTAGTAAGGGATCTAGGACTAGTAAGGGATCTTTGGATTATTGAAAAAGAGCGATAATTTAAAAGTCAGCATAATCTATTTGAAAATACAACTCAGGTCCTCACACGCTCCCTGCTCAAATGACATCCAAGTCTTATAGGGTGTTTGTTTCTTTTTATTTTTCTCAAAAGTTTATTGATTTATTTTAAGAAAGATAAAGAGAGTGAGAGAGACAGCACAAGCTGAGAAAGGGCAGAGAGAGAGGCAGAGAGAGAAAATCCCAAGCTGACTCTGTGCCATCAGTGCAGAGCCTGATGCAGGGCTTGAACTCATGAGCCTTGAGATGGTGACCTAAGCCAAAATCAAGAGTCAGATGCTTAACCAACTGAGCCACCCGGGCACCCCACTTTTTTTTTAAACAATGACCATGTATTTCTATTATAGTAATAGTAATAATAATAACAACAACAATAATGATAAAGTTCTCTTAAAGAAAGAGCGTTTATGCATATGTGGAATTTAAGAAACAAAACAGATGAACATATGGAAAATGGGAAGCCAGGGGTGAGCGGGGTGAGAAGAGGAGAGAGGGAAACAAACCACAGAGACTCTTAAGGATAGAGAACAAACTGAGGGTTGACAGAGGGAGGTGGGTGGGGGATGGGCTAGATGGGGGATGGGCATTAAGGAGGGCACTTGTTGTGATGAGCACTGGGTGTTGTATGTAAGTGATGAATCACTGAATTCTACTCCTGAAACTAATATTGCACTGTTTGTTAACTAACTGAAATTTACATAAGGAAGGGAGGAAGGGAGAGAGAGAGGAAAGAGAGGAAAAGAGGAAAGAGAGAGAGAGAGAGAAAGGAGGGAGGGAGGGAGGGAGGGAGGGAGGAAGAGAGGGAGGGAGGGAAGGAGGGAGGAAGAGAGAGAGGGAGGGAGGAAGAGAGGGAGGGAGGGAGGAAGAGAGGGAGGGAGGGAGGAAGAGAGGGAGGGAGGGAGGGAGGAAGGAAGGAAGGAAAGAAAGAAGGAAGGAAAAAAGGAAGGAAAGAAGGGAGGAAGGGAGAGGGAAGGAGGGAGGGAGAGAGGGAGGGAGGGAGTTTATGTTGTTAGTAATCTACAAAGGTTGAAGGAGGTATCCTTTGTGAAGTTTTCCTGGGACCCAGAACCTCTCCTCTTGTCCACTGTTACTGTCTTGTGCTCTCTTCAGAGGCACCACATTCAAGCCTGGAAACAGATGTTTTCATTCCACTCTCCACACTCTGCTTCCTGAGCGACATCCTCCACACTGGTGACAGCAGATGGCTGCTCCCATCACGATGGCAGCATTGCCGTCTGTCTGTCTTCTGCAGCGATTTGTGAGCCTTGGAAGCTGGTGTTTTCAGTGCATGTGCTTGTTTTATGGCAAATCACCACCCACACGAGGCAAAACACCAAGATGGCACCATTAAGGACACAAGCCCAAAGCAGAATGGCTCACTTAATAGTCACATACAAGTCACCTTAGTGTGAGCCTCATGTGGCAGCTACAAGTGACTGAGAGGGAGTGACATTTGGTCCAGGCTGGGATTACCTCTAGAAACAGATTGGGGTTCAGAGCCAAAAAGCAATGTGGCAGGCACTTGGGGAAGTCTAGAATCCAGGATAAGGTATAGAGAAGTGACACTAATTCAGGACAGGATCCAGGGGCCAGTGGTCAGGACAGAGGAAGGTCCCAAAATTGGAAGAATGTTCTAGAGCAGGGATTGGCAAACTTTTTCTGTAAAGGGCCAGATGGTATATATTTGTGGGCTTTGCGGGCTGTATGGTCATTATAGCCACCATCGAAATCTGTGGTTGTAAAACAAAAGCAGCCATACACAGTATAAATGGATATGTGTGTCTGTGTCCCAGTAAAACTTTATTTAGGAACACTGAAACTTGAATATTAGTCTTCTTTTCATTTTTTTTTTTCAGCCACTTAAAAATGTAAAACCTGGGGCACCTGAGTGGCTCAGTGAGTTGAACATCTGACTCTTGATTTCAGCTCAGGTCATGATCTCATGGTTTATGGGATTCTCACTCTCCTCTCTGCCCCTTCCCCCACTTACACACTCTCTCTCAAAATAAGTAAATAAGTATTAAATAAATAAATAAATAAATAAATAAATAAAATGTAAAACCCACTGTTGTCTTATGGACCACATCAAAGCAGGCAGAGAACCAGATTTGACCCACGAGCAGTTTAGCACCCTCCAATAGAAATATAATTTAAATATAAATATAATCCACAAGCAGGAGACAAACACATAATTTAAAATTTTCTAGCAGCCAGGGGTGCCTGCATGGCTCAATCGGTTGAGTATCCGACTTCAGCTCAGGTCATGATCTCACAGTTCATGAGTTCGAGCCCCGCATCAGGCTCTGTGCTGACAGCTCAGAGCCTGGAGCCTGTTTCAGATTCTGTGTCTCCCTCTCTCTGACCCTCCCCTGTTCATGATCTGTCTCTCTCTCAAAAAATAAACATTTAAAAAAAAAATTTTTTTCTAGCAGCCAGATTTTAAAACATAAAATAAATAAATAAAACAGGTGTTTAAGGATTTATCTTAAACTCTTTAAACCCCAGTTTTCTTAACTGTAAAATCAGGCTAATAACAGTAACTTATGGGACTTGGGGGAAGATTTAATCACTCAAGCCATGTGATGTGCTTGGAACAGCGCCTAGCACATCTTGAGTCCCCAGTAAACTTAGCTTTATTGGCACCATTTCAAAAAAAGGAAACAGGTAAAGTTAATTTCATATATTTTATTTAATTCAGTACATTCAAAGTATCATTTCAATAGGTAATCAATATCAGCACATAATTTATCAGATATTTCACATCTGGGGAAAAAAAAAAGGGTCTTTTACATTTGGTTTTTAAACTAAATCTTTGGGATTCAGTGTGTATCTTATGCTTATGTCACATTTCCAGTGCTCACGAGCCACATGCAGCCAGTGGCTATATATAAGACAGCACAGATCTCGAGCAAAGATGAGTCCAGGTGTCAAAGATCAGAGTCAGGCTTCAGAGCGGATCCAGGGAGACCAGGAAGAGGCAGGCTGCGTCACACAGAAAGGCCAGGTCCAAGGTGAGGGACGCAGGCAAGTTATAGGCATCTGGGAAAGTGCCAAAGCAGACCACAATCCAGGAGAACATCTGGGTGGCAGAGAGAAATTTCGGTACAACCCCTTATTTAGGACCTTCTGGGCCAGGCATCATAGGAAGAAGCACTTCACGCTCACTCTCTCATTTAATCATGAAGACAGCCCTGTGAGGCCAGTGCTCTCACCCTCACATTGGAAATGAGACTCAGGGGGAAAAAATGAGCTGTTTTGCTCAAAATCATACCACTGGTGAGTGGTAGAGGTGGGATTTGAACCTCTGGCTGTCACACCTCCTCAGCCTCTTCATTACACTATGTCCTGCACAGTGAAGGCAGGGACGGTGCATAAATACATGATCAGAATTCAGGGAAAGACGCTGAGCCGTGATGTCTCTTGAATCCGCTTACTCCCCTCGGTCCTCACTGCTTGGCTCCAGCTCATTCTCTCTTCACCTCCCACCTGAACTAGAGCAGCAGGCTCAACCCTGCTCTCCCTGCTCACCCCCCACCCCACCCCTGTCTCCTTGGCTTCAGTTTGTCCAGTGTTCAACTGACAAAATAATTTGCTTAAAGCCCAACTCTGGATGCATTCCTTTCTGGCTTAAAACCCTCCGCTGGCTCCTCTCGCCTGCAGAATAAAACCCCAAGTTCAGGAAACGTGGGTCCTAGACTACCTATCTTACCCAACCAGCTCACTGACTTCCAAGCATGGCATTGCAGAGCCTCCACATTCCATCCTATCAAGCTGCCTTCGTGGTCCTTGATCTCCCTTTACAGATTTCAAGCAGATGTTCTAGCATCCCGTCAACCAGCCATGCATTCCTGACACTGACTTTTCTCTGAACACGATGTCTGATTTTCTTTTTTAATGTTTAGTCATTTTTGAGAGTGTGAGCAGGGGAAGGGCAGAGAGAGGAGGACAGAGGATCTGAAGCAGGCTTTGCACTGACAGCAGTAAGCCCAATGCAGGGCTCAAAACCACAAACCAGGAGACCATGACCTGAGCCGAAGTCGGACGCTCAACCAGCTGAGCCACCCAGGTGCCCCACAACCTATGATTTTTATAGCAGTGTCCCACATCACACTATTCCTTCAACTTGAAATGCCCTTTCCTTTTACTTGTCCCTCTCACCACTGCATGGACCCTAATGACCTCAAGCACATTTCTCCATGAAACTTGGGGCCCCTTGTCCCCTTTCTGGACTTTTCCAGCATCACGTTCCTGTCACTCTTAGAATTCTTATCACTTCCTACCTTGTTTTGTGACATATAGATGTGTCTGTCATCTCCCTTTCTACACTGTGAGCCTCTCAAGGAAAGGTTCTGCATCCTCTTTCCCAGAGCATATGCCATAATGTTTCATGCTGACAGATGAGGCACTCAGGAAGCTTGTTTAATTAAAAGAATAAATCAATGTTGGTTGAATTAAATTGATCTATCATGATGCTTAAGACTTTGCCATTCGAATAATTCCTTAAGAATGTCCAGGAAATTCTAACTGAAACAGTGCACTGTATTAAACCTTAAAGATATAAAATTAAGTGATATTCAGCAAGATCTTAGAGAACCACCATTAACCAGAAGAGGGAACCATACAACTCATCGCATTTTCTTTTTGGCTTTGGCTGCTAGAAAATTCAATTGAAAATGTTGTTCTCAAAGATAAAAATATCCTTAATCTAGGCTTCTAGCACTGCTCCAACCCCGTCTTCCACTTTGTGGTTCAGTCTTGTATAGACCAATTTTAACTACTGTTTACTGAAAGCTGCCTGAAGTGCTTTTGAAAGTGTATGCAGAAGAGAGTGGCTATAAATCATAAGTCAATGCTATTGGTAGGAATTGTTTATGAGCTTAGCCATGAGGCACAAGCATGAGGCGTTCTGGGCACTTGGCCCTATGGATGTATGAGCAAAGGGAGGGGCCAAGATGAAAAGGGTCTTGAACTGAAAGTGGCTCAGCAGTAGGGCTGGCTGCTGAAGGGGAAGCCATCAGTCCAAAGCCATGATCCAGCAGAACCCTGTGGCCTCAGGCTTGGCTGGGTTGTAGCTGCAATGCAAGGGAGCCAAACCCAGAGTGTGGATGAAGCAGCAGGAGGAACGAGACAACAGCAATACGCAGAGTCCAGCAATGAGCCTCGTAGGAACAGAACCCATCTAATGGTGAGAAATTACTGGGATGAGGACCCGACTTCCAGGGGAAGGGTTGGCAAGACCTGGAAGGGGATCAAAGCCCCTGTTTCAAAACTGGAATTCAGAACCAGACTCCAGCCCCAGAGTATAACAATAGACCTGATCAGGAAACCAATGCAGAAATAGCTAAGAATGAGCAATGATGCTAAGCTTAGGGGAAAGCCGTGCCTCTGAATGCCACAGGCTCCAGCTCCTCGGCATATCCTGCCTGATTGTCAGTGGGCTCAGAGCCACCCACCTGCCAACAAAGTCTTAAATGGATGGCTCTTACCTATTAGCCTAAAGATTGAAGCTTTCACTCCCTTACAGGAAATGTAATAAGATACATAATTTCCATTCTTGACCAAGGATCTGAGACAATGCAAGATAGGATGGGTCAGCTTTGATGAGGGGCAGTGGGCAGGAAAGCTCCACAGAAGAAGCAAAAGCCAGAGAAGGTGCCTGAATAGGCAGAAAACAACATGGAGTATAGAACCTGTTAGCAAGAAGGCAGAGGAGTGCCAAGCTGGTGACTTCACCATTTATTGGATCAAGAGCCAGCTCTGATAACAGTAAGGAAAACACATAAGAGGGGAAAGGGAGCAGCACTTCCTCCCCACCACCCCCCACTATGACCAATGCACTTTCCCTTCTCTACTTTTCTCCCCATTCTACAGGTGGGAAAATGGAAGCTGAGAGTGCTATGTGCCCAAGTCATCCCGCTATTATACGGCAGGGTTAGGATTCAAATCCAAGTCCCTCTGATCTCGGGCTGGTTCTCCTCATGCACACAGGACTTTTATCCAATGAGAGGTGAAGAAAAATAAATGAAACTATTGGTGCTCACTAAAGACCACCCTGGGCCCTGGGCTGGGGTAAGGTCAACCCTTTTCCACTCTGGGACTGGAGGTCTGAGTGGCTTCTGAGAGAAAACACATGTCCCTGAGGAAGCCAGAGAGAAATTCCAGTCCCCACAGGCGCCCTCCGCGGCTTCAGCTCATGGAGCACATTAGGTTTGCCAGTTCTTCAGGCAGAGGGCTCTGCTGCAGGACTGAAAGGTCAAGAGTGCTGTTCCTCGTCACCTGATGGCAGGGCCAGGCTGGCAGCCAAGGGCTTCAATCTGGACAGTTACACCACTGAGAACACGGATCCTTCAGGCCCGCCCTGCCTGGCTTGACATTTCCTCTTCAATTGCTAACCCTTGCTTTCTACCTCTCTTTCAGGAGCTGACTCATCGTTTCAAGCTATGTAGCTGGCATTTTCACACATGCTGAGAGCATTGGGAAAAGCTTGGGCATAAAGCCTTTAACATGCATTTAACATACACTTACTGTTTGATGTCTTTCTGTTCACAAGCAACTGTGCAGGCATGATAGTGGACCCAGAGTCCTCCAACCACAGCAAAGGCAGAAATGTATATCATTATGATGCCAAACTTGCTTAAGAAATCTCCAAAAGCTATAGTGAAGGTGAGGGGGAGAGCAATCCAGTAGAGCCTGAAACCCTCACCTTGTACAATCTATGGGATCCTTTCATCCAGCAGGTTCTAGGAAGATAGCATCCCCTCCTGGCCACTAAAATCTTCCACCTTGTGCTAAAGGTGCCCCTCTCTGTTGTGCTGAAAGGTATTATAATCAACTGCTGCTAATACTTCAGGAAATCCTTTGAATGCCTCATTTGTTGACCCATCACTTCTGTATTACCATGGAGATGGGGGAGGGAAAGCCCTCTCTCTGCCAACATTAAGACAATTTCACTCTATTTCCAAGAAACGGGCCTCATTGTGTCTGTTCTTCACTAAGAAACCCAAGACAAGTTTCCATCTGAAGCTGGGTTGCAAGATAGTTGAGCATCACTGTCTGCCATGCCCAAAGCCTCTCTCCTTGTTAGTAATCTGTGTCTCAAGACAAGAGGAGACTCACCTTCAAGGGGAACTTCTAACCTATACCAGAAACTTCCCGCAGTGATGGGTACCATGGGTTGACCCCCTCTCTTTGTTGGTGAGACCAACAAAGATTCAACCATCAGTTTTGGCTTCCCAAGATTCAACCATCAGTTTCGAAGTGCCCTTCTCTAATATCCCTGAAGTCTCTAAAGTCCCCAGATAGACAGGATGCCTGGCAACATGCTCCATGGAGCCAAAGTCCCCACAGGAGCAGACGGATTAGGCTTCTCTCTCAAAATCACACGGCACCGGTAGAGTTAGACACACACACATACATATAGTTATTTATTAAGGATGACATAAAGTCCAGGAACACTGGACCCCAAAAGCTGTGAGAGGCAATTTCTGAGTCAAATCTAGGAATGAGGCAATATTCAAGTCAGAAGCCAGGGAGACCGGCAGCAAGTTGTTATGGGATGCCTTCCATAAATGGTTCACAAGTCTGGCTGTGAATGGGGAGAAGGTGCAGGGAGCACAGTTTTACATGCTGCAGACTGTGTAACCCAAGCAGGCCCAACCAAGCAAAGGGCTAGAAGAGAGTGTGGTCAGAGAGGAACAGGCCCACGGGTCCCCCAAGGGCAATGAATTATGATGGTCAAGGTCTCATAGCTTCACACTGATCTGAACTGAGAGATACTTCCTCTTCTTGCCCATGCTTACACTGGGCCTTCTTTCAAAGCTGCCCTGAGGGGGGAGGGAAAAAAAAAAGCTGCCCTGAGAGAGGGGAGGGAGTGGGGCTGGGGCCCTTGCAATGAATTGGCTGCCCCTGGAGTTCACCTTGATTGATGCTAATTGAATTCTAATTGAAACCATCCAGCCAGGCCCCAAGTGCACCTGAAAGAAACTTCAATATCCGGAAGCCACGCCCCAGAGGGTTTGCAAGCATCTCTCTCACCGCACAATTCTACCAAGTACATTATTTGCCTATTAAACCTTGATACATCTTTAAAGACTCCATGGACTGCCCTGCTACAGACAAAAGGATCACAGCCTCTATTTTGGGCTGCCCTACAAAGCTGGGTTTTGACCTGATAAGACTATTACAGTTCATTTAGCATCACTGCCATGCACCATGCTAATTAGAACTAAGGGACTCTTAAAATCACTGGATTATGGAGTGTTTCCTCCCAAGCCTTTCTGTGTTGTGGTCCAAATCCTTATGAAATTTGTATTCAGTGAATACGGAGGGGGCAGGAAAAACATGGAGAGTCAAGGGGAATAGTTAGAGGTGAATAGGAATCTTATATTGCATCATAGGGTAAATAGGTTCTTCCAAGAGCCTTTGTGCATTCATTCTACAAACATTTACTGAGCTCCTACTACGTGCAGGGTGTTAATTATTTCAAAACTTGGGGGTACAGCCTCCCCAAAAGGCATATTTTAACAGAAGGAAGCAAACATCAAACAAGTGAAAATGAGTAAATGAAACACTTTCAGGTGCTAAGTTCAATCAAGAAAACAAAATGGAGTAATAAGGTAAAAAGCAAATTGGGAGAACAAAGGGTCAATTAGGGTTGATGGAACATTTGGGTTAAAAGCTGAAGGATGGGAAAGGGATCTGTGAAAATGTCCAAGGGAAGGGTATTCTAGATGAGGCACAGCAGGTATGTATAGACAAAGGCACGAAAGAACTCGGCATGTTCAAGGGCCAGAAAGAAAGTCACTGTGGATGAATAAGGACAAAAGGCAGATAAGACTAGAGAAGTAAGCAGGAGCCAGATCCTATAGGGCCTTGAAGGTCATAGAACAGAATGTGTGTGTGTGTGTGCATGTGTGTGTGTGTGTGTGTGTGAGAGAGAGAGAGAGAGAGAGAGGGAGGGAGAGAGATTCCCAAATGGACACCATTCAAGGGTTTTAAGCAGGAAAGTTTATGGCCAATGCCCACCTTGGGAAGATTATTCTGGCTGTTATATGGAAGGTGGTTTGAGGTGTAGAGGGCACAGAGGCAAAAACAGCCAAAGAGACCCGTTAAGAAGTTGCTGCAAGAGTCCAGCAAGAAATAATAATGACTTCTACTGCATAAGACCAGTGGAGATGGAAAAACACGGGCACAGAGTCCATGGAATGTATGAATGGATTTCATTTGTGAGTGCATGAAAAGAGAAGGAATAGAAAAGCTCAGGTTTGGGACCTAAGCAATGAAATGGATGCAGAACTCTTTCTGGAGGTGGAGAGACCTGGATGGGGGTGGGGGTGGAGTTGGAGGAAAGTCCAAGAGCTGCGTTTGGCCACATTTCCTCTGACATGACAATTGGCTATCCAAGAGGAGATGTCAAGGAGGAGGCACTTAGACAAGACTGTGCTCATGGGAGAGCCCAGCAATAATGCCTCAGCACGTAGCATGGACGGAGGGAATCACAAGAAAGAGGGTGGAAGCCCACTGAGGTCAGAACCCAGGGCACTGAGTGTGAAGTGGGGAAAGGGGTCCCATAGAGGCCTGGAGAGAGTGGTTAGCCCCGTCAGATGCTGCTGAGAGGCCCAATAAAGTTGTCTCTAAGAAGCAACCACTGGTTTTCACCGGATGTGGTTGCTTGGAGAGTCCATGGAAAGGAGGTGGGGATGACCACCCAACCAAGGGGAAATGAGAAGAAAGCGGGCAGTGACAAACTGGAGACAGTGAAGAAAGACAGCACTGCTTACTTACAAATAGAAGCAGAGAAATGGGATGATAGCTGGAGGGAGATGTGGGGTCAATGGAGGGTACAGACTTTCGTTTTAAAGATGAGTGACATTATGGTATGTTTATGTACTGGTGGATATAACCCCACAGTGAGGGAGAAATCGATTACCTAGAGAAAAAAAGAGATCATCCTGGAACAGAGTCCCTGAGGAGGCAAGAGAGGACAGGATCCAGGGTTCAGGTAGATGTATTAGCCTTGAACAAGGTCAAGGACACTTCCCTGGAAAAACTGACAAGGCTGTTCTGAAAGCTTATTTGCAAATGTGAGGGTACAGACAATAAAGACACAGGTATGTAAACAGGAAAATCTCTAAGAATAGTGAGTTTTAATGAGAAATAAAACAATGACAGGGGCGCCTGGGTGGCGCAGTCGGTTAAGCGTCCGACTTCAGCCAGGTCACGATCTCGCGGTCCGGGAGTTCGAGCCCCGCGTCGGGCTCTGGGCTGATGGCTCAGAGCCTGGAGCCTGTTTCCGATTCTGTGTCTCCCTCTCTCTCTGCCCCTCGCCCGTTCATGCTCTGTCTCTCTCTGTCCCAAAAATAAAAAATAAAAACGTTGGAAAAAAAAATTTTTTTTTTTTAAAAATGACAAAGTGACAAAGGGCAGCGAGACAGTAAAGCATGGCTACCTCAAGCCATAAAGACCTCAGTCACCATACCACAGTGGCCCCTGATGCATTCATGGTACTCTGTGACATAGGCCCTCTGCTCCAGCTGAAGTGGAAACTAGTTTGGGAAACCAATAACCCTCAAGCACCTTTTATCTGCTAAATGCCTTATCAGTATCTCTTATGAAGTTCTACTTTGATCCTTACAAGAACCCCATGGGACAAATATTTGCCCCATTTTATAGATGGCAATACAGAGGCTTAAAGAGTCTCCTGCCTTTCCCAGGGTCTAGCAGCCAGGGAGCGTCAGAGCTGGTATCTGACCTCAGATCTGCCTGATTTCAGATATCAGACACTCCAATGTCCCACATGCATTTATAGTAGGAGGAATTAGGTGGGGAGGCACAGGAGATGGTAAGCGGGCACTTCCTGAAATTCTTCCTAGCATAGAATGCCCTCCCCATGTTCCCACTCCTGACTTTCAGATCCTAAATTAAAAATTCACCCTCCTGGGGCACCTGGGTGGCTCAATCAGTTAAGTATCTGAGTTTGAGCCCTGCATCGCGCCCCGCACTGACAGTGCAGAGCCTGCCTGGGACTCTCTCTCTCTCTCTACCCCTCCTCCCACCCCTCTCTCTCTTTAAATAAATAAATAAACTTAAAAAAAATTCACCCTCCAGAAAATCTTCCCTGGATTCCCTTTCCAACCCAGTTTCTCAACATATGACTTCTGCATCATTTGGTAAAGGGAGGATGATATTCCTTACTTGGCAGAAGAGACACCGGAATTAAGAATGAAATATGAAAGTGCTTGGCACTGAGATGCTCATTATCACTGTATTGTTATTATTATTGTTATTGTTATTATTATTACTCTGGCCTTTATTACTGTTAGCGTTATTAGCAGGGCATTGATTGCTAAAGGCTTTCTCAGACATGGTTTTCTGCCTCCCTTCACTCTAAGATACGTGGACCACAACAAAACAGAAAAACAATGCAGATAACGCTCATTTGTACACAAGTAACCAAATCCTTGCTATAGCCTGCTATCTTGTAAAGCTCATTCATAATGCAAAGGTACAACGAATTCCATCCACATCACAGCTTTCCATTTTCCCTAGCTCATTGCTTGGAGTCACACATTATAAATTGCCTTTTATGTTATCTCTCTATTCCAGTAAACCCTTCCCCTAATCCTTTTACCCTGCCCAGAGCTCATGCTCTGGGGCGTCCAGCAGCCGCCCACTAGCACCCGGGTGGACTGCTCTTTGTAAAGCTATCGATCCCTATAAACTACTTTATTAGTGGTCATTATTACTCTGTTTCTAATCACCACTTTAATTAAAGTTTTATCATCCACATTAAAGAGGGTATATGACTTTTAATAGGCTGGATGGTTTTCCCTCAGCCATGAAGCATTCCCGTGAAATCAGCCAACAGACTCCTGGTTTCAAGGACTTTCTGAAGCTCGTCTCCCTTCAGGGTACAGGTGTGTGTGTTTACGAGCGAGAACGGGGGCATGGTGCATGGGCCAAGTTCCCTCCTAGGCAGCCCCCTCGTCTCCCCAACTTGCGAACCCCCCCCCCCCCCCCGGGCAGGGAGAGCCAAAAGTGGCTCATTAGAACATTCTATCCACAGTACTAGAGGCACCAGTTCTGTAACTCAGAAGTCAAAAGAGGATATTGATCAGGACTCCACACTTCTTATAATACATACTTTAGCTAAACCTTCTCTTCCGGGAGTTACCTGCTCATTCAAGAACCAAAAGAATAAACGGAAGCAATTGCTTCTCTTAGCAAAACAACATCCAAGCAGAGTCATTTGTTGATGAATTGAACCTGCATTAAACCAAGTTCTTGGAGAGGAGCGGCATGTCTTGGTCGATTTTGTATCTGCAGCAACAAATGAAATACCCACGACACAGTGGGTCCTCAAAGGACCACTGTGTCCAGAAGGCCGGGGTGCCTGGGTGGCTCATATCAGGTTCTGTCTGTGCTGACAGCTCAGAGCCTGGAGCCTGCTTCGGATCCTGTGTCTCCCTCTCTCTCTGCCCCTCCTCTGCTCGTGCTCTCTCTCTCTCTCAAAAATAAATAAAAACATTTTAAAAATTACAATAAAAATGGTAATGGTGAATTTTGTATTATAGATCTAAAATTTGAAAAGTGGAAGAGTATTCCTTATAGTTCGGGGACTGGGAGAGATAACATTTTTTGCAGATAGCCAGATCTTTTGAAAATCTCCTCTTGGGGACCCAGGAAGTCTAATCATACCATGGTACGTGAATTATGTTCATACTTTTACTGCATGGACAAGGAGTGGCAACCACATGTTAAGAACTTCAACAGCAAAGATTAACCACACATCGTGAGTTCACTCCAGGGAGGCCAGGCTCCCAATACTGCCAACCCCTCCAGGGGCCACATGTTGTATATCCCTCAGTTCCTAGCAGGCCGAGTCCCCCTGGCTCCTACAAAAGAGGGGGGAATGCCCCTGGCCAAAAGCTCTGTCACACTTTGTCACTGGGTCTAAAGCCTCTCTGTTTTCCAAATCCCATGACATCTAAGTAAAAACAGTCCTTTCACCTGAAACTGATACCTCTTCTTACTCCAGAAGGCTCAGAATGGAGCTGTCTTGGGGTCAAACCCCATCTATCTACCACAAGGGGCTGGGACTGGCCTTGGGCACAAATTTTAAGGGGGTGCCAAAAACCTCAGGACTCAAGACAAATAATATTTTGATGCTGTATTTTTTTAAAAAATCAAATTTGATGCAAAAAATGGCAAGAGGTACAAAACACCAAAATTTTAAACAAAGACAAAGTCAGTAACTGCCTTGCCAAGGCCACCTTAAAGCCTGAGGCAAAACACAGATCAGGAATGCTGATCCTATCTTCATTTAAAATGCTGATATTTTGTTCATCGTGACTTTTTGGCATTGATTTTTATGTTTTAAAATGTTGCATCAGATTCTTACCTATCTCAATCCCTGAGTTTTTGCCACCCGAGCTCCTTCACGTCACCTTAATCAAATCCTGCTTCTCTGTGTCATTGTGTCTTCCCCAGCAGCCTGCACACAAAGCCTCCTCCTCTCAGACCTGCATCATCTCCTGCCAACAAATACTCAGGGGTCCATCTGCTCGGCAGAGAGAGTGTGGCCTGAGCCAGTCCAGACTCACCCCTCACCCCTCTCAGAACAGAGAGTGAGGGCATCTCTCCCATCAGCCTGCAAACCCTTGAAGATGGGATCTGTGTTTCTTTGTTAACATCTATATCCCTAGCACCTAGCACAGCACCTAGAACAGGGCAGGATCTCAAGCAGTGTGGTCAAACCCAATTCCATGCCTCTGAGAGCTCCTGGGGAAACATACAACCAAGTACATTTGCTTGCACGTTTCCTCTCTCATTCCCCTCTCCCCAAACTCATGGTGAGTTTCATGGCAGCTTTATAGTTTCCTTCCTTCCTTCCTTCCTTCCTTCCTCCCTCCCTCTCTCTCTCTCTTTTCTTTCTTTCTTTCTTCTTTCTTTCTTTCTTTCTTTCTTTCTTCCCCAAATCAGCTTTCTTGGAGAGGCTAAGTTGCTTTTTAATCAAATGAATTTCCCTCACTGCCTGTTCCTCTTGTCTTCTCTACAGCATGGGTCACCAACTCTTGCCTTCAATCACCCCATCCCCAGCTTTGCCTTCAAAAGCCTGCAGTGTGGAGTCCAGCCACTGCGGGTAATTTTCAGCTCTTCTGTGAACTCCAACAAACTCCCACCCCTACCCCCAACAACCTCTCATGGGTACTTCACCGTTCTCTATTTTATTTCTTTAATTGGATTTTAATTTGTCTCACTAAGCCCAGATTTACTTGAAAAGTCCTTATCCCATGTTGAAATTGTAAATGGAAATGATACACACACCTCACAGAAGGAAGAAGAAACAGGATACAGGCCAGGATACAGGCCAGGAAAATTACAAAGGGCAGAAAAAAAGATGGATGAAGAAAAAAGGAAAAGGAAAAGAAAGAAAGAAAGAAAGAAAGAAAGAAAGAAAGAAAGAAAAAGAAAGAAGAAAAAGAAGGGTCAGGGATGACCCCTAGCTCAATTCTGGAACATTTTTACACTAGGAAAATGTTTCAGAAAGCCCACCTCACCTGCTAATAGCAAAGAGGGTCTCTGGGTTTGCCTTGGCTGGCCCAGCTGCAAGAATCAGACAACATTCCCATTGAACATCATCATGATAAAAAAATGCCTTCCCTTACAAAACAGCCTTGATGGGCAGGACTACCACCTCTGCGCTTGGAAATGGGCATCAGCTAGGATCAGCTTTCTCAAAAAGTAAGCACAGGGGCACACACTCTCTTATACCAATACAGTCCACACTGTGTGTCCCAGGCTGGCTTCTCCAGAAGCAGATGCTGAGAGGCAATTTGAGGAGAAAGTGGTTTATTATGGATCAGTACCGGCAAAAGAGGGGAGGTGTGCAGGATCAGACAGAGAAAACAGTCAAACCACAATGCAGGTGCAAATCCAGTACTTCCTGTTGGCATGTCCACATCAGGACAACATGTCCAGGCCTTGATATCCCCTTATATTCCAACCTCTCTCAGTCACCAGATATATCAGGTACGGTGGCTTTTCGGCAATGACAGATCCTGAAGTTGCTGATGGTTAGAAGGAAATCCTTGAGGGGGGACCTGGGTGGTGAATCTCTGTGTCTACCACACCATGGAATGAGACGTCAGTCTTAGCAGTCAGTGGGTTATTTGGTAAGACTCAGCATCAAATGGAAGTAAATAGGGCTTTAAACTCCTGCAATATCCCTTCTTTTTTTTAAAAAAAATTTTTTTTAATGTTTATTTATTTCTGAGACAGAGACAGAGCATGAGTAGGGGAGGGGCAGAAAGAGAGGGAGACACAGAATCAGAAGCAGGCTCCAGGCTCTGAGCTGTCAACATAGAACCCGACACAGGGCTCGAACTCACAGACCGCGAGATCATGACCTGGGCTGAAGTCGGACGCTTAACCGACTGAGCCACCCAGGCGCCCCTCCTTCCTTTTATAGAGTCCATTATAGGGTCAGAGACTATGGAAAATTGGGAGATGAACTTCAGAGAGTACAAGTGAGCAGAAGGAGGGATTGAGGACTTCCAGTTCGAGAAAACTGACTCCTTGAGGAGTGCCAAATGGATGTCCTGCCTCAACAGATCTGTCAGGAACGCATCATCAACACCTCAGAAAATTAGATTCTCAGGATTTCTGTTGTCATGATCCGTTCATGATTTCCCTGACCAGTGGTTCAGTCAAGTCCAGGTCCAAAACATGTTTGAGGATGTCCTCAAGATCAGCAGTAGGATCCCAGTGCCCAGAGGTCACAATGCTTCCTGTTGATCACCTTTTGAAAGGCCATGAACATGTTCCAGATGGCATCCCTGGGTATTAGAAGGTCACATCATCTTCAAAGCCATCTTTGATTAATCTCCCTCTCTGATCCAGATTAATTAAGGGCTTATAGAAGCCCTAGAGGTTCTACTTCACCCTAAACACCAGGGAATCACCCTAAACACCAGTGAAAACTCCCTAGGATGGCAACATCAAGGTATCAGGATCCTAGCATGGACAGTTACCTCTGTCTGTATGAAACCTCACTGGCAGCCTTAACCTTCAAATGTATAAAGGGTTCTCAGAAATGGAAAAGTCATGGGTATCAAAGTAGGAACTGCTCAAGTCCAAGGGAAGTAAGTGTGTATAGTCCATATGGGTGTCTCAGCCATTCACTGTGATACCCCTCCCCTTCAGAAGGCCCCCATCCCCAACCAGCCCAACCACTATCCCTCAAACAGGGCCATGTTGTGAGTGACTGGGCCCTCCTGGATGTGTAGGTGCAGTCCATCATCCACCTGCATGGAAGTGGGTTTGAGTATAAGAGGGCCACCTTGTGGCCATTTTCAACTTTACATTCAGAAAAACTTCCAATCTGTAACCCAAAAAATATACACACTGAAAAGTAATGTTAAGTCTTTACTTTGTTTATCACTCCTGTCTCTCACTACCACCCTCTCTTTGTAAATCAATATAACAGCTCTTCAGCCTCCTGCTGAGCCTCCCCATCCTTTACCCTAACCAGCTCAAGGAGGCCAGGAGCCAGGTGGATGATTACAGGATCCTCCCAGAAAGCCTTGGAGAGGTCAAGGCTATGAATACTTAGACACCGAACTATTTTTGTCTCGGTCATGTCTTCCATGCCTCTGAATCCATTTCTAGGTGAATCTCTCTCCCTCCCTCTCTCTCTCTCTCTCTCTCTCACACACACACACACACACACCTCAGATGGAGCTAGAATACAGGATGCAGTCCAACTGCTCGACAAGAAGCAGTGTGGTTTTCCCTTACACCCCAGTTCCTGAGAATGTATGACTGGGTTCCAAGTTGTATCTCCATCCCACATTCAATTTTAGTACGTATCTAGGGATGTGTTTTCTAAATTAATTGTAACTTGGCATCTGTGCCCTCTCTGGCCCTGGACTAATGTTTCCAAACTTCCGTGCTGATAAGCATCCCCTGGGAAACTTGTTAAAACTGTGAATCCCCACCCCATCCCAGACCCAATGGCTGAGAATCATTCATGGAAGGGCCTGAGGAGCTATATAATTAACAAGTATCCCAGAGGGGTTCTTAACATCAGGAAAATTAAAAAACACTTGTGGTCCCTATTCCCTACCCTCAGAAATCCCAGGGCAGAGTTTCTCAACTTTGGTATTATTGTCATTTTAGACTAGATAATATTTTGTTTTGAGGGACTGTCCTGTGCACAGGAAGAAGTTTATCAGCATGCCTAGCCTCCACCCACTGGATACCAATAGCACCTGCGACCAGTTATAACAACCGAACTGTCCCCAGACTTTGGCAAGTGTGGGAGCTGGGACAGGTAAAATCAACATGGTTGAAATCCACTGGTCTGGGGTATGACGTGAACACTGTCGTTCTTTTTAAAAGCTCTCTAGATGTACAGCCAAGGTGCTTTAGGCTAGAGCTTCTCAAACCTTCTTGTGCCTCAGAATCTCGTGAAAATGTAGATTCTTATTTCTGTGGGTCTGGGTGGCTCCTGAAAGTCTGTATTCCCAACAAGACCCCGGAGGATGCTGATGCTGCTGGCCAGCACTTTGAGCAGAAAGGCTGAAGATCAACTTTGAATTGGGCCAGTCATGAGGGTCATTTTATCCAACTGTTATAGCAAATGTTTCCCCCCGAGTCAGCAAAGAGGGGATCACCATATAGCAACGGTTAAACTTGCTAACATGGTTCATGTAGATAGGATACAGAAAGTTTCTACCATGGAGGCTTCAAATTGTAGAAGCCAGGATTCCCACCATTCAGTCTCCTGGAAAATGATTTGTAGGAAAAGCCACCTGCATGGCTCCCCTGAATACCATGCTGCTAGCCATGGGATCCATAAATTACCCAATGATATGAGGGGATCTCCAGCATTAGCTAGAATCACCCAACTCCTTCCAGGGGACAGACAGAAGGGGTGAGCACCGCCATAGGTGACTCTGATCTTAACTGTGTCAACTAAGATAGGATCAGTCTTCTGTCCATAGAGTTCTTCACTTTTCTTCCTCAGTACCAAGCAGAGAGAGGGAGAGAGAGAATCCCAAGCAGAATCTCCACCCTGACAGCGAGGAGCCCGACGCAGGGCTTGAACATGCAAACCATGAGATCATGACCTGAGCAGACATCAAGAGTCGGGTGCTTAACCGACAGAAGCCACCCAGGTGCCTCGACAAAGAGTTCTTTTAAAGGGAGTGGCAGAACAGAGGAAGAAAGGAACCTGGGAGCACTAAGTTCGAAGCAAAATGTCTGAATCTCCCTGCCTTACCCTGTGGAAATGGGCCCTGGCCTAGCCCGGTGCCAGGACTCTGGGAGCCAGGAACTCTTCACTTGAAGCTTTAGGAAATCCAAGTGTGTTTAATGCCTGAAGCCTTGCAGTAAAGCCAAGCTCTGAAAACCAGGAAGAGTTAAAAATTCTTCTTAAACTAGCACAAGAAAGGTGCTTCCTTAACATAATAAACCAAGAGCAGCCTACATTGTTCTTATCACTGAAACATTAAAGACATTCCCATTATAGTGAGGAATGAAACTAGGATGCCCACTACCACCACCATTATTTATCTTTATTATTTATGGTTATTATTCAGATAATTCTAGTCAGTGGTAGGGAAAATGAGAAGAAAAAAGACCCATATAAATAGTAAAGGAAAAGAAAAACATGATTATCTACCTGGGAACCCCAAAAGAATTAACTAAAAGCTTTTTGACTTAATAAGAGTTTAGCAAGTGGGCTAATTAAAAATGCAAACAGCAAAATCAATAGCTTTCCTAAGCATGAGAAGTATGGAAAGATAGCCTATAATAGTTTTCATTCTTCCCAACCCATTATAAGAAAAGAGTCATGATAGTTTTCAAGATATTCCACAATGCTTTGATACCTCTTCTCTCAAGAGGTGGGGCTTAAGGGGTGTCTGGGTGGCACAGCTGGTTAAATGTTCAACTCCTGATTTCAGCTCAGGTCATGATCCCAGGGTCATGAGATGGAGACCCGCGTCTGGCTCCATGCTGAGTGTGGGGCCTGCATGGGAGTCTCTCTCCCTCTCTCTGCCCATCCCCCCTCTCATGCTCGCACTCTCTCTCTCTCAAAATAAATAAACTTAAAAAATAAAATAAAATGGTGGAGCTTAATTCCACTTTCTTTGTCTTCTTACTTGGGATCGATCTCTCTCTCTCTCTTTCCCTCCCTACCTCTCTCTTTACTCTCTCTCTCTCTCTGCCTGTGGAGATGCCCATATGGCAAAGAAATACGGCCCACCAGCAGCCACACCAGAAAGCTTGGATCCAGCTCCTCCCCCTAGTTGAGTCTTGAGATGACCATGACCGTAGTCCCAGTCAACAACGAGACTGCAACCTCATGAGACAGCCTGGACCACATTCACTAAGCTAAGCTGCTCCCAGATTCCTGACCCACAGACACTGTGAGATAATAAATGTTTTAAGGCATATGTTTAGAGTAATTTGTCACACAGCAATAGATAACTAATACAGGCTTCTTTGTCACTCCAGCCACCAAGGATCTTGGCTTGGGTGGTGCTGATCAGAATAATAGAGTCAGAATAAACCTAGAAATAACTAGTTTGGGTGACATAAAAAAGGGCCTGGAGCTACCCAAGAAAGAACAGAATAGATCTGGAAGAAGAAAATGGAGAAAGAGAGAGGGGTACAGCTGACATGATGGGAGATAGATGAAGAGGAATTTAGCATGTGTTTCTGTGCGCCATGCGATGTAATGCTCCCCTTGCACCATTCTGTGAGCCTTCAGGGAAGATTTTAATTGTTTTTCAGTGTTTTTGAATATCACCCTTGTGTTCTGTCCAATGTGGCACTGCTAAAACCTGCCCAGAGGCAGTTCAGCTGAATACAGTTCAGCTGTATTTGCATATCAACAAAAGCAACAGCAACCAGTTGGAAATGTAATGGAATATGGGGGAAATATTCCATTTATAATATTAGCCAAAAACTGCAAAATATCCAGGAATCCAGTGAACATACAGGATTCATATGACATAAGTGATAAATGGTTACTATGGGACATAGAAGCAGATATGAATAAAGGATAACATTATTTATTCATTTCATCAACAGACCCTTGGTTGAAAAGTCAAGGTCTCACAGAAAATAAAGGGGAAGCAATTTAAAGGATATATAAGTTTAAATATTAATATGTATAGTAAAACAAAATGAGTAAAAAATGTAAACTATATTTCCTTCCGAAACAAACCATACATGTTGGCATTAGAACTCTTCTTTAATAGGAAACCCTTCTCTTGAAAAGAAAATTTTGAATAATCACTGCTGTGGGGCATCATAGTGTTCCAGGCACATTATCCTCAAAATATCATATTATGTACACAGTTACATTTTGAATGCCATTCCTGAATTTAAATATCATGCCTTCTCACTTGTAGTCCCTCTTCTTTGACAAGTCACCAAAAAAAAAAAAAAATGCCTTTGCAGAAATTATGATGGTCTAAAGATAAATTATCCAAGACCTCCTATCCTATCTGTGTACAGAAAATTCAAATTAGAGTATACACTGATTTTTTGTCTGCACTACCCCATTAACCAATTCGTGTGGCCTACAAAAGAAGCAATGATTGTTAGAATGTTCACTTAATGACAGGTTTTTAAGTCATCATTCTTAAATTTTGTTATGCAAATATATGAAATTAAGTAATTCAAAACTGAGATAGGCAAAATCATTGTAACCTATGCATATGTGTCCCTAGAGCTCTCCTATGGCAGTGGATACTATTATTATTCCCATTTTACAAAAAAGGAAACTGAGGCCGGGGGCACAGTTGAATACATAGCTAATAAGTGGCAGAGCTGAGATTCAAACGCCAGCAGGCTGGCTCCCACCTTGTTAACCACTTCGTAATCTCAAGGTTCAACAGTAGAGAACTCGTTGCAGCCATTAAAAATAACCTCTAACAGGGGTGCCAGGGGTGGCTCAGTCGATTAAGTGTCCGACTTCGGCTCAGGTCATGATCTCATGGTTTGTGAGTTCGAGCCCTACGTCGGGCTCTGCGCTGACGGTTCAGAGCCTGGAGCCTGCTTTGGATTCTGTGTCTCCCTGTCTCTCTCTGCCCCACCTCTACTCACACTCTGTCTTTCTCCCTCAAAAATAAATAAATGTTTAAAAAAATTTTTTTTTAATAATCTCTAAGAGCCCTTTGAAAACATGGCCTTCAAAAGCACACAAGGGGGCCAAGTGATCTGGCAGGAGCCACTGCACCCAACTTCTACCCAGAGAAGCTCTGCTTCCCATCCTGTAGATTGAGATTCCACAAAAGATTTCATTTGTAAGCAGAGGTTGTAGAGGAATACCTAACGATGTGAAGAAATGTGGAGAGAAAAAGTAATTTTCAAAACTGAATATACAGTAAGACACCAACTTATGAAAAAGATGCACAGCAGGTACTTGGGCTGAAGAAACATCAAATGGCTAATGGTTCTATCTAGATTGTGGAAATACAAAGGGGTATTTTTTCTTTGATTTTTCTGTATTTTTTTAAAATTTTCTGTGATGGATATCTTTCATTTTAAATGAAAATGAAATGCCCTTCATTTTAAAGGGCATAAAAATGCTCAACATCATTAGTCATTAAGGAAGCGCAAATTAAAGGCACAGCAAGATACCACTTCATACTTACTGATGGCTATCATGGAAAAGACAGGCATTAACAAACGTTGGTAAGGATGTGGGAAACAGGAAACCCCTAATTCATTGCTGGTGGGAATATAAAATGGCACAACCACTTTGGAAAATAGTTTGTAATTTCTTAAAAAGTTAAACACAAATTTGCCATACGATCTAGCAATTCCCCTCTTAAGTATCTACCCGAGAGAAATGAAAACATATGTGCGCGCAGATCTGCACATGAATGTTCTTTGCTGCACTATTCATAACAATAAAAAATTGGAAACAACTCAAATGTCCAGCAACTGGTAAATGGATACACAAAATGCGGTGTAAACGTACAATGACAAACTATCCAGTGATAAAAACAAATGGGCCGCTGATATATGCTACAGCATGGAAGGACCTTTAAAACATTATGCTCAATAAAAAAAGCCAGAGACAAGAGACTACATATTGTATGATTCCATTTATATGAAATGTCCAGAAAAGGCAACACTATAAAGACAGAAAGTAGATTAGTGGTTGCCTGGGGGCAGGGACGGAGAAGGAGGGGAAAGGAGAATTAACAGTAAAAATGCATAAGGGATCCTATTGAAGTGATGAGAATATTCTAAAGCTGATTTATGGTGATGGCAGCACAACTTAGTAAATTTAACAAAAAAATGATGGAATTGTGTACTTTAAAAGAATGAATTATGTGATAAGTAAAACATGCGTCAAAGAAGTCAGTTTTAAATATTTTTTAATGCTTATTTTTGAGAGAGAGAGAGAGACAGAGCACGATCAGGGGAAGGGCAGAGATAGAGGGAGACAAAGAATTTGAGGGAGGCTCCAGGCTCTGAGCTGTCAGCACAGAGCCCCATGCAGGGCTTGAACCCACAAGCCATGAGATCATGACCTGAGCTGAAGTGGGACACTCAACCGACTGAGCCACCCAGGAGCCCCAATGAAGTCATTTTTAAACAAAAACAGCATTAGGAAAACATTCAGGTGGACTCAAAACCAAGGAGGGGCAAAGATAAAATTGCAAAGTTGAAAAGTAAAATACCAAAGTGAGGACAAGTGAGTCCAACGAAAGTGGAAGAGAAGAGAGATCATTCTAAAAGGTGTTCCTCAAACTTTTCTCAGAAAGAATCCCTCTGCTGGTGGGAATGTGACCCACAAGTCCCCTCCAGAAGGTCATCTGTCCACAGGTCCATCTGTCCACGCTATGGGTGCCTGGGTGGCCTAGTCGGTTGAGCGTCCGACTCTTGATTTCAGCTCAGGTCATGACCTCACAGTTGGTGAGTCCCAGCCGCATCAAGCTCCAAGCTGATAGTGCAGAGTCCAATTGGGATTCTCACTCTCTGCCCCTCCCCCCACCCACCACGTGCTCACAGCAGGTTCTCTCTCTCTCAAGATAAATAAATAAACTTAAAAAAAAGAAGTGCACTGCTACTTTGCTCCCAATTCCACTTCTAGCAAAATATGCTCTGGGAAAATGCTGCCCAGATGTTCAAAGATACATGAACAAGAATGTACATCACAGCATTGGTTTTTTGTTTTTTTGGGTTTTTTTTAACGTTTATTTACTTTTGAGACAGAGACAGAGCATGAACGGGGGAGGGTCAGAGAGAGGGAGACACAGAATCTGAAACAGGCTCCAGGCTCCGAGCTGTCAGCACAGAGCCCGACGTGGGGCTCAAACTCACGGACAAGTCGGCTGCTTAACCCACTGAGCCACCCAGGCACCGCACAGCATTGTTAATAAGAGCAAAATATTGGCAGCACCCAGGAAGTGAGGATTGGCTAAAAAAAAAAAAATAGGGTGCACTCATATCGTGGAACACTATGCAGTTATTTTTTTTAAAAAATCCTCATTTGAGATGACATATATTGATATGAAAACATGTCCATAAAGTATTATGAAAGAAAACTTCAAAAACTGTAAAACAGCATAGAAAATGTCTGGAAGGCGATGTGCCAAAATGTTAACAGTTTCCTTTGATGGATGGAATTGTGAATGCTTTTCTTTCTCTTTTTTTTCATTAAAAAATTTTTTAACTTTTTTTTTATTTTTGAGAGAGAGAGAGAGAGAGCACGAGCAGGGTGGGGAGAGAGAGGGATACACAGAATCCAAAGCAAGCTCCAGGCTCTGAGCTGTCAGCACTGACGTGGAGCTCGAACTCACAAACCATGAGATCATGACCCAAGCTGAAGTTGGGATGCCTAACCAACTGAGCCACCCAGGCGCCCCTCTTTCTCTCTTTATAACAGCCTAGATTTCTATCCATGGAAAAGGCATTAAGGCATTTTGATAAAAGGAGGGCCTTTGAAGCAAAGTGTCATTTCCGTCCTCTACAATGCTAGCTTATGTCATCAGCAAATTATCTGGGTTTTCTAAGTCACACTTTTCCCATCTGTAAAATGGGCATAATAGTAATTTTCCCTTCCAATGTTCCTTGTACATGTAAAGTGCTTAGCCCAGTTCTGGCACAGAGTAAGCACTGAGTAAATATCAACTATGATTATTTCTCAATAACAACTCTTAGAATACATAATTTTGGGGAAAAGAAAAGTAACTTGGCAGAGAGGAATGAAGGGGGAGAAAGTGGTAGAAAGGAACAAACACCAGATATGAGCATCTTTTCCTTCACTCTTCCCCAAAGCCCGGTGTGGCCTCATCTGCTCACACTGCCCTGGCCTCTCTGCAGACCCTGGGATTCCCTCTGGGAGACCACAGAGGCCAGACATGGCCAACACCGCACCTGCGCACTTGGCAGGAAGAAAGGCACCACACTGTGGAGTCTAATTTGTTTCAAAAGCCTTTAACCGTTTCTGTAACGGATGCCTGGTCTGCACAGAGCTTCTGTTTGTGGAAAAGAGCAGGGGAAAAACCATGTTCTGTTCTGCCTGCTACCTCACTGACTCCTCTCAACCTAGCTCCAAGGAAGGAAGGGGTCGCAGCTAGAATTTCAGACTGGGGAACAAAGCAGAGAGGTGCCATGGCTCATGAGAGGTGCCCCCCCTGGTGACTGCCCGGCCCAGGACTTTTGATGCTAACTCTGTACGGCCCTTCCAGTTTACAGGCTGCCTTAGCATACGTTGTCTCCTCTGCCCCTCCCAGCAACTGCCCCTCCCCAAGTCCTCCAGCCCGCAAGCCCATCCCCACAGCTTGCAGTCAGCCGCCAGTACACCAGAACTTGGTGCTTTCATGAGGGTCACAACTGGTGAAACTGCTCCTGAACCAGCCCATTTGCCTCTGTCCCTAATAACCCTGGTTTCTGAATTAGTGGCCCATTTCCCATCAGTGACCCTATTATTCCTCAGATGTCACCCCAGTGATTGCTTTTGCTGGGAGGGTGTCGGACCACAGGCCCTGGGTGGAGGGGACGAGAACAGAGGGATAACCATCCCATGAGGTCCTTTGAGAAGCTGTCTCTGCCCCTATCGTAGGGTTTTGTCTCTCCTGGACCCCCTGAGCATTCTGGGGACCTACTTGTGTGCCAATATGATGACTGGGTTCGAGAACCACAACATGTCCCAGCATCCCCCTGAGAGTTTCCCATCACCTTCCAAGGTATGCCACCTCCTAAGGCCTAGGCAGTAGGACTGCTGGAGGTCTGTTGTAGGACCAGCTTGCCTTCTAGCTGATATGGTGTGAACACTTTAATCCTTGATCTGCAAGACTTACACACATTCAATAAAAGCATTTGATTCCTGCTCATGGGTTCCTGTGAGTTGGAAAGAATGCCTCCCACAAATAAGATCCCAAAGTAGGAGGACTTTTCCACAGCCAGGTCGCACAAGGAAAGGCTGCCCAGGGCAAATTATGCAGGGCACAGAAGTCATGGTCGTAGCTGTAGGAACAATGCCAAGTGTCAAATGTGAAGGGTTAGGGGATGACAAAGTCAAAAGGATGATCAGAAATAAGGATGATCTGAACCCTCCGAGGCAGGCTCTGCCTAGAACAAAGTCCTCCTGGCCCTCCCCTACCTTGTCTGTTCAGGTTCCCTGAGAAGCAGCCACTGACCCAGGAGTAAATGTGCAAGGTGAATGGCTGTGCAGGATGAGGAGCAATGCAGCCGTAAACAACACAGTGCACACAAGTCCACCATGCAAAGCCAACATCTGTGAAAGGAAAGAGAGAATGAAGAATTGCATAGGAAGAGCCACAGACTGCAATGCATTTCTGGGACAATCTTGACCATCCCAATGGTACATCCTCAAGCAAAAGCCGTCCATTAGAGGAATCCGGCACTGGGCTGAAATAGTAAGCCTGCTGTGCTCATCATTGGTTGGAAGCAGCCTGGAGGACAGGCAGCCTCCACATTCACGGACTTATAGCTGGAAGCTGTCAGTTAACACTTCTCCCTGTAGTTTACCCTCTTGAGGTACATCCTCTACCACAGCCACAGCTGCCCACGAGCTTTCTGGAGACATGCAGCTCCATCCTGTGGGAGCCTTTCCCCAGCCTGGGCCTTTGCTATCACATCTCAAACTATGAAACAAGGTTGGCCCAGGACTAGGCTCTTTCTGTCTCTCTCCACAAGCCCTGTGGCAGCCTTCACTACTTTCCCAAGACCAGGCTAGATACTCTGTGGGATCCTCAGACCTTCCTGGGACCAAATCTCCTGGTGAGATGTTTTGGCTTTTGCCAAAATTAGGTAGTTGGAGGCACGTCACTGCCACTAGACATCTCATCCTCCATCACCCAAAGAAAAGGAGAGCCTGAGGCTGCTTACTAAAAATGAAATACAAACAAACAAATCTCATAACTATGCCCCCTGCAAAGCTCACTCCATCATGAATGTTAACAAACACACCCGTATCCTCAGCCTCTTTGCAGAACCTTCTCAATTGCACCTTCATGAGAATCTGACCCTCACCTAAGAATCCCAGATAGCCCACTTCACATCAAATTGAAGTCGGACTTTCACTGGATCCCCTGCCACTTTCTAGACTTTATCCTTCTCATTTTGCCCCAAAGCTCATGCCATTTGGCTCAGCCATCCTCAACCTCACTCATCTGACCATTCAGAAACCTCTTAGTCACGTCCCCTCATTCCATGAAGACAGAGGCACCAGCTCACGGTCTTTTGCTTCACTTCAGCAGGAGGTGTGCATTGGCCTGCATATAAATGATACATTCAGAAATCTAGCCTTAGGCTTGGAGTAGGTAGGGATGCGTCTGGGGGCTCAATGTTAAGAGCAGCAGAGTGTTGGAGAAGCAGTTCACGAAGTGAGCCTGGGAAGACCAGACACCTGGAAGAAAGGAGGCTGTGTGGAGAGGGGAGGCTGGTAGAGGGTAATCCACAAGGCATTGGAGGCTGGTGTCCTGTTTAAAAGAATATCTATCTCACACCTATTTAAATGGCTAAAATCCAAAAAACTGGCAATGCCAATGGCTGGATATCAAGCCATGGGAACTCTTAATCATTGCTAGTGAGAATGCAAAATGTCACAGCTGCTGTGGAAGGTATTTTGGCAGTTTCTTACAAAGCTAGACAGAGCCTTATACAATCCAGAGCCTTATCACACAACCCAACAATTGCACTCATAGGTGTCCACTCAAATAACTTGAAAACTTAAGTCCATACAAACACTGACCAAGAATAGTTTGGTATTCCCCTCAGCTCAACTAGGCTTTAGACAGATTTCTTTCTGATCCCAAGCACCTGACCCCACTTTTCTTAGAGCATTTACTTTAGAAAACTTGCAATTGTAAATTCTTTCTCTGCTCCTTTGAGATGTAAATCTTCTCTCAGCCTTTTGCCAGTTTTACAACCCAGGAATGTCTTTCTCAAGGATGCGGGAGCCATGCCATTGAGATGTAATCATCAAGACAGATAGCCCCCCTATCTCCCAGTCTCTGTGGGAGGGTAGGTCTAACATCAATAAACCAGCAATTTCAGAAGTCTTAGTCACACTGAGCAGCTTCCCTCCAAAAATCTCCCCCAACAAACCCCTCCTTTTCCACTAATGAACCCCAGCATGTAAAAATTCTCCCTCCTTGTGTTTCATTGGAATTGAGGTTGACCTCTCTCCCCAGATGCAATAGTCCTTTTTTAATTTTTTTATTTTTTATAACAATTCTCCTTACTTTTACTTTTATTTATTTTTTTTAATCTTTATTTATTTTTGAGAGAGAGAGAGAGAGACAGAGACAGAGTGTGAGCAGGGGAGGAACAGAGAGAGAAGGAGACACAGAATCTGAAGCAGGCTCCAGGCTCTGAGCTGTCAGCACAGAGACCGACGTGGGGCTCGAACCCAGGAACCGTGAGATCATGACCTGAGCCGAAGTCGGACACTTAACAGACTGAGCCGCCCAAACTGTGATACATCTATCCAATGGAGTACTATTCAGTGATAAAAAAAAAAATAATAATGATCTATCAAGCCATCCAAAGTCATGAATGAATCTTTATGCACATGGTCAAGTGAAAGAAGCCAGTCTAAAAATACTACATACTATGCAATTCCATTAATATGACATTCTAGAACGTCATATAAGCAAAAGTTGGTAAACAGATCACAGGTTCAGGAAGAGGAAGGGATTTTTTTTTTTAGGGCAATGAAACTATTTCATGGTATTCTAATGGTGGATACATGGCACTAAACATTTGTCAAAACCCACAGAGCTTTACAACACAGAATAAATCTTAATATATCAAATTTCTAAAAATTCATTTTGGAGGTTGGGAGATCCCAGAATGGATCTGTTGTATTGTTGTACAAACGTATGAATTAATCTCACTGAAAGCGATGGGAGAACAGGATGTTGAACTAAATCACTTTGGAAATGAATACTGTCTGCAGAACTAAAGACAAAAGGAATTGTACATTAGCACTATACGACAGCTGATAAAGTTGTTTCCCATGTAACTATGAGCTAACTTGAAGCCATTATACATGAATACTGGAACTGAACAATTAAGAGAACAGATAGCAGATGGTGGGGGCTGGGTTTCTCACTGTTGGAGTGAGTGGTTACAGATAAGCAAGGAAGTGGCTAGAATGATCCATGTAATTCTACTTCAAAGTCAGAGAAATCAGTATGAACTCAGTTAATTTAATTTACATACAGGTGGATGCATACAAAAAGAAGGTGCTGATAGAGAGTGATAGTACATTGTCCATCTGAAGAGAGAGAAGGAGCCCACCAGGTGTGAAAAGCCTGGAGGAGCCTGAAGGTGCCACCAGAATGGCCCACTTGAAAGATTTGCCTGGAGTCAGGCTTGCAAGGCACCCTGCTTGTGATGGCTCATCTACTTCTCAAACTTCTGCAGAAAGAACGGGAAGACGGAGGGTGAGAGATGAAAGTGAATTTTCAGGTAGGCAAAAGTGAGACACTATACATGAAAAATACCAACCCCAGGACTGCCTGGCAACACACAGCAACCCGGTTTTAAACCCACATAAAACCCAGGCATCCATGTCCCCCTTGGCCACTGCCTGTGACTTTGTGAATACAGACGTGACTCTTGCATAAGATTTTCTAATGGCTATAAAGTTTCTTCTTGACAGAATTTAGATTCATTAGCATGGCACTCAGGACTCCAAAAATATATTTCTATTCTTGTGTGACATTCCCCAAATGTTTACTCTGTGCTCCAATCACAAGACCCACTGCTGATCCAGGACCCTGAAAGGATTTTCACATCTCCCTCATGCTTTCTCTCTGAAATATCCTTCCTCTTTTACCTCCTTGGCCTAGCAGATTTGTATGCTCCAGCCTGGTGAATGCTTCTCTTGTTTCCCTTGCAAAGTTTTCATTAATTTCCCTGTTTTCTCGGTGATACAGTAGTCAGACTTTATTACAGTGTTGGAGATATAAACTGTCAAGTACCTCCCTTTCCTCCCCTCTTGGCTCTGATTGAGAACAGATACCAGGAGTCAAATGGGGTTCACAGCCAAATAAACCTCATTAATGATAAAACTAGGCTGGAGAACATAGCTTGAATGGAGCCCTACATGAAGCCTTCTTCTCCCTGCCTCACAAATGGAAGACAATCGGTCTCTGGTAAAGACCTAACATGATCTTCTTCCACCATTCACAGGCTGAGAAGCTGGAACCGAGAGAGCCAAGACCTGCAGGCTGAGCAAGAGGCAGGTCCTACCTGGTCTGTGTACCCTCTAGAGGCTGGACTGTCAAAGAGCCTGATTCCATCAATCCAGTGGTTCTTGGCCACGACTGCATGTTAGAATCACCTAGGAGCTTTGGAAACATTGCTACCCAAACCTCACCCAAGACCAGTGGCGTTTGAATCGCTGGAGGTGGGGCCTAGTGTCAATAGTTTTTAAAAGCTCCTCCATGTGATTTTAATGTGCCACCATGGCTGAGAATCTCCCAATTAGTCCAAGATGGCAGAAGGAAACATGAACTTGACCCAATTGATAAACTAGGCTAACGAATGTCAGTGGCTTCACCTGCTTCATTAGTCAGGTTAACACTGCTCACCCCTTGGAAAGAGGTGAATAATGAATGAGTAGAGGATTTCTTTTCAGCTCTTCCCTGCTAGCTAGGAAACAGTGTTCTGTTTATCCGCTTATGGACTGAGCAAGATATGTGGGAAGAGAATAAATGTTGCTGCCCATTATTTCATTTGAATTTCACAATACTTCCTGTGAGGTATACAGGTAGGCAGAATGGTCTCCATGTCACAGGGAAGGGAAATTATTTATACATTATCATTCTTATCTTCCTCTTTGATCTTTGCTTCTTTTTATCTGATTATAAAAGATATACGTGGTCATTCTGGGTAATTTAACAAAAACAAAGCAGAAAGCAGAACATAAAAATACATAATTCTACCACCAGCCACTGCTATTATTTTGTTGTATTTCCTTCCAATTTCATTTATATTCTGCCTCTTTCCTTTCACTATATATACTTTTGTATACATACTTTTAATGACAACATAATCTTCTGCCATATGAATATACCACAACTTCTGAGCCATTCACCCAATGTTAGGTATCTAAAATATTTCCTAATTTACACCAGAGTAAATAAAGTTGCAAGTAACATCTCAAGTATAGAGCTTTCTGAATTTCACATTTTTTTTCCATAGAATAAGTTATTATAGGTGTGCCTGAGTGGTTCAGTCGGTTAAGTGTCAGCTTCAGCTCAGGTCATGATCTCATGGTTCGTGGGTTTGAGCCCCGTGTTGGGCTCTGTGCTGACAGCTCAGAGCCTGGAGCCTGCTTCTGATTCTGTATCTCCCTCTCTCTCTCCCCTCCTCCACTCACAGTCTGTCTCTCTCCCTCTCTCAAGAATAAATAAAACATTAAAAAATGTTTTTAATAAAATATAAAATAAAATAAAAAATGTTTTAAACAAGATATAAAATTAAATTAAATTAAATTAAATTAAATTAAATTAAAGTTAAAATTAAAATGGGGCACCTGACTGACTCACTCAGTAAAGCATGCAACTCTTGATCTTGGGGTTGTGAGTTCAAGCCCCATGTTGGGTTCTGAGCTGTGCTGACAGCTCAGAGCCTGCTTGGGATTCTGTGTCTCCTTCTCTCTCTCTCTGACCCTTCCCTGCTCATTCTCTCTGTTTCTCACTCTCTCTCTTAAAAATAAATTTTAAAAAAACATTAAAAACTTTTTTAAAAAGAATAAGTTATTAGAAATGGAATTCCTATGTCAAGGAATACAAAGATTTTTAAGGGTCTTGATATGTTTTTCCATATTGCTGTTTGAAAAAGGTTTTACCAACAGAAGCCATAATAATTTATGAAAACAGCCAAAACACAGGAGTCTTCTTTACTAGTGACAACTCAGAGGGTTGTCCTCACATACTTTAGCAGCAAAAAGGATTCTGCTTTTATCCTTCATTCAGGGGATGTTTTCATTCCATAAGAAATAACAGAGGTACTTCTCAAGTTGGTTATCCTTACAGTGACAGTCATTTGCTTCTCACTACTCCTGGTCAAACCTCCAAGTGATTCCACTAGAGCCTGGGTAAAAGTTGTCACTCTTCCCAAGGAATAACAAGCTTTCGTGTACTCTCCCTGAAGCCACAAAGCTCCATAAAGCAGTCATGACAAGGTTTACTAGCCTCATGCCACTGCTGGAGGGAAATGGGGCTCAGAGTAATTGCTATCCAAGGTCAAACACTGGTGAGTGTCCAAGCCTAGAGAGTAGCCGGGCCTCCTGGTTCTGTATCTTGGTGCTTTGCCCCCTTCACCTCTGCTGCCTCTCCTTTGTCATGCACTATATAAATGGGATGGATACATCATTGCTTGCCAAAATTATTTCAGGTGTCAGCTGAGAGCTCCCTGCCTCTTGAGATCTAGGCAAGATGGTCTAATTCCTTGTATTAGTTTGCTAGAGCTGCCATTAAAAAAATTCCACAGACTGAGTGGCTTAAACAGTAGAAATTGATTCCTTACAGTTCTGTAGCCTGGAAGTCCAAGATCAAGGTGCCAGCAGGTTGTTTTCTCCAGAGGCCTCTCTTGTTGACTTGTGGATGGTCACCTTCTTGCACATGGCCTTTTCTCTGTGTACATTGTCCCTGATATTTCTTCCTCTTCTTATAAGGACATTAGTCCTGTTGGATTAGGGTACCACTCTTATGGGTTTATCTAACCTAATTACTGTGTCTCCAAATATACGTTCTAAAGGACTGGGGGTTAGGACCTCAACATAGGAATTCGGGGGGAGGGTACAATTCAGTCCATAATATCCCTCATTCCACATCCTACGGGAATGTAAAGCACTCCTCAACATGACATCGGTTCTTGGTGGTGGAAAATAAGGGGGGAGCAAGGAGGGGAACTGCAGCTCTCTGGTTCCAAACTCTTGCTTTTACCAGATTAAACCAGCGTATTAATCTTGTGTCCATCCAACATCTACTCTTTCCACCCTACTTCCTGTTGACATAGAAATGAGAGCCAGCTCTTCTATTTTCCAGGGTAAGATTATTCTCAGAAGCCATGTGGGTGTGTGTTAGATGTTACTAAGAAGTCCAAGAAGAGAAGGGGGAGCAACGGAGTCTATATGAACAATTTCAAATAGGACTCCAGATAGCCTTGTCCTTAGGAGAGCATGCTTACTACATCTGACTCCTGATATCTGTTCTCAACCAGTTAGAGCCAAGAGGGCAGGAGGGGTGGTTAATTGATTGTTTATATCTCCAACACTGTAGTAAAGTGTGTTCTGTATCACAGAGTAAACAGGAGAAGTAGTGAAATTTCACCTCTGGGAATTTTTCACTGGCTACTTCATCCTATGTGGTCCCAAGCCTAGTGCACAGCATGGGTTCTTCTCTCTTGCTCAGCCTTCCTTTATTCCTTCTGGTCCTCAACCTCTAGAATTGCCACTGGAACCCCCAAATTCTTCTCATCCCATTAGGTAGAGTCTTTGACTCTCCATAGCTCCTAACAACAATCTCTGCTCCAGACTGACTTTGAATAGCCAGACCAAACCCCTTGGGAGTTCAGTAAGAGGGAAGACCTTCCCAGGCTCCTGGGCAGCTCAGTCAGTTAAGTGTCTTGCTTCAGCTCAGGTCATGATCTCACAGTTCATGGGTTCAAACCCCATGTCGGGCTCTGTGCTGACAGCTTGAAGCCTGGATCCTGCTTCAGACTCTGTGTCTCCCTCTCTCTCTCTGTCCCTCCTTGCTTGCACTCTCTCTCTCTCTCTCTCTCTCTTTCTCAAAAATAAACGTTTTTTAAAAATATGGAAGGCCTTCAATTTAAACAGCTCCACTTTCCTTAGATTCCAGTCACAGTTTTAAATAGTATTTGTGTCTTCATTACTCAAATAAACCTAATGATTGTTGATATTAGTGAGGGTACATTTTTAACAGCATGGGACTGAAGTGATGAAGTTGCTAAATAAAGAATGAGGTCAGAGTCACTAAAATGCTTGAAAAAAATGTCAGCTGGGATGGATAAAAGTGCACACTGTTGATGAGTGGCTTAAGAATATAAACTAGAAGCATCTGAGAAAGTTAAGTGCTACACGCTACAGCCCTACAGTCCTAGGTTTGCATTCAGCTACAGCCAGAGTTACAGTTTAGTCCTGCTTGTGACCCCCAACCACATGCCAACCACATGCCAGGCATTGTTCTAACTGGAAACAACCAAACACAATGAATAAACAGACTATGGTGCACCCACACATCGAAATATTACTCAGCAAAAAAAAAAAAAAAAAAAAAAAAAGAAGCAACCCCTGATACACACAATGACTTGGATGAAGTGCAAAGGCATTATTGTTGAATGAAACAAGCCAGTCCCAAAAGATCAAATGCTACTTGATTCTATTTATTTGACATTCTCAGAAAGACAAAAGCACAGTGATGGACAACAAATCAGTGGTTTCCAGGGATTCAGAGTGGGAGAGGTTGTGATGATACTGATAAATATAAAACTGATCTATATATTACTATCATAGTAGTGGTTCTACAAATCTGTACCCATATTAAAACTCACAGGACTGGGGCACCTGGGTGGTTCAGTTGGTTGAGCATCTAACTCTTGATCAGGTTCAGGTCATGATCCCAGGGTCATGGGATCAAGCCCTGCATCAGGCTCAGTGCTAGTGTGGAGCCTGCTTCTCTCTCTCTCCCCCTGCTCCCTCCCCCACTCTCTCTCTCTCTCTCTCACTCACTCACTTGCTCTCTCTCTCTTCCCCCTCCCAATAAAACCTCATAGGACTGTACACCCTTAAAAGGTCAATATTAACTGCATATTAATCATAAAAACACTTTTTAATTCCTCAACATAAAAAATAAAAAATGCATTGACACACACAAAATATCTATATGATATGATTCCACCTGATGTTTCTTCAATCCCAAGGCTCCTCACAGATGCCCCAAAGACTACAGTACAAATATGGGAGGAGGCCCAGCAGACTGGCTTCCCATCCCCTTTCAAGTAGAATCTTCCACTCTGACTTTTTTTGTGTGTGTTTATTTTTAAAGAACACTTATTTGGAGAAGAAAAAAAAAGCTTGCTATAATAAAACCTAATGATTATTTAACATTCAAGAGTTTACTCTGTCCCCAGCACTGTGCAAAATGCTTTTTTATATGCATCATCTCATTTAGTCCTCCGTACATATAATCCCATGAGATGTGAATTCTCTTATTTTAGAGAAGAGGAATGATGAGGCTTAGAGAGATTACTTAACTTGGCCACAGTCACCCAGACAGTGAGTTCCAAAGCAGGGGGTTGGACTATGGCAGTACCTCTTAGATCCCCTGTTGCTGGGAGTGAGGTTGGCCAGCAACCCCAGTGCTGTACTCTAGAATTTATCAGTGCTTTCATACAAGGCGACGCACGTCATGGGCTGCTCTTTGTCAATGACTGAGCATGGCAGGGGTACTAAAGACAGGCTTATTCCTGGGAGATGGGCATTCCTCTCATGAGTGACTCTCAAGATTCCCCATCAACCTGGTTTTGAGAACTGTTACAGTCTTCCTCCTCCCCTCCCTCCCTCCCATCCTTCCCTCTCTCCTTCATAGAAGCCAGACGGGCAGCAGTCAGATGGCTCTCCCAGCCTTCTCTGGCTCCCTTCTCATTTACCCCAATGAACCTCTTACTTGGCATCTGTTTCTTGAAGGACCCAAACTAACACATCTTACTCCGGAAGCAAAGTTCTTACAAGCTTTGCAACAGGAGAGCAGTCTGAGTCTTTGAGATGATAATACCTAAGGTATAGGGTTGTCCTTAGGATTAAGCTCCTTGTCACAGATGAAACACCACCAGATATCCCTCACCTGACTTATAGTGGATACTCAATAGTTACTGGATGAATGAAATGAAATGGAGCCTGTATGACCATTAAGCTAGGAGATACTTAGTAAAGGCTTATTTCCTTCTGGTTGTTAAAGAAAACAGAGGAGGGAACAAAAAGCAGATTTCCTCCAGGCATCTGGCAGTTCCCATCTAAGTGTCCATGGGACCACACAGCTATCAGCTTCTTCCTCTCTCCAAACCCAGCCAGACACAGACAGGCCTGGCTGATTCTTCCCACTTCCATCAGCTTTTTATACAAAGAAGAGTTTTATGCTGACATCCCAGCTGGCCCCCATATCTCATGAGAGTCACTTCCATGGGCTGAAAAATCTCTCTCTGAAAGAATTACTCTCATAAAGTGCTGTGAATTGGATGCTGACCTGGAGCCAACCAAAGGAATTTTTCAATACCCACTTTTATATATAAAATTTGTAACCTTTTTCTTCTCATTGAAACTAGGTGGTATTGATTGAGCAGAAATTTCAAGAGAGCGTGTTTGGGGGCTTAATAGGGGTGAGCCTGTGGTAATCGTGGCTACCCACAGTTCATTTAAGATTCCTCACCAAAAGGAGAAAATAAAATCAGAATCAATACTGCCACAGGCACACAGTTTAAAATTTTTTGCGGTGATTTGAGCAGAGCCCCCTTCAGCCACAGGCTGCTCCAATTCCCACCATGGGCCTGTTTCTCCATCATTTGTCAATCAGAGGACAAAGAAGGAAGAACCGAAGGGGGGAATAGATGGAAAGCAATTCCAGCAGAGAGATAAGACATCCAACCCAGTGACAGCAAGGAAAAGAGAGCATAAGTAAGAGCCAACCAGAGAGCAAGACAAATGTGTCCAGAGAACAATAGAGTTCCAAGTGTTCCCAGGCAATGGTGAGCAAGGAACCCTCTCTCCAAAGCTTGTGGGAAAATTAGAAAATGTCAGATCTGGAAGGGTTCAAGAGACTCTTGGTTTGAAAATAAAACTGAAGCTTAGAGGGACAAAGCAGCTGACCCAAGATCTTGAAGAAATGGGTGAAGAAGGGACTAGAATCCAGTCAATCATGTTACACCACTACTTTTCTCGGGCAAAACAATCTCACTTCTTATCAGCCTCCCTCTTTCCTACCCTATAGTTGTCTGGAGGACTCTACTTTCAACTTTCTTTAAGCCTTCCAAGGCCCAGGTATCCAACAGTTATCCAGCTTTTACTTCCACTGTGCTATACGGCTTATGGACTGGTGCATAAAGCATCACATTACTCAGAGAACCCTGTCGGCAGTGTCCAACAGGTAGAGTCATGGTGCACAGTGAGAGGATGGGGATGGGACTTAGTGTTAAGGGTTCCTCTTTCTTAGGTTGACCAAAAAAGGTGGGTCCCCTTCCAACCATAGCTTTCACACTATACCCTGAATTGTCCTCTCCACTGGCCCACTATACCCTCTTCTGATAATGCATGACTAAAAATCCTAAAGAACTGAGATCCTCTCCCATTGGTCTTGTTCTGATTATGCACTACTGTTTTGTGTAGAGGCAGGGTGCAGGATGAGTTGATCTTTTGCTGACCAAAAGAAGCCAACTTTACATTATCTTCTCCAACTCATGAGCCCTTTCTCCACAGTCCCATTTCTGGACTGTTTGGTCCATCTAACATCCAACACAAAACTTATCACTCGGTAGAGGCACTCAGGAACTGTGTTGAATGAATGCATGAAAGGGTAAATGAGCTCACACACACACAAAAAAGTAGTGTTGCTCAAACAGTGACTTTAAAGATAGGGGTTCCTTATGATAAAATGCTGTAGGGTCTTAGAATTCTTGTGGTTGCCTTTAAAAGCAATCACATTTAGGGCACCTGGGTGGCTCGGTCAGTTGGGTGGCCGACTTCAGCTCAGGTCATGATCTCGTGGTCTGTGAGTTCGAGCCCCGGGACAGGCTCTGTGCTGACAGCTCAGAGCCTGGAGCCTGTTTCGGATTCTGTGTCTCCCTCTCTCTGACCCTCCCCTGTTCATGCTCTGGCTCTCTCTGTCTCAAAAATAAATAAACAGTAAATAAATAAATAAATAAATAAATAGAAAAAAAAGAAGGCAAAATAAAATCTAATGTGTTTTTAAAAAATAAATAAATAAATAAATAAATAAATAAAAGCAATCACATTTATAAATACAGAGAGAAAAACAGAAAAGCATGGACTTTGGAGTGACATAAACCTCATTCTGAAATCCAATTTCTCAACAATGAGCCATGTGACCTCAGTTAAATTATTTACCTGAGTTCCAAGATATCATCTACAAGAATAGACTAATGGTATATATTTCATGCAGTTGTCATGTGCTAAATGGGATAACATGTGTGTAATTAAATGGGGGAGAACAGCAAGTTTAAAACCATTTAAATAAATGGACTCTTACCTGGAGATAAGAATCTTGAGCTGGCAGGAATCTAAGTGAAGAGTGGCCTGGCTTAGCCAGCAACCTCATAGTAGTGGCCAACAGAGATAAAAAATAAGGAATTTTAATAGTAAATTTGAAATGACTGACATTGATGTGATATAACTCCTTCTCTCCTCAACCTTCAGTAAAGTCTTCTGCCTTTCTTGCCCCAGAAAGGCCCTTTGTAACTGGAGGGTGGGGAGGAGTCTGTGGAGGGAACTGTCCCACATCCAGGTTGGTATGGTGCTTAACAGTCAACAAGAATGATCCAACCAACACTTACTTTCAGCAGAAAAATGAGCTCAGAGCCAGAGCAGACTATGAGAACTTAAGCCTTCAGGAAATTTTCATAAGTTTGGGGGAGGGCTTTGGATGTTCCATACTTCATGGAATAGCATTTTGAATCAATTGTATCTAGATCTTAAAAGATCTGGAAGAGTCAGCTGACTGCGTTACATGTGAAATGCCTTGACATTATAAACCCATGATAAAATATTGTTTTCTTTCCCTTCAAAGACACTATTGACAGATTATGTCTCTTGAAAAGCTTGTTCCACTCTAACCGCTGGCAACTTAGAATAAATGAAAAACAAAGGAATAGGTGGACAATTATCTCAAAGAAAAACACTGTCTGTTCCACCTGGGTGCACATGTCCAGCAAATGAAAGAACACAATAGTTGGTCCATCAATTTCCAGTAACACAACATTTTTTTAAAGGCACTTGGAAACCCAGATGGCTCTCAAATAGCTGAGCTGCAGCCTTATATGAGTCCTTTTGCCATAACTGCTTGGAAACAAGTAAAGTGCTTAGTTAACTAAGGGCAGAAAAGGAAAGACAAAAAATAAAAATACTCATTTCTTCAAGAAATAGTTCACTCAATCCTCTGGAAATCCTAAAGCTACTCTACTGGGACTGAAATTACTCAAATCATGTGATGACTTGAAGCCCGCTGGTGCACTGCTTGGGCCTGTGGATTGCGAGGGCCTCTTGCAACCATGTCTAGAGTGAGAAGGTCCCTACACAACCTTCTGTGCCCTTAGATGTCACCAGTGACATCTGGCTCCACTCTGGAGATGAAAGTGAGAAAATACTTCTCAGCAATCCACTTCCTCCTCTGACCACCACCAATGACACCAACAACAACAATCCTGAGCTTCCAAATGATGGGAGAAAGGTCAAGAAAAGAGAGATTTTCCTTCCCTATCCATATGAGCTGGACAGTATAGCCTTGCTACTAAGAAGGTCTCCAAGTCAACTTCTCCCTTCTCACAGCCCCATCCTCTTCATTCCATTATGCAACTCTACAAATTTTATTGATTGAGCACTTTCTATGTTCCAGGAACTGTGCTAGAATAATAGGGATCAATGGCAATCAAAAAATAAGACACATGGGGCGCCTGGGTGGCTCAGTCTCAAAGCATCTGACTTTGGCTCAGATCATGATCTCCAAATTTGTGAGTTCAAGCCCCACATCAGGCTCTGTGCTGACAGCTCAGAGCCTGGAGCCTGCTTCGGATTCTGTGACTCCCTCTCTCTCTTCCCCTCTCCTACTCATGCTCTGTCTCTCTCAAAAATAAACACTAAAAAAAAAAAAAAAAGACACTCTCCCTAATGTCATGGAATTTAACTAAGAGAAAAATGAAAAACATCTTGATGTGGGAGGTCCCCACTGTGCTGTGAATTGGGATTCATTTTATTAGCTATATCATTGCCGGTAAAACATGTCAACCTTAAATTAGCCAGTTCTTTTACTAGCAAAATGAGTTTATTCAGGAATAACACAGGAATTGCAATTTGGGACAAGCAAACTATGGAGAACCCACAGGCAAGTCTGAAGAGACCAATGGAAGGCCAGCTTTTATTAGGTTTTAGGAGGAAATTGATTGTTCTGAATAAAAGTTCATTGGAGAAGGACAAACGTTTGAGGTAGAGGAGGTTTTCTGATTGGCTGCCAGTGGTGGTCAGTGCATTGTTGCTGGGGCAGGAAGGGTCTTCCTTCTTTTTCTAAAAGCAGGATTTGAAATTCCTATGTGAAAAATGTCCTCTCTTCTCAAAATAATCTTATCTTCCTTCTGCTGCTCACACAGGCTGCCATGAATGGGATGTGCATGAGAGCTCCCCCTTCGGGACTTCTCGATTCTGATTTTGTTTGTTTGTTTGTTTGTTTGGGAGGGTTTTGTTTTGGGGTGTTTTTTTTGTTTTTTGTGGGGTTTTTTTTTGTTTTTTTGACAGGAAGCAGGATTTCTTGGTGGGCATGAATAGGGAGAGGCAGTGACGAGGTTCTCATGAATGCAGAGTCTGCCATTTTTCCAAGGGGCCATGATTAGGGATGTATTTGACCCCACAGTCATCTGGGATGAGTCGCTTTTCAGCCACCATATCTTCAAATTTGTCCACATTACACTTAGTAAAGCCCCTGGCACAAGAACAGACACTCAGATCAATGGAACAGAATAGAGAACCCAGAAATGGACCCACAAACATATGGCCAACTAATCTTTGACAAAGCAGGAAAGAATATCCAATGGAATAAAGACAGTCTCTTCAGCAAGTGGTGCTGGGAAAAGTGGACAGCAACATGCAGAAGAATGAAACTGGACCACTTTCTTACACCATACACAAAAATAAACTCTAAATGGATAAAAGACCTAAATGTAAGACAGGAAAACAGCAAAATCCTCAAGGAGACAGCAGGCAGAAACCTCTTTGACCTTGGCAACAGCAACTTCTTACTCAACACATCTCCAGAGGCAAGGGAAACAAAAGCAAAAATGAACTATTGGGACCTCATCAGGATAAAAACTTCTGCACAGCGAAGGAAACAATCAGCAAAACTAAAAGGCAACCAACAGAATGGGAGAAGATATTTGCAAATGACATATCAGATAAAGGGTTAGTATCCAAAATCAAGAAAGAACTTATCAAACCCAACACCCCAAAAACAAATAATGCAGTAAAGAAATGGGCAGAAGACATGAATAGACACTTCCCCAAAGAAGACATCCAGATGGTCAGCCGACACATGAAAAAATGTTCAACATCACTCATGATCAGGGAAATACAAATCAAAACCACAATGAGATACCCCCCTCACACCTGTCAGAATGGCTAATATTAACAACGTAGGCAACAACAGATGTTGGCGAGGATGCGGAGAAAGAGGATCTCCTTTGCACTGCTGGTGGGAATGCAGGCTGATGCAACCACTCTGGAAAACAGTATGGAGGCTACTCAAAAAATTAAAAATAGAACTACCTACGACCCAGCAATTGCATTACTAGGTATTTATCCAAGGGATACAGGTATGCTGTTTCTAAGGGGCACATGCACCCCCATGTTTATAGCAGCACTATCAACAATAGCCAAAATATGGAAAGAGCCCAAATGTCCATTGATGGATTAATGGATAAAGAAGATGTGTTATATATATATATATATATATATATCCATCATATATATATATATATATATATATATATATATATCCATCCAATGGAGAATTACTCAGCAACAAAAAGAATGAAATCTTGCCATTTGCAACTATGTGGATGGAACTAGAGGGTATTATGCTAAGCGAAATTAGTCAGTCAGAGAAAGACAAATATCATATGACCTCACTCATATGAGTGAACATAAGGGAAGGGAAGAAAAATAATATAAAAACAGGGAGGCGGACAAAACAGAAGAGACTCATAAATATGGAGAACAAACAGAAGGTTACTGGAGGGGGTGGGGGAGGGGGGATGGGCTAAATGGGTAGGAAGCATTAGGGAATCTACTCCTGAAATCATTGTTGCACTATATGCTAACTAACTTGGATGTAAATTTAAAAAATTAAATTAAATTTTAAAAAAAAGTAAAGTTGGAACAGCACGTGACTCTTGATCTTGGGGTCACAGAGTCGTGAGTTTGAGCCCCACATTGGGTGTAGAGATTACTTATAAATAAGTAAATAACATTTAAAAAATCAAAACAAACAAACAAACAAAAACTTATTAAAGCCCCCCTTCTTGGAAATTTGGATCTTCTGGCAACCAGGAAACTTGAACTTGGTCATATGTAGGACCTCAATCACATGCTCCTTGTTCTGCAACTTGGTTCAGATGGACATGATGACTTGGTCAATGTGGACCCTGGCCACTGTGCCCCAGGTCTTTCCAAAGGCACCGCACACACCTGTCTGGAGCCTAGATTGGAGAAGGCATGAGGCCAAACTTCAATGTCCACCAGAAAAAGCTGTCTCCAAGGTCCCTGAGGGCAGCCCGTACAATCAAGAGGCGCATACACTACCAAGGAGGCTGCTGTTTGCAGCCATTTTACTCTCTTTTAAAAAAGGTTTCCTTTATTCATTTTCACAAACACATCCACTACTCTGCACACAAGACTCTTCCCATAGAACAACCACTGTACAGAACCATTTGTGGAAATGTTTTATTCCCACTCCCCTGGAAGGCAGCACAGACTTAAGCCTCCCCCTTTGGGGATGTCATACTCTCACATGCAAACAATACCAATATTTTGTGGATCTGACTAGGTGCGTCTATAAGGCATGATTGTCCTTGCTCAATGACTACTATGTAGCAGGCACAGAAGTTGTTGCATGCACATATATCGTTAATGAGTTCTCACAATAGCACTGTAAGGTGGGTACTATTATCACATTTTTAAAAATTAAATTCAGGTTCTGAACGTATGAGCAAATTTGCTAAAGATCACACAGAAAACAATTAGTGAAGGGGACTTAAAGAGAAATTAAAAAACAATCCCACTTACAATTGCATCAAAAAGAATAAAATACACAAGAGTAAATTTAACCAAGGAGGTGAAAGACCTGTGTGCTGAAAACTACAAGGCAATGTGGAGAAGACACAAATAAAAAGAAATATATTCTGTTTTCTGGAATAGAAGAATTGATATTGTTCAGATGTCCATACTACCTAAAGCAATCTATGGATTCAAGGCAGTCTCTATCAAAATTCCAATGGCATTTTTCCTAGAAATAGTACAAATAGTCTTAAAATGTGTATGGAACCATGGGGCGCCTGAGTGGCTCAGTCAGTTAAGTGTCCGACTTCGGCTCAGGTCATGATCTCGCAGTCCGTGGGTTCGAGCCCTACATCAGGCTCTGTGCTGACAGCACAGAGCCTGGAGCCTGTTTCGGATTCTGTGTCTCCCTCTCTCTGACCATCCCCTGTTCATACTCTGTCTCTCCCTGTCTCAAAAATAAGTAAAACGTTAAAAAATTTAAAAAAAAAAATGTGTATGGAACCATAGAATATCCCAAATAGTCAAAGTAATCTTGAGAAAGAACAAAACTGGAGGCATCACGTTTCCTGAGTTCAAGCTACACTGCAGAGCTGCAGTAATCGAAACAGTATGGTATTAGCATAAAATTAGACACACAGATCAATAGAACAGGATTGAGAGCCCAGAAATAAACCCACACAAATATGGTCAATTAATCTATAACAAAGAATCCAAGAATAGACAATGGAGAATAAACAGTCCCTTCAATAAATGATACTAGGAAAACTGGACAGCCACATGCAAAACAATGAAACTGGACCACCGTCTCCTACCACATACAAAATTAATTCTAAAAGGGTTAAAGATTTGAATGTAAGATCTGAAACCATAACATTCCTAGAAGAAAACATAGGTGATAAACTTCTTGACATTGGTCTTGGCAATGATTTTCTGGACTTCACAAAAGCAAAGTCAACAAAAGGAAAATCAAAAAGTGGGACTACATCAAACTACAAAGCTTCTGCATAGCAAAGGAAATTATCAACAAAACGAAAAAGCAACGTATCAAATGGGAGGAAATATTTGCAAATCATATATCAGATAAGAGCTTAACATCCAAAATGTATAAAGAACTCTTACAGGGGCGCGTGGGTGGCTCAGTCGGTAAGCATCCGACTTCAGCTCAGATCATGATCTCATGGTTCGTGAGTTCGAGACCCTCCTCGGGCTCTGTGCTAACCGCTCAGAGCCTGGAGCCTGCTTCAGATTCTGTGTCTCCCTCTCTCTCTGCTCCTCCCCCACTCACTCTCTGTCTCTCTCTCAAAAATAAGTAAACATTTTAAAAAATTAAAAAAAGAACTCTTACAACGAGAGCAAAAAAAATTTTTTTATTAAAAAATAAGCAGAGAATCTGAATAGAGAGTTTTCCAAACAAGACATACAGATGGCCAACAGGTACATTAAAAGGGGCTCAACATTACTAATAATCAGGGGAATGCAAATCAAAACCACAATGAACTATCACCTTTACACCTGTCAAAATGGCTATTATCAAAAAGACAAGAAACAGCAAATGTTAGCTAGGATGCGAAGAAAAGGGAACCCTTTTGCACTGTTGCTGGGAATGTAAATTGGTGCAGCCACTGTGGAAAACAATACAGAGGTTCCTCAAAAATTAAAAACAAAACTACCACATGATCCAGCAATTCCACTTGTGGGTATTTATCCAAAGGAAATTAAAACTCCCAACTCAAAAAGATATACACACTCCTGTGTTCACTGCCGCATTATTTAGAATAGCTAAGACGTGGAAGCAACCTAAGTGTCCCCTGATGGACAAATGGGAAAATAAGTGTGGTCTATATACAACAGGATATTATTCAGCCATCAAAACAAAAGAAGAAGAAGAAGAAGGAAATCCTTCCACCTGCAACAACATGGATGGGCCTTGAGGGCATTATGCTAAGTGAATAAGTCAGACTGAGAAAGACAAAAACTCTATGATCTCACTTAGATATGGGACCTAAAAAAAAAAAAAAAAAGAAAAGAAAGAATAAAAGAGGCAGTGGCAGGATAAGGAATGCAAAGAGCTGTTAGTAAGCTGGTGGTTGTTGTCAATAAATCTTGGTCCCAAAAACGGGGCGCCTGGGTGGCGCAGTCGGTTAAGCGTCCGACTTCAGCCAGGTCACGATCTCGCGGTCCGTGAGTTCGAGCCCCGCGTCAGGCTCTGGGCTGATGGCTCGGAGCCTGGAGCCTGTTTCCCATTCTGTGTCTCCCTCTCTCTCTGCTCCTCCCCCGTTCATGCTCTGTCTCTCTCTGTCCCAAAAATAAATAAATGTTGAAAAAAAAAAAATCTTGGTCCCAAACTACTAAAAAGTTGCCAGAACTGTGTGAGAAGTTTTCTACTGCTCTCCTCTTGGGAAGGGGCTTGGCAGGAGAGGGAGTAGGGAGAAAGGAACTCAAGGTGAGATGAAAAGCTATTGCAATTATTCCCTACACTGGTGTTTACTGAGAGGCACCAAAGGGGAGAAAAAATATCTCTCCAGCCCAAGGCGAAGCTATCTCAACACAGCTATTCCTTATTGAGCATCTGCTATGTGCCTACTTATGGTATTACCTTTAATGGTCACAATATCTGTGAAAGTAAGGTGACATCTCTATTTTTAAATAAACTTTTAATTTTATAGTTGTTTTAGATATCTAGAAAAGTTGCAAAGATAGTGCAGAGATTTCCAGTGTATTCCTCCCACAGTTTTCCCCATTGTCAATCTCTTAACATCACCAGGGTACATTTGTCAAAACTAAGCAACTGACATTGTTAGGTTACTATTAACCAAATTCCAGACCATATTTGGATTTCACCAATTTCCCCATTAATGTCCATGTCTGAATCCATTCGGGCTGCTGCTATAATAAAAATACCATAGGGGTGCCCGCGTGGCTCAGTCAGTTGAGCATGCGACTCTTCTTTTTGACTCAGGTCATGGGATCAAGCCTTGTATCAGGCTCTGCACTGAACATGAAGCCTGCTTGGGATTCTCTCTCTCTCTCCCCCTCTTTCTTCTCTCTCACTCATGCTCTTTCTCTCTCTAAAAAAAGAAATAAATAAAAATAAAAATGCCATAGACTAGGTGGCTTAAACAGTAGAAACTTATTTCTCACAGTTCTGGAAGTTGGAAAGTTCTAGATTAAAGTGTAGGTAGATCCAGTGTCTGGTGAGAATCCACTCTGGTTCATAGAGAGTTGTCTTCTCACTATGTCCTCAACATGTCAGAAAGGGCCAGGTTGCTCCCTGGAGTCTCTTTTATACAGGTTAAAAAAAAATTGTAAATATGTGAGAAGCTGGAGCTGTTAACTAACCTTATTTTTATCATATAATTTTGATATATATCATCATATTGTGTCCCTTAAGCATATATGCTGTATGTCAATAATATCTCAATAAATCTGTAAAAAAAAATAAATAAAACTTCTTCCTGATTACTGGGCTATTCAGAGTCCCTACTTCTTCTTGAGTCGATTATTGTAAATAATATTGTCTCAGAAAATCGTGCATTCCTTAGAATCTCAAATTTGTCTCTGTGTAATGGAATTGAATATCCCACTTTAATACCAGTTACTAAATCCTCTTTCTAATTCTTCACTTTCTGTGATTATGTTTTCTCCTAATTCTTGATTTGAGTTGCTAGCAACTTGTCTAATATCTTACCAATTTTTTTAAGTCTGCCATAATTTTGGTTTGCTTTACATAAGTCTATTTTGTTTGCCAATTATTGAATTAAATCCTGCATACAGTCATTCCTTATTGAAAAGCAAAGTATTTCAGGCTATGCATTTTCTCTGAGTACAATGCTAGTCATTCTGTAAGTTCTAATATCTAGTGCCCTTAATGTCGTTATTGTCTAATAATACTCTAATTGTACCTCTTATATTCCCTCTGACCTAAGCATTATTTAAGTGAATGGTTTGCATTTGTTATGTGTTTTTTTTTAATTTTTGAGTGGTTGAGTTTTTAGTTCAACTCTTTTTTTTATCAATAATGTTGTCCTTAGAAAATATGACCTGTATTGGGGCGCCTGGGTGGCTCAGTCGGTTAAGCATCCGACTTCAGCTCAGGTCACGATCTCACGGTCTGTGAGTTCGAGCCCCGCGTCGGGCTCTGGGCTGATGGCTCAGAGCCTGGAACCTACTTCCGATTCTGTGTCTCCCTCTCTCTCTGCCCCTCCCCCATTCATGCTGTGTCTCTCTCTGTCTCAAAAATAAATAAACGTTAAAAAAATTAAAAAAAAAAAAAAAGAAAATATGACCTGTATGATTTCCCTATTTTAGAACATGAGACAGTTTTATGGCCCAGTTTTTAAACAGTCTTTTAACCCTGATGAAGGGGAGAAAGAACAATTTCGATTTACTGCAGAATTCCAGAGATCCAGCAGACTGAGGGAAGAAGCTGAGGCTGTAAAATACCACAGCGGAAGTTTTATCTCTGTGTTCATAATCTTCTGCGCCACGCTGGAGTGGCCGCCAGGAGTTGCTGGGGAGTGTCCAGTGTTTTGCCTCGTGGGGACATCTGGGCCAAGTGCCGTCTGTAAGTAGGTACCACGTGGGCACAAGGCACTTAATGAGTTCTTGCAGGATTCAGATAGGACTCGAACTGCCTGCAGCCCACCCTTGCGTCTAGTTGGCGTCTCTCAGAGTGAAGCAGCGTTGCTGAATTCTGAAGAAGTCTCCCCTACTCACCTTCCAGGCAAGCTTTTCTCTCTCTCTCTTTCTTTTCTCTTTCTTTCTTTCTTTCTTTCTTTCTTTCTTTCTTTCTTTCTTTTTCTGAAGCTCAAAACAAATAGCCTATTGGCAAAGTACTTGTAGAGGTATAGGTTAATATTTCCCTTTCGGACATATACTTACCATTCAAGGATACGAAATCAAAGTCATTGAAAGGTGCGACCATTACAGAATATGTTCTGCCTGAGAGTTTGGTTTTAGCTGAGCCTCAAGATCACATCCCACCCCTACCAGAATAGCAGATGTCCCTTAGTCACCAGAGCTCACTGTCAGTAATATCTTACATCTGAAAATAAATCCAGCTTTAGGCAGCTTGACCACATATGCGCCTCTGAAACTATGGCAACAGAAAGTCCTTTTACCTCTGAGTCCCAATTAAAAGTGTTCTGTTGGCTATAATTGGAATGTTTGGTCTCCAAAACTAGTATATCAAAGCAATCATGTAAGCCTCAAATGTCACCATCACACAAATTGATATTTCCCATGCAAGCGGCTAATGAGTGGTCAGACCAAAGAGCATGTGTGATTGAGGTTACAGAGAACAACTGGATAAATTCATTTGAGGATCTTTTTCTCTAGGCCCCATCTGACCCACCAAAGGGTGGGGAGAGAAAAGGTGGAGATTTTCAAGTCTGGGTATCCAGGAGGGTAGAGGGGCTTTTAATAGAAACTATTAAATACTTGAAGAGTAGGTTTCATGTAAAGAATGACACTTGGTGAGAAATGTATTTGATTTTACTCTACTAGAAAGCCAGGCGTCTGGCACTGAACCAGGACACATCATGTTTGAGTTTTCTGCCTGGTTAAAAAAAAGAGAAAAAGAATGTGGGGTGGGGGAAGGAGGAAGGAGGAAGGAGGAAGGAAGAAGGAGGAAGGAGGAGGAGAAAGGAGGAAGGAGGAAGGAGGAGGAGGAAGAGGAGGAAGAGTGTTGATTAGTAATAAGAATGTCTTTTTTTGAACATTATACTTTCAGATTGGTTTTATCTTTGTTTCTGATTGATTCTTAGCAGTAGCATGGAACAACTCAGCTTTTAGTCTCTCCTCTGTTAAGTATGAAATGATCTATAAACAAACACTTAAAAACATGCAATTGAAATGGATCTTGTGATCCTTTTGTAATGTGAAAATCTCCTGGTAATGTAAATAATTTCACCTTCTAAAAATCTGTTCACTAACATATTCAGTGCTGTTTAATAATGTTAAAAGACTATTTTCTGGGCCTTTATTTTCTGGGAATTAGGAGATAGATAGATAGATAGATAAGATAGAGGGAGGGAGGGAGAAATTTCTTTCTTCTTGGATGATATCATAGGAATATGCAAATAAAAAAAAGATCAACCGACAGTGGTTTCATCGACTCAGAAGGTAGACATTACATGTCTACAACTCACATGCTCATCCCTGGGAAATGTGCTCTTTTAGTGGACATGCCACTACCTTTCAGCTGGGGTTAGATTAATGAAGACGGGAGAAGAGTTATTGGGTAAGCAACTACCATATTCCCTCCCCATCTAACACATCTAGAAGGCATGGTGCTTTTTAGAGCAATGATCATTCAGCTTTCAATTGAGGATTTCAAGTCATACACCATCTGTCACTATTTTAAATGAATTCAAGTCAAAAAACTTGGGATCACATGCTGGCCTGGCCACTAACTCTGTGACCTTGGACAACAAAGTGATTTACTTTTATTTCTTAGTAAAATGAGATAACTTAAAGCAATCATTGGAAAGACCCTGAAATTCTATGCTTCCATGCTACATCCTTAGCTGGTATATACCCAGGTTCTCTGGTATTGGTCTCCTGAACCCCGATCCCCACCCTTTATTCCTCGGAGATAGTCTTCCAAGGACCTAGGAGCATCGCTGCAGGAATCATAGTGCTTTGGAGAAATGAAAATATCCCCTTGTATCCCTTATACAGAGAAGATTGGAAAGCAGTGGTGGTTCTAAGGTGACATACCTGATCCATTTCAGCAAGGCCCCCGGGCTCTGTGTGACCAGCACACCTGTGCCAGAGGTAAAATGATCTCCACTGGAAGTGAGGAAGACAGAACCAACCTCTGCCACCACCACTGCACACGGACTGCTGGGGAAGCTCCTAGAAGAGAAGTAGCAAACAGGAAGGAAATGAGAAGAGAGGATTGAGAAAAGTTTAGGGTGACATGTGAAGTCTTGCTCAGATACAAACCCTACGGCATCCACGGTGCTTTCTGTCCTCCCGCTGTCTCCGTCCAGGAACCTCATCCTCACATAGCTAAACCCCCTTTCCAGTGAGCTGGAGAAAAGGTGAGAGTTCTATTTGTTACATGCAAGAGGGGCCTATTACATTCTGCATCAGGAACCTGTTTTACTACTTACACCATTGTGGGTGAACCCTGTTCAATCCAGAGAAGTTTCGCCCTCCACCTCTTTCAGCTCTGCCTACCCACCCTCTCACTGCATCCGATTTATCAGTGAACAGAGACTTTCCATAGCTGCCTCTGGTTAGCTGATAAATTGGGCTTTGCAATGCATCTGTGGCTTTATATCACCCACTAAATTTTTTTAGATATTTAATAAGAGAGAAAGCTGGTGTCTGCTGGAAATAATCCTCAAAGGAGTAGAGCAAATAGAAGAATAAAAAAGGGCCCTTTTCCCATGCAAACTGCACATGTTAGAACCAGATCTACCAAAGTATCTGAGAGATCTCTGAAGTTTCTGGAAGGAAAGAGATTGCTCAGACCTCTAAGGACTCATTAGAGAAAGAGAAATAACAGAAACTTCATCTAGATACAAAGAATTTCTTCACTCTTTTTTGGACTACTATTTCACATCTCACACCAAAGTGAAACCACAAAAGTTTCATGAGAATCCATGTGAGAGGGGCACATGGGTGGCGCAGTCGGTGAAGCGTCCGACTTCAGCCAGGTCACGATCTCGCGGTCCGGGAGTTCGAGCCCCGCGTCAGGCTCTGGGCTGATGGCTCAGAGCCTGGAGCCTGTTTCCCATTCTGTGTCTCCCTCTCTCTCTGCCCCTCCCCCATTCATGCTCTGTCTCTCTCTGTCCCAAAAATAAATAAACGTTGAGAATCCATGTGAGAAAATAAAAATGGCACAAAGCCTGGAAGTCATAACTTCCAGTTGTAACTCAGTAAAAATGTTTCTAAATCTTTGAAACATTAGCCAAGTCAAAAGATAAATGAAAACTGGAGAGAAATGTGTAAACTGTATTACAAATAAAGACATAATTCCCTTCATATATAAAAAGCACCTGCAAAACCAATAAGAAAAAGACCAACAATCCAGCAGAAAAAAAGAAAACTGGCAAAGAATAAGAACATGACTGTTCACTGAGTAGGTAATACAAACAGAAAGCAAACATTAAAATGCTCAACTATGAGAGCTCAGTTATGCTAGGGAGGAACAGACACACTTTTCCTCCCTCAGCCCAACTCTGTCTTTCAGAAATAAATTTTGGTATTCAGAGTCATTTTGCCAAAACTTTTCACCCCACACGAGCCTACCTCCAAATCACACGTGAAATAGATGAGCTACAGATTGAACAAGGCAGATAATTGTCTATTTTTGGTGGGATTTCAGGATTGTTAATAAGGCTCCCCAAAATGATTCCCATGTTGCCCACCAATGTCTGAACTCCCACCATAGGAGACCTATTCATTTAGTTTACAGACTTCCCTGTTGAAAGCAAATAGTCATGAGAGAAACAGGCCCTGAGCCTTCTAATTATTTCTTGGTGTGAGCAGCACAATAGCAACTTCATAACTTTGTGTTATGTTTTGCCATTTACAATATTCTGTCACAACAGGATCTATCTTGTCTTGTCAATCACTCTGTAGAATAAGAAAAGGGAATGATTCCAATTTCATGGATATCTCTTCATTGATGGAGGCACACCTCAAGTGCAAGCTTTCTGATTCCTAATCCTAAACACTTTTCAGCACCCTGTGCTCTATGTAGATCTGTAACGCCTTTCCTGGGATGGCATTGTGGCGGGGAGGGGGGTGGGTGGAGTGAAAGTGTAATACCATGATGTGCTGTTGTTGCTAAGAGTGAAGGGAAATGAAAGAGAAAGAGCCACCAGAGAGAAAATGGCACCACAGTCGTGGTCAACCACACTAAAGACACATTCAACTCACAATTTCATTTGCCGATCTGAAAATAGACCTGGTCATTTGTAACCCCTTCTCACCTCCCAAGTATGCCATGAAAAGAAAGTAAACACCTCAATGTTTCCCAAAAAGGGATTGCTGGAAATTTCTGAGCACCTGCTGATTGGAAGCACTTGAGTTTACTCATATTCTTGCCACTGTAGCCAGCCCACTCTTCATCCTGCCCACCGTTTTCATCTCAATGACCACATTTTTTCATTTCTACAAGTTCTGCTTTATTCTTTTACACATTCTCATTTCTTTCTGTTATAACTTTGATGATTTTTTAGTACACTCATTTCATGGTCTCCACCAAATAGCTCTGTGATTGGATGTTACTGGGTTCCATCCCTACTATATGCTTTGCCCGATGACCCTTAGATATGGCAGATGGCTTCCTTGTGCATTTTGTAATTTGGCTTTTGAGATTATTCTAGCGGAGCTTCATCTATGGAAGCACCAAGTGGGCAGAATTAAAAATCTACCCAGCTTCCTAAGGTAGTTTTATATTTGCAACTATAGTCATTCTGAGGGTATCACCTGCACAAAACAAGTGGTATGTTCATTTTTCGGTTTGGGGGTTTCCAAGACCTTGCATGCAGTATACATTAGAACCCCAAAGTTGTGCAAGGAGTCTGTTATAAATGTATACTGTTATGAATTCTCAAGAGGAAATTAACCCCCACTCAGAACCCGGGAGACAGATAAATTCCATTGCAGTATCTCTGCCATGGAATATAATATCTAATCATTTCTCCAAGTACATAGCCTTTCAAGTACCCCAGATGTTTTCAGAGGTCTCAGTTCCAATTCCCTGCCACACAAGAGCCCAAGATCTCATCTCCCGTCTCTATGTGAGCTTCGGAATGTAAAACCCTTGTTTACCAGAAACAGTAAACTCTCGCCTCTCAACATTGCTGGACCATCATCAGTCCTTGTCATTATCCCCTCTGTTTTCAGCTCCTGGGAATTTCCTCTTACTTTTTAGGCATTTGAAACGATGTTTGTTATAGTCTACTCAGCATTTCTAGGCATTTTCTAGTAGGAAGCTTTTCAGACTACTTAGTTTATTATATTATTGAAAATGGAACCACAAGTCTCTTTATATACATTATTCAATTTAATCCTCATCCTATTCCTGCAAGATAGATAATCATAGTCCCATTTCACAAGTGAGGAAATTGAGACTCACAGAAGTTAAATAATTTTCTCAAGGTCACACAACTAATCCTGACCTTGAAGATCATGTTCTTTCCCCTATTATGTCTGAAGAGCTAGCCTGTTTCCTCTACTGTGTCTGAAAGGAGCCCAGAGCTTTTGAAGAGTTTAAACTGAAGAGTCCTTTGAAAATTCTCCTTGAAGAACATTATTTTTTTTTTAAGTTTTGGCAGGGTTCCATTATTAATTATAAGGGTGAATGGTAAGCCAAAGGATTACAAAGCCTAAATGTGGCTTGATGTCACCTTTGGGGAAAACATCAAGAATCACTGACTAGGCTTGTGTTTGAACATACTGAGAATGTGAGAGAGACAGACCTTCCCTCCCCAAGCAGTCAACCTCATTATATCCAAGGGTGGGTCAGCAGAAGGTCTGGAGGACTGGCTCTGCCTGAAATGTGTAGGAGAAAGTGGATCAGGAGAGGTTAATGTCCATGCTGTGGAATCATGAAACCAATGAAAACCTGGATCATTGGGTTAGAAACTGGCCCAAGGCCAAACACAAATATAGTCATAATTGGAGCCTTCCCAAGTAGAAAAAGGTTATTAGTGGAATCACATTAATCACAATGATTAATGCTGAAACCCGAGCTTTTTATTATGGAAAAGGCTAGGAAGAGTCTATTGACAGAGAGAAATAAAAAGGTTCCAGTTTTGCAGAAAATAGTGAACACAAGAAGGACAGTAAATATTCAGGATGTGATTTGAAATCAGAAACCTGGATGAGTCACACAAATCATGCTTAAAAGCCGCTTATGCAAAGAAGTTTGCCAGAAAGCAAATGTGCCTACAGATGGCCCATCAGGAGGCAGTTGGGTAGTCCCTGAGTGCTGCAAGGGCAGCCAGACTAAAGGACAGGGCAGAGGGGAGGAGGGGAGGAGGGAGGAGGGGAGGATGAGCCCAGAACAGGGATCGGGGAACAGGGATCTTGCCATCCACCAGACTTCCTTAGTTCACAGCCTGCCAAAGGTTGTGCCCAGGATAGGTCATCTTGGAACCCCAGAGCCTTCACACGCTTTTACTCCAGATAAGCAGGACCAAAGACACAGGGCTAACTGGGTGCAAGCTGTGAGTTTAAGAAGAAATTGCAAGGAAGAGTGATTAATCAAAATGAAAGTACATAGATCGAAGCCTCACCCTTGAATCCAAACCAAGCTAGATGAGAGGTTGGTCGGTGACTAAGAGGATGCAGAAAAATGAGGCCACTTAAAAAGGAAGGAGAAATGTGACCCCGGAAAAACCTCTAAACTGGAATTAGGTGCTCAGAAGGCTTTTGATGGTCTGACCATCACCATTGACGTGGGCCCAAACTGATAGGCTTCCCAAACTGAGAACAAACCATTAAATAATTTTTCCCTGACTTATATTTTATAGGAAAAAAAAATTCTGGAAGAAGAGAGGCAGATTGTGTGTCTTTTAAAATTAATTTATAACATGCCTGTTTCCAAAACGATCCAAAGTAAGTCATAATATTAAAGTATATGCACAAGGTAGTTACATAAAGATTCTTGGCAAAGTCTGGCTCACTCTTCATCAAACTCATTTCCTCTTCTTACTAGATATAAACTAGACCACATTTCCTCCTGTGCAAGTAGGAATGACTGAGTTCTAGCCAATAAAACATGAGCAGAAGTATGTGCTCAGGACTGGCCCATAAATACCTCCCTAGCCTGACCATCCATACCCTTTCTTCATCTTCCATCTACATACGGAGGACTCTGAAGCCCCAAAGTGGAATGAGCCTAAGTCCCTGATCTCTGCTTGTGGAAGAACCACCTGATGATTGGGAATACCCATTTGAACTTTACATGAGAAAGAATTTCCTAATGTGATGAGCCACTGGAACTTGGAAGATTATTTGTTACAGCAGCTAGCATTACTCAACACAGAACTTGGTAACTTGGAGAGGAATATTGGCATAACAAAAATCTAAAATACACCGCATTGGCTTAGCAATCCGGTGGCAGGCAGAGAGGAATCTGTGAGGCCCATAATACTCTATGGCAAAACATTAAAACGGTTACATGCCATAACCTGGATGGCAGATCAGGTACAATGGATCATGAGCCTGTAGCTCTAGATAAGTAGTTGAGAAAAGACCCAGATATCTTTTGGTTTTTAATAAGGAGAGAGGGAGGGGGTAGAAAGAGAGATTGTACTTGGAACCTCTAAAGACTGAAAAAGCTTACCATTTCAAGACCCCAGATAGTCATAGTTTAGAACAAAAAAAATTTTAAAGAAATATGCCCCCAGCAAGACCCTGCCCTAGGATAAAGCTTAGATTCAGGAGAGGCACCTTCCCACCAAAGCATATTTTTGCAGATGGCATCCAATTATGACAAGTATGCAAAGAAATAAGCCAGATCAGGGAATTTTGGCTGGAAAGGATTTGGAACACGGCTCCTGGTAATTGGGACTGCCTGGGAGGAAAGAAACAAGACGAGAATTGATTGAGTTTTGAGGATTTTTTCCCCCAAAGAAGTGTGACTGGCCAGATTTGTGTGATCGGGTACCAGGCCAGAAAAGCCCTACAATCCCCAAGAGGGGGCATCCTCCCAAAGCCTACTTTACTTTAATATGAAATTTATTGTCAAATTCGTTTCCATACAACACCCAGTGCTCATCCCAACAGGTGCTCTCCTCAATACCCATGACCCACTTCCCCCCCCCCACCCCCATCAACCCTCAGTTTGTTCTCAGTTTTTAAGAGTCTCTTATGGTTTGGCTCCCTCCCTAACTTTTTTTTCCCCTTCCCCTCCCCCATGGTCTTCTGTTAACTTTCTCAGGATCCACATAGGAGTGAAAACATGCGGTATCTGTCTTTCTCTGTGTGACTTATTTCACTTAGCATAACACTCTCCAGTTCCATCCACATTGCCACAAAAGGCCATATTTCATTCTTTCTCATTGCCAAGTAGTATTCCATTGTGTATATAAACCACAAGTTCTTTATCCATTCATCAGTTGATGGACATTTAGGCTCTTTCCATAATTTCCAAAGCCTACTTTAGAAGGCTGTGGAGGAAAAGGACTTGGTAGACTCTTACAGAGGGTGCAGTAGGAGTTATACAGGACAATGAACAAGGAAATAAGGAAATTCTTCAACCAAATCCGAGTCAGGTCAATTCAAGAAACTTCCCCACTAATAGGCAGTGACAGGCCTCACCCCACGTCTCTGACAAAACGCCCTTCTTGCTTTGAACCAGCCACATGTGGTTCCCACCTTGCCCTTTTTTGAATGAGAGTTTTTTGTGAGGTATCCAGTCCCTGCTGTACATGGCATGTTGGAAGTTGGGATGGGACATGACAATCATCTTTTCAGATCCACAGGAGTCACCTGCAGACATAAGGGAGACAAATGCATATCATCAGCCAGAGATCCTGCACTTGGAGTTTGAGGGAATGACTGGGTGAGACTTTGGATGGTCTTTCTTGGGGAGAGTGTTTTCCGTGTGTGGGAAGAACAAAATGGGTACCTGGTAACCAGAGGAGAGATAGGCAAATGCCTTAGTTGGCTCAGGATGTTATAACAAAATACCATTAACTGGGTGGCTTAAACAACAGAAAATTAAATTTATTTCTCACAGCTCTGGACCAGCTAGGAAGTCTAAGATCAAGGTGCTGGCTGATTTGGCTCCAGTTCCTGGTGAAAGCTCTCTCCCTGGTGTGCAGGCCACTGTCTTTTTTTTTTTTTTTTTCTGAATCCTCACACACTGAGGGGAGAGAGAGGATGCTTTGGTCTCTTCATATAAGAACACTAATACCATCATAAGGAACCAACCCTCATGATTTCATCTAAACCTAATTAACTCCCAAAGGCCACACGCCTAGTACCTTCACATTGGTAGTTAAGGCTTCAACACATGAATTTCATGTCAACACAGACATTCAGTCCATAACAGAGGTTGACTATTCATCAGATAAGTTTCCTTTTCTTCCAGCACACAATGTGTCAACGGTTCTCAACTTCCCTTATTAATAGGTGGAGGCTCTGTGTGTGATTGAATTCTAGTCAGTGGAACATGAGCAGAAGTTATGTGTGCCATTTCCTGATCTAGCCGCCATTTCCTGATCTAGCCCATACACAATCCTGCATTTCTTTCCTCACCTGCCCCTGGAATTCAGAGCATTTCCCCTAACAGAGACATAAAAGAAAAACTGAAGACCACTGGAATTAGAAAATATATAAATGTACAAGACAGAGAATTAAGGCACTTACTAACTTAGTATTTGGCTCTGAGCTTCATGGAACCCAAACAAACAAACAAGCAACAAATCAATAGCTGGTATCGTTCACAATATCTAAGTTAGAAAGTACGTAAATGTCAAGAGACAAACTTTGGCACTCACTGCAGGGAAAGTTCATCCCGAAGATCCACATCTTCGGGAAACTACAAAATGGGCTTCTTCAACTACATTTTGGTAAATCATGGAAAGTGAGTCTTATTGGACAATTTCAATAAAAGTCACAAGCATAAAATCAAAGATTGCCTGAGTGAGGGGAACCAAATGATTTAGTGACTGACCACATATCTTTGCATATTTATTTTGTGGTCTTTCCTTACCTGATCCTATGCAATATTTCAATGGCTCTCCAGTGCCTTCCATATTAACTTCAAGGCACTAACCTGTTGTCCTTTACCATTCTTTCCAATCTCATCTCTCTCTCTTCCCCCACAGGTACCTACTGCTGTCATCAAACTGTCCTGCATTCTGTTCTTCACATTCCCAACTCTGATACTTTCCTCACATTTCTCCCTTACCTGGGACTCTATCTCTTCATCTCCAAACTTCACTAACCTCTACCCTTCCTTCAAAACACAGCTAAGTTGCCACCTCTTTCCTAAAGCCATCAGCCAGGCACCAGTCATGTGTGTGGCCTTGTGGGAGAATATATGTGGTAATTAGAACAATGCCTTCCCCTGAAAATACTCACGTTCAAGTCCCAAAACTTTTCACTGTGTTAGGTTCCATGGCAAAGAAAGTAAAGGTTGCAGACAGAATTAAGGCTGCTTATCAGCTGACACTGAAATGGGGATATTAACTTAGATTATCCAGTGGGCCCAATGTAATCATGGAGATAAATACAAGAGGGAGGCAGAAGAAAGATCAGAGATATGGCATCATGAGAAATATTTGGCCCTATGTTCCTGGCTTCAAAGATGGAGGAAGGGGCCACAAGCTAAAAATGTATGGTCACTAGAAGCTGGAAAAGCAAGAAATGGGATTCTCCCCTAAAGACTCCAGAAAGAATGCACTTCTGCGAACATATTGATTTTAGCCCAGTGAGATCATTTTGGACATCTCACCTCCAGACATGTAAGACAATATACTAAGTGTGTGGTAGTTTGGTACAGCAGTAATAGGAAACTAAAACAGCATCCATCCATGGGATCCAAGGGGGTACTTCTGATCACAATCCCACAGACCCACATTCATGCCCAAACCAGCTCTTTTTTGAGACCATATACTTCTGCTATCCAATGCCTCACTTCATATGACTTCTGTGTTCTCCAAACCATTCCTCTGTACTCTTGCCCTAGACCACTGTCTAATGAGAACTTACCACACCCATCTACCAGCTCATGGCTTGTCTCCTGTCTCAAACTTGAGCATTGATCCAATCATTAATGTGATGAATGAGATACTCTTAGGAATGGCTGACCTGGTCTGGCCACTGAGTGCTATACTGGCATTTACTACCACGTGATTAATTCTGCCCAGTTCATTTGGGGCATGCCAATGGCATTCACAGCTGAGGTATGGCCTTCTTGACCCAGAATCAGGCCTTCTAAGCCCATCACTTCTGTAGCATTTGCATACCCCACCCCACCCCCCACTGAGATACTCAGGAACCTCTGATTCCCTGGATGTTATGCATGGACGCTGGAATACTGGAAAGTGTCTCAGGTCCAGATATATGGACACTTCCCTAGCCACTTCTAATATACATTCCTCCCTCAACCAGCACCATGTTATCAGGCACAGCAGTGAAACTGGAACATCTCTAAGGGTCCCACAATTTTCTCAGGTTATGACTTGGAAAATGTAAAGAAGATGTTTCCTGCACTAGGTTTTTCCCAAACCCCTCTGGGAGCTTCTTCTCTCTACCCCCAAATTCTTTCCTCCCACACCAGAAGGGAGTCTTCTTCCTCTGTCGATATGAAAGGAACTATCTCTAAGGAAGGTCTCTTAAAAAATATTGACCCTCTTACATCTACACTCAGCCAGACTATAACATCCATGATAGCAAGAATTCACCTTCATGTATTTATTCCCCACCTAGTGTCTGACATTCAGTAGGCACTGATGTGTGTTGAAATACATCTGAATTAAATAAACTGATTTATATTGAATTGAGGAATGGTGATATGGGCTTGGGAGCTAGATGTGAAAGAGGAGCCTCAAGGTCCCAGTATAATATAACGCTGTGTGTGTGTGTGTGTGTGTGTGACAGAGAGAGAGAGAGAGAGAGCGCGCGCACCAGGGTAACAAGGTGAGGCTGGCTCTGGTATAAACTTCCCAAGAGGAACTGTGAATTCAACTTGTTGCCATCCCTTTTTTCCCACAGATCCCAAGGCAAAGTACAAGCATGACACTCACAGAGGTTCAGGCTTAAAACCCTAAGCTGAATTCATTGTGATTCAAACACCTCCAGGTATGAGAGGAAGGTTGGTGGGGCAAACCTTCCAAGGGTCAGTCTGCAAGAAGCACTAAGGAGTCTCCTGAGACATAATTCATCCTAAGGGAAGGAGTTGAAGTGAACGAGTCTGGACTAAAGAGGATAATGAGTCAGGAAGGGAGGGGCAATTTTGAGCACAGCATAATGGCTGTCTTTCAGCTCATTGTCTAGTCCAGTCCTTATGGATGCATGCCAGAAACCAAGATGAAGGACACTGCACACTACATTAAAGAATAATTTTCAAAGGGATGTGTTTTTCTTTTTAAAAATTATATATATATATACACATTTGTGTGTATTTATTTATATAAACATATATATGATAAAGTTGTACTCTAGAGATTACAGGAAAATTTGAGTTCTATATAGGGTGACCATATACCCCAGTTTTTTCTGAACAGTCCAAGTGTACACCTGTTGTTTCAACATGGAAACATCTTCTCTCTTCCAGATGCATTGTAAAGTGCCCCAGTTCAGTTAACAAATTACATGGTCACCTAGTCCTAAGGACTATGTTGGGATAAATTTAGGTAACTCATACACTCGTTCTCTGACACATAAGGTCCTTGTGTTCATAAAGGGAGCCTCTTATTGGAAAATATTGTAGAACAAAGAGAACAAGACAAAGGAACATAAACAAGCCCCATTTTTATGAGACTAGAAGACATCTGTAGAGCAGAACCACAACATATGAATCCAGAAAGCAGAGAGAGGAGTGCACTTAGCAGAGCAGTGAAGTAAAACCCAAACGTCTTCAAAGGGAGAAACCAGTGAAGAGAGAACTAATTGACCTGAAGAGCCTACAAAAGATTAAGAAACTGAAGTCATCAAGTACCAACATGGCAAGAGTAAAACCATCACCATGTGCTACAAAGCAGTTACCCTCCTCCATCTTGTTGGGAGATAGACGTAGACTCTCTGGATGGATTAAATCAGACTGCCTCCATCTCAGGGACGCCAAGCACAGAGAAGGATGTGCATGAGATGCCAGACTCACATCAAGAAGAATTAACTGGACACTATATTTTGAAGGTAAGACCTGCTGCCTTCTTCCTTATTCCAGCTTTAGAACACTGTTATCGGGGCGCCTGGGTGGCGCAGTCGGTTAAGCGTCCGACTTCAGCCGGGTCACGATCTCGCGGTCCGGGAGTTCAAGCCCCGCGTCAGGCTCTGGGCTGATGGCTCAGAGCCTGGAGCCTGTTTCTGATTCTGTGTCTCCTTCTCTCTCTGCCCCTCCCCCATTCATTCTCTGTCTCTCTCTGTCCCAAAAATAAAAATAAACGTTGAAAAAAAAATTAAAAAAAAAAAAAGAACACTGTTATCTAACTTGATTCCTCAACAAGATGTAAAAAAATAAACACCCTCATGAGAGAAAGAAGACCTATAAATAATGACATTTGAGGGAAGTCTGGTTGGTCAACAAATTTCCCTACATGAAATCCAGAGAAGTCAACAAGGCCAAAACAAGCCTAATTACCTTTTTAGTGCCTCATTATTAAAAATGAATGGACACCAGGCATTTGGGGAAAGCTGAAGACTTGAAAGACAAAGACAAAAGCAAACAGAAAAAAAGACATTAGAAAAAGAAAAACAAAACAAAAAGAAATGAAGCAAGAAAAAAATTTCAAGAAAGTTATAATTAATGACTTCAGAGAATGAAGAAAGATAGCCTGCTATCTTCTTAAATAATCAGATTCCAGTAATAAGACCTTAAAATTTTAAATATTATGTCTGGCTTCCTTAAACTATTCAACAAAAAGATGAAGAAATGGACCCTAGGAAAGGAAAGATAATAAAAATAAAGAATCAGTCCAAGAGGCCTAATATCTGCCTAATAGGAATTGCAAAAAGAATGAAAAACAACAACAAAAATGGTAGGGAAAATTGCTTCAAAGAAATACTGCCAGCAAATGCCCAGAACTGAAGGACACAACTGTTCCAATTAAAAGAGCTCACCAAGTATACAATACTTAATGAATAAAAGCACATCATTTGTGAAATTTCAGAACACCGTGCATAAAGGGAAGATCTCAAAAGATCTTAAGAAATTCCAGAGAGGAAAAAAACAAGTCACATACAAAAAACTGGAAATGAAAATGGCATCAGATTGTTGTTGTTGTTGTTGTTTAATTTATTTTTGAGAGATAGCACAAGATGGGGATGGGCAGAGAGAAAGAGGCAGACATAGAATCCATAGCAGGCTCCAGGCCCTGAGCTGTCAGTGCAGAGCCTGATGTGGGGTTGGAACCCACAAACCGTGAGATCATGTCCTGAACTGAAATCGAATGCCAAACCAAGCTACCCAGGTGCTCCAAATGGCATCAGATTTTTTTTAATGTTTATTTATCTTTGAGAGACAGAAAGAGACAAAGCATGAGTCAGGGAGGGGCAGAGAGAAAGCAAGACACAGAGTCTGAAGCAGGCTCCAGGCTCTAAGCTGTCAGCACAGAGCCTGATGCAGGGCTTGAACTCATGAACCACAACTTCATGACCTGAGCTGAAGTCAGATGCTTAACTGACTGAGCCATGCAGGCGTCCCCCAAATGGCATCAAATTTTTAAACAGCAATACTATAAGCTGGAAGAAATTAGAATACCTTATAAATGAGTAAAATGATCTCCAACAGAAAATTCTATACCCATTTAAACTATCAATCCATTTTGAAAGTAGAATAAGGTAAACAAAGTCTCATACAAGTTATCTCTCATATTTTTTTTCAGAATACTGCAGAAAAATGTACTTCACCAAAATAATGGAGTTAACCAAAAAAACAGAGCGCATGGGATCCAGGAAATAGGAGATTCAACAGAGAAGAAAGGCAAAAGGAAGGTCCAGGATGGGAAACCATCCAGGGAACAAATAGCTATGATTAAAACAAGGGAAGAAGGCCCCAGGAGAGCAGACTCCAAGAAAGGTTAAATTGTTAACCAACAGATTATCTGACAGATGTGTGCATAGAAAACTGAATTGAGTTGAATTTCATAAAACTATGGGAAAATGTAAGAAGATTTAGCCAGAAATCCCACAAAGTCAAAGAAGTAAAAAATCAATGAGATCACTATTAATTCTAAGAAAAACAACTTGCCCAAGTAGGAATTAGAAAATATACTCTTAATCCAGAAGTGGACAACATTAAACAGTTATACAAAAAGTGGAAAATATGGACTTCATTATAGTTACAGTGTATAGTGCTCTCATTATATTTGAAGTGTGAAAAGAGAAAAAGGAGTAGCAGAGATTTAAAGTTCTCATTTCCCCATAATGGGAAGCCAATAAATAATGTCTAAAGGTGATTAATCAAGAGAGAGTAGTGTATCCATATTTAGAAATATAGAGGCATTTAAGAGAAGAAAAGTTTAAAAGCTCAAAGACATTGCTTCTGGAGAGGTGGAGTAAGGGCTGTTCAGCAAGGGAGAGCCAAGTATTTTTCAAATAAGTCTTTTAGCACTGCTTGACTTTTTAAAATTATGTGCATGTAGTTTTTAAACAAAAAATAACAATACTCTCTTTAAAAAGTAAGACTTCTTTGTAGGCTCTTTTTCTTCTATCTAGTAATTTTTAAAATTATAATAATAAATCTATGTAAGATGATAGGAGCCTAAGGCACTAATGAGGGGTGAAAGGCATTATCTCCATTTCAAAGTCATTGTTGAAATGCAGAATAGACCTGACAGCCTGAACAGTGAGTACCAAGGATATTTTTCATAGTTTCTGGCACCCAGTACTGTTTGAATAGCCTTCCTGAGTTTAGAAAAGTTTCCACCTTAGGACTACTGCCTCCTCAGGGGAGAAGTCAGAACCTTGCTTTCCCATCTTCTTTGCAACCAGGGCACAGGCATGACAATTCAGTAGGAAAGGAAATGATATGAAATCTCGGATATAGGAAAGAACACTCCAACATACACACACACACACACACACACACACACCAAACCATAGGTAGTAATTCTCCCAAGATTTGAGGAGTTGACTTCGTACCAAGCCTTAAATACAACTAAATATCCAAACACTGTGAATGAACTGAGAATGGACATCCTCTCTGGCACAGAATTCCATTCACTTTAACATTTCCAGCAGAGTTCAGATTTGAAATGAGAATGAATTAAGTGCTGCCAGCGGCCTGGTCAATGCCCCTGAGGGGAATTCAGATGAGCAGCTGCTCTATCACCTCCCTCAACTGCATGCTCATGAGTGGTCTTGTGCCCACCTGGGAAAGTGCCAATGTAACTGGAACCCACGAGCATCTGGAGGGTCACGTAGGGTGTCTAAGCTCCCTCCCAGACAAGTGAGGCCCCCACTCAGCCTGGGGTTGCTGGAGCATGCTGATGGGCGAGAGGCCAAGGCTGGTGTATGTGGTGAAAAGCAGGACAGAACGTGCCAAGGACAAAGAGCTCTCAGAAGCAGGGAGCCTTCTAGATCATTGGTTCTAAGGAATCAGGCAGAGAGACCACAACAGAATCAAGGTGAGAGGTCTCCACCCAAATGCAGGTCAGACGCAGCAGGAAGGTTCAGGAGTCAGTGCCAAGAGCAGTTCCCTGGACACACAGGAGGAAAACCTTTCCAGAGCCCTGAGGCCTCACTCTTGAACAGGAAGAGAATCATTGAGGGTACTGAATCACACTGAACTTGGGGGAGGGGAGGGAGAGAACAGAGTGGCTGAAAAGGCAGCTGACATCATTGTCATCAAGAGTTGAAGCCCATATGGGCCAAAATGAAGTAGATGGAGAGCACTGAATAAACATGTCCTGGACCCAACATGCAAGGTTAACCACTCAAAAGGTGTTTCAAAAATCGATTTTTGGTAAGCCAAGGTTTTTAAAAAGTATATCAAGCAGTGATTTTTTTAACGGAGCAATGATTTTTTAAAGGAAACTCTTGTAATATAAATAATCTTTGAACTGTGTGTAACTTGAAACCTCTGGATATTTGAATTTCTGGAAGCAAGTCAAACAAGTACGCAAATAGAAATGACTGCTTCTAGTTTGCACCCTGCCTGCTGTTGGGAGGGTATATGTAAGAGCTACGTCTCCCAGACAAGCAAGAAAAAAACTTCATGGAAGCAGAATTCTGCAGAGCAGGAGGAAGGGAGGGGTCCTTTTATTTGATCGTTATGAGGATCAGAACCTTGACTATAATGATCATTTCAGACTCACCCAGCTTGGTTATCTGCATAGGATACCTGAAAACATTCTTTAACTTGAAATTTTGTTAGGGGGACAAAATCATTTTTTGAGAATGCCTAAGTTTCTTGTCTGTAGTGAGGACACCATGCAGATTATTCTGCTTGTTGGTACACAACAAACGACAGGATATGCAGGAGGTTCTCCTCCTGAATTCCCATTTCCTCTGCTTTGCAAAGCTGGTAAGTGACTATCAACCAGCAGGCTCAAGGGCAAGCATATTTGCCCCGAATCTCTTTGTTTATATTTCAGATTGCTCTTGGCAAATGATGCTTGTTACTTATCCTCTACCTTTACAGCCACTCAATATATAATTTCTAAGCACAGAAGACTTCTGTCATCTACAAGCCTTTTGGGTTTAGCATTCTCCAGTCTTGACCATTCTTATTTTATTTTATTTTATTTTATTTTATTTTATTTTATTTTATTTTATCTTATTTATTTAATTTACATCCAAGTTAGTTAGCATATAGTGCAATAATGATTTCAGGAGTAGATTCCAGTGTTTCATCCCCTATGTATAACACCCAGTGCTCATCCTAACAAGTGTCTTCCTTAATGCCCCTTACCCATTTAGCCCTTTCCCCCACCCACAACCCCTCCATCAACCTTCAGTGTGTTCTCTGTATTTAAGAGTCTCTTATGTTTTGTCCCATTCCTTGTTTTTATATTATTTTTGCTTCCCTTCCCTTATGTTCACCTGTTTTGTATCTTAAATTCCACATATGAGTGAAGTCATATGATATCTGTCTTTCTCTGACTCACTAATTTCGCTTAGCATAATACCCTCTAGTTCCATCCATATTGTTGCAAATGGCAAGATTTCATTCTTTTTGATTGCCGAGTGATACTCCATTGTATATACATACCATATCTTCTTTACCCATTCATCCATAGATGGGCATTTGGCCTCTTTCCATACTTTGGCTATTGTTGATAGTGCTGCTATAAACATGGGGGTGCATGTGCCCCTTCAAAACAGCATATCCGTATCCCTTGGATAAATACCTAGTAATGCAATTGCTGGGTCGTAGGTAGTTCTATTTTTAATTTTTTGAGGAACCTCCATACTGTTTTCCAGAGTGGCCACACCAGTTTTCATTCCCACCAGCAGTGCAAAAGAGATCCTCTTTCTCCGCATCCCCACCAACATCTGTTGTTGCCTACGTTGTTAATATTAGCCATTCTGACAGGTGTGAGGGGGGTATCTCATTGTGGTTTTGATTTGTATTTCCCTGATCATGAGTGATGTTGAACATTTTTTCATGTGTCAAAATGGGTTGAACACATTTTTCATGTGTCATGCTTTCATGACATCTGGATGTCTTCTTTGGAGAAGTATCTATTCATGTCTTTTTCCCATTTCTTCACTGGATTACTTATTTTTTGGGTGTTGAGTTTGATAAGTTCTTTATAGATTTTGGATACTAACCCTTTATTTTATATGTCGTTTGCAAATATCTTCTCCCATTCTGTCGGTTGCCTTTTAGTTTTGCTGCTTGTTTCCTTCGCTGTGCAGAAGGACCTCCTGATGAGGTCCCAATAGTTCATTTTTGCTTTGGTTTCCCTTGCCTCTGGAGATGTGTTGAGTAAGAAGTTGCTGTTGCCAAGGTCAAAGAGGTTTCTGCCTGCTTTCTCCTCAAGGACTTTGATGGTTTCTTGTCTTACATTTAGGTCTTTTATCCATTTAGAGTTTATTTTTGTGTATGGTGTAAGAAAGTGGTCCAGTTTCATTCTTCTGCATGTCGCTGTCCAGTTTTCCCAGCACCATTTGCTGAAGAGACTGTCTTTATTCCATTGGATATTCTTTCCTGCTTTGTCAAAGATTAGTTGGCCACATGTTTGTGGGTCCATTTCTGGGTTCTCTCTTCTGTTCCAAAGATTGGAGTGTCAGTTTTTGTGCCAGTACCATACTGTCTTGATGATTGCAGCTTTGAAATACAACTTGAAGTCCACGATTGTGATGCCTCCAACTTTGATTTTCTTCTTCAGGATTGCTTTGGCCATTCGGGGTCTTTTCTGGTTCCATGCAAATTTTACAACTGTTTGTTCTAGCTCTGTGAAGAATGCTGGTGTTATTTTGATAAGGATTGCATTGAATATGTAAATTGCTTTGGGTACTATCGACATTTTAACAATATTTGCCCTTCTAGTCCATAGCATGGAATATTTTTCCATTTTTGTGTCTTCTTCAATTTCTTTCATAAGCTTTCTATAGTTTTTGGTTTGACCATTCTTGAATAGCACTGAAGGCCCACAACACATATTATTTTGTAGTGTCTTTAAGACACAAATTTGCAGTCTTATATTCTGTAAGATAAGTAGTCTGAACCAAGTCATCAACCTAGCTAGTGAATAACCCTAACCAAATCCCCGATTATCAACACAATTCACTCATTCTCTCTTTTGTTGTCTTATATGCCATAACCTTTATGAACTGACTTAAGTTTTGTTTCTGTGTGAAAAGTAGCTCCCAGAAGTCAGCTGCTGGTGCTAATGATAAAAATGAAGAAAAGGTGAAGATACCTGAGAAAGCACTGGTTCTTATCAGAGATCAAAACGTTGGATATGTGTAGGATAGAATGTCAAATTTGGCCACACCCACACCCTGAAGGACTCTACTATGCCTTCTATATAAAAACAACAAAAGGCAATTTGTAAAACTGCTTCAGGACCTATTATATCCAGTGTGAAAATTGCTCAATGAGTGAGCAATAAATCATTTTTGTAAGAGTCACTGAAATTTTTCCATTATACTTACGGAGAAAAGTAGACATTATAATGTTGGAGATTCTTGTTGCTCTTGAGACATACCTTAAAGAGCAAAAAAATATCTCAAACATCTGTTCTATAGGTCTTTATTAGCTGGCAGCTGGAAAGGGTTTTTCTTTCCCCCAGCTCACACTACCATGTGATAGCCATGTCTGTGATGTCGCAGCTCTTGGCCATTGCTCCCACCTGAGGACTCTGTGCTGATGTAGGCATTGCCCTGTATCACCCTCATTTACTCAGGAGATGGGTAGTGTCACAGTCGCCTCAGGCTGCTCTAACAAACAGAATAGAGTGGGTGAGCTTAAACAACAGAAATTTCTTTCTCATAGTTCTAGGGGCTTGAAATCCAAGATAGAGTGGCAGAATGATCAGGTTTGGGAATGAGCCTCTTCCTGGGGTTGGAGGCAGCTGCCTTCTTGATGTGTCCTCACATATAGGAGAGAAAGACCATCTCTCTCATGCCTCTTTTATAAGGACACTAATTCTCATGATCTAATTAGCTCTCTAAGAACCTACCTCCCAATAGCATCACATTAGGGATTAAGGATTCAACATATGAATGCTGGGACAAGGTAAGCATTCAGTCCATAACAAGGAGGATGTTCCCTAGGTGGGGGCTCTTCCTGCCTGGAGTTCATACTGAAAATAGCTCCCTCCTGAGGCAGAAAATCCATGTCCTGACACCCCCTGGGTAACAACACTGAAGAATTAACCATGATTATTCCATCACTTCGTTCATTCACTGACAAATTTTTCCTTTTTGTATTAGGCCCTTAAAAAATAAACAGCATAGGTCTTCATCATCTTGAAAAACAAATTGCTTTATAAGTTATCCCTAGACCCTTTGTGTACACATACATGCATTATTGCCTGGGAACGGTGAAGTCTACAGTCTTGATGGGCTTAACCTTAACCCCCTGAGACCCACCAAATCCTGTAAATTTTCGTCTCTCTTCAGAAGAAACTTCTGGGGTACCTGGCTGGCTCAGTCAGTAAAGCGTCCGACTTTGGCTCAGGTCATGATCTCACGGTCCATGAGTTCGAGCCCCGCATTCGGCTCTGTGCTGGCAGCTCGGAGCCTGGAGCCTGTTTTGGATTCTGTGTCTCCCTCTCTCTCTGCCCCTCCCCTGTTCATGCTCTGCCTCTCTCTGTCTCAAAAATAAACATTAAAAAAATTAAAAAAAAAAAAGAACCTGCTTCAGACCCTCTGTCCCCCTCCCTGCCCTTCCACAGCACTCTCTCTCTCTCAAAATAAATAAATAAATTTAAAGAAGAAGAAAAAACTTCTTCCTCCTTTTTAGCATTTTCACACATGCCAGGACAAGGTTCCCTAGTTCCATCTCCTCCTATGCAGGGCATGCTTAGCATATTTGACACCTGGGACAGATTATTTTATAATACCACTCTCCTCTACAAAAAGAAAATTATTTTCAGTAATAATCATAAATAAAACAAGTGACAATAATAGCCAAATGCAGACAATAATAAATTTCTTCTATTGAGTTTTGTATGCATAAAATCATGTCAGTAGGGCACCTGGGTGGCTCAGTCAGTTGAGTGTCTGACTTCCGCTCAGGTCATGATCTCGCCATTCATGAGTTCAAGCCTTGTGTCAGGCTCTGTGCTGACAGCTCAGAGCCTGGAGCCTGCTTCAGACTCTGTATCTCCCTCTCTTTCTGCCCCTCCCCTGCTCACACACTCTCTCTCTCTCTCTCTCTCTGTCTCTCTCTCTGTCTCTCTCTCTCTCTCAAGATAAATAAGCATTAAAAATTTTTTTCAAATCATGTCAGTAAAATTAACAATGATAAATAAAATATTACACTATAAAAAAGGAAAAAGTAATAGATGAATGCTTTTTAATTACTTGTACTCACCTCCCCAATCTATGTGCCCCCCAAGACTGAGAAAAGGGGTAAAGGGACCACAAAGAAATGCCACAAAGGGACACTGAGGCAAGTAACTGTCTTGTTAAGATGGTAAGATGACTCCCTCTGGCCATATCATTCTTGTTTCATTTATAGGAAGGAATTCAGACCTTCACATATTTGTCCTACATAAGCTTTTTGGTCTTATCCAGAGCATCTAATATATTCAAAACTCTTTTGGCAAACATGTGTCCAAGACTTCTCCTGGGACAACACAGTGTCCTTCTGGATCTTCCCTGCTTTGGGGCCAGATTAGTTCAGATTCATGTTTGGTTCTCTAGTTACTGTGGATAGAAATATATAGTGGCCTATAACACATTCCTATTATGTGCTAGTTATTATCTTGGCTGTTTCATCTTTTCTGAAATATGCCTGTGCATAGGATTTGGTCCTCAAGTCAGAAAGTCCATGCACAATAGTGCTTCCGGGGTACAGAGCTGCTTGGTCTACTTCTGCAGCTGCCCTCTCAGTCTGAGCTTTAATTCTGCATGTATTACATAACTGTTGATACCTCGATTTCATATCCATCACTATTCCTAGACAGTAAAATTAGTCTCTTGCCAATTCACTTACTCAGTAGGTATGTACCAAGTCCCTACTTAAGCACAGGGAATGCAAGAGCAAACCAAATCCAGTGCTTGACATCAAGGAACTTCAAGTCTACTAAGGATCCAGAAAGTAGTAAATGACAATATAGGGGGCTTTTGTGAAGCCTTGGCTCCTTGCCACAAGACAGTATTTCTTCCCTCTGTGAACCTGGTAAAATATTCACTAGATCAAAAGACTAATTCATATAAGTTACAGCAGGGAATTGAACGGATGCCTGTGAGTTCAATAGTTTTTCTTTTGTGACCTTGTTAATTTGTAAAATCTCTAATAGAGAATTCAGAAATATCAATTCTCAGTACCCAAAGAGAAAGAAAAATCTATAATGGGGTGACATCACTCGGGATAAAACAGGCAGGTTACATCAAGAGGCAGCAATGATTTGGTTGTGTCTGCAGAACCTGATGGTGGGCTGTCCTTCTACGTTACCTTCATAAAATGGACCTAGGGTAAGGTGCTCTCCAACTCTGTGCAGATACTGCAAACAGTTCAAGGAGAGAGATCACACCCACAAAGAGCTGAGAATGCACTGTTGCCAAGTCCTGATTATTTAACGTTATCTTAAGCAGAAAATGAAGAAAGTATTTCAAAACACTTATGTATCTGTATCTTAGAATTCTGAATCATTCACTCAGTGCTTTATTTCAAGAATCTATTAACTTAATTTGAGGACTGTAAAGAAAAAGAGAATGTCCACTGATCTTTGGCTAAAATTTTTCCCAACACAGATGGGTAGGATGTAGAAACCATTGCTTTTGCCACAACAATCAGAAAATACTCTTTAAAACCATCAAAAAGCTATGAATGCAAAAAAGTCTGAATGAATTAAATTCCAGAGAAGGACAAGCCCTTACTAGAGGAGTAAAAACTGGTGATCGCTTTTGTTTCCAGAAGCATCAACCAAGTCAAGGCAGGGCAGGAGAGGATCAGATTTGCCAGAGATTGAGGGACTTTTCTGGGGTAAAGAAACTAATAATAATAAGCAGCCAAATGCCACATGTGAGCTTATAGAGCACATAGGAATATGGGGAAATTCCAAATGCTAAGCTAGTTCTTTAAGCCAGCCAATTTTTTCCATGGGAATTTTGCTTAGGAAGTGTTGATGCAGCAGCAAGAGCTAGAATGGAAGGCAGGGACAGATCTTTCATGAACTCATAGTATTTATATTCCAAAACTTTGCTGAAGGGAGGGACTTGATCCCATTGTGAAGACCCTTGAAACCAGAGGAGACCTGAAGCTAATTAAGCAACAAATGAGCCCCAATCCCACTCATCTCCTGAGTTGATAAAAGAGATCAGTCTTCTACCTAGCTGCCTGATGGAGAAAAAATTTCCCCCCTTCTGTGGGAAAATATTATCATACTCCACCATTTTCTTTTATATAATGTGTCCCATCATCAGGAGAAAAAGCGATCAATGCAAGCAAACCCACAGATGACTGAGATATTAGAATAAGCAGGAAATATCTTTAAAATAACTATTACACAGGGGTGTCTGGGTGGCTCGGTCAGTTAAGTGTCTGACTCTTGGTTTTGGCTCAGGTCATGATCTCGCAGTTTCGTGAGTTCAAACCCTGCATCAGGCTCTGAGCCTGCTTGGGATTCTCTCTCCCTCTCTGTCCCTTCCACACTAGTGCTGTCAAAATAAATAAATAAACTTAAAAAATTAAAATACATAAAATAAAATGAAATAAAATAAAATAACTATTATACATACAGTACATAATTTAAAATAAAAACCAAAAAATTGAATGAAAATATGGAGAATTTCCACAGATAAATAAAAACCAAAAAATAACCCAACTGAAAAATAAAATATATGAACTAAAGAACTTATCAGATGGCCTTCATAGCAGATTGTACACAGCAGAAGACAGGATTAATGAGCTTAAAGACAGGTCGGTAGACATCATCCAAGCTGAAGCATAAAGAGAAAAAAATAATAGGGGGATGAAGGGGAGAAAAAGCATCAGAGACCTCTAGAACAATGTCACATGTAATTGGAGCCTCAGAAAGAGAGAAGAGAGAACATTTGAATGTTCAAAATGTTTGAAGAGACAATAGTCAAGAATTTTCCAAAATTGGTTAAAGTTATCAACCTGCAGATTCAAGAGGCTAAGTGAAACCCAAATAAGATAAACCCCAAGAAATCCAGTCTAAGAAATATGATTAAATTTCTGAAAACTAAAGACAAAGAAAAAATCTGGAAGCAGCCAGAGAAAAAAAACACTTTGCCTATAGGGGAAAACCAATTCAAACGAACAGGTTTTTCATTAGGAAAGTGGTTACTTCTGGATCTATTACCAACTGGAAAGGGAAACAAGGGAAATTTCTGGGGTGATGGAAATATTCCATATCTTGATCTGAGTGTGGGTCATGTTGTAGAAATTCATCTAGTTGTACAATTAGAATGTGTGCAGCAGACAGTCTCTCCTTTGCTGTCCTGCCTGCAGCTTCCTTGCAGTGTATTCAATAAACTTTTATTTCTTTAAAAAATAAAATAAAATGTGTGCATTTTTGGTATGTGAATTTTTCCTCAATGAAGTACCATAAGAAAATGGGGGAGGTTTAAGTGTTGATTTGGAACAAGAAGAAGAAACATGAGAATAAGTTAGTTATGATATGGCCTAGTACAATTTTTCCACAATGTCTTCTCCATCACTCAGCCACTGTGGGAGACTGTGGGAGAATAAGATAAAGCTGTCTATTCTAATAAGTTTGACTGTGATTCAAATGAGTCCCTCATCATTTTAGGGTGGTCAGACTATAGGGGACAATGCCTCCTTTAACATCTTTTTGTCATATAATTAACTCCATCCCTTGTCAAAACTAACCACTGTTTTCAAGGGTGCCTGGGTGGCTCAGTTGGCTGAGTGGCCACGTCTTGATTTGGGCTCAGATCAGGATCACAGGGTCATGGGATTAAGCCCAGCATGGGGTTCTGTGCTGAGCATAGAACCTGCTTAAGATTCTCTCTCTCTCCCTCTCTCTGTCTTTCTCTCTCTCTCTCTCTCTCTCTCTCCCCAGCTTGAGCACGCTCTCTCTCTCTAAACTAATTTTTTAATTTAAAAATAAATAAATACCTTTTTAAGATAAACCATTTCATACAAAGCTTATAAAAATGAATATTAATTAATGCAAATGTGCAGGCATCCATTTTAATGTTTTTATTTTCAATTTACTTAACAAATGTTGGTCTTCTTACTTTCTTTTCAGAAAAGTTTTTTTCTCAATGCCTGTACTAATTTGATTATACATTTTTTAAGATTTTATTTTTAAGTAGTCTCTACACCCAACGTGGGGCTCAAACTTAGAACCCTGAGATCAAGAGTCGTACACTCTACTACCTGAGCCAACCAGCTGCCCCTAATTTGCTTATTATATTAATTATATTAATAGTTATATTCACTGGATACTTTCCTGTTAAGGACTTTCTGGACTTTATACCCAGTAAACATCTGAAAGGGAAATCCTGTTAGAAGGGAGGGGATGTTAAAATACAGCAGTGGGAAGGAGAGAAACGTTCACTGACAATACTTAGGAAATATAATGTTTTATATTATTACTCTTTAAAAATTAATTCCCTGGGGCTCTCATTAATCAAATTATAGAAGTTGAAGGGATGATAACCAGAGATTACTTCAGTCATAAAATTGTTTTTAAAGCTCTTCCTGTAATGGTAATATGCAGCCAGGATTGAGATTCACTGCACCAAGTACATGTGGTACTGACCCCTGATCCCCAAATGCAAACGGACCCCAAACGGGCAGCACCAAATTGGGTCCAAAAAAGGAGGAGACCTTTCCCAGACTAGCCATAGTGGGGGAAGCGGCAATGATTACAAAAGAGCATGTCAAGGTGTGTAAGTGTTCCAGGCAGACCCATATCCTCCGTTGAGCTGGGTCCCCAGAGCACAAGAGACAGCTGGGGAAAGAAAACCATGATCCACACTTCCTATTGGATTCAATCTCCTACCCAAATCAATCAAAGAATTTTTCCCACAAGATGTATAAGACTTCATGTCCTCAGACTTCAGCATCTCTGAAATAGCTTGGAGAAGACACCCATACCCCCAACACTGAATGTTGTTTGTTTTTTTTTTTAAGTTTGCCCTGAGACAGCTGGATGACACTGCAGGAGATGTTTGCAACTCAGGAAGATCCTTGGTTTTAGGTGTACACACCCCCAGGACATGAGTGTTATGAAACCCTTGCCCTGGGTGACAGCCCCAGCTTTCTCAGATTCTCCCTGTAGAGTCTAACATCAAGTTTAGTGTCTCTGCCCTTGCCCTGGGGTTGAGTGTCCTGGGGCTATGCCCTGAGTTCCTGCATTCCCTGGAGATTGCAGTTTTTCCTTTCTAGCTGCCCATCTGAACTCTAGCCCTCACTCAAGCCCATCCTCTTTGCTGGGGCTCTGACATCAGTCTCATATTTGCAAACTCCTTTCCTCTGGAAGCTAAATCCTATGTCCTGTGTCCCTGTTCACTGACTGAATACTTGCTCTGGAGGAATATGAAAATGGGCACCTTACCCTCTTGAATATCCTTGGCTGCCTTCTGCTCACAGGTCCATGAGGCTGAGTTCCAACATCAAGCTCAAGTGTTTCATGGCCATTTTAACATAGATGTTGGATCTCTAAGCCACCCTTATTGAATCTATTCACTATGGTTTTGGCAGTGTCCTTGACCTGTGTCTTCTGTCTTCATTTTCTAGCTTTATTGACACATAACATTATGTAAGTTTAAGGTATACAACATGATGGGGCGCCTAGGTGGCTCAGTCGGTCAAGTGTCCGACTTTGGGTCAAGTCATGATCTCACAGCTGAGTTCAATCTCCGTGTGGGGCTCTGTGCTGACAGCTCAGAGCCTGTTTGGGATTCTCTTTCTCTCTCTCCCTCTCTCTCTCTCTGTCCTTCCCCCACCTTCTCTCTCTCTCTCTCTCAAAATTAAAAAAAAAAAAAAACACTTTTTTTAAAAAGGTGTACAACATGATGATTTGATGTCTGTATATATTTCAAAATTATTACAATAAGGTTAGTTAATACATTCATCACTTCACATAGTTTCTTTGCGTGTGTGTGTGGTAAGAACATTTAGATCTAATCTCTTAGCTACTTTCAGATATACAATATAGTATTGTTAACTATAGTCACAATGCTGTACATTATATCTCCAGAACTTAGTTATCTACAAACTGGAACTTTGTATCCTTTGACCACCAGAACCCTTTCCCTCCACACTTCCCCCAACCCCCGGAAACCAACCATCAACTCTCAGTTCCTCTGAATTGGGTTTTTTTAGATTCTACATATAATTGAAATCATACAGTATTTGTCTTTCTCTGTCCTACTTACTTTATTTATCATTAATGCCCTCAAGAAGTATTTCCTTCTTTTTTATGGCTGAGTAACACCCCACTGTGTGTATGTCTGGGCGTGTCTGTGTGTGTGTGTCTGTCTGTGTGTGTGTTTGTGTGTTACATTTTCTTTTTCCACATATTCATCACAGACACTTAGGTTGTATTTCTATATCTTGGCCATTGTAAATAATATGTCAATGAACATGGAAGTGTAGCTATCTCTTCAAGATAGAAATTACATTTCTTTTGGATATATATCCAGATATGGGATTGCTGAATCACATGGTAGTTCCCGTTTCAATTTTTTGAAGAAACACATGCTGATTGCCATAGTAGCTACACCAATTCCCATTCCCAGCAGTACAGAAGGGTTCCCTTTTCTATACATCCTCACCAATGCTTGTTATCTTTTGTCTTTTTGATAACAGATATCCTAACAAGTGTGACTTGATAGCTCATTGTGGTTTTGATTTGCATTTCTCTGATTAACTAGTGATGTTGAGTACCTTTTCATGTACCTATTGGCCATTTGTAGGTCTATTTTGGAAAAATATCTATTAGGTCCTGTGCCCATTTTTTCATTGGATTACCTGTTGTTGTTGTTGTTTTTATATTGAGTTGTATGAGTTTCAAATATATTTTGGATATTAGCCCCTTAACCCCTTATCAATAGGTGGTTTGCAACTATTTCCTTTCATTCCATAGGTTGCCATCTCATTTTGTTGATTGTTTCTTTTGCTGTGCAGAATATATATATATATATGTGTGTGTGTGTGTGTGTGTGTATACATATATGTATGTATTGTGCCTCGCACCTTCGGTGTCATAGGCCAAAATTACCAAGACCAATGTCCAGGAGTTTTTTTTCCCTGTGTTTTATTAAAGGAGTTTTACAGTTTCAGTTCTTATGTTTAAGTCTTTAATCCATTTTGGATTAATTTTTGTTAATTTTGGGTCCAATATAACTCTTTTGCATGCCAATATCCAGTTTCCCACAACCATTTACAGAAAATACTATAGCTTCGCATTGGCTATTCCTGGCTCCTTGGTCAAATATTAGTCATATATGCATGGGTTAATTTCTGGATCCCCAATTCTGGAGTCTTATTAGTTTCTTTTGATGGTGTTATATTTGCCTGATTCTTCATGATCCTTGTAGTCTTGCATTGGTGTCAGTGCATTTGAAAGAGCAAACACCTCTTCCAGTGTTTACAGATTAGTTTTGGCAGGTAAAGACCCTCTCCTGTCAGTTCCCCAGGCTGATGAGATTACCTCTGGGATCACAGTCATACTGGGCTGGGGCTGACTTACAAGGCTGTTGCTGCATTCACAGTCATATCACTAGAGGCTCAAGCAGGCATGAATCCCATTCAGTCCCTGGACGGGTGGCACTACTTCCAGGGTCTTGTTCAGTAAGATGGCCCTGGGACAAGGGTCTGCTTCAGAGTCCACAGCTGGGTCCTTAAACAGCTCACCTATTACCAGCTGCATGGACAGGTATGGTTCCTACCACATCTCTGGGAAGGCTCCTGCCAAGTCACTGGGTAGGTCCCTGGGTGGACAAAACTAGCCCTGAACCATGGTTGAGAGGGGCTAGACCCAAGTCCCAAGGCTGTTTTAGGATCGGTAGCCATGAATGAGGTCTACAGACCTGGCTTTGGGAGACAGATGGGTGTGTCTCCCACCACATTCCTGGACAGCCTGGATGGCTCCCTGACAGTGACTGAAGCTGGAACTGATTACAGGGCAATTTCAGAATTTCTGGAGGCTCAGACAGGAGTGTGTCTCACAGGGTGCCTGCACCAGCTGGACTGCTTACAAACTGTGGCTGGAAAGCTTGGGACCTAGTCTAGGGCCTTTTCAGAATGTCCAAGACTGCAGAAGGGAGTGTCTCCCACTGGGTCCCTGGGCCAGCAGGATTGCTTATTCAGCCCTGATTTCCTGCACCTCCCCAGGATCCAAGTTCCTGAGATTCCAGTATATCCCATGAAGATCCTATCAGAACTGTAACTCCTGGAAATTGAGAGTTCTTCAGATGGGAGGAGATTGCATTTTTCTGTTACTCTGTCTTTTTTAAAAGGATAAACAGTGGACATTGATATACCTCATGCACAATAACAGAATTTTGGATAGGAAACAATTGCTCTGTGCTAGAGTGGCAAATAGTTTTCATCTCTAGTAACCCCAATCAATAAGCCAATCATTTTGTCTGCCATGGACAAGAAGAGGGAGGAGAAGGAGGTATGTCAAATATGTGCAGATACAGATTTTATTCCAAATTAGCCACAAAGTCAGGCCAAAAACCCAGGTCTTGTGGCACCCAGTTGCTCACACATTCCATTACATCCAACCAACATGCATCTGAGTTTATCAGACAGAAATTGGGCGTGATCTGTTGCATTACAGAACACTTCTTTGCCTTAAAATGTTTTTACGTGGAAAATACAAGTGTTTGGTAAATTAAAGGGCTGCTTGGCAGATCATTAACTACTTGACAGTGAGACCTGGGAGCAGAATATTAGGGGCACACACTGAATGACCATTAGAGAGAAATTAAGCTAAAATGTAAGGTCAGATATGATAGTGTAAACTCCTGGTGAAATAGCACATAGTGTGTAAGAATTCCATTTACACAGAGCTTTTTCAGAATCATGGCCCCTGAGGGGATAACTATATAGTCCAATTGCAAAGACAAAAATGTGTAATATCTTATTTTTAGGTCTTCATAAAATATGAAAATGATTCTTTTTGATATAATGATTTAAGTTAAACATTCATTTAAAAAGTGAAAGAAAGAGAAGAGTTTTAAAGTGTGAATACGCTTTGAGCCAGCAATTTTGCTTGAGTTGATGGAATAGCCAGAAGTCACAGGAAAAGATTTAATACCCATCTCCTGGGAGAATAAACCTCCAAGTGACTTTTCTAATTGTAGCTGAGGTGTAATGAGACATGATGAAATAAACAGTAAATTAAGGGAAAGTACCCAGGGACCGAGACTTGATAGACAGGAGTTTCTGGGAAAGAGTAGGAGGAAAGAAGGGAGGGGGGAACTCTGGTCATGAAGACTCTGTAAAGCAGACTCCCCACTGGCCACTGAGCCCTGATGGGCTAGCACTGACTATGGACCCCTGGCTGGTGACACAAGAGGTTCTCAGAGGGGATAAAGTGATGAGAGAAGGCAGTCAGCTGCCTATGGAATTGCTGAGTAAGTGTCTTCTGGCTGATTCAATGGCCTGCTGGTGATCTGGGGGCCTGCAGTACTGTACTATGGGGCTCCAGCTCACAGGCTGGGATTTAGCTACAGAGTCCCACACTTGCCCCCAGAGAGGAATCAGAACCAGCTGCCCACCCCTGGTCAAGGGCATAGCCCAACCATCACCTTTTTGAATCTGCAATACAATCTACATCCACAGCATCTTGAAAGAATTAAAATCCCCAACAATAAATGAAGAGGGTGTTCAACTTCCATTGAAGCAAGAGAAGAAAATTCACACACTTTTTAAGACCCAAGATACAATCTATGTTATACCTATAAAGTTCAGGCATTGAAACTGCATTGGGATATCCATGGACAGTGGTGCTTCCCTTATCCGTGGTTTCGGTTACCTGTGGTCAACTGTGATCCAAAAGTAGATCCTCCTGCTGACTTACTGTCAGGTCAACAGGAGCCTGAAGCCATATCACATGCCTACATAATTCACCTCATTCGTTCTCATCACATGAGCATTTTATCATCTTACATCAACACAAGCAGAAGGGTGAGTGCAGTACAGGAAGATATTTTGAGAGAGAGACCACATTCATGGAACTGTTATTACAGTATATGGTTACAATTGTTCTATTTTATTATTACTGCTGTTAATCTCTTATTGTGCCTAATTCATTATAAATTAAATTTTATCATAGGTATGTATGCTTAAGAAAAAGCATAGTATATATCCCTGGTTTCAGGCATCCACAAAGGGTCTTGGAACATATTCTAGAGGATAAGAGATAAGGGGGGGTGGGGGGGGGGCTACTGAACATAGAGCTCACTGATTTTTTAATCTCTTTTTAAATAAAAGAAGGCAAAACAAAATTATATCAATGATTCTTGCGGACTAGAACCATATATCTATGTCAAGTGACTGCCTTTGGCAATTTTTTTTTCATTTTTTAACTGCATAATTACAAACCTGCAAGGTGTATGGTGTATAATGAAGTCGCCGGTGTAACCTTAACTGACTCCGTGCTAATAGGTGTCTCTCTCATTTTGCAAATTACAACCTGCAAAATGATGACATGCCTGGAAAGTAGTGATTGGGACTCATGAAGCTTGGCACCGAGAGTCAGAAAACGCCCATGAGAAGCCATCACAGGCAGATTGATGATGACATTAGACAATATGCGTATGGCATTAATTATACCCTCCGAGTTTTGCTAGATTGCAGCCCCAGACAGTGTGTCAGGCAGTAACACCCCATCCACGGTGTCTCTCAGCCACTTACTGGTGACATCTTGACATCTTTGTCAAACACAACATGAGCACTAGAAGGCCCCAGGCCCAGGTCCAGAGGACGAAGACTCTAAATGTTCCATCCTTCCTCTGTCTGGTGAGCCGCCAGGGGAAGCTAAGTGAATGAAAAGAAAGCAGGGCCTCTCCCCCAAAAGAGACATCTCAAGACTCAAGGGGGGAAGGACGGAATACCCGAGAAGCTGGAAACAGGACTAGAGGAGACGGAAGAAGGAATTTGGAATTTTGTAGGTCAGGCCAGAGAGGGCTAGAAATGGCAGAAGGAAAAGAGGTATCTTTATATCCTTAAATCTTTGAACTCTTAGTCCTCATGACTAGAAGGGACCTAAAACTGCAAGCCAATCCATTATCCTTCAATCCTGGTATAACATCCCACCAAAAGCCCCCTGAACCTGCCTGTACAACCCCAACCACAAAAACTCACTACTCGGAAGGCAGCCATTTTTGCTTTTGGGCAATTGTGATGACGAGCTCATTTAGGAGTTCATCTCCCTGTGGAGCCCAAACCTGCCTACCTGTAACTGACAGCTGCTGATGGAGCCATGGGATGAATGGCTCTGCCCCTCCTGCACATGGCACCCCACAAGTATTTTATGAAAACTGTTGTGTCCCACAGACTGCCCTTCCTTGATCTGGCATAGATCTGTCTCTGACCCCACTGGGACATGAGCATCAAAAGCAGAAAAGAGAAAAATGCTAAATAAAGCAGTGTATAGAACACGTGGAAGAACTCACTGATAATGAGGAATTGGTAAAGGATAATCCACCCCCTCTGCCCCAAAAGTAAAGTCATGACTCTCCTACAGATATGAAATAAACACGCATTAATGATTTTAACTCATTATCAAATGAGGAACCCAGTAAGATGTTACATCCAGTTCAAAGAATAAACCAAAGAACAGACACACTTCAAGATGAAGAACATTGACATCAGTGTGCAAATAGGAACAAAACTGGTTTCTCTTGCAGTAGGGGAAGGAAGCCAATTAAACCTCTGTGTGGACAGGACAAAATTTGCATATCTATGGACAAGAATTATTTTGCATTCCATTACCAGCTATTGACCATTCACAGACCTTAAAATAGCTCAAAGGCAATGAAATATGTTACTCGTTTTCCAGGCTGCCTTAACAAAGTGCCACAAACTGGGTGGCTTAAAAAATAGAAACATATCGTGTCACAGTTTTGGAGGCTGCAAGGCCAAGATCAAGATGTCAGCAGGGCTGGTTCCTTCTAGGGATGGTAAGGGAGGATCTGTTCCGTGCCTCTCACCTGGCTTCTGGAGGTTTGCTGGCAATCTTTAGCATTCCTCAGCTTGTAGATTCATCCTCCCAGTCTCTGCCTTCTTGTGTACCATGGTGCTCTACCCATGCATGGCTATGTCTACATTTCCCCTTTCTTCAAAGACACCTGTCCTCTTTGGATCAGGGGCCCACCCTACTCCAGTATGACCTCATGTTCAGTTTAATTACATCAACAATGACCCTATTTCCAAACAAGGTCACATTCTTAGGTCCTGGGAGTTAGGACTCCAACACATGAATTGGGTAGGAACTGGGGGACAAAAGTTGACCCATAATGGGCTCAAAGCCCCCACAGAATCAGAATAAAATAATCTGAAAGGGTATGCTCCAAACAATACACATTTTTCCACTGAAACATAAATCTCTTCCTCACAGAGCTATGTAGAGAGCGTCCATAAAACAATTTCAGGAAATATTGGAAAAGTGGAGGCTTGGAAATTCAGAACTTGCTCCCAGTTTCTTTGTATAATTTGTCAAAAGAATGTAAATTCTGTTCTGCTGATCATTCTGTAAATAGCCTAAAATGAGGAGAAACAGTCATAACTCAAAAAAGCTCAGGAAGTTGCCCACTACTCCAAATTTACCCTAAAAATCTTGTCTAACTCATTTGTAGTGGAAGCTGATTGGGCTGGTTTGGGGGAGCAGGGAAGAATCTCAGCTTTGGTAACCATAATTCATTCATAGAGCGATTTCTAGTGTAATTCTCGTGACCTTTTGAGGGAAGCTTTGGTTCCCATTTTTTAAACGAGAGAGTTGAAGGATTTAAATGAACTCCCTAGAGCCAGAAAGCTGTCCACAGGATGTATGGCAAGCACCCTTACTCTGCTTTATCTTTTCCCCTTTGTCCAAATGTCCTGATCAGTTATTTGAACTGTTGATCAGGGCACCTGAGTGGCTCAGTCGGTTGAGCGTCTGACTTCGTCTCAGGTCATAATCTCGCAGTTCGTGGGTTGGAGCCCCACAAGGGGCTCTGTGCTGACAGCTCAGAGCCTGGAGCCTGCTTCTGATTCTGTGTCCCCCTCTCTCTCTGCCCCACCCCTGCTTGTGCTCTGTCTCTCTCCCCGTCTCTCAAAAATAAATAAACGTTAAAAAAAATTAAAACTGTTGATGAGTATTTGTTTCTCATGCCATATCCAAATGCTTTCTGGAAATGGAGCAAGGAGTAAATTAGTTAAAAGCCATACAACCAGGACTTGAACGTAGGACTACTGCCTATGTCAGCACAGATACTAAGACAAGGAGCCCTGCCTCCCCAACCACTGCCATCCCACCCCAGGCTCCTTTCTCAGTGGGTCTGGTGAACAGGGCCAGTGGACAAAACTTGTGGTCAGAGCCCTGCAAAAAAAAAAGAATAAAAAAACTGACAAGTGTCCCAGATTCTACATATCACACAAGTAGTCAGACATTAGCCAAAAACATGAAAAAAATTATAGCCCCTTGTAGCCTCCTCATATCAGCAAGATCAACAAAAATGAGAAGTGTGGGATCTCAGTACCTGGATATGCTGTGTGGCGGGGACTCAAAAAATATTAGCAGGTGTTCAATAAATAATAATTTGGTTAGTTTCCTCCTTTCTGCTTTTTGAGTAAAACCAGACCCACAAAGTTTGTATACTTAACTCATCTCCTTCAGAACATATTTTTCATGCATTTTCCAGTGTTCAAAGTAGAAGGGATATAGGGGCACCTGGATGGCCATCCCATTTGGCCATCCAACTCTTGATTTCAGCTCAGGTCATTATCTCGCAGTTTGTGAATTCGAGCCCCACACCGGGCTCTACACTGACAGTGCAGAACCTGCTTGGGATTTCCTCTCTCCCTCTCTCTCCCTGCCTCAATCTCTCTCTCTCTCTCTAAATAAATACATACAAATCAACACTTTTTTTCAAAAGTATAAGAGATATATAAAGTATCCTTTTTACAAGGTGAAAAATTCTAGAGCTCTGTTACTAATAATGTAAATATACTTAACTGTAAACTTAAAAATGGTTAAGATGGTAAAGTTTATAGTACATGTTTTTTATCAGAACTTTTAAAAAATAAAGCTGGAGGGAGATCTGGAAGCTTCCTAATCAGTTATGGTTATTCCTCAGGTGTTAGTGTTTCAAGTAATTCTTTTTTCCGATGGGAGATTGGTTGTCCCACATGCACAATCATAATTGACACACAGTGAAGAAAGGGGCACTGCTGAACTTTGTTTTAATAGAATAACCTAGCGCTGGTGATGCCTATATTATGCCACACTTTATTAGTATGTGCACATACTAATTAGTACTAATTAGTACTAATTAGTATGTGCACATACTACAAAGAAAGGGGGAGAAAAAGTGAGAAAGTCATTTGAAGGGGGACTGCTTGATCTAGGTATTTTGGGGGGAAGAGGCTGCTTTTCAAGAGATTCTCATGAGAGCCACTTCCTTTCTCAGACTGATGGTAGTTGGGATTTTCCAAGGAAACCCGTGTATGAACCCTGGCCCCTCCAAGCCCCTGCACCCACCCTGACCCCACCCCCAAACATACCTACTTCTTCAAACCCTCCCTCTGTGAGTGAAAAGCAGCAGCGGGCCGTGAGGCCAATCACTCAGACACAAATTGCGTAGTGACAGCAGAGGAAACAGCTATTTGTCTCCCCAGGCGGAGTGAGGAGAATCGTCAAAGAAACCCCAAATGGATCTTTTATTCATCAAATATTTTGAGTACCTACTACATGCCAGACACTGCGACCGTTTCTGCAGACCATCATTCTAGGAGTTGGCACACGTTTCTCTACAAAAGTACCATGACTGCCTATGGGATGGGCAAATTCGGACTCCTGGGAGCGAATCATTAGCTGACCCCTTTGCACGGACAGAGAGACGTGAACCAACGTTGCAGTACGATGCACATCCCTCTCTCCAGAGCTAAGCAGTGTCTTTCTACTTCCTACAGCTGCAGGCTACATACTTTTTCTTGCGATGAATTCATGTGAGTCTAAGGCTTTACCATGCTTCGGAGACCTTTCACAAATAGAATTAATCCAGCAGGAAGGAGGCATGCCCACCTGGGCGACACCCACAGTGAGGGAAGAGTGGAGGACCAAACCCTCTGCTGTTTTGTTGTGTGTGTTTGTTTGTTTGTTTGTTAAGAAAAAATAGAGATAAAGGTGAAAGAGAGCCCAAGGTCACAGGTCAACAAGCAGAAGCCACATCTTCTGCCACCAAGTTCAGCCATCTTTCCACTCTCCAAAGCTGGGCTGCTAGAGGCATTCTTGCTCAAACGCGTGCATTCGTGAAGCTTTCCAGTGAAAGGGCCTCGTGTGTTAATAGATGTTGGGCCTTGCAGTATTTGCATTTTATATTCAATTTGGGTGTTAATGGCCTCCCTTTACTCACTTAGATGGAAAGATGAGCCACGGCTACTCCTCTGAAGAATGTGATCTATCTTAGTTTCCTCATCTATAAAATGAATTGATTGAACCAATTGATCTGTAAGCTTCCTTCATTTATTCAGGCAGTTGGTCAGCTATGTGTTTGGAGTTTTCACTGTTGGCCAATCTCTGACCCTCTATCCCTTTCAGGTCTCATGGCCCGTGGACAAATCGACCCAATCATTTATTCTATTTTGAGGGGATACAATTTAACCCATAACATGGAGCTTTGAAAAACAGCAATACCAGGGCCCCGACAAAACCTGATTTCGTGGGACACTGGCACTTTTTTTTTAATACTCCCAGGGGACTCTACTGTGTGTCCAACATCAAGAGCCACCAGGGAGAACCCTCAATGGAAATTCTAGTCCCAGTTCAAGCTAAAAGAATGTGGACCATAGTTTTCCCAACTCTAAAATGAACAAAAGAATTTTAAAGCCTCTTTTCAGCATTGGAATTTCATGGCCCAGAGGAAAGAAAATAGGCCATAGCCTGATTCTTCTTTTCATCCTGGATCCTGCTACCTTTCAGGGCATCCTCATGAGAAGTGGCACATCTGGGGTTCAAGAGTAAGTGTGAAGAAAGTCGGAAAGTTGCAGCAGGACCAACTTGTAGCCAATGAGGTAGTCCCCAGTAATACAGTGAGACGGGATACTCATGGCATGGTGCCCAAACACTTTTGCAGATAAAAGCTATCGGGAAAACATCACGGGGCCCTGTCATTACTGTCTCCACGCGGTTGCGATGGGACTCCTCTGAGAGCAAATTTGCACAAAGAGTGTGGTATGCTAATTAAAATGGAATTCTGTGTGGACATTTCATTTGTGGATTAGTTAAAAGCAATTAGCATTTGGGGCAGAAGTGCTATGGAAAAGAGGCTGAGCTGGGGACTTTGTCTGATGGAATGGAGGGCTGAGCTTTGGCTAGGGTGCTTCAGGGAGCTGAGTCTGCAATCTCGTTGGGGGCTCTGCCACAGTGAGGAGAAATCCACAAAAGCAGGCTGGCAGAACCCAAAGGTCAGGCCCCATGTGACGGATTTGCTACATTCTTAGGCTTACACTGGCCTTCTTTCTACTTCTTGTCTTGCTCACCACCATTGAAAGCATAATATAATAAAAGCAGAGTGCTACCTGGCATATTCATTTGTGGCCAACTGGTAAACTAAGACATCAAATATCATGTTCCTTTTTTTTTTTAATTTTTTTTTTCAACGTTTATTTATTTTTGGGACAGAGAGAGACAGAGCATGAACAGGGGAGGGGCAGAGAGAGAGGGAGACACAGAATCGGAAACAGGCTCCAGGCTCTGAGCCATCAGCCCAGAGCCCGACGCGGGGCTCGAACTCACGGACCGCGAGATCGTGACCTGGCTGAAGTCGGACGCTTAACCGACTACGCCACCCAGGCGCCCCTCAAATATCATGTTTCTAGAAAACCGCTACAAAGAATCTTTTTTAAAAAGTGGGTGGGGTATGCCCCCAGGTGCTAGATACAGTGGACAGGGAGCCACCGAGACAAATTTGTGGAGAGCATTGGGAGAATTGATTTTTCAATTCAATTCAATTCAATTCCAATAAATTCTGGGAGAATTGATTTTTTTTCCTCCCTCTGCCCAAAGGCAAGATAGAAAGGGCTAGAAATGAAAGACAAGGGTTGACAAAAGATGAAGCAAGTTAGAGTTTAGTGGATGAGATTTTCAGTTAATGAGAAGAAATCAGGGGAAAGGGAAGACAACTATGAGAGAATCCCCAGGAGTTTGAGTCTATCTTTAAATGGGTGAACCAAGGTGTTCTTTCTTGACTGACATTAGAAACCAAGAGTCCCACTAATGCCACACAGAGCACAAGACATGGACATAACAATGAAGAGATGGCAGCAGGTGTTCCAGACAGGAAATGGCAAAGAATGTCCCCTGGTTCCTTGCCAAGTGCACCTCAGTTGGAGAATACCCAGGAAATCCCTTGTGCCCAGTGGAGGGGAAGCTAGAGGGCCACAGAAGCTGAGTCTTGGTTGGCACCCTTGACCAAGGATTTCCATGGCAAGTGGCAAGATGGCTCTGGAGTGGAAGGTTTGAAAGGCAGTCTGCCCCAGCCCCAGAATCCCCAGTTCCAACCAGAACCAACCCTGAAGCTCTCCTGAAAGAGTCTGCTAATGTATCAGGAGAAGACACAAACCACATCAGTTGTTTGTACAAAAGAGAATTTACCATAAAGAACTGTTAACTAAGTAACTGGAAATGACAAAAGGGAATTCTAAGATGTCTTAGATGCAGCAATGGCAGGAAGAGCCCCAAACCCTTACAGCTGATGGAGCAGGAAAGAGAGTAAGGCAACATGGGGGCATTACAACCACAGCATCCTAACAAATGTCTCCACCTATGCACTAGATGCCATCCTCTTGGACCTATCCACTATTTTCACCAACTTGGGACCTACAATTAATCTCTCATGCTGACTGGTGCTCTCTTTCTCTCTCAACCTCTCTCCTATCGCCTTCACATTTACACTTAAATGCACTCAAGCCTATAGAATCTTCAAAAAACCCTCCTCCCATGGTTTGCCTCCCTCCCTCGCTGTTTGTAACTATTTTTTCCCCTTCCCTTCCCCCATGGTCTTCTGTTAAGTTTCTCAACTTCCACATATGAGTGAAAACATTTGATATCTGTCTTTCTCTGGCCAACTTATTTCACTTAGCATAATACTTAAATACAGAGAACATCCTGAGGGTTGATGGGAGGGGAGGGGAGAGGGGAAAATGGATGATGGGCATTGAGGAGGGCACTTGTTGGGATGAGCACTTGGTGTTGTATGTAAGTGATAAATAATAGGAATCTATTCCCCAAACCAAGAGCAGACGGTACACACTGTATATTAGCTAACTTGGCAATAAATTATATTAAAAATAATAAATAAATAAATAAATAAATAAATGTCAGTTTCATAACATAAATAAATATATAAATAAACAAAAAAACCATCTTCCCTCCTCCTAATATGCCCCTCCAAAGACCCCCTTATCTTTCTCTTCTGATCCTCTCCCTCAAACCTCTTAAAAGGGTTGTCCACTGGCTCTTATCTCCTGTAAATCCTCAATACCCTCCACATTCCCACCATTCATCTAACGTGGTTCTTGCAAAGTCTCTTCTCAGAGAAGACGCCCCTCCTCTCGACAATCATAGCATTTTGTACCCCTCACAAGCCTCCATTCTTCCTGCTCTCCCACAGTGGACCATAAGCCTCCTGAAGGCAGGGCCTTTCTATCTTGTTCACGCCAGGATCTCCAGCACTTAGCACAGTGTGTGACCCATAGTGGACACCCAGTGATTGACTGTTAAGAAAAATGTTTAGGGAGATTTTTCAAATCATGAATCACTTGATGAAAAATCATCAGAATTTGCATTAATCCCTTGAAGTTTTATCCTCATTTATATTTTTGTCACTGTGTATATCTGATTAATTTTAATATAATGATGTTTTTACCATCTTTCAATCATCCCTAGTGTTGAACGTCTTCTCTCTTAGCCTCGAATGATTCCACTAAGTTAAATAAAAACATTTCTGCAAATTGGGAAGGGCCACTTGTATCAGATTGTATGTTTAGTCACTAATTGTGTCTTAAATTGATATAGTTATTGCATTCAGGTAAAGAGTTCTCCACTCCCTGACTTTTCAGGAACTTCAATTAAACCTGTTTACCAGCTGATTCCCTTGAGAAGCTTCAGGGACAGAGCAGAGAGAGGGGTCAGTGTAATTAACCCGGAGGTGTCACTGTCAGTCAAGACCAGATGCCCAGGACCAGATCTTAAAACATAGAGAGTGAACCTGGTTCCCACTGAAACCACAGTCTTGTTGACCATGTCTAACAAAGAGTTTGGCTTCTCTTCCCACACCACCCCCCCCCCTTGAGTTTCATGCAGATGCAAATGGGCAGTGGAGGGATTAATGAAGCACCTTGTTATTTTTGTTATACCTAAGCTTAAGCATCTGCCTTTGGTCTGGCAATTTTAAAGTTTATCGTGTTCTGATTCATGTAGTCAAGAATGACATCAGCACAACCTCCATGTTGATATATAAGAGGATGACAACTATTACCTTACCATTGCCAAAAGCCTACATGTGCCCTTTCTCCTTCCAGAGACAGTAAATTCACATTGGCTTAGAAGACATCTTCCCAAGACAGATGTCAAACTTTATCAAGGAGGTTCTCTCCTTAGGTCAGTTGACTCAGCTGGCTGCTCTGCCCGTGCGGAATTTTTCAGTGTTACTGAGGTTAGAATCCCCTTCTCAGTGGTTGTGGCTCTTGTTCCAAGGCTACTTAAAAACAGAAAGCAATTGGGCTGCCATCCACCAGAGAGACTTTGTCACCTTCATGAAGCCAAAGGGTCTGAAAGGAAAGTTAGCCGTGTCCCCAAGCCTCTCTCAAAAGTGCCCATGTGTTGATCAAGACTATAGTTGTGTAACTCCAGCATTGCCATTATCAATTCTTTCCTCCCTGCACACACAAGCCACCCTCCCATCAAGTTGTGGAGCCTATTCGTAGGTGCAGGAATAAATAGAAAATGTTGTCCTGGGCGTTACCTCATAGGCAAAGCTTCCCTTGAGCCTCCAGACTGACCTGAGCTTACTCCCCACCACCTCCCCCCCCCCCCCCGCTTACCCATGACACTTTGCACATTCTTCCGTGACAGCACTTACCTTATCATGAGTGACCATTCCAATACCCATCAGATTACAAGGCCCTGAAGAGTTCTGAGCACAAGGCCCAGCAGGTGGTGGGCAGTGTAGCACAGTGATTAACTCCAAGGCTTTTGATGATATACAATATCAATATACAAGATTTAATTCCTGCTTCCTCCACTTACATTGTGTGACCTTCCGCAGTTCCTGAATTTCTCTGATTCTTACTTTCCTGACCTGCGAAAGTGGGTAAAGATATCGATCTCATAGTATTGTGCAAGCATTCCAATGAGATAATGTGTGTAAAGCACTCAGCACAGGGCCTGACAGAGCAAAGCCTCGGATACATGGTAGTTATTATTATTATTAGGTACTCAGCAAGTGTTATTGAACAAATGAAAACACTTCTAAACTTTCACCTGCTCTGCTGAGATGGCTCTCCATCTTATTCCCCCTCCTGTCATCTCCTTCGATCAATAGCTCTCCTTCTATCAATAGCTGCACAGCACAATTACCTGGGGAGCTTTACAGTGTTTGATGCCCTGACTGCCTCCCAAGTCAACGAAATCAGAATATCTGGCATTGGACCCAGGCATCAGAAGATTTTATAGTCTCTAGTGATTCCAACGTAGGGCCAAGGTTGAGAACCACTCCCCTAAACAGAAGTACTTCTCAAAGACCAGCCCTCTGTCCCCTGCTCCTCCTGCTCTGCATGTTGTCCCTGTGGGACCTCATCCCTACTCATTTCTTCACAGCCATCCCCTGGGCTAGTGACTCCAGGACTCTCCTTTGGGATGAACTTCCATCCCTAGCTCCAAACGTGCGCATCCTTCTACTGCTTGGCACTCTCATTGGGATAGCTCACAAAGCTTTGAATCAACAAAGCCAAAACAGGAGTCTCTTTTCTCTCCTCCACACCCTCAATCTACCCTCGTCCTGGGTCTCCCATCCCAGATAAGGGCAGAAGCAGCCTCCCACATGCTCACGCTGAAAATCACAAGATCGTGTTTTCTCCTTACTCACTCACCTGCCAGTTTCACAAAAGTCAGTCATGCAAACCTCTCAGTCTCAGCTTCATGTGGCCTTTGCATCATCCCCATCTTTCTGCTCAAGTTGCCTCTTCCCTAAATGGAACCCCAAATGCCTCTAGTGTGGACTGCTGCAGTGATCTTTCATCCCGGTCTGTCCATCCTCTCATAAATCTTTCCATATTTTCTGCAAGATGTTCCTAAACAGCTCTGGTCACATCATATCTCTGCTCTAAAATGTAATGGCTTTCTATTGTCCTCAGTCCAACCTCTTGCCTGGGCTCAGAGTTTTCCAAGATTTGAAACCAACTACCCTTCCTTATGTCCCACCTAACCCATCTGCGGCTTGCTTCCAGCCATTGGTTTATCATCCCTTCCCAGGACAACTCGCCCTCATACCCTGCCCTTTGGCCTTCCAGCTTCCATCCAAGCTGGAGTTCCCACCTGATCTTGTCTATCTCTCTGCCTCTTCTTCTCTCTCTCTCCTTATCATACTCTAGCTCTCTTCCCTCTTCACAACAAATGCACCATTCAGACCTCCAAAAAGAGTTCATTTTCCTGTGTCTGGCCCTAGGTCATTTACCCATCCCTGGGTCTCCTCCAATGCTACCCTTATAATGGAAAATTCCAGGGAAAATTCCATGATCCTCATTCCACTGTTCCATCCTGAACTGCCCAGATGTGGGGCAATTGAGCTCCTAGAGGCCCCTTTCAGCTCTGTCCCTAAAGGGATGGTCTTGGCAGGCTGGAAGCCCATCTCCATGTTAGCCTCCATGATTGAATGTAGGGTTTCCAAGCTGCTGGTTTAACATCTCAATGTTGAGAAGTTTATTATCTGTTGCACACAGGATTAACAACACAGATTCTATAGCCAGGATGATTCATAGGTTCGACTCCTGGGTCTGGCAGTCATCACCAGTGAGACCTTAAGCAAGCTACTTCTCTGCTTCAGCTTTTTCACTTGTAAAATGGAAATAATTATACTGCTGATTTACAGGGTTGTCATAAGGATTAAATGACTTAATATGTTAAGGTCCTCAGAAAACTCTCTGACACATTGTAAGGATTGTATAAGTGCTTGTCAAATACAGAGGGAACCTTAGCACATGCTAACAAGCCACCTAATAGAATGTAAACCCCCTCAGGGCAAAAATAATGTCTATTTGTCTGGAACAGATTTTGAGCTCAAAAAATATGTGAGAGCTGATAGCTGGTAGAGGTGGAAACTGGGACATTTCTGGGCGATTATTGGATGATATGTATCAAAATGTTTAACATTTCTGCTCTTTGATCCAGTAAGTCTACCTCTCAGGATGTTTTCTATGACAGAACTAAAAATGTGAAAAGAGGCATCCTTGATGATATTCCCCATGTATAGTAGGGGAAAATGGAAACAACCTTAATGCCCTAATGTCGGTTCCATCAGGCATGGGACACACATATGATGGAATATCATGCATCTATTAAAGGATGATGGTAGGTAACTATATTCCAAGGGCATGAAAAGATGTCTAAGGCCTATTATTAGGTTTCAAAAGGCTGGTATGATCTCATTTTTTAAACAAAAATGTACACGTGTTTACATATGGATAGAAACACATTAGGAAGAATCCACATCAAATGTTGAAAGTTATCACATCTGGGGGTCACCTGGATGGCTCGGTCAGTTAAGCATCTGTCTCTCAGCTCAGGTCATGATCTTGCCGTTTGTGACACTGAGCCCCACATCGGGCTCTACACTGTCAGCATGGAGCCTGCTTGGGATTCTCTCTTTCTCTCTCTCTCTCTGCCTCTCCCTCCCTCTCTCTCTCTCTCTCTCTCCAAATAAATAAATCAATAAACTTACCAAAAAAAAAAAAGTTATCACATCTGGGCAGTAAGATCATGGGCAATTTGCACCTTTTTTTTTCATTTTAAATTATAACATGGTCCATTTTTAAAATTCATATGTCTTTAAATGAAATAATACTAAAGTATATGTGGTGGGAACAGTGAAGGTTCCTCACCTTCCCAGTCACTCACATAAAGCCACACTCCCCAAATGCAACTGAGCAGTGGTCTTCCTGAACATTTTCTTCTCGCCCTTTGTCTATGTGCAACCCTACACACTCAAGTATTAGATAAGGTTTTTCTCAGCTTTAGGATTTAAGTAAAATGGGCACCAGCACCTGCCCTTACATCCTGCAGGAGATCCAATGCCTTCCCCAAGATTTCCATGAATCCCCCAAAACACATTGTCATGACCTCTGCTGGCTCTCCATCCCTGCTCTGACCACGTTCTCCGTCCTGTTTATGAATCCCCTCCCCCACATCCTCTTTCCTCTACTCGCACGAATCCTAACATGCAGCAGGGTTCCTTTTTCCTGACTGAGCCCCAAACCCCACCCCAACCCACACGTCAAGAAGAATTTGCTGAAGGTTCAGTTGCAAAGGGTAAGAATTTCTTTCACAGAAAGACGATTTGCAATTTCATATCAAAAATCCCCATTCTTGAAAATCCTCTGGTCTCTCCTTGCCACTCCCCCTCGAGCGGTGGGGGTTTTTCCTCATTCCTTTCTGAGCAGATTCAAGGTTCCAGCCAGGTCTCTGGAACTTTCCGTATCTCCCAAGACCCTCCTCATATTTACTTTGTATATGTGAGAACTTACAGACTCTGCCCAACAAAATGTCATGTTCTTTGGATCTCATCTTTATGGCGACATATTGGGGGCCCCAAAACACACTGTACAGCTGAAGCATCCAGATACTTCCCAGGTGGTGCCTCAAGGTGGAAGTGGAGGGTGACCACAGTGCACAGAACACTGGTCTGTGTGGATGATGTCTTCATCTCACCCTTCATGGGATCTAAAACTGATTCAAGATAAAGGATGAATTTCTAACTCTCCCTATAGAGACATCTCTCCTGCTTCATTGCCCTCTGGAGGGATTTTTTCCAGCCACTGACATTAATGTTACTTCATCTGCATAGAAGCCTTGGTTCAATTGACTCATCCAAGGGGCCCCACACTTAGCTTCAGATCATTGGGTGCCCAGGAAGTATGGTTCCACGTTCAAGAGTATCATTGGTCCCTCTTTCATTTTCATCTTCACTGTCCACACCCCACCTCCCTTCCCTTTTTTCTTACCATTTTGGAAACTCCCCATAAGAATATCTCCCAAAAGTCAGAAGGAAGTTGTGAAACTCCTTGGAGATCAACCATACAACAGGGGGGCGGGGAGCATGAGGTGGGAGGTGGGTATGGGTAACCTGTCCAAGGGCCAAGCATGAATAGTATGAGGTCCAGAAAATTCCCTCTGGTAAAGGCAGGCAAGGAAGCCCCTGGAAGTTGGCCATAAAAATCAGCATCTATCAGACACAGGATTTCTTGAAGAGTTGAAGTCTGTTTGGGACTGATCAAAAATCCCTACCCAGCTCTACCTGCCAAGGCACACGTCTGAGGAGACTGGCTGATGAGGTGCAGAAAGAAATCAGGGGCTCGATGGACTCATCAGTAGAAGACACGTGCTACGGACACAGGGGAAATCCTAACTAAAGGCAGCGCAGGGTCTAGAGAGGATCATTGTAACGTGTGGTTAGACACGCTCTGCGGATGTTGTCACAACACTGGCGGGGCCCCCAGGCAGAGGCGTGGAGCTGACAGCCAGTCTCCAAGTCCCTGGCTTCAAAGTCGATGGCTGCCTTAGAGCTTCAATGCCTCAGTCCCCATGGCGGACTGCCTAACAACACTCAAACAGGTGGTTGGAAATGCAGAGGGAAGCAGGCACCCAGATGCTAACATTTTGACTGTGTACCAACAGAGAGGAGAAAATAATCTCTTTGTACGTGTGTGCAGAGAACAGTTGGTGGGGACAGCGTGGGAATTCTGAGCTGGATCCAGACAGCCGTCCATCCCCGGGTGCATCAAGGTGGTGTGACCAGGCCTCTAGGGTTCTGCCTTGGACATTCAAGATTCAGCGGAGTGGGAGAGGTCAGCGCCTCTGTCAGAAGGTCCCAGCACAGACTTAGCCAGGATCAGCAATCCTGTTCATATTTGGCTACCCGTGGAGATGGTTACAGACCAACAGGCAAACTGTCTTCCAGTGCTTAGCAAAGGGACTGTGGCAGATCCAGAAATGGGCAGAGAATGTTAGCAGCCCAGGCCTCGAGGACACAGGGTGTCTGAACTACCCCTGAGCTGGCTATCGGCACCCACGGGGGCCGGGCACTCCGGAACTCAGCACTTTGAATATCTTACTTGATGAGAGATGAACTTCAAAGGTTCAGGCAGCAGGGACAGGCAAGTCAGTAAGCAGCAAGCCCCAGACGTGGATCTAAGACTTTCTGGCCCCGGGTTCTTTCAGCTGCAGCAGACCCATCTCCATGGTGCTTCAGCAACAATTTTTAGGGTTCTGGGGGGGCATTAAAGGCACTTCTTAGCATATCAATGACTCATCTCACTTCCAACTGTAAAGCACTGTCAGTGGGTTAAGCAGGGAAATCCACACGCTTACAACCATTCCAATCAACCAACAGTTATCAGGATCTAGGCAGCGCTGGTGCATGTGCTGAGCAGGCATAAACGTCACCACACCAATTATGTCATCGCTAATATAGTAGCTGCACTTGTGGACATCTTCCCATGTGTCACATCAGCGACAGTGCTGAATGCTTTGCGCAGATCATCTCCACAGGAAGCCTATGAGGTAGCCATTGTTCCTATCCCCGTTTTCCAAGTGAGGAACCTGGAGCTCAGAGAGATTAATTTATTTTCCCAAAGTCACACAGCAAATACATTATGGAACCGAGACTCCAAAAGTTCTGCTCTGCATTGCCCCTGGGAGGGAACAGGAAGGAACAAGCATTTATTAGGCTACGACAGTATGCCAAGCACTCTCCTACGGGCTGGAGAGGCTGAAGTGGGTAGAAATGCTCTCTGCCCTGAGGAAGCGTAAGGTCTCCTGAGGAAGGGTTTGTACAAGGCAAATTATAAAGCAATAACATGAGGTCAGTGGTTTTCCGCCACGGAAAGGTGAGCTGGGTGCTCACCTCCATTCCATGGCCCCCTCTGCTTACTGTCCAACCGCTGCCTATTTCCGTCTCTGTCTCTGTCTTCCCCGAGCTCTGAGCATGTAGGGGACAGAACTATCACTCGGTCAGCCCAGTGTCCCTGCTGTGCCGCATCAGGCCTCACAAACCCCAATGTCTCAACTGCACGATTCCTTTATTAAAAAGAAAATTAAATACTGAATGTATTCATTAATTAGAGTGTGAAGGCTGAGCTATTCACACCCTCAAGAAACAGAGGACATACAGGGACATAGAGAAGCAGGACAGAAAGCCAGGCAAGGCCTAGCATGGTGCTCACCCGAAATCTCCCCCCTCGGACAGAAGCAGTTAAATAGTCGAAAGAGTGCCAGGCATGAGTCAGAAGGCGGGGGTTCTTGTTCAGCAGGGCCTCTAGAGAGATGCGGTCAGCGGGTTAACTCCCAACCCCTACTTCCATTGTCTCTGAAATGGGAATAATCATGCGGATTCTGCCTTCCCGTACACAGTTGTGGCAAGACACACTCAGTCAAGGAGGAGACCCAATGTTAAAAAGTGCTTTGGGGGCACCTGGGTGATTCAGTCGGCTGAGCATCTGACTTCGGCTCAGGTCATGATCTCGTGTTCATGGGTTCAAGCCCCACGTCGGGCTCTGTGCTGACAGCTCAGAGCCTGGAGCCTGCTTCGGATTCTGTGTGTGTGTCTCTCTCTCTGCCCCTCCCATGTTCATACTCTGTCTCTCTCTGTCTCTCAAAAAATAAAATAAAATGTTAAAAAAAAAAAAAAGAACAGTGCTTTCTAGCTATCAAGAGCTATTCAGGAGTCGAAGGCTACAGTGGCTCCTGTTTTCCCACCAGATGGACACAAAGGTCACCGCAGGCCAGCAGGGGAAGTGGCATCTCAGGGCCAGGTGAGAAAGATCTGACTGGAACCTCATACCAGCCTCTCTCAGTAGCATCAAGCTCACACTGGTTCCCAGGACTCCCCACAGCACCATTGCCTCCCATGGCCCCTTGGCCCAGTGGACAAATCAGCAGACTGGAAGCATCTCTTCCCCAAGAAGAGACCTATACAGGCCCTACCCAGCCTGGCAATCTGAAAGGAGCCACAAGGGACCCCCTTGTTCCCATCAAAAGCCCATTCCTATATTCCTTGACTGAAACCACTCAGCTCAGTGTGAACATCACTCACTGGGGTGCAGTAAACCAGTCTTTGGTCTCATCTCTACCTCCCATGAGCTGTGTTACCTGGCAGGGGGGCTGGGGGTGGGGGATACCTCACCTCTTGGAAGCTGTTTACACACCTGTAAATACCAAGACCAGGCTTTCTCAGTCTCAGCACCATTGACCTTCTAGGTCAGATGATTCTGTGATGTGGAGGGCTATCCTGTAACATGTTCAGCAGCATCTGTGGCCCCTACCCATGGAAGGCTAGCACACCTCCATCCCCATCGCAAGCAAAAACGTTTCTAGACATTACCAAAATCACCACCATTTGAGAACGACTGCCCCAAACGATTTCTAAGGACCCCCAACCTATCTCAGCATCTCCAGCCCAGGCACCAAGCTTTTGGTCCAGGCTTCTCATGCTTGAGACAGACACCTCCTCACATCAGCTGTCATGTCCTCTCCAACAACCACATCCAACACAAGGACCCCTCTGTGGGTCTTGCCAATTATCTGCATTCTTGTATTTCATTTAAGGGATGGTCAGAGATAGAAATCGTAGCAGAAAGGACCCAGCCATCCTATCAAGGATCCAAAGGAAAGGTACATTTCTGGAGTCAAGCTGATCTGCACTAGAATCCTGACTCTGCCAGATGTCCTTCCCAAATTCACATAATCTCCCCAAACTTTGGTTTCCTGTCTATAGAGTAAGACAATAAGGTGGGTTTGCGGGGCGGGGGCGGGGGGGGGGGGGTGACATGCAGATTAATTGAAGTAAGTATTGAACGGGACTGTCGCTGTGTCTCCCTCTCCCAGCAGGCTGTGGATGTTGGGTTGCCACTCCCCACTCTCTAAGTATGCCGCCCCTTCTGGCTGCTTGACTAGACAACTTGTTCAAGCCCATGTTCCCACCCCACGGCTCTGCTCCAGCTCCCTTGGCTGTGCCAGTCTGCGGCCAGAGCCCTGGCCAGTCCTCCCTCTGGCCTTGGCAGTGGATGTCTAGTCCCTGGGCCAGCTCCCCAAGAGGAGAGCTGATCTTTATCTTCAGAGTTGCAACCAGGGCAGAGCAATGAAGCCCATCTTCACATCCTGTCAATACATCCGGACTAAGTGCGAACAGCTGCTGGGAAATTCATTACTTGCTGAAAACAGAGTCCTCTTTTAACCCTGTCTCCCCTCCCTTCCTGTTCACCCTCCCCAGTCCTTGAAGTTTGGTAAATTAATGAGAAGGAAGTTGAGCCAACGGGAAACAGGAGCTGCCTGACTGTTTGCAATAAACACAATGAAAATTCACTTCAAGAACAAATCCAGGAGCACAGGCTATGAGTCATGCCTACTGATGAGGCTGCCTCCCTCCCTGACTCCAGCTGCAATGCCTTCCCCGAGACCTGGAGAAGGATGCAGAGAAAGAACACAGATCCCACAGTGTGCGTGTGATGTTGGCCTGCCTGCCCAGCCTTCTCTCTGTCAGAAAACATCAGAGCACATCAAGTACTCCAGGAGGCCTTGAGCAAGTTATATAACTGTTCTACGCCTCAGTTCCTCATGTGTAAAGTCGAGGGGATGAGATCCAACACAGCACCATAATCCACCCACGTTTTCACGATTGCAGTCAAAACAGATTCAGTGTTTATTGAGAACTTACTACAAACATCTTTTTTTAATCTTTACAACCATTCTATGTGACTGGTATTATTATTACACCCATTTAATAGACAAGAAAACCAAGGTTTAGGGTGTTCCAGAGAGTGTATCCAAGGATACCAGTAGGCAAAGGAGTCACTAGATGTCACATCCAATTTGGCTTAGGTCTGGTTAATTCCAGAGCCTGAATATCACTGAGTGGCATGCCCAGTACTTCCCTGAACTTTGGAAATAGCTGAAATGCAAAGCAAAGATTCTTGCTATCAGTACACATTTAAGAAGTCAAGCAGAAAGTCCTTTACTATTTACAGGTCTATGGTTGCAAACAACAGAAACTAATTTTGCCTAGCTTAAGCAAAAGGGAGTAACACCAAAGGAGATCAGGACCTCTCAGAGTCAACTGGAGAGCTGGGACCCAGGCCTGGACACCACCAGGGCATAGACAGCTCCTGGAAGCAGGAAGTAGAAGAATGGCCAGACCAAGATGCCACCAGGGGAGGGGGCAACACCAGGCATTTGCAGCATTTTCCTATTTGGTCAAGATTCAAATTCCTAAAAAGGATCATCTGATTGACCTGGTTTGGGCCACATGTCCCTATGTTTAGAGAAGGACAGGATGCCACTAGACTAAAGTCTCTGGAGAAGGATAATTGTCCAAAAAGATTTTGGGGTGCTGTTAGAAATGGAAAGGGGATGTTGGGTGGCCAAAAGCAACCCCTCCACTACCATGATGCTTCCCAAAGTCCTCACTTCATGGCACATAGAGAAAAGGAGTCCTTTAGTGAGAGGTAAGCCAAGCTGTTTTGGGTGTGACAGAGCTAAGTAAAAGTCACAGCTTGTGGAGCGCGCCTGGGTGGCTCAATCGGTTGAGCATCCAACTCTTGATTTCGGCTCAGGTCATGATCAGGCTCTAAGCTGACGGTGTGGAGCCTGCTTGGGATTCTCTCTCTACCTCTCTCTCTGCTCCTCCCCCACTCTCTAAATAAATAAATAAGTAAATAAATAAATAAATAAATATTTAAAAAAAGAATCACAGTTTTCTAGGTTTTTAAGGAAACTGAGAATTATCTATCCACTCCCCCTTTCTTTTTTACAAACAAGGAAACTAAGGATAGTGAGTGACCTCAAATGTCACCACCAGTTAGCAGCACAGCCAGCACCACCCAGTGCTTCTTGCACAGTATGAAACCTCACTCACCGTCCAGAAGCACTGCCACCCATTCCAAACCCTAAGTCAGGACTCCATGCAGGTCCAGAGATCTTTCTAGAAAATCAGGTCAATCATCCTACTCTGGATTTTGTAGGGCCTCCCTCTCCTGAGGAGCCAGCCATGCACATGTGGAGGGGAGGCAGAGAGTGGGAAACCTTGGCCAGATGCAGGATAGCCATGTGCACACATTGGACCTGAAAACCCAGAGGGATTGCTCTCTACTCATTTCTCCTTCTCCATATTCCTCCCAAGCTCATGAGGTGCTTCCTTGTTGTACGTTTCCATCCTTTCCTCTTCAGGGGCCTTGATGTTCACCATAACCACATTTTCCTGTGGTTCCTGATGTGGGGAAGTCTGGGGTGCCCTCCATGAGACATCCCCAGGTGCCACACTCAGATAAAGCTAGCCTTATTGACTCTTGGTCTTCTAGTTTGTGAACTTTGGGCTGCCATGGCTTGTTGTCTTAATTTAGACTCTCCATCCCCACAGAGGCAAAGACAGAGGAAAATATGTGTCCCCACCTGCCAGGTGAGGACAGAGGGAAATATGGATCCCCAGATGCCAGGGAGGTGGTCCCTGCAAAGATGCTGGTCTTTGCAAATCCTAGCCCAGATATGCAGCCTATGGGGAGTGTGGGCAAAACCATACATAACATCACACGGGGCATCGTTAACCTGTCCACGCTGCGCACTCTCTGTTCACACACTAAGTCAGGGTCACGGAGGTAAAGAATTAAATACCGCCCAAACTTGTGGATAGGGAAGAAACTTACGGCCCCAAATGCTTTGCAAGTAATCCTCTTAGAATGTTGATGCCACTACAAGGAAAATGGCTTAAGAGAGAAGATTTCTCATCTGAGAATGTGGAAAAGAATGAATTAATTGTTCTTCCTCCTTACTAAATGCAAGAGAACTTGCGTTCCCCTAAATTACAATGAGGTACTCTTCAAAACCTTCAAAATCGTGAAAAGGAATAAAAGACTGAGAAACTATCACAGATGGGAGGAGGCTCAGGGCCTATGATAACTGCATGCAACGTGGGATCGTGGACTGGATCTTGAAACACAAAAGGGGCGTTAGCGGAAAACCCAATGAATTCTGAAATATGTAGCTTGGCCAATAATATTGGGCCAAAAATTGCTAATATTAATGGGAGCTGCATGAAGGGTATTAAAGAAGTCTCTATATCACCCCTGCAACTTTTCTGATGATCCAAGGTTAGAAGTTCGTTGGGGGGTGGGGGGGTCTCAAGTAGAGCAAAGGATGTACCACCTACTGATACCAAGAGCACAATGGGCAAATGGGAGGCTCACGTGAGGCACAGTGGATAGCAAATCTAGCTCAAGGTCGCTCAGCCCCTGAGTGTTTAGAAGCACTCCAGCAGAAATGCCAGAGAGAAGGAAAAGGAGGGGCACAGACTGGGGTGAGCAAGCAACACCAGCAGTAAAGCCAAGGAAGGTCAACTGGTGGTGTCTTCCCTGCCGTGGGGATTTCACTCTTCCTGGTGAGAAACAGAAAGCAAATAAACATCAAGCTGGACCAGTCTGGGTGCTAGGGTCCCAGATTAAAATATATATACAGTATTGGGGCTCCTGGGTGGCTCAGTCGGTTGAGCACCTGACTTCGGCTCAGGTCAGTATCTCGCGGTTTGTGGGTTCGAGCCCCACGTCGGGCTCTGTGCTGACAGCTCAGAACCTGGAGCCTGTTTCAGATTCTGTGTCTCCCTCTATCTGCCCCTTCCCCGCTCATGCTCTGTCTCTGTCTCCCAAAAATGAATAAACGTTAAAAAAAATTAAAATATATATATATATACAGTATATACATAATACATATATCTTATATATAAATACATAATATATATTATATCCTATATATAAATATATAAGATATATATTATATCTTATATATAAACATATATATATTATATTGTGTATATAAACATATTTTAGATATTTATATATTAATATCTATATTTTATATATACATACATATACACATATATAGATGGAGAGAAAGAGGGAGCTTTTTTATATCTATAAGTTATCATCAGGTTAGCTAACATACGGTGTGCCCAGTGTCAGGAGCACAGTGTTGGTTTCAGGAGCAGCTTCCCATGATTCATCACTTCCATACAACACCCAGTGCTCATCCCAACAAGTGCCCTCCTCAGTGGCCATCACCCATTTTCCCCTCACCCCACCCCTCCATCAACCCTCAGTGTGCTCTCTGTATTTAAGAGTCTCTTGGGGTGGGAGGGGGGGGCGCCTGGGTGGCTCAGTCAGTTGAGTGTCTGACTTCAGATCAAGTCATGATCTCGTGTTCATGAGTTCAAGCTCCGCACCAGGCTCTGTGCTGACAGTTCAGAGCCTGGAGCCTGCTTCAGATTCTCTCTTTCTCTCTCTCTCTGTCTGTCCCTTCCCACCCCCGTGCTCTGACTCTCTCTCTCTCTCAAAAATAAATAAACATTAAAAAAAATCTTTGAAAAAGAGTCTCTTATGGTTTGCCTTCCTCTCTGTTTGAAACAAGAGGGAGTTTTTTAATAAAGGAAAACCTTAACATTTTATTTTTTTTTTAATTTTTTTTTCAACGTTTATTTTTTTGGGGGAGGGGCAGAGAGAGAGGGAGACACAGAATCGGAAACAGGCTCCAGGCTCTGAGCCATCAGCCCAGAGCCTGACGCGGGGCTCGAACTCCCGGACCGCGAGATCGTGACCTGGCTGAAGTCGGACGCTTAACTGACTGCACCACCCAGGCGCCCCAACCTTAACATTTTAAAGTAGCATTAAAAATAGAGTCAAGGGGTCAGGCAAACAAATGGTGGGGAGGGGAGAAAGACAAACATGGAATCTCCTCAGGTCAGGGAGAAGCAGAAATCAGCCTGAGAGCACAAACCCACTGGAAGCCAAGTACGCCCTCGCTAAGCCCCCAAGTCACCCTTCTCAAGTCACAGCTCTCTGCCAGCCTGACCCCCAGTGAACAGCAGGACAGCACAGGCTGGCATCCCACATGGTAAGCAGGCTGTCTATAAACGGGGTTGGAAGGTGGGCTCACAAAGCCCCACACTCTTGCCAACGCCTCCACCTACATTATGCAGCCACTTCTTGGCCAAGCTCACCCAAAACACTTTCACTTGAAAAGCAGAGGCTTCAGAGAAGGGCTCAAGGGAGAGGTCTTCTCATTCAGGATACATCCGAGTCTCTAGGCTTTGACTGTTTTTCTTCATTTCCCACACATCCATTGGTTTATCCAGCAACTGCACACAATGGATCTCAAAACCATTGCAGATTTGACCTGCTCATCCTTGTTAACTAGGCTGCCAAGTTATTACCATTTTAGAGCTGGGGAAGCTGAGGGCATAGTTTATGTAAGCTGGTGACACTGACAAGTGGTAGAGTTGAGACAAACACGGGTCAAGATTCAGGGCCAATCCTTGGTCTCCAACATCACACTACGTCACACTTACTGTTTGTAAGGCTCTGGGGGAATATAAGAAACTATTTTTTAAGTATTTATTTTGAGACAGAGAGAGCACATGAGCAGGGGAGAGGCAGAGAGAGAGAGAGAGAGAGAGAGAGAGAAAGAGAATCCCAAGCAGGCTCCACACTGCAAACATAGAGCCCAATATGGGGCTCGAACTCATGAACTATGAGATCATGACCTGAGTCAAAACGAAGAGTCAGTTGCTTAACCAACTGAACCACCCAGGCACCCCAATAAACTATTTTCTAATGGTTCCTACTCTCAAGCAGATGAACAAAGAGGCCAAAATGCCCCCTACAATCAATTGAATAAACATTTCTTAATAATTAATTAATTATTAAGTTAAATTTAATAATTAATCTCAGTAAACAATAAAAATGTGACTTAAAACTGCAATGCAACTGTTAATGGATTCCTGAAATATAAAAGACATACTCTAAGAAAAAGAGTTAACAGGGTTGCCTGGGTGACTTAGTCAGTTAAGCATCCAACTTCAGCTTGGATCATGATCTCATGGTCCATGAGATTGAGCCCCGCATCAGGCTCTGTACTGACAGTTCAGAGCCTGGAGCCTGTTTCAGATTCTGTGTCTCAGTCTCTCTGCCCCTCTTGCATTCATACTTGCATTCATATTCTCTCTCTCTCTCTCTCTCTCTCTCCCCCCCAAAAATAAATAAACATTTTTAAAAATATATGTATATTAAATATTTAAATATAAACACTAGTAGAATATGAATGCATATTAGAACTTCCAATTTCCAACTGGAAAAAAAAAGAAAAGAAATAAAGAATATTTAATCAATTTAACAAAAATAAATAATGGGGAAATAAGAAAACAAAAAGAAAGTATAATAAATAGAGAACATAAAGAGCAAGAATAAGCATCCTGGATGCCAAATAAATGTTAAGAGAGTTGAATTCTACTATAAAAAACTCAAGATCCTTAGAACAGGTTTGAAAAACAAAAATGGAATTGGGCTTTGTTTAAAAAAGATGAACCTAAAACAAAATGACACAGTGGAGTTGTAAAACATTAAATGAGCAAACAGATATTAGATAAAATCAAACAAAAAGAAGCAGGGGTATAAATATTAAAAGCTACAAAGAAAGTGTTAGGCCAAAAATTTAGACAGTTTAAAGAAGGATATTATAAATGATGAAAGGTCACTCCATGAAGAAGCTACAATGATAAATACATGAAAATGTATAGAGCAAACAATATTCAAGGCAATGGCTCTTAGAAATGCAAAGAGAATTCAGAAAGAAAGAAAGAAAGAAAGAAAGAAAGAGAAAAAAGAAAAGACAAGACAAGAAGAAAAGAAAAGAAAAGAAAAGAAAAAAGAAAAGAAAGGAAAAGAAAAGAAAAGAAAGGAAAAGAAAAGAAAAAAGGTGCCTGGGTGGCTCAGTCAGTTAAGCATCTGACTTCAACTCAGGTCAGGATCTCACGGTTCCTGGGTTCAAACCCCATGTCGGGCTCTGTGCTGACAACTCAGAGCCTGGAGCCTGCTTCAGATTCTGTGTCTCCCTCTGTCTCTGACCCTCCCCTGCTGGTGCTCTCTCTCTCTCTCTCTTAAAAATAAATAAACATTAGAAAGAAAAAGAGAGAGAAAGGAAGGAAAGAAGGAAGTGGGAGGGAGGGAGGATGGAAGGAAGGAAGAAAAGCACAGCAAGACACTCTAAAATGCCTCTGTTTAAATTTTTTAATCAGACAGACAAAAAAAGGAACAAGTATGTAAATTATTTTGACAACATAATTATCAATCTTGATTTATAGAGATGTAGAAAGAGAATCATATACACTGAAAAAAAAAAAGAATATATTCTTCATGTGTATAGAAGATTGAAAAGTAGTGACCATGTACTTGGCCACAACTGTATGTTTTTTCTCAGAAGTTAATAGTTTACAGGTCATGCTCACTGACAACAATGTCATAAATTCAGAAGCAAATACTAAAGAGAAGCAAGCAAAACATTTTAACCACTGAGTAAATCTGGAAAATATCCTTTAAATAACTTAGCAAATGAAACAATTATTAGAAATAAAATGACAAAATTATTTAGGACTAAAAACATTTAGAGCCCTTCTTTTCAATCCCTTTGGGATATGGCTAAACCTATACTCAAAGGAAAATTCATAGTCTTAAATTATTTTTTAATTATAAGAAAGATTTAAAAATGAATGTTGCACAAATAATAAGCACATGTAAAAATAATCAATATCATTAGTCCCCAGGGAAACTAAAACCATGATGAAATACCATTACATACCTGCTAAAATTGATAAAATGAAAACGATTGATAACACCTAAAGTTAGAGAAGATGTGAAGTAACCAGGACTCTCATGTGTTGCTGGTGAGATGTAAAATGGCATAACCAGTTTAGAAAAATGGTTGGCAGTTTCTTAAAAAGTTAAACATATATCTATCCTCTAATCCAGGCTTTCCATCTGTAGGCATTTATCTAAGACTTAATAAGTTAATTCCTAACAAGGGTTTAGAACAGTGCCTGGCACACACAGTGTGTGCTCAATAAATGTTGACAATTATTATTTCAAAAGAAAGGAGCTGATGGCAGAGAGGCCAGATGATTTGATGAAGTCAAGCCCTCCCACTCTATTGTACGGTCTCGTATTTTAATGATGTACCTTGTACAGCAGATCAAGTAGTGTGATCACCACCCCCCATTAAGGATTTCTGTCTTTTTCTATGAACAATAACAGAAAACATCTTAATGAGGATAACCCACTAGGCCTTCTGAGTCAGAAAACAGGGTGTGAACTGTAAAACCTTGCTGCCATTTCCTCCCGTCTCCCTTTCAGGAGAAGCAGAGACCAGCTGAGGGCAGATCAATGCTAAGGGGAACTGACAAGTCCCCTGCCCAGCTCTGTTCAAATTAACCTCTTGCCCATGTCCCTGCCTGCAGACATCTACTCACTGAGAGCAGCACCATTTGGAGGAAGAAACATGGATGGAGACCACCGTGGTCTGCATCCCAACACTGTGGACGTGGAGTGCAAGAGCCCCCCTGGCCCCATCTGTAAAGCCGGGGTGACTGCACGCAGCTCTCAGAGCATGGGGAAGCTCACCTGTGATGTTCTACCTAAGCAGCTCCCAGAATCGGCAGCATCCAGTACGTTTCATTTCTCTTCTAAATTTAGCCAAGGCCTTTGTCGGTCACAAAATCCTTCTGACAGTTGAACTGCCTGTATTGTTTGAATTTGGTTTACAATGTATACAGAGTATGCATCACTATGTAATCAGAAGAAACAACAAAGATGTTCTCTCTACAGGGAGAAAGAAATCAATAACTCTGGACAAATAACCATCTAAGCATTTATTAGCTAATCTCTTAGCAAGGCAGTCTGGATGAAGTGGGGAGTGAGCGGGCAGGCAGCAACTGCTAACAATAATAATACCGCCACGTTACATTTGGGGGACCCTTCTCCACTGATGATCTCAGACGCGATTTTGCTTCAGCTGCACAGCATAACAGCACAGGCTCCTCCTTTCCCTTAGTGCTTACCCGCTTTCCCTTAGTGCAGGCCTCTGTCATCCCACAAGAGACTGTCCATTACACCATCCCCTATCCTGCTCTCTATGTCTGTAAAGCACTGATCGCTACCTGACCCTAAATACAGATAGATCCCTATCTATACCTACCTCTCTAGGTAGATAGACCTAGATCTATCTAGAGATCTGTATCTAGAGAAGTAGATATAGATCTAGATATTTCTCTAGATATAGCTATAGATATATAGCCTATCTCTCCTACCAGAATGCTTGTGTGTCTTACGTGCTATTGCAGCAACGACGGACATAGTAGCCACTCAGTAAATGTCTGTTGTATGAATGAATGACTGTGATCGGCAATATATCCCTGTGTATCCCTCCTCCTGGTCTGCACGTCTCATGTAATCTCTCCTCCTTGAGTGTGGGCTGCACTGAGTGCCTCAGTTTTAACAAATAGGATAGAGCTGAAGTGACAAGAGGTCACCTCCAAGATTAGGTCACAGAAAGACTGTGTTCGGGGTGTACTTTCTGACCCTCGAGCATCCCCCACTGCCATGTAGTGAGAACACTGAGGCAGCTTATGGAAAGGCCCATGTTGTGAGGAACTGCTATGGACTAAATTGTGTTCCCCCAAAATTCAAGGTTTGAGTTATTATAGCCTAATATATGGCTATATGTGGAGACAGGGTCTTTAAAGAGGTCATTAAGGTGAAAAAATAACAAGGGTTATTAAGGTTAAATTGTAATAATAGGAGGGGTGCCTGGGTGGCTCAGTCGGTTAAGCGTCGGACTTCAAGTCATGATCTCGCAGTTTGTGAGTTTGAGTCCCTCACTGGGCCCTGTGCTGACAGCTCAGAGCCTGAAGCCTACTTTGGATTCTGTGTGTGTGTGTGTGTGTGTGTGTGTGTGTGTGTCTGCCCCTCCCCTGCTCACACTCTGTCTCTGTCTCCCTCAAAAATAAATAAACATTAAAAAAAAAAGTAATAATAAGGCAGAACCCTAGCCCAATATGACTGCTGTCCTTATAAGAAAGAGGGACACCAAGGACGCACATGCACCCAGAGAAAAGGCCATGTAAGGACACAGCAAGAAAGCAGCTATCTGCAAGCCATGGAGAGAGGCCTCAGAACAAAGCAGACCTGCGGGCACCTTGATCTTAGACTTCTAGCCCTCGTAATTGTGAGAAAATGAATTTCTGCTGTTGACGTCACCCATTTTGTTACGGCACCCCTAGCAGATTAAGACAGGAACCAAGGACATGGGAGCAATCTTGGAAGCAGATTCTCCAGCCCCAGTTGAGCCTTGAGATGACTGTAGCCTTGGTCCCCAGCTTGATGACAACCTCATGATAGACCAGAAGCCGGAGCCATCCAATTAGCTGGGTCCAAATTTCTGACCGGTAGAAACCTAGAGAGAATAAATGTTTGTTTTAGGCCGCTACATTTTGGTATAACTTGGCATGCAGCAGTAGGAACTAATACAATGAAGGACGGGTTCTTTGAGTTAGGTAAAGTCATATTATCATTATCCCCTGTTTGTGGGAGAGGAAGCTAGGCGTCAAAGAGGTGGAGTGCCTTGCCTGAGGTCAAACAGCCTGGCAGACCCTCTCAAGGGAGAGGAGAGGAGGCCAGAGGTAAGCTTGGCCTCCAAACAGCTTTTGCCTTGGGCTACCCCGGCAGGCCGGTCCAGCTGGGGGCACCAGGATACAGACAACATTCCTGAAATATCCCAGAGTGTCACTTTAATGGTCTCCTTGGTGTCTTTGCTGCCAAACAGAATTAAAAGAGAATTGGTATTTTAACAAGGACCTTCCTGGTAACCTTACCATATGCAGTAACGAGGCCCCTTGGATGTGGCCTCAGAGAACCACCTCCCTTACTACCAAACAGCATGCTTTTGAGGGTCATGTTCAAAAGGACTCTAATGTGCAGGATCCTATCAGAAATTATAACAGCAAAGACTTATAGAACATTAGCTACATTCTAGGCGGTGTCCTAAGCATTTTATTATACTCATGTAATCATCTGAAGCATTCTGCTATTATCCCATTTTATAAACAAGGAAACTGAGGCACCAAAGAGCTTAGCAATTTGCCCAAGGTCACACAGCTAGCAAGCAACAGAACCTAGATCTAAACCCAGTCATGTTAGCCCCAGAGTTAATGCTTTGAAGATTTTTGTCCAGGTCTTCCCTTTTTTTAATATCTGCAATGGAATAGCCATTCGTTGGCAAGTCTCTTTATCCCACACTCACTCTAGTTTTAAAATACCGAAGTGAAAAATAACCACAGCGCATGAAAGATACCTTGCCACTCCCCATGGAAAGCTTTTCCTGGCTCCCTGGTGCCCTTGGTGTGACTTGTGAGGCCCTCCAGGCCTCCGACCCCAGCCTGAGCCCACCACCCTCCTCCACTCATCTGGCCGCATTTCCCCTGTGGAAACCCAGCAGCCAGCGCCCCGCCTCGCTGCTTTTGCACAGGCTCTAGGGGACACACCCTCCCTCCTCCCCCCACCCCTGCTAAACAGGCCTCATCCTTCACCACTTCTGGGCAGTCTTGCTGCCACCCTCACACCAGTCAGGTGCCTTAGCCCAGCCCCCAGCCCCCCGCCCCCCACCCATGAATCCCCCTGCCGCAGCACCTGTGTCCTACCTGGTCTCCTTCTCCCACTGGACAATGATTTCCGCAAGAGCAGAAACAGGCTATTTGTCTTTATATTCCCGGCAATTAGCACAGCACCTGGCACCTATTAAGAACCAGTTTGTTGAATGAACACAAGCCCTCCAAAGAACCTAGCAACACTTTTAGTTATGCACTGCAACTGTCTCCACTAGACACTCCCAGAGCACAGAGCCATACAAAAGTCACACCGGAAGGGGCCCAGGAGAGATGCTGGCTTAGTCCAATACCTTCAGTAAACAGCTTTAAAAAAACAACTTCAGAGAAAACAATCAACTTGTCTCAAGTAGTCAAGGGCAGATGTGGGAGCCCAGCGGGGTCATGCTTCCAGGTGTCTGAGCCCCTCAAATTCTCAAATGCCTCTCAAAGTCATCTTATTAGTTTCCTCTTGCTGCTGTGACAAATTGTCGTAAACTTAGCTTAAAAGCAACATGAATTTATTATCTTACTGCTCCAGAGATGGAAAGTCCAAAAGGACTCTCACTGAGCTAAAGTCGTTAATGGAGCTGGATTCCTTTTGGAGGCTGTAGGGGAGAATTGGTTCCCTTTTCCAGCTTCTAGACACCACGGCGTTCCTTGACTTATGACCCCCTTCCTTCTTCAGAACGAGCACGGTAGCAGCTTCTGTCCTCTCCTCTCCTGCCTCCCTCTTTCCCTTGTCAGGACCCTGATGACAATCCAAGATAATTTCCTCAATTTCCTTAACTCAACGCACCTGCAAAATTCCTTTCGCCATGGAAAGAAACCTACGCACAGCTTGTGGGGGTTAGATGTGGGCATCTTTGAGGACCACTCTGCCATCTACCAGAGCATCCTACTGTTTCTGACATGAGCAGATCCATGATCTGATGGCATCTTCTGTGGACACGATGGCAAAACAAAAACAAAAACAAACAAAAAAAAAACCTTCACCAGTGTTGGAACATACATTGTTCTCTCTTTCCACTTCTGGAGGTCCAGTTTTGATCAGGTGGGAGAAGTCGTTCCCAATATATTTATATATAGTATTGTGTGTGAATAACTATCGTATCTCCTCTGTAATGTTTATGCCTTAGGCGTGTATTTCTAATATTTTAATCCTTCTGATTGATCCCCTACAGAGTCGGGAATATCTAATTTGCAAAGAGAGGGCACGGCAGAAATGTTTAGTGAGAAATGTTTTGTGAGTATCACCATGTGCCAGGTAGTCTGGGTCTTATTTAATTTAAACCCCAACATAGCTTTCTGAGCCTGGCTCTATTATGTCCTATTTCATAGATGAAGAAACTCACACAGAGAGATGAGGCAGCTTATCTAACCCACAGAACCAGTTAAGTGGCACAGTGGGTTTGGAATCCGTATTTATTTGGCTCCAGAACTTACGCTCTTCCCACTAGACCTTCTTGGTTCCCCCCACAAAATTCAACTTTCTTTTAGCTGCCAGGTTGATTGACTGATGAAGAGAAACAGAGAAAGGGGGATGGGGTAGGAGAGAGAAAGAGATGAAGAGAACCAGAGAAAGACTGTCAGGGTGGATGAATTTGGTTGAAATCTTCCATGAGCAGGCAACTTGGGGGGATCCCTTCTGGAAGTTATGGCTGCCCCTCCACCAAAATCTGCAGTGAGGTCCAGGAGGCTGCTGGTTGCTAGCCAATCCCTCACCAACCACACTTCATACCAATCTAATTAGCAGATTTCACCTGAACTTCAACTGTTGCTAGGTAACTTTCTGGGGGTCTTTTCCCCTCCCCTCCAGGCCAATAATGGATCGCAAAGGAAGAGGACGAGGTGGCTGTGCAAAATCCACTGAAGATATAGCTACATGTAAAACTCCCCTTGTGGCCTCACTATATCCACCAAGAGTACACAAATCCAGGAAATACAATGCAGTGGCACTGGCCTTGTTTAAAAAAAAAAAAAAAAAAAAAAAAAGAGGTCCCACAAGCCAGTGAATTGATTCTTCAGAGGCAAGAGACTTATGGGAACAGATAAGGCCAGACACCAGGCAGAACTATCTTTGGGAACCACTTAGACCAAGAATTCTTTTTGGAGACTCTGAACTGACTGATCCTTTGAGTCACCTGAGAGGGAGGAAAGGGGGCTAATATTTATGGAACACCTGTCATTCCTGGCAACAGGTTAGATGCTTCCACAAACACCTCATTTCATCTTTGTGAGATTCCAATGAGATGAGCAGCAGTTACCATCCACGTTTTAGCCATGAGAAACTGAAGTTCAGAAACAGTAAGTAATTTGATCGTGATCCTTCCCCCAAAGGAATGGGAAGCTAAAGACAAAATAGGCTGACTAAAGTCCATATGTGATCCTTCCACTCCTCCCTGCATGGGACTATCTCCACAGGATGACAGGTATTCGTTCAGGGTAACCTCAGTATCACAACAAACCAGCAACAAAAATGCGAGCTGGAAAAGCATGTGTTCCCCTCCCCTGTTCATTACCAGGGATTTAATGCCAACTTAAGCGAATGACTCTTAAACATTTTGGTCCCAGAACCCCTTTACACTGTTAAAAATTGACGAGGACTCCAAAGAGTTTTTGTTTCCATGGGTTATATCTATTAACACTTACCATATGAGACATTAAAACCAAGAATTAAAATATATATATATATATTTATAGATCAACTAATCTCAACAATAACAACAAGGAACCCACTGCATGGTTAACATAAATAATTCATTAAAAAAAATTTTTTTTACATTTATTTATTTTTGAGAGACAGAGCACAAGTGGGTTGGGGCAGAGAGAGAAGGAGACACAGAATCCCAAGCAGGCTCCAGGCTCTGAGCTGTCAGCACAGAGCCGGACGCGGGGCTGGAACCCACAAACCGCGAGATCATGACCTGAGCTGAAGTCCAACGCTCAACCGACTGAGCCACCCAGGCGCCCCTAAATAATTCATTTTTATGTAAAGTAACCGCTTTCAACAAGGAAACAAAAAAGAACAGGGAAGAGGGGCCCTGTTTTACATTCCTGCAGATTTCTTTGATGTGTGGCTTCATAGAAGAAGAGGATTCTCATCCCTGCTTCTGCATTCAATGGGTAGCATTATCACAAGCCACACAGTCCCCGGAACATCTCGCTCTCCTTCTCCACTGTACATTCGTGACAGCACGGGAGTGAAAGAAGCAAATAACATCCTATATTATTATAAAACGATTTTGACCATGAGGACCCACGGAAATGGTCTCAGAGTCCCCCGGGGGATCCCCCAACCACACTTGGCGAAACATTGCCTTAAGCATACTTATTTGAATGCCCAAAACGCATTCAGGGTTTGACTGTGTTCCTTCCTGTTTCCAACGAACTGTTAGAATACCCCACATCTTTCTTGCCTGTAGCATTTCACGGTCCCTTAAAACCCCAGACTACCCCCTCTGGTATGCAATCTCAGCAATGCTATCTGCAAAAAAAACAAGATACACATACTGGCTCCCGACTGACTGAAATGGTTCAAAATATCAGAACACGTATAGTTTGTGTCTTCCCAGCTCCCTTTCCCCCACCTGTTCTGGTAACTGGCGCAGAAAGAAACTTGCAATCTCCTGGCCTCTGTGATTGGTAGAACGGACAGATATCAGAGCCAGCTAGGCCAATCAGAACCCTCCCTTCACTTTTTTTCACCGTGGCTTGCAGTTTCTTTTGCTCCTGAGGTATTAGCATCATCAACTTTATGCGGGCACTTGGGAGTCATTCCTCCTGCCCACCCACCCCAATCCCACCCTTACAGTTCACATGTTGGGGATTCTATCAGATGATTTCTGTAGCCTCTTTTAACATGGAAGCGCTGCTCCAATTCTTCTTAGTGAACACTTCACTGTCCCGGTGAAATTCCCTCTCGGCTGTACTGCCCATCAGAGTCCATGTGGCTGAATTACAATCCTCCCCCCCCCCCCCACTCCGCCAAAGCCTGGAACACAGATGCTCTTCTCTTTGCCCCCTCCCACCTTCCTACGCTCTTGCCCAAACTCTTCTTCAAGGAGCTGAAGTCTTCTCTGCTTTCACAGCAGGGGTGAAGCAGCCCAGGATGTCTTCCTACCTTGCAACTAAGTGCCACCCACTCTAACACCCACATTTACTGACATGGAGGTGTGCCACGGCGGGGGTGCCTTGTGACTTTGCATAAACTCATCCCTCTGCCCTAGGATTCCGTTTGATTTGCTTCAGCACGCATTCACGGAGCATCTACTTTGGGCCAGACATGTCACTGAGAATACAGTAGGGAAGACGAAACATTCAGTAGCCCCCTTTATCCAGGAGGGATATGTTCCAAGACCCCCAGTAGATTCCTGAAACCATGGAGAGTACCAAACCCTATCAATACTAAGTGTTTTCCTATGCATGCATATCTATGATGAAGTTTAATTTCTAAATTAGGCACAATAAGAGAGTAACAACAATGAGTAATAATCAAATAGAATTATTATAACAATATACTGTAAGAAAAATTATGGGTATGTGGTCTCCCTCACTCTCAAAAGATCTTATTATACTGTACTCACCCTTTTTCCTGTGATGGTGTCAGAAGATAAAATGCTGCCTGAGAAAAAGTGAGCTGGATGACGAGGCTTTGTGATGTAGCATTAGGCTATTTCTGCTCTTCTGACAATACGTCAGAAGGAGGTTCATCTGCTTCTGGACCACAGCTGACCACAGGTAACTGAAACCATGGAAAGCAAAACCATGGATGGGGGGGAGGAGGGGGGAGGTGCAGGGAGATGGGAGGACTATGTAACCACTAACTACAATAGTTAACTAGTAAGCTTCATGCTACATATGGGACTGTCCAGTACAAATGAGAGATCAGCCACCCAACCCCAGCTAAAGCAAAAGGGTTTATCCTAACTAATAAACCATCAAGAACATCTTTGTGTGGGTTTTCTCCATTTACCGCCCCACCCCAGATCTGTTCTCTGCCCTTCTCTCCCCTGCTCTGCATCCAGGAGGCTGGCCTGGGCTCGATCTCGTTCTTTGATTGTGCCCAGCCAATGCAAGTACCAGCAGAAGAGACTGGAGGGCTTGAGGGGGGTGAGGTCAGAGTATTTACTTCTGCCCAGCCCATCCCCACTTCCTCTCTGCCTTGTCAGTCTGGCAGCGACTGATTCCCTGTTCCCTGGCTCCAGCTCTGGTCAGGTTCTGATAACACTGCTCCCTTGTGTCACCCCTTCAGTACTAAGGCTACCAATAGCTCCCCACTGTTGCTGGTCCCTGGGTAAATCACTGTGCTTTCTCAGTTTCCTTAATCCTCCACCCCCACACCTCGCCAACACTTCTGTAAATAGTCCTGACTTTAGCCTCTTTTCATCTAAGCCCTTCTGAATATTCCATCTCTCCTCACAGGACAAGGTGGCTACTGGCCTCTAGAGTCTCCCACCCTCGCACCATCACGGCACAAGGCAATGGAGAGTACCTCTCGCCTGTGAGGTACCCGCTACATTCTGGTCACATGCCCATCCCTGAACCAATCACTGGAGCTAGAAGAATTCAGTAGTCTGATTGTCCAGGTGTGGTTGCATGACCCACTTCCAAAGCCACAATGGAGCTATCATCATCCAAAGCCATGGCTTGAGTGCTTGAAAGTGGGAGAGAAGGATTGCCCAAAGGAAATTCTGGGTCCTGTTACCAAAAGAAGGAAAGGGCCTGTGTGGGCCCAAAACAAGGAATTTCTACTTCGACATAGAGAGAGAGAGAGAGTACCAGAGGAAAGGCTGGTGGAGTTAGAGATGAAAGAGGTCACCAGTGACAGGGATTGTCCCTCCATTGACTATCTGTGCCAGGAAGTTCTTATCTCCCTTTTACATCAAAGGTAGTTCTGAAATCTAGCCTGCTCACTATCTCTCACCAAGAAGCAGACAGCCTTAGTGTGTTCCTCTGTGGTTCTCTGGACTGTAGGCTTTCTCCAGTGCAGTTACAGGAACACGCCTGCTGCCATTTTGTTTCACGATAATAAGCTACTGCAAAAGTTGAAGTTGAGGTGTGTGACAAACCTCATCAGAGTCAGTGACTTCTTCCAAAATTATCATAATGGGCATGGACACGTGAGAACTTTCGAGTAATAACTTAAAACAAAGATCTCCCTTCATTCAGTTTAATGCAGCAAATATACTGCATGGAATTATTTTGGAAATTTTAAAACACCGTACAGTTAGCAGGCATAATTAATGTTGTGTTTAAGGCATTGTCCTGGACCCTGTCCACCCACTCAGCCCTTTAAGGGAGCAATCCCATCTCCCATGACATGCAGCCAATACCATCAAAGGCACATCCTTCACATCCACTGCCCATTCATACCTCAGAACTGCCTATTCCACCCACACCCCATCCCAACCTCCTCCAAATCCCAAGTTCTCCTGACCTCATTGTTCTTTCTCTCCTCCCTCTTCAAACTTAAAACCTTCCTGGATATGATGTTGCTTCTGTGATGTTGCCAGGCTACCTCTGGCTACCCTGTCTGAGTCCACATGATACAGGGCCTCCCTCTGACCCAGAATGGTCAAACACTCCTTTCAAGATGCTTTAGTTCTCATGTCTTCCTGATTCATAAGAAAAAAAAGTGGACAACTCAGGAATCCTGAGCCATGACCGCTAAAGAAAATACATTTTCCAGGCTGCTCATGATGTCAAGTGGTGGGAGAGGGTAGTGAAATACTGCAAGCCCCTAGAAGAAGCTCCTTGACTCTGAGACTTGCACACCTGTCCACCAGTGTATTCAGAGAGTCCAAAATGATGACTGACAACCTTGTAGTCGATTAAATCTGATCCCCTATGGTCAATTCGTTGTCCTTCTGTGCTTTCTCCTCCCTTAATTTGGATTCCTACATCTATGGCTATATAACATAGACATTAAAAGCAAAAGTTATAGAATCACATGACCTATTTTCAAATTTGGGCACTGTCTCTTACCAGTTGTGTGACCTCAAACAACTCACTTAACTTTTCTAAGCTGCAGTTAGTAAAATGGGAAAAACACTTCTAGATTATCTGAGAATTAAGCAAGACAGTGAAAGAACCCAGTAGGTACTTTTTAAAAAGTATGAGCGATTATTATTTTATTATTCTCATTATTATTAACAAAACTCAAGGGGACATAAATTGTTTTCCTCCCCTTCCCATCACCACACAGCACCCCTCAAATCACCCTTTGAATGCAGCTGCCTACTCCACCCAAGTCCAAGTCCTCCCAGACCACCAGGGAACTATTTTCCTCATATGGCCCTCTTGAGAAGAATCACCACTCAGAGCTCATCTCTCCATAGAAACCCAGAGAATAAATAGAAGCAGCAGGTTTTCAGCAGTTTCAATTCTGACTGGTTCAATTAAATTAAATCCCACAAAACTCTTCCATTAGCATGTGGGTGGAGAAGCCAGAGATGTCTCAGTGACCTTCGTTCCATGGTTCGCTTAGACCTTCCAATTATTTTCAGTTAATATCTCATCTCCTTGCCTGGTATTATTACAAGTAACCTGCACCAGTCTCTGTGTGAGGAGATGTGGTTAGGACAAATCTGCTGTAACCTTAACATCTCTTTCAAGGGTGGAAATTATAAATATGTTCTTCTAAATCATGAAATACTTTATCAAGTACCTTTCATTTTTCTCCTAGTGGGCTCTCTCTCCAATAAATAGCTTTTCTCTGTTAGCAGATTCTTGGACTTACCGAAAAGGAAGTGGCAAAATAATAGAAATGGGATTTCTCAGTTCAGATGATAATGTGCCAGATATACTGTGTATATTCAAAGCCCCATGGCTGTGAAGGCACATCGCAAGTCAACATGCCATGGATAGGATCGCCAAATCTCTCCCCATGAGGGCTTTCTTCAAGAACAGGAATGCAGACATCAAGCCCTCTTGTTCCCATTCAGATATACCCAGGTGGCATCTCAAAGGTATGGTTTGGCTGGCTGCCAGGGGAAGAGGTATAACTGCAGTGAAGGTGAAGATCTCAGGGAATGAGAAGGGAAACCGTAGCTTTGGTGTCAGGGGAGATATGGGGAGGAAAGGACAAGGATGTTCCTGGTCCCAGCTGGTGCAAGGGAAGGTGCTCTGCATTTGGATCAGCCTTGAGTATGAAATAGAAAAGTGGTAGCTCCTGAGGTGCGTGGGTGGCTCAGTTGGTTAAGCGTCCAACTTCAGCTCAGGTCATGATCTCACGGTTCATGGGTTCGAGCCCTGCATCAGGTTCTGTGCTGATGGCTCAGAGTCTGGAACCTGGTTTGGATTCTGTCTCCCTGTCTCTCTGTCCCTACCCTGCTCATGTTCTGTCTCTCTCTCAAAAAATAAATAAACATTAAAATTAAAAGAAGGAAGGAAGGAAGGGGAAAGTGGTAGCTCCGTACTGAGGAAAATGCAGCGTTTTTAAAACAATGAATCAGATCTGCATAAACTAACATGGAAACATCTCCAAAACACACTGTTAAAAGAAAAAGCTAGTTGCAGTCTATCTACTTATCTACACTATTCCATGCACGCAAAAGACACACATTAATTTGGCCCCAAAAGCAAAGGCAACAAAAGCAAAAATAAACAAGTGGGATTACATCAAGCTAAAAAGCTTCTACACATCAGAGGAAACTATCAACAAAATGAGAAGGCAGCCTATGGAATGGAAGCAAATATTTGCAAATCATATGTCCGATAAGGGGTTATTATCCAACATATATAAAGAACCCATACAACCCAATAGCAAATAATAATAATAATAATAATAATAATAATCCAATTTAAAAATAGGCAGAGGAACAGAGTAGACATTTTTCCACAGAAAACATACAAATGGCCAACAGGTACATGAAAATGTGCTTAACATCATCATCATCATCATCAGGGAAACACAAATCAAAACCACGATGAGGTATCATCTCACACCTGTTAGAATGGCTATCCATGTTGGCGAGGATGTGGAGTAAAGGGGACTGTTGTGCATTGTTAGTAAGAATGTAAACTGGCACAGTCACTATGGAAAAAAGTATGGAGGTTCCTCAAAAAATTAAAAATAGAACTACTGTATGTTCCAGCAACTCCAACTGTGAGTGCATGTCCAAAGGAAGCAAAACCACTGTCTCAGGGAGATATCTGTACCTCCACATTCATTGCAGCATTATTTACAATAGCCAAGACATAGAAATTATCTAAGTGTCCATCAACAGATGAGTGGATAAAGAAGTTACGATATACCTATATGGATATATAGAGATATAATAGAATATTATTCACCAATGAAGGAAATCCTGCCATTTGTGACAACATGAACAGACCTTGAAGGCATTATGCTAAGTGGAATAAGTCAGACAAAGAAGACAAATACTATTATGATCTCACTTATATGAGGCATCTAAAAAAACCAAGCTTATAGAAACAGAGTACAGATTGGTTGTTGCCAGAGGTGGGGAGGAGAATAGGGGAACTGGGTGAAGTTGAACAAAAGATACAAATTTCCAGATAAATAAGTCCTAGAGATGTAATGTGTCGCATGCTGACTGTAGTTAACAATGCTGTGAGATATATTTGAAAGTTGCTAAGAAAGCAGATCTTAAAAGTTCTTACAACAACAACACAAAAAACATTATACTTGTGAGATGATAAATGTTAACTAAACTTATTGTAGTGATCATTTTACAATATATCCATATACCAAATCCTTATACACCTTGTATACCTTCTGCTAATACAATGTCATATGTCAATTATATCTCAATAAAACTGGGGGAATTGTTTAATAAGGAAAGAAAATCTCTTACATTGACCATAAAGAATATTTTGCAAATGAAAAATAAAACTATATATTTGCATAGAAGTATATATACATACATGCATAGAAGGTCTGAAAGGTTAAACACCAAACTGTTCACAATAGATAGATCTTGAGAGGAGACTGGGCTTGACAGGGGAGGAAGAGAACTTGGATCCCACTACTTGGGAACTTCTGCATTAGGCTCATTCTGATTTGCCCCATTCTCCCCATGGGAAGTCTCTAACCTTTTCCATAAACATTGAACCTCTTCCCTTTTATAAGTGAGGATGGTGTCCTCTGCTCCTTCATGCACATGTGTGTCCACAGGCATCTTGCTAGTTGGTGATTCTCACCATCTACATGCATCCTTCTAATGTATTTTATTTAACTTGGACACGTCTCAAGAGACTCCTAACCAGTCTCCTTGCTGTTATCTAATCCACCCTACACTCCCCTCTAGAACAAGTGATCTAAACCACAGGAACAACAACATCACCACTTGAAACTCTTCAATGACTCTTATCTCCTGAAGTGGCAGTTCTCAATGTCTCAGTGTACACCAGAATCATCTGGGAGCTTCTCTAAAATACAGACTTCTTGATGCCTCCTCCAAAGGCTCTAATCCAGTGGATCCTGAATTTTTAACAACCACCTAAGACATGATTCTGATGCAGAGGGTATGGGGATCAAACTTTGAATAACACTAACCACCAGCTAAGGGCAGCCCCAGTTCCTTAGAACAGTAATCAGACCCCTCATAAGTTGATTCTTACCTCTCCAGCTTCACCTTGCACCTCTCCCACATCACACTTCCTGCCACCAACGTAGACAAGCCTCTGGTCTCCCACTCACTGTCTTGCCTCTCAACGTTGTTGTTCTCAACTGTGCCCATAGTGCCCTTTATGCTAAGGGCTAATATCCAAAATCTATAAAGAATAAAGAACTCACCAAATTCCGCACCCGGAAAACAAATAATCCAGTGAAGAAATGGGCAGAAGACATGAACAGACACTTTTCTAAAGAAGACATCTAGATGGCCAACAGACACATGAAAAGACCGCTCAGTGTCACTCCTCATCAGGGAAATACAAATCAAAACCACCCTGAGATATCACCTCACACAGTCAGAGTGGCTAAAATGAACAAATCAGGAGACTATAGATGCTGGAGAGGATGTGGAGAAACAGGAACCCTCTTGCACTGTTGGTGGAAATGCAAACTGGTGCAGACACTCTGGAAAACAGTGTGGAGGTTCCTCAAAAAATTAAAAATAGATCTACCCTGTGACCCAGCAATAGCATTGCTAGGAATTTATCCAAGGGATATAGGAGTGCTGATGAATAGGGGCACTTGTACCCCAATGTTTATAGTAGCACTTTCAACAATAGCCACATTATGGAAAGAGCCTAAATGTCCATCAACTGACAAATCGATAAAGAAGATGTGGTTTATATATACAATGGAATTCAACTTGGTAATGAGAAAGAATGAAATCTGTCCATTTGTAGAAACGTGGATGGAACTGGAGAGTATTATGCTAAGTGAAATAAGTCAGGCGGAGAAAGACAGATACCATATGTTTTCACTCATATGTGGATCCTGAGAAACTTAACAGAGAGCCATGGGGGAGGGAAAGGGTGAAAAAGTTACAGAGAGGGAGGGAGGCAAACCATAAGAGACTTAAATATTGAGAACAAACTGAGGGTTGATGGGGGGGTGGGAGGGAGGGGAAAGTGGGTGATGGGCATTGAGGAGGGCACCTGTTGGGATGTGCACTGGGTGTTGTATGGAAACCAATCTGACAGTAAATTATATTTAATATAAAAAATAATAATAATGCCCTTTATGCTCATCTGCCAATATGCTTCTGGCTACTGCTTGCACATCCTTCAAAACCTAGTTCAGGCATCATCTCTCCCAGGAAACCTTCCCCAACACTCCCACATTATGTTACATGCCCCCATCTTGTCCTCCAAATACCAGAGCTTTGTCAGACAAGTTGTTACCCCATTTCCTAGATTTTCTAGGTATCCTGGATTCTGAGGTCTTTGCAGGATGCCTATGCCTTATTCATCCTCCAAAATCCCCAGAAGCAAACACAAAATCTGGCACACTGTAGGCACACATAGGTACAATGTAGGTAGTTACACTGGTACATTCTAGCTGGTTCCACTGGTGCACTGTAGATAGTTACGCTGGTGCATTCGAGGTAGTTACACTGGGACGCTGTAGATGGTTACACTACCTACAATGGTAGGCAGTTGCACTGGTACAATGTAGGTATTTACACAGATACACTGAAGGTATTTTCATTGGTGCACTGTAAACTGTTTGCTGATGGTTAGATAAGCCACAACAAGGTGAAGGGGAGAGAGACAGAGAGAGACAGAGAGAGAGAGAGAGAGAGAGAGAGAGAGTCTTAAGTAAGCTCTGCACTCAGCGTGGGGCCCAACATGGGGCTTGATCTCACCACCTTGAGATCATGACCTGAGCAGAAACCAAGAGTCAGAGGCTCAACCGATTGAGCCACGCAGGCGCCCCAAGGCAAGACCTTTTAGTTGACACCTCTCTGAATCCACAAAAGCAAGTTGGTCAAGCACTAATACACAAGCCCCCACTCCTACTTAAACCACAGGATGGTGCTGCTCAACCTCAGGTTTGATCTTTTTGCCAACCGCATGGAAACAAAGGCTGTCACTCAATACTTTTAGCAGCAGTTTGGCTCCAAAATTTCAATATCCAAGATGCCATCCACCAAGCTCATGCCACCGGCACTACAATTGAGAAAGAGGATTTTGTCTGGTCCCCTCGGCAGAGCAGACAGATGCATACTGGGTGCAGTCCTTAATCATCCCACACCCTCTCTGGGCTGCCATGCCATCCGCTGACCGTAGCCTCATCACCAAATGATTTTTAAATTCTGTTAAGTTCTCTCATAAAGACCTTACTCCCTAGAGAGCAACGCCTACTCCCAGGGGCAAAAGTGAAGAACAAACCCTTCCCTCCCTCCTTGCTTACCTGCAACATGGGTCTTGACATCCTCAGTAAGTGACTCTGTGATGTTCATCTCATTCCTGGAGGATCTGTGCTAACCAGCCATAACCCTGGTCAGTTCCAGGTCATGATTCTTTAACTTGCTGCTATACAATAGGCGTCTCTATTTTTCTTTTTCTTTTTTTCTTTCTTTCTTTGTTTCTTTCTTTCTTTCTTTCTTTCTTTCTTTCTTTTGAGAAAGAGTGGGGGGGGGGAGGGTTGTGGCAAAGAAAGAAGGAGACACAGAATCTGAAGCAGGATCCATGCTTTCAGCTGTCAGCACAGAGCCCAGTGCGGGGCTTGAACTCATGAACCAGAGATCATGACCTGAGCTGAACTCGGTGCTTAACCAGCTGAGCCACCCAGGCGCCCCTCTATTTTTCATAATGAGGTTACACTACTTTTCAACTAAAACAAACAAACAAATTAACTTATTAAAATTAAAATTCTGACAGGTTCTCATCATCTATAGCTGGATTTTCCAAAGTAGCAGATCCTATGTGAAAAAACAGGGATGGTAACAGATCTTAAGGTAAAAAAAAAAAGAGAGAGAGAGGGAAGTTGATGATCAAGTAAATTTGGGAAATATTTGATTAAACAAAGTTAAACATATCTCTTTGCTGAAGAACTTCTTGGGTACTTTAAATTATGAATGTTCATGATGAATTTTCAGATGAGGGCTAGAGTATGTGATGATACCCAAAGTTATTTGATCTTTGGACCTCAGAGCATGTCAAGGGACAAAACACTTGTTTGGAATCTCTGTCCTACAGGGAAAGATAATGAGACCTAGGAAGCCTTTCATAACCTGGCCCGGCCCACCTCTCAGACTCCTCTCGTTCATTCTGTCTTCCTGATCTGTATTAATGTCCTACTGTGACAGTAACAGATTACCACAACCTTGGTGTCTTAAACACTTCAAATTTATTGTCTTGTTTTGTTTTGTTTTAATTGTATTTAATCCAAGTTGGTTAACATATAGTGTAATAATGGTTTCAGGAGTAGAATTTAGTGATTCATCACTGATGTACAACACCAGTGTTCATTCCAACAAGTGCCCTCCTTAGTACCCATTACCCATTTAGCTCATCCCCTGCCACCCTCCCCCAGCAACCCTCAGTTTGTTCTCTGTATTTAAGAGTCTCTTATGGTTTGTCTCCCTCTCTGTTTTTATCTTATTTTTCCTTCCCTTCCCCTGTGGCCATCTGTTTTGTTTCTTAAATTCCACATATTAGTGAAATCATATGGTATTTGTCTTTTTCTGACTATCACTTAGCATAATACACTCTCGTTCCACCCATGTTGTCGCCAATGGCAAGATTTCATTCTTTTTTGGTTGCTGAGGAATATTGCATTGTATACATGTACAACATCTTCTTTATCCATTCATCCATCAATGGACATTTGGGCTCTTTCCATAACTTGGCTATTGTTGGTAGTTCTGCTATAAACATGGGGTGCATGTACTCCTTTGAATCAGCATTTTTGTATCCTTTGGATAAATACCTAATAGTGCAGTTCCTGGGTCATAAGGTAGTTCTATTTTCAATTTTTTGAGGAACCTCAATACTGTTTTCCAGAGAGGCTACACCAGTTTGCATTCCCACCAACAGTGCAAAAGTGCTCCCCTTTCTTCTCATCCTTGAGAGGAAACATCCTTGTGTTGTTGCCTGAGTTGTTAATTTTAGCAATTCTGATGGGTGTGAAGTGATATCTCATTGGGGTTTTGATTTGTATTTCCCTGATGATGAGTAATGTTGAGCATGTTTTCATGTGACCGTTACCCATCTGGATGTCTTCTTTGGAAAAGTGTCTGTTCATGTCTTTTGCCCATTTCTTCACTGGATTATTCGTTTTTGGGGTGTTGAGTTTGTTAAGTTCTTTATGGATTTTGGATACTAACCCTTTATTTGATATATTATTTGCAAATCTCTTCTCCCATTCCGTAAGCTGCCTTTTAGTTTTGTTGACTGTTTCTTTCACTGTGCAGAAGCTTTTTATCTTGATGAGGTCCAAATACACTGCAATTTATTATTTTTCAATTCTGAAGGTTAAAAGTCTGACACAGGTGTCACAGAAGGAAAAGCAAGATGTGAGCAGGGCTGTGGTTCATTTCTGGAGACTATAGAGGAATATCCATTTCCTTTCCTTTTACAGCTTCCAGAGGCCACCACATTCTTTGGCTCATGACTCCTTTGTTTCCCCTTCTCACACTGCATCACTTTAAGTCCTTCTTCTGCCTCCACTTTTAAGGACACTTGTGATTACACAAAGGCCACCCAGGGAATACAGGATAATCTCCCATTTTAAGACCAGCTGATTAGCCACCTTCATTCCATTGACAATTTTAATTCCCCATCGCCATGTGAGGTGACATAATCAAAGTACCAAAGATTAGGATGCAGGCATTTGACAGCAGGGGAGCCATGTTCTGCTTACCACACCATACTTCTCATGTCCCCTCCTTTTCTCCCATAGTACCCACTACACTTTTTGCCAAAGCCTACCTGCTGTCCTCAGAGAAAAAGAAAATATGTTCTACACCCCTAGTTTCCTCAGCCTCCAATGCCCGTCCCCACCCTTACCATTGTCTTCTCCTAAAAGCATTCCTACTCACCCATTGGAGCCATATTCCAATCTTACTCCCTCTGTGAATGCCTCCCAGAACTCCCCAGGCACAACTGGATATTTGGCTCCAAAAGTGTGTCATACATGTCACCAAGATAACATTCATCACCTATTCATAATAATATAACAGTTAATACTCATTGAGCACTTACTAATGTGTCCAGTACTGTGCAAAGGCTCCACCTACGGCTGCACAACAACCCTCTCAGACAGGCATTATTGCTCATCTATCTCCTCCTTCGGCCAAAGGCTGTGAGCACTTACAATTCATGAACCATACACACCTTATTCATCTTCATATCACCAACACCTCACTCAAGGGTTAGCACATAATTCAGGCTCGGCTCATTTGGATCCATTTAACTGCACTGCTAGTTCTTTGAGCCAAAAAGTGCTGCTGGCTACCTTATAAAATGATGGAACCAAGGCTTTTCCAAAGGTCAGATTAAAGGCATGTGACTGACACCTGATTTGTCTCAAGTTTTGGGGTCAGGAGCAAATGCGAGTGAGCCTGGCACATGATGGATCACAACGGAGCCCAGCTGTTTGAAGATCACCATGCAAAGCCCACAACAACCAGAAGAGAACAGCTTGCAAAGCAAGTGCTGTGTCAGCAGCCAATTTCTGCTGCAGCATCTGCAAACACCACTGGAGTGTCCAGCTGGTCACATGCTCCTTCTAAAGGAATGAGCTATCCATCACTGACTGATGACTCAGTTCTTGAGCCAACCGGGAATGATCGTTTGTTGAGCATACCCCATTATGGGTCCATATGAAATAAATCCACCAATATATATTAATGTATTGAGTGGTAATGTTTCTTCGTACAATAAATAGCTGCTGAGGACATACCATTTTCAGGCAAGAAGATGAATAAAACCAGGCTCCTGCCTCTTCATGGTCCCACTGGAGTGACAGACAGGAAAATGAATCAGTACCATGAACTGTGATATCCCCTAAGCCTCAGTTTCCTCATTTTTGAGTTGGGGAGAATAATAGTACCTACTTCACAGAGTTTGTGTGAGGGGGTCATAAGGGTTAATGCATGTAAAGAGCTCAGAACAGGGTCTGGCACATAGAAAAATCTGATCAGTGTTAACATTAGACAAAGCACTGGGGAAGCAAAGAAATGGACCAGGGCCCATGTGGGGCCAGGAACGTCTTCCCAGGAGTGTTGATGTGAGGCAAAGCCTGGAAGGATAAGGAGATGTCCACATGCCAAGAACAGCAGGGGAAGGAGAGTCTAGGCAGAAGAAACACCAGGGACAAAGACACAAAGATTTAAATGATAGAGACAATGCTATTCAGTCATCAAATCCATTTCTTCATCCTCTTGGGCACACAGCTAAACTACATTGCCCAGGATCCCCTGCAGTTAACTGGGGTCACGTGATTGAGTTCTAGCCTATGAAAGTGGTATAAGATCTGGCTCCTAACACTTCTTGAGTACCCCTCCAGGCACTTTCATCCTCTCCTCTGCTATTGGTTGGATGACCTGGGCTGAGCTTGCAGACACTTTTAGAGATAGAGGAAACCTTGATCCCCAAGTCATTGCTTGGAGGAGAGCTGCCCAGGAAAGCCACCCAACCAGGAACAGCACATTGGGCTGTATATAAGTGGTATATAAAGTTTTACTGCATTAAGGCACTGACATTTCAGCATTTATTTGTTACCTCTGCAGAGCCCAGCATTACTTATCCTGATTAACACAGTATTAAACATCATTGTTGGGCTTGAACTATAATTGGAAATCATTCACTAAAGTTTAGATTTATGGGAGAAAAGCCTGAAAAGATAAATAGGGATCAATTTGCAAAGGAGCCTCACTAAGGACTGGGGAGTTTGTCCTACAGGCAAATTACTGGGAAATTATGAAGATGTTTTAACTAGAATAGCAGAATCAAATGTGTGCTTCCAAAAGAGCACCGTGAAAACAGGGAAGAAGAAAAACCTGGGTGGAGGTGAGTCTGGAAGTAGAAAATCAGTTATTAAAGACCATTAGCTATGAGGCCTTGAAGATAAGGACTGTATCGTTCTCAGCATTCTATCCCAGGGCTTAGCTCAGTACATGGCACACAGCAGGCACTCAGTACAACTGGATGGATGGATGGATGGATGGATGGAAAAACAGGCAGGCAGATGTAATTATAGTAATCCTAGTGAGAGATGATGAGGCCTTAGGATTATGGCAGTGGAGATGGAAAGGAAGGGACAGACTGAAGATATATTTAAGGAGTCAGAGTAGACAGGGTTTGGGGACCAGTTGGCTATAGAGGATGATGGATTTCCAAGAAACATCAAGTTCAGGGTCCTAAAGTCAGAGCCCAGAGGCAGAGAAGACAAATAGTAGATGAGAGCCCTGTCGCCAGCCAGGCTTTCAGAAGGACCATCTCGAGACTTGGCCTTTTGCCAGACATTCAACACATATTTTCTCATAATCTCTGCAAACAGCTTTGCATCCCCCGCAGAGACAAAGGAATTAAAGGGAGCAGATTTATCGATTTCCTAATATTTCCTGGCTCGTCTTTTGGGGCTATTGCCAGGTCTGCTGAAAGTCTATATTCTCCTTTGACTCCCCTCCCTCCTTTCTCTGGAAGCCAGTGTTTTCTCCCAACCCTTCTCCTCTTCAACCTTTTGGGATTTCCTCACTTTCCTGACTCTGTGATTCCCCACTCTGAAATTCCTCCCACCCAAGCAGGCAATGACATTCTATACCCCAAATTGGTGAACTTCTCTACAGAGGACCAAATAATAGAAATTGTAAGTTTTGTGGGCCATTCAAGCACAACTCTGCTATTGAGTCATAGACAATAGGAAAATGAATGAACATAGCTGTTTGCCAATAAATTTTACTTACAAAACCAAGCAAAGGGCCTGACCTGGCCCCAGGACCATAGTTTGCCAACCTCTTCTCTAGACTGACCCAAGGCCATATTGGAGTGGAAACCACAGCAGGCAAGCAGCTGACCAGCTCTGGCCAGATTGGTCCTCAACCTCACCACCACACCCCTGGGTCTGGCCCTCAGCTTGCAGGGCCAAGAGCTGATGAACTCGTCACTCTGGACAGACTCCCAGTAACCAAACTCACAACGAACTAGTTATAAATCAGAATGTCAGAATGCCTATTTTTCATGGGGGGGGGGGGGAGGGGGAACATGAGAATTCCTCTTTTTGTAACCACAAGGTTCTGGTCCCTTAACCAGCACACAACTCTCCTTGCTATCAGAGCACACAAAGTTCAGATTAGAAACCCCCATGGCTTCCAAGGGAGCAGTGCCAAATGCAAGTGATCGTGGGGGCAGACTCTGCTGCTGTCCAGAAGTAGCATTTGTTCTCACTTCAGGAATCTTCGTTTATCTCCACAGAGGCTATCGGTCTGGGGAACAAATAAAGCACTCCGAATAATACCCATAACAAGTTTTAAAAACAATAATAAATAACAAAATAAAAACCAGTGGATTCAAATTCCCAGCTCAAATCCTACCAACTCCGTGGCCTTGGGGACACTGCTTAACCTCAACATGCATCAGTTTCCTCACCTGTAAGTTAGTGATCGAATAATGTCTACTTTAAGGACAGTCTGAGGAGCATAAAATAATGTATAAGTGTTAATGTATGTGCCAGGCATACATCGGTAGGCTTGAGATATTTTATTATTATAATTATAATCATCATCATGATGATTACTTCTACATTATTGTTATTTATTATGATTACCGTTATTGTTGTTAAAGGAGGTTAAGGGACATCTCAGAGCCAGCCACACAGGGAAGAACCTGGGCCTTGATAAATTTCAGCTCACTGGGGCCCGTAACAACTCCATTATCACAGCCATAAACCACTGGGGGCACCTTCAGCACACTGGCTGATATAATGCTGTACTCTGGGTGACAGAGGCCAGCCCATAAATAAATCAGACCAAGCTTCAAAGCCAAGATATTCAGACTCCTAAAATTTAGTGGTTTGCTTCTCCTCACAGCTAACACCATGCTCCCATCCACAGGACCCAACTATTCTGTCGCCGCTCGCCGGTCTAATGAAGATGGGGGGGTGAGAAGGATCACGGCAGAAGTAAGGGAGGCCGTGAGCAGAAGGGAGAGGCACGATGGTGGTAGTGGTGGTGGATGTGTCTAGGGATGGACAGACCACAAGACAACCACTGCTACAGCCTTTCAAGGACTCAGACCTACCGCCGTTCATCCCCTCAGCCATTTGAAACTAATAGAAACTGACCCAGGACACAGCATGCAGGATGCCAACCTAGAGCATAAGTTGGTGGCCAGAACAATGGGTCAAACAGGAGACTAAGGAGTCAAAGTTATTTTGGCATACCTTTCCCCAGGATATCTTTAAAAAGAAAAATAGGGACACCTGGGTGGCTCAGTCGGTTAACCATCTGACTTTGGCTCAGGGCATGATCTCATGGTTTGTGAGTTCGAGCCCCATATTGGACTCTGCACTGACAGTGTGGAGGCTACCTGGGATTCTCTCTCTCCCTCTCTCTCTCTGCCCCTCCCCCACTTGCGTGTATGTGCTCTCTCTCCCTCTCTCTTTCTCTCAAAACAAATAAATAAACTTAAAAAAAAAGAAAAGAAAAAGAAAAAGAAAAACCAATCCGTTCTCATTAGCCCAGGCCAGCTTCCCCGGGAGAGAGGAAAAGAGGCCAAAATGGGGAAGAGAGGCCGCGAACAAAATGTCAGACGAGCAACCCGTACCTGCTCGCCACATTCTCACTTTGCTCAGAGATCAATTACATAACAAGTTTATATGCTCTAAAGTCAATCATGACATCAATTCCAAAATGAGATTTATTTCCTCTCCTGAGTCGAAAGTCGCATATTGACACACGTCTGCTACTTCGTGCCCTTCTTGTAAATTAATGCCTCTTTTCATCAGGGTCTGCATGGTGATGAGAGCAGGTGGTTTTTAGTAGCAGAGTCAGGCTCCAGCTGCATGGCTTGAAATTAAACTCCAGGGTGCAGCTTGATCCCACGCAGTTCACCCCCTCCAAGCTGAAGACCGCACCCCCACAATCACCCCCAGGAAAGGCTCTCTTCCTGTGCTCTGTTAGATGGGAAGGGACTGCCTTACCTGTGCCCTCATTCTCTTCTGCCCACTCTAACCCCTTCCTGAATGCGGGTCCTTGGGAAGGCAGAAAAAGAGGCACTTTGCTTGGACAAATGACCCCCCCCTCCCCCATCCGCCGCCGGTTCTCCTGTAAGAGGCCATCTATAATGCAAAGCACAAGGTTTTGGTCTTAGGGAGGCTTCACTCTGATGACTCAGCAGAACCTGGAGGACCAAGGTTGGGACCGTGATGAGGCCCTTCAGGATGGAGTCGGGACTCTGTGGGGAGAAGCAAGAACCTGAAGAGACCAGGAGGATCCCAGAGTGGAAGCAGAGAAGAAGGGGGACAGTCAGAGACAGAAGAGCCTTCCAGGCAACAAAGAGTTCAGCGTGGACTGAGAAATGATCCAATAAAGCAGCAAAGGAAACAGCTTTTACCCTCGGTGTGTTCTTCTTGGTTGGCTGTGGGGAAGAATTTCCTTCTGGCAATAGTCCGCATCACCACACCCCTGCAGATGTCATGGATTTTAAGCAAGGGTTCCCTCCTGCGCTGACACTCTGTCTGCCTTTCTGTGACAGCCTATTGAGAGCTCAAGAAGGACATTATTATAATAATATCAATAGGGATTATAATAACAGCAAACAGATTTGATGCATACCGTGTGCTGGCTGCTGGTCTAAGCACTTTACAAACATGAACTCATCTCATCCTCTCAACAGCCCTTTGAGGGGGCACACCTATTATCTTCATTTTACTAACGAAGAAAGTGAAGAGCAGAGAGGTGAAGGAATTTACCCAAAGCCACACAGCTGGACAGGAGGCCAAGCTTAAATTCAAACTCAGGCACTCTGACTCCAATGAAAGACCATGGGCCAGGATAAAGCTGAGGACCAGAGCTTAAGGCCATGTCCAGAAGTTTGGCACCAAGAGACAAAATGAAATGGAGAGGTCCATGGCAAAAGTGAGCAATGAGAGAGGATTTGAGTAATTCCCTAGAACATGCTGGTGTTCAGGACTTGTTTGGTATAAAGGAGTATGGGGCATGGCAGGTGGATGATTCCACCTGGCTGGGTGGGCTGGGATAGTAGACAAACCAGGTAAGCAGCATCCATTACATTAGGGAATGAGATCCTGACAAGTTCCCACCTCCTGCAGGCAACCTTTTTCCCTTCTCTGACCTCTTCACTACATTAAATAGGAAAAGCCCATCAGTTAGGCAATAAATATTAATTGAGAGACTCCTATGAGCTAGGCACATCCTAGGTGCCGGGGGCACATGGCAGGGAATAAGACAGAGCCCTGCCTTTAATGCACTTGCTTTCACATGGGCCCAGAGGAATGCCTTTGGAGCCAGAAATGGAGTGAGCGACTGAGATGAACACATCCAAAAGGTGGCCTTGAAAACAAATGTCCAAATATACTCTGGGAACAAGGTAATGTTTTTTATAGCCTTTTTACACCAGTCTGTAGGGAATCTTGGTGCTAAGGAAACCAATTTGATAAACTGTCATCAAAAAGCAGGGAATTGTCTTGCATGTGGTAATTACCCTAAGTCTTTTAAGGTTTAGCTGAACGCCAAAAAGTGGTTCCAATAAACTCATCATAATGAGTCATTTCTATCACCTTTTATGAGTTCCATACATTTTTAAAGTGATAATATTTGAATGCACTTTGCAAATTATGGTGCCTTCCCCAAATAATATCTAAAGTTCACGTGACAGCATTTGGGTAAGTGAGTGCGGCATACATTCCTTTATACAGTCAACAAGCAATTATTGAGTGCAGGCTCTGTGCTGGGCACATGGCATGCAATGGTGAAAAAGACAAAGGTTTTGCCCTCAAGGGTCTACGGGAGAGTGGGGACACAGATAATGAGCAGACAATCACCATACAGCATGAAACATAGCACTGAGTAGACAAGCACCCAGTACCAAGGAGGACCTAGCCTTGAGGGGTCAGACTACATGAAGGAAGGGACATCTGAGACCCACAGGATGCAAAGCAGCGAGCATTAAAATACCCAGGTAAAAAAACATGCCATCACTTCTGTAAAGAACATTCCAGTCTTGGAAAAAAGTAGGTTTGAATCATAGCTGACCTGTTGGGTGTTTGGGGCAGATTCCTTCATTTATCTGAGCCTTGGCTTCCCAATTTATGAGATGAGCATAGTAATACTTACTTTGCAGGCTTAGGTTAAGGTACTTGTAAATTGCCCAGCACCGTGCCTGGCACATAGTCAGTGCTTAATAAATGGAAAGCATTGTTTTTATGTTAGTGAGAAGCCAATAAACATTCACCCCTTTCAGCAGAGCAGAAGTAACTCTGAGCTGAGAAGCATGGGGTGGCCAAGGAAAATAAAAACACTGCCATATTTCCTCATTAAAACCTGGCTTCGCTTTAGAAATGGAGATTTTTTCCTTCCTCTTCTCCCATACGTGGTGATTAACTAACCTACTCTAAAGTGGGAGAAATGCCACCTTCCCCTCCAATAAATAATAAGGTGAAATTTTCCAACATGCTCCAGGCCACCCAGGTCTCATCTTTGTAAACCAGCAGGAAACCTCTCCTGAGTGCTGAGGGTGACCGTAATTGAATCATTTGGCATGAAATTGGGGAAGGCACCATAATAAATCAGACCTTCTCCTGCATCCTCAACGAAGCAGGCACCTATGAGACCCTGATGCCAGATCTAGCCGAGAGGGCCCAGCCGTGGGGCCACAGGGGATCACATGCACTTCTGCACAGTTGGCAAATATACACTTCCTGGAAATGTTGAAAGGAAGGATATTGAGAGGTCATCGCACCTATTTTCTGTCTCCAGGTAGCCCTGCGTTAACCTGCTGCACACAGATTGAGTTTTTGATGTGTTCGAAGGTGTGCTTCAGAAAGATGACTCCTCAGGCAGCAAAATCAGAGGGTAGGAAACATAGGTTCTGAGTCCGACAGCGTTGGAACCAAAGCTTGGTTCCATCTCTCACTAGCTGTGAGTCCTTGGGAAAGTTATTCAAGCACACTGAGCTTCCTTGTTTGTAGAAATGGGGAATGTAAGAATATGATCGTGTTAGTGTCCAATTGCTTCTATAACAAACTGACACAAATTTAGTGGCTTAAAACAACACAGATTTACTCTCTCAAAGTTCTGGAGGTCAGAAGTCTGAACTATGATTCACTAGGCTAAAGTCAAGGTGGTCTAGATGGATTAAATCCAAGGTGGATTAAACACTGAAATGTGAGAAGCATAAAAATCCTACAAGAGAGCCCAAGCAGTAACTTCTCTGACATCGGCTGTAGCAACATTTTTCTAGAGGTATCTTCTGAGGCAAGGAAAATAAAAGTAAAAATAAACTATTGGGACTACATCAAAATAAAAAGCTTCTGCACAATGAAGGAAACAATCAATAAAACTAAAAGGCAACCTACTAAATGGGAGACAACATTTGCAAATGACCTATCCAAAAAAGGGTTAGTATCCAAAATATATAAAGAACTGATACAACTTAACACCCAAAAAGCAAATAATCCAATTAAAAAAAATGGCAGAAGACATGAACAGACATTTCTCCAAAGAAGACATCTACATGGCCAACAAACACATGAAAAGATGCCCAACATCATGCATCATCAGGGAGTTGCAAATCAAATGAGATATCACCTCATACCTGTCAGAATGGGTAATATCTAAAACATAAGAAACAACAGGGGTTGGCGAGGATGTGGAGAGAAAGGAATCCTCCTGCACTGTTGGTGGGAATGCAAACTGGTGCAGCCACTATGGAAAATAGTATAGAGGTTCGTCAAAAAGTTAAAAATAGAACTACCTGTGATCTAGCAATCACAGTACTGGGTATTTACCCAAAGAATACAAAAATATTAGTTCAATGTGATGTATGCACCCCAATGTTTGTTGCAGTATTATTTGCAATAGCTAAATTATGGAAGCAGCCCAAGTATCCATCAATAGCTGAATGGGTAAAGAAGATGTGGTATATATACACAATGGAATTTTATTCAGCCACCAAAAAGAATTAAATCTTGTCATTTGCAACAACACAGATGGAGCTAGAGAGTATTATGTTAAGTGAAATAAGTCACTCAGAGAAAGACAAATACCATATGATTTCACTCATATGTGGCCTTTAAGAAACAAAACAAGTGAGCAAAGGAAAAAAAGAGAGAGAGAGAGACGAACCAAGAAACAGACTCTTAATTACAGAGAACAAACTGATGGTTACCAGAGGGGAGGTGAATGAAGGGATGGGTGAACTAGGTGATGGGGTGATGGGGATTAAAGACTACACTTACCGTGATAAGCACTGAGTAATGTACACATTTGCTGAGTCACTATATTGGGCACCTGAAACTGATATAACACCGCATGTTAACTATACTGGAATTAAAATTAAAAACTTGATAAAAAAATCAAAGTCAAGGTGGTCAGCAGGACTGGTTCCTTCTGGAGGTTCTGAGGGGAGGACCCAGTTCCTTGCTTTTTTCAGCTTTTAGTGGCTGCTTATATTTCTTGGCTTGTGGCCCCTGCCTCAACCTTGAAAGCACATCACTCCAACCTCTGATTCCTCACATTGCCTTTTCTGCCTCTGACTTGACTGTCTCCCTCTTATAAAAACCCTGGTGGTGGGGCACCTGGGCGGCTCAGTCAGTTAAGCATCCGACCTCTGTTCAGGTCATGATCTCCTGGTTTGTGAGTTGGAGCCCTGTCTCGGGCTCTGTGCTGACAGCTCAGAGCCTGGAGCCTGCTTCAGATTCTGTGCCTCCCTCTGTCTCTGCCCCTCCCCTGCTCATGCTGTGTCTCTCTCACACGTGCAAAAATAAATAAATATTTTTAAAAATTAAAAAAATAAAAACCCTTGTGGTTACATTGGGCCCACCTGGACACTGTGGTTAAGAATCTCACGATTCTTGGGGCGCCTGGGTGGCGCAGTCGGTTAAGCGTCCGACTTCAGCCAGGTCACGATCTCGCGGTCCGTGAGTTCGAGCCCCGCATCAGGCTCTGGGCTGATGGCTCAGAGCCTGGAGCTTGTTTCCGATTCTGTGTCTCCCTCTCTCTCTGCCCCTCCCCCGTTCATGCTCTGTCTCTCTCTGTCCCAAAAATAAATAAATGTTGACAAAAAAATTTAAAAAAAAAAAAAAAAAAAAGAATCTCACGATTCTTGGGGCGCCTGGGTGGCTCAGTCGGTTAAGTGTGCGACCTCAGCTCAGCTCATGATCTTGAGGTTTGTGAGCTCGAGCCCCTTGTTGGGCTCTGTGCTGACGGCTCAGAGCCTAGAGACTCTTCCGATTCTGTGTCTCCCTCTCTCTCCGCCCATCCCCTGTTCATGCTCTGTCTCTTAATAAGAAATAAACGTTAAAAAAAAAAAAAAGAATCTCACGATTCTTAATCACACCTGCAAGGTCCCTTTTACCATATAAAATTGTATAGACTCTGAGGATTAGGATGTACACACACAGTGGCGGGGGGGGGGGGGGGGACCATTATTCAACCTACCATAACCATGAAAGGACAAAAGAAGACATGTGCAAAGCACCTAACACAGTTTCTGGTATCCGAAAGGCCCATGGTAACTTTCCATCTCTTCCCCACTCCTCACATAGGACACCTGTGCCCAGAGGGATGGTCGCCTGGCATGCCCTACCCTGACTGCATGGGGTAAACGGTGCACTTCAGCACCAATGCAGACTTTTATGGCCCATCTGGAAGCTGCATATCCTCTTACTGAGACTGACTATTCCTGGCCCTGTGATGAGTCACCTCTGGCCATCAGAAGCCATTCTTCTGGTCAGGAGCTATTTGCTTGCGAGGCAGAGAAACACTCAAACTAGATGGGGTCACTGCAGGACAACAATAAGCAGGGAGCATCCAGGGACAGGAAACTGGGCCACGGGAAACGGAGGCCACTCCCCACAACCCTCCCTCTGGGCCACGTGCTCTTGCAGCTCTACTTCCCTCCGTTCATGCTCCCCAAAGACCAGCTCTAGAGTCTCTCTAGCTTGCCCATGGGTCTGGCTGGCCTTGGCACCGACTCTGGCCCCAACACCGTGTGGTTTTCCTTTGCCTAGTGTCTCATCCAGCCAGTCTCTACAGCCCTTTGTTCAACTTACCAATAGAAATAATGGACTGGCCCAATGCATCATAGATCCCTGTCTTAGTTCAGGCTGCAGTAGCAAAGTACCATAGCCTGGGTGGCTTATCACAACAGAAATTTCTTTCTTACAGCTCTGGAGGCTGGAAGTCCATGATGGGTGCCAGCCTGGTTGGACTGTGGTGAGAACCCTTTTCTGGGTTGAGAGGGCCAACTACTTATTGTATCCTCATATGGCAGGGAGGAAGGAAGCAAGCTCTCTTGTAACCCTTATATGGGCATGAATCCCATTCATGAAGCCTTCACCTCAGGACCTCATCTAACCCCAATTACCTCCCAAAGGATCTACCTCCTGGTACCTGGGAGGTAGACAGCCAACATACAAATTTTGGTAGGGACACACTCAGTCCCTAATAATCTCCATAAGTTAGGAGTACACTAGAGATTCAATCAGCTGTGTGGTTAAGGAGCCAAGATCACAGGCTCTTAGAAGGGGAGAGAGCAGTTTCCAAAAAGGCAGTCTGGGCTGGACACTCACTGTAAAGCATATGTACCTGACAACCACCCATCTCTAAAAGGGACACACAATTCTGTTAATATTCAAACGTAATCATTAGTTTCATTAGTGCTTGGAACACCTGAGAATCATTAATAATAAACTGCCTTGTCATTAAGAATGAGAACTCCATGAATTGTTCATCACAATCTCCACTTCCTTGCCCTTACCTGGTATAGGGAAAGACAACAACAGGGCCCAGAATCTAAAGCTGCTGGTGCTCTGTCCCTAAAAGCAAAGTTGTCCATTTCCTCCAAGGGTCCATTAAGCTCAAAACATGGATGAGAGTGCCTGATCGCAGAACTTTAGGAACATCTTTCTATACTCTTAGACCTGAGGTGCCTGGGTGGCTCAGTCAGTTGAGCATCTGACTTCCGCTCAGGTCATGATCTCACAGCTCATGAGTTCGAGCCCCTCGTAGGGCTCTGTGTTGACAGCTCAGAGCCTGGAACCTGCTTCGGATTCTGTGTCTCCCTCTCTCTCTGCCCCTCCCCTGCTCACATTCTGCCTCTCTCTCTCTCTCTTTCTCTCTCTCAAAAATAAATAAATGTTAAAAAAAATTATACTCTTAGACCTAAGACAGTCATTGTCCAGCAAAACAAGTAACCTAAGCCTTGATGTCTGAGCTTTCAATGATTAATGCAAAATTTGCCCATTTAAGGAAATATGGAGGTAAGTCTTGAACTCAGAAAGCCAAAAATTAAAAGGCAGGCAGAGAAAAAGGAAGAATCTGATCAATGAAAGACCTTAGCCACACCCTTGAATCATGGGGGATGGAGTCAGTGTGTCGTAAGAGTACCAATGGTGTCATCACTTATCACTAAGGTCTTGTGAGTCTCATGACCACATGACTATTCTCCCAAAAGGGAGGCGGGATATCCCTGTGTGAATAAGCCTCCCCTGCTTTGCCCAGCCCATGGAAAGGTAGTGAAATAAATGTGAGCTTGCTTCCATCCAGACCTCACCTGTTTCAAACACACTAGAGAAACGGAGATAGTTTAGGAGACTCTATTGGAACAGCCGGACTCCTGCCATCAGGGAGGAAAGGGGGGGACCCTTCTGGGCCAGAGCTGACAGGACCCTGCCTCTGCTGAGCACAGTGTAATGGAACACAGAGGGAATGAGGGATGCGTGCTGTGTATGTTTATCAGGCCGTTTCCAATTTTGTGTCTGAAATCAAACAGCCAAGGATCTGTATGCTTTGAATTTCAATCTGTCCCTTTAGGGCAGTCACAGGTTATGAATACAGAGAACAAGTTCTGGGTACAGTGAACCAGCTATGTATGTACATTTATCCCTGTGTTTCCTTTACCACGTCCTCAGCATAGAGGTCCTCCTGGTCTTATTTTAGCCAAAATTCTCATGCCAAAAAAAAGATAGAGCCATTTTTATTTCCATCCAATAAAGACCATCTGACCATGCTCTGGAGGCACAGAGTGGCTGATGAAATTTCATTTCCTCTCAAACAGCTTATCTACTGTGACATCTCAGTCCGCAGGTGACCAAGTTAGGAAAGGACTTTACTTATCACTGGAGTTTGGCCACCACAAAAGCGGATGCTTCGTTTTCAAAACATTCTTCTCCATTTAGAAAAAAAATGAAATGCTCATTCCATGGGGTCTCAAAATTGTAATAGAAGTTAAAATGATTATCAAAATACAGACCATTAGAACGTGGTGAGTAGCCATTGATTTTAGATCTTTGAATTTATGTATTCCTTTTGCGGTGCCTCACATTATGCATTCTAATGTCTTTGGTCACGTTCTGCATTCTCAAAAGTGATATGCTGTCTACAGATGTGAGAGACGGAGTTCTAAATTATGAGGGGTGGAAAAAAGAGACATTTTCTGAGTAGGAAAAGATGATGCCACAAGCAGCTCCTAAAGTTCCCTGTAAATCAAAGCACCTGACACTCAACTTGGCCATGAGGAGATCTGACGCTCCGCCAGGTCGAAGTCTACATATTTGGCAAGTGTATAATGAATGGCTGATTGGGATTTAATCCTATTTAACTTGCGAACATAAAAAGAGAAAGAAAATGAGATAAGTTTTTTCAAGGCAAATTGGTTTTATTTTTGTAGAATCAAAGGGCAGTTCTGCTTTCTTTTCCCATTTTAGACTCTATTCAAGATGTCCGTTTAAATCTAATCAAAGGCTTCTTCTCTTGCATACTGCATCAGTGTTCCTGAAATTATGGGTGATCAACCACCATACAAGTCAGAAAATATCAAACCGTGTTTTTTTTTTTTAATTTACGATCTGCTTTGATAAATGGGTTAGACTACTGAGTGAACCTACAAACTTCATGTCAATTACACTTCCTCTGGGATTGATCAATCAAAAAATATTTTTAAAAGGACTCGATCTTTTCTGGAGGGAAATCTTTGGCCACAAGCCATCTACGCAAACATAACTGTGAAAAAGAACCCCAAATTGCACAAAGACATTTATCCTTGTACTTTTCCCACTTTAAATTGGTCTCAATGCTAAATGGACCCCTGCAGTTCATTGATTTCTTTCTCTGCTGCCTTGAAGGACAAAATTTCCTAGAAAAGGTTTACTAGGAGACTCAACTCTGCAAAGTAGATTGAGAAAAGCTGCAACTCGAAGATATTCTCCCAGGAGATGGGCAACAGGGCATTTTTCTGGCACCAGGAGGGTAATCTCACTAGAAACCAAGGGAAATAGGGCTGTGCCCAGCAGCCTAAATTCTAATGATATACTTGACCTACTCTTTGTTCTGTTTCAATGGCCCCTCTTTAGCCACCCCCCAATCTTTGTCAGCTGGAAGAACCACCCATCCTTCCAGGCCTGGCCACACTGACACTTCCTCTCTAAAGTTTCATTGGCGTTTTGGCCAGATGAAGATAACCCTGAAGGAGAAAGGGTTTTTCGATGAGGATGAATGAAAAATGGTCTGAAAATGGCAATGGAGACTAAGAGAAAGTCCAAAATCATACCCCACTGAACAGGACCACTAGACTTCATCTGCCTTCTGATTCGATCACGTGTTCTTAAGGGTCAGAACTGTATTCCCAAAACCTCCTACAGAGCCAAAGATATAATCAGCTCTCAGAAAACTGTTGAATGGATGAATGATGGAGGCCATCTACCCTTGGATACAAAGAAAGATGGAAAGTGCTATTGTCTAATTTAGAAGCTATTGAGCATGATGAGGATTTGGAAGGCAAGAACAGAGAAAATGGAAGGAAGGAAGGAAGGGAGGAAGGAAGGAAGGGAGGAAGGAAGGAAGGAAGGAGGAAAGGAGGGAGGGAGGGAGGGTGGGAGGGAGGGAAGGGAGGGAGGAACTGTTGACCCTCCACAGCTTAGCCACAAATCCTTTGTCTAGAGCCACTCTTTGGCACCTAAAGTGTTTTTGACCTGCTACCCAGAAATTCATTGCCTTTATTTTCTCTCTTATCAGGGCCCACCCTCATGCCTAAAGTAGCCAAATCTTAGAGATAGCAAAGGACCAGCCAGGAACATACCTTTGATATGCAAACTAACCCGTCCAAAGCCATCCCCCCTCTTATCTGACCGCATACACCCCAGGAGGCAATGTTCTATTGTAATCATCCCAGTACCAGGCAACTAAGGACTACCTCTATAGCCTGGAGCCCAACGACATTTTTAAACTAGCCAATCCTCAACTGCTTATCCTGTCCTGCCTTGCCTTTCCCATGGAAACTCCAATAAAGGCCATGGCCTTGGCTTTCTGCTCGCTTCTGCCCTTCTACCTCCTGACTGCGACTAGTGCCTTCTCACTTGGCCTTGCATGACATGCCTCCTATTTCTGTGACCTATGAGCATAATATACTGTTTTCCTGAGCCTCTCTCTCCTGTATCTCCTCTCATGGCTATTCCTGATTGACCGTCACCTAAAGAACACACACAAAAAGCTCTGACTCACACAACATACACGCCGGAAGAGACTTCTCTTCCCCCACAGCTCTGCACACCCCAGGAGTGGATCACTGTGCCCTTCCTCTAGTGTCATTGCAACATGATAAGGTGCTTTCTACCTTCTCTGCACTGGGTGTTTCCTTTATTTGCCCCATACTCTTTCATTCCCTGCTTCTGGATTATATCTAGCCTGCAGCCAATAAAGAACAAAATATCCTTCCATGATGAGACCCAAGCTGGGGCCATGAGAATCTTTTTATGTTGGATCTGACAAGAAATACTCTCTTGTTTGGGGGGTCATGGAGAAAGTCACCTGCACAAAAAGAGAATGAAACCAAATAAGCCAAGCAGAGAGAGGTAGAGATCAGAGAGATACCAAGAGGCCTAGAGAGACAGAGAAATAGGGCCTCAGCTCCTGGTGTCCAGCTTTCTCTTTTTTTTTTTTTTTTTTTATTTTATGCTTTGTACATTTTACCGTGATTTAATTTTAATTTTAATTTTTTAATATTTTTTAATGTTTATTTTTGAGAGAGATACACAGACAGAGCACAAGCCGGGGAGGGGCAGAGAGAAGGGGAGACACAGAATCAAAGCAGGGTCCAGGCTCTAAGCTGTCAGCACAGAGCCTGACGCGGGGCTCGAACCCATGAACTGGGAGATCATGACCTTAGCAAGAGTCAGAGCCTTAACTGACTAAGCCATTCAGGTGCCCCTCTTTTTTTTTTTTTTCTTTTTAATTTTTGTTTAATGTTTATTTTATTTTTATGTTTATTTATTTTATTTATTATTTATTTTTGAAAGGGAGAGAGAAAGAGCACAAGCAGGGGAGGGGCAAAAAGAGAGGGAGATACAGAATCCAGAGCAGGCTCCAGGCTCTGAGCCATCAGCACAGAGCCCGATGCAGGGCTCAAACTCATGAACTGTGAGATCATGACCTGAGCCAAAGCTGGACACTTACCTGACTGAGCCACCCAGGCACTCCTCCAGCCTTCCCTTCTATGTACTACTCCATATTCTTACTAAATAAATAAATAAAATTTTTAAAAAGCTGTTGTTTTTAGCCAGCTCTATCCCTTCCCCTAGACATCCACCATCATATGCTTCTGACTTTCATCATGAGACCAGTCATAGCAAATTTTGGACATTGGTGCAGGTCATGCATCTTCTCAGCTGTGGCCTGTTTGTTTCCCAAGAGCACCATTTCCTGAAGAATATTCCTTCACCACAAATTCCTCAACACCACAAAGGATTCTGCCACCCACTATGATGGGGAAACACTGATGGTGAGGGGCTGAATTCCATCTCCTCCAAAATGCTTATTTTGAGGCCCTAACCTCCAGTACCTCAGGCTGTGACTGCATTTAGAGACCGGGGCTCTTAAGAGGTGATTCAGTTAAAATGAAGCCTTTACAATGGGCCCTAATCCAATCTAACTGGTGTCCTTTTAAGAAGTCATTTGGATATGCAGAGAGACACCACCGAGCTACTCACACGGAGGAAAGACCATGTGAAGACAGACACAGCAAGAAGGTCACCATCTGAAGGCCAAGGAGAAAGGCCTTGAAAGAAACCAACCCTGATAACAACTTGATCTTGGACTTCCAGCCTACATACTGTGAGAAAATAAATCTCTGTTGGTGTAGCCACCTGGTCTGTGGTATTTGGTTATGGCAGCCAAAGCAGACTAATATACTGACCATTCATCCCTTAAAGAGTTACCACATACACTGACGAGGTAAAGGCTCTGAGAGGTCCTGCCATAAGGATGACTGTTTACCTTTAAACCGCATTTCCCAAACTTCTGTATTTATTCCCTCCACACAACTGCCATTATCAAGACTGATGGCAGAGAAAAGGCCATCTGGATATCAGTAGAAATTATGTCCTTGCTCTTCAGAAATAAAGAGGTAGATAGATAATTGTCAAAAGCATTCCCAAATTATAAAGAAAGGAGAGATGTCACAAAAATGTCAAAGTCCTAACGGTACAATAATAAAGAGCACCAAAGTTAAAACCAAAGTTCAGATTCCATCTCTGCTTTTAAGTGACTCAGCGACCTTGGTCAAGTCCCTTCCCTTCCCTGACCTCAGTTTTCCCCATTTGTAAAGTGAGTGGAATAGCTAGCCTTTGCTAGATTCTGCCTGAGTTGTCAAACGCTGGCGTGTCAACGTTTCTTAGAGTTCCATAATTAACTTGCCAGGCTCTCCTTCTCATAGTTTCTAACATTCAAGTTGGAGTTTTCTTGTGGTGTCCATTTTAAATTTGAAAGTCTCTCTCAGGACTAAGTGCCCAACTTCTCTCTGAAGCTTTCAGTGTTCCCGATCTTTAATTTTTCTAATCTTTAACTCCTATAACAGAATAACACATTTTGACAAATGACCAGGATGCCCCAACTCTGTACATTTCTTTTACCCTTTGTCCTCTTCTCTTCACAAATCTGAGCATTCATTTTATGCTAACCATCTCCAGGAAAGGATCATATAGCAAAATACAGAGAGCAAGGGAGTCCATTCTTGGCTTTTGAACTGAAAATTCATAAATCCTGCGTGGATCTGGGGCACAGAAGACACATGAAGAAGAACCATGCTGCACTGACTCGCTGGGGATTTCCCGGAAAGCCTTCAGACTTTAAAATGGTAGAGCAAAACTCTTTCTCTCCCCCGCCTTCCCTTCTCAAAAATCATCCCAAGATAATAAGGAAAGCAAGATATAGAAACAGAAACTCCATGTTAATGAGGCTACAAGTTATCTGTAAAATCAAACCATGACATATAGAAATAGAGAAGAATAAAGGAGTGAAAAATGGCATGACAGAGAAAGGTCAAAGCTGAGTGCCAGAGCAAGAGATCATGGAGAAGCACACCAGTTCGTCACCTCGGACCCAAAGCAAAGGCAAAAGATAGCCTGGAACATGGGGTACCAACAATGGCGCACTTCTTGAAAATCTGTATAAAGAACACATAGACCTTATAATAGCCACGATCTAAGATGGCCCCCAATGATCCCCATCCACTGCTCCCCACACATTTGCACTATGTCCTCCCACGCTGGACCAGGCTCAGTTGTGTGGTCAGTAGAACACAGCAGAAGCAAGGGTAAGTCACTTCCAAGATTAGGTTATAAAAGACCACTACCCCCATGCGCTAGTCTGGGGCTTCTCACAGCAATGCTGGAAGCTAGAAAATAATGAAGCAACACCTTAACATTCTGACTTAAAGTTATTTTCAGCCTAAAATTCTTGCCCCAGCAAAACTATCAATCAAGTGTGAGGCTAGGACAAAGATACTTTTCGACCTTTATAGACTCCAAAAGTTTACCTCCGTGTACCCCTGTCTCAACAACTACCGGAAGCTGTACTTGGCCAAGGTGAAGGACTAAATCATGACAAACAGAGCCATGGGATTGAGGAAACAGAGTTCCCAGCACAGGTGAGAAGTAAAGGGAACCCCAGGAGGATGGTCATCCAGTGGGCCAGGACAGGGTGGAACAGCAGCACAGAGGACTCTAAGAGTCTCTTTTCTTCTCGGGGGGGGGGGGGGGGGGGGGGGGCGGGGGGGAGGGGGGAGGACAAAGGTTTATATGCAAATTCGTACTAAAAAACTAGTACGAATTATTAGAGGCTGTGAATTATTAGAGGCTGTGAGTCGGTTTTGCCAGGAATGGAAAGAAAACAAGAAAACAAATAAAATGCCACAATTATTAACTTTTCAAAAGAGCTGTTCAAAAAAGGACATAGGTTCATAGTGCATTCAATAGTGAACAATAACAGTGTAAGAACACCTTGGACTGTCAAAACACACACAAAAAAAATCTCTAACACAAGAAAATTGAAAGAATGGGAGAGTTGAAGGAGACAAATAAAAGCAAAAGAAAAACAAAAACAAAACAAAAAACAACAAACAAAAAACCTCTCAACTACCATAATAGGAATTAAGCAGAAAATGTCTAAAGTGGACAAATCAAGAGAGAGCCATGAACACATATTATTTATGATCCTGGAAAAAACAGCTTTTTACAAATGGAAAAGGATGTCTCTGGGGGAGGAGAAGTCAAGGAGTGGGAGATGGAGGCTGGTGTTTTTCTTTTTCATTGCAAGACTTTCAGCACTATTTGTTCTCATGGGGAGGGGACCCAGATGAGAGGAGGACTCCCCGAGAATGACAGAGTGGACAGCACCGAGTCCCCACCTGAAACTCTGACATTACATGAGACGCCTAGCATCACGGGAAAAGGGAGAGGAACCCCAAACAGAACCTAAGGTGTCCTTTACCCAGCAGAAGAGGGGCTTGAGCTAAAAATTAACTTCGGCCACACAAATGTGAAACTACGTTTTTTTTTTTTTTATTGTTTTCAATGTTTATTTTTGAGAAAGAGAGCGCGAATGGGGGAGGGGCAGAGAGAGAGGGAGACACAGAATCCGAAGCAGGCTCCAGGCTCTGAGCTGTCAGCACAGAGCCCAACACGGGGCTCGAACCCACAAACTGAGAGATCATGACCTGAGCCAAAGTCAGATGCTTAACCGACTAAGCCACTCAGGCACCCCCTGAAAGTACATTTCTTAGCCACCCGTGTGAATGAACCGAGGATCCTACCGGCTCTCGGCATGGCCCGAAGAACCTTCTGCAGGTGGAAAGATTCTGCACCTGCCCAAGGCAGTAGCCATTAGTCACAAGTGGCTGGAGAGCACTTGAAATGTGGTCGATGGGTGTGAGGAACTCCATCTTTTTATCTTATTTAACTTTAATCATTTAAATGTAAATAACCGGGGCACCTGGGTGGCTCAGTCGGTTAGGCATCCGGCTTCGGCTCAGGTCATGATCTCACAGTTCGTGAGTTCAAGCCCTGCGTCGGGCTCTGCACTGACAGCTCAGAGCCTGGAGCCTGCTTTGGATTCTGTGTCTCCCTCTCTCTCTACCCCTCCCCTGCTCATGCTCTGTCTCTCTCTGTCTCAAAAATAAATAAGACATTTTAAAAAATTCAATGTAAATAACCACATGTGGCTAGTGCCTACTGTAGGGAATGGTGGAGCCGAGGGGCATTCCTTAAGTCAGTCTGTCGTTCTATAAACATCGGGGTCTACTGTGCGCCAGGTTCTCTTCAGGGCTATTGAATAAAACATCCCTGGTCTTTTTAGTCCCAAGTGTACAGAGGTAGGTGAGACAAGACAATCATCACTCCAATGAGAATATTATTGTGAATTATGGTAAATGCAACGGAGGAAAAGGATGGGCTGGCACAAGACAGCGGAACCAAGACTTCTTTAGACTGAGGAGGCCTCTTGGGATAGAAAAACGAAAACGAGGAATGAAAAATGTGGCTGGAGAGGCCCCGGGAGGTGAGACTGGACAGGTGAGCAAGAACCAGACCGTAAGGGCCTCCTAGGCCAAGCGGGGGATCACCTATTTTATTCTCAGTGACAGGAGCAGAAAAGCTTGCACGTTTGCACGTTTGCACCTGGCGAAGACCGCTCCGGGAGCGGAGTGGAGAATGCAGCAGAGAGGCAGAGGCTTGTAGGAGGCTGCCACAGGCAGGTGGCTGGGGAGGGGTGACGGTGAGAGAGATGCGGGCCAAGCCAGAGGCAGCTGGGTAAAGAGATGTGACCAGGTTCCAGAAGCTTCTGGGGAAGAGTCCAGGGATGGACTGGATGTGGGAGGGGCCAGGAAGGGCGCAGCAAGGAGGCCCCCTGCTTCAGGCGTAAGCGAATGAGGGTGTGCTGGCGTTGAGAGGGGGAGCAGGTGAGGAAGAAGGAGCCCCATCTTGGAGGGTCAGAAGTTGTTCCCTTGGCTCCCCACTGGCTCCTCCCACCCCGGGCCTGAGCCTCGGCTCGCAGCCCCTTCCTCAGCAGCGGCGCCCTCTGGTGGCCAAGCTCCTGCTCCCACTCCCCACGTCCCCATCTCCCCCGCCATCTGGGTCTCCAGGGCAAGTGCTCACTTTCACCCGGAGTTCTTCCGCCACTTGGGGTCTCTCAGCACCCCGTGCCTGAGACCGGTCCCCAAGAGCTTGTCGCAGGCTTCCCAGAGCAAAGACCCCATGCTCAGGACAGGGTTGGGGGCTCAGCATGAAGGGCTGGCCATGGGAAGGGCCCGGTGTCAGATTCCAGGACTTGAGCGTGACTGGAAATCCAGGGAAAAGCCAGACCGATAGAAGCAAGGAGCAGGGACAGAGCCCAAGCAGGATGGAAGGCAAGGGTAGGCAATAAGCCCCTTGGGGAAAGGTCGTGGAGAAGACTGCCCCGATCCCTCCACCCCCCACCCCCCCACCCACCCGGGGCAGTGAGGGTTTTCTACGGCCTGCCTGCAAAGGAGGTCCTCGGCTGACTCAGGATAAACATTTGTGATCAGTTCTGAAAGGCTGGGCCCATTTGTTCTTCCTCTCGTGCTAACCCAATACTGCAATTTCACGGCCCCTCTGTCTTCCTCTCCCTTTTGTGTCTGCACAGAAAGTGTCCCCTCCCCTCTGTGCCTGTGCCATCTTATCTCCCTCAATTCACACACACACGCATCTCGATCCCGCCGAGCTGTCTCCCTCCACCTGTGGAGATCCTTCTGCCGCTCCGCAGATTGATTTCCCGGGTGTCCCAAGTGATCTGACCTCAATACAGCTGTGTTTGAGTGGCGAGAGAAATCCTGGTCCCCCTACTTCTCTGCCATCTTAACTCCTCCTCCCCATTTGTTCTCCACACAGAAGAAACACTGCACCCCAAACTCAGCAAAACCTCACAACCAAGGACCATCTGGCCCAAGCATATGTGCCCTGAAGAAGCATATGTGCCCTGCATATGGCCCAAGCATATGTGCCCTGCTGGCTGTTGTGGGGCCATGCAACCCTGGCCACATCTCTTAGGCCCAGCCAGTCCCAAAGCCTCCCCGGTGAGGCCCCTGATGACCTCGTGTTAGTCTTCTTGTCCCATAACCTGACGGTTAAGTCTGAGCTCTCAGGGATGTATGCTTTCTTCATCTGGGACAGAGGTCCTAGTCAGAATGGCTCAGCAGAGAGGATTCAGGTCCATCTGGAAAATCTGAAGAGTCAGGGACACTACCCCACCAGCAATCTATGTGCAAAGAAGAAATGAGGGCCTCCTGGGGTGGGAGGATAGGGATCTCCGTCTAAGGAAAGAGGAAGTGAGGTCTATAAATTTCTTTGAAAGGTTGGGGGTGGGGGGGCATTTCTGGCCACAGCCCTGGGAAAAGCAGTTGGCTGAAATAAGAGCCGTGAGGCAGTTTCTGCAAGGTGATATGATGTGAGCAGAAGCCAGCTCTGCCTCTTAGCCTACATTCCATGCATCCAGACTACAGGCCTCAACATAAATGTCACCTCCTCCAGGAGGGCCTCCAGGCACCCCAGACTAGCTAAGTTCCCCCTGCCATATATTCCTACAGGGCCCTATGCTTCCTTCTCTGAGTTCATCAACTTTCCAGCAACTGCCTGTTGACTCATCTGTCCTCCCCTGCTGGACGTCACCACCCTGAGCTCGGGGACCACATCAGCCTCGTCCACTGGTAGAGGCGTAGCACCCGCAGCAGTGCCTGGCACAGAACCAGAACGTCGTGGTACAAGTGCAGACACTCTCCCCATTTCGATCCCATGTCAACAAGGGACCTTCCGCAGGGAAGGTACCTTACCATCACTGCCCTCCAGGGCCAGAGACCTCCCCAAGGAGCTGGCAGGAAGCCAGAAGAGGCCGTACTTTCACAGAAGCAGACAAACACCACACTAGTATACCCGTCACCCCTACACAGGCCTAGCTGGGAAACAACAAATGCACACACTTGCACGTCCTCAGCAAAGAATACCAAGGTCAGGGCCACCTCTCTCCCATCGGAGATTTAAAACATTTGCACGAAGGTGTTGCAAACGGATGTATATTAAAGCAAAAGTTCTATCAGAAGCAACAGCATCTCCTCAGCTTAACAGAAGCTATCAGATGCCACTACAATATTCAGTGTCTTTTCCCCAGACTTAAATCATGTCCTCAGCCACAGAGACCATCAGTTTAGAGTCTGATGTACAGCTATCCGAGAGAATAACAGGCACTAGCTGCTCCAACCTTGACTCCTAAAATAAGATAATAATTCTTTTGACACCTCAGAGAATATACCATCAGTTGGTCAAAAATGGATGAAGTCATCTAACCATTTCCAGGACCCAGGGGGTGGGGGGTGATTTAAGCACATTTGTTTTAAGGAACCGAAGGTGGGGAGAGGAGATTGCTGATTCTTTTCTGGAAAAGTCACGGATTTACTACTTGACCGCAGGCTAAAACCATATTAATTTTATTTCCAACGTATGTATCCAAGCTAAGAGAGGTTGTTGCGAAAGGTTTAAATCTTAAATCAAATGTTCTTTCCAATAAGGTCATTAGTGACAGGCTGAAATGTTGCAAGGGATGTATTACATGATGGATGTTTGTCATTTATTCAAAGAAAAATGCTACAGTGAGCCTAAAGGGTCATTTCCCAAAGCACAAGGTATTCTCAGGAGGCAAAGCTGCCACGTGATGAGGTCCAAATTACCCCACTCCCTCCTCCGGCCACGTTCATTACCCCTGCACTTTGCAAGGACAAGCTTCCAGCTAGTGCTCTGCTGTCTCCCGACATTGCCTGCCTGAAGAACTCAGAGCAGCATCGTTTGAGCCTGTGATCGCCAAACCCCATGAAGGGGAGAAGGAGAGGAATCCTATGCATTCAGAGACGTCTGGAGGCTTTTTCCTGAGCATGATGTCTATGGACATTCCAGGACATTCATATTTGGGGGTAACCAAGGACACAGAGGTGCCTGTGGATTCAAATTCCGCCAGCTGGTATAAGAACCATCACTGGGGCATTAAGTAACAATACCAGATATATCCCCAGCTTCTATAGCAGTGATGATCAGATATTCGCGAAATCCCTGAAGTCTCTACAGCAATCCAAGGTTCCACAGAGCATAGTTCAAAAACCACTGGGGAATTTGAGTTTGCATGGGTGTAGGCAAGGTCAATGGCTGACCCCACCACTTCCTCGTTGGGTGACCATGTATAAGTGATGTAACAAAGTGGGGCGCCTGGGTGGCTCAGTCGGTTGGGCGTCTGACTTCGGCTCAGGTCATGATCTCGCAGTCTGTGAGTTCGAGCCCCGCATCGGGCTCTGTGCTGACAGCTCAGAGCCTGGAAGCTGCTTCAGATTCTGTGTCTCCCTCTCTCTCTCTACCCCTCCTCCACTCATGCTCTGTCTCTCTCTGTCTCAAAAATAAATAAACATTAAAAAAAAATTAATGATGTAACAGAGTAACAACCTTCCCCGAGTGCCCCTCCCAAATCCTCCCAGAATCCTTTCTTTCATTCCAAAGACTGGCGGTATATCCTCACTGACAAGTAACTACAATAATCAACTAGCAACAGTGATTGCAGTAAACAGAATACCTCATAGAATAGGTATAAGTATAGAGCTTTACACTTTGCAGAGCATTTTCATGCCCAGAGTTACCTCACGTCCTGCTCCTGACCACCTTCCACAGGAGGGAAGGGGTAACAAGGCTCTCTCTCTCTCTGTGTTACAGATGGAGAAGCTGGAGCTCAGAGAGACGAAGCCACTAGCCCAAAATCACACAGCAAAAGGAGATGTGCAGGAACTAAAACAAAGTTTCTGTCTCCAGCTCTGGTGTGCTCTCCCCTACGTGGGGTGGCCTCCTCATTCAGCACTTAGAAGTTCCAGTCAGACAGCACACACATGGCTACATCACCACACACAGTCTACGCCAAGAGGCTTGATGTCAGCCTAGGGTCCCAGGAAAAACGACTGACCACATCACAAGACTACCATGGATTGAGCTTTATGAGGCATGGAGTAAATGAATTGGCTCTTGCATAACACCCAAACCCATCTCCTGCGTATTGCAAACAAAGGTTCATAGATATCCAAAGAAAAGACGATGCTAAGGCGACGCTGCTACTCTAGGCTCTCTGGTCAACGCTCTTCCGCAATATTGGATTTTCCACTCTGAAATTGCATGGAAAAGTCATTATAAAAGGATAATTTCCTATACTCATAGTAACTGCCAGGATGAACAAGCCGTCTTTGATATCAGATTCAAGTGGCATTTGATATTGGAAAACACTTTATAATCCACAAGTCTTCCTGGACCAGCAACTTCATGCTATATAAGCAGAGCACAAAATCTGGAAAATCAAACGGCAAGGCAGCCTCTTTCCTTCACACACACTGACAAAACACTTCCGTCCTGCTTGGGTCTTTCCAGGCTGCTGGATTCAGAGGGAGGTACCCTTGGCTTCTAGCCGTCTTGTGACTGGTCCATCTTGGAGGCTTAGGCTCTGGGGAGCCCATGCTCTCTCCCAGAGGACCCCCTGCACCTGGGCTTTCATGCCAGGAGGGACCTAGGAAATGGTCTTATCTCACAACCTCATCTTACAGATGGGAAAACTGAAGCCAAAAGAGTTGAAGCTCCTTGCCCAAAGACAACCAGCAATTCAAGGTATGAGCTAGGACACAGAGAGACACAGGATAAGCCAAAGCAGCGGGTGTGGTTCCTAACGGACTACAATAATATAGTAACACTTTTTGTTTCTTTGGGATAAACATAATTCCCTTGTATCCCCAAGCTAAGCCCTGGGCCTTATACGATCCTATGTCGATAGAACAAAAGACATACATTCATAGCCCCATTTTATAGATGAGGAAGCTGAGACTGAGTTGTCCAAGTTACACGACTAGTGAGAAGCAGAACCAGAGTCCATAGTTTCGCCTGGCTCCAAAGCTCATGCTCATTCTCCTTCTTTGACATGCAGAGTCTCTAGAGGCACGCAGTTGGCCCGGCCTGGAGGCTGAAGGTCATCTGGATTTTGGAAGTACGGTTCCAGGTAGGCTGCCGGGCATCGGGTCCTTGCTCTCGGAGCAGAGAACTCTTGCTGCTGAGCTGCGTGGACGTTTGCTGCCCACCCGAAGATGCTGAGGCTATCCTCCTGACCGCTGCCCACAAGGTGCCTTTGATGAACGGAGTAGCTGGAGTCCCCACCACGCCCGGGCCTCCGATGCACACCCCTTCCTCCTCTGGCACTGGGAAGCCAGCCAGCTTCAGAGACTTCCGCCAGAGGGTGCAGAAAACCAAACCCAAGCAGAAATGGGGCAAAGGTCGAGGAGGGGCGCACAGCTCAGACCCATGTGACTCCAACCAGCACCTGAAACCTGTCTCGCCCCGGCACAAACCCCTCCCAGACCAGGCAGCCTGCCTCCCCTGGGCCCCGGGGCTCCACGCTTCAGGAGCCGGCTCACTCGGACGAACCAAGAGACGGCCTCTGAATGCTGGTGGGAAAAGGAAAGCAATTGATTTTGTTTGGGAGAATTTCGTGTGCGTCCTTTTTATTATCTCAAGAAGGGTCAGGAAATCCTCTGAAGCAAAATCAATTACAGCCAGGCTCTGGGAGGCCAGGGCAGCCCTTTGGCTTCAGAGCAACAGGCGGGTCTCCAGACGAGGAGCCCTGGCCTTTGAGTGGCTGCTGGTCAGCTCCCTGCTGACTGGGATCCATGCCACCCTCTGCCCTCCGCAGAGCACTTACGTCAGCTTGTAGGATGGCCCTGCCTTCGAGACCCTCATCAGGTGATAGGGCTGGGAGCAGGATGGGGTGAGACCCCGGTCCACGGTGCACCCCGATTCCCTCTCCCAGAAATTAGAAAGTAGACACAGAGCCTCTGAATGGTGAGAACAGAAGGGATATTAACCTGGCATTTGGGGAGAGGGTATCTCCTGCCACATGCTCTAAAAAAGCAGAGGAAACCCATCTGAGCAGAGAGAGAGCAGCGGGTGGGTGGAAAGAAGCAGAAACAAAAGAGGGAGTTCTGGCAAGTCTTTACACCCTGGCAACCAGACCCTCTGACTGGGCTTGACTTCGGGTGGGTTGGGAATCCGCCCCCCTTTCTCAGTTAAGCTGGCTCGAGCTGATCTATCTGTGTTGTTGGCAGCCAAATATTAGAAATAATGTCTTTTCGGGGCGCCTGGGTGGCGCAGTCGGTTAAGCGTCCGACTTCAGCCAGGTCACGATCTCGCAGTCCGTGAGTTCGAGCCCCGCGTCAGGCTGTGGGCTGATGGCTCAGAGCCTGGAGCCTGTTTCCGATTCTGTGTCTCCCTCTCTCTCTGCCCCTCCCCCATTCATGCTCTGTCTCTCTCTATCCCAAAAATAAATAAACGTTGAAAAAAAAATTTTAAGAAATAATGTCTTTTCAGGGCACCTGGGAGACTCAGTCGGTTAAGCGTCCAACTTCAGCTCTGGTCATGGTCTCACCGTTCCTGAGTTTGAGCCCCGCATCGGGCTCTGTGCTGACAGCTCAGAGCCTGGAGCCTGCTTCAGATTCTGTCTCCTTCTCTCTCTGCCCCTCCCCCCCACTCTCTCTCTCTCTCTCTCTCTTTCTCTCTCTCTCAAAAAATGAATAAACATTTTTTTTTAATTTCTAAAAAAAGAATGTCTTTTCTTCCATTAGTTTGGTAACCATAAGAAAAATACTCCATAAATATGCTTAAGAAACAGTATGTCTTTATGAAATATCCAGAGCAGGTAAATCCATAGAGACAGAAAGCAGATTGGTGGTTGCCAGGGGCTGGAGGGGAGGGGTTAATGGGAGTGACTGCTTTCATAGGTAGGGGGTTTTCTTTGGTGTGATGAAAATGTTTCAGAACTTCATATAGGTGCTGGTTGTACAACACTTATTAATGTACTAAATACCACTGAATTGTACATCTTTATAGAGGGTTAATGTTTATGTTATGTAAATTTCCCCTCAAAAAAAAAAAAAAAACCAAGAGGAAACAGTATGCTATACCTACGGATAACTGGAAGTCCCGTTAGAGATGCAGAATTTACCACCTAACGGGCTGAAGTATCTCATTCATTTGTTCATTTATTCGTTAATTCAACAGATACATATTAAGTGTTGACTGCATGCCACTGGGCAGAGGGCGCTGTGGTGAGGGATTGCAGTGGACGGTTAACAAGCTGTAACATTAGAGTATGGCAGGGGGGCCGGTGCTTTGTCCTCTGGCACCCGCTCCTCCTTTTCTTCCAGCAGGAGAACCCCCTTCCCAGCACGGAATGCATTCCCTTGTGGTACAGAAAGGAGGCTGATTCTGCCCACCCACTCCTCCAAGAGGTCAACCAGGGTAACCCTGTGCTCCTGACCACCAGGATCATTGGTTCAGGAATGGACACATGGCAGAACATGAGCCAATCAGACCTCCCTGGAACTCTTCTGCCATTGCCCTCCTGAAAGACCCTGTCTTTGCCCTGACGTTGCTAAGCAGAAGGATGCAAGCATTGGATGTTGGCCATCTTGCCCATCAGTGGAGATGACCGGTCCAAGAAAGTGAGAGAGAGAGAGACACTTGGAGCCCTGAAATGAGCTACCCCACTGATGTTTCCAGTGATCGAGCCAAGAAAGTCTCTTCTTTTTGGATTGCTAATTTGAGTTGTGTCCATCACTTTAAAAAAAATTTTTTTAGGGGCGCCTGGGTGGCGCAGTCAGTTAAGCGTCCGACTTCAGCCAGGTCACGATCTCGCGGTCCGTGAGTTCAAGCCCCGCGTCAGGCTCTGGGCTGATGGCTCAGAGCCTGGAGCCTGTTTCCGATTCTGTGTCTTCCTCTCTCTCTGCCCCTCCCCCGTTCATGCTCTGTCTCTCTCTGTCCCAAAAATAAATAAACGTTGAAAAAAAAATTTTTTTTTAATGTTTATTTATTCATTTTGAGAGAGAGAGAGCAAGAGTGCATGTGTGAGTTGGGGAGAAGCAGAGAGACAGGGAGAGGGAGCATCCCAGGCAGGCCCCATGCTGTCAGTACAGAACCTGATGCAGGGCTCCAATTCATGAAGCTCGAGATCGTGACCCAAGAAGGAATCAAGAGTCGGACGCTCAAGCGACTGAGCCACCCGGGCACCCCGTGTTGCGTCACTCTTATTGAAGATTCTTTCCTTGGAAGGAGGACAAGTGTTGCAGCAAGTAAAGTAGGGAGTGCCAGAGCAGCTCACAGCAGGCGCATCCGGTGAAGATCACAGGTTGTATGAGGTACTTTGTCCTGTAATTTACATGCATATTCGAGATTTCAGTATTGACTACTGAACACTTATGCTCACACTCCTATTGCAGTAAATCACTACATTATGATTTCTAAAATGTTTAGGGTCAATGATGCTTGAGAAACACTACACCACAGCCTACCGTAAGCCATCAGAGAACAGTCCGGAAGGCGGATACTCCCAGGGCCTCGGTGTCTCCAGAAACCTGAGAGAACAGCAGGCTGGAGCCACATCACAGTCTTGGGAGGGCAGGGAGAGCCCTCAGTCAACGCTGGCAGCTCAGAACAGACTGAACTGATCATGAACATTTGGTGCCCTGTATCACATCCTTCATCCCAGCAGGGCTGAGCCTTGTTCCCTAGCAACTCTGCTCCCTCCCTGCCCACCCACCAGAACTGCAGTCCATTCTTCCTCCTTAGGCTACTGGGATGGCTCCCTGATAGTCTGATTCTCAAAGCCTCAGAGAAACTACCTCTTCCTGCCCTTATCTACCCTCCACGGATGGAATTCTTACTGTTCATGGCACATGACATTTACACACAGCTTTAAGAGCTTATAACATGCTTCCATTTACCTTTCTTCATCAGATGTTCCCTGCCACTCTGTGAAGTAGGAATTACTCTGCGTCCATTTTACAGATGAGAAAGCTGAGGCTCAGAGGGGCTGAGGAACTTACCTCAGGTCACACAGCTTGCAAATGAAGGAGCCAGGGTAGGACAGTTAAAGAAGAAATCACCCATCCCAACAGACTGCTTTCCACATGAATGCACATAGACCACACACCCTCCTGCCCAGGTTTCTGGAATTTCCAGATCATTCTAGTCTCAGTCTCATTGAAACTTTGTGCCTCCTGCTGTTTTAACTGGCATGGGTCCTGACCCTGCCTTACCAGCCTGGATGCTACATCTTGCCCACATTCTCAGGGATGCCTTGTCTCTGTTTTCCTTCTCCCTCATGGACACCCCCCAGGGGTCAGAGGCTTTGTAGCAAAGAGAACTTGGCCCCAGAAGTTTCTCCAGAAGAAGGCACTGAGTGAGCAGAGGAGACTGTGCAAACTTGTTCAATTCAATTTGCAATTCTGAGAAAAATGCCAGGAGATACTCTGTCACAATGTCAGCTACGACACTTGTCTGTGGCCAGGCTGGTTGTTCTGAGCCCATTTGCCATCCCCCGGGATCGTAAGTCTCCCTGTACATGACAGTACATGTTGATGTGCATGTGTGTATCTGTGTACGTGTATCATTTTATCATTATGGCCTTTAAGTGGCTGTTTCTGTAAGTCCAAAGCTACTGCCAATTTCACTTGGTTTGACCTGATGTTTTTGAAAAATGGAAAACTCCATATTTGTAGATGATTTATTCACAACCCTCCTCTGAAGATCTGCTTTTCAAAACCAACAAGCAACACAAAAGAATTGTTTGGGGTTTTTTTGACAAGTGTTCAAGACGGGGGGCCTGGAAGAAGCAGGCCTTGCTCCCAATTACACCCAGGACCTGGCGGCTCCTGCAGTGGGGGGGGGGGGGGGGGGGGGGGGGGGGGGCGGGGAGGGAGGGAGGGAGGCGGGGGCTGTGCTTACAGCTGGCCTTTTAGACGTTGCACCTGCTGGAGTCAAGTCAGACCCTCCCTTCCAGGTTCTGCTCTGCCCCTCTGTTTGCTCCATTTGCTGGCAAGATTATCACATCTCCCTGCCATAGCCACGGATCCAAGCACAAGTCTCTCACCCAGCCTGCGACCCCCTCCCACTCCCGGCTTCTCAGCCTGGGGGTGTCTCCCTTGCCTCCATCCGCCCCCTCCACTTCCCCCACTCCCTGGCTATGCCCCAGTGAGTACCAACACACCACAGGACGGCTTTTGCAACTGCTTTTAAATGCCTCAGAAATGTATCACAGTGAAAATGCTTGTCATTTTTCTCCAGGTCTCTTCTCCTAAAAATGTGGGCAGTCTTGAGAACACCTCAGATAAATAGGCAGCATGCTGCTTTCAGGGAAAGGAGGTTCAGGGGGAAGCTGGGAGCCTCGCAACCTCGTCGAGGACCCAGAGAAGAGAGACCTGGTAGATGGCAACCCAGAAAGGAGCCGAGTCCACCAGAAGAAGGGTGGTAAAGAGGTCGAGCCCTGAAAAGACTCCCAGAAGAGTCTGCAAGATCTGATTCGCCTCTGGAAGGCTTTTCCAAGGAAAACACTCTGAATTAACACCCTGGGTTTACTTTATTTTTTTTTTATTTTTTTAATGTTTATTTATTTTTGATAGAGAGAAACAGAGCATGAACAGGGGAGAAGCAGAGAGATAGGGAGACACAGAACCCGAAGCAGGCTCCAGGCTCCAAACTGTCAGCACAGAGCCCGACGCAGGGCTCGAACTCACAAACTGTGAGATCATGACCTGAGCCAAAGTCGGACGCTTAACCGACTGAACCACCCAGGTGCCCCAACACCCTGGGTTTAGACATCCCTGCTGGCAGTCCTGTAGGAAGAAGGCAGAGGTTGGGAAGAGAGAAAAGAAGTGCATAAGGAGAGGGAGGAAGTTAATTTTACTGGGTTTCAGGTCCCCACAATGATAGGAGCCCCTCCAACTCCCTTGCTTCCTATAAAACAGGCCACATCACCAAAACAAGGCTCTTGAGCTTGGTAGCGTTATGTGAAGGGTGCAGTATTTGGGCCAGGTCTATACTAAAATATGGTTCATTGTTTATTCGAAATTGAAGTGTAGCTGGGCCTCCTGCATTTTATCTAGCAACCTTAAGAGTGTGGGGAAGCTCCCAGAAGAGATACAGAGCCAACTACCCAGACTGGGTGACATCTCCCCTACCCCACGTCTCTCATCAGACACTAAACCCGCACAACTCTTAGCCCAGATGAGGGACACGCTCACACTTCAGAGAGAACGTCAAGAAGGTCTCAGGATGGATATCCGAGAGACAAAAGTGTCAGCTCCACACGGCATCCCCTACTTCCGTGTTCCTCAGCTCCTCACACCCAGGCTGGGCTCTGCCCCAGCACCCGGACCAAGGGTCTAAGTGTAAATGACTTAAATAGCTGCCCACACCTCACCCGTCACTGCCAGGAGGTACCGGGTCCCTCGCCCTATGCCATCTTCTCCAAGGCACAGTCTTGGAGTTGCATTTCTGGTCCCTACAGCAGTCTTGGCTAAGAATAACTGTTTCTTTTCATCTTGACTATGCAAAGGATAGATGTGAATGATGATGCAAATGATTCACTGTAAAAAAAAAAAAAATAGGAAATGGAGAAAATTCTAAATAAGAGAACAGGACACAATCACAATGTGCGTATACAGATAGACTCTTGCCATCTTTGCTACGCATCTATGAACTTCTTTTCACATAGCTGGCATCAGGCTGAATGTTTGGGGGATTTTTTTTCCGGCTTTTTTCGCGCAAATTGTTTTTCATTTGACGTCATCCCACTCAGTTCAACCTTAGTCAATAAATATTTGCCACATGCCTACTATCGGCCCTGCACTGTGTGCAGAGCAGTAAACAAGCCTGACACAGTCCCTGCCCTGTGAGGCTTACGGTTCAGGGTGGGGGACAGACATTGAACCAGGGAGATAAGAAGAGAAATAGTCTCCGACAAAGTCTGCAGCATAATTCAATGGTACACGTTGCTTTTGAGGAACTGTGTTCCTAAAAATGCAGAGAGACTCTCTTAAAGAGTTACACTTAAAGTAAATATTTTGTATGTGACGCTGAGTGGCAGAACGTTTAACAGATAATGCCTGACCGTATTTTATCCTTGATTCCCGTGAGCCTTGGGCATCCTGGAATTCCTACTGAAGAAAGCGCTTGATGACCATGGGCCCAAAACACATCCTTCCACAGCACAATTTCTAGCGGCGGCATAGAATTCCATTGCGTGAACAGACCGTAAGGTCTTTGATCCCTCATTGTTAAATATTGAAGTCGATTCTGAATGTTCACTTTATAATAACAGAGCAATGAACATTTTCATGCGTGAATCTCTGGGTGTGCAAATCTGATGATTTCTTTGGGATAGACTCTATGGTCTGACTGTTTCAACAATGAGTCTCGGGGCAGAGACCGGCTAGTTATACACAAAACCCACTTCGTCCTCCTGGGCGCACACTAGGCTACATTTCCCAGGCTCCTTAGTAGTTAGGTGTGGGCAAAGACTCATTTCTGGCCACTGGAATAGAGGTGGGAAAAATGTGTCAGGCTGGGCCTGGCCCGTGAACCCTCCCATCCATGCTGTTTCATGCTCCTTCCCCTTCTTCTAAGAGTCCTTGGAAGGCACGTCTTGAAAATGGCAGGGCCACAAGTTAGAAGGAGGCCGGGTCCCTGAATCACCACTTGGAGAAGAGCGATCTCCTGGCCGGTCAGGATCCCCCATTTTGAACATTTCACAAAGAGGAAATGAACCCCTTTTGTGGTAAGCCGCTGAGATTTGAAGTGACATCTGTTACAGCAGCTAGTGTGGACTGATCCAGGGATCCTGACCCCACTTCCCACCCTGAATCCAGTCCCTCCTGGGCATCTCAGAGTGTAGAAATGCAGTGGCCCCTCCACCCCAGGCTTCCATCCCTGGTCACCTGTGCATGTCCACCGGTTTCACCACAGAGCCTGGGACCCCGTCTTGTTCTTGGAAGTCTTCCTCCCTGGGGACTGGCCCCCAAGCTGAGGCTCAACTGAAGCTGCTTCGCCCAGCCTCTCACCTGGGAAGACTCAGGTGAAGGCTACCAGCTTCCTGTCCTGGGACTTGCCCAGTAGCCACTGCACCTGGAGGGCCGGCACCAGTTTCTTTCCATGGAGCAAAAAAGAATCTACAGAAGTCGCAAGATAAATAGCCCCACAGACTACAAATAACCCATTCTCCAAGCTCGCCAGCACTCATTCCGTGCCCAGAAACCTCTATGTTGTTTTGTCTCTATGTCTCTTTCATCAGAAAGCAAAATGGATAATGCAGCCTTGTTCAGGGGAAGTCACGGCTGCTGCGTCTGGACACATCTGCCTGGCTGCCCAGGGTTTGGGTCGGCAGGGCATGTCAGCTTCCTGGTCCCTATCTAAAAGCCCCTTCCTCCCACTATGCACAGGGGAGGCTCCAGTGTCCCTCAAAGAGCCTGCAGGCTGGTCCATTCATTGTGCTGTGATTGCCATCTTGTGGCAGAAAGGGCTCAAGGCAGTGGAGCGTCCCTGGTAGGCTTCGGGAGGACCCAACAGATAATCAGCCTCCAAAGAGCACCAGAAGACAACGGCCAAGATCAGTGTTGCTTCTTCTCACTGGCTCCCAAAGCCCTTTCCTTTGCCTGGCAAAAAAAAAAAAAAAAAAAAAGCCTGCTTCCTGTTTAGCCTCCTGCAAATCATATGCTTTGCAGATTATCTGCAACTAGCTCTTTTAGCTTATTTCATTGTTATAAAAATGATACATGCACTTTATTCAAAAGTTAAAACACGACTGAGGATTTTAAAGAAGACAGTCACAAATCACCCCAAATCCACCGCTCAGAAATCACCAGCATTAGTACCTGGGAGAAGTCACCGTAGGTGTCTCTCCATGCTACCCACAAAGAGAGAAACAGCATGGCTTCTAGCAGGGCTTGGGCCACGGCGCCAGGCTGCAGGGGTCCCTGGTTGGCTGTGCCACTTCCTTGGGCAAGCCACTTACCGTCTGTATATCTCGTTTTCTCATCTTAAAAACAGAGGTGATAGTCACATCTCCCGCTCAGCATTACTGTGAGGGATCAACCCTGAAATATTCAGCACAGTTCCCAGTCCGTGGGAAACCTTCAAATGTCAGCCATCATTATGGTGGATGGGTGAACAGGCAGATAGCAAGGTAGACTGTTAGGAGATGGAGATTTAACTACGTACATTACTTTTCGCATTAAAAAGATAGAACCACCAGGGCACCTGGGTGGCTCAGTCAGTTAAGCGTCTCTTGATTTCACGACTCTTGATTTCGGCTCAGGTCATGATCTCTCAGTTCATGAGTTTGAGCCCCACATAAGGCTCTGCCCTGATGGTGGGGATCTTGCTTGGGATTCTCTCTCTCTCCCTCTCTCTCTGCCCCTTCAGCTCTCTCTCCTTCTCTTTCAAATTAAATAAATACACCTTAAAAAATAAAATAAAATAATTTAAAAATAGAACTACCTTTGATTCATCAATTCCACTTATGGGCATTAATCTGAAGAAAATGAAAAGACATACACACTCCCATGTTCGTTGCAGCATTATTCACAATAGCTAAGATATGGAAACAGCCGAAGTGTCCATCAAGAGATAAATGGATAAAGAAAATGTGATGTATATGTATACACACACACACACACACACACACACACATATACACACACAATTTAATATTATTCAACCACTAAAAAACGAAGGAAATCTCCATTTGCAACAACATAGATGAGTCTTGAGGGCATTATGCTAAGTGAAATAAGCCAGACAGAGAAAGACAAATACTGTATGATCTCTCTTCTACGTGTAATGTAAAACCACAAACAAACAACAAAAACGAGCTCGTAGATACAGAGAACAGATGGGTGGCTGCCAAAGGCAGGGAGTCAGGGATGCATAAAAAGGGTGAAGGGGTAAAAATAAAGTTATGACATAAATTAAAAGTTATAAAATAAGTAAGTCATGGAGATGTGACTTGCATGGAGATGTGATGTGCAGTGTGGCATCTCTACCTAATAATACTGTATTGCATATTTGAAAGTTGCTTGGAGTAGATCTTAAAAGTTCTCATCACACACACAAAAATCTGGATGAGTGGAGATGGACAGCAACCAGACCTACTATGGGGATCATTTCACAATATATACAAATATCAAACCATTATATTGTGCCTCTGAAACTAACAGAATGTTATCTGCAATAAAAACAAAAGGACGGGGGTGTCTGGGTGGCTCAGTCCGTTGAGCATCCAACTTCAGCTCAGGTCATGATCTCGTGGTTCGTGGGTTCGAGCACTGCGTTGGGCTCTGTGCTGCCAACTCAGAGCATGGAGCCTGCTTCAGATTCTGTGTCTCCCTCCCTCTCTGTCCCTCCCCAACTCATACTGTCTCCCTCTCTCAAAAATAAATAAGCATTAAAAAAAATTTTTTTTAAGGATAAACCACGGAAAGGGCGGGGATAGGGACTCCATAATTGGAGAGGCTAAGAACTGAGTACCTGAATCCCCCTGGGTCCACAGGTGACCAACCATGTGTCTCCTGGCTGGTTCTCTGTCCCCAGCCACCAGCAAGCCCCCAGGGATGCTGCCTCCAGCAAGAGCAATACCCACTTAAGCAATTCCCACTCGGGAGGAACAAGGAGTGCTAAAAACCAACCAGGGAGAAACAGAACTGGGAGAGAAAACCCATCGTGCTGCCGGCACAAATCTGTGAGTTCCCTGTGGGTGGACGCTGGCTCTCATGCACCGTATTGCCCCCGCTCCTCTCTCTTCACCTGGCTTATCGTGGATGCTCAGCCACATGCATGTACTGAAGGAACAAGTGACTGGCGGGTGGACCTGAAAGGCCAGACCTAAAGAGTCACTCGAGGGGATGCTCCCCACTAAGAAGTCACTCTGCCAGAACTCCTGCTTTCTATTAACACACGTCGGCCATAATAGAGAGCTCCCAACCAATGCTGGCAGGAAGCACCTGAGATACACCTGTCACCTTAACCTCTGAGTTAGATGCTATTGTCTCCATTTGGCAGTTGGGCACACTGAGGGTCAAAGAGACAGAACCTTACTTAGGGGCACATAGCTAGTAAGTAGCAGATCTGGGTTTAAATTCAGGATCCTTGCTGTCTGCTTCCCAAGTTCTTCCAACTGATCCTGTTCTTACAGCAAAGGGAAAGTGATAATCAACCCACTTGCTTGTGAAGTTTCCACATCTGGCCACAACACACAATCAGTCTAGCCAAGGAATCCCAGGGCGATTAGGAGCTGGCTTTTTGATCCTTACATCTTTTGACAAGCACCTTGCAGAGTAAAATCTTGGCCATCTAGAGTCCTTATGAAATTGGGGTGGGTTGGTTAGTTGGGTCATACCAAAGAGGTAGCCTTAAATTTTTCAAACAGTGGTATTAAAAATAGTCACCACAGATCATCTAAGCAACTATGATGGATATAGGAGTGACCCTCTCCCTCTGTTCTCTTCTCTACAATCTATTGCTAACACAGCCACTGCCTTAGTTTGGGCGGCTATAACAAAGCACCATAGACGGGGTGGCTTACATAGTTCATGGCTCTGGAGGCTGGAAGTCCAAGATCAGTCCATCACTATGGTCAAGTTCTGGTCAGAACTAGTTCCCGGTTCACAGATGATGGCTGTTTTCTCACTATGTTTTCACAAGGCTGAAGGCATAAAGGAACTTTCTGGGGTTCTTTTTATGGACACTAACTTTTAATTTTTTTTTTTTAAGTAGGCTTCATGCCCAGTGTGGAGCCCAACATGGGACTTGAATTCATGACCCTGAGATCAAGACCTGAGCTGAGATCAAGGGTCGGACACTTAACTAAGTCACCCAGGAGTCCCTAATTTTTAATTTTTAAGGACATTAATCCCATTCATGAGATTATCTAATTATCTCCCAAAGCCCCCACCTCCAAATATCATTACATTGGGAATTAGGTTTCAACATCAGAACTGGGGACGCAAACATTCAGTGTCTAACAGCTACCAAAATAACTTAACCTTCTCTAACATAGAGCCCGCCTTGCTTACTGTCTCACTTAAAATTTGTCCTTGACTCCCTATCACTAAAGAACAAGGCCTAAGACCCCTTGCATGACACACAGGAGCCTGCACTATTTACCTTACCCACCGCATCCGCACACCCTCTTCAGGATAAGCCATTTTCTACATTTTCCATTTTCTACACCAGGAATTCCTTGAGAAACACCAAAGCCCAGCAAAAAAGAAAACAACACAATTACCCCTGGAAAGCTCTCTCTGATACCACTTGGACAAAATTAATCATGCCCTCCTTCATGTTCAGCTAAAACAATGGGCGCTGCCTAGGTCACTTTCACAGGTGTCCGATAGGTGATCAAGAAATGTCTGGTAATTGTTTAGAACAGATGGAGAATAACCAAACCTTCAGGGAATAATGTCTGGAAGAAAGTCTATCCATGAAGAAAGTCTACCCAGACCCACATGTTGCTCTGTCCAATGGCTTCAAAGTCGCCAAGGAGGGTGAAAGAAATCACAGTTCATTCCTGTCTCTGTGAACGGCATCTTATATGTGGTACCTCATCAGGGCCCTCATCCACTGCCCAGGGCCTGGTTCAATGCAGGTGTCCTCCCAGCCCCAAGTGGAACATGGGTCTGCCCTGGCTCTGTCCACCCTAGAATCCAGAGGCAGGTGATTGGACCCATTCCCACTCTGAACAGTGGGCAGGATGGCCAATTGATGCAGAGCTGACCAATGGGGCCAGTGTGCTTCCCAGCTCCCCAGCTTCCAAACCAGAACGTGGAGAATGGACTCAGAGTTTCCAAAGCAGGAAAAAGAGGCCCTCAGAACAGTCACAGAGCTGGAAGGAAAGCTCCTGGGGTGAGGTGGGCAGGCGGCGGTGGGGGGGGGGGGGGCTCTTTTCTCCCTGATCTCTGAGATCTAACAGCTAGGAATGGGGTATGAAAGATTATACCCAGTTCCCCTTATGGTTCCCCTAGCCCTATGAAAAAGGGAGACTGGCACACAAATGTGCTCTCAACAATGGCCAGCCATTGTTCACAGCCCCAGAGGCTGAGGGTGTGGGCACTCCCTCTTGTCCAGGACAGGAGCACACACCCTGGGGCCAATATTGCCCCTTCATCCTTGCCTCCCTCCCTCCATTGAGTTGAAGACTACATCCATATGATGAGGCACCAGGAAGGGAAGAACAACATCCCTAGAAATCCCACTGGCCCACAGATTTGTCTCTTTGCCTATTAACTTGGCTTTGTAAACAGACATTGGATCTGGAGTCTGAAAACTTGGGTTCAAGTCTCAATCCAGCCACTTACTAACCATGTGACCTTATGCAAGGCACTCCCCATCTCTGGGTCTCAGTTTGCTCAGGAGCACAAGAGGATAAACAAAGACCTACCTCCAGGCCTCTTCCAAATCTAACTCCACAGTCCTCAGTGGTGACCATAGTGGGGAAAAGGAGAGGAGCAGTTATATGTGAGTCTCCTGCTCACCTGAGCTGGTCCCCAGATGTAACAAATGAATGACTGGCTGTGTTTGCACTCGCCCTGTCTGCCAAAATGTGCCTGCACTTGGATTGAGGAAGAGACTCCTGATCTTTGTCTTGACTTCATATAAGGGAGACATAAACAAGGACGCCTGGGTGGCTCAGTCAGTTAAGTGTCCAACTCTCGATTTCAGCTCAGGTCATGATCTCACACTTCGTGGGATTGCACCCCACATTGGGCTCTGCACTGACAATATGGAGCCTGCTTGGGATTCTCTCTCTCCCTCTCTCTCTCTCCCCCTCCCCTGCTTGTACTCTCTCTCTCTCAGGATAAATTTTCAGAAAGAAAGAAAGAAAGAAAGAGTGAAAGGGAGAAAGAAAGAAAGAAAGAGAAAGGAAGAAAGACATAAGCAAAATGGACCACAGAAGGTCAGGGGAGATTTGGTAGCCATCTGACCATTCCCCACATTTTACAGACAAGGGAGATAAAGCCCTGGAAGATAAAGGCAAGTCTGTGAGTGCAGTCCAGGACTCTGGGTCTACCTCCAGGAGTGACTTCAGGCTTTCCAGGCCACCCTATCTTCTGAACCAGACTTCCCAGAACCACTGGGGTCAAAATGGCGCTAGAGGCACTAGGGTAGTATTCACAGAGTATAGATGCGGAAATTATTAATTCTAGGGATCCAGATGCATTAGAGCCCAATTATTTGCATGATCTCAGCAATGGCAGTTTCACATATTTAGAGTTAATTAAATAACTTTTCTATCTTATAAGAAAGTCAGCATAATGCAATGGTTTGCTCTGTGGAGCTAAAGAAAGCAATGGACCCTGTCCCCCCAAAACACAAACACCCGATTTTGAAACTATTCCAAAGAATCCCCAAGCCCAATGAAACCTACAAATAATCTACTAGGTGTTCTTGGACCCCAGATTAAGAACACCTAAGAAGAAAGACCTTGGGCTTTTTAGTTATGAGTCCAAGGCTCAAGTCGTTTCACTACCACTTACTAGTATATGACCTTGGGTCACTTTCCCAAATCCCTAATCTTCTGTTTCCTCGTCTACGAAATGAGATGATACTTCCTACCTCATAGGTAGGGATTTGAAGGAAATGTGAAGCCACGTATTATAGGCCTGCCAGAGGGTTTGCAGAGGTTAATAAAAGCTCTTAGAGGGGCGCCTGGGTGGCTCAGTCGGTTAAGCAGCCAACTTCGGCTCAGGTCATGATCTCACGGTCTGTGAGTTCGAGCCCCGCGTCGGGCTCTGTGCTGACCGCTCAGAGCCTGGAGCCTGTTTCAGATTCTGTGTCTCCCTCTCTCTCTGACCCTCCCCCGTTCATGCTCTGTCTCTCTCTGTCTCAAAAATAAATAAACGTTTAAAAAAAAATTTAAAAAAAAAGCTCTTAGAGACCATGTTCTCTGAGAGCCAGGCTCTGCCCCATGCACTTTACCTGTACTTTCTCAACAACCCTAGGAGACAGGTATTAGCTATTATAATCTTTGTTTCCATAGATGAGGAGTATGAGACACAGAGGAGCTAGGAATTTGCCCGTAATGACACAGTTTCTAAATGGCAGGGTCATATGGTGGGCTCCAGAGAAAATGTTCTTAACCACTATACCATATTGTCTCACCGAGTGACAATTTAATTTATTCCAGAAGTGTGGTTTACAAAATAAATTAATAAATAAAAATAAAAGCAGAGGAGAGGAAAGCGGAAAGAAACCGATGGATCTTATGAGAAAGGAGTTGACCCAAAGACCCCTCCGCAAACATGCCCGTTTTGCCATTTTCCTGGGACAGGAGCAGAGAAGCAGTGTCCTCAGCCTGGGGCAGCAGGTTCCTAAGATCTGTCTCACCCAGGTTCTGGCAGAAGGTGCTCTGAGGACAGTCGCATATTTACACGCACGGGCACTGTTCTAAGGATGCTTTCCATAAATCATCCCACTCGATTCTCATTATCCCTATGAGAGAGGGATACCACTAGCCTCATTTTACAGACGAGGAAGCTGAAACCCAGGTTGAAAATGTCCCGCCGAGACCACAAGCTAGAGAGAGGCAGAGCCGGGCTGAAAACCGAGACTGGCCTGAGGCCAAAGCTCTCAAATGCCGCTCTAAGCCACTTCCCACTACGGTATCCCACAATTTTAGTATAACCCGATGGTTAACACCAGAGGCTTTGGGGTGAAATCCAGGTAAATTGGGGCCGGGGGTGTTAGGGAGAGGTGTTAAAGCATCACAATCCGTACATTGCACATTGGCACGGACTCCACCCAGCGTGAACCACTTGGGTGTGGTGGGGCTCATCTGAGAAGCTGCCCAAGGACAAGAGTGGGGGGAGTGAGTTGGTGGATGTGAGAGGGGAGGGTTGGTGGACAAGGCAGGTGATACCTCAAAGTGATAATCAGACACCTGGACTCCAGCCAGGAAGTAACAATATTCTGAGTTCCGGGACCCCCTGAGGAAACTCACACGCCCACGCCCACCAGCCTGCAAGTTGGCCCCACTGGTCTGGCGTAAACACCAGTAGGGTACAAGGATAGCCCCTCGCCCCATCACCTCCAGCCAGGTGAACCAGACCTTGTTCCTTGGCTCCCAATTCAACCTGAAGACAGCAGCAGGAGTCGGTGGGGTCAGACCAGGACCCTCCAAAGGAAGAAGTGCAGTGCAACCAAAACGCTGGCATCCCCTTCTGCATGTGACTTCTCATGCACTTAACCTGGGTTTTGCTTGTTTGTTAGTTTTAAGTCTTTTCATTCGTTTTGAGAGAGACAGAGAGCTCTCGAGTGAGCAGGGAAGGGGCAGAGAGGAAGAGAAAGAAAATCCCAAGCAGGCTCTGCACTCTCAGCACAGAGTCGGACACGGGACTTGATCCCACCAACCATGAGGTCATGGCCTGAGCCGAAACCAAGAGAGTCGGACGCTTAACTGACCTAGCCATCCAGGCGTCCCGCACCTCACCTTGTTTTAAAATAGTGGTCCCTACACCTGTTGGAATGAGCACTGGGTGTTGTATGGAAACCAATTTGACAATAAATTTCATATAATAAATAAATAAATAAATAAATAAATAAAGTAAAATAAAATAAAATAGTGGTCACTACACCTGTTGGCATGAGCACTGCCAACCAACTGGAAAACCAATTTGACAATAAATCTCATATAAAAAAAAATAATAAATAAATAAATAAATAAATAAATAAAGTAAACAAATTGGAAGCCAATTTGACAATAAATCTCATATAAAAATAAATAGATAAATAAATAAATAAATAAAGTAAACAATAAAATAAAATAAAATAAAATAAAATAGTGCTCCCTAATCTTGGCCACACAATGGAATTACCTAAGGGGCTTTTACAAAATACCAATTCTCTCTAGGGACGGGGCCTTGAGATTGGTATGTCAAAAATTCACTAGGGGTCCAAATGTACAGCCCGAACTGAGACTCCATTCTTCATTCATCTAGGACGGCCCCTATGACCCCTGCGACTGAAAGTGTGCTCCATGGAAATTTGACATCAGTGTCACCTGGGATCTTGCTAGAAATGCAGAAACACAGCTCCCACCCTGGACCTCTTGAACCTGAATCTGCGTTGTCACAAGATCGCTAGATGATGTATGTGCACAGTATAGTTTGAGAACCACCAGTTTAGACTTTGGCCATTACTACCCACTGGGACAGGCAGCAGCTGTACAGCTCACTACTCAGCCCAAGACAGACAACAAGACGTTACGCAGGAATTGCCAAGTTAAAGCATGCCTCAGAAGCAACTAGGCAGCTTGTCAAAAATACAAATTCTCATGGGAATGCAAGCTGGTGCAGCCACTCTGGAAAACAGTATGGAGGTGCCTCAAAGAACTAAAAATAGAACTACCCTACGACCCAGCAATTGCACTGCTAGGCATTTATCCACAGCATACAGGTGTGCTGTTTCGAAGGGACACATGAACCCCCATGTTTATAGCAGCACTATCAACAATAGTCAAAGTATGGAAAGAGCCCAAATGTCCATCGATGGATGAATGGATAAAGAAGATGTGGGATATATATACAATGGAGTATTACTCGGCAATGGAAAAGAATAAAATCTTGCCATTTGCAACTACGTGGATGGAACTGGAGGGTATTATGCTAAGTGAAATTAGTCAGAGAAAGACAAACATCCTATGACTTCACTCACATGAGGACTTTAAGAGACAACACAGATGAACATAAGGGAAGGGGAACAAAAATAATATGAAAACAGGGAGGAGGACAAAACAGAAGAGACTCTTCAATATGGAGAACAAACTGAAGGTTGCTGGAGGGGTTGTGGGAGGGGGAATGGGCTAAGTGGGTAATGGGCACTAAGGAATCTACTCCTGAAATCATTGTTGTACTATATGCTGACTAATTTGGATGTAAATTTAAAAAAAAACAATAAAACAAAAAAAATACAAATTCCCAGGGCACAGATGTGTCTCACAAGCACTCCCTGCCTCAGGTGCTTCTAATCCAGGTGATCCAGAGGCTGTGAGTAGAAATGCTCTGTTGGCGCCTGGGTGGATCAGTCGGTTAAGCAGCTGACTTTTGATTTCACCTCAGGTCATGATCTCACAGTTTCATGAGTTCAAGCCCCATGCTGGGCTCTGTGCTGATAGCACAGAGTCTGCATGGGATTCTCTCTCTCCCTCTCTCGGCCCCTCCCTCGCACATGCACATGCTAACGCTCTCTCAAAATAAATAAATAAAAATTAAAAAGAAAAGGAAACGTTCTGTTAGAGTGGAGGGGAAAGGGGCATTGGGATCAGTTGAATTACACCCCAAATTCTGACTCTGCCACTTGTCACACATATGAATTTAGAGGAGTCATAAACTTCTCTGAGTCTATTTTCTTAACTAGAAAAATCAGACCCTTGCTTATAGTGATGTTATGCATTCAGTTGTGACACACACCCCCAACGTATACTCACGTCCTAAACCCCAGTACCAGAAAATGTGAACTTATTTGATATTAGGGTCATTGCAGATGTAAATACTTAAAAGGAGGCATACTGGAGTAGGATGGGCCCTTAATCCAATGTGACTGGTGTCTATAAGAAAACACCACAGTTGCATGAGGGGAGAGTGACATGTGGCAAAGGAGGCAGGGATCGGAGTGATGTGGCTGTCAGCCAAGGGATGCCACGGACCGCCACAGACCTCTAGAAAGTAGAGGCAAGGAAGGGTTCTCTCCTTCCAGTTTCAGAGAATGTGGCCCTGTGACACCTTGATTTCTGTTGTTCCAAACTACCCACTTTGTGGCGCTTTGTTATAGCAGTTCTGAGAAACCAATATAAGTAGGGTTCAAGAATTAGGGCGCTAACATGAGAGTTGCACAAATAGGAAGTATCAATAAAACAGGGCTATCATGTCCTGTATCCCAATTTTTGACCTTCTAGTCCTTTGTCATTACATAGACATGACGGCAGTGTTCCTTCAGAGCAGAGGGTCCAGTGCGAAGTGACAGGGGAAATTCTTTGCAGGGAAATACATGAAGAAACTCAAAGTCCTTGTCCGATGAGCAACCAGACAACAGCTCTCCAACCAGGGCAATGTGATCAAAACCTAACTCTGCCTGTGCAGAGACAGGGGCGGCAAGGAGACCCCTGCGTGGCCACAGCAACTGTCAGCAACCCTGAAGGAAGCCTTCACCCTGAACAGCCCGCTCCCCCTCCTGCCCACACCGCCAAAGGAGAACACAAAGGCTGGATCAAAGAGCTAGTCAGAGTTGGAAAATAATTTCTGAAAAGCCATAAAATCTTAAAAGGAATTTTGAGTGATGCCAACCGGATGGGGTAAAAGAGAAAAGAGATGCAAGGGATATTTGAATCGGAAAAGCAAAGAAGTGCTCTTAGAGTGAGTGAAGAATCTTAACACATTCACAGTGAAAGGGGGCTCCCTGTCCACACCATCATGTTTGCTGCAGCATCATTCACAATAGCCAAGACATGGAAACAACCTCAGTGTCCGTCCACGGATGAATGGATAAAGGAGACGCGGTATATATACAGTGGGATATAATTCAGCCACGAGCAAGGGTTATCTTGCCATCTTCAGCAACAGGGATTGACCTTGAGGGTGTTATGCTAAGTGAAATAAACCAGAGAAAGACAAATACTGTATGGACTCACTCACACGGAATCCAAACTCAGGGTGCCTGGATGGCTCAGTTGGTTGAATGTCCAACTCTTGATTTCAGCTCAGGTCATGATCCCAGGATCCTAGTAGTGAGCCCTGCATCAGGCTCTGCACTGAGCGTGGAGTCTGCTCAGGATTCTCTCTTCTCTCTCTCTCTCTCTCTCTCTCTCTCTCTTTGTCTCCTTCTGCCCCTCCCCTGCAGCTCTCTGTCTCTCTGTCTCTCTCTCTTTCTCAAATAAAAAAATTAAAAATAAAAAGCCAAATTCATAGAAACAGAGAGCAGAATGTTGGTTATGCGAGGTTAGGGGGGAAATGGGGAGATGTTGGTCAAAGGGTATAAATTTCCAGTTACAAGATGAATAAGTTTTGGAGATCTAATAATCCTGTGTTATGTACTTGAAAGTTATCAAGAGAGTAGATCATAAATGTTCTCCCCATAAAAAAGAAAGTGTAGTTATGTGATGTGATGTGATGTGATGTGATGTGATGAAGGTGTTAGTTAATGCTACAGTGGTAACCATATCACAGTATGTAAGTGTCACCTTAAACTTGCACAATGTTGTGTGTCGATTACAGTAGCCTTCCCCCTTATCTGTGGGGGACCTATTCCAAGATCCCCCAGCAGATGCCTGAAACCACAGGGGGTACCAAACCTCATACGTATTGTGTTTTTTCCTATGTATAAAGTTTATGGTGAGGTTTAATTTCTAAATTAGATACAATAAGGGATGAACACCAATTAATAATAAAATAGAACAGCTATAACAATATACTACAGTAAAAGTCATGTGAATATGCTGTCTTTCTCTCTCTCAAAATATCTTCCCGTACCATATTCACCCTTCTTCTTGTGTGGATGTGAGATGATAAGATGCTACGTGATGAGATGAAGTGAGGTCAGTGTCATAGGCATTGTGACATAGTGTTAGGTTACTACTGACCTTCATACCATATGTCAGAAGGATCCTCTGCTGCCAGACCATGGTTGACCACAGGTGACAAGCTGCAGATAAAGGGAGATGACCGTGTATCTCAATAAACCATATCCCATCTAACCATGTCCCATTCCCACTTGTTGAAAGGCCAGTGAGCTCACTTAAATCATTTTACAGATGGGGATACTGAGGCCCAAAGCCAGGAAGACTTCCCAAGGCTGTATAAGTAAATATGCAACAGAGCTAAGCCCTAAGACTTCCAAGCCCCAGACTGCTGCAGGATTCCTGGAAGAACCCTTCCTTCCCTTGCCTTTATAAGATTGTCGCGTCCGAGTTGGGTTGACTGGGAGTGACTCTCTCAAACCATCAAGCTACGGGCATGTGAAAGAAACCCCACCCTAGATTGCGTCCTCACCCTTAGGATGCTGGGATGGCTAGGCCAGGAGGGACCTTGGGGGACTTCTGCTCAAACCCCCTCATTTCGCCCTGAACACTAAGCCCAGAAAAGGAAAGAGCTCTCCCAAGAGCAGGGCTGAGTCAGGGACGGAATCAACTGGAACTTGGGTCTTCTGGCTTTAATTCTACTTCTGCACAAAGCTCTATTTTTTTGGCTGCAGGTGTTATGAACTAAATGTGTCCTCCCAAAATTCACAGGTTGAAGCCCTAACCCCCCAGTGTGACTATGCCTGGAGTAAGGCCTTTATGGAGGTAACGAATGGTTAAATGAGGCCATTAGGGTGGGGTCCTAATCCAATAGACCTTATAAGGTCCATGATAGGAAGAGGGAGAGATAGCAGGAGAGGGCATGTACAGAGGAAAAGCCATGGGAAAATACAGCAAGAAAGTGGAGGCAAGCCCAGGGAAGAAGCTCAGGAGAAACCAACCATCTCAGCCCTTGATGTGGACCTCCAGCCTCCAGAACTATGATAAGATAAATGTCTGTGTCGTAGCCACCCTGTCTGTAGCATTTTGTTACCACAGCCCTGGCAGGTCAATATGGTAAGCTTTCCCTCAGGCCCCCTCAAGTACTGGGTATTTATTGTTACCATCTGAGAACCACCGGGCCCCCTCCTCTGTGGGCCTAAATGCCTCTCACACAAGTTGGGTTCAATCACAGATCATACCAAAGGCCTATGAGCTAATTAGAGACCTTTCAGAGGACTAGGGGAGATGAATTGAAAATAGTGAAGAATCAGGACCCTACAACATATTAAAAGAAATGGTGTCATTATTTCCAGGGTCTTCATTTGTGTATCATTTCTTATTCCTGAAGTTCGGTTGTTATTTCCAACTACTAGAGGAAGTTATTCTTATCAAAGATCATTAGAACAGCAAAGAATCTCAAAACCCCCATTTGCAAATGGAGAAACAAAAGCCCAGAAAGGCTGTGGGACCTTCCTAAGGTCACACGGAAAAGAGGTGGCAGGACAGGAGCTTGAGATGATGCCTCACATGGGGATGTGTGACTAAATGGGAGCAGTCCCACCTGCCCACGAGGCCTCCCCATGCCACCCTGGCTTATGCATGACAATACAAACCACTGGCCTCATCCAGAAGCTCAAGGGTTTCCTTCAACATTGATGAAAGCATCCTTGGAATGATAAAGTTCTTCTGGGCACATGCACATCCCTTTTATACCTTCGTCACACCAGGCTAGACAATCATGTCGTGGAAAGCTCCAAAGGGGAGACTGCCCACACACTACCCCTCTCGGGGAAGGAAAAATGTGCCACCTGGAAGTGAACTCTGCCTAGAAGTTCCAGACAAGCCACCTTGTGGGACAGGAGCCTTGCAAAGGCAAACGGGTGGGGAGGATTTTACAGGAATTTAGAAAGCCTCACACCTTCTCCTGTACCAAGCAGAGCTGGCTCACTTCACATTTTGCCTCTTCCTTTCTGGCAACGAGAAGGATTCTAAACCCTGGATCTCAGCTCCAAGAATAACCCTGATTGCTCAAGCACAATATCTCACATTCCCTTTACATGTCCTGCTGGGACCTCTGGAAGCCTTGGGAGGATATTATAATTTATTGTCATGCCCATTTTATAGGACACCGTGGTTAAGGCAACTAATCTGAGAACAGTTAGTTACACAGCAGAACCAGGATAAGAACCTGGGGGACCTAAATCCAAACCTGTGCCTCTCTGCCACACCAGTTCCGTCTGGAACCTCTCCATTAGGCAAATCTTATTATGCCACTGCCTTGCTTAAAACACCTTCTGTGGCTCCCCATTCCCCCAGGATTGAATCTCAGTTCCTGAGCCTGACTGGAAAGATCCTCATAACCTGGCTCCTTCCCACTTCTGCTACTGGGCCTCCTACTTTGTGCCCTACACCTTGACTCTGTGACTTTGCCAATGCTGTTCCCTCTGCTGGACATGCCGTTCCCCTCCTTCTGCACTTGGCAAATGTCCATTCTCCCTTTAAGGCTCTTGCTTTATTCAACCTGGAAAGAGTGAGTCAATTCTCCCTACCCCTGCCTTTCCCTATAAATGTGTCTAGGGTGGCAGTTGCCATAGCTGCCCTGTAATTGTTGCCCTTTTGGACCAGGCTCCTGAATGCCTAGGAGGCAGAAACTGGCTCTTATCCACCTTTGACTCCCCAGTCCCCCTCCAAAGCGGGTGCAAAAGGTTAGCTCCAGCGACTGCAGTAGACTCCAGCTGCTGCCCACCAAGCTTCACAGATGAAGGGAGCCACCTCCCAGAACCAGAGATTCCTGCCGAAGCAAGATGCAAATATTCAGACTCTTGGCAAAGCTACTCCTCGCTCTGCATTAGGAACACATGAAAGGCTCCAGTGATAATCATGCCTAAACAGTAATAGCAGGATGTCTACATGTTCCCAAGGGGCAGGGGGTCATCTTTCCCAAGGATTTCCCTCCTGCCAGTCCCAACAAGTCAGAATGAGCCAAGTTCTTTGGCAGATGCCAGAAGGACTGTCTCAGTGAAGGCCCAGAGCAGACTCAAAGTGGAGTGGAGGGGAACCTCCATAAGCTCACTGGGTCATTGGATCTTCACCCCACACCTTGTGATGCCTGCCCCTCCAAGGGTGGAAAAGGCAATGAAAGACGAGCAAAATCAAACTGGTTAATGTTGCTGCTTCTCAGCAGATGACTCTGGGACCACGGCAATGGATTCTAACAGGATTAACATACCTACAGCTAATCATGTTATTGTGGGGTCCTGCAGGAAGTGATTAGTAAGGCTGGTGGTGGGAGGCAGGGAATCAAAGGGCCTTTAAAAAATACAGAGCTCAGGAGGGGCCAAGATGGCGGAAGAGCATGGAAGGTTTTTTTGCAGCTCTCATCCCTGAAACACAGCCAGATCAACACTGAACCATCCTGCACACCTAAAAAACTGATTTGAGGATTAACACAATAATCTTCACAACCTCAACCAGAGAACTCAGCAGGTACGTGGCACACGGAGAGGTGAACTTGGGGAGAGAGAAGCCATGGAAGGCAGGGAACTGTTTTTGCTTGCAGAGAGAGAATGGAGATGAGGGGAGAGTACGGAATGCATCCCACCTGCCTCAAAGCAGCTGGAGGGAAAAGAAAGAGCATGCAAGGGACTGAACAAAAAAGGGAGAAGGGAGAGGGTTTAAATTCCATTAAGACTCTATAAACAGGGGGAGCACAGAATCTGAAACTCTGCAGCTCGATACCTGGCGGTGCTCTGGTGGGAAGGGCGAATTCCCAAGAGCAGAGTGAAGTCCGGGGGTCCTTGGGTCACACTGGGAGAGGCGGTTCCCCTGCTGGGAGGACATTTGGTAGAGGCTGTGCGGACTCCCCACAGGCAAAGGTCCCATTGGATCCTGGAGAACAACCACATTCACTGGTGCTGGAACAAGGACATTAAGGGGAAGCCCTGCGCCAGATGTGTGTTGTGATTTTCTATAATCCATGAAACACTGCTGCTACACAATCATGTGAAATTTTCTGGGGCGGGCCGGCAGCTTGGCCGAAGTATCTGGGTGTCGGCAGCAGCACAGTCCTGTGAACATTCCTGGGTGTGGCCGGCACCTATCCATTGCTTGGTGAGACCGCCTCCAGAAGGTCTGGGCGGGTCATACCCACAGTCCCTCAGAAGTGAGGGATCCGGAAACACATCCACATCTGAGATAAAACACAGAACAGAGGTGCTGCCTGGCAACCTGACTGCTTAGTCACAGTGTAAAAGCGGGGAGTGGACAGAAGCCAGAGACAAAGGACAGATGTACAGTTGCTGATTTGGGAGAACAGAGTTCTGATATTAGAGCCTGGGTAGCTGGGTGACGCCATTTTCACCCCTCCCACGCATGCGCATACACACCTATGAGCACGACAATTCACCCCCGTAAGCTAAGCAGCACCATCCAGTGGAAAGCAGAGCTGTTACACTAAGCCCCGACCAACTGGGCCAACCTCGCTTTTCAGGAACACCACAAGTCTCTCTGCCTGCTTAGTTTACAGACTATAAAGTGCTTCATAGTTCAACTTCTAGGCGAAACCAATGTTATTTCAATTGTACTTCAGTCTGTTTACTGGTCCATCTATTCAATTTTTTTTTCTTTTCTTTTCTTGAATACAGAAAGAGAAAAAATTTATTTTTATTTTCCATTTCTATTAAAAATACTTTTTAATTTTTTTCTACTAAATTTGTTACTTTTATGTAAATTTTTCAAATTCTATTATTTTACTTCCATCATTTCATTTGATTCTATTTCATTGTATTCATTTTTCAAATTTTTAAACATTTTCCTTTTTTTTTCTTTTCTAATCTTTCCCTTTTTTCTCTAATCTATCAAGCTCCTTTCAACAACCAGACTAGAACACACCTAGGATCTAGCACCCTATATTTGATTTTTTGTGTTGTTTTTAATTTTTTAATTTTAATTTTTTCTTTACCTTATTAATTCCTTTTCTTCCTTCAAAATGATGAAATGAAGGAATTCACCCCAAAAGAAAGAACAGGAAGAAATGACAGCCAGGGACTTAATCAACACAGATACAAACAAGATGTCTGAACCAGAATTTACAATCACAATAATAAGATTACTAGCTGGGGTTGAAAACAGATTAGAATCCCTTTCTGCGGAGATAAAAGCTAGTCAGGTTAAAATAAAAAATGCTTTAACTGAGCTGCAATCTCGAATGGATGCCACAGCAGCAAGGATGGATGAGACACAGCAGCAAATCAGCGATATAGAGGACAAGCTTATGGAAAACAATGAAGCAGAAAAAAAGAGGGAGAGTAAGGCCAGAATATTTAAGAATTAGAGAAATCAGTGACCCATTAAAAAGGAACAACATCAGAATCATAGGGGTTCCAGAAGATGAAGAGAGAGAAAAAGGGGTAGAAGGGTTAGGTGAGCAAATCATAGAGGAAAACTTTCCTAACCTGGGGAAAGACACAGACATCAAACTCCAGGAAGCACAGAGGACTCCCATTAGATTCAACAAAAACCGACCATCTGCAAGGCATATCATAGTCAAATTCACAAAATACTCAGGCAAGGAAAGAATCATTAAAGTGGCAAGGGAAAAAAGGTCCTTAACCTACAAGGGAAGACAGATCAGGTTTGCCACAGACCTATCCACAGAAATTTAGTAGGCCAGAAAGGAGTGGTAGGATATATTCAATGTTCAGAATCGGAAAAATATGCAGCCAAGAATCCTTTATCCAGCAAGGCTGTCATTCAAAATAGAAGGAGAGTAAAATTTTCCCAAACAAAAATTAAAGGAGTTTGTGACCACTAAACCAGCCCTGCAAGAAATTTTAAGGAGGACTCTCTGAGGGGAGAAAAGATGGGGAGAAAAAAAAAGACCAAAAGCAACAAAGACTATAAAGGACCAGAGAACACCAGAAACTCCAACTCTACAGGCAACTTAATGGCAATAAATTCATATCTTTCAGTACTAACTATAAACGTCAATGGACTAAATGCTCCAATCAAAAGACATAGGGTAACAGAATGGATAAGAAAATAAGATCCATCTATATGCTGTTTACAAGAGACCCACTGTAGACCTAAAGACACCTTCAGATTGAAAGTAAGGGGATGGAGAACAATCTATCATGCTAATGGTCAACAAAAGAAAGCTGGAGTAGCCATACATTTATTAGATGATCTAGATTTTAAAATAAAGACTGCATGGGGTGCCTGGGTGGCTCAGTTGGTTAAGCGTCTGACTTCAGCTCAGGTCATGATCTCATGGTCCGTGGGTTCGAGCCCCATGCTGGGTTCTGTGCTGACAGCTCAGAGCCTGGAGCCTTCTTCGGATTCTGTGTCTCCCTCTCTCTCTGCCCCTTCCCTGCTCATGCTCTGTCTCTCTCTGTCTCTCAAAAATGAATAAACATTAAAAAAAATTTTTTTTAACATAAAAAGTATGGGAACTGATCATATTGGTTGGCCAGCTTTTTTTAAATGAAGAAATAAATAAAAGGAATATGGTAACTTTTTTTAAGAACCACTATGAATCCTTAAAATCAATTCATAAAAGTGAATCTCAAGTTTTAAGTCCTCTGGACTGTAAGATGTTTCAGGGGATGAAGCCTATTTTCAGCTTCACCCCCAGGGCCGGGTAGGACAGGCACTTGGGATGGAATGATAATGATTGCGATAGTGATCTAACTGATGGTTCTTAAACCCGGCTCTGCTCGCCATGTGCCGAGCTGGCCACTTGGTTCTTTCGTGACCTCCCTGAATCTTCACACCAACTGGGGGAGGCACTTGGATCAGTCAGGGTTCGGTACAAGAAACTGGAACAACTCTGGATCTTTTAAGGAGGGAGGGATCTCGCAAAGGAAATCCGATGTTGCAAAGTCATTGGAAGGTGGAGATGAGTAGGCTCTCCTTTAGGTGCCCAAAACTGATTTCTAGAACAGTAAGAACTGGTCAACGTCAGGAGAGGCTTCCCTGAGGCTGACACTAGAAACGCTGAGTCCACAGTGCAGCCCCGTCACTATGAGCCAGAATCCAGGACCCTCTGCCCCCACTGCTGCCTCCACAACTACCACTTGCCCCAAGAGGCTAGTGACAGGACCCTAGGATATTGCCCCAAAACCTTGCATTCTCATGTCCTCGCTTTGCCAGCAGAAGAGTCAGGAAGAAATTCTGCACGTCCTCCTCACTTAGCCATGCATATCTTGGGCAAGGGTCTCTAATTAGCAGACCCTACATTGTAACGTGAACCCTCACTGCAGAGGCATCTGGAAAGTGTAGACTTGAGCTCTCCAAGCTCTGTAGTACAGGAAGGCAGCCTGCAAGGAGGGTGGAATAGAGATTGAGCAAGCTAAACCACAGTATCACCAGCCAATCCATGGCAGTTATTGGAACTATTTCTATATGTTGCAGACAAGGACCCTGGGGCATGGAGATGGTTAAGTAATTTTCCCATGATAACACAGCAAATTAAAAGTGGAGTCAGGGTTTGAAACCGAAGGATCTGACTTCAAAGCCTCACTCTTAAAATGATCCCTTTCAAGAAACAACTGTTTGCAACTTTTAAACAACATATTTATAAAAGAGATACACTTTTTTCAACTGCAGAAAATTACACCATAAAACTTTATTTTTTGATATTATACTATCAAAAAAACCAACAATATGGGGCTTTAAATTTGGCAAAACTGCCTGAAGTAGAGTTCACATATTTAAGATTTTTTTTTTAATAGCCATTGTATAAAATCCAGCTTCACTTGTTGATAGAAATAGAAACATAAAGTAACACTATTTCATTCAACTCAGCATGTTCTGGGAGAACAGACAGAAGCCAAGAAACCGCAACCCCTAGGATTGTCCTGCCTTCTTGCTGGGCCATGAGGAGAGGCAGATCCACGCCTGGAGAGGGTTCCATGAGTTTCCCAGTCCAAGAAATATATATCAAGGAGCTATACTAAAAACCAGGGACAAGCTGGTCAAGTTTGACCAATGGTTCCCAAACCCTCACATAGGGCACAAGACCCAAGAGGCCTGGCATGCAGGCAGGCAGGAGAAATCAACAAGCCTCGTTCATCACAGTGACTCTGGCCTCTGATTATCTTACCTCAGGATCTTTGGGTGACTCCCCTCCTTTCTTCAGTTTTATAAATCTGACCTTCACATATGGGGTCTAAAACCCCAGTCCACAAAGGAGGCTGGGAAGATGGCGGAATAGCGGGACCTAAGCTTACCTCCTCCCACGGATACAACTAAAACCCCAGGCAGCATAAATCTGACTTCCTTCCTCCCCATCTTCAACAGACAAGAAGAGAACATTTTAGGGGAAGCAAGAGAGTCTATAAATTCAAATAAAGTTTAAGATTAACTGAATTTTTCTTTCTTTTTTTTCTTAATTCTCTGTGCTTTCTACGACCACGGGAAAGCATGAGTGATTTGCAAGGGTTGTCCCTTAACTAAGTATCTTAACCTTTGCAAATTCAGAGCAATGGCAGGCATAGAGGAATGATTAGATAGATGAATGATGGAATCTGTGGATGGATAAATTGGTAGATAGATAATACCAGGAGGGAAGGAGGTACAGAAACAGGGAGAGGAAACTTGCAAGGCCAGGGCTGGAACAAACACTGTCTCTCCAGAAATGTCAGGAAGAACAGTGTGGCTGCAAGGAACCTACTGGGGTATCCAGCAAAAAATATGCGAATTGCCAAAAGAAATAATAACAGCAAAAAATAACAGTCACCAAACTACAAAATGGCAAACAGGATGATTATAGGGGCACCTGGGTGGCTCAGTTGGTTGAGCGTCTGACTTTGGCTCAGGTTATGATCTCACGGCTTGTGAGTTCAAGCCCTGCGTCGCTCTCTGTGCTGATGGTTCAAAGCCTGGAGCCTGCTTCAGATTCTGTGTCTCCCTCTCTCTCTGCCCCTCCCCTGCTCATGCTCTGTCTCTTTCTCTCTCTTAAAAACAAATAAACATTTTTTTAAAATGTTAGAAGAGGAAGCCAAATGGAAAGAGAGACCTATGAAAAACCCTAACACCTCTATCTACCACCAGTTTCAAAGTCAAGTTGAAACCCATCATGGAAACTCCTGAGAGGAGCCTGCAGCTGCAAGAAATCCTACCAAGGTCACTAGTCAAGCCCTGCTTCATGGCAGAGCTGTTCCTAACCACCCTCCCCCAAGGCAGATACTCACTACTGCTCAGGTCCCACAGGCTCACCCCTGAGCCTTGCAGAAACACTCCAAAATTAAAGGATCCCTTTGGCAGATCCCCGATCTTACCCAGTGGTGCATTACCAAAAGGAAGAATGAGCTGCCACGGTCAGGTCCAGCAGCCCCACACAAGTTGAGGAAGTCTACGTGTGCACCATAGGTAGGCTCCATGCCTCCCTCACGCCCCAGAGTGAAGGCAGCTCCAGACTGAAATAGCAGGCTCACCACCAAGCCTTCCTTGCTGCCATCCCCCCATCGCGGGGTCGTCCCAGCACTGGGGGTGGGCCTTGACCCCCGTGTGTGCCTGCAATACCTTGTTCTCATAAACAGCCTCATAGTTTTACTGGATGTTACCTGAACACCTGCTGACTCAAGACCCTCCTCCAACAGACACCCTATCCTGCCTGGCTCCTGCCTTGCTCTTGCCATCCCTCTTCGGAGACGGGAGCCCCCGTTGGCTGGAAGATGCTCTGTTATTCAGCGGGAGGCCACCATGCCAGCAGAATGCTAGGGATCTCCTACATCAGGGTTCCTGCAGCGGCATTCTGCCCACTTCACCCCTCTTCCCTTCATTCCAGCCCCACCCCTGCTTCAGGCTGCCTGCCAGAGCTCACCCAACACCTCCTGCCTTCCCGCCAAATCTCTCTCCTTCTGCAGCATGTTAACTTAGTGATAGAACCAGACTACTCTGTCCATCTACTATGTGACCTTGGGTGAGTTCCTTCACCTCTCTGAACCTCATCCATAAAATGAGGATAACAGGGGGTCTGGGTGGCTCGGTCAGTTAAGCGTCTGACTCTTGGTTGCAGCTCAGGTCATGATCTCATAGTTTGTGAGATCGAGCCCCATGTGGGGCTCTGAGCTGACAGCATGAAGATTCTGCTTTTGGGATTGTCTCTCTACACCTACCCTGTTTGCTCTTTCTCTCTTTATGTCTCTCTCTCTCTCAAAATAAATAAACTTTAGGGGCGCCTGGGTGGCGCAGTTGGTTAAGCGTCCGACTTCAGCCAGGTCACGATCTCGCGGCCCGTGAGTTCGAGCCCCGCGTCGGGCTCTGGGCTGATGGCTCGGAGCCTGGAGCCTGTTTCCGATTCTGTGTCTCCCTCTCTCTCTGCCCCTCCCCCGTTCATGCTCTGTCTCTCTCTGTCCCAAAAATAAATAAACGTTGAAAAAAAAAATTTTTTTTTTAAATAATAATAAATAAACTTTGGAGCACCTGGGTGGTTCAGTCGGTTGGGCATCCAACTTCTGCTCAGGTCATGATCTCGTCATTCCCGAGTTCAAGCCCTGGGTCGGGCTCTGTGCTGACAGCTCGGAGACTGGAGCCTGCTTCGGATTGTGTGTCTCCCTCTCTCTCTGCCCCTTCCCTGCTCATGCTCTATCTCTCTCTCAAAAACAAATAAACATCAAAACAAATAAACTTTAAAAAAATAAAATAAAAAAAAAATTTAAAAAAATTTAAAAAAATAAATAAATAAATAAATAAAATAAAATATAAAATAAAATAAAATAAAATAAAACAAAATAAAGGATAACAGCTTCACTGGGCCATGGAGAAAATTCAAGGCATGGTGTGCATCCTAGCCTGGTGCAGTGTCTGACACATAGGGAGTGCTCCCTAAAGGCAAACTCCCTCCCTTCTGCCTCCTCCCACCCCAGATGGCCTGTAACTAGTCCTACCTCTCTAAATCCAGAGATATGACAGTGGTCATTAAAATAAATTTGTCACTTGATTCTATAGCCAGGTGGCACATGACAGCCATTAATTTTTCACATGAAAAATGGCTCTGCTAATTGAAAAACATCAAAAAGATTGAGGTTTACACAAATGTTCAGCTCCGTTTATTTTTTCTAATTTACTTTTCAGCAGTCAGTAAGAACTTAATGAGCTCTCATTTATGGCTTCCTCCCTATTTATAGATATTAGCGCCTGTGGTGTTCTAGATGTATATACTGAGAGCATTCGGCCTGCACTACACAGCCAGCAGGGAACAGTTACAATACCCAGGCAAATTCCAGATGGGAATTACGGCTCCTCACACACCTAGCTGATACACTTACTGTTCGTCAGTTAAACACATCAGCTAGTACCTTACATCAGCTGGATTCTCTTTTCCTTTCTTGGCATAGATTTGTCTGTCTTGAAAGTTTTTTATTGTTTTATTTGGTAGGAAATGAAAGTTGGTAACATTTATTGGGCAATTACTCTGTGCCAGGCCCTGTGCTGTGCCCTTGACGTGGATTGTCTAATTTTATCATGACACCACGCGGAAGGCGCCATTACTACCCCTGTTTCCAGAGGAGAGAACTGAGCTGAAGGGGGAGATTGGAAATTCAGACATCCAGGCCTCCCCAGGTCCAGAGCCCATTTTGTATTATTATATCTAGACGGCTGTGTTCTCTTTTCAGCAAGCAGAGCATCACTGATGAACTCTGCTCATTGGAGGAGGGAGATGTCAAGGAAAGAGGACCAGCCAAGAGTCAGAAGACCACAGTTCAAGTCCCACATCTGCCGAGAGTCCCCATGACCTTGAGCGAGCCCCTCACTCTTTCTGCTTCTGAGTTTAGAGATCTGGCATAGTGGTGGAGCTGGAACACTGACACCCACCCTTCTTCCTCTCTACCTGGCCAGCCACCAAAGACACAGGAAAAACTAGGGTATGGATTTTTTCTTTTTCTATAAATTTTTAATGTTTATTTATTTTTGAGAGAGAGAGCGAGGAGGGGAGGGGCAGAGAGAGAGGGAAACACAGAATCAGAAGCAGGCTCCAGGCTCTGAGCTGTCAGCACAAAGCCCGACGCGGGGCTCGAACTCACTCGACCGTGAGATCATAACCTGAGCCGAAGTCAGATGCTCAACCGACTGAGACACCCAGGTATCCCAGGGTATGGATTTCTTAATGGCCAGCTTTGTACCCAATAACTCCCAAAAGAAAGAGCCCTCCGTCAAAGCTGGAAGGGCAAATACAATTGGACAGAGGCCAAAGTGGAAGCCTCCCACCTCCTCCCAAATTTAGAGCTTAGAACCCACAGGACTGGAGGACGTCTCTCCGGCCAGGCAAGGGTTGAGAAGAGAGCTCTTTGGTTCCTGGGGTGGACAGGTCAAAAAGACAGAGTGGAGACACCAGGAACCCTGCCCACTAGTATAACATGACAAAACCAATCCTTGGTGAAGAAAAACAAGTAAGAGGGCAAAGGTGCTCCCACAGCCTCACTCTCCTGAGCGGAGAGCCCTGATGGGGAAGTTCCCTCCACTACTGGCCCAGGTGGGCACTTGGGGAGAGAAAGAGAAAGAGAAAGAGCCCCTTAATTTCTTCACCTGTAAAAGAACAGGCAGGACCACTGAGGCAAGAAGCCTGGGGGGATGGGCTAGAGTAACAAGGAGCAGAGGTGGAAAGTGAATGAATTCCAGAGGTTTGCTGGTATGTGGCTGCACATCAGAGCTGCAGTTGGGGAGAGAGTAGAGTTTCTGGTTTCAAGAAATGGAGGATGATGCCCCTGGAGGAGGAGTAGGAAGGGGTCTTACTCATTTCTGAGTCCTCTGCCCCCAGCATGGAAAGAGCCTGGCTCAGGGTCAAGGCAGTATCTGCTGAACGAACAAGAGAAGGAACAGAACAGCTGTGGTTTCAGCAGCGTCTGGAGATAATAGGCTCACGGGGCTGCTGAGATTTGATTCATAATCCTTATGCAGGGAGGTTAGTTCGTGCTATACCTGTTCGTTCTGACCCCCAGTAACATAATTAACAGCCAAGGCGACAGCAGGCTCTATAAGAGTGTTTGCGGGGAGATCATAGAAATTGAAATAATTCACTCAGGAGATCAAGGTGTTACAGCTCTTGCATAATCACAGACCTCAGGCCTTGAGAAGGTATTCAAAACTTAGCCTGGAGCCCTGGGCCTCTGACTCCCCTTCCAGTGCTCTTTCCCTGCACCCTCGGGCAGGGGCAGAGGCTGCTGTGGAGGCAGAGAGCTACACACAGCACAGGACTCTGTGATGAATGGGGTTTGTCACCTACTCCCAGCTTTGCCATCATCCTACAACCTCCGAATAATCACCATCCTCTTCTTAGGCTCCAAATAAATGCCAGGGATGGGCAGAAAAAAAGAGGAGAGGAGATCTAATCCCTCCCCTTTCCAATATTCCAAAATTCTGTTCTGCAGATCACTAATCATGGAAAACACTCCATAATGATAAGAGCTCTGAACCCAAATAAAATGGGAAACACCACATGTTATATCCTCTTGTTGACAATTCACAACTTGTTAACAATTTAAACACCCTGATAAGTCCTGCAGTAAAGAACAGGGGCTCTCCAAAATCATTCGACTATTTTTCTCATGCCATACCTATTTAATATTCCACAGAACCATGTCAGGGAAAGACTGCCATAAATTAATTTCAACAGCCACGTGGAGAGTGCCCACTCTGACATCAGCCCCAAGGACCAAAAGCTCTTTAATAGAACAGTCTATTGCTACAAGTTTCCTATGCGGCCCCATGAGCATCACAAATGCCCCAGTCAAGCCCCAGGCTTAAGGCGCCCATCCCCAAGACTACAGGCATGCGGAATGAAACTCACACTCACCATTTGATCTCTGGGCAGAAGGAGGAGGAGGCATGACTCGGGCTGGCTTAACAGAGATTTACTTCCCCGGCATCCTTTGGAATGGATATCCTGCATGATTGAGCCGGGCTTTGTTCAATTCTCAAAGCAATTTGCCAGGAGTGAGAAAGGAACGCTTAGTAAAGCAAGTTGGTCAGTCCTGGATGATTACTTCTTATTCCAAAACAATTACTATAAAGGTAAAATGGGTTATGTTGCTGTAAAAAATATGACTCTCTCCAAACAGTAACACATGAATTCCCAACCAGAGCCTCAAGGCCACGGCCAAAAGCAGGCCAGGCATAGGAAGTACGGGGAAGGCATTTTTGCCCTGTCAAACAGCGCTGGTTTCAAACAGAATTAGAACAAACTAGGGAAGGCTAGATAAGTGGAGGGGGTGGGGAGTGATGGGGTGCCCTGGAGATAAGTACCTACTTGGCAGCCGGAGCCCATCCCTACAGGGTATCCTGTTTCCTTCTACCCAAACCCCTAGTCTCATTGAACCTCCTAAGAGAATAGGGCTAAGCAGGGTTTCTCAACCTTGGCACTACAGACATTGGGGTTGTGTAATTCCTTGTTGGGGCGGGGCTGTCCTGTACACTGTAGTCCCTGACCTCTATCCACTAGATGCCAGCCACACACCCCACTGCCCCACAAGTCGTCTCCAGACATTGTCAAGTGTCCCCAGGGTAGGAAGTGAGGCAAAATTACTCCCAGTTGAGAACCACTGGACTAAAGCAATATGGGCCAGGTCCCTGGATCTAGCACATCTCCAAGAGAACACTGTGCTCAGGACTGGCCTCTCCCAGACAGCAAAGGGGAAGGTATTCAGAGGCTGTCACTTGTCTGGGCACTGAGGAGAACAGGAGTAGCCTGAGTCCCTGGACATGCTGCCCAGTGGCTGGCATCCTAACAGTGCACCTGCTCTTAGTGGGCAGCCATCATGGGGAATGGAAGCCGACAGATGTCAGGGAGCCCTCCTGACAAGCCCAGGAAACCATCCCAGGGAGACTCTCCCTTTTCCCTACCAACCGTTCCTGTGCTATTGAAGAAAGGCAGTTTAAACTAAAAAGGTATCGAGGTGTACCTGTCTGGTTCAGTCGGTGAAGCACGTGACTCTTGATCTTGAGGTCATGAGTTCGAGCCTCATGTTGGGTACAGTTTATTTTTTTTTTTAATGTTTATTTTTGAGAAAGAGAGAGAGAGAAGGGAAGGGGCAGAGATGAGGGAGACACAGAATCCAAAGCAGGCTCCAGACTCTGAGCTGTCAGCACTGAGCCCGACTGGGGGGCTTGAATCTACGAACCACAAGATCATGACCTGAACCAAAGTTGGACGCCAAACCGACTGAGCCACCCAGGCGCCCCAAGTTTACTTTCAAAAAGCAAGAAAAAAAAGTATGAGGCATCTGGGTGGCTCAGTCGGTTGAGCAGCCGACTTTGGCTCAGGTCATGATCTCGTGGTTCATGGGTTCGAGCCCTGTGTAGGCTCTGCACTGACAGGGTAGAGCCTGCTTTGGATTCTCTTTCTTCCTCTCTCTCTGTCCCTCCCCCCCTCCTCTTTCTCAAAAATAAACATTAAAAAAAGAAAAAAGTAGGGACACCTGGGTGGCTCGGTTGGTTAAGCATCTGACTTCAGCTCAGATCATGATCCCGAGGTTTGTGGGTTCAAGCCCCACATCGGGTTCTGGGCTGACAGCTCGGAGCCTGGAGCCTGCTTTGGATTCTGTGTTTCCTTCTTTCTCTGCCCCTCCCCCGCTCATGCCCTGTCTCTGTCTCTCTGTCTCAAAAATAAATAAAACATTAAGAAAACAAAAGAAAGAAAAGAGAAAAGTAGCCACGTGTCCTGGAAGACTCAGGGAGGCCCAGCGAAAAGAGCTTCAGGGCTCTTCCTCAAAAGGCATTGTTCCTCTAATGGCAACAAGTGACGTTGCTGTACAATGACCTCCATCCATTTCCCACCATTTACCACTAACCTCCCATCAGCATCAGCTGCCTGTGGACAAAAAAATGAGAGGACTGTCTTGGCTGGAAGTGGAAGCTGTGGTGTGGGTTGCGGTGCTGACATCTACTCAAGGTCGTTCATTTCAGCGGCCCTCGTTTTCTCCCCACCCTCAAATGAAAACGGTAGCAATCCCCAACCTCACGCGGTCATTTCAAAGTTCAGCTGGGACAAGTGCATCCACGCACTTTGTAAATGTAGAGCACCGGGCAGATGCTAGTTGTTTCTATGAACTCAGGAGGTGTCATGAAAGTTGCAAAGCAAATCCATTTTAATTCACTTAAAAGTAGATGCTGTGCAGACATTTGCGGAGGAGAAGCCTGGGAAGGAATACCTGCTTTGAATACAGTGATTAAGAGCAGCTAGGAGGGAAGAAAAGAACGTAGGAGAGTGTTTTTAAGATTTTAAGTGTGAATATTAAAACACCTCAAACTCCTAGGTACACTGAGAATAAAATAGCGCTGCTCTTCAAAGTGGTCCTTTCTGGCTCTTTTTTTTCCACTTCTTTAGACCTTTATTCTCTTTTTCCCCATTCACCTCATTTCCATTGCTGCTCAGGCACCTCAGATGCACTTAATTGTCATTGCCAGCCTCATCCAGAGCTCCTAAGAAGCATTTAACTGCTCATGGCACCATACCAGCCACTGTACCAAGAAAATTACTATTGGTGTGGGAGAAAGGGGGTGGGGGGGAGGTACAGGGAGTGGAACGGAGGGGAAAACTGGACTGGACCGGACCGCTCTGAGGCTGTAAGTCCCAGACTGGATGTCCGAATCGGGAAGTGGGAAGAGAAACTACCATTGACGGGGCTCCCAGTGCCAGGCTCTCTGCCTCCAATCTTTACAGCACCCCGAGGAGGCCAGCGGTCCCCGAAGCACATTCCATGTAGTGCAGGCCCAGTCCTTGATTCATTCATTCAACCTGTGTGTTTACTGTGTATTCTCTGCACCAGGCACTGGTCTTGTTAACCGTAAAAGCAAATCGAGAGAGTCCCTGCTGTGTGCCACACGCTTTCTCTATATGTTAACTCATTTAATACAACTTTATGAAGAAGATATTAGCATCGCCATCCCAATTTGACAGGTGAGAAGATGAAGGCACAGAGTTAAGTTATTGTCCAAAGTCACACAACTAGGGTGACAGGCAGGCAGACCTCCCGAAGGCCCCTGATGGTCCCTGCCTCCTGGTATTCATGCCTTTACGTAGTCTCTCCCCTTGAGTGTGGGCTGGTCAAGTACTTGTAACCAAGGGAATTTGGCAAATGCACACTTCCACGATTAGGCTACATAAGATTGTGACTTCCGTCTCGCTAGCCGACTGGATTTTTTTTTTTTTAATTTATTTATTTGGACGCCTGAGTGGCTCAGTCGGTTAGGCATCCAACTTCAGTTCGGATCATGATCTTGCACTTCACGAGTTCAAGTCCCATGTCGGGCTCTGTGCTGACAGCTCAGAGCCTGGAGCCTGCTTCTGATTCTGTGTCTCCCTCTCTCTGCCCCTCCCCCACTTGTGCTCTGTCTCTCCTCTCTCTCTCTCAAAAATAAATAAACATTAAAAAATTATTTTAAGTTTATTTATTTATTTTGAGAGAGAGTGAGTGAGCACAAATGGAGGTGGGGCAGAGAGAGAGGAGAGAGAGAGAGAATCGCAAGCAGGCTCCTCGTTGCCAGCCTAGAACCTGAGGTGGGGTTCAAACTCACAAACGGTGAGGTCATGACTTAAGCTGAAACCAAGAGCCGGACGCTGAATCAACCGAGCCACCCAGGCACCCCTCCCCTGCTGGATTTGAGGAAGCAGACTGCCATGCTGGAGAGGCAGGCATAGTAAGAAACTGAGGGCATCCTCCAGCCAATAGCCCCCAGGGAACTCAATCCTGCCAACAAGCACACAGGCTTGGAATCACATCCTTCCCCAGCAAAGCCTTCAGCTGACACCCCAACCCTGGCCAAAACCTTGATTGCAGCCTTGTGGAAGACACTTAAGCAACGACCCAGCTGCACTTTCCCAGATTCCTGACCCACAGAAACTGGGAGATGATGAATCTGTGTTATGTTCAACCCCTAGGTTTGTGGTAATATGTCACACAGCAGCAAATAATGAATACAACTAGTAAGTAGCAAAGGTGGGGCTTAGGCTCAGGGAATCTGGCTCCCAAGTCCATATCCTTCCCCCACTACATGACACTGCATCACCTATCGTGTCTAGGGGGATATTCGAGGGCTAAGAACAATTTAAAATGTTGAATATTACAGGCACCTCTTGAAGATTCAAATTGCATGAAGAGAAGTCTTACAGCAAAGAGGAGTCTTTTAACCTTGCCCACATTTACCTGATCACATAACTCTGTTCACGAGACACCTGTAGCCTTTTCCCAAACCAGGATCCCACAGAAAAAATTTTGGGAAAATCCTGAGACAGGTATACTCCCTTGATTTTGCAGACGAGGAAACGGAGGCTCAGAAAGGCTAAATAATTGTCAGAAGTCACACATAAAAGTGCTGAGCCTGGGCAGTGGAGAAGAAATAGCCTGAAGGAAGCATCAGTTGGCGGGTCATTGTGCACGACTTTAACCTCAACCCATCAGAAGGCAGCCAGCCCCCAAGGCTCAGAAGCCCGCAGGGCCCAGATGATGTCACCTGAGCAGTGGGAAAGAAGGAAGTCTCAACCCCAGTGGCCACTGCTGCAAAGTGAGTGTGGTGAGAAAGGCTGGGTGGGGAGGTGTGGCCTGGTGAGCAGGGGAGAAGGCGTCCTGGGATCTGTGTCTGGGCATACGCAATCACAGCTTTCCTACCTCTTCGCTTTGCTTGGCCAAACGGGCCCTGAGTCCCTGCAGGTGCTGCCAGAAATGAACTGGAGAGCCGCTGTCCTCTTAAGCTGAGGGGCCATCCAGAATCATTCCCCATTTGAGGCAACTTAGCATCATCACACCTAATCAGTTCACCTTTTCAACAGACCCTAAAGAAACGAGGGGAAGGACAGAGGAACATTACCAAGTGGCTACACAGTTCCATGCTCTCTTCCCTCCCCCCATTTTACAGATGAGGAAACGGAGGCTCACAAAGATTAAGGCATCTTCTCAAGGTAAGGAAATGGTACAGCGAGGCTCTAAATGCAGGTGGGTCTGAGGCCAAAGCCCGGGATTCATCTACATGCAGTTTGGGGCAGGCAGAAGTTTAATAGAAACCCTCTCCCCTCTCTCTGCCTTCACATACAGGTGATGAAAAATGGATGCTTTGGGAGCTTCTGGTGAACTAGCATTGCGAGAGGAAGTCACCTGCCTCTTCAGCACGTGGGACACTCCATCCTTCCCACGTTTCAGAAAAAAACCATGACACTAAGAACACCTCTAGAAAGGGAACGTTTTTATCCCATTGGTGGACGAATGTAGAAAAATGCCCTCAGGGTTAGCTTAGGGTGGGAGGTTTGGTTTCCTTTTAATAGCCATTTTTAGAAATGAAATGAAAGGAGCTACACTTTCTGAAATAACAGAGAGGGAGCTTTGTCATCAGGACGTCTTGGAAGCTGCATGGCTCTGACAGAGCCGAGTTCGTCCACAGCAGAAGTTCCGCCTCGTACAGAGGCGTCATTTTGGTACACGGTTGGCATACCAATGCAAGCGGACTCCACAAACAGCACTCTGTGCAGACAGGCTGTGAAAGCAGACATCTCAGTATTCTGCGGAGCTACTCCTGGGCTCACATTTCCTTCTGCAAATGTGTGTGTGTTGTAAGGGGATGGCCACGATTCACTCCATCAGTCCACAAAGGAATGTGGACGAGGAAATTTGCGTGTAATCAATTCACCCCCAACTCCGCACCGGGCACTGCACGTGCATTATTTTTCATAAGGCTCAACATGCGACATGGGACCTTCCCCCACCTGCTATCCCCGAGTCACAAATGAGAAAAGGGAGGTCTGAAAGGTTAAGCCACGGGCGCGGGACCACGCAGCTAGTCCATGGCCAAGCCAGGATCTCAGCTAAGTCCCTCTGGCTGCAAAACTCACACCCATCCTCTGCACCACGCTACTTTCTAAAGGAGAGATGACAGAAACAGGAGGGAGCAAACACGAAGGAGTCCCAACTCTACGCGCAGTGTCTGTGCTGGCCACTTTGCACGCTCAGTGCTTACAGGGATCCTGTAGGGCATTTCTCATTATACTCATTTCATAGATGAGAAGGCAAAAGCTTTCAGAAAGGGTCAGTAAATCGCCACAAGATAAGCCGCGGTCTGGACCTAGATGTTTCTGACTCCAAAGCCTTTGGATTTTGTTTTTCCTACCACCTCATCAATACTCATTGACACATCTGTGCCCCTCTTCCCCACCCCTCCACCTCCCTACCCATCCCCTTCCCACGCTGCTGCTGAAGCACCGACTCAAGGGAGATGAGAAACAGGGCTAGGAACTAGACCGGTCCTTTGGGCACCAACACATAGAAGGGGCTTGGGGGATGAGTGCTTCTTCTCCCCACCAGCTATGGTGAGAAGTGATGGATTCCAGGGTACAGCTAAGAATGGTCCTCATTTATGGAGTGGCACGTATGCCCTGAGGAGGCTTTGGACTCGGGAGAAAACATGTATTTGTTGCCTCTGACCCAGTTTCTGTGCTGGCTCAGCTTCAGTGGTCCCATTTGTAAAGCGTGGTCAACTCAACCATCCCTGCAGGCAATTAACCCTAGAGACGCACAGGCAGAGGGCGGAGGTGGTTTCTGGAGAGGTGCAGCACACGAGGCAAGTGCATTTGGTCCGAAGCCAAAATCATTCAAGCGCCAAGTGGCTAAAGAAAGTTCACACGAGACGGCACAAGCTCATTTTACACGCCTGCCTTCCTCTCCCACTCTCCCCACCTCTCCGTTCTAGAAGATCCATGAATGTTACATTTCAGTTTCCAGTCTGTTTATTTTTGCCTAGGTAGGAACCACTTTGCTTCATTTTTTTTTTTCTCGGATTACATTATGTGATTCCTGGTTTTAGTTCAATGCATCCATTCAGGAAAGCTTCTTAAAATAATGAAACATGTTTTTAAGTAAGTACTTCAAAAATGAGTCTCCATCTTCTTGCAGGAAGCAAGAGATCTCAACCGGTGTTCTGCCTTGTTCAGTTTTGCCCTTGATCCCCACACAGCACGCTGCCTTGAGTCAAGGCTCCCTGTTGCATCATCCACTCATTTATTGGTTAATTCCCTCATTCACTAAAATGTATTTATCTATTTATTTAACAATTACCAAGTCATAGTCTGTGTTGGTTGCTTGGGAAACATGGTCATAGATGAGCAAAAAATAAACAATATCCTTCTCCTTGTGGAATTTAAAGTCTAGAGGAGGAGAAAGAAATTAATCACATATTATTCACATATTAATCACATATTATATATATATTTATATATATACACACTGTATATATATGTATATAAATATATACATATATATACATGTATATAAATATATATAAATATATAAATATATAAAGTATATATAAAGTATACTTATATATAAATATATAAGTATATAAATATATAAATGCATAAATATATACATGTATATATAAATATAAATACATACATGTATATAAATATATATTTTTTTATATATTATATATAATATATATAAATATATATATATAAGTATATTATATATATAAAATGAGGAAGTCATGCTAGGGCCTTGGAAGGAACAATCCATGGTGCTCTAAAAGCAGATAACGGGGGCGCCTGGGTGGCGCAGTCGGTTAAGCGTCCGACTTCGGCTCAGGTCATGATCTCACGGTTCGTGAGTTCAAGCCCCGCATCAGGCTCTGTGCTAATGGCTCAGAGCCTGGAGCCTGTTTCAGATTCTGTGTCTACCTGTCTCTCTGACCCTCCCCCATTCATGCTGTGTCTCTCTCTGTCTCAAAAATAAATAAACGTTAAAAAAAATTTTTTTAAATAAAAATAAAAAAATAAAAGCAGATAACAGAAGGACCTGACCCAGCTGGAGAAAGTGAAGTTAGAGATGAGATCTAAAGAATGGGGCTGGAACAAAGGCTCTGGGACAAAGGTCGGGAGTGGTGCAGCCAGAGAGGGTGTGTGCTCCAGGAAATAAGAGAAGAGCAGACAGAAGGCTATCACAGAACTCCAGGAGGAAGGTGACATTCCCCTGGACAAGGGTGATGGCTACAGGGGGGAGAACAATGGACACAGTTATGTCATTGACCAGAGGGTGACAGGAGGTGCCATGATAGACGGTTAGCTTTGGATCTGGGGAACTGGATGCTATCACTGCTCCCTGGACTGTGCTTGGAACCCAAGCCAGAGGGAATCTCACATTCTTTCTGTCCCAGAAAATGCCAGGCCCCATTCTGGATTCAGAGTAGACGGAACAGAAAAGGACTTTCCTTCCCATGCTGACCCCACAACCCCATTTGCAGCCACTGTCTCAGCCCCTTTGACTGTTGTGACCTTGCTGTCAGCGTCCATCCTGTCCCAATTTCCATGGGCTTCTCATGCATTGCCCGCCCCTCCCCCCACATCATCCATTCATCTAGGGTCTGCATCATTGATGACTATATTTGGCCCCTCTGGTGTCAGTTCTTGCACACCATGAGGTCAGACTCTGTTCTTGCTCTGGCTCTTTCCACTATCCTTACAGGGCGGGCTTCTATCATTAAGACAATTGTAAGAGAGCGATTAAAATCCCTGTGACAAAGAACATGAGTGTATCCATTTTTAGTTTTGTTTTGGGGGAAGAACAGTAAATGTGTGAGAATGTGACAATTATCTACATCATTCAAGATTACCAGAAAGCAAGAATGAAAAGTGCTTATTTATTTTTTTTATTTTTTTTAATGTTTATCTTTGAGAGAGACAGAGACAGAGTGTGAGCGGAGAAGGGGCAGAGAGAGAGAGACATAGAATCCAAAGCAGGCTCCGGGCTCTGAACTGTCAGCACAGAGCCCAACGCGGGGCTCGAACTCATGAACCGTGAGATCATGACCTGAGCCAAAGTCAGACGCTTAACCAACTGAGCCACCCAGGAGCCCCAAGAACGAAAAGTGTTTACATTCTTCTGTGAAATCACCACTGTGAAGACAGGTAGATGTTCTCGTGAAGGAATATTTACGAGGTTCTAGAAGAAGACCAAGCTTGAGTCCCCACTCAGCTGTTTGTTTAAGTAAACAGTATCAGGGAATTTAGATAGTCTTTCTGAATTTGGTTTCTTTCCTCCGTAAAACAGAAAAAACATCCACCCAACAAAGTCATTATGAGGCCCACATAGGGTTGTGGCAACCACAAGCCACTGCACACAAGCAGGTCTCGTTACTGCCAGCAGGGCTATGGGTTCATTTTAAAGCCTCTGTCCTCGTGTCCACCTTCTTCAGACATATTTCCTCTGCCCTCTGTTCAACAGAGCACTGTGGTCTGCAGAAGACTTTTGCAGAGGCCTGACAGATATTGTTTCTTCTCTCTCATCCAGAGGAGAAGGGAGTGATGCATTCCAGTCCCAGAATTTCAGCCCGATAGGGTCACTCCCTGGCAAGGCACCCTGACCCATTCATTCAGTCAGTGAATATTTAGTGTGGATCAGTTTTGTGATGGCCATGATTTGGGTGCTAGGGGTGCAGATATTTTTTAAAGACAGCATGCTTTAAGAAACCCATGGTCAGGGGACACCTAAGTGGTTCAGTTGGTTGAGGCTCTGACTCTTAATTTTGGCCCAGGTCATGATCACAGGGTCATGGGATCAAGCCCTGCCTGGGACTCCACACTGAGCATGGAGTCTGCTTAAGACTCTCTCTCTCTCTCTCTCTCTCTCTCTCTCTCATTAAAAATAAATAAATAAAAAGAGGCAGCCCATGGTGGGGTGGGGGTGGGAACAGCTAGGTCAACAGACAAGTATCATGATAAGACACGTACCTTAAGGCAGTTGGGCTTTTAAGATAGAATGGCAACCATGAGGAAGAAGACTTATCCAGAATCCAAGAGAGTCACAGAAGAAGTAAAACTTGAAGAGGGCATGGGACAAATACAGTCAACCTGTGATCTTCACGGGGATCAGGAGCAGGAAAGAGATGTCGACAAAAGACAGGCTTTCTTGAAATCAAAGGAAACCATATTGGAAAATAGAGAGACAGTAAGAATTTTCTCCTTATGTTCCTCTCTGGGTGGTTTCCTGTCAAGTAGGGTATTTTTCATCACAGAGGAATCAAACATTCCTGGATTGGAAAGTGAGACAATTCACGCATGCATGTTCTTTTCAAAGTGTGTTGCGACCAAACCCCAGACCTGGTAGGAGCCTATGATGAGTTGTCTTCGTTTCTTAATTCCTTTGCTCCCCCCTTTACCTGCAATGGACAAACATGATATATACCACCCACACTGACAAATGAGACGGCCACAAACCATAAGCTGAGCAACATTTGGGGAAAGCAAATATTTTTTGCAGCAATCACACACAAGCGTAATCAAGAGACAAAGAAATTAACAAACTCTTCAGGTTACATTCAACACCCCATCCCTGTCATTTACTTGAAAATATTAAGTACCTTCAAGGCAAATCACTGAAGTGGCTCAACAATCTCTACTGCAATATTTAATGATGCTTATAAATCCTAAAATCCTTACGGGGCCATTCCTGGCTGGCAATGAACAGCGTTTGGTGTTTCTGAAATTGCAAGTGCTTAATTATGTCTAACAAAGTCGGTTATCAATAAAGTGCGCATCCATGTCTGAACTCAATTTGTCTCTGCCTCTGTCACTCAGTGTGTCCGGGAATCTATCTGAACAGGGTTGGCAAAGTTTTTCTATCAAAGTCCAGATTTTTATGTTTTTTCATAGTTTATGTTTTGCTAGCCATGGTGTCTTTGCCACAACTACTCAACTCTGTCACAGTAGGGCAAAAGCAGCCATAGATAACCTATTAACAAATGACCAGGTCTCCGTTCCAACAACACTTTGTTTATGGACACCAGAATGTGAATTTCATGTGATTTTTCATGTGTCCTGAAATATTCTTCTTTTGATCTCTTTAGCCATTAAAAAATGTAACGACTATTCTTAGATCATAGCGGCCCAGAAACAGGCAGCTGGGTGGATTTAGCCTGCCAGCTGTGGTTTGCCCACCTCTGAGTTTGAGCGATGGGATGGGGTATGTTGAAATAGTTCAAAGAACATAAACTCTGCCTTTCCATAGTCCTTACACCTGGGAAGCCAGGCAAAATCTTTAACCTCACTGGGTCTCCATTTCTTCTCCCTGAAATGAAGACAATCAGAGAAAGTTGGTGCAAATTAAGTGAGGCGATGTTTGTAACATAAGTTCCAGAAGAGTCCGGATAGGTGGGCTCGGGAGAAACCGGAGTGCTTCATGTGCCAGTTGTTCTTGTTTTTACAGTCTGTCTTTCTACCTTTGTTTTTCATTTCTTTCTCTTACTTTGTATTTACTGTTCCCTTGTAGCAACGGATTCAATGATGATGCACGAAAATGGATTTGTTCCCAACAGGAGGAAAACCAGCCCCCTCCCTTGTTGACTTGAACGCTCCCAGCCTGACGTTTTCCCCTTGGTGTCAGTGCCAGAACTGGCCCCTGGAGGGCTGGGTATCAGCTACCATTACATATCAGGGAGAGACTAATGAAGCCACAATTGATTCATCAAGCTGGGTGCCATTTCCCTGTGAAGGCATCCCATTAGGGATGCAATGTCTCTCTGAGAGGATTTACGGTAGCAGCAAATGTCAGTGGCAATTATATATGTTTCATCTTTCTTAACAGAGCTGCCACCCACTCCCCCCACCTTCCTCCAGCTCCCCAGGGTTTGCAGTGATCACAGCTTCCAATCACAAAACTACGGGTCAGAGCTTCCTCCCCCAAGCGCAGTGTGTCCCACAGGCTAGATGGAGGTGGGGAGACATCCCTCCCCATCATGGAAGGAAAAAGTGAACAACGAGACCCAGGAAGAAAGGGGGTGGGGGTGGCCTGAGATTCCTGAGAGCTGGAGAATAGAATCCAAGTGGAGTCTTCAGAACCACCAAAACTTGATCCTTTCCAATTGTGAAAATATCCAGAAGCTATTTTACAAAGGCATGTTCTGACTTACTTCTTCTTGAGGAATGGGAGCAGATAAATCCCCTTTTCAAGTGATTTCTATCAGACCATGAGAACACCCAGGAAGTCTATTCCCTCTGGCCAAGACTCCACAGTTGAACAGGTGTCCTCAGGAAGAGTAGATGAATTATATTAGGAACAGTGATGCTTTGGAATTAGGAGTCAATGCCCAAATGCCACTTACTGGCTTGTGACCCTGAACATACCCAAACGAGATACCTGGTGAGACAGTGCCTGTTGAGCTGCTGGGTTTCCCTATTAGTATTTCTTCCAAGAAGTTCTATATGATCATAAATTCCTCTCCAAAGGTTTTTGCCTTCAGTGAGATTTTTTTTTAAGTTTATTTATTTATTTTGAGAGAGATCGCAAGCAAGGAAGGGGCAGAGAGAGGGAGAGAGAGAATCCCAAGAAGCCTCCACACTGTCAAAGGAGCTCAATGTGGGGGGCTCAAACCCACAAACCGTGAGACCATGACATAAGCCAAAACCAAGAGTCAGATGCTTAACTAAGCCACCCAGGCACCCAGCCTTCAGTGAGATTCTTAATGGCGGGGGGAGGGGGGTACCTCATATCCCTCACTATCTCCAGTAACTAGCAGAGTACCTGGACCCAGCAAGTGCTCAAAAGGTCCAAAGTCTACCTATTGACTTAGGAGTTTTGGAAAAGGGGAACAGAGAAACTAGAGGGAGTGAAATTATTAATGAAATAGTTCAAGATAATTCCCAGATTTAATGTTTCTACACAGAAAGTTCCACTGAGTACCCAGAACAGAGATGCAAAAAGCCACATACCAAGACATTCATTATAAAGCCCTGTTTTACCAAAAATAATGTACTCCAAAAGTTTCCACAGGAAAATATTTTTTAAGTTAACTTGAAAGTAAATAGAATTTTAATATTATCCTATTTCTCAGTAATAACACTGTATGTCAGAAGAACAATGCCCCAAAATACTAAAGGAGTTAATTTTCAGACTTAGGTAGATATTTTCATACACACACATTCTTAAAAAAAAAAAATTATCTTGGGGCACCTGGGTGGCTCAGTTGGTTAAGCATCCAACTTTTAGTTTCAGCTCAGGTCATGATCTCATGATTTGTGAGTTCCAGATCTGCATCGGGCTCTGCACTTATGGTGCAGAGACTGCCTGAATTCTCTCTTTCTCTTCCTCTCTCTCTGCCCTTCCCATGCATGCACTCTCTCTCTCAAAAGAAATACACCCCAAAAACAAATAATCCAGTGAAGAAATCGGCAAAAGTCATGAATAGACACTTCTCCAAAGAAGACATCCAGATGGCCAACCAACACATGAAAAAATGCTCAACTTCACTCATCATCAGGGAAATATAAACCAAAACCACAATGAGATACCACCTTATACCTGTCAGAATGGCTAACATTAACAACTCAGGCAACAACAGATGTTGGCGAGGATGCGAAGAAAGAGGATCTCTTTTGCATTGTTGGTGGGAATGCAAGCTGGTGCAGCCACTCTGGAAAACAGTATGGAAGTTCCTCAAAAAACTAAAAATAGAACTACCCTACAACCCAGCAATTGCACTACTAGGTATTTATCCAAGGGATACAGTGTGCTGTTTCAAAGGGACACTTGCACCCCAATGTTCATAGCAACACTATCAACAATAGCCAAAGTATGGAAAGAGCCCAAATGTCCATCGATGGATGAATGGATAAAGAAGATACACACACACACACACACACACACACACACACACACACAATGGAGTATTAATCAGCAACCAAAAAGAATGAAATCTTGCCATTTGCAACTATGTGGATGGAACTGGAGGGTATTATGCTAAGTGAAGTTAGAGAAAGACAAAAATCACGACTTCACTCATATGAGGACTTTAAGAGACAAAACAGATGAACATAAGGAAAGGGAAACAAAAATAATATAAAAACAGAGGGGGACAAAACAGAAGAGACTCATAAATATGGAGAACAAACTGAGGGTTACGGGAGGGGTTATGGGAGGGGGGATGGGCTAAATGGATAAGGGGCACTAAGGAATCTACTCCTGAAATCATTGTTGCACTATATGCTAACTAATTTGGATGTAAATTTTTAAATAAATAAATAAATAAATAAATGTAGTAAAAAAAATAAAAAGAAATAAAGAAATAAACTTAAAACAATTATATCTAATACACCTTATTTTAGGAAGTTATTTGAGAATGTGCTAGAGCAAAACAAGGAACCAAACCAAGAAAATGGAAGATGTGGGACCAGGAAACAGAGGATAACAACCAAGAAAGGAGATGGAGAATCCCAGATTCCAGATGAGGGCAGAAGGAAAGGTCCCAGGAAGCAGATACTTGATCTAATGGCACAGCATGGGACGGGGTTGGGGGTGGGGTGAATATAAAGGAACGCAATGCAAGAAATTAAATGTAATCAGAATACACCACTTCCTTTTGTAGTAAATAATATTTACTTAGTCATAATAATGGAAATACCCTTTAACTGAAAAAAACAAAATTGCCATATTGGAAGAATTGTACAGGGGAGGGGAGACTAGTGCAATAGATACTAATCCTCTATTTATTATAGCAGGAATCCTCTATTTGTTATAGCAGGAAGAAAACAGAAAATGTCTAAGAATGATAGATCACGAAATAATAGCATGAGCGTATTACTTATAGAAGTAACTACCAGAGGGAAGGACTAAAGGGACTCAAAATGGCAGCCTCCAAGGGGCACCTGGGTGGCTCAGTCAGTAGAGTGCCTGACTTCTGCACAGAGCCTGCCTGCTTCAGATCCTCTGTCTCCCTCTCTCTGCCCCTCCCCCGTTTGCACACAACTCACTCTCTCTCAAAAATAAACAAACCTTAAAAAAAAAAAAAAAAAAGAATGGCAGCCTCCAAGAAGTAGGACTGAGGGTTAGGAGGGGTGAGGCAGGGGACGTTTTTTCATTGTAAACTTTTGGTATCACTTGATTTCTAAACCATGCATATTACTGCTTTCACAAAAATTTTTAAATCTAAGTGAAGTATGACATGAAACACTAAATCTGATGGACAAAGACTTGAGGAAGAACACAAATCAACTCAGGGACTGGGGGCTTTGGGTGTTTGTTTTCTTTCCCTTTGTCACATTTTGTTGTAGTGTGAAACTGTATATATGTCTACAAATATACATACATTATATGATTATATATTATATAATTATTGTTACATATGATACCTTTTTATATCTATTTTATACATATTTCTTTTTACATCAGGCCTAATTTCCGGACCTGATATAACATGAAAATGTTTAAATTGTTACAAAGAGGATTCTAGAAAGATGGCAGCCACGGGATCATAATTTCTCAATTATCTCCATATCAAAAGCAAATAAATAAACAAAAAGCAACCAAATAACAAAATCAAACACAGACAACATTTACATCAAAGTGTGACCAGGTGTACTCATGAACCCCAAAATACAAATGAGTGGGGATAAACCACAAAGGCCACAAGACCTGAGCACTATCAGTATCCGTGCAGGAGGCAGTACCAGAGAAGTCACCGGGGAGCACCCAAGAACAGGAGCGCCTTGATAGAGGTCGCAGATCCTCTCTAGGAAACATGGAGGGCCATTCTCAAAACAGCAGCTGAAATGGGGAAGAGTCTAGCCCTCTCCCACCCTGGGTGAGCAGAAGGGGTCTGCGGTAAAGACCGAGGGCTCGCTTACTTCCAGCATGGGGCTCCATACCCGGGAAACACTGCACACAGAAAGACAGGTCCTTAAAACAAAATAAAACTATGACTGTTTCCAATCAAGCTCAAACACATTTTTCAAACAAGACATAAAAGAACGTTATAGATCAGAATTGGAAAAACTCAGAAGTGAGGTGACAGATACCCAGGAAAGAACAGAAAACGAAAGAAACACTCCATTTCAGAAATGAAGACTAGACCAGAGGGAACACAAGATCAGACAGACACAACGTGTTTCTTAAGAGAAATAGGTGAAAATGGGGAGAGGGGATGATTAAAATTAAAAGATATAAAGAATAAATACAAAAACAAGACTGATAAATATTAAAGACAGGCAAAGAATATCAGACAGACAGTAGAGCTCCTGAAGAAGAAAACCCACACAAGGGAACAAAACAGATACTGAAAAGCATAATTCAAGAAAACTTTCCTGAGTCACTATATTGTACACCTGAAACTTATAAAAGACTGTATGTTAACTACACTGGAATTAAAATACAATTCATTAATTAATTAACTAATTAATAACAATAACACTTAATAAAAAAAGAAAGAAAGGGGCACCTGGGTGGCTCAGTTGGTTAAGCAACTGACTCTTGATGTCGGCTCAGGTCATGATCTCACTGTTTGTGAGTTCAAACCCCACGTCAGGCTCTATGCTGACAGTATGGAGCCTGCTTGGGATTCTCTCTCTCTCCCTCTCTCTCTGCCCCTCTTCCCCACTCACTTGCGTGCTAGAAAGAAAGAAAGAAAGAAAGAAAGAAAGAAAGAAAGAAAGACTTTCCTGAAATAAAAAAAAAAATTCAAAACCTCACATTGGAAGAGCAGACCTCATACCTGAAAATGTGGACCCAGAATGACTAGCACCAAGACAGTCCAGTACGATTACCCAGGACTTTTAAAGAAAAAAAGAAAAAAAAAGAAAAAAAAAACTCCTCTAACCATCTAGAAAATAAGAACATGTGACTTGCTAACCACACTTTATGCTGAAAGGAAAAGGAGAAACATATTTAAGATACTCAGAAGGAAAGTATGAGGCCAAAATTTTGTATCTAGTAAAACTGACCTTCAAGTGGAAAAGGCTGTTGGTGGTCGAACCCAGGAGCTTCCAAGTGGGAGTTGAACCAGCCCCCAGACGGGTTGGGCGAGGAGAGACGGAAGAAAGAGGCAGGCAGCTCTAGTTGGGCAGGTACGGGGTGAACAAGCAAGAGAACTTACTTCCCAGGCTGGTCTAGGGTGGCTTCAAGAAGAGTCCATCTCAACCTACACCCACCAGAATCTGTAAACCTTCTGTGGAGGCCTTAATGGGGTTCAACCACATGGATTGTCCAGATTCCAACAGATGCTGAGTCAGGGCTGCATCCTGCAGACAGCTTCTAGCGTGGGGAACGCAAGCAGGAAGCACACTCCAAGGACAGCGGAGGGGGTGACGAGCCTCGGGTTACCAGAGTTCAGTTCCTGGGTCAACCGGTGGTCATGTCCTCTCCATGACCTCTTCCACACAGGCACAGACAAAGCTTAGCAACATGGAATAGATTCGCCAACGCCCCCCACCCAGTTCTATCCATTGAAAATGTTTAGACACAGTAACCAACCTCAGTAGCAGTGATCATCACTGGCAAGACTGTGTGGTTCTGAAATACAATGTCTCACTCAAAGAAAGCAGTGATTCTCAGAGAAACGGCTCCTTCCAGGTCTGGAGCAGCAAATACGCAAGGTGAACCTGGAACATCCTGTCATACCAAATAGCGAGGAAGCAATTAAAAAACCACTAGAGCATGTCTCTAGGGCTCAGAACAAACTTGAAGAAGCTTCCACTGCTCCAAGACAATAAATGCAATAGATTAAAACCCATCAGATACTTAAGTCCATAGGTTTGTAATAATATGTACATGTACATGTTTTTTTTTAAACTACGAGTCACTATCAGAGCATGATAGGAAACTAACTCGTCTTGAAAACTGGTCAGTAAACGGAAATAATCCAGCATTTATCCTGCCATTCCTAAATGACTGGTTATCAACATTTGGTAACCAAATAGTAAATGAGGGTATCTCTTTATAAAGGTATTCCAACTAATAAATGAAAAAGGGGCACTGGGTGGCTCAGTCGGTTAAGCATCCGACTTTGACTCAGGTCATGATCTCACAGTTTGTGGGTTCGAGCCCCGCTGACAGCTCAGAGCCTGGAGCCTGCTTCAGATTCTGTGTCTCCCTCTCTCTCTGCCCCCCTCCTGCAGGCACTCTGTCTCTCTCTCAAAAATAAATAAACATTAATAAATGAAAAAGAAATGACAGAATTAGAATATCACCATTTTGCAACTTTTCATGAACATAAGCATAAAAAGAAAGACTATCAGACATTACCCACCTCCCATAGTCATGTCTAAGACCACCTACAGTTTGCTAAAGAAACTGACCCTGAGTTCTGAGCCAGTCTCTGATCCATCTGCCAGTTTGTAAGAAATATAGAAGACCAAAAAAAAAAAAAGAAAAAGAAAAAGAAAAAAGAAATATAGAAGACCAAGGAATATGCTTAACTGTACCATGAGCACACCATCAGCAAAACCCAGACTGTGCAAAACTCTGCAAGTCACATGGCTTGAATTCTCTACAATCCTTGTAAAAAAAAAAAAAAAAAAAAAAGAGGAGGAACTTACAGTTTGAAAGAGACTTACAAGAAATATGACATTTTTTTCATTTAAAAAAATCTATTTATTTATTTTTGAGAGAGAGAGAGACACAGCACGAGCTGCAAAGGGGCAGAGAGAGGGAGAGAAATAATCCCAAGCAGGGTCTGTGCTGTGAGCACAGAGCCTGGCGTGGGGCTCGAACTCACAAACCGGAAATATCACATTTTTTAAATGGGCTAGACTAACCGATATTGTCTCAGAGCGTGCATTTGTATAATAAAACTTTAGAAAAGCAAAAAAGTGGTTGGGGTGCCTGGGTGGCTCAGTTGGTTAGGCGTCTGACTTCGGCTCAGGTCATGATATCATGGTCTGTGAGTCTGAGCCCTGCACTGGGCTCTGTACTGACAGCTCAGAGCCTGGAGCCTGCTTCGGATTCTGTGTCTCCCTGTCTTTCTGACCCTCCCCCATTCGTGCTCTGTCTCTCTCTGTGTCAAAAATAAAATAAACATTAAAAAAAAATTTTTTTTAATAAAAAAAAAACCAAAAAAGTGGCAGCTATGCAAATTGAGAGAGAGATTATTTATAGGAAGAGAGGATGTTGGGGTTGGGACAGTGCACGTGGAGGGGTCCCTGGAGTGGGGGCAAAATTCTGTTTCTTAACCTGGGCGGTGTTGACCTTATAAGAATTCATGAAGCCATACATTTGTTGTGTGTGGCTTTTCCTTTCTGTGCTCTGTTTTTCAATAAAAAATTACGATATGCTTAAGATAGTAAATCGGGGATTTTCACGCAGGATCGACGAAAGTGTTAACCGATAAAGGTTTTTGTAAGGCCGTTTACCATATCTATCAATATTTCAAACTAACACTGGTCCCCTGTGCTTCACAGGGTCAGAAGCAAATACAATCATGAATGTGGCTATGGATGAATAAATGTGAAAGTCTACAGAAATACAAGATAAAGATGAACTCAGGCTAAGTGAGTACTCACTACATGGCAGGGACAGTGCTATGGGAGGCACTTTAGACACATCCTCTCACTGAACCCTTTACATGATCTCTGCGAGATAATTATCATCCCTTCCAGTGTGGCAACAAAGGCTCAGAGGGGTTCCGTGACTTACCCGAAGTCACCTACCCAACAGGTGAAAGAACTTTTCACTTTAGAAATTAATACTCCAGAGGTAAGAGAATAAGGAAACACTGGCATCTGCCCGTCAATGCAGCAAGCAACGAGGAAGGATGAAACCCAAGGCTTTTATTAAACAAAATGGCATGTTCTTGGTGACATACAAAAGCAAGAAGCCAGAGGTCTTACGTGAGGAAAGATCCTTTGTAGAAAGAGCAACGGTGTAAAATTCATTTGTATCTTTTCAGCAATTTCGTATATGTATTTTACAATACCTGTTACGAGGAATTAAACAATTCTGCAAACTTCAAATGCATGAACATATAGATAGGTCTTTGGAGGGACTCGAAGTAATTCCATTTAACAGACAGCTAAGTGAACGCCCAGCTGAGGACTCCGTGCCCCTTCTGTCTGGGGGAACCTACCTGCCCCGTGGCCACTGAGTACTCTTCCTGATCTGTCCTAAGAGAGATCTGCATCCCATCCTGGCGACCTCTGAGCGACAGGCCTAAGTTTGGCCCTTGGGTTTCTGCAGACAAGCAGCAGACAGAATTCTGGCGGTCAGAGGAGAAGCAGAAAAGAGAGAATTCGCAGGCATGAAAGTGGGTCAGGCAGGTCCCCAAGGGAAATACCATTCATTCCAGAGGCCATTCTGAGAGCAGAAAGAACACTGAACTCAGAGTCAGGACACCTGGGGTCCTGACTGCCATTTACTGCATTTGTGACCTCGGATCAAGTCATTTAACATTTCTGAAACGGAGCCTTCCCAGGGTATAAAAGGGTTAATAGCTCCTGCCCTGCCTACCTGCCCAAGCTGCTGTGGAACCAGATGAGAAAATAATAAACAGGGCCCGCGCTCTATATGCTGTAGCTCCTCCTAATTCTCCACCAACCCTCTGAAGGGGCTCTGTTGTTGTCCCTCTTTTACAGGTGAAGAATTTGAGGCTTGGAGAGTGTCCCTGATCTGGGCTATTTAAATGCAAGCTGATTGGGGCGCCCGGGTGGCTCAGTTAGTTGAGCACCCAATTCTTGATTTCGGCTGAGGTCACGAGCTCACAGTTTGTGAGCTCAGAGCCCCTCATTGGGCTCCATATTGGCAGCACAGAGCCTGCTTCGGATTCCCTCTTTCCCTCTCTCTGCCCCTCCCCCCCCTTAAAATAAATAAATTTTTAAAATTAAAAATAAATAATAAAAAAATAAAATAAAAGCAAGTTGATTGACTCTGGGCTCTGTGCTTTTTACTATGATGCCATACTGCCTCCCGGAGCACATCTCTAAGAAGGCCCTGTATCTCTCTTTTTTTTTTTTTAATGTTTATTTATTTTTGAGAGAGAGAGACAGAGACAGAGATAGAGGGAGACACAGAATCCAAAGCAGGCTCCAGACTCTGAGCTGTCAGCACAGAGCTCAATGCGGGGCTTGAACTCATGAACCACAAGATCATGATCTGAACTGAAGTCGGATGCTTAACCAACTGAGCCATCCAGGCGCCCCAAAAGGCCCTGTGTCTTTAAAACTGTACAACAGTGGGGGCACCTGGGTGGCTCAGTCAGTTAAGCGTCTGACTTCAGCTCAGGTCATGATCTCACAGTTTTGGGTTCAAGCCCTGCGTCGGGCTCTGTGCTGACAGCTCAGAGCCTGGAGCCTGCTCCGGTTTCTGTGTCTCCCTCTCTCTCTGCCCCTCCCCTGCTCATGCTCTGTCTCTCTCTCTCAAAAAGTAAATAAACATTAAAAAAAAATTTTTTTTTTCGAATAAAAAAATAAATAAATAAAACTGTGCGACAAAAGACACAAGTGTTCTCCACAAGCAAAGCTGAAGAGAGGCTTCAAGAACACCTCCAAACCAACACTAAGGGATGTAGGGAGCTCCAAGAACATAGGTCCTCCAGACCCTCACGACTGGACAGACTTGCAAATAGTCCAGAGTAACCACTGTATGTTCTTCCCATCCCACGCCCTCCCCAAGAGACAGCCAGCAATGCTCTCCCAAGAAGAGAGAATTTCCGGGGGCTGCACTAGAGAGCCAACTTTTTGCAAAGGAGACAAGAGGAGCCTTCTCAGAGCTCAGACCCAAGGCCTTTGTTACTCTTCCAGTGATAAGAGACAGTGAGCCCCACCAACAATCCCCACAGAGACTGCAGAGCATGGGATACTGCAGTAGAAAGTGAATTATATGCAAGCTGAGAACTGGTCCCAAGTCTCATGTGACATTAACAAGTTAGGTGACTTTAAACATCCACTGTTGGAACCCAATGAGCTCCAGGGTCCCTACTGAACATATGACTTCTATGGCCCCATCTTCTCTGCCCTGATTGGACCATGGGGCCCTGGGACAGATGAAGGGACCCAGCTCTTATGATGTGCCTATAATGTGTGATGTACCATCTGAGTCTTTAAAAAAAAAATAATAGCAGTAATAAAACTTTTCAAGAGCTTACTCTGTGTCAGACCCAGTGCTAAAGTGCCTTATGAATGTCTTAAGGCAAGTTATCCGAAACTTGGAAATAAAACAAAATGATTACTCCATGCCCTTTCAAAGTCATGTTAAGGCCTCGTCTAAGAAGAGTTTCTGCAGCAAGAGTCCTTCCTCAGCAAACTGAGGGGGGCAAGGTGGGGCAGAGTGATCAAAGAGGAGGCAGAGGTCGGGGCACCTGGGTGGCTCAGTTGGTTAAGCTTCCAACTCTTGGTTTAGGCTCAGGTCATGATCTCACAGTTTGTGAGTTCGAGCCCTGCATCAGGCTCTGCACTGACAGTGTGGGGCCTGCTTGGGATTCTGTGTCTCCCTCTCTCTCTGCCCCTCCCCACCTCCTCGTGCACTCTCTCTCTCTCAGGTCCAAGGGAGACTCAGGAGTTTCAGGGAGGACCAGGGTTCCACATAAGGAGAAGCAGTCAGGGAATGCACAGGGAGTCGTCACAAGAGGTTGGGGAATTCCATAGAACATGATGGAAGGCAGGCCCTGGGGAGAAGGGGAGTGAGGTGGCTGGAAGAGGAGTGAGGCTGGAAGGGCGGGGGTGAAATACTCCTCCTGCCCTGGCCAACTCCTACTCACTCTTCCAAACTCAACTTCAACATGGCCTCTTCAGGGACCCAACAGGCCAGGTCAAGTTTCCCTGCTCCATGTTCCCAAAGTATTCGGCCCTTCCCCTTTGGTCACACTGGTCGAACTTGTCTAATGCGTGAGTCTCCCTCCGTGAGGGCGTGGACTGTGTCCGCCCATGACTGCTGGGAATCCGGCATGAACAACATAGTGCCTGACATACACAGGCGCTCAACTGAGGTTCCTTGGGGGTTAGGATGGGTAGGGAGGTAAGGAGTTGGGTGGACGATCTGAAAATCCAGGTGAAGGCAACAGGCGGAAGAAATTACATTTGAAGAAGCAAGGGCTTGAGGGAAAACGGCGGCACAGAAAATAACAGTAGTCCATCTTACTGGAACTTCTGGAAATTTTATTTCATTTTACTATGCCAAGCCCATGTGTGCTTTCTGATGGAGAGGCAGGACCTACAATGAGGGAATTTTATCACTGCTTAGCTGTCAATGCGAAAATGCATTTGCCGGCTGCCGGCCGATTCAAAGTTTCACGGTTTATTCTCAACTCATCATCTATTTTAAAAACTACTGATTTGAGCTTCGCCTCTGGCTACCTATAGTTCATCTCTCCTTATGCCTCAGGATTCTCTCTTAAGCTCTACTTTACAATTTAACCTCTAAAATAGTCCCGGTTCCAAAAATTCTGACCTGCTGTCTGTACAAACCATCAAAATACCTTAGAAGTTTCATCATTTCTGATTTCATATTATACCTCCAGGATGGCTTCTCACATCTGAAAGTGGCACAAAAATCCTTAGTCAATCCATGTATCTTGATTTGGATTTCAGGAAATGCACTCTTGGTCGTTATTGCCTCATATTTACCCTTTGTTCTCTCCATAATCAAGTCAGATTTTTTTTAAGCTCATAGAATTATATATCTAATATATGCAGCAAGCATTGAAGCAGATGTTGGAGATACGAAGATGGATAAAGTGCTAACAGGAGAGAAATAGATTAACAAATACAGTCAAGAAAGATGGAAGTATTAACTTCTTTCAGAGACTGTGAATTAATATAACTTGTCTCTTTTCCAATGGAAGAAATCAAAATTACAGCACAAGCAAACTAAAACTATAGCTATCATTTTTCACTCATTAGGTTATAATATCTAGTGGTAAAATTTTATCACTGCTTGGATGTCAAAGAGAAAGAGGGGAGGGGATTCTCTCATCTACTGTTGGTGGGAATGTCATTGTCATAGCCATTTTAGAAAAGAATTTTATTTAAAAAAAATTTAATGTTTATTTATTTTTGAGAGAGGCCAAGTGGGGGAGGGGGAGAGAGAGAGAAAGGGGGGCAGAAGATCCAAAGCGGGCTCTGTGCTGACAGCAGCAAGCCTGATGCGGGGCTGGAACTCACTAACCGTGAGATCATGACCTGAACTGAAGTTGGACACTCAACCGAGTCACCCACGTGCCCCTATCAAAATTGTGAATCAAAATTGTAAATGGCCATTCTACTTCAGGTATCTCTTGTGGAGAAATACACAAAGAGACCTGTATAAGAAGGTAACTCCAGGGGCACCTGGGTGGCTCAGTTGGTTAAGCATCTGACTTCGGCTCAGGTCACGATCTAGCGGTCCATTGGTTCGAGCCCTGCATCGGGCTCTGTGCTGACAGCTCAGAGCCTGGCACCTGCTTGGGATTCTGTGTCTCCCTCTCTCTCTCTGACCCTTCCTCAGTCACACTCCGTCTGTCTGTCTCTCTCTCTCTCTCAAACATAAATAAGCATTAAAAAAAAAATTTTTTTTAAAGAAAGTCCAGTATTATTTGCACTGCTGTGCAAAAGTTACATCTAAGAATGAGGTAAATCCATTATCTACCCCATCTACTGCATAAGTGAAATTAAATGAAAATAATTGTTGGAGAATATTAAAATCTGGGACCAATAATGTTAAAAAATTAAAAAGCAGGCATGCATGTACCTGTGGCAAGCGCTGTTTTTCTCCCAAAAGTCATTCCCTACTTCTGCTTCCTCTTGCAAACAGAATGCCTAGAGTTTTGTTTTTGTTTTGTTTTGTTTTTTCAAGCAACAGGCATATAGCTATGTGCTCAGAGACAGCAGGCCCCACTGCCAGCCCCTGGGATGAAGCATGAACAGTTTTATGGAAAATTCCTCCTTTTTGACAGTGGTCGGGAGGCCTGTGACCCAGTTCTGCCAAGGAAACATTAGGGAAAGTCTGCAGGGAGACTTCTAGGAGAAACTTTCTCCTTTGATCAAAAGGAAGAATCCTGCCAGGAATGAGACTGTTTCTCCCCCATCCCCTTCACTCTGGCTTAGGGTGCTCTCGTGTTGTGAGAGGATGTGGGACTTGAGGTATACAGCAGCTATTCTGCAACCATGAGAAACAGGCAAAGAGAACCAAAACCACACTGACCAAAGATGGGACATCGGTGAGGCACCAAATGGATTCTGAAGCCAGTCAGCCACCTCTAGACATCTTAAATACGTTAAATACCCTTATGATTCAAGCCACTGTTTTTCAGGATTTGTGTCTCGCATGTAAACACATAATTGATTCAATGACAAAGACAGAAACAAAACCTACTAGGAAGATATACATCAAACTATTAATAGAGGCTCCCTTGGATAGGGAGAAAAAAGACAACTTTCGCTTCTTCTTGAAATACATTATTTTCCAAAAAATATATTTGAGCATTGTTTAAGCTAAAAATTAAAAAAAAAAAAATTACAGTTCAACTTTACTAACCACATATGGCCTACATACTTGGGTTCTAATTTCTCCGGTCTTATCTTCATTTTCCCAGAACCTGATTCGTTTCTCTTTTTTCTCTTTACTGTGTTTGGGAAAGCCACTTCAAATCTTCCATGAAAAGACCATATAAACAAAGAAACAAATGCAACAAAGGGTGTAGGTACTATGATAGAAGTTCATCTCTGTCGTGCTAGACGCACAGTATTTGAAAGGCAGAAAATGAAAAGGCAAGGAGGAAGCAACAGCAAGAACAAAGGAAGGGGGAAGAAAAATAGCTTGGCTCCTTCAGGGAAATTTCAAGTAACTCAAGATTTCTGGAGCACAAAGTAAGTGAGAAAGCTGGAGAGAAGGGAAGAGGCTGAGATAATGGGCCTCTCTACCAAGGGAAGGAGCTTGAGTATCATCTTGTACAGGACTGTGGTCACAATGATTATAATGGCAGCAGCTAACATTCACTGAGAGCTAGCTTGCTCTGGGCCAGGTACTGTTCTGAGCCTGATAAAGAGCCCTGCAAGGCAGGTCTATTATTACGCCTATTCCATAGATGGGGAAACGAAAGGGTTTGGGAGAGGAGCCGTTGAAGGATTTCAAGCAAGAGTAGCATGTTGAGATTTGTAATTTTAAAACACATCTCTATATATACTCAAATATTTACAAATGAAGTGATACATTTTGGCTTGGCTTCCAAATAACCAGAGAGTGTGTGGGTGGGGACATAGAAATCTCCAGGAGCTGATTATTGCCAAAGCTGGGTGATCCCTCCGAAGAAGTTTATTATATTAGTATCTCTCTTTCTGTATATGTTTGAAGTTTTCCATAATAAATGTTTAAAAAAATCCTGGCTGCAGTGTGGACATCCAACTGAAAAGCGGGAAGCAAGTCAGGGGATTAATAGGCGAGAGCAGATTAGAGCCAGAGAAGCCACAGGATAGGAGAAAAAAAAAGGGGGGGGTACTTTTTGAGAGCAAAATAAAAGCACTCGGCAACTCCTCTTTGTGGTGGGAAGCAGAGGTAGAGAAAAATCTCAGGTTTAAAGTCAGTCCCAGGTACCTAGCTTAAGTGACTAGGTTAATGGTGGAGGAACTATTAACATTGTAAAGAATACAAAGCCAAGTTTGGGAAGAATGGAGGGGAGGGTGTGGCAACCTGTGCAGTTTGGGATGTGTCAAGTTTGGTGTGGCAGGAGGCCGGGTCTCCGAACCAGTGGCCCTTTCGTAGAAAATCTTTGAGCACATACCCCCATGTAAGCCTATTTGTTTATAAATCATCTACATGATATGTAGCACAAATACTTTATGCACGGCACAGGAGTTCTATTCCTTCCGTCTAATGAGCTGTCTACTGTTAAACAGTGTGCACACCCAGCCTTGAGGATCAGTGGTCACTGTGAGGATGACAGCGTTAGGGACTGGCATGTTCAACCTCTCTGACCCTCGATTTTCCTGTATAAACAAAGTATTACTTTCCTCACAAAGGAACCAGGAGAGTTTTGTGAGATTACATGTACAATGTACATACAGATGTCGGTGAAAGTACAGGGCCAGGGGCTCAGAAATGCTGTTCCCACCCCACATTCTACCTTTCCCCCACACCTCTTGCCCCAGTCCCCATTTCCTCCTTAGAGTAACAGAAGACACCATGCTCGCGTCTCACGCGACTTTTCTTTGAGATGAGTTTGGAGATGCATGTCAACGGGATGCCAAGAAGGCCTAAGAGCTAGCTGACTGCAAGTGTGGGCAAGCACTTCCTTCCGTGGGCATTTGCTTGCTTTCATCCTGCCCCCCCCCCACCCCACCCCTTAGCTAAAGTCCAGAAACGCTGGTCACAAGCCCTGTAGCAGGTCACTTCATTCTGGGCAGACTTATGAAGGTCTCCAAGTCCTCACCGGAGACACACACATGCCCGTAAGACTTCTCACCTGTAGTTGGTTCAAACAACAGGAAGAATTTCGATAGGCTAGTAATTCTTTACTTCCCTATTAGTGGGGATAGGGGAGAAATGGGGCAGGCGCACCAGATTTCAACAAGTTGTCACTGTGGGTAAACCTATGTCCCATGAGGCTCTGGATGGCAAACTATCACCTCACACCCCACGACATCCCCCGCCCGGAACAGAGATAAGCCACAATCACACTATCACAGCAAGTGCCAATAAAGAACTGTTAAGTGAGATCATGGCTGTGGCTCTCACCTCCTCGAGGAGTTCGCTTGGCACTTGCTATGAGAAGCAATGAGAGCCTGACTCAAATCCCCAACTCCCATCGAGGGGAAATAAACATTAAACGACAAGACACAGGTTTGGTAGCATTTCTGTCTGTAGAATAAATGCACATTTGTCTATCTTGGAGATTAGAACAGAGAGTTCTTTCCTCTGTCTCTAGCAGAGTATAAAAATGATCTAGAGGTGTTAAGAAGTAGTTAAAATTTCAACTCCTACTTCCATCATTTTCTCTAGAATGGTAAATTCCTGAAAATCTTTACACTCTTAGGAACTGAAAATCGTATCCAAAGTAAGCACATATAAGCCTCGGTATCCGTATCGGAGCTAAACAATGAGGTAGCTAAGAGAGATGGTAAACGGCTGTCAAGAGCCTGGCCTCTGATTACTCACGGCCCAATGCTGCCCTCTAGCACTTCAGGAGAGAATCAACCCTGACAAGCCAACCGGTTTCAGGACTGGACTCCAGCATTTTTACTATGGAAGCAGTTGCAGGCGGGGGGAGGGGGGGGCGTGAGGGCAGGGCAGGGCCTCTACAATTACACAGCAACAGCCCATCTTAATAAAGGGCGTTTTCAGAAAGACGCCGGCATACGTGAACACAGTTATCTATCGAGCTGCTCTAGGTCATCGCCAGCAGACCTGGCGGGACCTTGAAGACATTGAAGATGCCCTTCACTGAACTGTTGGCTGGACCAGAGTTAAGTGGGATCTATTAATTCTTTGGGCAGAGTCAGAGCCATTTTTCATCACTGGGAGAACTTCCTCCTCTAACCTGACTCTCCCAGGTGTCCGCAAGGAGGTGGGGTGAAGGCTCTCAGACCTACTTGATCCTTCTCGTAACGAATCCTCCTTAGATACATGGTCTAGTGTCTGCTTTTCCTAAGAAACGTAGGGACTGGTTTAAAGCAAGGTTATACCACAACTGAATTATGCAACCAACTGTCGACCCTGGAACCTAAATTAAATGAAACATTTAAATTGACATGAGAGGGGGTGCCTGGGTGGCTCAGTTGGTTAAGGGTCCAACTCTTGATTTCGGCTCAGGTCACAATCTTGCAGTTTGTGGGATCAAGCCCCACATTGGGCTCTGTGCTGACAGTGCAGAGCCTGCTTGAGATTCTCTCTCTCCCTCTCTCTGCCTCTCCCCCCAAACACTCTCTTTCAAAATAAATAAATAAACCAAAAAATGTTTTTGAACAGACAGACAAAAAATACTTCCAGGGAATGGAGTGGCTAATTAGTAGGACACAAGTACCAGGCTCTTATGTGACCCTCTCCCGCAAATAACAATGACAACCACTTGAAGTACCAAGCCCAGGAAAATCTCATTTCCATTATCACCTTTCCAAGAAAACTTGCAAGTTCAAAATTAATCCCATGAGCCCTCACTGCTCTCATCTCAAGCCAACTGACTCCATCGCTCATCAGAACCTCGCTTAGCATGGAGAGCTCTATGCTGGGAAAGAGGGAAATCTTAAGTAGGGTAAACTGTGAAACAGAGTATCTGTCTGTGTTATTTCTGGCTGCAGACAGGTGTTTCCAATCTCTGTGTGGTCTGAAAAGAAATGCATCCAAGTCAGTGTGCTTGTGTGTAGGTAGGAAGGGAAGAACAACTTACACTTGTTTTCAAACAAAAGTTGCTATGTGTTTATTAAAATGTTTCTGTTAACTTAAATAATACAGCTGGCTCAGTAAATCATTAGCCATATATTATCACACATTCAGAAAGTTTCTGGGAAGATCAAGACGGCTTCTCTTCCGGCTCAACTGGATCTGAGAAAACAGAAGACATTATACATTTGATTTATAACTGCTGGTCATCAACAAACATGTGCTGGCTATACAGTTTGGGCAGGCAGGAAACCTAGGCTGCTTTCCCCTCTTGGCTGATGTTTTGCTCAACATTAAAGCGATATGCACTCCCACGGTCTCCTCAACATGTAAGAATCTCAGAGAAGACCAACTTAGTCAATTGTGAGTAACAGGCCAACTGCAAAGCTCAACCTCAGAACTACTATATTTCCACATCAAAGATCAAGCCATGGAAAGTGAAGCACGTCTTACTGTTTTAAATACTAGGCAGCAAAACTAATGACCAGCCACTAACTAGCTCTGTGACAAGCTTCCACCAACTAGCCACAGGGCACGCCACTTTTAATTTCTCAAGAAACACATACAAAATAAGAGGGTGTGAGCTCATGGAAGTTACAATTGTATGTGAAGATTGTCATCTCTCACTGTTACATCTAGCCTTTGTGGATTAAATGTTCAGTAATAACAATTTTGATGACCACTACTGAGTAGTATATTAGAGATCTGACCTCAGAAAGAGAGAACCAGACTGTTGTGATTTGGGATAAAAATTCCCAGGGAAGGTTCAGGTCCAGCTGCGCTGCTCCTGATCTACTTCCATCCCGCTCCCCTATCCAAAGATACAGCAACCCTGGGGCAAGGAAACAAAGGTCAGCTCATGTGGTCCCTCTGCCAACTGGCAGCAACGGGTGTAACCTTAAAACCTGAAGAATCAATAAAAAAGGATTTGCTTACTTCATATAATCTCTTTAGAAGTCTGAGTAATGGTGCAACCTGAAAAAGTAAAAGACAAATCATCTAAACAAACAACTTTGTGATTACCCACAGTATGGTCAATCAGATCACAGAATGGCACTGAAGAAGCATTTTTGGGGGGTAAAAAAATGTATTCATAATCATTCTCAACAGGCAGCTAGGTTAAGACTCCTCAATGTGACATTCTGAAGGATCCTAAGGCTACTACCTCAGGTTTTACTAAAAGCATCAAGCTTGCTCCAAAGCATCGAATTGGAGTCTTTGAAATACCTGACCAGCCACACCCAACACAAAGGTTGTCAGTCCCACACACTTGCTAGAAACAGTCTCCCCACTCAGCAATGCTCTGGATAAAATGTGAATGGCCTCCGGTGCTTAAACTTCAGAAAAGAAAATTCAATTAGATAAACCAAAGTTTTGGGAGAGAATTTGTAAGTGCGGTAGGAATCTGCATTCTTGAAAACCCAAACTGAAACAATCACCCCACAAACGACTGCAAGCAAGTGAGAATGATGGAATGTACCAACCATTCCAATGGTGGAATGATGGAATGTGTAACCATCTTCCTTTCTGAACAGAACTTGAGACCCCATTACTCTTTGCCATAACCTCTCTTCACAACTATCTCCTTAAAACTGATTTACATTTCTCCTCTTCTTCAAACCAGATTCTAGGTCTGTGAAAGCAGGCCTTCCCTAAAGCATACAAACATAAACACAGGGTCCTACACACATTCGCCACCAACACAAGGGAGAAGGGACAGGGGGCTGTGATGGAAGGCACTAGCTTCCAGCTTGTCAGCAACCCCAGAAGAGCCACCTTGTCACCTGCATCTCTAGCAACTGTGCAGTTAGATTTTATTTGTTCCCACCTTATAACCAAGTGTGTTGAGTGCAGAAAAGAACCTGGACAGAATGTAACTTTTAGACATCTCTGTGGCTGACATTCTTATTTACAGCTCACAGCTACAGAGAAAGCAGCACCTTTACCAAAAAAAAAATATATATATATCACTTATATCAAGTGAAGTAGGTAGTGAATTAACAAATCAACAAAGGTCCATCTAGACATAAGGCACCAAGAAAGCCGCAATATTATTAAAGTGGCTACGCTGGGGTGTCTGGGTGGCTCAATCGGTTAAGCAACTAACTTTTGATTTCGGCTCAGGTTGTGATCTCACGGCTGGGGAGTTTGAGTCTCATCAGGCTCTGTGCTGACAGCATGGAGTCTGCTTGGGATCCTCTGTGCCCGTCCCCTGCTTGTGCTCTCTCTCAAAATAAATAAATACGCTTAAAAAAAAAATTAAAAACTAAAGTGGCTACTCTTCCTTGACTACTGCCAAATAAATAAATAAAGTTATTTTTAATTAATAAATAAATCCTCAGGCGAACTTTTCTTCTAGTCACATTTTATGGTAGAGAAATGCATTTTGTTAGATAATGAAGAGGACAGTCAGGCTAAACACTCTACAATTAATAATGTATCATTGTAGTTGATTAAGACACTGCGTGTCAAGTGTAGAACTGGGAATGTAACAAGAGTATCTCTTCATACTTTCAAAAGAACGTTATGGGTATTTCTGACGTTTAAACATAAATAACACCCACCTATATATCAGGGCTTTGCCTTTTTCGTTCCCCAAGGCAAAGTACCCACTTCTGGGAGAAAAATCCATGGTATGAACAAGAGAGACTGTCTTCTTTTTAATGACGGGGAAGTTTGAAAATACCGTACAGGAAGGAAGGTGCACCTGTAGGAAATAATATGAAGCTTTAAATCACAACAACTACAAACTCTTCTTTCTTAAATTTTAGTCTTCATTCTACCTGTTTGCTGGAACAAAAAGTTCATTTTGATTGTAGTACACATGATGTACAACTCTCGTAATGGAGCAGTGTTCTGAAATTAAAATTTGGTTTTCAATGTGCTATTAACCTAGAGGGAAGGGAGGGAAGAGAAGAAAGCATTTCTTTGATGCTTCTAATGCACCATCTAGCATGGCACCTGCCAGATTCCAATGTTTGCTGACTAAATAAATGAATACACTAAAGTAAAAAGTCAATAGCAGTACTCAATAATGCTCTAACTTAATGACCACAGTAAACAATACTCAAATTTGGTCACAGGGAACAGATAATTTAAATGTTACAAAGAGTCTGATTTTATATAACTGAAGCCCAGCAAAGTCATACGAACTCTTCCAGTATCATATAATCTCCTTTCCATACTTTACTTTTCTGCTTTATGATATATTCTCTGTCTCTTTCAATCTCCTCTCAAGGAAGACAAAATCATGGAAACCTGGTTTGTCAAGTGAAAACTGTGTTCTGATTTAAAGAGAGATGAAACGCTCACCACCAGGCCTAAACATGAGGAGGGGCACTGTCTCTTTCTCCAAGAGACTCCACTGTTGGGGAAAATGAGCCAAGTCCAAGATCGATGCAACCAGTCCTCACTCGATTTGTGGGTAAATAAAACCCCAGCATGGAAGCAGTTACCCGAAGTACACTAGGATTTTTAACAACTCTCACTTTCAAAGATTCTCCAGCTCTTCCAACAAATAGAGGACCTTAGTGTCCCAGTATGTGTGGAGAGCCCTCACTCAGCTATTTCCCTTTGGCAGTCTGTCATCCTCCACACTTTTAAATGAGGCTTTAAACCATCCAAACAAGGTGATTTCGTAGACGAGCCTCAGGTAAAACCCAGTGATATACACATTTCGTCTGTGGAACAGGTTTCAGTGAGTCACTTATTAGGCCCTATTCCTTCTGGTATATACCTATTGACCATATTGTCAAGAAAGTAAAGCTTACTGCGGATCTCCAAGCAATTTCAATTATTCTCAACTTTCCCAGGAACCAGGTTCTGCCTGCACAGCACGGCATCAATGCACAGGCATTAGTGCTAATGAGAAGTGGTCTTGACCCATTAAAGCTAAGAAGCTGGCAGACTTGATCCGAACTTGTAAACTTCTTAAACACCACTCTTTATATAGGTTCCTTGAAAAATATATTTAAAAAGAACAACGACAACTTAAAGCAGACTAATTATTTTAGGAGAAGAGCCACAATATGAACATTGCAAAATCTTTTTACTCTTAGTTTGGAAATGTGGAAATTATATGCATTTTTAATAAGTGGTCTGGCTTCTCAATTGCATTTTGCTTAGGCCACTGTAAGTTTGCATCCTCTAGGCACGCACCAACTTTGAACAGGTGATCCAAGGCATCACAGGAGCAAATCAGGAAGTAACTACTTCCTACGAGCGCCAAGAATAGAACTGTCCTATACCTAACTTTGGTCTCCATCCTATGTGTCACCTGGTACTTTTAAACCATGCTCCAGACACTTGCTCATTAACTTTGCTGGCAGGACTTTGAAGTCTTTTGTGACTCTTCCAAAATAAAATACACCAGAACCAACCTTTCTACTTCAATGACTTTTTTTTAAATATAATTCATTGTCAAATTGGCTTACATACAACAGCCAGCACTCATCCCAACAAGTGCCCTCTCCTCAGTGCCCACCACCCGCTTTCTGCTCTCCCCCCATCCCCATCAATCCTCAGTTTGTTCTCTGTATTTAAGAGTCTCTTATGGTTTGCCTCCCTCCCTGTTTGTAACTATTTTTTCCCCTTCCCTTCCCCCATGATCTTCTGTTAAGTTTCTCAAGATCCACATATGAGTGAAAACACAGGATATCTGTTTTTCTCTGACTTATTTCACTCAGCAGAATACCCTCCAGTTCCATCCACACTGCTGCAAATGGCATGATTTCATTCCTTCTCATTGCCAGGTAGTATTCCATTGTATTTGAATGACTTCTTAAAGATAATTATATTAAATCATGCTTTTTATTTTCTAACCTAAATTGGAAAAAGCAGTCTCCTAATTTGGATTCAATGTAACTTCATACTTAAGTCAACTCGTTATTACAAACAGGGAGCTCACTGTGGGGCAAAAATTGGGGCACAAGACACATATCAATTTTTTAAAACTCATGTCCACCAGACGGGAGCTGTTTATTTTTGTAGCTAAATAAAAAGAAGAGAGTGCCAGAAACACTATGGTAAACACACACTCTTAATAAAGTTTAAGATGTAAACGGTGTCGCCTTAGATGCGGTACCCTCAGGCAACAAAAAGCCTACACAACCGTATACAGTGGCCATGACTTCACACAAGAGGACCGTGTGTTTTTCCAATGGAGGACAAACACCAACCTATCAACAATGTATTTTTATATTTTATCTCCTGTATTGACTTGATTCTCAGGAGCAAAACCACGTTTACAACAGTCTCCTAAGAGACTCACATGTATGTATCTGTGAGGTCCCCCAGTGGACTCTCTCACTGCATTAGCACTTTCTTCTCAGACCAATGGCTCCCACCCACATGCTTAGACATCAGCTGTGTTCTAACCTCTCTTTACGGCCCTTGTATCCAAAACTATAGGTGAACTGTTAATGAAGAAAAAGCCCATAAAAACCCAACCTCTTTACCTCAGAAAGTTCCCTTTACCTCCAACACTATTTCTGTCATCACATTTAAGGGCCCCGGTAACAAAATTCAACAAGTGAAAAGCTCACTCATCCTTAATTTAATGGATAACCAGTTCCACAACTTTCTACTACATCAAAGATTGTAGATGCAATAACAATTTAACTTCTGTGTCTCTTACTGGTGCAATGGCTTAGATTTATATTCACTGCTTTGTGCTGGGATAACAGAACTGTTTGGATCATTATAAGAGACTGCATTTAATGATACTAACGCTGTTTCACCGAGGCATTCTGAAGCTGCTATGCCTGGCTACTTTCCATTAGATATTATGGTTGACTACCATTTAAAAAATGGGATTTGGCTGTTACTAATGAATTCCGTGTGTGATTTTGCCACAGTAAAGAACCATAAATGTTGCCATGATCACTGAAGCAAACTAGGCAGAACTAACTACTAGGCGTCTTGCAGAATATATTATGTCAACAGGAGATAGATCCCATGGTTTTCTAAAAACAATTTACTACCATTAAAATGATAAAAGGTTAATGTGTGCTAGTCCACCACTCCCATTAGAGGAGTGGGGATTTTAAAGCTGACTTGAATTAGAACCTTCTCATTTATCAAACAATTCATTCGACACAGAGGCAATAAAACACAGTGCTGTATTTTTTCACTCTTCTCCAACAGAATTCTTTCTTCCTTCCAAGAAAATCTTATGCAGAATGCCAATATACAGCACAGATCAGAGCAGAGCTGCTCTATGTGATACAGGCAGAGCTTGGCCTCCTCCTTGCCCCACGTGCCATCTCAAGTTCTGCACACGTTCTAGGGGTCAGAGGATTTCAGATGGAAAACCATGAAAGTTCTACGAAGAACGGAGAATCCAGAAGCACAGTTCTGCCCTTTACTAGCTGCTGACTTTGGGGGAGTTAATCCTCTGAGGACTGTTATTTGGCTCAACATTTTTGTGAGAAGTCTTTATAAATCTTTGGAAACTATACGCTATTACACTTGGTCGAAGCTTTGCTAAGTCAACAAGGTAAAAATAATAGTTTCTGTAAAGTGCTTATAATGCGATAGCATACACGTAACAACACAAGCCAGTGCTGCCATTCAAAGCTATGTGCCATCTGTCTACCTGGGGCCTAGAGCAAATAACTGTGAAATAAATAAAGAAACTGGTTCTGCCTGAAGAGTAGGAAACTTCACAGAGACTCGATGACATTTAAAATGGGCTCTGAGGTGGGGCAGAAAAGAGTTAACACAGACCCGAGGCTGCTATCCTCAGGAAGGCATGCTCGCACGGACGACTCTTAGATCATGTCTGGGAACTTGACTGGTAAACAGTTTCCCTACACTGATGTGACATTTTCCCTAAATGATAAGGATGGCTCACCAGGCCTCAAGCATTTGTATAATGCGGTTTCTGCTCAACACCTGTCTTTCCTTCTGGGAGCCTAGAATCTGGGTACATGCTAGGCAGAGTGTAGCTACGTGATCAACCAGCAATAAAAACCTTGGGCACGAAGTCCCTAATGAGGGACTTCCCGGAAGAAAACACCAAACACATGTGGTCACAACTTGTCAGAGGAATTAAACATGTCGTGTGTGACTCCACTAAGAGAGGACTCTTGGAAGTCTGTGCCTGGCTTCCTCCAGACTGCCCCATGCACCCATCCCTTGGCTGGTTTCGCTGTGTATCCTTTCCCCGTAATAACTCTTCACTGTGAATAAGACCATATACGGAGTTCTGGGAGTCCTACTAAATCACCAAACCTGGAGAAGGTCCTGGGGACTCCTGGCACAGAGGCATATTCACAAGTAGTACTGAGCCCTTTAAATTGCAATCTTTTTACATAATTTATTTTCAAGCTCAGTTTATTTTCAAAATGTAAGAAAATCATGCTTTAAGAAGCAGAGATAAGGAAAGAAAACTGTAGAAACATGAAGAATTTGCCTTAAATACGTTCCTTAGTACAAATTTGGTGGCTACTGTGCATCATTTCTACAACCACACCCAAAAGCCACAATCTAGTAATGTCTACATCAAAAGAAGCTACTCTTTTTAAAATAACCCAACACTCCCCTTTCCTCCCATCCTTCCATGCCTTCAACTTACATTTTAAGATTATTAATAATGTTTTTAAAGGTAAAGACATATTACCAATCTGACTGCTTCTTTCATTTCTTCTGAAGCAACTGCCAAGATTTCTGTAGTAGGATTGAAGGTCAGAGAAGTAACGCCTGTAACCAAGTTCATTATAGCTTTTATCGGCTTTGGGTTTATTTCTTGGAGACAAGAATCTTGATTGTATATGTTTACCACTCCACAATTAGAACTGCAAAGAGAAAAGGGAATACGACAGATTAAAAAAACAAGCAGAAGGGCTTTCACAACCTAAATCAATACAGATTGAACCGCACAAACTGGTTTTTGCAGGAATCGTATGGTCTTGTGTTACAAAGGGACCAGGGCTGAAGAGTACATCCCAGGCAAAAACTAGACACATTCTACCGGTTCTACTGCAGCCTTCCTAAACTCTTGTTAAGTCTGACAGCTTTTCAACTACGAGCTAGAAAACCCAAGAAAGCACAGACTCTCCATTATTCATTCCTTCAGTAAACACTCACTGAATGTCACCTTTAGGCCAGGCACCAGACTTAAGTGCAGAGGTGAACAAGAGAGACCAAGCCTGCCACTCCCACAGTGTGTACGGCCAACCTAACATGCGAAAAGTGTGCCTGAGAGCTGTCCTTCCCCTATTTAGAGCGCCTCTTCTTTTCCTTCGATCATATTTGTGGGAACCGTCAAAACGGCCGAGTAGCAGCTGTAACAGCAGGTCTCTTCATTCTACTCTCCCGGGAATATGTCCACTCTGAGTTTACAGAAATATTCACCAGCAACAAATTACACCCAATACTCATAAAAAGTAAATCCTGACGGGGTGCCTGGGTGGCTCAGTCGGTTGAGCGTCCGACTTCGGCTCAGGTCATGGTCTTGCAGTTTGTGAATTTGAGCCTCGTTTCGGGCTCTGTGCTAACAAACAGCTCAGAGCCTGGAGCCTGCTTCAGATTCTGTATCTCTCTCTCTCTCCCCCTCCCCTGCTCATGCTCTGCCTCTGTCTCTCAAAAATAAATAAATGTTAAAAAAAAAATTTATAAAAAAAGTAAATCCTGACAACCTTACCATTAACAGAATCATTTCACAGACAAGAACTTTTTTTTTTAAGGTTTTTTTTTTTAAAAGTTTATTTATTTGCTTTGAGAGAGCAAGCGTGAGAGAGAACAAGAGCCGGGCAGGGGCAGAGAGAGAGGGGGAGAGAGAATCCCAAGCATGCTCCGTACTGTCAGCGCAGAGCCTGACTCAGGGCTCAAACTCACGAACTGTAACGTCATGACCTGAGCCGAAATCAAGAGCTGGACACTTGACCAACTGAGCCACCGAGGCACTCCGAGACAAGAACTTTCAGGAAAAGTTTTGACCTCAGTGTTCAGACTACCTCCTGCTATGGGCACCACTTATAAGGAACAAGGATAAAGGACTTGCAATACGTACTTAATTCAAACTTTATCAGCAAATGCAACACAAACTCGAAAGATGCATTAAGTCACAAGAGTGACACATTAAGTCACAAGAGTGACACACACGCATTCCACGAAGTGTGTTCTCATTCCTACCAGACATGTACCAACTGCCTACACTGAACCAGATACGATGCATGAACAAGACCAATTCAGTTCACACACGTTCTGTAGCCTGAAACGACAGCCAACCACACAAACAGTATGGTAGTGCTTTCGAGTCTTCAAATTCCTTACATACACATTTTCTCACTCGATCCTAAGAACGCTTTCAGTAGAGCTAACCGCGTGTAGTCCATACTAACCACTCAAGAGACACCACATACATCCTTGATTTAATTTTGTTATGGACTGAATATTTGTGCCCCACCAAAATTCCTATGATGAAACCTTATTTTATTAGGAGGTGGGGCCTGAGGGAGGCGATTAGGGCATGTCGGTGAAGCCCTCATGAATGGGATCAGGGCCCTCCTAAATGAGACCCCAGAGGCTCTCTCCCTCTTTCCATGCGAGGACACAACAAGAAGTCGACAATCTGCAACCTGGGACAGGGTCTTCACCAGCACCCAGTGACAGTGGTACCCTGACCTTAGACTCCCCGTCGCCAGGAATAGAAGAAATAAATTTCTGCTACCTAGTCTATGGGGGTCTTTACAATGGCAACCCAAACTAAGACAAATTTCCTCTTCTCCTTATTGTATTTTTGACTGGGATCAAAATGTCTATTCACTGTACTTATTTTACACCAAATCTCTTATCTTGCTGAAAACTAATTTACAGCTAAATCCACCTTAATTAAGGACAAAAAGTTATAATCCATACGGCTCTCTTCTAAATATCAACTTTAGATCAAATCTTACCATCATGAACATCAGAGGCTCCTTATACAATGCCTATTCATTCTTATTTGACTATTGCTTAAATTGATGGAACAAAACTGGCACACGTTAACCATTTTGATGTATGGAAACTTACTTATAGTGGTATTTCTGCTCAAAGACCATAACTAATTCTAATATGCCACTGAGAGTGGGTGGTATTTACTGAATGAGAACTGTGTGTCCAATAGTATGCAATACAGGAATACAGAATAGCAAAAGGAATTTATCCCAGAAAAAAATATACGTGCATAAAATAGCCAGAAATACAAGAGGATACATAACACAGCACACTAAGCTCTATGTGACCCAGAACCTCGAAGAAAGGAAAAATCAGCATGAGGTGAAGCGGCAGCCAAATGAAGTTTTGTGGAAGACAAAGGACTTTGGCTGGGGAAGGCAGACATGAAGTGAAAAAACAAAACAGAACAGAACAGAACAAGGTATCACAGATAAGGAGGAGAACAGGAACAAACAGAGAAATAAGCATGCTTACTAGCTTACCCCCGAACTCGTAACTAAAGAAACAGACCTGATAATTATCCTTCCACCCACAACCATAGCTGACTGGCAAGTCACACACAACCATAGCAGAAGCAAGTTTCTGAATCAGGGACAGTAAACCCATTAGCAGATCAGCGACCACAGAGTCCTGGCCCACAAAAATCTCCACAAACAGGAATGGTGGCAATTAGCCAGATCAATGTTTGTCTTATGAATCAGGACTGGGATGGTGGTCGTGGTAGTGGTAGTTGGTGTCAAAGCTAAAAGACACAGAGAGGCGCCTGGGTGACTCAGTCGGTTAAGCGTCTGACTTCGGCTCAGGTCATGGTCTCAAGGTTCATGAGTTCCAGCCCCACGTCAGGTTCTCTCCCGTCAGCACAGAGCCCGCTTCGGATCCTGTCCCCCTCTCTCTCTCTGTCTCTCTGCTTCTCCCCTGCTCTCTCTCTCTCTTAAAACTAAATAAACATTAAAGAAAAAAAAAAGACATTTAGAAAGGGCACACAGGGGCCACAAATAAATTAATATTATGAGCAAGAAGATATCGTAAGGTAGAACAGTAGGTATCAACCAGGAACAGTTCTGCCCCTGGGGGGACGTTTGGCAATGTCTGGAGACAGTTTAATGGTCACAACTAGGAGGACACCTTAGCCAAGGATGTCCTACAGAACTTAAAGCAAACAGGTTGAACACAGAACTCAAATGCTCTCCTCTGTTGAATTCTCTAAGACTGAACTCTACCGATTTTAGTCTCGTTCTCAGTTACCCTTTCTCCACGGACTCTTACCCCAAGGTTCTCTTTGCCACCTGCCTCTAATGTCTCACTCACCTTATTTATGGCCACGGGCCACCCGTCTCCTATCACGTCCAAATCAGCATCTTTATGCCACACCACACTTCTACCTGCCTGTAGACATGAATGCACCTCTCCCAACACCACTCCTCCTTCTCCTCATACAATGACAAGTCCACTCTTCTGGCCACTCAGGCCTGCAGCCTGAGAGTGTCACTGCTTCTCTCCCACCCCAATTTTCTAAGCAGCTATGACATACATCACAAACATCACTTCCTGTCTCCCATATTCCCGCTCCCACTGTCCCCAGTGATGGCCCCACCCAGGTTATGTCAATGACTTCAAGGCTCCCTGTACCTCTGCTGCCCCCTAAAGGCTGTCATGGGAATTATCTACTTCAAACCCCAAAATTCAGATGTGACCAGAATTCTCCTCTCTGGAAAAAACCTTGGTGGTTGCTCTTTCCACTCAATATAATGTCCACACTCTTCGACACAGGGTAAAAGTTGTCCCCTTCCTGCTTTCCTTTGTGGCCTAAGCCCTCAGGAGTCATCCATCTGCACTCCACTCAGAATCCAAACCAGAACTTTCTCACCTCCACACCCTTCCTTTCTACTTCCTGCCGTGCCTTTCTCTGAACCCTACCTGGCCCTCAAGTGCTTAGCTGGAGTGCCAATACCTACAATGACACCTCTCCTGATGGCCCTTACAACAGCCCTCACCATTTCTTACAGTCTTTTATTTTTTGAGAAACAGAGAGAGAGAAAGCACAAGTGAATAAGGGGCAGAGAGAGAGAGAGAGAGAGAAGCAGGGCTTGAGCTCACCCAATGTGGGACTCAAACTCATAAACCATGAGATCATGACCTGAGCCAAAGTCAGATGCTTAACAACTAAGCCTACCAAGCACCCGTATTCCTTACACTCTTAAGAAATACCATCTCAACTGCAGACCTCATGATGACTTATGATGTACATGGATACATGTGTCCCCACCATGGGACCACTAACTACGTCACAATCCCTAGCTAAATGGTAAATGTTTTTATAAATGAGAAAACCAAGGCAGAAACACATCATTGAATAAAACAGGTTTTCCTCACATTGTAAAACATCTATGGCTTGAAGATTCTCTAGATGAAGTAACATGAAACCCACTTCATATGTTCAATGGGAATGTTAAAATAAAAGAACTATTAACTCCAGGCCCTAAAACCTAATGAATTTCGTATTTTTCTGGAGTCCTGAATTATCCAGTATTTTTTAAATATAAAATCCAAATATCTGGGGAGTGGCAGCGTGGAAAGAACAGTGAACTGGGAACCAGACGAGCTGGGTTCCAGATCCAGCTCTACCAATAATCAGTTTAATGAGTAACAACCAATAAACAAAACTAAAATTACCCAACTCTTAGGCCTCAGTTTCCTTACCGATCAAATGACTAGATTGGACTCGCACTGTCTACACCTTTCTGTGACGGTGGGAATGCTCTGTATCTGCACTGTCCTAGATGGAAGCCACTAGATGCACACAGCTCCTGAACACTTAAAATGTGGCTAGCATCACAAAGGAACAAATTTTTATTTTAATTAATTTAAATTGAACTAGCCACATGTGGCTAGTGGCTACCATGATGGACATGCAGGATCAGACTACCATACAAAGATGAAAGAAAAACTTTTGTTTATTTAGCTTTTTTTTTTTCTTTTTTAAATTTTTTTTTCAACGTTTATTTATTTTTGGGACAGAGAGAGACAGAGCATGAACGGGGGAGGGTCAGAGAGAGAGGGAGACACAGAATCGGAAACAGGCTCCAGGCTCCGAGCCATCAGCCCAGAGCCTGACGCGGGGCTCGAACTCACGGACCGCGAGATCGTGACCTGGCTGAAGCCGGACGCTTAACCGACTGCGCCACCCAGGCGCCCCTTGTTTATTTAGCTTTAAGTTACAGAAGACTAGCTCCCACATTCTTCAAACCCAGAGAGGTTACTGAAATCACAAAAATCCTGAAGCAAGTCTTAAGCTAAGGGTTTAAAATCCAGATTTAAGTAGGAGAAATAGCAAGCCAAGGTCATTTAGAGACTTAAAGAGATAAAAGATAAAGCTATGTAAAAGCTGAAGCACCGAATGGTTGAAGCCGACTTTCCAAAGGGATTCTATATTGGCACAAAAGGATTCATACACAAGACAAACTGGACTATAAATGTTCTTCTTGTGAGATTTCTTAATTAGCAGAACTCCTAGTAACTGTACCTTCATATATTTAAAAACATGAACACAGAGAGGTACACCTTTAAAAAAAGGCAGCAGCATGGTTAAGAGCTCAGGCTTTGTAGCCAGATGTGGGTTGTAATGTTGGCTCTACCACTTACTATTTGTGTGACCTTAACCAAGTAATTTAACTCACAGTACCTCGCCCTTCTCCACCTGTAAAGTGGCGACAGTAGGACCTATACTCTGAAGTAGAAAATGAGAAATAGTTTACGTATGAAAAATATATGTATACACACATAATATGTGTATAGTTAACATACACACACATACACACGTGTATACTTACATATGGAAAACAACAATTCTTGGCACATGGTAAATGCTGAGAAAACATTTGCAAGTAAGGGGACCCTGGGTGGCTCAGTTGGTTAAGCATCTGACTCTTGATTTCATGAGGTCATGACCTCATGGTCTATGAGTTCGAGCCCCATGTTGGGCTGTGTGCTGACAGCACGGAGCCTGCTGGGGATTCTCTCTCTCTCCCTCTCCTGCTCGTGCTCGATCTTTTTATTCTAATTATTATTCAAAGTTTGAAATTACTTAAATGGGAACCATAATAAAAAGACAATTTTGTGTATTTATAAGAAGTTGATGAAGAGTAGAATCAACAAATCTCTAATCACCTGATAGGACTTTGATCTGAAAATACAGAAGTACATATTTCTATAGCGTTCGCCTAAAATTCTCAAAATGCAAAGACCCCAAAGTGGTTTGTAGCTTGCACCCCAAGTAAAGGCAGGAGCCTAAGCTAGCGATCTGTGCCACAGCTGCAACAGGAGACATTGGCAATTTCCTCATGGTAAGCACAGAAAATAAAATAAAACAAAGGAGATTCTCCAAGTCACATTATGAGGTCATTTGAATTTGGTGAGGTCATAAGGGCCTCTGCACACAAAGGGCTGTCACACCTCTTTCCCATTCTTCAATATACAGTGCTTTGTACATAGTGGATGTTCATATGTCTATTTCTTTTTTTTACTGATGGACTTCCGGACCAGCTAGGAAGTCACAGAACACTACTGCATTTACAGAAGATGCAGCAAAGGTACGATTTAACCACAGATTCCACCCAGTGGAGTGAGAGAGGCACTGCACCTGAAAAAGTAAGACCACAGGCCTCCAGACCCCACTCTGTCCATGTTTTCAGTGGTCTCTGACAGAACGCTTCAGAGCATCAGTCCCTGTCTATAGAATGAAGGACAGTCCAGAGATCTCCCAAGTACATTCTAACAATGATGTTGTGTGAATTAACATCAAATTTTCTAAAAGTATATAGCACTCCTTACAGGAACAGATGCCATAAAAAACAGTAATATAAGTGAAAAGAGATCTCTATTTACAGCATACTCAGCTTTCCTACTGCTCTGTCAGAGCAAAACTGCAAAGCAAAGAAAGCATCTACTTTCTGTCAGGACACTGAATGAGAAGAATTAACAGATACAAACAGATGAGTTTTTAGATCAAAGGAGTTAATTCCTAACAGCAGGAGCCAAGACAGAGGAGTTTCACACCAGTATTAGCAGGAGGAGGGAGAGGGCGGGAGAGGGCAGAGAGAGGAGAAGAGAGGCAGAGAGATGGGAAGAAAGGGGAAGAGAAAAGGAGAGAAAGGGAGCCAACACCTCACCAGTGGGGCTCTGCCTCTCCTGCCTCTGGCTTCTCTACCACCAGTAACTCTTCCCCAACCTCCCTAGTAACTCCAGAAATTCCTCTAAGATTAAGGCCCTGCTTTAAGTATAACAATAACAACCTAATTATGTTCTTGGACCAGGCACATCAGAGTTCCATTACACTGAGGGCAACTCAAATCAGTTTAAACTAGTATTAGATTTTTCCTATTTGGGTCCTTCAAAGGGCCCAATGAATAAAATAATAAAAGTGATTCAAAAAAGAGAGGCAAACTCTGGAGAACAGTACGGAGGTTCTTCAGAAAGTTAAAAAACAGAACTACCCTACGACCCAGCAACTGCACTACTAGGCATTTATCCACAGGATACAGGTGTGCTTTTTCGAAGGGGCACACGCACCACAATGTTTACAGCAGCATTATCAACAGTAGCCAAACTATGGACACAGCCCAAATGTCCATCAACTGATAAATGGATTAACAAGATGTGGTGTGGGGCACCTGGGTGGCTCAGCTGGCTAAGCATCCGACTTCGGCTTAAGGTCACAGGTCGGGTCATGATCTCACAGTTCGCAAGTTCAAGCCCTGCATCGGGCTCTCTGCTGTCAGTGCAGAGCCAGAGAGCCTGCTTCGGATCCTCTGTCCCTGTCTCTCTGCCCCTCCCCTGCGTGCTCACTCTCTCACTTGCTCTCTCTATATAAAATAAAACATTAAAAAAAAAATAGGTGTAGTGTATATACACGTATGTGTGTATATTCATATATATAATCAAGTATTACTCAGCCATTAAAAGGAATGAAATGTTGCCATTTGCAATGACGTGAATGGAGCTAGAGTGTATAACGCTAAGTGAAATAAGTCAATCAGGGAAAGACAAATACTGTATGATTTCACTCACGTGGAATTTAAGAAACAAAATAGATATGGGAGGGGGGAAAAGAGAGAGGGAAACAAACCACGAAGGAACTTTTTTTTTTTTTTGGAGAGAGAGACAGCAAATGGGGGGGGGGGGGCAGGGAGAAGGGGAGAGAGAGGATTCCAAGCGGGCTCCAGACTGCCAGCACAGAACCCGACACAGGCTCAAAATCATGAACTGTGAGATCATGACTTGAAACGAAATAAAGAGTCAGACGCTTAACTAAGCCACCCAGGTGCCCTAAACCATCAGACTCTTAAAGACACAGAACAAACTGAGGGCTGATGGAGGGAGGTGGGTGGGGGATGGGCTAGACAGGTGATTGGCACTGAGGAGGGCACTTGTGATGAGCACTGGGCACTGTATGTAAGTGATCAATCACTGAATTCTACTCCTGAAACCAATGTTACACTGTACGCTAACTGACTAGAATTTAGATAAAAATTTGAAAAAAAAAAAAAAGGCAAGGATCAGAAAAACACTAACTTCACAAATTTAAGTGAAGATCATTTCTGGGCAGTTCTGCTTAAAATTACTCAAAATCAGTATTTTGACAATGCTAGTCTTCGCTTTAAAGGAGCTTCATTCCCAGAAGTTGTGCTTGCCATGACTGCTGCCACAGTGCACACACTCTCCACAAATGCTGGGCTCACACTGAGACAGCCCTCCCTACAGGTGTCACAGGGGTGGTGACTAGGGAGAACACAGGACAGGGAGGGGCCTTCGTCTAGGCCTTTATTTCGGCTGGGTCTCCAAGCTCCACAGCCTGGTCCCACTTTCCCTTCCTCCAGGCCCCAAAGGTGACCAATTTTCAAATGGTGGTGGGCATGTTCCCCAATTTTAACCCTGAAGGGAATGAAGTGAAAAAAGAATGGGGAATATGCTGTGCTTCCAGATGGTAAGACCCGCTTCATCTCTCACTCAGGGAGGATTTGACTGAAGTGGTGTCCAGTCTAAGAAAGTCATAAAAATCCACTGTTGGAAGCTCTAAAGTTACAGGTGCTAATGAGTGGTTTGGTAGGTAAGATGATTTAGAAACACAGGTAAGATGTATCCAATGCCTCCTCCCACCATGCAGCTTTAGAATCAAGTAGGAGAATACCGTCATCTTTTCCCGAGTGTAATAACCATTTTTTTCCCAATGATAATACAATAGCATGCTCTAGGTAGTATTTTCGAGGTGTCTACGATATTAACAAACAGTATTTCTAAGGAACATATATTTGCTTTATACCACTAGCCAGACAAAGAAAACTATGCCTTAAGGGGCACCTGGGTGGCTCAGTAGCTTGAGCGTCTGACTTCAGCTCAGGTCATGTTCTCAGTTTGTGAGTTCAAGCCCCACGTCAGGCTCTGTGCTGACAGCTCAGAGCCTGGAGCCTGCTTCGCATTCTTGTCTCCCTCTCTCTCTGCCCCTCCCCTGCTCACACGCTGTCTCTCTCTCAAAAATAAAGATTAAACAAAAAATAAAAAAAAAACAAAAAACTATGCCTTAAGTATCTTCAAATTTAACTTGTTCTGTATCCTTGTCAATGGCAAGAAAACTAAAACACCAAGAAAACTTGATGTGATCAAATGAATATTTCAAATATAAGAAAAACTACAATGATATAAAGAAGTGCTATATTTCTTTGGTAAAGAGCCGGTAAACCACCATTACTAAACACTGCATTAAGAATGCAAAAAAAACCGGGTCTACTGATTTTCTATTACTGAACAGTTTATAAACAAAACCACTTAAGCATCATGCAGTATATTCAATTCTTTAATATTTTCTCATTAGTACGATGGGATTGAGGTTATAAGAACCTCTCTTTACCTACCCACAAGCCACATACTGTCCATTCCTAGATGTGGCAATGCTTAATCCATATAAACTGCCTTCATCAACGAATCTGTTAAGGCACTTTCTGGAGTTCACATCCCAAACATAAACTTCCCCATCGCCTGAAAGAAAGAGCCAAAAGGGTTTGGTTAATGTTGCTTTAAACTTGAAAGCCAAGTGAACTGACCATTCATTCTTAGCCACACTTTTTTTTTTTTAATTTTTTTAAAATGTTTTTCTTTATTTTTGAAGGAGAGACAGACAGAGCATGAGCAGGGGAGGAGCAGAGAGAGAGGGAGATGTAGAATTTGAAGCAGGCTCCAGGCTCTAAGCTGTCAGCACAGAGCCCAATGCGGGGCTCGAACTCATGAACTGTGAGATCATGACCTGAGCTGAAGTCAGACGCTTAACTGACTGAGCCACCCAGGCGCCCCCTCTTAGCCCCACTTTAACAGTACAAGAGACTACAAACAAAAACTCCCTATAAATGTCCTAGGTCTAGAAAACTGGCCTAAAAGGATTCCTTGTATACATTTCTACATGTAGAAAATGCATCCTCAAATAGCCATTAATAAACAGTATCTTTAAGTTTAGAGTGAAAACCACAAACTCTTGGCTTGAGTTGAGCTTTCAGACATTTCACATTTCACTCAGACTTCTACATTTCACTCAGATGAGTTATTAGAGCAAAAAACTTAAAATAACAAAAAACAAAATACTTATCATAAGTTCCAATATCCATCAATAGGCAGAGCACCTATTTGTAGGGTAAGTTGATTAATATATCAAACCGATGATGATGGCAATGACAGAGAAAGCGCAAAATAAACTGACCCAGACCACAAGAAATTTATAATTTATGATACATACAGCGTATCTATTACCAAGTCACTTAAATGATAAGAAACGCTAACTGTGAACAATAAGCACAAATAGTTTAGAGAAAGAAGAATGTGGGTAAGATCAAGGAGGATGTTAAACCTGAAAAGAACACCAGTATTTTCATGATAGAAATGACCATCGGGGCACCTGGCTGGCTCAGTCAGAAGATCATGCAACTCTTGATCTCAGGGATCATGGTTCGGAGCCCCACACTGGGTAAAGGAATTACTAAAAAAAATAAATAAACTTCAAAAAATAAAAAGAAAGGACTATTGCCAAAATCAGTCCTTATTCTTTTTTCTCTCTCCTATAAGCACGATACTGATGATCACTGTCTTCTTCATACCCATTTACAGATTTCTTTTTTTTTTAATCTTTATTTATTTTTGAGAGAGAGGGGGAGGAGCATGGGGAGAGGGGGGCAGAGGATCCAAAGCGCACTCCGCACTGACAGCAGAGAGCCCAATGTGGGGCTTGAACCCACAAACCGCAAGATCATGACCCAAGTCGGAAGTCAGATGCTCAACTGACTAAGCCACCCAGGCTCCCCATTTACAGATTTGTATAATGATCCTACACTCATCTCAAAAGTGTCTCCTCACTCACCCATTTCATCTCTGTCTTTCCTGCGGATATTGTGCTAAAGTTCACTTTTCTATACTCTTCTCCTCCCAATGAGAATTCAATTAATCTCACTGTTTCAAATATTTCCTTGACAAAGATTTTCCAGGCTGGCATAAGGTTTAGATTAAGCAGTAATAAAATATATTTGGAAAAACTGAACAGGTCAAACATGAAATTCTTTGTGTTTGCCTGTACAGTAATGTTACGATAAAGGAAAGCATTTACAGATTAGCCCAGCTAGCAACACACTAAAATGGGAAGAGAAGGGATTGATGGCAGGAAGGTCATCTAGATGTTACCAAAGCTGGACTTTTGATTACTCGTCCCCCTGCTCTTACAGGACCTTTGTTATAGAAAATAAGACCTCCACAATCATGACCAATGTTGTAAATACTTCACATCTGCACCTAATTCACATACCAAATTTCAGTATCTCTGACCCTCCACCTCTTCTCCCCGACTCTGGCCCCCCAGGATCCAAGGGCCATTACATTAGGAACATCACTCTGAACCAGTATTTATTCCTTACCTCTCATGAAATCTATTACGACAATAGTTGATTAAAAAAATACAAACGTGACTAACTCAACTTTGTGAAAGTTTGATTCTAGGACAAAAACAGAATATGGCAGAAAACATGAATATACACCTTGCCAAAGAAGACATCCAGATGGCTAACAGACACATGAAAACATGCTCAACATCACTCATCATAATGGAAATACAAATGAAAACCACAAAATATCACCTCACGCCTGTCAGAATGGCTAAAATTAACAATGCAGGAAACAACAGATGTTGGCAAGGATGCAGAGAAAGGGGAACCCTCTTACACTGGTGGTGGGAATGCAAACTGCTGTGGCCACTCTGGAAAACAGTATGGAGGTTCCTCAAGAAACTAAAAATAGAATTACCCTACAATCCGGCAATTGTACTATTACGTATTTACCCAAAGGATACAATAATACAGATTCGAAGGGGTGCATGCACCCCCTAATGTTTATAGGAGCATTATCAATAGCCAAACTATGGAGAGAGCCCAAATGTCCACTGACTGATGAATAAAGATGTGGGGGGTGTGTGTGTGTGTGTGTGTGTGTGTGTGCATATACATACATACACATACACACACATACTGGACTATCACTCAGCCATCAAAAAGAATGAAATCTTGCCATTTACAATGACGTGAATGGAGTTAGGGTATTATACTAAGTGAAATAAGTCAATAGGAGAAAAACAAATACCATCTGATTTCACTCATGTGGAATTTAAGAAACAAAACAGATAAACATATGGGAAGGGGGAGGAAGAAGAGAGGGAAACAAACCACAAGAGACTCTTAATGACAGAAAACTATGGGTTGATAGAGGGAGGTGGCTGGGGGATGGGCTAGATGGGTGCTGGGTACTAAGGAGAGCACTTGTTGTGATGAGCAGCAGGTGTTGTATGTAGGTGATGAATCACTCAATTCCACTCCTGAAACTAATACTGCACTGCATGTTATCAGACAATAAATTAAAAAAAAAAAAAAAGGAAAAAAGAAACACAACAAAAATTAAACAAAAGTTAATGCCAATGTTCATCCTTTTTTTAAAAAAAGCTTTTAAAACTTTTTAATCCAGTTGTAAGTCAAGTAGATGTACTTTACAGCATGGTGACTATAGTTAATAACACAGAACTACCTATTTGAAAGCTGCTGAGAGTAGATCTTAAAAGTTCTCATCACAAGAAAAAAATTAACTATGTGTGGTGACAGATAACCAGACAATGTGGTAATCATTTTGCAACATATACAAGTATCAAATCATTATGCTGCACACCTGACTAGTTTAATGTTATATGTCACATTACACCTCAAAAAAACAACAACAAAAAAACTAATGCTATATTATCAAGTGCTCTTAGCTGAGGTATAGCAAAAGTTCTGCAAAAAGGCCCCACAGAGATTGCAGAGTAAGTACTGACACAACCATCCTGATGCCTCCCCCTACCCAGCAGCACGAGCTACACTGAGATTAGTATGGCCCCAAGATCCTGTGGGAAAGGGAGCAAGAGTCCAAAAAGGCACAGGATGATCAGAAAGGCAGAAGAGCAGGAAAGTGCAAGATTAGAGTCTGTCAAGGATGACTGACAGCTGGCCAACTGCACCATAGAAATGTCAGAGGGTGAGCTCTGAATTGTTTTCAATCAATTATGAAGAACATTCAAGACATTATCCAAGTGAAAAGGTACTGTTAAAAGAAAAAGGGTAATGATTGTAAGTAACTTTCAAAAAGAAAGGAAGTCTGAGAATGAATCATTTTTTAAATAAGCGTTTTCTTCCCATCTTCTCCCCTAACATGTTAACATGGTTAAATATGGTTAGCCCCTCACTATTTTAAGTTTGTTTATTTATTTTGAGAGAAAGAGAGAGAGAGAGAGAGAGAGAGCGCGCGCGCAAGCGTGTGAGTGCAAGCGGGGAACAAGCAAAGAGGGGGAGAGACAGAACCCCAAGCAGGCTCTGCAGTGTCAGCATGAACCGTGAAATCGTGACCTGAGCCGAAATCAAGAGCCGGATGCTTAACCTACTGAGCCACCCAGGAGTCCCGGCCCCTCACCGTTAACATGCTAGCATGTTAAATGTGTAGCCCTTCACTGTCACTAGTCAGTAAATAAGAAGGCAAATGGGGGGCGCCTGGGTGGTTCAGTCATTTAAGCGGCCAACTTCAGCTCAGGTCATGATTTGTAAGTTGGAGCCCTGCATCAGGCTCTGTGCTGTGCTGACCGCTCAGAGCCTGGAGCCTGCTTCACATTCTGTGTCTCTCTCTCTCTCTGCTTCTCCCCTGTTCACACGCTGTCTCTCTCACTCTCAAAAATAAAAATAAACGTTAAAAAAAAATTTTTTTTTTTTAAAAAGGCAAATGGTAATGACAATCCTAAAAATAAAAAATTGCTTTCTTACTAACAAAAAAATGTCTAAAATCAAGCACTGTTTTTGGTTAAATCTGAAATGAAACATATCCAAAGCTTCAAAAAAGCTTTAGATGATCATGTCAATTAACCCACCTGAAGAGGCATACATTCTCTTACTATCTGAAGAGAATGTGGATGCTGCAACCCTTCCATTAATTTTCATGCTGCCAATCAGTTCTTTAGTCTGAAAAAACAACAAACATTACTTATCAAATTGTTAGGTGGTACACAGAAGAATCACACTGGGAATAAAAACAATGTAGGTCTGTTTTGTTATACCTATTTGACTTTGTTTTTCCCTATAGTCAAAAGTTCTCCCAAGTCCTATTGTTGCCCTCTGCTTGAGATGATTCAAGACCATCCCTCCACTAATGTCTTATCCTAAAAGAACAAGCAACCACCAATAAGCATTCACCTTCATTGACAGCAAATGAAGATATCCAGCAACACCATTTATCAGCAAGAAGGACCCATCTGGAGAGACTTCAAAGCTCCTCACTATCTTCTCTTTCAAGCCTAAGAGAGGAGATGAATCAATAAGGATTAATATGATTTTCAGTAACATTATCTTTCACTAGTAACTGAGAGTTCCTTACCTTCTAAAATAAAGAGTGCCTCAAACTAAAAAAAAAAAAAAAGCTAGGCTCAGACTCTGAAGAAGTCTGACCCCATGCATCACTGAGTATGACCCAAGTATAAGGTCATTACAAAATGCTCACTTTTCTTCTCTGTCTTGGTTAACATTCACCATTTGAATGACAGGCTAGAGATTCAGCTCTCCAAACAGTAAACATAACAACTAATTTTCCAAATGTACACAGTGACATCTGTAATTAACTAAAAGGATAAATTATACTTCTTTCTCACAAAGTTCATTACCAGAAGAGAAATACACAGACATCAGAGACTGCTAAAACATAGTAACATATAGAAACTAGTTGTTGGCCACCTACTAAACATCCCATGATGAATGAGTCCAGTCCTTAACTTTGTGATTCCAAAAAGGAAAAAAAGGAAAAGAGAAAACCACGAAGTGTCGTTGTATTCAAGGGTCGATCAGCTTCTCAAAATGTGACTCATGTAACCAAACCACATGAGCTAAGTATATAAACCAGAGAGTCAATTTACTTATTTACAAAGGGACATGTTCCTTTTCCATGCCTAAAAGATTCAGATTACCCATTCAAGAGACTCTTTCCGACAAGACTGCTCAGTGAACAAACTTAATAAAAAAGTGCCTAATGGAAAGGATACCTAAAGAATAGGTACAACTGGGGGAAGGGAAGCAAGTGGCCAGGGGGATAGAGCAGAGTAGACTTTTCACGTCTGCTCTTTCCTATGTATTGGATTTTTGTACATTTGAATGTATCGTTTAGTCAAAAAAATATTATTTTTTAATCGTTTTAATATTTATTTATTTTTGAGAAAGAGAGGAGACACAGAATTGGAAGCAGGCTCCAGGCTCCAAGCTATCAGCACAGAGCCTGATGTGGGGTTTGAACTCACAAACTGTGAGATTATGACCTGAGCCATAGTCGGGTGCTTAACCAACTGAGCCACCCAAGCACCACCCCCCGCAAAAAAAAAATTATTTAAAAAAATGTTTGGGGCACCTAGGTGGCTCAGTCAGTTACGCATCCAACTCGATTTAGGCTCAGGTCATGACCCCATGGTTGTGGGATTGACCCTCACATCAGGCTCTACACTGAGCATGGAGCCTGCTTGAGATTCTCTCTCCTTCTCCCTCTGCCCCTCTCCCCGGCTCACGCTTTTTCTCTCTCTCTCTCTAAAATAAACAAAATGAGGGGCGCCTGGGTGGCTCTGTTGGTTGAGTGTCCGACTTCAGCTCAGGTCATGATCTCACGGTCCGTGAGTTCGAGCCCGGCATCAGAGCCTGGAGCCTGCTTCGGATTCTGTGTCTCCCTCTCTCTCTGCACCTCCCCAGCTCATACTTTGTCTCTCTCAAAAATAAATAAAATAAAATGAAAAACATGTTTTAAAGTTGCTAAATTAAAACATTAATCAAAATAAATAAATTTAGAAAAACCTAGTGAAGACCCTTGTTCCCCTACCAGAAAATGCTGGTTTAGCAAGCTCCCACAGGCTACTTCTACCCTTTTAACAGTCTTTATCCAGATGGTTTACAATCCTACAAACTGGGCCTCCTACTCTAATCCTGCCTCCACAGACTATACCCTATATTCCTTGATGGAAATCAATCCAGACACATATTTCCAATTACTGGAGTTACTCCTGCTAGGGATGACCAGTCTTCTTAACTATGAACCTATTCCTACCTAGGGTCATTTCATCCCCAAATCTGGGCAAACTTTAGGTTCTGACTACCGTAGACAGAAAACAGCTCTAAACAGAAGGAAAATACCATTACATGATGAAACAGGGAGGGAGGCTGATTCTAGCACAGTGTGAGGCTGCAGGTGGAACCCTTTCCCCCCCAGACCCAATCCTACTGACACAAAACTGGGCAGAAGAAATGCAAGAGAAAACTAAAAAGCCTACAGCTGAGGGCCACCAGACCATGGAAGGATATGGACTGCACATGTATCATCAGAGCAACAGGGAACAAAGTTCCCTCATACTGTGCAGAGAAACCCAGGGTGGCAAAGTGCCAGCGGGCTCATTACATAGGTGGCTAGAAGATCTTATGCATTTAGCCTGAGTAAGCTTGCTGTTTTGAGGGAATTCAGGAGAGGGGAGTGTCTTCCAGAAGGAAATACTGGACTTAGAACAAATAAGGATAGGTAGCTGCTTTAGCAATTAATTGGAAAAATAAGAAACACAACTATATTTTCATCCAAAACTTGCAGTATACTAGCTATATGTATACAGTACTTTAATTTTAACCACAAAAAAAGTGATAATAAATGCTAATATCAATACTGCAATTGCTTCTTACAAACGGTGAACCTTCCAAAACAGAAACCAGATAAAATTTATAACATGGCCTTGAGAAAGAAGATACAACGCTTTAAAGGTGTCAGATATAAATCTTTTTATAGATCTGTGAATGAGATTTTTAGGTCACCTAATAAGCAACTGATAAGAAAAGGAAAGGCCAATTTAATTATAATAGTGCCAAATTCCATAGGATGGAAAGTGGACTTCGCTGTGATCTGTCATCAGATAAATGATATGCTGCTCCAAACAATGGCAGCAGTTACCACTGAGCATTTACCATGTGGCAGGTGCTAATTTAGGAGCTTATAAAAAATTATCTCTTTTGAACAAACTGAAGGATACCAGAGGGGAGGGGAGGGAGTGATATAGGTGATGGGGATTAAGACGTGCACCTGTGATGAGGACAGGGTGATGTATCAAACTGCTGAATCACTGTATTGTACACCTGAAACTAATATAACACAGTATGTTAACTGGAATTAAAATAAGAACAAAACACGGGGCGCCTGGGTGGCGCAGTCGGTGAAGCGTCCGACTTCAGCCAGGTCACGATCTTGCAGTCCGTGAGTTCGAGCCCCGCGTCAGGCTCTGGGCTGATGGCTCAGAGCCTGGAGCCTGTTTCCAATTCTGTGTCTCCCTCTCTCTCTGCCCCTCCCCCGTTCATGCTCTGTCTCTCTCTGTCCCAAAAATAAATAAACGTTGAAAAAAATAAATAAAGTTCTTTAAAATAAATAAAATAAGAACAAAAAATAAAATAAAAAATTTTTTAAAAAGTATCTTTCAATATTTAGGACCCTCTATTTCAAAGAAAGAATCAAAATGGCTGCCTGACCAACTAATTTAATTCCCAAATCGTCAAATTCCTTATGCGTTTACCTGGAACAAGATATCTCTCGTAAGAATTACCCTTATAAATGACTCAACAGAAACGGTTTCTGGAATCTGAACTAGTAATCTGGGGTTCTCAAAATTTTTGTGTGTCAGTCTCGTGAAGCGTATGATTCCCCCTCTCAAAATAACAGTTGTTCAAAACTTTCATAACCGAAGGAAATGCTAAACTTCAGTTATAGGTTAGTGAAAATAAAGACGTAATGTTTTTCCCATCTGATTTTACATACCCCTGAATTCTATCAGAATTTTGAGAGTCCGTGGACCCGACATTATGAACCCCATCGGTTAATGGAACTATCAATTCAAAATTCTTCAGAATGCACCAATTCTGCATTCTTCATTTTTCAAGCTTGCATTTAAGACAGTGAATGAGTTTGGTGTGCCTGGGTGGCTCAGTCGGTTAAGCGACCAACTTTGGCTCAGGGCATGATTCACAGCTTGTGAGTCTAAGCCCCACGTTGGGCTCTGTGCTGATGGCTTGGAGCCTGGAGCCTGCTTCGGATTCTGTGTCTCCCTCCCTCTCTGCCCCTCCCCTGCTCACGCTCTGTCTCTCTCAAAAATAAACATTAAAAAGATAATAAAAAAAAAGACAATGAAAGAGTTCTGAGGTGCATAAGTTTGCACATTCTAACCAGTCAGCGATTTTTCTAATTCTAGTGTCCTTAGTTTCTTGAGTTATTTACAGTTTTATAGTAATAGACTGAAAACAGTGTTCAACAACCAACCCCACCAAAAAAAAAAAAAAAAAAAGTTTAATTTATCATTATCACCATTAATGCGCCAAGTTATGCTTACTGAGGAAAGAGGAGGGGAAATATTGAGAGCAAAAGATAAATGCCACGTCTTAGAAGAAAGTTAGTGGTCAGATCCACACTCCTGTGCACCAGCAGATCCACAGTAACCATCACTAACTGCATGTGGGCCAACCCTGGGCTTGCTTTTCCCAAGAAGATGCAAGGCAAGGATGGACAAAAGCCCACTCCTTTTCATAAGTGGAATAATAAGTAAAAACACTAACACTACGTGTTGTTTTCTGCTACAACATGGGGGGACTATTTAAGGCTTTTCAACTCAAAGTGAGGTCCATGGACCAGCACCAGCACCATCAACTAAGAGCTTGTGAGTGATGCAGAATCAGGCCCACCTCAGACCCACAGAACCACAATCTGCACTTTAACCAGATCCCCAGGTAATTCATATGCACATTAATGTCTGAGAACCACTGGTTTAAAGCATTCTTAAACTAAGAATCCACTGAAGGTGTCTGGAAACTTAGGAAACAGAAGACTGGGAACACTGAACACAAACACCATAAATGTTTCTAAAGCTGGCCTTGTTCACTTGGAACCATTAGTAGAAAAAAGACTACACAGAGCCACCCCGGTCCTTTCCAGCCCCAAACATACACGCAGTCTAACAAGGAGATGGTCATGGGGCCACAGCGCTGTTCACACCACCTCTCAAGACTTAAAATGCTAATGCAGCCAACCTCACTACGAGGGAAACCAAAGTTCACAGAGGGTTCATGACTGCGTCACTGCATTTTGTGGTGATGTGGGTCGGGGCATGCAGGGGAAGAATGGGTAAGGCAGAGGAAGATAAATTTTCACCTACAAGATTTTTTAAATAGTCTTTAAAATATATCACAACCTCCAAAAATAGTGCTTTATTTCTTTTAAACGTAAACCAAAAATCTATTACAGACACTGGAAGAACAAGAAGAGTATCCAAATTTCCTGACTACCAGAGAGGAGAAAGTTTATCTGAGGACGTGGAACTCAGGTTTTCTAGCTCCCAGGCTTTTTCAGCTGCATAAATTGCTAATTTTAGAGCCAAGTATTTGCAACTGCTTTTCTAGTCTGGGGGACATATGTTTCCAAATTATGATTTTCCTGTAAGTGCTCAATAAAAAGTTCCCTATTTTCATTCAAATGTATCATCTCAACACAATAACATTTCCCAAATACCAAACTAATGGCACTCTTTTTAAGAATCCTATGGGAAAGAAGTGGTTGTAAATTCTGTTAAGTGAACTCAGTCGTGGGCTGGCAGGGAAGGTGTGTGACCGGCTGCCTGTTCAATAGAAACCTTACCTCTCACTTGATGCACAGGAATTAACTTTCCAGCCAGCATATCATAAACATAAAGAACCTTGCTGTGGATACTCGTGGCTAAAACCTCTTCTCCATTAGCACTAAAACAAGCCTTATAGATTGGAAACTTTTCCAAATAGATGCTCTGGATTTTAGGATTTGTTTTTCCATCAACCTACAAGGAAATGCAAAACATTCCTTTTGGTTATTTCCACAGACTGTATCCTGGGAGTCAATACGTCTCACTACAAGTTTTTCACGTAAAAATGCATACCTGAAACAGCGATATGGCATTATCTAGAGCAGCAACCATCACAACCTGCGCACGAGGATGGAATTGCACAGACGAAATCCTGGCTGTAGTAGGACGTTCTGCGTTAGCATGTTGACAATTCTTTATCTGGGGAAAAATAAAGCTGGAATTTTATCAGTTCAAATGGGGTGACATTACCTTCTTCAAAGCATGGAAGAAAAACACAGTAACATAGCTTATAACATAGAACAAAGTGCACCGGAACGGTAACCAGAAGACCCCAGCCCTACCAACTAGCAAGTCATTCTACTATGCAATGATCCATTTTTACCATCTTTCAAGTGAGGGGATAAAATCGTTATGGTCTTAGAGCACCAGGATACAGTCATTTCCTCATGATATACCCATAAAGGTTAGGAGACTTTGACTTCCAGGGGTATTTTACTTAAAACTCTAGCGTCTACTAGAGTAACGTCTAACGTTACTCTAGCGTCTTTGCCATCATGGCACAAAATAAGAGGCACTATGTAATCATCCCCATGGTTCTATAGTTGGCATGGACAGCTTATGTTCTCCTCTCAGCATACATGGTTGCTAGTTTAAACTTTTTTTTTTTTTTTTTTAACATTTATCCACTTTTTGAGAGACACAGCGTGAGCAGGACAGGAGCAGAGAGGGAGACACAGAATCCAAAGCAGGCTCCAGGCTCTGAGCTGTCAGCACAGAGCCCGATACGGGGCTTGAACTCATGAACTGTGAGATCATGACCTGAGCTGAAGTCGGACGCTTAACCGACTGAGCCACCCAGGCACCCCAACAGGGTTACTAGTTTAAAGCAGTGATGATCCTGGGGCACCTGAGTGACTCAGTCGGTTAAGCGTCTGACTCTTGAATTCATCTCAGGTCATGATCTCACGATTCCTAAGTTCAAGCCCCACATCAATCTCTGTGCTGTCAGCTTGGGATTCTCTCCCTCCCTCTCTCTGCCCCTCCCCTGCTTGCTCGCTCTCAAAATAATTAAACATTTTTTTAAAAACTCAATTATACAAAAAAATAAAGCGATTACTATATGGATGTTTTGTTTGTAACAAATGAAGTTAGATTTTTGTGTAACTGCATTTTCAGTGGAGGTAAGTTTACCATATGAAGAGCTGAATGAATTGTCTTCACAAGGTGGGGGGAAACACAATCTCTGTCTCCTAGTGATTTGCCATAATAGGGTTCCCTCCCCCAACTAAAGCATGCCACCATTTTATAATGGGGAAAAATACCTATGGCAGAGACGGATCTGGTCATTTAACAGACACTTAACTTAAGCACTGTGTTGGGTAGGCACGTCGTTACTGCAATGAACAAGTTAGATACAGTGATGAGTTGGAAAGTAATTAACATAGACCACTTCAGACAAGCTAGCCAGGAAGGATGTGTCATCTAACGAGGAAGGTACAAATCGATTGGCCACCAGCAGTATTTAAAGAACAGACACTCAGGAGGAAGAGTGAAGGTGTGAGGCAAGAAAGCATTTGGTATGTTCAAGAAACAGAAAGAAGGCCTAGGGAACTTGGGTAGGAAATAAGGGGAAAACTTCTAACATGAAGTTTCAGACGTAGGCAGATGCGAGATTATGAAGGGCAGTGTAGACTGTGACAAAGAACTCAGAAGTTTTCAAAAAGCAAGGAAAAGTGAGAAGACTGAGGTTTCATTTTTTGAAGACCCCCCTGGCTCCTACTAAAGGGAGAATAAAGTGAAGTGGGAAACCAGTCACGAAGCAAGAGAGGACAGGGCAGGAACCAAGCTAGTGCCCGTGGAAATGAAGAGAAACCCAAAAGGAGAAATCAAACACAACTTTCAAAAGATCCCTGGGGATATAATTTGATCTTCTTGACCATTTCTGCAAAATAAATAACAGCAACACATTTAATCCCACAGATAACACAAATCCATACATTTGTAACAGGAAGCACACTGGGCGGGAGAGACCCAACTTCACCAACTCTCACCTTTAAGATTCCTTTAGGAAGAGAGGTTGATGTGGATATGAAATTCCCAGTCCTTTGCAACAAATCATCTTCATCCTCTTCACTTTCATCTAAGTCAAACAAACCCACAAGGCTGATCTTTAAAATCAATGAGATGGCCAGTACCTTCCACAAACATCTGCATTCCAAACTTCAATTCCCCCCCACTCCAGCCTCCAATCTCAATCCCTTTATTTAAGCTGCAATTAGTAAAAGTAAAACAGCAAAATAAATTTGAGGGTGGGGAGATGACAGAGAATTCAATTATATGGTTAAAATAAAAGCCTGACTCTGGAATGAAAGGTACACATTCACAGACAGTGACTAAAACAGGATGGAAAAAAAATAAAAGTCAGTATTCAATTTAAAAAGGACAATTCACAATTACAGCCAAATTGGCAATAAGGTAGACAGCAGATCTAGCTTAATTCACATGAAAAAAGATTAACACTTTTAGTTGTAGGAGAGATCAAGGTCAGCAAATTGTGTATCAGAACTTCAAAGAGACCTAACAGGGCTGATTTTTTCCTGATGATTCTAGCAAAGAGAGCCAAGAAGCTGGGCAATAGTTCCAAAACACTCATGGGGATGAGGGCAAAAACCAGCACTAAAAGCCCTCTGAGGTTCTGAAGGGAGTCTAATAAACCACCAGGCTTCAGCACGGGGCCATAAAAGGCTACATACACCAAGGATCAAGGGTGAAATGAAAGAATCATAATAAAATCCTCCATAAACTGAAACCCAGCTTTGAATCCTTACAATCTCTCACTGGAGATGCTTGGGACTGCTAGTGCCCCTTACCCAGCCTCTACCCAGAAACAAACATACGAATTCTCTGGAGAAAGATATCTTCGTCCTCTTATTAAACAACAGTATTCTTTCACACACAGTGTCAACACTCAATGAGATACAACTAGGTCAATAATGACAACATAAAGTAACTTGAAGGAAAACCTAAGGAATAACAGATAGTCTCCATAGGAGATCTAGAGAACAGATTTTCAGACACAAACTTCTAAAGGAATATGTTTAGTATGTTCAAAAACAATGAAAGACAATATTCAGACTTGAACCAGAGAAATGGACTATTAAAAAAAGAACCAAATGCAAACTCTAGAACTAAAATATACAGTAGTTAAAATTAAGATCCCAGTGGTCGTTTTTAACAATATATAAAAATTAGATGGAGGGACAATCAGTGGTCTAGAAAACAGATCAGAAAAAAATATCCAGACTAAGGTACAGAAAGCAAAAAGGACAGAAAATGCAGGGGGGGAAAAATGACACAACATGTTTAAAAAAATAAAAACATTTAATATACATGTAATTGGTATCCTAGAAGAAAAGGAAGACTGGAACAGAAACAATGTTTGAAAAGGCAGTCGAGAAGAATTTCCAAAACTTAACAAAAAACGACATCAGGCCAGATTCAAAAGCATGGTGAAGACCAAGCAGGATACAAAGCAAGCTACAATGATCTGGGGGGTGGGGGGAGGAAATAAACAAACAAAACAGCAACAATAAAACAATCCATAGTATCAAGGAATTACTGTTGCTAAATTTTGAAAGTCTATGACAATAACATTGTAATTATGTTTAAAGAGAAGAGTACTACTCTTTTAAAGACAACCAATGTAGTATTTAGCAATAAAAATAACGTGTTGGGACAACCATGATGATGGGGTCTAGTCATCACGGTGCCAGTAAGAAGTATACCTTGGACAAGTCACTGTTACCTCTTTGAACCTCCCTCCCCTCATCTATAAAGGAAAGGTATAAGGCTGGGATATCCCAGATGGTAGCAGACTGGCTAATTGCTGACCTTACCCTTTTTTTTTTTTTTTTTTTTTTTTTTAATGGGCATAAAGACAAATTACATTTCCACTTAGTATGGCAATATGACTGAGCTCTGGCCAATTAAATCTAATTCAAGGTATCATGTACCTCTTCCAAAACAGGCCAATAAAAATCTCTTTGGGATGAGCTGCTCACTCTTCCCCTGTAAGATGCCTGGATGTCAACCTCTTGGGCAACTTTGAAAAACCCAGCGTGTAGTTGACAGAACCTCTTGGGTCCCTAAAGGACACTATCCCCTTCTCACCTCTGCATTTTACATGCATGAGAAAAAAATTTCCAGTGGATTAATCTCCTGAGATCTGGGAGGTTTTCTGTTTCAACAGCTAGCATAACCTTATCTAAAATATTCTATGAATGCAGCATTCTAAAATGGATAATAAAATTACATTTCATCTAGAAGGGCAAACTGGTGACCAAGGGTGTAGAAATCATTCAATGCAAAAAAAGGTTAAAAGATAAGAGATGTGAAACTTGTTAAAAAGCAAACTTGAAAATACATTTCTCCAATAACAACAGTTTTACATTAAGTAGAGATAAGAAACACTGCATACTTTTATTTCTAAGTTTTTTAAACTGTACACTTTTAAAGAGTAGAACTACAGAGTATAAGGAGGTAAATTTCAAAATTGGGGCAAAAATTTTATTATTTAAAAAAAAATTTTTTTACTGTTCTAGTTTTGAGAGAAAGAGAGAGAGGGAGAGTGAGAGCGAGCATGAATGGGGGAGGGGCAGACAGAGAGGGAGACACAGAATCTGAAGCAGGCTCCATGCTCTGAGCTGTTCACACAGAGCCCAATGGGGGGCTCGAACCTATGAACTGTGAGATCATGACCTGAGCCAAAGTTGGATGCTTAACTGACTGAGCAACCCAGGCACCAAGGAAAAAAAAATTTAAGTATTTATCTTGAGAGAGAGCATGTTCCCAGGGAGGGGGGGGGGGGGGGGGAGGGGGATGCAGAGAGAGGAAGAGAGAGAATCTCATGCAGGCTCTGTGGTGTCAGCACAGACCCCAACTCAGGGCTTGAAATGACAAACCATGAGATCATGACCTGAGCTGAAATCAAGAGTCGGACACTCCACCAAATGAGCCACCCAGGTCCCCCAAAACTGGAAAAAATTCTAACAGTTAGTTCTTAAAGAGGAAAAAACAGTCCAATAAAGAGTACATTATCTGACATGTTTAGGCAGAGACTAAATTACCATCTAACAGATGCCGTAGAGAAGATTCTCATTGTGGATAAAATCAGGCTGTATCACTAAGATTCCTTCAACCTCTAAAAGTATCTGGCTGGAAATCAGAAGGTAAATTCTGACTTAATAACAGATTGAGTTTTCTAACAGAATTACAGAAAGCTGGCTCTTTATATGGGCTCCCTGTACTGGAGTATCATTAGGACTGGATGCAGGGGGTGGGGAGGATGTGGGGGGGGAGGTGATGGCAATCGAACAAAAGCTCATCAGAAATCAAGGATGCTAAGGAAAGAGCTCCTACGTTATGAGGGAGAATATACTCTGGACTCCCTAAAGGATTTCCAAAGTCAATTCCAAGACTAAAATGTGTAACTCCAAGCACACAAATCAAATCTTGGTAAGCCATCCATATTTATAATCTCTAAACTCAAGGATCTAAAAAGGAGAGAGCAATTATGGTTCAAACCAAACTTAAAACCAGGAGTTGAAAAATAGGTTTTTACAAAGTGACTAATCATCTGGGCCTGACCTGACATGTGCTCCCTAGATATCCCATTTCCTAGTAGAAAGCTAGATTAGCTGCCAATGTCTTCAGAAGGGGCTCTGAATGAAGAATAACAGTCATCTTTCCTTAATCCCATAATGCAATACAGTTCTGTTGAAAATGAAACATAAAATTCATCAGTTACTGCCCATACTATAGAGAACACATGATAAAATGAGTCTTACGCTATTGTGAAAAGGCTTCCCTCAGAGAAATGGCAGACTTCGAAACCAGACATTTCAGGGAAAAAAATATATATATTTGAAACACCAGGTTTTAACGAGCCTCATGAGAAAGCTCAAATCACAAAACAGGAACAGAGACTTATTTACTAACTTAAACAGAAATATCAATACTCACCATCTGAAGAGGTTTTCCGCTTCTTAGTCTCTGCCCAGGCAGGTACTCCTCCCATGGCATGCTGGAATCTAAGCAAAAACACAAAAATGAAATTCTGTGGCAACTAATAAATGTTCACAGAGCTTGAGACATTTAAATGGTATACATTAGCTCACCCGTTAGAGCATGTATAGAATCTCTGCCAAGGAAATTATCTTTAAGAACAAAAGGGCAACTCACACAGAGTAGTCCCAACTTACTTATTCAGGAAACTTTCATAAACCTCCCTAACCATATAAACTACTCTCAGATATAGGACACCTGGATAAATATTTATTAGTTACTTTCATCTAGTTACATGGTTGCTCACTTGCTCATATCAATGCATCTCAGATCTTGGGACAAAGTAAAAGCTCTTTGTGATTACAAACCAATGCTACAGTAATAGAGTACTTGATAAAACACATCTGAAAGAAAATGACCAGGTTGGTAAGAACATACAAAACACAATCAACATATCCTTTGAATAAAACTGGAGCATTTCACTCTGGAAAAAGTAAGTTTAAAGAGAAGCATGAGAAGCATATTCTAAAGGGCTGGTTTTGGGAAGAGTGCAGAGAATCATTCTAATTGTTTAATGCAGAAATATAGACAAGGCCACCAAACTCAGCCTACTGGCCATAAACTAAAAAACTAGACAAAATATATGAAACTGTTTTCCGATTGGACAACAGGCAACAAAGGATTGTGATCCCTGGGAGGAAGGAAATAACAAGGTGAGCACTTCTATCCCAGGAATTTTACCCTGAAGACAATTTTGTGAGACCCTGGCACAGAACCAATGACAAAAAGTCAGACTTAAGAGGAGCTAAGAAAATTGGAATTTGAGGGGCAGTGGACAGAAGAAAAAAAAGAGCTCCAAAAATCTGCACAGGGGTCCACAGATATTTTTGCTGAATAATAAGCTGCACATTCACAGGATGAAACTCCATGAGGTCAGGCAAAGAACTACCACGGAGCTGTAAGTTGCACAACACCAGAGATGAGACACTTGAGTTCCAACCCATCAAGGGAAGGTCCTTATTGAAAATTCAGGGCATTCAGTAGAGATGGCAGAGAGGTCATACCTTAAAAATGGAGCTAAACCAGCCTAGAATAAATGCTACTCTACAAGCAAGCTAAAAAAAAACCTTGAAAGGATCAAACTGATCTCCAAGCCAATTAATTGTCCACCAAGACAAACCCATTAAAAGCACTCACTCAGGGCGCCTGGCTCACTAAGTCAGTAGAGCATGCAACTGTGAACGTGGGGTGGTGAGTTTGAGTCCCCCATTAGGTGTAGAGATTACTTAAATACTTTAAAAACATAAAAAAATATGGGGGTGCCTGGGTGGCTCAGTTGGTTAAGTGACCAACTTCGGCTCAGGTCAGGATCTTGCAGTTTGTGACTTCGAGCCCTGCGTCAGGTTCTGTGCTGACAGCTCAGAGCCTGGAGCCTACCTCATGTTCTGTCTCCCCCTCTCTCTACCCCTCCCCTGCTCACACTCTGCATCTGTCTCTCAATAATAAATACACATTAAAAAAAATTTTAAGTAAAAATAAAAAAATGAAAATAAAAACATAAAAAAATATGGGGCGCTGGGTGGCTTAGTTGGTTAAGCGTCTGACTCTTGATTTCAGCTCAGCTCATGATCTTAACAGTTCATCGGGTTCTGTGCTGATTGCACGGAGCCTATTTAAGATTCTCTCTCTCCCTCTCTCTCTGCCCCTCTCCTGCTCACTCACTCTCTTTCTCTCCCTCTCTCTCCTCAAAATAAATACTCATTCAATAATCATTAAAAGTAAAATCCAAAACCCAGACACTGACCAACATTCACACTGCCAAAAATCCAATCAAAATTTCTAAACACGCAGAGAAGCAGAAAAGCATGAACCATGACCAGAAAAAAAATCAGTCAATAGGAAGACACAGAAATGACAGCGGTGACAGAATTAGCATACGAGACTTTGAAATAGCCAATACAAATATATTTAAGTATTTAAAGGAATTACAAACATAACAAAAGGGAAAGTAGGAACAAACCAGAACAAAAGGTCTCAAGCTGAAAAGACCTTCTCGAAAGCTGAAAAATGTAATATTTAAAATAGAGTTACTAAATAAATTTAACAGACTCAAAAGACGATCTACTGTATGATTTCACTTATGTGACATTTTGGAAAAGGCAAATCTGTAAGAACAGAAAACAGATCAGTGATTGTCAGGGGCTAGAGAATTAAAAGTTGAGGAGAGTGGTGTCTGGGTGGCTCAGTCAGATGAGCAACTGACTCAATTTCAGCGCAGGTCATGATACCAGGATCGTGGGATCTAGCTCTCCTTCAGGCTCCACCCTCAGTGTGGAGCGTTCCTACAATGCTCTCTTTCCGTCCTCCTTAAGGTTCTCTCTCTCTCTCTCTCTCTCTCTCTCTGTCCCTCTCCCTTGTTTACTCTCTCCCTCTAAAAAAAAAAAAAAGTTGAGAGAGGGTTGACTACAAAGAGATATAAGATAACTTTCTGGGGTGATGGCCATATTCTGTATCTTGATTCCCCTCTTAGTTGTGGTATTTACATTACCATATGTGTTTAACAAAATTCATAAAGATACTTTAAAACGATGAATTTCGCTTTATGTAAATTATACAACAAACCTACTTTAAAAAAACGAGTAATACAATGAACCTATATGAATATATAAAAAAAAGTCGTCAATACAAATAAAAATTTTCATTTTAATTTATTTATTTGTTTAAAAGTAGGCTCTACACCCAAAGTGGGGCTTGAAGTCATGACCCTGAGATCAAAAGTCACATGCTCTACCGACTGACCCAGCCAGGTACCCCTAAAAATTTTTCATTTTTCAAATATTTTTGAAGATCTGTAAGTTGGAATTGGAAGAATCAAGATGAAATCATTATTTTAAAATATATGTATATTTGGGGCACCTGGGTGGGTGGCTCAGTCAGTTAAGCGTCCAACTTCAGCTCAGGTTATGATCTCAGTTTGTGAGTTTGAGCCCCCATCAGGCTCTGCGCTGACAGCTCAGAGCCTGGAGCCTGCTTCGGCTTCTGTGTCTCCCTCTCTCTGCCCCTCCCCCACTGTGCTCTGTCTCTCTCTCTCTCTCTCTCAAAAATAAATAAAATGTAAAATATATGTATATTTCCCAGCTGTGATCAACTAAAAGCCTAGAAGTTTAGTTTACCATATAGAAATGAACAAGCAAGTAAGCAATATTATCACTGCTTATAAGTGGGTAGTGGGATTACAAAATTCTTCCAAAATTTTTTTGTACTTGTAATCCCTCTCCCTCCAAAAAACTAACACTTGGGGCACCTGGGTGGCTTAGTCGGTTAAGTGTCCGACTCCTGATCTTAGCTCAGGTCTTGATCTAAGGGTCATTAGTTCAAGCCCTGTGTTGGGTTCCACGCTGGGTGGAGCCTACTTAAAAAAATAAAAATACTAAAACTTAATCATTTCTTCCAACAGCAGTGCTCTTACTATCTTCAAAATGGAAATCTAACCAAAAAAAAAAAAGGAAATCTCACTACCCAAGAAGCTGTGAGAGCCAAAGACTCAGGGAATCCAAATAAACCACTGATTATAAACACAGCTTGGTAAATCACGTGGAAAAGGACACTTACTCTTCCTTAAGTCTCTTTTGAAGTTTGTCTTTTGAAAGTTTACTTTCACTGGCATTTTTCATCATATCTTTCCGAAACCGATTGTTCTTCATGTCAACCCTATAAAAAACAAAATAGTATACTTTAAATGATGTTTAAGGATTTGTCTTAACTAGTTGTTGCCTTTAATAATTTGAAAACACATTTAACCAAATACAAACATTTGTAAGGTGTGGAACATCACATACACGTTTATTTTTTAAAAAAATAAATACACGTAATAGAAAACGCTCTGAAAAAATACCAATGATTAATGACAAAAATGTTTTCTCAACACAGATTAAGTAGATATTTCCCACCCAATTAAACTGACAAAGTCTGAAAAAAAGATAAGCATTGGTTATAAGAATGGAGTGCAATGGACACCTTTCAATGGGAAGGTATGTTGGTAGAACCTCACAGTCAATCTGGCAGTATTTATCAAGACCCATACTCGTGCCTAGGCTCTTTAAGTAATCCTACCTCAAAAAAATCTTTCTTCGGGGCGCCTGGGTGGCGCAGTCGGTTAAGCGTCCGACTTCAGCCAGGTCACGATCTCGCGGTCCGTGAGTTCGAGCCCCGCGTCGGGCTCTGGGCTGATGGCTCAGAGCCTGGAGCCTGTTTCAGATTCTGTGTCTCCCTCTCTCTCTGACCCTCCCCCGTTCATGCTCTGTCTCTCCCTGTCTCAAAAATGAATAAACGTTAAAAAAAAAAAAAAAAATCTTTCTTCAATAATTAGAAACTGGAAAAAGATTTATACAGAAAAATATCTGTCTCACTATGAATTTAAGGAAAAAATAAGAAAACCTATCTGTCCAACAATACTTTGATAAATTACAATTAGTTCACAAAATGGACTGTATTTTATCCATTTTAAAATGTTTACAAAGCTTTTACTCCTAAGTGGGGAGAAATGCTCGCAAGACAAGACATTCTCACTTATTAAAGTAGATATTTTGTGTGCTTTGTCCCTAGCCTTTCGTTTCAGGCATTGCGCTAAGAGCTTCACATATACTGTTTTATTTATTCTCAAAAGCCTTCTGATATTGTTACTATTGTTACCTCCATTCAAAAGAGAAAAGGCAGTTCCAAACTTGCCCTTGGTCAGTTAGGAAGTGGCCAAATAAAAAGGAAAACTCAAACATGACACCGAACACCGTGCTTTCTTTGCTATTCCATATGGCACACAGGAGAAGAGAGCAGGAAAGAATGCCAGTGTGTTAACTGGTTCTCCCTTGCTTGTGGGATCATGAATGACCTTTTTCTTTTCTCTGCTTTACAGTATTTTTCAAATCTTCACATAATCACCAACTTGTAAAGAAAACTTTAAGGGGCGCCTGGGTGGCTCAGTCAGTTAAGCATCTGACTTCGGCTCAGGCCATGATCTCACGGTTTGTGAGTTCGAGCCCCTCGTCGGGCTCTGTGCTGACAGCTTGGAGCCTGGAGCCTGCTTCAGATTCTGTGTCTCCCTCTCTCTCTGACCCCCCCACCCCCATTCATGCTCTGTCTCTCTCTGTCTCAAAAATAAATAAATGGTAAAAAAAAAAAAAAAAAAAAAAAAAAAATTAAAAAAAAAGAAAACTTTAAAACTTGCAAAATAATTTTTAAAGTACACAGAGGAATTCTGGAAGAAAAACTCAGCAACCTACATTTCATCATCTTCATCCTCTTCATCCACCCAAACTGGCTTCTTTTGAAATAGAAAATTATCTTTTGCTTCATTCTCCACTTCGGAGTCACAGGAGTCTTCCTGTACTTGAACCTAGAGATGACAAAATTGCCTTCAAACACGAGTTTTTCAGCAGACTAGTTAGATGTCTTGTAAGCATGCTTCGTAGGCCCTCTGATGAAATAATGGGACAATGCTACCAAAGCAAATGCTAGAGACAGAACATAAAAGCAGAGATTAGAGAACGGCACCATAAGATGGACGGGCAGGTAGGATGAGAGCACGCGGACATGCTGAAAGGAAAGATCAAGTAAGACAAGAACAACAAAAGGTAAGTTGACAGGTGAGGAACGGAGCAGGAAAAATCCGGGAACTACAGAAATCACGGGATGAGAGACAGACTAGCATCAAAAACAACGTGATTGAGGGGTGCCTGGGTGGCTCCGTTGGGTAAGTGTCCAACTCTTGATATCAGTTCAGGTCATGAGCTCAGCGTTTGTGGGATGGAGCCCAATGTCCGGCTCCATGCTGACCGCACTGAGCCTGTTTGGGATTCTCTCTCTCCCTCTCTGCCTCTCCCCTGCTCATGCTAGCTTATTTTTTTTTTAATTTTTTTTTTCAACGTTTATTTATTTTTGGGACAGAGAGAGACAGAGCATGAACGGGGGAGGGGCAGAGAGAGAGGGAGACACAGAATCCGAAACAGGCTCCAGGCTCTGAGCTGTCAGCACAGAGCCTGGCGCGGGGCTCGAACCCACTGACCGCGAGATCGTGACCTGGCTGAAGTCGGACGCTTAACCGACTGCGCCACCCAGGCACCCCCATGCTAGCTTATTTAAAAAAAAAAAAAGAAAACTTACACTCAACTATCAAATCTAAATCTAGACCATAGAATGCTCCCAGAAATGAGCTTGAGCTTTTCCAAAGACCATATTAGACATGTCCACTTGATTTCTCCCTGGTCTATTACCAGCCTATGATCCTTCAAAGCTCAACAAATCCCACCTCGCACATAATGTCCCTTTTCTGGACTATAAAACTGTCCCACCCGCCAGCATTTGTCCAGTAGCAGTTCTCTACTTCCCAACTAGTTTTCTGCAGCTTCTCTCATAAGCACCCAAAGGAGATTCTGGCAATCAATTGACACTGGCCACTGAGTAGGTCTGCATTCATTTCCCAAACTGAGTATTCTGTGAGGCTTTGCTGGGCCATCCTACGTAAAATTTCACAGCTCTCCACACACACTCATCTTCCTTTCCCTAATACTTTCATTTTTTTTCTCTTCAACACATGTCCCTAACATGTTTGCATTTTATCTTCTTCTAGTACAGATGCTCCAAGACAGCAGGGATTTTTGTCAGGTTTTGTCCGTTGCTGTGTCTCCTCCACTGACTAGAACAATTTCTGGAACTCTCCTTGTCTCAAAAAAAAAAAAAGTTATAGCATAAAAGGGATGATTACAAGTGTGCAAAAAAAAAAAAACTAATAAAAAAGTGTGCAAAAGGAAAAGGGATGATGAAAAGAATGCAAGATTTTCACTGCCAGGAAAAGTACGTGGTCCCCAAAGGGCTAACAACGACCTAACAGGCAAATACACGATCATTCTCAAAACTTGGCTAGTCAATCACTCGGGAAGCTGTTAAAACGCACATTCCCAGGCCCGGGCCCACGAATTCTGATTCCACAACTCCCAAATCACTGCAAGGTACTGAGGCAGGGGATCGCACGACGAGGAAAGAAACAATGATTTGGGGGAGAGGAGGTGGGGCTGAGCCGCGAAAAAAGCTCGCGCCTGCAGTTCGCTCAGCGTACGTGTAGAGCGCCTGCTGGATACTAGGTGCAAGGGCTGCCCCGGGGGCGGAGAAAGGCGATGTCCCCGCCCAGCTGAGACTTCCAGTCTGGCACCCATCGGCGCCCGCCTTCTCGGGCGCCCGCAGACCTGAGCGCTCCCGGCGCCGCAGGTCGCCCAGGCTCCGCCCCCGGAGGCTCACCGCCCACCACGCGCCCCGCCCGAGCGCGCCCAGTCCGCGCGCCGCGGCCTCCCTCACCCGCGGGCCCTGCAGACGCCGTAGCAGCGCGTCCTCGTCGTCCTCGACGTCGCCGAACACCAGCTCCTCCAGGCACCGCTCCACGGCCGGCTTGTCCTCCTCCAGCGTCAGGCGGTTCTGCTGCCGGAGCCGTCTCTCTTCCTCCGCCGCGACTGCGATCGCAGCGGCCGCTGTGCTCGGCCGGGCCGGCGGTTTCCGCTGGGATGAAGGAGCAGCCTTTCGGGGCGGCCCGCCCGGCCCTGCTCCGGCTCTCCGGTCCGGCTTCATTCGGCTCTTCCGGCCCAGCCTCACTCCAGTTCTCCGGTCCGGTCTCGTTCGGCTTCTACGTTCCGGCGGCATCGTTGGGTTTGAGAAGAAACGCAGGCGCTCACGTGGAACCTCGCTGCGCGTGCGCCGAGACGGTTCGGTTTCCGCGGCCGCTGAGGCCCCGCGGGGTCCGAAGGAGCCTGCGCGGCCTGCTAGCACGTGACCGACACTCTCTCCCTACGTAACGCCCACTCCCCTCACCAACCCCTCCCCGTAGGGGAGTTCCTCCGGGAGGACCAATCTTCCGGGTGGAGGGGGAAGCGGCGTGACTGGAGTGGAAAATTTTTTCCAACACAACTTCGCGGCTGCAACTGATTGAAAGGAGCACAAGAAAGCCAGAGTATAGAGTGGGATGACTGAATCAAACTTCTACTTTTCTTCCTGACTCTGTAACCACTCGACTTCACACGAGCCGCGGTTGCCTTTCCCACCCCTTCGTCTTGGTACAGCCCTTGGAGTACGGAGCCTGCAGAGGGTCCCACGCTGGAGGAGAGAGAGAGGAGGGTATGTAGGGAAGTGGGCCAATCGGGGCGCGGGTCACGGCGCAGGCGCGCTGGGGAGGGAGGGCTATGCTAATGTTGTTGATATCCTGGGGCCACCCGAGTTAAAGGGGGGAAATCCGGGGGCTGCCGCAGCCGCCACCGGTCTGGGCCCAGCGGGGGCTCCCCTGTAGTCGCCGTAGTCCTGGGGAGAGGCGCCTGCCCCCAGCTCGGGGAGGGGGCGCCGCGGGCCCGGGGAGCACGGACAACCCCTACCCATGAGGCCCTGATGGAAAACACAAAGGATCTGGTGAGAGCCGAGCGCGGCAGCCGCTTTGTGTGCCAGGTGGGGGGGACGCCTGCAGCTCCCCGACCCCAGGAACCCCTGCAGCTCCCTGACCCCGCTCCCAGGCCTGCTTCTCCATCCCACGCCCCCTCAACCTCCAGAGTCCCCCTCCCCCTACCGGCCGTTAAACGATTCGGGGGGTTCCCCTCCCCCCACCTCTCAGCCCCGGACTCGGCGGGGTTCTCTCTGCTCCCTTCGCTCTTTGGAGGAAAAATTTTAGAAGAAAGTTTTTCTCTGCGTCCCGCCCCCCCTCCCCCTTCAGCCCTGGCTGGTGGGGGGAGGGAGACTGGGTTTGAGACTTTTCCTTTTTTAGCCGTCCAGGGTGGGAGAGTGGAGTCCTCACTTGCCCCGGGGGCGGGGGCTAGATTCGGGTGCTTTGCGGGGGAAGGTGCCTGTCCCCTCCGGGGCGAGTGCCGCGAGGCATTTCGCACGTGGAGGTGAAAATAGCGAAAGGGGGCGGGGTGGGCACGTGTGGGAGGGAGAGGTGGGAGTGGTGTTTTGGGCAGCAGCCGCCTGGGCCGCTTGTTTAAAAGGGTTCTAGGTCGATGGGCTTCTGGGACCGTTGCGTTCTCTTTTGTGAAATAAGAATCCTAACATTTCAGAGTCGGAAGAGACATTAGAGGTCACCCAAAGCAGCCGTCCCCTCCGCAGCCTCTCTGACAAGTGGTAGGTAGTCTGGCCTGTGCCTAAACCCTTCCCAAACCTGACCGCTCTCTGCCGCCCGGGAAAGCCCTTCCGCTTTTCCAGCCGTTCGTATCGTTGTTCGCCTGCCCCTGTTAGACCTTCCAGTCTCATTCATGCCCTTGTTCAGATGCTCCCTTTTTTACTTCTCAAATTTTCTCTCACATCCTCCTCACCCACCCACCGCTCATTGGCCTATATTTTGTGTGCCAGGAAAGAACAGCAGGGAAGTGGAGGAAGGAGGGTTTGGGAGATAGTGAGGGCCAGCTGAAAACTTTGCTGGGTCATTTTTCAGATGCACTGGCTTGCATGTCTGAGGACGGTTGATACTTTTCTACAGGAAGCTTGGGAATTACAGTCTGGGATTTCATGGCTGTTCTCTGTCACTAGAGTGCATCTTTTTTGTACTTGGAAAACTCAGCTTCATTCTCTATGTCTCCTCTCTCAAAGCATATTAGCTTGTTGCCTAAATCACTCTCCCTAAGGATTCCTCAGATTGCCTTTGGGGATAGTACTGAAGCTGTTAGAAGCATCTCCTGGTGCAGACGTGGTCAGAGCCACTCCCCCCCTCCCCCCAACTTTGACCTGTGTCTTCCTTTCCAGCCCGGCTTCCTTTCAAGGCCCCTCCCTCGCAATGCTCTCGTTTCTTTCTTTGTTATTTTCTTGTGCAGTTCTTATAGGAGATTTGAAGTTTTTGGAGCACTTTCGTATTTGTTTACAGTTTGCATTAGTTTTTATGTTCTTCATTTTCGTGTATGCTGTTTATCACTCAGGAGCTGAGATAGTTCAGTTTCTGCTGTTGTCAGTTAACGTTTTCCTAATGTTGTCCTTCAATTGGTGAGCTGTGCTGCCCCCGAAAGTGGTTTTGTTGGCATTAGAATCTGCAGGGCGCTTGTCATTCCTCTTCCTTGAAATGGAGTCAAGACTATATAAGATGTAGAAGTAATGAATCTGGTGTAAAAACCAAAGAATAAATTTCCTTTTAAACTCCCAGTGCCCTGTTTAAAATATTGAAACAACATTTTTCTCTCTCCCCCTCTTCTGACTTAGAGACTCTTGCTGTGCTCTGCCATGCTTACTTAGACTGTTTGTTGTTGTTGTTTTTTTTTCATTTGTTTACCTCAACACCAATGAGTGTTTAGAAAGAAAATAGCTGTCTTTTTTTGCACTCTTTCTCTGAATAACAAGTAGCTTCTATTTATATAGAACCCATCTCAGGGCTTCTGGGTGCCTTGTAAATTACATAAAACTGGCTTGAATAAGTATTTGTTCATAAGTATTTTCTATTGGGCCATGTTTTTTAGCTTTCAAATTTTTAATTTTAATTTTTAGTTTAATCCAAATAGAGTTTGACATCTATTTCATCCACATGTAGTCACTAGAATTTAACATGGAAATGAATACTAGGTGCTGAAAAAAGCTGACAGAGCTGTGTGATTCTGTCTTTAAAGTTTTAATTACTATGGAGTCCCAAGTTATTTTCCTGCTTGCTTTAAACATGAACTGTCATGACTTAAATTGACTTAGGAGACATTTGCGTTCTGAACATACTAGACAGGAACAACTGGTTTTATTTTTAAAGAAGACACTGTTGTATTTTTTTTTTTTTTTTTTTAATGGGTGGTTACATGTTGGTGTCTAAACCTTCCTGCTGTTCAGTTGCTTCTAGTCCCTGGAGTTGTTTGAAAATATAACATAGTAGTCAAAAGAAGGTAGAGCTGTAAGTTGCAAGTGAAAACAACATATTAATGTCATAAATACGAAACCACTAGATTACTGAAAGCCAAGAGTACTCAGTGGTTTGAGTGACCACATTCTAAAATTAGACAAGTACTATTTTTTGGTTGCTCCTTATTTCTCAGTTTTCATCTTTAAAACATTTGCTGAATAAGATGTAACCTATTCACGTTTATAATTTTAAGGTAAGCCAGTTAAAATGTAACATTAGTTTCAGGATTTCAAGTCCAAGAGAAAGATAAAAACAACGGGTCAGTAGACGAGGAAGGAGTTAAAATGGTTAAAGCAAGCTAAGAAATGCCTCCGAACACCAGAGTATTCTTAACTGTCAGACACTACTCTTAGTTTTATACAAATTTGCAGATTGGTTTAGATTTAATCATGATTTTTTCATGACCTTCCCCCCTGACATGCACACACACAAATGTAGACTTTTTTGGGGCGCCTGGGTGGCGCAGTCGGTTAAGCGTCCGACTTCAGCCAGGTCATGATCTCGCGGTCCGTGAGTTCGAGCCCCGCGTCAGGCTCTGGGCTGACAGCTCGGAGCCTGGAGCCTGTTTCCGACTCTGTGCCTCCCTCTCTCTCTGCCCCTCCCCCATTCATGCTCTGTCTCTCTCTGTCCCAAAAATAAATAAAAAACGTTGGAAAAAAAATTTTATTAAAAAAAAAAATGTAGACTTTTTTTCTTTCTTTGCTGGAACCGAGAAGAAAGGGTGGAAAGAAAGTAATTCCCATTTGAATAAAGCATGGTTTGAGGTGGGATGAAGTGACACAGTAAGAGAGGCACTAGCAGACTAGGTTAGCGTTTCAGTTCTGCCACTGACTAGCTTCATAGCACTTGTCAGACGAGATCCTGTGCCTCTGTTTGCTCATCCTCTTCCCGTTGAAGGGCTGGTCTAGAATCAGCACTGTCCTACAGAACTTTGTGCAGTGATTGGAATGTTTTATACATGTGCTGTGCAGTATGGCAGCCGCTAGCCACATGTGGCTATTGAGCACCTAAATGGTAGCTAGTACAACAGAAGGACCCGGTTTTTTATTTTGATTTATTTTGATTTTTGGACACGCATATATAAAAGAGTGTTGTCCAGGCTTAACTAATCATTAAAACCACCTCTTGTGGCCCTTGCAGCAATACAAAACCTCTGTCCTGATGGTTAGCATTCAGTAGGTGTGCAGCGAGGCCTCTGTTTTTAACGCATGCCCCAGAAACTTTTTCAGATTGATTAGGGAAACACTGCATTTGAATATTTCTGAGCTCCCTCCTAGTTCTCACTTCAGTGTTGGTAACTTAGAGTGTAGTTAGAAATGAGCTTCTGGGAAAAGTTGGCAAACTGGCCAGGCTCTCACTCTGCTGCTTCTGACCTGTGATCTTAAGTTGCTTAACCGCTTCAGTCTTCATCTTTGTCACCTGAATGTGGGCCGAGCTTCAGCGCTGCCTCAATCCCAAGATTTCTGTAAATCAGCCAGTGTGTAAGAAACTGTAAGGTGCTATGAATGATAAAGTATTAAGTATCCTCCCCAAATCCCTTTTTCTTTTTTTTTTTTCACTGTTGCCTATTACTACTCTTATTCTCATGGAACAGATTGTATGCAGTACTCATTACTTCAGTAATTTCTTGTTCTCCCAACTATTTCTTGTTCTCCGTAGTTGGTAGTCTGTGTATAGGACATGCATAGTAAATCTAAAACAGTTTTGTATTTCTGTTGCTTAGCATAATGATTTGTCTATATTGCTCAATAAATATTGGCTGCTGTGTCATCCATTGCTTTACTTTTAGACCTCAAAATTTTAGTTAGCTGGTTGCAAATTATTTTATACACCAAAGAAATAATCCCCTTATGTACACATATGTGTTTAACCATATTTTAATTGTATCGTTATTAATACCCAACGGTTATTAGTGTTCAGTGATAATATATCTTTTGTACGACCTGCTCCAGATATATTTTCAAAAGATAAACACCAAGAGAATATCTTCTTATATCAGTGTTTTTGTTAAGTTTTTTTTTTTTTAATGTTTATTTTTGAAAGAAAGAGAGCATGAATGGGGGAGGGGCAGAGAGAGAGTGAGGAAGACACAGAATCTGAAGCAGGCTCCAGGCCCCAAGCTGTCAGCACAGAGACCAATGCAGGGCTCGAACCCACAAAACGTGAGGTCATGACCTGAGCCAAAGTCGGACGTTTAACTGACTGAGCCACCCAGGCGCCCCTACATCAGTGTTTTGGGTTGTATCAAATCAACATCATGCTGGATAGTCTGTTTAACTTGTTTTTTGCCATATTTACATATTAATAAATGATCTCATTTGATTGCTCAAACTGCATTTGTACTACAGTCCCAGCCTTAGTATGAATTCTGTTATTTGTGATAGAATAGATAGCTGGTAATGATATTAAAGACCGTCTTGGCTACTGCATTTCATATTTAATTTTGACATGGTCATCTTATTTTTAATTAGCTTTTCAGGTTCATACTTAAGGATTCATAGCTTTCTTCTGAAGAACTGAAAGCCCATTCATGTGAATTATTTTATTTAATCATACATCCTTCCTGTGTGGTAAGTGATGTTTTCCTTATTTAGAAGAGAGGGAAACTGAGACCAAAGTAATTGTTAACATCCAAAGTCTTAAGTGGTAGAACCAGAACTTGAACCCCAAAAGATAGAAATTTGTATTTCTTACATGTCCAAGAACAGCTTGCTTTTGTTCACTGTTGGATGTAGAATATTGTCCTCTCGTTATTCCCAGGGTACTTTTCAGTCTAAAAAGGTGATTCAGTATATTATTGCTTTCAGTATCCTCTTGATTGTATCATTGACATGAATTTATTCTTTCTCATTGAACTTGTGGAAAACAGAAGCCCAGTAATCCCAAGTCCTCACCGTTTATCTTCCTCCTAATAGTAAGCTGAGCAAGAATAAATGCATTTCGGTTTAGGCCAGTGAATTGTACCCCTATGCCAGACAGCTTTTCACCTGATGGCAGAATGAGGAAAACCAGCAAGGGCTAAAGAGCTCTCTAGCTCCTGCTGAGTCTAGTTATCGTAGATCTCTTAACTCCTTCAGTTTTCACTTTGTGAGTTTAAACATACAACTTTCAAACGCAAGGTTTTAGGAAACTTACACTTCATGACTATAAAACCTAGAAAATTAGGTGGGCTGCTGTACCCTATTGGTTTGGATAATGGAGAGTTGATTAACTTATGATGAGTTTAATCATATTGAAATTAGACTATTACCTGGTTGTATATTTATCTGTGCTTGCATTTAGAATCTCAAATATCTTCTGTAAAATTTCTCCTAGGAAAGTTTTATAATTCCTTTGTAAACTTTATAGGGAGAGAGGTTCATCAGGTGACAGTTACAATAGGGAAGTGAAATTCTGCTGTGATTTGTCACTCCTGCTTATGTTTTGCCACTACAAAAACCTTGTTTTATTTTTTTCACTACAGAAGTATTATACATTTTTTGTTTAAACAAGGAAAATGGGAGCACCTGGGTGGCTCAGTTGGTTGTACATCCGACTCTTGATTTCAGTTCAGGCCATGATCTCATGGTTGTGGGATCAAGCCCCACGTTGGACTCCATGCTGAACGTGGAGCCTGCTTAAGATTCTTTCCGCCCCCTCCCCCCCCCTTTAAAAAAAAAAAAAGGGAAAATAAAAACCATAGAAAAGTTAATAATCCTTCCATTCTCACCCTGTTAATAGTTTAGCTGTTCCTTCTAGGATCTTCCTAAATGCATTTACATACAAACAGATCTATCAATCTGTGCACATACCAGCGTATATTGTTTCTTTTAATAAAAAGTGAGTCATGCCATTCCTACGTGCAATTTGCTTTTTTCCTCAGTACTTTACCTATTAGTATTTATCTCCCTACTGGTGGTTAGATTGCCTCCAGTTTCTCACTGCTACATTATTGCTGCAAGAAACCTTTTTCCACACAGATTCTTGTGTCCTTTGAGTATTTCTGAAGGACAGATTCCAAAAAGCAGAATTACATGGTCAAAAGGCATACTCCTGTTTTTGTAAGATTTCAGAAATAATGTCAAATTGTCCTCCAAAAAGGTGGCATAAATTTTCCCTCCTATGAAGGGTGTGTCAGGGCTGTTCCACACATACATTTGCCAATGCCAAATATCCTCAACCTCTCCATTTTTACCAGCTTAATGAATTTTAAGAAGGTGATTTACACTTCATAGAAATTGACCTTTATTTTTATAAGAATAATACATGTGCCTAATGTGAAACCATGGTAAAAGTGCCCCCAAAACAGGGTCCTTTATAACAATCTCTTTCTCTTCCCAATATAGCTCTCATGAAACAAGTCCTTTTAATTCTTTAGCTTTTTCACCTAGAATGTGTCTCCATGATTCTGATTAGGCTTATATCACCCAGTGTATGAATCCTAGATATTTTGACTTTCTCTGTGGTGAGTGAGGAGTTTTCACATTTGCCCGAATACCAAGTAACATATTCTCCCACCTGCAGTTTCCCATCACCTTACACTCAAGGTCTCAAATAGATAGTAAACAAATGAACATGATTTTTCAGTTTCATTTTGAAGAGCAGAGTGCTAAAAAAAAAAAAAAAAAAAAAAAAAGGCACACTACTGGAAATAGTTTTATTTGGTCCTTGTTATCTGTGCTTACAGAAGTTAGCTGACAACAATAAATAAAGGGAAGACAGAGAGAAACCAGGTTAAAATTTAACATAGGTTTAAGATTATTTTCTTGATTCATGTGGCTAGTGTTCATTTTAGCAGTATGACCTTGGGCAGGTTGCTTAGCCTATTAGAGCCTCTGCTTCCTCATCTGTAAAATGGGAGTAATAACATTTATGAGGATTAAATGCATTACTACACATCAAGTGCTTAGAATGTGCCTGCCACATACCAAGCATCTTGTATATATTGTATTAATCATAATAGACCTTTACAAATCACTAGTAAAAAACAGTCCAGTGAGGGATTTCTATGGAATTTAAAATAAACTCCCATACAGCAAAATGTGCTTCTGACTCAGATTTGATAAATATGGAGAAGACTTACTCTGTAAAACTGTTAGGTGATACAGAAAGTGAATCTGATGAGGACAAAGTGTTTCAAAAAATGGCAAAACCAGTATTTCTAAAAAGGAGTAAATATGTATGTGTAAACTTCAGTTTTGGAGAACAGTGGCAGCAGCCTGATCCAATTTCCCCACCCACCTTTCCATAAATGTATATAAAGCCAACAAAGAGTACATGTCAATCAGACACCACCCATGCCTTTAGCATTATTAATAAGCAGGTTATCAGGGGCACCTGGGTGGCTCAGTCGGTTAAGGGGCCGACTTCGGCTCAGGTCATGAGTTCGAGCCCCATGTTGGGCTCTGTGCTGACAGCTCAGAGCCTGGAGCCTGTTTCAGATTCTGTGTCTCCCTCTCTCTGACCCTCCCCCGTTCATGCTCTGTCTCTCTCTGTCTCAAAAATAAATAAACGTTATAAAAAAAAATAAATAAGCAGATTATCACAACCTTCAGATTACCTCTAAGGGAAATAATCAGATTCCAGGAGCTCCTTCTGCCAAGTCCTGCTGGATGTGAGGAATGAGAGAGAGAAGGCTTAATGGTTTTAATGGGTTCAGTGATAGGGTTTTAGGCCATGGAACACTTAGATGAAGCACAGAGTATCGCTTCCAAAAGAGAAGACTCCAACACTAAGTTCCAAAATACTGAACACAGGTTTGAAATTTGGTAGTTTGCAGCTTCAGCCATGGAGAAGAGCATTGAAAGTAACCAGTGCCTCGTAGGGAAGAGGTGGAGACATGGCAGTGAAGAGAAAGAAGGAAAAGGAGAAACTAACAACTCTTACAGAAAAAGAAAGAGAAAGTAAACATAGGAGTGTTCTGGAACCAGGAACCCTTGACCGTGAAATAAATAGAAATAGGAAAGAGTGGAATACATGCAGACAGAACTATTGGAAAAAATAATGTGAATCAGAACATCTCACCTAATGAAAATCTTCCTCTCCCCCACCCAGAAAAACGCAGAAAAAAATTGACACAACACTCAAAATGAAATAAAACGCCATCAAACCATCGGTTAGAGATACAAGGAAAAGAAAACCATGATTCAGAAATCTAAAACTAAGAAAGGAAAATAAAAAAAAAAAAAAGGAAGAAATAAAATCAGAGTAGATTACACTTAGAGAAAAGAAGAAGAAATCCTATCAGATGAAGACTGAATTATAAAGTTTTCCCCAAACAGCAGATTCAAAGGCAAACATAATAAAAGAGATTGAAGCAAAGCAGGAAAATGGTCAAGAGAATGAAAATGAAATTCTTTTCTAACTGATACTTTAAATGGAAGAGGAGTCCAAAAAGTAACATGTATTTAGTGTCCCTCAATAAGGAAAAAGAATAGGGGCACCTGGACTGGCTCAGTTGGTAGAACATGTGACTCTTGGTTTCGGAGTTGTGAGTTCAAGCCCCATGTTGGGTGTAAAGATTACTTTAAAAAATAAAAATTTGGGGGGGGCACCTGGGTGGCTCAGTCGGTTAAGCGCCCAACTTCAGTTCAGGTCATGATCTCATTACCGTTCATGAGTTTGAACCTCATATCAGCCTCTCTGCTGTCATCACAGAGCCTGCTTCAGATCCTTGATCTCCCGCTGTCTCTCTCTGCTCCTCCCTGCCTAAGCTCTCTCTCCCTCAAAAATAAATATTTTTTAGAAAAAGAAAAATCTTTTAGAGGCGCTTGGGTGGCTCCATTGGTTAAGCATCTGACTTTGGCTCAGGTTGTGATCTCACAGTTCATGGGTTCAAGCCCTGCATCGGGCTCTGTACTGACAGCTCAGAGCCTGGAGCCTGCTTCAGATTCTGTGACTCCCTCTCTCTCTCCTCCCCCACTTGGCACGTGTGTGTGTGCAAGTGCGCTCTCAAAAATAAACATTAGGGGGGGAATTTTTTTAATAAAATCTTTTAATAAAACCATAATCAAGAAAACTTTCTGGCTATAGAGATGTAGATCTATACATCAGAAGTTCATACCAGAAGGTGAACTGCAGGCTATGTTTTAGTAAAGCTGTATGACTTTAAAGAAACAGAAAAATTCCCCAGGCTTACAGGTAAAAGATGAAGTGCCTTACAAGGTCTAGAGAATTCGACTGGTATCACCTACAAAGCAAGACAATAATGTGGTAGCATAAGGAAAGAAAATTCTAACCAAAGATTTTATATCCAGTCAACTGTCTTTTGAATGTCAAGACTGTAGAAAACGTTTTAAACACGGACAAGAATTTAGAGAATACTGTTCTCAGGAGCCCTTCCCAAGGAAACTTAAAGGATGAGCTGCATCTAAAAGAGATATTTGGGAAATTTTCTGCAAAAAGTTTGACAGTATTTTACATGTCTTTTTGAACTAAGGTTAAAATCAGGAGTTAGGGGTGTAGGTAGCAGAATGGTGTACATAAATGTTACGGGATCTGACAGTGGAAAGAAGGGAGCTAAAAAAACTAGGAGGGAAAAACTAGAGTAACACTATTGACTGTAGGTTAACTATTCCAAGGGATTAAAATGGTACCATTTGAAGCTGAAAAAAAAGGTTAGGTAAGAAAAAAGATACATGGAAATATAAAAGAGGGAGGGGCGCCTGGGTGGCTCAGTCAGTTAAGCATCCAGCTTCAGCTCAGGTCATGATCTCCTGGTTTGTGAGTTTGAGCCCCACATCAGGCTCTGTGCTGACAGCTTAGGGCCTGGAACCTGCTTCAGATTCTGTCTCCCTCTCTTCCCCACTCAGGCTCTGTCTCTGTCTCTCTCTCTCAAAAATAAACATACATTTAAAAAAAGTTTTTAAAGAAATACAAAATATTCAAAGGTAAGCATTAGAAAAAAATATATAAACCTTTCAAAACACTGCAAATTTAATTTAAAAGGCCAAAGAAAACCATCATGAAAAATCATGTGATGAATGTTCCATAATGCACGTAGTAATTATAACAAAATAATATGACAGAATTGAAATCAAACATACCAGTCATATCAGTAAGGATTCCCTCACCAATAAAAGATTTTCAGATTAGCTCAAAAATCAAACTCCAACAAACTAATCTATGTCAGTTATATAAGAATAAAATCAAAATCTAACTTTATAACATGAGATCTTTAAAACAGTGAAAAATAAAACGATGGACAAAGATAAACCAAGCAAATAGAAGTAATATGAAAGCAGGATCGGCAGTGCTGATACCACACTAGAAGTCAAACCAAAAAGCATTAAATGACAAAGGAGGATAGCTTGTAATGCTAAAACCCATAATTCATAACAAAGATATAATATAATAGTTCTACACCAAATACAGCAACAATCTTTATAAAGCAAAAATTATGAGAAATGCAAATCATAAAAAGCACTTGAAGTTGGAGATTGACACTGAACACAGGATAGGTACAGTAGACAGAAAGTAGGACTATAAAAGATCAAAACTTAATGAGGCAGGTTCTCTGGTATATATGCATCCTAAAACCAGAATACTGTATATTCTCTCAACCACAAAATATTCACAAAAATAGTTTATACGTTAGGAAAACATTAGTAGGTCCCATATAAGAAAACAAAAAGCAAAAGGACATTACCACTTCGAAATTTAGAAGCCTTCTGTTGTATGTTACAAAGCCTTGTACAAGAGTATTCATAGCGACTTTATTCAAAGTAGTCAAATCTAGATGGAGAATGGATAAACAAATATTGTTAAAGTGCAGTATTAGTAAAAAGCAATGAACCAATCATATGTGTAATAATATGCATAAATCTCAGATATGCTGAAAAAAATACTATGTTGAGTGAGCTAAATTAGTTATAAAAATGTCCGTGGTGTCTATTTAAATAAATATATGCAGGGACACCTGGGTGGCTCAGTCGGTTAAGTGTCCCAGCTTCAGCTCAGGTCATGATCTTAGAGTTCGTGAGTTCGAGCCCCGTGTCCGGCTCTGTGCTAACGGCTCAGAGCCTGGAGCCTGCTTCAGATTCTGTGTCTCCCTCGCTCTTTGCCCCTCCCCCATTCGCACTGTCTGTCTCCCAAAATAAATAAACATTAAAAAAATTTTTTTTTTAATGAGCATATGCAGGGGCGCCTGGGTGGCACAGTCGGTTGGGCGTCCGACTTCAGCCAGGTCACGATCTCGCGGTCCGTGAGTTCGAGCCCCGCGTCGGGCTCTGGGCTGATGATGGCTCAGAGCCTGGAGCCTGTTTCCGATTCTGTGTCTCCCTCTCTCTCTGCCCCTCCCCCGTTCATGCTCTGTCTCTCTCTGTCCCAAAAATAAATAAACGTTGAAAAAAAAAATTTAAATGAGCATACGCAAAGTTAACCAGTAGTAATAGAACTTTAATGGGGGAGGAGAAGGATTGACTGGGAAAGGACATGAGGGTGCTTTCTAGAGTGACAGAAAAATTCTGTGCCTTGATACACATTCAAAATTATTCCTCAGTCAAGGAAAAAACCTCTTGGGTACAAGGAGTATTGTAAACAAGTTACAGAGTTTCTAAAAAATTATGATAATGAAAATCCTGCATATACAAATCTATGAAATACATGTAAGGCAGTGAGCAGAGGAAAATTCATAGTCCTAATTCTATCGTATTAAAGAACAAAATTCGACTGAGTAATTTTTTTTTTTTTTAATTTTTTTTTTTTCAACGTTTATTTATTTTTGGGACAGAGAGAGACAGAGCATGAACGGGGGAGGGGCAGAGAGAGAGGGAGACACAGAATCGGAAACAGGCTCCAGGCTCTGAGCCATCAGCCCAGAGCCCGACGCGGGGCTCGAACTCACGGACCGCGAGATCGTGACCTGGCTGAAGTCGGACGCTTAACCGACTGCGCCACCCAGGCGCCCCTCGACTGAGTAATTTTTTAAAAACCTTACAGACTTTATTTAGCAGTTGATAAATTGGCCAGCATCCAATCTAGCAGATAGAAAGGAGCTCCAAATTGCTTTACAAAGCAAGAGATTTTTATAGACCGAAGTGGAAGCAGGAACAAGGAAGTTACACTGGGCATTTTGCTGGTTGGTTTTCTTACTGGAGCAAAGGGAAGTATTAGAGCTGGGTCAGGCAGTGTGTGCTGAGTGGGTGAGCACTGATAGTTTACATAAGCCTGCCTTTTTACACAGAGGTGAGCATAGAAACTTGGTTACTAAATCTTGATTTACTGAGATGGCTTAGCCAGAGCAAATCTTAGGCTTTATTGGGTTACTTTGTTTATTTATTTTTATTATTATTATTGTTTTTGGTTTTGTTTTTGTTTTTTGAGAGAGAGGGAGAGTGCACATGTGTGTACATGCAGGGGAAGGACAAAGAGAGAGAATTCCATGCAGGCTCTGCGCTATCAGCACAGAGCCTGACTTGGGGCTCAAACTCCAGAACCATGAGATCATCACCTGAGCCAAAATGAAGAATTGGACACCTAACCGACTAAGCTCCCCCCAGGTGCCCGTAATCTGGTTACTTTGTCACAGTAAAAACAAAAGAGTGAAAATAAATAATTCCCAGCTCAGAAAGGAAAAAGAACAAAAAAAGTAAGCCAGAAAAAAAGTGGGGTGGGTCAACTGGTGTCTCAGTCAGTTAAGCATCTGACTCTTGATTTTGGCTCAGGTCGTGATCCCACAGTTGTGGGATCAAGCCCCATGTCAGGCTCTGGTCTGCCTGCGTGGAGGCTGCTTTAGATTCTCTCTCTCATCCTCTCTCTCTCTCTCTCTCTCTCTCTGCCTTTCCCCCACTTGCACACATGCACGCTCTCAAAAATATGTACTAAAAAATATGTTAAGATATGGGTAAACTTTTCTATACACTGGTTCTAAGAAAAAATTTTCTAAGAGTCAAAATCAAGTTGCAATAAAAGTAGTGATAAATATTACTGTGTTTACAAAATTAATTTCATGACCACTTTAATAAGCAAAATAAAATTTTGCCATATGTTACAAAGGGTCAATTCCTAAATACAAAGAACTTTGAAAAAAATATTTAAAAGACGAAAAACCCTAAAGATAAAAGGACAAAAGAACACGAATCACACAGATGCAGAAATGAAGATACAGAAATGGCTCTGTGTAAAACAGCTGAGCACATCTCGGTGGTTAATACCATTCCCCACTGAAAAGAATGAGAGCTCCTTGGAGAAATGGTTGATTTCAGGGCTGGAATAACATAGGTACAAAATGATCCTGGAATATCTTGATATGCCAGAAAGTCAATACTCAACAAATGATTGTATCATGTGAAGATGATGCAGGAGCAAGTTCAAAAGAATGCATGTAGTTTGATGGGCACCTGGGTGGCTCAGTCAGTTGGGTGTCCAACTCTTGATTTTTGCTCAGGTCATGTTCTCGCAGTTCATGGGATTGAGCCCCAATATCAGGCTCCACAATAACAGCACAGAGCCTGTTTGGGATTCTCTCTCTGCCCCTACCCACCCACCCACCCACCCACCCCACCCCCCCCGCAAAATAAATAAAAGAAAAATTTTTTTAAAAGAATCCATGTAGCTGAGTATGGGATAATTTGAGCTCCAAAATAAAATAGGACAGTAGTGAATTATAAACCATTGGGGAAGAAAAGAAGTATGAGTTGATACTGATAATAAAGGTAGGTAGGTAGGTAGGTGGGTAAACCTAAGGAGAAGATGGAAGAATTTTATGCTGACTGGTAAAAGAGTACTAGAATTACAAAATCATTTTTCAGCCATCACAGTAATGTTTGGTTTGGCAAGAGCTATTGGACGTTAAATTTAGGGATGGGATTGGGTGGGGTGAGATTTCAATGAGAAACAATATTCACATACTTTAAAATATGTCTACAAGATTGCTAGTTGCAAGGAGAAATATGATGAGTACTGTGTAAAATTTCAACACCTTGAAGAATGATTAAAATTAGCATCAGCGATGAGAAACAGATAGGCATCTTTTGCCTCTAGATGTAATATTCTGAGAAGGTTATATCACTTATGTAGTATTACGGGGATACATAACCTGATCTAATGAGGAAACATGAGCCTCAAATGAGAAACAGTCTATTAAAAAGGTGGGGAGGCAGGGCGCCTGGGTGGCTCAGTCAGTTAAGCATCTGACTTCAGCTCAGGTCATGATCTCACAGCTTGTGAGTTCGAGCCCTGCATCGGGCTCTGTGCTCCCAGATCCTGCTTCGGATTCTGTCTCCCTCTCTCTGCCCCTCCCCTGCTCACACTCTGTCTGTCTCTCTCAAAAAGTAAATAAACATTAAAAAAATTTTTAAAGGTGGGGAGGGAGCCTGCATTATTCAAAAGTAATCTTCCAGATTGAAGAAACTAAGCAAACAAATACGATATGTGATCCTGGAGACTGAAAGGAAGAAATGCTATATAAAGGACATTATTGGGTTCACTGGACTGTGGATGGTAAATTGGGGGAGAATGTCACATTAATGTTAAATTTCCTGAAGCTGATAACTATGCTGTAGTTACGAGAGAACAATTTTATTCTTAGGAAATGCATACTGAATTTGGGGAGGACAAAAAGATGTGATCTATGCAACTTACTCTTAAATGTTTTAGTAAAAGTCAGTATATCTAGAGAGAAGAATGAAGCCAACGAGGCAAAATGTTAGTCGTTGGCAAATCTGAATAGAGTACACAGGATTTCACTGTACGATTTTTCCAACTTTCCTAGAAGTTTGAAGTTCTTTCCAAGTAGAAAGTTTAAAAAAAAGAAAGACTACACAGACATACCATTTTCATCTGTTATATTGGCAAAAAGAAATCACATGCTGAGACTGTAGGGAAACACACACTCTCACTGTTGCTGATGCAAATGCAAAATGGTAAAATTTCTGTGGGAAGAAATTGGGTAATACCTAACTAAATTACATATACATTCACTCCTCTACCCAAAGAATATATTCTGAAGGTGATCCTCAGTTTTAAATATATACATAGGTTCACACATGCATAAGTTCATTCATTGCAGCAGTATTTGTAATTGTAAAGCATTGAAAACTGTCCAAAGAAGATTGAATAAACATGCACACAGTGGAGTACTGTGCAGTTGAAAAAAGAATGAAGAAGATGTCTGTGCACTGTGAAATGGAATGATTTTCAGGATATATTTCTAAGTTAATAAAAGCAAAGGACAGAGAAATTTAGCATGTGGCCTTTTCTATAAGAAAGAAGGAATAAGAAAATATACCTATTTACCTTTTCAAAACACACAAGAAGGATGAACCAGAAAGCAATAAAGTTGGTTACCTGCCTACAAAGGTGGATGGTGAAGCAGGGAAGGAGCAACATGTTTCCAGGTTACAACTTTTTATATAGTTCTTTATCTTTGGAAGCAAAGCCATTTTTTTAGATAGTCTCCAGAAATGAAATTAATTCAATAAGGATGGCAGGGAAGACTAAAAACCAAAGTCAACTTACTTCAAATCATTAACAGTCACATTGAAGGAAGGAGAAAATAATCCAAGTAACTTTTTTTTTTTTTTAATGTTTATTTTTGAGAGAGAGTGTTGGCGGGGGCAGGGGGTGGCGGGGAGGCAGAAAGAGAGGGAGACACAGAATCTGAAACAGGCTGCAGGCTCTGAGCTGTCAGCACAGAGCCCAACACGGGGCTCAAACTCAGAGATCATGAGATCACGACCTGAGCTGAAGTCGGACACCCAACCAACCAAGCCACCCAAGTGCCCCCCAAGTAACTCTTAATACTCTGTCCTTCAGTTTAGGGAGATAGAACTACAAAGAAATTCTGGACTCATAAGGTTGTTTGTTTGTTTGTTTGTTTTAGCAGTAGTGCTCCTGAAACTATTTAAATGTATGAAAGAATTGAGCAAATAGGTACATGTAATTTGGGCGGGAGCCAAGGTTTTCACTGTGGCAGAAGAGAGATACAAATACAGATATGGGAAAATAAAAAGTCTTGTGGGATGGATTGGAATTGGAGTTATAAATATGAATTCATGATATCCTAAGGTATATGTGTGTATTCATACGACATGTCACATACATATATATACGTATATCTACACGTATATATTCCATCTCTGCCTACCGAAGGGCCCAGAGACAGAGGTCTCAATAGCAATGGCCATGTGGAGTACGTACATCTTTATTTCTAATACTCTCCACTAAAAGAAACCAAGGCTGTTTGGAGAAATGGTTGATTCTAGGCTTGGGACAGGAAAATTAGTATATGCTTGAATATCTTGCTATTCCAGAAAGGAATTCCTGAAACAATGATAGGGGCTTGTCAGAATGACACAGGAGTCAGCTTGATGGGGCTCCCATCGGCTAAATCTGGGACAGTTTGAGCTTGCAGATAATTAAGGACCATCATGAATTATAAATTACAAAAGTAGTAATCCATGAGTTGATGCCCTTAATAAGAAAAAAGAGGGGCTCCTGGATGGCTCTGTTGGTTGAGCATCCAACTTCAGCTCAGGTCATGATCTCACGGTCCGTGAGTTCGAGCCCCGCGTCAGGCCCTGTGCTGACAGCTCAGAGCCTGGAGCCTGCTTCAGATTCTGTGTCTCCCTCTCTCTCTCTGCCCCTCCCCTGCTCATGCTCTGTCTCTCTCTGAATCAAAAATAAATAAACATTAAAAAAAAATTTAAAAAAAAGAAAAAAGAGGGGCGCCTGGGTGGCGCAGTCGGTTAAGCGTCCGACTTCAGCCAGGTCATGATCTCGCGGTCCGTGAGTTCGAGCCCCGCGTCGGGCTCTGGGCTAATGGTTCGGAGCCTGGAGCCTGTTTCCAATTCTGTGTCTCCCTCTCTCTCTGCCCCTCCCCCGTTCATGCTCTGTCTCTCTCTGTCCCAAAAATAAATAAACGTTGAAAAAAAAATTTTTTAAAAAAAAAAAAGAAAAAAGAGAGGGGTCTTCCCTATAGAAGAATGCCAGCTGAAACTATGAAGAAATTCTGAGCCTGGAAAGTCATAGGATTGGGCAAAAATCCTCACTGAGTATTCAATCTATAGTGAAATTTTGCTGAACAGAATATTTGCATGGTCTTTAAGTATCTCCTTGCAGATTGCTTACTAAAAGGGAAAATAGTAAGACAACAATGGAGAACCAGACCACACCTACACCAGGACTTCAAACGTATCATCACCGGTAAGAGGCAGGTGGAAATCACGTAATCTGGATTTGCTACCCTGAGAGCATCAGTTAGATGGTATTTCAACTGGAGATATACAACCTGAGAGAAAAACCTCCAACCCTGAAAGAGGAAATACTTATTTTAGAAAAGGAGAGGGAATCTATGTGGAAGAATTCCAAATTATTTTTGTGGATGTGCCATTGTCAAGAGGGAGCGTAACTCCCTACTTCGGAAGTGTGGGCTTCACAAAGCCACTGTACTTCTGAAAAGTACAGTATGGAAAGGGGTTAGGAGTAATTTTGTAACCTGGAAAACCTGAAAAAATACTGCTTCAGGTAGAGGTGGTCAAGGTCAATACCAAGAGTGATGACTCAGGTTAATAACATGTTTCTTTGTATAATTGGATACAAAGGTTACTGCACAGTACCTCTGATCTTTTTTCAAAAAACAACCCAGTCTGGTCATTAGAAAATTAGGAGACAAATCCCAGTGGAGGGTCATTCAACAAAATACCTACCAGTACTCTTCAAAACTGTCAAGGTCATGAAAAACCTGAGAAATTGTCACAGCCAAAAGGAGCTTAAGGGGACATGAAAACTAAATGTAATGTGCGATCTTGGAATAGAAATAGAACATTAAGTAAAAATGAAGGAAATGCAAAAATAGTTTGCATTTTCTAAAATTTTATATAAATGGGAGTCATACAGCATGTGCTCTTGTCTGGATTTTCATGCAGTGTAATTATTTTGAGACTTACTGCTGTTGTATATATCAATTCCTTACTTTTTATTAAGCTGAGCAGCAAGATGGAATCACTATATGGATATGCCCTAATTTGTTTATTCATTCACCTGTTGATATTTGGGTTGTTTCCAATTTTGAGCTGTTTTGACCATTCCTGTGTGTATGTGTGTGTGTGTGTACATGTGATATATGTGTTTTTATGTGGATGTATCTTTTCGTTTATCTTAGGCAAATAGAAATGCTGTGGGTAGTTGGTGGTGTATATTTAACATTTTAGCAAACTGCTTTTCTGAAATGTTTTTATAGTATTTTACCTTCCCATCTGCAGTGTTTGAGAGTTCCATTTGTTGCCTAGACCATAGAGGGTTTTTTATTTTTCTATTTTAGGCATTCTGATAGATGTATAAGAGTGTCTCGTGGTTTTAATTTGCATTTTCCTAATGACCAGTGATGTTGAGCATCTTTTCATGTCCTTATTTGCCATCCATATATAAATGAATTGTCTGTTTAGATGTTGTGCTTTTTTATTTTTTAATTGGATTGTTTCAGTTACTGAGTTTTGATAGTTCTTTATATTTTTTTATTTTATTTTCAAGTTTATTTATTTTGAGAGAGAGAGAGAGAGAGAGAGAGAGAATGCATGTGCACGTGCAATAGGGAGAGGAGCATAGAGGGAGAGAGAGAATCCCAAGCAATCTTGGATTGCACAGAGTCAGACCTGGGCCTCAATCTCATGAACCGTGAGATCATGACCTGAGCCAAGACCAAGAGTCTGGCCACATAACTGACTGAGCCACCCAAACACCCCTTGATAGTTCTTTATGTATCCTAGATACCAGTCCTTTGTCAGACACACGTGATTTGCAAATATTGTTGTCCAGTCTGTGGCTTGTCTTATTCTCTTAATAGTAGCTCCCTAGGACCAGTTTTTAATTTTAATAAAGTCCAGTTTGTCAGTATTTTTCTTTTATGGATCTTGTGTTTTGATGTCATACCTAAAAATTTTGTGCCCACCCAAGGTCATGAAGATTTTGTCCTATTTTTTTTCCTAGAGGTTTTATAGTTTTAGTTCTTACATTTAGGTCTGTGTCCCATTTTGAGTTAAATTTTTGTACATGTGAGGTATGGATCAGAGTTTGGTTTTTGTTTTGTTTTGTTTTTTTAATTTAGTAATGTATTTGATCCAACACCTTTTGTTGAAAAGACTTTTTTCCACTGAATTGCCTTGTTTTTTTCTTTCTCCTTTTTACTTTTTTTTTTTTTTTTTTTTTTTTTTTTTTGAGACAGAGAGAGACAGAGCATGAACGGGGGAGGGTCAGAGAGAGAGGGAGACACAGAATCTGAAACAGGCTCCAGGCTGAGCCGTCAGCACAGAGCCTGATGCAGGGCTCGAACTCACGGACTGCGAGATCATGACCTGAGCTGAAGTCGGACGCCCAACCGACTGAGCCACCCAGGCGCCCCTCTTTCTTCTTTTTAATTGTTTTTTTTTAATATAGTTGACAGTGTTACCTTGGTTTCAGCATTCAGCTTCTCTATACATTGTGCTGTGCTCGCCATAAGTGTAGCTACCATCTGTCACCATACAATGCTGTTAATTGATTTTTCACGGTTGTCAAATATTAGTTGACCATACATATATGGCTCTATTTCTGGGCTCTGTTCCCTTCTGTTGATGTTTATCTATATTTTATGTCAAAGTAGTGCAGCTTCATGATGCACCTTGGAGAGGAAGTATTAAGTGTTTCAACTTTGTTCTTTTCAAATTTGTTTTGGCTCTTCTAGGTCCTTTGCAGTTCCATATGAATTTTAGAATCTGCTTGTTGATTTCCACAAAAAAAAATGTGCTGTGATTTGATTGGGTCGCGTTGAATCTGTAAATCAAGTTGAATCTGTAAATCAAGTTGGGGAGAATTTTTTTTTTTTAAGTTTATTTGTTTATTTTGAGAGAGAGAGAGAGAGAGAGAGAGAGAAAGCATGAGTGGGGGAGGGGCAAAGAGAGAGGGAGACAGAGAATCCCAAGCAGGCTCCATGCTGTCAGCACAGAGCCCGACACGGGGCTCAAACCCACGAAACCACAAGATCATGAACTGAGCCAAGATCCAAGAGTTGGACGCTTAACCAACTGAGCCACCCAGGCACGCCAAAATATCACTTAACGTTATTGGTTCTTCTGATCCATGAACACTATGCATCTTCCCGTTTATTTAGATCTTTCTTTAATTATTTAAGCAACGTTTAGTAGTTTTCAAGGTATCAGCCTTGCACATCTGTTGCCAGATTTATCTCAAATTATTTCTTTTTCTTTTTTTAAGTAGGCTTCACGCCCAGCGTGGAGCCCAATGTGGGGCTTGAAGTCACGACCCTGAGATCAAGACCTGAGCTGAGATCAAGAGTCGGATGCTTAACCGACTGAGTCACCCAAGCACCCCTTATTCCATATTTTTTTGATGCTTTGTAAATGGTATTTTCTAATCAATCTCTGGTTGCTTGTTGCTAATATGTGGAAATATGGTTGATTTTTGTATATTGACATTCTATCCTGTATCCTTGCTAAGCTCACTTAATATAGCCAAGCAGCTCTTTGTATATTTTATCAGATTTTCTACAGTGTTGTCTGGGAATAAAGATTTATTTATTACTTTTTTCCCCAATCTGAATTCCTTTATTTCTTTTTTGCCTACTACATGGTCTTAGAATCTCTAGTACACTATTGAATAAAAGTAGCAAAGGCAGATACACTTATCTTGTTCCTGGTCTTAGAAAACATCCATATTGTCACCATTAAATATGATGCTAGCTTTAGGACTTTCCTAATGCTCTTTATCAGGTGAGGAAGTTCTTTCCTATTCCTCTTCTGCTGAGTTTGTTTTTTTTTTAATCAGGAATACATGTTGGATTTTATCAAATGCTTTTTCTGCATCTCTTGAGATAATCCTATGGCTTTTATTTATTTATTTTTTAGGCTTAATATAATGAATGTATTGATTTTCTTTCTTTCTTTCCTTTTTTTTAAGTAATCCCTATGCCCATCTTGGGGCTCAAACTCAGGACCCCAAGATCAAGAGTTGCATGCTCTACCTACTGAGCCAGCCAGGTACCCCATGAATGTATTGATTTTCAAATGTTGAATTAGCTTTGCGTTCCTGGAATAAACCCACTTGGTCACTTTTATTATTATTATTATATATTGTTTGATTTAGATACTAAAGTTTTGTTAAGAACATTTGCATACATGAGGGATATTGTTCTGTAGTTTTCTTGTAAGGGCTTTGTCTAGTTTGGGATCAGTAATGTTAGCCTCAGAGAATGAGTTGAAAACTAGCCTATATTCCAGTTTTCTGAACAAGTTGGTATAGGGGTTTTTTAATGTTTATTTATTTTGAGAGAAAGAGTGCACCTGGGTTTGGAGCAGAGAGAAAGAGAGAAAAAGAGAATCCCAAGCAGGCTCCGTGGTGTCAGTATAAACCCCAAGGTGCAGCTCCATCCCACAAACTGTGATATCACGACCAGAGCAGAAATCAAGAGTCAGACGCTTAACTGACTGAGCCAACCCTGGTGCGCCAGTAGTATTTTTTTTTAATTTATTTTTAAATTTTTTTAATCTACATCCAAGTCAGTTAGCATATAGTACAACAATGGTTTCAGGAGTAGATTCCTTAATGCCTCTTACCCATTTAGCCCATCCCCCCCCCACACACAACCCTTCCAGTAACCCTCTGTTTGTTCTCCATATTTAAGAGTCTTCTGTTTTGTCCCCCTCCCTGTTTTTATATTCTTTTTGCTTCCCTTCCCTTATGTTCATCTGTTCTGTGTTTTAAAGTCTTCATATGAGTGAAGTCATATGATTTTTGTCTTTCTCTGACTAATTTCACTTAGCATAATACCCCTCTAGTTCCATCCATGTAGTTGCAAATGGCATGATTTCATTCTTTTTGACCCCAGTAGTATTTTTTAAGTAGACTTCCCTGGTGAAGCCATTTGGGCCTGGGGTTTTCTTTGTGTGAAGGTTTTAGTTTCTTTATTCAAATTATTATAGTTATTTACCCATTCAAAGAACCAGCTTTTGCTTTTATCTTTTTTTGTTCTTATTTCATTGATTTTTTTTTCACTTGAAACATTAAGTATAGATTTTCCAATTACATATTTTTTCCCTTGAGAAGTTTGAAGGCCTTGCTTTCAATCCTGTTGTTGAAAAGCCCACTGATATTCCAGTTCCCCCCCCCCCGCTTTTTTTTTTTTTTTACATGGCATAGTGTTTTTCTTGAAGCTTTTAGTACAGAGTTCTGTAATTTTTATAATGATGCATCTTGGTGTAGTTTTGGTGTTTGGGAGGGGTTTTTAAGTCATTAAGCTGGGCTTCCTTGGTCTAAGTATAGAAACTCTGTTTTTTGATCCTGGAAGTATGTGTGTGTGTGTGTGTGTGTGTGTGTGTGTGTGTGTGTGTGTGTTTTCTTTATATAACTTGTTTCTCATTCTCATGTATATCTCTATGCTTTGGGTTTTGGTTCTTCTGGATTTAACCCTTATTTTTTCTCTTATTTTCTAGCTTTTTTGTCACATGTACACACTCCACACACATGCACTCGTGGTTTTTGAAAGATTTCCTTGGTTTTACTGTCCATTTATTGAAGTTATTGTTTTGCCTTTTCTGTTTTTAAATTCCAAGATCTTGTTCACCAGTAGTATCCTACCCTTATGTCCCTGGAGAATTAATTTCATTTTTGAAGTTTTCTTTTGGTCCCTGCCTTACTTCTGTTTCCTTATAGATTATTTTTTCCTGAGGGTTTGTTTTGGCCTTTCACATTTTTAGAGGTCTTTCTCAAATGGTAGGTGATCCTCACTTGTCTATTCATATCTAAGGATTAGTTACTAAGCAGCTGATTGGACTGAATGAGCTGGAGGTTAAGCTTTTTGACTAGTGAGATTCACTGTGGCAATTAATCCCTTTTTAAAAAAAATTTTTTAATGTTTATTTTTGAGAGAGAGAGAGAGACAGTGTGAGTGGGGAAGGTGCAGAGAGACAGGGAGACACAGAATCCGAAAAAGTCTCCAGGCTCTGAGCTGTCAGTACAGAGCCTGACGCAGGGCTCGAACTCACAAACTATGAGATCATGACCCGAGCCGAAGTCGGACACTGAGCCGACTGAGCCACCGAAGCGCCCCCCTCCACTTTTTTTTTTTTGTTTTTATTGGTCCCTTTTAAAATCTTCTCCCTAGTGTTTTACACTGGTACTGTGATCTATTTAAATGTGGTTTTTTTCTTGTGTTTAATATATGTGGTAGTTCTGTCTGAATTTGTGTTTTCAGTGTTTCTGCAGAATTCTCAGCCAGTCTTTCAGCATCTCCGTATCCTCTCCTTTGAGAATTCCTATTAGACATTTTATTAGATCTTTATGTTTTATGCCATTTGAACCTTTTATTTTCTATGTTTCTGTTTTTCTTTGCAGTGTTCTGGGTATTTTCTTAATGTTTATCATTTCCCCAGTTCTTTTTTAGCCATGGCTGATCTGCTATTCATCCCATCCATTGAGGTGTTTTAGTGGTGGTGTCTTTTTTTTTTTTTTTAATTATAGCACTTACATTTTTTATTTACAGAAGTTACATTTGGGTCTTTTCAGATCTGCCTGGTTGCTTTTTATTCCTTTATTCCATTTTTCAATAATATTTTTGTTTCTTCTTAAACATTTCTTGAATGGTTCTTTTATCCTCTGTGCCTGGCAATTTCAGTACCTAACAATTTGGGATTCCTAATCTGTTTCTACTGACACTTGTGACGGATTGCTTATTGTATGTTTGTTATTGATTGTGTGCTCGTACTTGATCAAATCTGTAGGAATGCTGAAAGGCCTGAAGTGTAGGTGATTATTTCCTGAAGTGATCCAGTATGCTTCTGCTGAGTGTCAAGGGGCACTGGTGGCCCTTTAATGTCTTGATCTGGGTATTTTCTGACCATTTAGGGCAAGTTAAGGTATATCCTCAGAGTCACTCAGAAGGGCAGGCCCATGATTATACAATCTCAGAGTAGCCTCTCCACCCAGAGCCTGGGCAGAAAAGACCCACATGTAGGTCTTATTTTGCCTGCGTGTAGTCAGATTTTTGATTCCTACCTGCCCTTTGACTGAAGTTGTAGCCCTCTTAGGGGTTTCGGTCTGATGCGGGCATTTCCATTCCCTGCAGTAAATGGTAAGTTTTACATGGAATAAATGGATTATAATTCATACATTGAATTAGTTCATTAGTATTCTGTCCTAATCTAAGAAAAAAATGCTGAGGGAACATTTTCTCCTGAGTAGAATATAGCTTTCCAACTAGTGTGTTCTAGATTTGTCAAGATAATTCATCCCTGCAATATTTGGGACCGTCTGAGGCCTCAGGCTGGGTGCATTCAGGGGCCAATTTCTCTTGCATTGTATAGATGATCATTTTCTGTGCGTGCTGGAACTATGCAAAAGGTTAGCATTTTTCTAGATCATTAGTTCTTGGAGTTGCTTTGGAGAAGACTGAATACTATACGTCTCTCTTAAGTTGTCATAATGTTCACAAGCATATTAAAAGCTTAAAGAGGCCTTGAAATAAGGAAAATTTTCTTATTTGACCATAATACTTTTATTTTTTAATGTTAACAGTCTATAATATTGAAACCAAGATGTTCGTAATTATTGACCCCCTGAAATTTCAGGGTTATATTTGCTGACAAGTAGAGTCAGAGTAAGATATTCTGTGTTGATATTTGAGGGCCAATAAATATGCATTAGCTGCTAACCGAGGTGGCTGTAAAGTGGACGAGCTTATACGAAAACTGCAAGAGATCTTCTTCACATGGAAGTAGGCTATAGGAATCTACTAGAACTAGAATTCTAGCCAGTGTTTGTAAGTGTGTATTCCAGGCACTGTGATAAATATTTCACAATGTCTTTTCATTGCCCTCGGGGGGAAAAAAAAATCAATTCTTTACCCTGGCCTTCAAGGACCCTCATGTCTACTAGCTCTGTGCTAACAACGCAGAGCCTGCTTGGGGTTCTCTCACTGTGTCCTCCTCCAACCTCATCTTTTACACCTGTCACTCTGGGCACCAGCCACACTGGCCTTTCAGTGGGCTAGGGATATTCCTACTGGAAAGCCTTTGTCTTGTTCTTTGCTTTGCCTAGAACATTCCAGCTGCCCTTTTTGGCCTCGAGGTCTTAACTCACCAATGCCTTTCCTCACCACTGAACATGAGTCGACGACTCCTGTCTCAGTTTGACTCTGCCTTCACATGGTCTAACTTGGGTTCCTCCTGCCAGTAAACTGTCACCTTGGTGAAAAGCATGCATCTTGTCTGCTCTGTACACCACTCGATCTGTAGCCTCTGCTACTGTGAGACACACAGATGCTTGATAGTTGTTGAATGTTGAATGAGTAAGAGAAGAAACTCATAATTTGCCCAGTGTTGACAGCTAATAAATGGCAAAACCAGGACTCAGACTTAGGGCTATCAGAATTCCGAGCTCTTGGCACCACACTTCATTCAGACAAGGACTCTCCCATTCCTTATCACCTTATCAGTTCAGAATGTTGCTAGACTTGACTTTTGGCATCACCTTCAAAATTTTATTCTTTTGAAATCCAGTGGTAGCCGATTTTGGTTCTTTGAAAATACATTTGATTTTTTTTTTTATAAGTTTATTTATTTTGAGAAAGAGAGCACACACAATTGGGAGAAGGGCAGAGAAAGGGAGAGAGAGAATCCGAAGCAGGCTCTGTGCTGTCATCACTTTGCAGCTCGAATTCACAAACCATGAGATCTTGACCTGAGCTGAAATCAAGAGTCGAATGCTTAACCAAGTGAGCTCCTCAGGCACCCTGAAAACACATTTGATTTTTTTTTTTTAAATACCTGCAAGTTATTCAGAACCAAATTTGTTAAATAAGATGGGTAGTCAAGCTAGGGAAAACTGTTGAGGGAAACGGATTAATTACAAAGTAGCCAGAAACAGTAGGGTTTTCTTTTTAAGATTGGGTCTAAAGGAAAAATACTGTAAGAAGTTGGAGGTTGTGGCAACAGCATTAGAACACGCATAGAGCCTCATGAGGGGACTTCTTAAAAGATAGTATTCATCTGGGCATAAAATATTTCCATTGTGTGGATTAAGGAACTACTTTTGTTGCTTTCATAGTTATACTTGATTCAAGTGAAAAATCAGTTGTCCACTTTAGTGCAAATGTTTCGTAACTGCACTTCTGAAAAAGACAGCTTACTCTTCTCAAACTAAGAGATGCATTTGGATGGTTTTATTTTGTCAAACTCTACACAACAGATTTCAGCTTTGTATTGGTCATGGGAGGAAGTTACCCTAGCCAGAAGAGACATTGTGCATAAAGTGTAAAATGATACCAAAAAATACTAACTGAAGCAAAACATTGAAAGGTGCCAGCTGATAATTTTTACTCTAGTTGTCCCATCGCGGATTCTCAGCTGATAATTTTTTTTTTTAATTTTTTTTTTCAACATTTATTTATTTTTGGGACAGAGAGAGAGCATGAACGGGGGAGGGGCAGAGAAAGAGGGAGACACAGAATCGGAAACAGGCTCCAGACTCTGGGCCATCAGCCCAGAGCCTGACGCGGGGCTCGAACTCACGGACCGTGAGATCGTGACCTGGCTGAAGTCGGATGCCCAACCGACTGCACCACCCAGGCGCCCCTCAGCTGATAATTTTTACTCTAGTTGTCCCATCGCGGATTCTCAGCTGATAATTTTTACTCTAGTTGCCCCATCGCATATTATCTTTTTTTTTTTTTTTTTTTTTTTTTTTTAAGTTTTCTTTTGCTCCCTGCATTGGTCCTGTTTCCTTATAGATTCTTTTTTCTGGAGATTTTTTTCCTCTTTACTATTTCCTATTTTCTTTTTAGTTTCTTCTCCCTAAACTTGAAGTTTTGCAATTTATTTCAGGACAGGTTGAGTTGGCAGTGTTAACTTTTTGGGGATTTAGGCAGCTTGAGAGAGCGCATATCTTTCAGAAGAGCAAACATGTATCATTCACTGAAGATGATGTAGTGTCTTTGCAGTTTTTCTTTTGAAAAGGAAATAATGTTTAGCTTGAGATACTTGGAGTTTTTTTAACCATTGTTTATGCTAAAGAAAAAAATGAGATAAGACTGCAAATGTACAAATGTTATCTTCTCTAATATTTGAAATAGTTAATATCTAAAAATTCTCTAAAATTAAAAATTCCCAATTAATCACTCCAGAACTCTTCACAGCGATTTTTAAAAGCATCTATATATTTCCTGGATGCTCTAAATTATAATAAAAATCTACACTTTTAGAGATGAAAGGTAAATTAAGAAACCATCTGTTTGTTATGTGTATTTCACAACAACTTAAAAAAATCATCTAATTTTTAAAAAATTTTTTTGATGTTTATTCATTTTTTTGAGAGAGAGAGCATGAGAACGTGCACGAGCAAGCGGGGGAGGAGCAGAGAGAGAGGGAGACATAGAGGGTGAAGCAAGCTCCAGGCTCTGAGCTGTCAGCACAGGGCTCAATCCCACGAACTGTGAGATCATGACCCAAGACACTTAACCAACTGAGCCACCCAGGCACCCCTCTGATTCTTTCTATAGAGAAGTGACCTACCTAGTTTATAGCAATTACTATTTGAATTTGAATTACATGGTGATCCTCTGATTGTGTTCCGTGTTTATTGTTGTCATTGGTATTCTTATTAGCTAACTTGGTGGCTGATAAATTTGCACCCTGTAGAAAGGAAAGGCTCCATTTTGAAACAAACATTTTGTTACAAAATAAAATTATCATTTGTCAGGGCTAGGTCTTCGTTTTCCAAATATCATCACAATTTGAACTAAATTCTTTGGGGTGGTGGTTGTGTATCTGTGCTGTGTCATGTATTATTGATTTTTTCTACTTTTAAGACTGAACATTCTTCACGCCCTGAAAGGAAAAGAAGAGACTCTTTCGGGATGTTTGACGGTTATGATAGCTGCAGTGAGGACACAAGTAGCAGCTCCAGCTCCGAGGAGAGTGAAGAAGAAGTTGCTCCTTTACCTTCTAACCTCCCAATTATCAAAAACAATGGACAAGTCTACACATACCCGGATGGCAAATCTGGCATGGGTGAGTATACCGCCTTTCACTGTTACGCAGCTTCATATTGGAGGACATGTTCTGATTTCATTTCTTCTTTCATTTCCTTTCCTTGGAATTTTTCAAGGGAAAAAGAAACGCAGTCTGAAACTTACAGTTGTAGATGAGATCACTAGATTTCCATTTGATCTATCTTGCCTACCTGCCGTGTTCTGGCAGAAAGCAAGTAGAGCAAAATAAAAACAAAAGGCTGTTGAGAAACACAATGTGGACGTAAATTCAGTAATTAGGTAATAAATCCCAGGGTACCTGAAAGTGTGTAGGATCACAGGCTTATAGAGCTGATACACTTGCAGAATGAGTTTCTCTCCTCTACAAAAATTCCTTATAAGAAGTTTTCTATTTTAACACTTTCAATGATAGGGTATCTCTAATTACCAGATTATTCTTCGTATTGAACCAAAATTATCCTTGTTCTGAATTTTGTCTTTGGGTCTTAATTTTGCCTCTTAAAGGTACAGAGAAGAATTCTAATCCTTGTTATGATGATAACTGTTCACACTAGAACAGTCCCAAGTGACCCTAATTGCTTCAGCGATCTGTCATAGTGTCACAATGATTTTAATTCATCAATAGCCTGCTCACTTTCCTCTGGGCATGCTTCAGATTTCATGGTGCTGGAGTGACAGCTTACATGACTTGCCCAAGACTGTCCTGTTTTTAGGATTGAAAATCCCATATCCTGGGAAGCACCTCAGGCAAATGGCTAGTCACCTGTGTAATAAGGGCAGCTGGTCACCTGTGTAATTAGGGCAGCAGGTAGGCCACAGAATTGCTTTAACTTTTTTGAAAGTAATACTGATTTCATGTATAACTGAAACCCTTTAGTCTTTACTACAGATTCACCACTAAACCAGTTAAACCAGTCTTGTCTGTTAGCAGTTGACTTTTTAAAAGATATTTTATTTGTGAGTAATTTCTACACCCAACATGGGACTCAGACTCACAACCCCAAGATCAAGAGTCACGTGCTGCACCGACTGAGCCAGCCAGATGCTCCGATTTTTTATTTTTTAATAAATGATATGAGGTTGATTTGAATAATACCTTAGGAGAGGCACGAGCAAGGGCTATGGGAACATGAAGGGCAGGTGATGAATTCTAATCTGGGAGGGCTTCACAGGGAGGCAGATTTGAGCTGGCTTTGAAGGACAAAGGTGGAAGCTGTGGGAGAACCCTGTGGAAGAAGGGAACTATACTAGCAAAGATTGGGAAGTAGGACTTTGAAGGAATCATGCTGAGCCATTCAGATGTGGCAGGCACGTAAGTGATTGTCCAAACGAAACATTGCAGAGAGATGAAAGATCTGGTGGTACAACCATCTTTGGGCATGCAGTGTCTGAAAGCTTATTTTTAAATCAGTCAGTGCTCACCGAGGGCCTCTTTCAGGATCCAGGCATCTGGTACTTGCTGTCAGCAGAGAGGCTTCCTATTGGCAAAAGTGGAAGGACATGCTCCCACTTCACTTGGGAGCCAGACAAGGTCATTTCCAAGGACATCGCAAAGACTAGGGAAGAGGGGAAAGAAGGTGGATCAGGAAGATTTGGAGTTAAGTTTTTGGCTTTGTGCAGGCCTCTAACTCACTGAGCCTGTTTTTCCATCTGTACAGTTGGGATGTGGGTACCTGCTAGGCAGGGTGGCCGGAGGACAAGGATAAGAGAAAGTATCCCCAAAAACTCCAGCTGGGGCTGCAGTTACACCATGGATGCCTGGGAATGCTGAATGAGAACAGGAGCCAGCCTTGTTTGATACCACTTAGATTCAGGAGTGAGTCTGCCATGATAACATTCTGATTGTAAAAATTGAAAAGTGATTTGGGCCCTGAAGAGGGCCCAGGAGTGATTTCAAGCTTACTCCCAAGTTGGGTCTATAGGTGGACCTGATAGATGAAATCAGCTGTACGTTTCTCTTAATGGCTCTCTTGATGAAAGGAAGTGGAGTGGAGGTGATCCGTGCTGGAATAACTGTCCTAGAACCTCAGCAGCCCAAAGCCAGGTTAAGAGGCCTGGCTGATGCAGTCTGAGGGCAGAAAACTGGTGTGGACGTCCCGGGGCCCGTCCACCAGGATGATGGACAGCAGGTGTGGCTGCAGAGGTTTCCCCTGTGGACACTGGTTGAGCTACACACTGTGCTGTTTTGGGAGCCTGTCCCTGAGTGTGGCAGGTATCTGGTGAGAATTAGGCACCTCCTCAGTCCGCAACAGGACAGGCTCTGGATTTGGAGACAAGAATCTTCCGGGGGCTTTCCTTTTGAGACCTGCTAAGTTCCAGCCCCTTTCCAGCTGCAGTGGATTTTTTAAAACTTTAAATTATCCCATGTAACCTTTTTCTTACTGAATTTTGATCTTCTTAGAAATTGTTTACTTCTAATTCTATCATTTAACATTGAAGGTTGTGTTATATAATCTTCTAGTTTTATGTCATTTGCAGATTTGATAATAATGCCCTGGAGGTATTCTAGTCTTAAAAAGTTGAACAGCACAGGGCCTGGTACAGAATCTTGTAGGCTGTGTCAAAATACTTCCCATTATTGGGGCACCTGGCTGACTCACTTGAAAGAGCGTGCACCTCTTGATCTCAGGGTCGTGAGTTCAAGCCCCAAGTTGCATGTAGAGATTACTGAAAAGTAAATAAATAAATAAACTTTAAAAGAAAAAAAATTCCTTGGGACACCAGGGTGGCTCAGCTGATTAAGAGTCCGACTCTTGGTTTCAGCACAGGTGATGATCTCATGGTTCATGGGTTTGAGCCCCACGTTGGGCTCTGTGCTGACACTGCTGGGCCTGCTTGGGATTTTCTGTCTCCCTCTTTCTCTGCCCCTCCCCTGCTCTCTAAATAAATAAATAAATAAATAAATAAACAAACATTAAAAAAAACAAAAATTTCTACTCACTTATCAGGACCTTAAATTTCTCAATCTTTATTGACAAAGCTGCATGAGAGATTTTATCAAATGTTTTAACTCCTAAAAAAAAAAATTTAAAAAAAACCCATATTAACTCCTATTAATATATGGTTGACCCTCAAACAACATAGGAATGCCAGTCTCCCATGCAGTTGAAAATCTATGTGTAACTTCTGACTCCCCAAAAACTTAATTACTAGGGGCACCTGGGTGGCTCAGCCCTTTAAGCATCCAACTCTTGATTTCAGCTCAAGTTATGGTCTGATGGTTTGTAAGTTCATGCCCTGCATCAGGCTCTGTGCTGATTCTCTCTCTCCCTTTCTCTCTGCCCCTCCCTTGCTTGTGCTCTCTATCTCAAAATAAATAAATAATATTTTTTAGAAAGGTGTCTGACCCTTGATTTCTGCTCAGGTCATGATCTCACAGTCATGAGATCTAGCATGGCATTTGAGTTAGCACAGAGCGTGGAACCTCCTTGGGGTTCTCTCTCCCTCTCCCTCTCTCTCTCTCTCTCTCTCTCTCTCTCTCTCTCTCAAAATAAATAAACAAAAACTTAATTACTAATAGCCCACTGTTGGTAAAACTAATAGTTGATTAACACATGATATTTTTTTTTGTATTATTTAATCTATTCTTACAATAGAGTAAGGTAAAGAAAAAATATTTTTAGGAAAATCGTAAGAGGGAAAACACATTTACAACACTGTATCTTATTTATTGGAAAAAACCCACATACAGATGGACCCATGCAGTTCAAAACCCCTGTTGTTCAAGGGTTGATTGTATACTCTTGCCATGGTTTAGTTATACCAGTCCAGTAATATTATAACAAAAGGAAATAAGGTTTATTGAAGCTTTATATGTGCCAGGCTCTGTTTTAAATACTAGAGATACAGAGATAAAACAATATAGAATAGTCCCTGCACTGGTGGTGCTTACATCCTACTCACAGGAAGTATACTTTGATATGTATAATTCTTGCCAAAGATTCACTATCCCCTTTGGGTCACAGCTTCTTTAGCTAGATGGTCACAGACCTTTTTAATCTGTTCTATAACTCTTTCTCCTTTTTTTTAAACTTTTTTTTTAATGCTTACTTATTTTTGACAGAAAGAGACACAGCAATAGCGGGGGAGGGGCAGAGAGAGAGAGGGAGACACAGAATCTGAAACAGGCTCCAGGCTCTGAGCTGTCAGCACAGAGCCCGACACGGGGCTCAAACTCACAGACCGCGAGATCTTGACCTGAGCCGAAGTTGGACGCTCAACAGACTGAGCCACCCAGGAGCCCCTCCTTTTTTTTAAATGCTTATTTATTTTGAGAGAGAGAGGACGTGTGTGCCTGCAGAGTTGGGGCAGAGAGAGAGAGAGAGAGAGAGAGAGAGAGAGAGAGAGAAACCCAAGTAGCCTCCGTGCTATCCACACAGAACTCAACGCAGGGGCTCCATCTCATGAACCCTGAAGTCATGACCTGAGCCGAAATCAAGAATTGGATGCTCAACCGACTGAGCCACCCAGGCACCCCTGTAACTTTTTTGACAGAAAACCATTCAGTTTTTTCTCTCCTTAAACACCCTTTCTTCATCTCTAATCCTGTGGTACCTTTCTTTCATGATTTCTCAATAGATTTATAAGTACTGGTTAAAACTATAAGCCCTTCTAAGTTTAACTGTTTGGGTGGAGATTTGAGCCCACTCCAGCAGTTTTTCGCTCTGTTACTTTCTGGTATTTTATTTTTTGTTTTTTGTTTTTTCCTAACTCTTCTCAGGAATAATTGACAAAGATAGTTGCATATGTTTAACATGTACAGTGTGATGATTTGATATACGTTGTGGGATGATTACCAAGATTGAGGTAAATAATACCCATGGTTTCACATAGTTAACTCTTTGTGTTGTGGTGGTGGGGAAGAACACAGTATCTACTCTCAGCAACCTCCCAGTATGCAGTACAGTATTATTAACTATAGTTACCATGCTGTATGTTAGAGTCTCATAATTTACTCTTCTTATAACTAAAATGTCGTACCCTTTGACCTACCTGTCCCCCTCCCCCCAATCCCTGGTAATCACCATTCTATTTTCTGTTTCTATGAAATCGGCTTTTTTTTTTTTTTTTTTTTAAGGATTCCACATGAAAATGATCCCATACAGTATTTCACTTAGCATATGCCCTGCCCTCCAGGTTCAACCGTGTTGTCACAGTGCCAGGATTTCCTTCTTTTTTGTGGATGCATAATATTCCACTACAATGAATAATACTTCATATATGTATATATATACCACACTTTATGCATCCATTCAGCTATCAAAGGACATTTAAGTGTTTGCATTTTCTTGGCTCTTGTGACTAATGCTGCAGTGAACATGGGAATTCAGATATCTGTTCAAGATACTGATTTACAGTCAACTAATTTTTGACAAGGGCACCAAGAATGCAGAATAGGGCAAGGACAGTCTCTTTAATGAAGGGTGTTGGCAAAACTGGATATGCACATGCAAAAGAATGAAAATGGATCCTTGTCTTACACCACTCAACAAAAATTAACTTAAAATGGATTAGACTTAGGGGCACCTGGGTGGCTCAGTTGGTTAAGGGCCAACTCTTGGTTTCAGCTCAGGTCATGATCTGGTTTGTGGGTTTGAGCCCCACATTGGGCTCTGCGCTGACAGTGCAGAGCCTGCTTGGGATTCTCTCCCCTCTCTCTCAAAGTAAATAAACTTTAAAAAGAACAAAAAGAATTTAAAAAATGGATTAGACTTCAGTGTAAAACCTAGAAATATAAAACTAGAAGAAAACATAGGAGAAAGTTTTTTGACACTGGTCTTGTAGTGATTCCTTGGATAAGAGAACAAAAACAAATGGGCCTACATCAAACTAAAGAGGTCTGTGCGGCAATAGAAACAATAAATTGAAAAGCCAACCTACAGAATGGGAAAAAGTATCTGCAAACCATATCTGATAAAGACCTCCTACAACTCAGTAGCAAAAAAACAAATAATCTAAGTGAAAAATGGACGAAGGACCTGAATAGACATTTTTCCTAAGAAGACATACAGTTGGCCTACAGGTACATGAAAAGGTGTTCCACAACACTGATCATCAGGGAAATACCCATCAAAACCACAATGAGATACCACCTTACACCTATTATGATTGCTATTATCAAAAAGATAAGAGGGGTGCCTGGGTGGCGCAGTCGGTTAAGCGTCCGACTTCAGCCAGGTCACGATCTCGCGGTCCGTGAGTTCGAGCCCCGCGTCCGGCTCTGGGCTGATGGCTCAGAGCCTGGAGGCTGTTTCCGATTCTGTGTCTCCCGCTCTCTCTGCCCCTCCCCCGTTCATGCTCTGTCTCTCTCTGTCCCAAAAATAAATAAAAAACGTTGAAAAAAAAAAATTAAAAAGATAAGAGATAATGTTGGTAAGGATGTGGAAAAAAGGGAACTCTTATATACTGCTGGTGGGAATGTAAACTGGTATATCCGTTATGGAACACCATATGGCAGTTCCCCAAAAAATTAAAAATAGAACTGTCATGACCTAGCAGTCCCAGTCCCACGTATACACCTGTTTACCTATTCTGAACTTCAGTTCTTGTGACCCTTCTTCTAATTCTGCCTTTCAGATCATTGTCTATTATGCTAATTTACAAAAGGGGCACATTAATAGGGTTTTGTTTTCCTCTGTTCTCAGTGAGTAATCAAGCACCTACCTCAGGCTTTGACCCTCTCCTTTCCTCCTTGTCCTCTGAACATAACGAAAGAATCTTTGTATGACCCTTAACATTTTTCCAAGACTTGGCTCTTTTTACCTTGCCCTTTGTGTTACTCCTTAGCTGCATTGCACTTCTTTTCCTCTTTTGTTTATAATCCTTTCAAAGGCTGGAGCTCTTAATGTATAGGAAAATGCCTGGCACACAGTGAGCACTAAGGAAATGTAAGTTGAATCTGATTTATTTTGTTTGTGGGCTTAGACCCTCTGTTAAACCTTGAGCTGCGGTCAGACCCTCTGGAGCCGTGGCCATGGCATCATACCAGTATTTTCTCTAACTTTTGTGTGGGCTTTTCTGTCGTTTGTATAACAGAAGAAATTTTCTGTTAGAAGGCAAATATTTAAATTAACACTTAAGTAATTATTAAACTGTTAGATAAAAATTGGTTTTATTACATGATCATAATAACGCCATTGTTTTTGTTCTATTAATTAGCTACCTGCGAAATGTGTGGGATGGTTGGTGTGCGAGATGCTTTTTACTCCAAAACAAAGCGTTTCTGTAGTGTTTCATGTTCAAGAAGCTATTCGTCAAACTCCAAGAAGGCAAGCATTTTGGCCAGACTTCAGGTAACGGTACAGAAACCTTCTTATTCTTTATATCTGTTATTTCTATGGCTTTCACTGTTTATCTGTCATTGGATTGTGATTCACTGCACTCCACTTCTACCCAGTTGGCCAGTTACCATTTTATACCCCACATTTTTTCAGAAATATGTGATCCCCAAAGTTTGTTCAGCCTGTAAAATTCAACAGCTATTATAATAGACAAGGCATACTATCCAAAGTAAACGATGAAACTGTTTAAGTGAATTAAAAACACCCTTTTTCTAAATAAGTATAAATATAATAAACGCCTTGTTATATACAGAAATTGAAGCCATTTTCCCCCCTGGTTTCCTTTTGAGTTAACATCAAGGTAGAATCAATGCAGCCTTTGGGGGGAAATGATACACCCTGTGGTTCTACTTCTCCATCATATCTGCTTTGTACTTTTGAGCACAGCCTGTTTGATACCTTGAACGATTGTGTTTGGTTAATCCAACTAACCTTTTTGAAAACGTTCATGGTATAAAAAGAAAATCATCTTTCTTTAAATGTACATCAATGCCTACAATACAAAATGGAGATTCGACCATTTGACTAAGTTGTTAACTACTGTAGCATATAAACAGTGTTTTTAAGGCATTTAACTGATTTTTGTAATATATTTTATTTGAGTGATCACATTTTTCTTATTCGCCTGTAATTGATTGTGATCCTTACATAGCACTGAAAGGATTTATAAAAATTCCCCAAATTAAGGAAATACATCACTTAGATGTATTTCTATATTTCAGATAGACAGTACCTAAGATCCTGAGCAGTGGTCTGTACCCAAATGGATGGCAGTTTGTCACACTGTGAATTTGGCCCATGATCATTTTGTCATTGATCTTTTGCGTTAGCACTAAAGGTATAAACCTCAGTCACTTGCTCTTTAAACATTCAATTATCTTCTCTTACCATATAAATAGCAATGCTTGGCAACCTGCATGAGTGAATAACCACTGGTTTTATCTAGTATAAGAAGGAATCAAGTGTCCACCACAGCCTATATTTTAACATCTTATGGGATATAATTTTTTATTAACATATTAATTTGCATATTGCTGTTTTAGTCTGTGCCAGCTCTGCTACCCATAATAGATGTCTACATTGTAGCAGAACTCCAAAAAACAATTCTCATGTTAAAGTTCCTTGTATGTTTCCTCTGCTTTAATAATTTTCTAAACCCTTGATGTTTACTTAAGCAGAATGAGTAGTATGCGATCAAGTTAATTTTTTCGGTGGAGGGGGATGAATGAAAAAGAATCCTATTTACTTAACTCTTCTTGTTTTAGGGTAAGCCTCCAACAAAGAAAGCAAAAGTTCTTCAGAAACAACCTTTAGTTGCTAAACTAGCTGCATATGCTCAGTATCAAGCTACCTTGCAAAATCAAGCAAAGACTAAAGCAGGTAATATTGGTGAATATAGTAGAAGTGAAATGTTTGATAATGATTCACCTAGTTTTAGTCAACATTTAAATTTTGGATTTTGTTAACTAAGCTATTTCTCTGTCCTACTAGTACATTATGACATTAGGCTTCTTGATGATGGTTTTGGTTTCAGTAATTTATTCTAGGGGTACCTGGGTGGCTTAGTCGGTTAAGCATCCAACTCTTGATTTCGGCTCAGGTCATGACCTCACGGTTTCAGAGTTCAAGCCCCACAGTGGGCTCTGCGCTGGCAGCTCAGAGCCTGCTTGGTTTTCTCTCTCTCTCTCTTTCTCTCTCTCTCTGCCTTACCCCTGCTCGCCTTGTCTCTCTCTCTTTCAAATAAACTTCATAAAAATAAATACACGAATAATTATAAATTTTTTTTTCAACGTTTTATTTATTTTTGGGACAGAGAGAGACAGAGCATGAACGGGGGAGGGGCAGAGAGAGAGGGACACACAGAATCGGAAACAGGCTCCAGGCTCCGAGTCATCAGCCCAGAGCCCGACGTGGGGCTCGAACTCCCGGACCGCGAGATCGTGACCTGGCTGAAGTCGGACACTTAACCGACTGCGCCACCCAGGCGCCCCAATACACGAATAATTCTAGAAGAGAGTAATTGTGTTGACAGTTTCACAGTGCTTGTGGCAATATCCTTAACGTATTTTATTGGGGGGGCGCCTAGGTGGCTCAGTTGGTTACGCATCCAGCTTTGGCTCCGGTCATGATCTCATGGTTAGTGAGTTCGAGCCCTGCGTCAGGCTCTGTGCCAGCAGCTCGGAGCCTGGAGCCTGTTTCAGATCCTGTGTCTCCCTCCCTTGCTGCCCCTCCCCTGCTCACACCCTCTCTCAAAAATAAATAAAAAAATAATTCTGGGGTGCCTGAGTGGCACAGTCAGTTGAGCGTCTGGCTCTTGCTTTCAGCCTAGGTCAAGATGTCACAGTTTGTGAGATCAATCCCCACATCAGACTCCATGCTGACAACACAGAGCCTGCTTGGGATTCTCTCTCTCCTCTCTCTCTGCCCTTCCCCTGCTCGCTAGCCCTCTCTCTCAAAAATAAATAAACATCAAAAAAAATTTTTTTTTTAAATAATTTCAAAAACATTTTTTATTTGGTTATTTTCTGTGTTCCACTTCTATGCTGTGGCTGGTGGGGAGCATTATGGAGATAATAAGCAAAATGATAGGATGTTTAGCGGGCTTCAAAGGTAGTGGTGAGGTGAGAGTCATAAAAGGAAGAGATTGAGAAAGGATCATTTCTAATAGATTTTTTTAAGTTTATTTTGAGAGAGAGAGAGAGAGAGAGAGAGAGAGAGAGAGCACAAGTGGGGGAGGGGCAGAGAGTGAGAATCCCAAGCAGGCTTTGTGCTATCAGTGCGGCACCTGCCAGGGGCCTCAAATTCACAAACCACGAGATATGATCTGAGCCAAAGCCAAGAGCTGGACACTTAACTGACTAAGCCATCTAGGGCCCCTGATAGAAGATTCATAACAGGAAGGCAGAAGCAAGGAAGTATAGTAGGGACTGAAGCAATGAAAAACCCTAGTGAAGGTAAGGTATTAGTGGCAGATACTGGAGAGAAATCTCACTGAAAGGGACACCTGGCGGCCTTAGTCAGAAGAGTGGCAACTATTCGTCTCAGGATCATGAGTTCGACCCCCACATTGGGTGTAGAGATTACTTAAAATTTTGGGGAAGCCTGGGTGGCTCAGTCAGTTAAGTGTCTGACTCTTGATTTCAGCTCAGGTTGTGATCTCATGGTTCATGGGATCAAGCCCTATGTTGTGCTCTCCGCTGACAGTGCAGAGCCTGCTTGGGATTCTCTCTCTCTCTCTCTCTCTCTCTCTCTCTCTCTTTCTCTTTCTGCTGCTCCCTCACTCATGTTCGCTCGTGCTCGCTCTCAAAAATAAATAAATAAACTCTTATAAAACTTTATTAAAAAAGACATGGAGAAAGGGAGAGAAAGAATCTTAAGAATCTTAAGTTAACTCCATGCCCAGCACAGAGCCCTTTGCAGGACTCCCATCTCATGACCCTGAGATCATCACCTAAGCCAAAATCAAGAGTCAAATGGTTAACCAACTGAGCCACCCAGGTGCCCCCCAAAAAAACACTTCAAAAAAAAAAAAAAGTCTCATTGAGATGCACAGTAAAAGCTACATGGGAATAAAAACCCAAAAGCAGCCATGGTAGTGTTTCTTATTCTGAACAGTTCTGAGCTCAGCTGTTCTTTGCTGCTTAGAACATGGAAGACTTAAGCTAATATTAGTTTTCAAATATGATCTATGTGAAAGTTCATGTTTATTTAGAAAAGTTCTTAAAATTTTGTAGGAGAAAAGAAAACTTTCAAGATGATGTTATTTTTTCTCTAAGTTTACTTATTTATTTTGAGAGAGAGAGAGAGAACAGGGGAGGGGCAACAGAAAGGGAGAAAGAACAATCCCAGGAAGGCTCTGTGCTGCACGCAGAACCCAACATGGGGCTCAATCTCTCCGTGAGATTGTGACCTGAGCCAAAACCAAGAGACCGTTAACTCACGTGAACCACCCAGGTGATCCAAATGATACGTTAGTTTTATGTCATTTCACATTTTCTCATAAATAAAAGATTTGAGCATTGTAATATATCTAAATTTATTTTTTTTCAGCAGCAGTCTCCATGGAAGGCTTCAGCTGGGGTAACTACATCAACAGCAATAGCTTTATAGCAGCTCCAGTTACCTGCTTTAAACATGTGAGTATGGAATTTCTCACCTTGTACTGAAATGCATTGTCATTGTTTAAATCTGAAGGTACAGTAACACCTAAGCATCTTACCTTTAGAAGATCTTTTTTTTTTTATACATTGTCATAAAAGTGCTAATTTTTAAATGATACTTATTAGTACCTAGAAATAACTTGTAGAAATTGTACAAGTAAACGCGTCCTATAAAGAAATTACAATTTGAAATTATTTGAATAGGGAAAAGTACTAGTCTCCTCCAATTTTCATATTAAGTTGAACCATATCCAGTGCTGGTTTTGTTGTATATCATGTGTATTGGCAATGTCACGTGGTTCGGTGTAACACAAAGCATCCATCGTGCATGTGACCTAAATCTTTGTGGTCTGACCTGATAATTCAGAAAGGGAGGGATCTTTCTTCCAGTTGTGTTTTGTCCTCAAGGGTAAAATCAGAAAAACAAAAAAAGAACTATTAGAAACATAGTATTGTGGGCTGGAATACATGATATATCATGGAAACCCCTTTGCAGGATATTCTTTTTAGCAAGTAGATTCTTAGAGAGTATATGTTGTAATTCAGAATTATGTTAAAAATTTTATCTGACAGTAGGTTCGTTCGTTCCTTTTGATCCTCTTCCTTTTTATTCAATTATTTGTGATTCTCTCCCGTACGTTTTTGTACCTTTCTACAAGTTTAATTTATATTCAAAGGTTCTGTCTGCTACTGACTATGTACAAAAAGAAAAGAGAATTTGGAAAATGAATGAATGAAATTTTGTTTATGCTAAACATTTTGTTAAGTTAGCACTTTACTTTTAAATAACAGCATGTGGACAAGTGACCTTGAGTTCTTGCTGTGGAAACCCAAGTGAATTTTCATTTGTTCACGGCCAATAAAGGATCTTGATCAAGCCTGAGCTAATGAACTCAGTGGTAGAAATATAAAATAAAGCTTGAGTTCATTAATTTGCTAGTTTTCTTTCCTGAAAGCATAAGTGTTCAGCCCTTATGTGGTGGCATGCTGACCCTCTGAACCAAGCTAAGTAGAATCTTAGATACTTTTATCGTGGTGTAAAGTAGATAATTTGCTTTACATAATGTGGATAGTAGTGTCACTTTGTGAAATACATTACATACGTGGCAACAGCAACATTAAAGAGAACAGCAAAACAAATGTTTAACTCTTCTCTCTCTTTCTGCTTTTCAGAAGCTCAAAATCAGATTAAGTTCTGTTATAATAACTCTTTTATCCCAAATACCTAGAACCTTTGCTGTCTCTTTCTGAATAGTCTTTATCTCTTTTCCTATCTTTAATATTTCGGTTTTTTCCTGTTTTGCTGTCATAAACCATGTAAAGCTGTGTTAATGTAAGTAGTCAAGGTATTTTTTTAAAAGCATATTTTATTTCATGCCCATGTCTTTGAATAATATTATATTAAAGTTCCTTATAAGAAAATCTCCTTTATAATAACAAAATTGATTTTGTTTTCCACTTTGCTGTTAAGACTAAAATGTTCCATCATATAGGTTAGAGCAGCTAGCCTTCACTGTATTATTAATGATACCATGCAGGCTCCTGTCTCTAGCTCAGAAGTAAAGCATCTGTCCCCCATTGTCTTCTTATTCCACTTGTCTTTCTTTACTGCCTTTTTCTCACCAAGTAGAAAAGCAACTAATACTGGTAATTTATGAGTGTATTTTAGTACAAATGACTTTGCTTTATTGCCTTAACCAGCATCTTCACTTGAAGCCATTTGGTTTATGTCAGACCTCATGCTACAGTGATTTTATCCTTTAGAGCTGGCGCTTCCTGGTTCTTCCCCAGAATAGTTTTCTAGGGGCGCCTGGGTGGCTCAGTCGGTTAAACATCCTGCTTCGGCTCAGATCATGATCTCATGGTTCTTGAGTTAAAGCCCCGCGTCAGGCTCTGTGCTGACAGCTGGGAGCTTGGAGCCTGCTTCTGAATCTGTGACTCCTTCTCTCTCTCTGCCCTTCCCCCTGCTCACATTCTGTCTCTGTCTCTCAAAAAATAAATAAATATTAGGGAAAAAAATAGTTTTCTAGATCTCCAAGGAGAGTCACTGGCTTTGGCTTTAGAAAGTCTGTTGCCAGGAGCTGCTGGGAACACAAGGCCCTGCCTTTTTTCATCCGCCCTCTAATCTGCTAAGACTCAAACCGCCCACCCTAACACTGGTTCATCAGTAGGGCCCACTTCCTCCAGACTCTGCATCTGCCTTATCCCCAACTGAAGCACAGGTTGGGGGCCTTTTCCTGCTCCTAGAAGATTCTTTTTCAAACATAATTTCACTTGGCACCTGGGTGGCTCAGTCGGTAAAGCATCTGACTCTTGATTTCGGCACAGGTCACGACCTCAGAGTTGTTGAGATTGAGCCCCAAGCTGATCTCAACATGGAGCCTGCTTAGGATTCTCCCTCTCTTCCTCCCTCTCTCTGCCCCTCCCCAACGTGCACTCACATGCGCGCGCTCTCTCTCTCTCTCTCTCAAAAATAAATAAATCAACTTAAAAAAAAAATAATTTTAAGAAACCTCCAGTGTGTAACATGGAAGCAGAGCTGTTCTGAATGAACCAAGAATTGGGGGTGGGAGCAGTGTCAGGGCCCTGACTACCTTGCTTCGCTAACACAACCCACCCTCATCTGGAGTAAGGATCACAGGTAAACAAACACTTTATATTTTCTGGCACTTAAGTATGATTGTGATTTGTTCTAAAATCACAGGATTTCAAGAGAGGAATTCTCTTTTCCACTGTCTTTCAGCTTCTGAGAACGAAGTTTCTGCAAAGTATAGCATAGGACTGGGTCCTTTTTGGTAATTGCTGTAATTATGCAGTGGTTTATATTCAGTCCCTCAGTTACAGCGATGTTTGGCATTTTTTATAATTAGCAATGGAAGTTGAGTCTCAACTGTTATAAATATGTCTACTAATAATATCTTTCATTTTGTCTAGGTGAAAGTTTGGTAGTTGTGAGACTTTTTCTTTTTTTTTAAGCTTCAGAATTACTGCTCTTTTCCCTTAGTCTAGGTAGGATAAGAGGAAGCTGCACCACTCGGTCTAGCAAGAGTGGGATGGGGTGGCCAGAGCCTTGGCCCCTGATCCTGGGCTCTCCCCTTCCGTGGCAGTCTCTGAGGTTGGAAACCACTGAATTATGTAATAACGCTTTTAATTAATCGTAAATCATGTCGCAACACTGTAAAATGTCTTAAAAATCATCTAGCTCATCTGATTCATCTCTTGCTGTAAATGAAACTCTTGCTACTTTTTTCAGTAGCTGGATTATAATTTCAGTGTGGGGTTTTAACCTGCTTTTCCTAATGCAAAGTATTTTGTTTTTTTAATGTGGTTTTGAATTAAGCCATTATAGGAAAACCACTTTTCTTATAGTTTGTCTTTTACTCACACACTACTGCCACATAATATTTCTGACCCCAGATATGCAGGTTTTCCACACATCAAGCAGTTCTCTTACACCAGCTGGGTATCTGAAATTCAGCTCACTTCTGATGTGGTCTACCTGGAGTTCATCACACCCTCAAGTTAAGGGCTCACTCCCACGAGATTACCCCCACTTCAGATACCAGTCAAAAGTTTTAGGTTGTTACCTGTGCTTCTGACCAACTAGCTCTAAATCAGCGTTCCCGTGACCTGCTCCTTGGGTTCAGTAATTTCAGCCATTCAGTAGAATGGCTCACAGCACCCAGGAAAACAAATACTTAATATTTGCCCATTTATTACACAGGTTATAATAAAGGATACAGGTGAACAGCCAGATGAAAAGATACATAAGTCGAGGTTGTGAGAAGGGACCTAGAGCCTCCATACCCTCTCTGGGCGTATCTGTCTCCCAGCACTGCCAGGTGCTCACCAACTTGGAAGCTCTCTGAATCCCATATACAGATTTCTCTTGCCATCTGAAAGTCGACTTAATGCCTCTTTACTTTTACGAAAGGCCTGCGTTAGTACGTTTTTTCACTAAGAACGAAATCAGAAAAGGATTTTTGCTTTTAGGGAATGTTACTGCTTCCTCACATTATGCCTCTTCAGCTTTTTTAAGGTTATAGTTATGGTTTTATCTACTTTTAGATGACAGGGGAAGCCTGTATTTTGAGATTCTGATGAACGCTTCATCATACAGGCATGATCAATCATGAAGTCAGTCTCCAGACCCTCTCCTGGAGGATGGGGACTGGGGCTGAAAGTTGTAAGCTTCTACTCCTAGCCCGGTCTTTCTAGTGACCGACCCACATCCTGAGGCCATCTAGGAGCCTACCCAGAGTCTCCTCATTAGAACAAAAGATGCTTCTGTCACTCAGGAGATTCCAAAGGATTTAGGAGCTCTTTGTAGGGTCAGAGACCAAACGTGAGAACATAAGGTGCTCGTGGTGCTCTTACCACTTAGGAAGTTACAAAGGTTTTAAGAGCTCTGTGCCAGGAACCAGGGGCAGAGACTGATATACAGATACGTATTTCCTACCTTTGTTTCCTACTGGTTCACAGCTCCTAAAAGCAGTATCTGTATCTATCCTAACTGTGGAAAAACCCAAAACAGTACTGCAGCACCACATGCCAGTTAGGTACATGGCATTAATGAAATTCAAGGTGATTTTCTACTAGTAATTTGTGTTTGAAACCAAGAGAGCCTCCAATTGGTCACTGTGTATGTACAACATTGAGCTTTAAAGCATTCTTAATTTTCTAAAGACTGTAGTCTAAGATTGAAGCAGTGCGGTTTCCCATTATCTGCCTTATAAAATCAAGTAACACATTCCTTTCCTAGACACTACAGCACAAGCCAAAATGCACTAATCCCAAGTGGTCGTGAAACATATACATCACAGTCCTTCAGACACATATTCACAGACTTAAGATTGCTTTCGTTTGATACCCGGACTGTGTGCTCTGGTGTCTTGTTGACTCCTTACTAAGACCAAAAATCATCCTACATTTTTCTCTCTTGAAAATAGTTGCAGTTTTGATTTTTTTAATAGAAGGTCCTTTGTACACATACATGGAATCACTTTAAACCTGAGCTTACTATGCTTTTTCGTCCTGCCTCCACAGATATTCCTGCTATTACTTACGTGTTCTATTCTAATCCTCTGGAGCCTGACCTGTGTGCCAGGTGTTTTGAGAAGACAAGTTTGTTTCTTCACACTTCTTTGCAATATATATCACAAGCATATTTTTGTATTTTAAGGTCAAAAACGAAAGTCCTTCGTTTGTGTATGAACAGCAACGGTAGTTTTTCTTTACTGTAAACCTCATAATCCACTTCTCAACTTCTCAAGTATGTGTTTCTTAGTTAAAATAATCCATTTCAGGGGCGCCTGGGTGGCGCAGTCGGTTAAGCGTCCGACTTCAGCCAGGTCACGATCTCGCGGTCTGTGAGTTCGAGCCCCGCGTCAGGCTCTGGGCTGATGGCTCGGAGCCTGGAGCCTGTTTCTGATTCTGTGTGTCCCTCTCTCTCTGCCCCTCCCCCGTTCATGCTCTGTCTCTCTCTGTCCCAAAAATAAATAAACGTTGAAAAAAAAAATTAAAAAAAATAATAATAATCCATTTCAAGTAAAATTATTTTTGACTTTTTTCCCTGGCCTTGACTACGCATACCCAGGACTTCCCTGAAAGTTGGAGACCAGTATTCGTGTCTGTTTTAACTGAAGTTAGAGTCTTCAGTATGTCACCCGGGATCACAGAATTTCTTCCTACTGGAAATCAAACTTCAGTGTGTTCCCAGTACTTGTTAGCGCTCCATCTGATTTAGCTGTCGTGGGTGTTGCCATGAAGTAGAGTTTCTGCAGGAAAGCAGGGGGCTCTAGTATTATAAAATTCACCTGTTTTTTATGTTTTAAAGAAAGCCTAAGGAATCTAGATTATTTTAATTTTGCTCTATTTTCTAAAGTGGCTCTTGTTTTTCTGTTGGGATCTCCTGATTCTTAAACAGTATTGGTTTAATAATTTCTTTTTAAGTTGTGGACTGTTTTATGCCTTTCAGATTAGTAGTCACTGCTTTCTACCCCTTTTTACACACTCATAGCATTCTCCCATTCTTAACCTTCTACCCTACGCATCCCATTTTCCTTTTATACTCTTGGCACCCTTCCCTCAGCTGCTGCCACCACCTCATAGAGTAGATTCTGGTCTCAAATCAAAAGGTGAGTGGACTTTCTGGAGAAAGAGGGAACAATTTTTTTCCTGTTTCGACCTCCTACCAGTTCCAGCCAAGTAGCATTTAGGAGTTCTAATTTCCTTCCAGTTAATTTCCAGTAATGTTTTCTCCCCTTTTTGGCTAAACAGTATTTCATCTTTCTGTACTAGATGAACTTTAATAATCACATGCCTGTTAGTCTTAAGATGTTTCAGTGGTGGCTTTTTGTACATTTGCCATATCATCCATCAGTGGGATAGATTCTTTCTTGGTTACTTATGTGCAATTTCAGGGCTAACGTCTGCCCACTTGTTGAAGTTTGTGGGCGGTTATCAAAGTAGGTTGGCAGTTCTGTGGAGGGAAATTGTATTTCTGCCATAAAACATCATATATGGGCACTGTATCAGCCCTCTGAGAGTCTAAATACTAGCCATCTGGGCTGTTGGCCTATCTGGGAATGTTCTTGAAGTGTAGAAAATAAAACTTCCCGCTCCGTTGTTTTTTGATAGACAACAGTCAGGTGTAGGTTATCATTCATTTGTGCTGGGGAGCCCTCAGCATGTGGATTTGGCCATGTCCTGCAGGACCTGATGACAGCTTACCTTGCAGGGAAGGAGAGTCGCTCCCAGATAGCCCTCACGAGTGGCCCTGGAGCAGGAAGTGGTGAAGCAGATCTTCCTGATTTGGGAGGAGCCTGAGGTGGACCTCTCGTCCTGAGTCTGGAAGGTAAATTTGTTGTTACCTGTAAATTATGGTTCTGCTAGTTCATGCTATGCCAATCCAGACTTTCAGAGGTATCCCTCCTGCCAGCAAGAGAAGACAGATGACTTGGATGAAGATGGCTGTCAAGCCCTGGGTCATTTAGTCTTCCACACTTAAGAATATTCATTTTAAACAAAAGGGCAGATATATCTATGAAATTACCTTATCATATCAACACATTGAGCACACCCTATGTAGTAGTAACTATGGTGCTCTTTTTTGTTCTTGTTTCTTCGTTTTTTGTTTCTCAGAGTGAACCATATGGATTGGTTTAAGAGGGCCTAGCAGAACCACAACCTTACAGGCAAGAACAAATGTCACTTTCTGCTACTTTCTCCTATACCAATCCAGACTGTAGGGACAAAAACATAATATCCCCCAATAAAGTGAATATTAACCTATTTTTTTAAGTGAGCAATATATTGACACTTCATCTTCTTTGATAAAATGTAACTAAAAGTTATTTTCTCCAAACAATTGTTAAGGCTGAGAAAAAAAAAAAAAAAAGTCGGTATGACATTGTCATATCTAGCTCGAAGAGGAGTGCTGTATGCCAAATTCACTTAACAGTGTGCCAACCTCACCCCCAGCTTATCGGCATAACCATGCTTCTTTCTTCTCAACAAAAACTAAACCCATTCCACAAGATTTGGCAGCCAAACAAAGAGGGATTGATACCCTACCTTAATTTAGTGCATACATTTAGCTGCATCTATCTGCTCTAATTGGTTCTTCCTCACAGAAATGAATACATGGTCTTGATGTTACTATATCTTAGCTTAATCCACGTTACCTATCATCCTTCCAGCCTCTCCTTTTCTGATCGTATCTGCTGGCAATAGGGATGGCCCTACAGTCTAGAATGATATAGGGGGAGATAGCAGAACCTGAAGAGTCCAGTCTTTCAGTTCAAAAACAGCAGCAAGAGGTAGTCGTATTGGATGTATTATTTTATTTTTGCACGGCTCAGGGAGATAGTTTACATGTACTCTTCCAGAATCACAAATATTTGAGGTAGGCCACTGTCTCCAAGTTACTAAGGTATATTCATTGCTTGCTACTTAAAGTAATCACCATAATTTGATTCTGTCTTTGGTTTCCAGACTTACTCTAGTTCAGTATTAATTTGACCTTTTCTTCCTCTCCTTCAGAAACGTCAGAACTATTGAGAGGATAGGGGTTGAGTACTGTTTTAGGCTAATCCTCCTATTGGGTTGGCATCTACCAAAGTATAAGAAGCCTTGCATGGAAGACATTTGCCCACTGTTCAAATTGGCTAGATCGTGTAACTCGTAGATGTCTTTGTTTAGTCATCTTTGAGCTCTGAAGCTGTTTTGTCTTTTCCTGATTTGTTCATATTATCAGGTCTTTTATAACCTCACCCAGTCCTTTTCTCTGTGTTCAGGGTTCTAAGTTATATTTAATGAGGAGCCAATTATCAAGGCCACAGAGGCTATTTAATATTATCAGCATTTATATTCCTAAATTCACTTATTTGACTTAATTAGCTATTGCATAAACTTCAAATAATTGTAAATAGCCTCAAGTTGTAAGGATTAAAATGTAATGGAAATTATAATTTGGGAACATGGTAGATTTGGGAAAGTCTCTTCATGATGCTCTTTTAATCAGTTTCCTGAGTCCCCATCATAACCATGTAGTGTGGAGGCTAATGATTACCAGTTCTAACACTGAAAGTTTTCTCTTGTTTGTAGTAATTCCTGCATGAGAAATTTAGAAATAATAAGTTACTTGACAATTTACCACGGTATGCAGCTCCAAAAACTCTTCAACTCCACCTTTTTTAAAAACTTTAGCCAATGTTTTTGCCATATCTGTTTTAACAGACTCTATTTCTATTTTATGAATTTAACTTAAGTTGAAAATATAGATAAGTTTTGTTTCTCCTGTTAATAGAAACCACATGCTGATTGGAATTATTTTTCTTTCTGCTCGTTAGCCAGATCCTTTAAAATTAGAGGTTGAGGTAAAGTGCATTCATTGAGTGTATATTAAAAATAACAAGTTTCTTAAATCGGCTTTATCCTGTGAAATCTGTTGAGTTTGTGATTCAGCTTTTATAAAAATTGCTGTTCAAGTCTTATATTAGAACAGTATTGGATTTTGAAGTTAATGTGGATCTATTTTAATATATGTGAATTCTCTTCATCTTGAGCTTGCCCCTGACACTGGCTTTTTCCCAATAGAATTCTGTGAAAAGGGAAATAACAATTATATTTTTAGAGAAAAATGAATGAATTAAATGGCATTTTTAATTTAATATTTCCGCTATTGATGGTAATGCTTATTTTAAATAACGTGTTTTAGGCTTTATGTTAATAAGATGATAATTGAATAATTTTTATATGACAGGCACCTATGGGGACCTGCTGGGGTGATATCTCAGAAAATGTGAGAGTAGAAGTTCCCAATACAGACTGCAGCCTACCTACCAAAGTCTTCTGGATTGCTGGAATTGTAAAATTAGCAGGTGAAAGCACATGTAATAATTTACCCGAAAATGCCAATTCTATCTGTAACTTTTAAGAAAGCGTATTTGTAAATTTTGCGATTGTTGCCACATAAATAATAAATATGATAACAGGGCAGAGGTTAGCAAAAAAAAAATTTTTTTCTATAAAAGCCAGGTGGTAAATATTTTTAGCTTTGTGGGCAGTACAATCTCTGTCACAGTTACTCCGCCGTGCAGTTGTAGCCTGAAAGCAGCCATAGCGATACATAAATGAATAGGCGTGGCTGTGAGCTGGTGACACTATTTATGAGCACTGAAATTTGAATTTTATAGAACTGTCATGTATCAAGACATGCAACCATTTAAAAACGTAGAACCAATAAAAGTAAAAATGTAAAAACCATTCTTAGGTGGCAGAGTGTAAAACACATCAGAGACAGTAGATCAGATCTGTGGGCCAACCTCTGGTATAGGGAAATACTTTGAAAGGTAACAAAAACCTGAAGTGCTAAGAAAAGTGGTAATGTCCATAACCCAAAAGTAAACTAGTGTTGATAATTTCATACATCTTAGGTTCTTTTTCTTCACCCCCACTGCTTTCCATGTACCCTAGTCCTTGTTACCCTCTGGCTCATCACATAAACGCATTAGGTATCTACTGTGTTAGACATGATGCACAGTGATGTGCACAAGTGTAAAACCTAGTTTATTCCATGACCTGATATCTGCCAAACGCGGACTACCTTTATGATGAGGTGCTCAGTGAGTGGTGCGGTGGGGCACTTGTGTGGGGGTGCACAGCCATTCAAAAGATAAGAAGTTGTCCTTAAATTAGTGAGCGATATCTCATGCATCCTACTTTTCCTATTTCTCTCCAGCCATTCTCCCCCAAACACCCTGCCCACTGCTCACTATGTACTGCTGACAGCCTTGATCTACTAAACATGATCTTCTGTTTTTCTGCTCGAGCACTTCTGATGGCTTCTTCGTCCTTAAAGGATCAAGATGGTTGGCATTTACAGTTATTGATGAGTTGCACCATAGACCACTAGCCAGATTTTTGGTTGCTCCCCACCATAAATGCGGTCTATGTCCCGATGGGGCTAGTTCTCTCCCTCCTCCCTCATAGAGCACATTGTCACCTCTGTGCCTTTGCACATAACATATTACCCAGTTCAATTCCCACCTTTCCCTTGAAACATTCCCCCAGCTGTTTAAGCCTTCTCTAAATCTTGCATTATTCTCTATACTATAATTTAAAACAACATAATCTTTCTGTCTAGATGTTTAAGCTAGTTGCATTTAAATAGCTCTAAAGATCAATGCGTTTAATATCCAAGAATTATTTCTACCTTCCATCTCCAATTTTACATTTCTGTTTTATCTCACTGCACCATGTATCTTATTTTAAGCCATTTTAATGACGTTTTAGAATCGAGCCTGATGTTAATCATGAACTAGAGCTCGGCAACAGTTGGCAAACTCATGAATTATGTTGTAAATTGTTGAATTTTGAAACTAAAGGTTTAATGCTATAAATTTTCTCCATGGATCTTAACACGTGAAAATGCTGCTGAACTGAGCTCCCTGCGTGGAATATAAGTTTGTTGGGCCTTTTTTATTCCCCTGAAGGCCTTAAATTAAACTTTAATGTTGCCAACAGAAGGTTTATTAAATTATAAATAGGATATATCATACACTTTTTGTTCTTCCTAAGAAATAAGTCATTTCACTTACTTTCTTTGGTGTTTATTGAACTTTTTTACTTAGTATTTTCACATTTTGTTTCCAGATAAATAGGACAGAAAAATTTGGGCTCTTGAGGCAGCCACATCCAAATCATCCCAAAATAATTGGTCATCTAATCAGCTGGACAAAGCAGTTTCTTTGAAATGACTTCAACTGGATTTCTATGATGTCTTGACAAGATTTTCCTAACTTAACCATAACCTTTTTTCGTTTATTTTCAAAACTACACATTCTAGTAGGACTTTCCCACCCTTGTTTTCACTAAGAATTTATTTTCTAGAAAATTTAAGAAACTATGGGTAAAATTGAACTCAATATTTAAGGGGGGAAGCCATGTCTGAAAACAGTTAAACTACTGGCATTGTACCTCACCTGGGGACTTGTTAGAAATGCGTGTTCTCAGACTTACCCAAGATCGACTCACTCAGAATCTCTGGGGGTAGGGCCCAGCCCTCCGTGTGTTAACGCGCCCTGCACGTGATTCTGTTGCAGGTGCACCCTGACATTTGACACCCACTACCAGCAGCTGTGTCCTGTTTGATCCCATTCCATTTTTCTTACTGTGTGGTGGTTGATCTGTTGGTTTCAGGTTACAATGCCCTTTTAAGATATGAAGGATTTGAAAATGACTCTGGGCTGGACTTCTGGTGCAATATCTGTGGTTCTGACATCCATCCCGTTGGTTGGTGTGCAGCCAGTGGCAAACCTCTCGTCCCTCCCAGAAGTAGGTGGCCTATTTACCCTCACTGTCATTGAAATATATGTACTTTATTGCAGTGTCACACGTAGTAACATTCAAGTGATACAGAAATTAAAGTAATCATTTTTGGTTTTAAGTAACTTCTCTGATGGCAAAACATGCTCGTTTTCTTTATTTTTGTGACTTTTCTTCATAACCTTAATGCTCTGAATTGCAGGGGAAAATTGTTATTTTTTTAAAAATAGTTTATGAAGCAATTCTGCTCTTTGCTAAAGTGTAACTGGTTATTTCTTTTGTTTTAGCTATTCAGCATAAGTATACAAACTGGAAAGCTTTTCTAGTGAAACGACTTACTGGTGCCAAAACACTTCCTCCCGATTTCTCACAGAAGGTAAAGACAGGATCTTAGAAAGGACTGAAGTGTCAATTGAGAGCTCTGAAAAGGAATAGCCTGGAAGTTTTTAAAGGAATTGTTTTCATTTAGTGAGCCAGATGATCTAGTTAAATATCGAGTGCACTCAGTATTTTTAATGGTACAAAATTGAAATCAGTTGTAGAGTTCTGTCATGAATTCCGAACAGTTTTTGTCTGCTTTTGTTTAAGGTTTCAGAGAGTATGCAGTATCCTTTCAAACCTTGCATGAGAGTAGAAGTGGTTGACAAGAGGCATTTGTGTCGCACACGAGTGGCAGTGGTGGAAAGTGTCATCGGAGGAAGATTAAGACTAGTGTACGAAGAAAGTGAAGACAGAACAGATGACTTCTGGTGCCATATGCACAGCCCGTTAATCCATCATATTGGTTGGTCTCGAAGCATAGGCCATCGATTCAAAAGATCTGGTAAGCACCTGTCACAAGCCCGCCTATTGAAAACATCATTGAGGCTGAACTATACTACCGTGGTTATCTTTCTTTACAGAATAGCAAAGATCCGAAATAGCATTCTAGTTGTCTGGGCTGCTTATTCTACCTTAATTAGGGGATGTTCACACCAGAATATGAGTGTCCCGGCTAACTCCTTTATATTCCTTCCATTTGTTCTCAATTAAAATATAATGCACTTTTGGTCACAACTACATTTTGTTCTCTTCTACTTTTCTTATCCAGCCCATTTGGAAGATCCAAAGGTAGCCTTTCCATTTGCATTCAGTTTTAATCAAAATAGCAAAATTATATGTGGTTAGACCTAATACTGAACACATTAAAACATATTTCTGAAGCTGTGATTCCCTCACTAGGGAATTGCAAGCATTCTAATTGGCTGAGCGTATTTCATAGCACATGTACTCTGAAGAGAGCATTCTATTAAAGAATTATTTTTCACCATAAATGTAGAAGGCATGTATTTCTGCCATGTTTTAGAATATACATACCTTGTGAGTTTGAAACCTTCAAAGAAACGTGGTTTTTGGTCTTCTCACAAATGCTGACAGATTAGTATGTAACTTTTCCTTGTAGATATTACAAAGAAACAGGATGGACATTTTGATACACCACCACATTTATTTGCTAAGGTAAGAAGTTTTTATAAGAACCCTCATTTGTAAATTAGGTTTGAAAGAGGGTTGTGGGTTTTTTCCTAACATTATGGAAATCACAATTACATTTGTTCACTTAAAAGGATTAAGACCTTGTGATCCATAGGTGTCACAACTATTGATTATAATTATTCTGAAATTCTGTCCATTTGCCTGAACTCTCTCTATCCTCCGACGGAGGTTTGAGTTACAATACTAGGTAGGTAGGAGAAGGCATTTGGTTTTTTCATCTGGTAAACATTTTCAAAGTGGTAATATTTATTATTAAAATGATAACATTTGTAACAGCCGATGTGCTTTCATGTAATTCTTTAGGTAAAAGAAGTAGACCAGAGTGGGGAATGGTTCAAGGAAGGAATGAAATTGGAAGCTATAGACCCATTAAATCTTTCCACAATATGTGTCGCGACTATTAGAAAGGTAAGACAATAGGTTTTAAAGTATAGAAATGCAATTGTAAGAACTGGGTTTAAGGTAATAGGAGAAGGAGGCCCTTAACATACTCATTTTGACATAAAATGTATGTATCTGGATCTTCACTGGGGAGAGGGTTGGTAGTGATTTTGAAATAAATTTTAGTTCTCTTATCCGTGGTTCTCTTTCTACGTAGCTTGTTGTCAAGATTGTCATCTTGAGTCTGCTGCCTCTAGTTATGGAAATAATGTATCCTGAGTTAGAGGAAGAATATTTATTTAAATTACTTCTGGTCAAAGCTAGTCCAACACAGAATTGCAACAAGGCCAAATTTATCTTCACTTTACTGTTTTTCCCTTTGTGCCTTTTTTCTTCTTTTGGTAGTACTTTATTTCTTCTTTTTTTCTCTCTTCTGAAGCTGCGTTTATGAAAAGGTCTAGAAGAGTGGTTCTCAGTTCTCAGTAGGCATCAGAACACCCTGGGGAACTTAAAAAAATACAGGTGACCAGGCTTCTTAAATGCCTACCCCACCCTGTTCCGATTTCATCAGTCTGGTGGGGGGCCCTTGCATTGGCATTTTTTAAAAGTCCCCAGGTAATTCTCCGGTTCCGCCATGGTTAAGAACCACTGATCCAGAGTCTACCTATATAAGGGTGGAGCTTAAATTGTGATTTGCATTTCAGCACAGTTTAAAGCCTTGAGCCAAAAGAATTAAAACCAGTTATGGTTGCTGCCATTGTCCCAGGCACTTGAGCTCAAGGTCACACAGCTAGACAAAACCGGCTCCAAGTTTTTGTTCTTCCTCTTCACCTGACCCAGAGATCAGAGTCACCTGGTATGATTTCAAGCATAGATTTCCAAGACCTACTCCAGACCTACTCGATCGGAATCACAAGAAGTATTACACAGGATAATGTATTTGTTTTAAAAATGATAAAGTTGTCTAAGTGATTCTGACAGTCAGGTTTGGGAACCAGTCCATTATGCCATGCTCTGTTCCATGAAATGAGAATGAAGCGTCCAGGGAGTAGAGCATCAGACTTCGTTCAGGAATTACTTAGTTCATGCTTGCCACACTAGGTTTGGTTTGGACTCTAAATAAAAAGCTTACAGTCTTGTAGAACAAGGTAAGATGCATAAAAATAAGTTTGATACAGGATTGACTATGACTTAAATGTACACACTACTGTTGGGATTCACATAAAAGGGCACATTGTCTCAGAGGAATCAGGGAAAGCTCTATAGAAAGGAGGCTATTTGAAAACTTCACCTTGTAGGTTGGGAAAAACAGCCCAGCAGAGATGCAGGGAGGAAACTGTTGTGGAAAGAGAATATGCACAAAAGCATCGAGATAGGAAAGCACAGGCCAGGTTTGGGAAGAGACTGAGTTGTTCATACAGTACACATCAAACAAGTCATACTGAGTATGGTGGTCAAGGCTTTTCTTTCATCAGGAACAGAGACCCATGCAAGTTAGCTCTAAGAAAGTTACCCTAAGGACATGGCAGTCTCACAGACAGACATGCAAGGACACAGGGACAAGAACTGGGAAGCTGTAAACCTAGTGTTATTCTCCCCAACTCTCGGGGCCTCTTTGTCCCATCTCTTCCCTGCTCTGAGTCTCTGCCATTTTCATTCACTCTTGTGATTGGTGTTCCTCTCACTCCGTCTCCCTGTGTGGCTGCTAGCTCCATCCTTTATCACAGCCTTTCAGGTCCAGTTCTGACCCATGACTTGACAATAGCCTCTGTGTCTGTTAATGGTAATTACTGAGAGAGATTCTAGCTGAGCCCAGCCTTTGGCTTCGTCCCCTAAAGGTTAGATACTAGCCCCCAGCCCAGTCAGCTGTATTTGGAAAAAGAATCTGTGCTGAACAGAGGTAGCTGTTGCCAAAGGTATAGGCAAAGCTGTTAAGCTGGAAGAGGAAGTTATTATACACATCCGCTATAGTAGAAACCACTAGAAAAAAGGCACTTGGGGGCAGAGACTAAAAGATGATTTAGAACCAGGCATGCAGGCTTTGAATACTCGGTCGGGCCATCTGAGCTTTCTCTGGTGAACAGGTGAGTTGGAGAAGCTTTCTGGCGTGAATAGAGGTCATAACACAGGAAAGTTAAACTGTGTAAGAGGAGAAATGTCCGAAAAGGAAGCCTGAAAGCAGTGATCTCAAACAGTGCAGTGGAGACAGAATTCATGGCACAGAGAGAGGAACTAACATTAAGGGGAGTTGTGGGGTCTGGTGCTTGCTTACCTCTGAAGGTGACTTTGACAGCCTGCATGGACTCTGAGAGGGCGTGTGCAGCACTCAGGGAAAAGGCAGGACTGAGACCCTGCGAGGGAGACAAACTCCTGACTTCAATGGAGGAATTGTGGGTGTAGAGGTCAGTTATTGAAGCACTGGGTGTGGGTGATATCAGCAAAACAGAGAGAAAAGGGCTAATATCAGAAATGTAAGGATTGGATGTGAAAGGACACTACCAAAAGAAGCATCACCAATCAGAAGAGGTGAGAGGGTCGGGCAGTAGACTGTAATGTAATGAGAGTCTGGGAAAAAACGTCGCAGAAAGTTGAGAGTAGTCAGTGGATATCAGATATTTCAGGGAGGCTGAGGTTTGAGGAGGATAAGTGTTGGGAGAAAGGCTCTGGACTTGACAAACTAGGTCACTAGTGAAATTTGGCATTTTAGCAGGATCAGGACAGAAATCAGACTGCAAAGAGTTACATAGTATAAACCTTGAAGTGGGTCTCTGGGTGAAGTATATAGGAGTTCACTGTGCTATTTTTGTACCTTTTCTGTAAGTGTGAACTGTTTCAAAATTAAATATTTTTCAATACTTTTAATGTAATGAAAATTGGGAGATGTTAGATTATACAAGATAGTGTTTTTGGAGCCAGGTACCAGTGGTAATAGTACAAGATGGAAAAGTTATTTTGTGGGGTGGGGTACTATCTCTTAATATAGTCAGGGGTGCCAAAGAAGGAATACGGGGACCCTTGCACGGGGTGGCCTTCGTTTCTGTCATACGGGAGCGTGGGTATCTGTAGCATAGGAGAGGGAAAGTGAAAGCTTGACGAAGGTGGAAAAGGTTTGGAAAAACTCTGCGAAATCAGAAGGAAAGGAGTAGAGTTACCGAGTAGGACGCAGAGCCGCGCTGAGACTAGACGGTTAAATCGGAGAGGAGCACTCAGCCCTGTTTCATGGGCCACAGCAGCCAGCACCTCAGCCATCCGCAAAGGCACCACTTTTCCTACACCTCTGAGGTCACTCTGTGTAACCCTGCTTTTGTTGCTGGTGCACACTGCAGTCCGCATAGGTTCTTACCGTTCGAGTTGCCAGCGTAATTCAGTGAGGAGACGGTTATGTGGTAGATTTTCATTTCTTGTAGAATGTCACTTAAAGGATCGCTTTTACAATAGTGGTGTCTAATTTCAAATACTTGAAATTCTCTTAATTTGAAAGGTGCTGGCTGACGGATTCCTGATGATTGGGATCGATGGCTCAGAAGCAGCAGATGGATCTGACTGGTTCTGTTATCACGCAACCTCCCCTTCTATTTTCCCTGTTGGTTTCTGTGAAATTAACATGATTGAACTTACTCCACCTAGAGGTATTTCATCCTAATGTGAACGCTGGGTCTTTATCCTTGCCTTCTTTTTACGTGGTATCTATTTACATCATTTAACACAGCCCTGGGTTTTTTTGTTTTTTTTTTTTGCTGTGTGGACATATTACATGTGTTCCTATATGCAAACATACATACACATAACAAGAGCTGTGGGGTGCTTTACACACATAAAGCACTATATTCTAGCTACCTTTGATAAATTATATTAGTATAGAATTTTTCCTGCGTATCTGTACATTTTGTAATATGAATTGGTATTCTCGAGCCCTGTGGAGATGGTGATGTAGGTTATGGCATACATAAACGTTTTTTAAAAATAGATACAGGCTAAAGCCTTTGAGGGAAAGCAAGTTTCCATCTTTAGAATACCATGTGGCTTTTTTTTTTTTTTTTTAAAGGCATACCCTTAAATAGCTCTCAAGTCTTAACTAGTGACTTTCCTAATTTCAGTATCTGAGCGTTGGGTTTTTCTCTTCAGAAAAGAAGGGGGGAAAACTAAAAACAGAGGCCTATAAAATAGCTTTTGCCCAGCAGAAAAATATCACTGTGACATATGAAATGCTAGACTATCCTAAGCGTAGGATTACAAAAGCAAAAGTTTATAATTCTTCTGGTAGACAGGAGAGAGACACTCTTGCATTGGGTAAGTAGGTGCACCTGTGTCTGTCTAGAAAAAGAAGAAATCCTTATAACATGGAGGAATTATTGCATTAAATAATGTGAGTGCAAGAGTTAAAGTTTATTATATAATCTAAAATCCCGAGATTTTAGTGCGTACTGAGTTAACCTTTTATATCTACGTTTTAATATGATGGTAATTTTAAATGAACTGCCAGTTAAATCAGGTGTGTTTTTTCAGGTTACACAAAACTTCCTTTTAAATGGTTTGACTACCTCAGGGAAACTGGCTCCATTGCAGCACCAGTAAAACTATTTAATAAGGTAAATTTAAATAATGGCATAATTATGTGGAATTTTTTTGATGCCTCACGAATGCAGATCATTGTTGGTCAAAATGTGTTTGCTTTATATTAGAACTTCTTAATGGAGATTAGTATAAACAGAACAATATATTTTCTTTACCTAGGAAATGAAGCTTGTTTTCAAACTTTGCTTCATTTTTAATCTGAGTAAAACAGAAATTAATACATTTCCTGACTAGTTCTGAAATGCTTCACCTTCACGTGCTTTAATAATTAGAGAAGAATTTGCGAATTTTTTTGGTTTAAATTAGGTTATTTGGATCCGTTGCTGCTTTTGTTTCTTAGTGATGGTGGACTCGGCATACTTCTTCTCACCAGTGTTCCTGTTGTGCTTCTCCATGTCAGGATGTTCCAAATCACGGATTTCGTGTAGGAATGAAATTAGAAGCAGTAGATCTCATGGAGCCACGGTTAATATGTGTAGCCACAGTCACTCGAATTATTCATCGTCTCTTGAGGATACATTTTGATGGATGGGAAGAAGAGTATGATCAGTGGGTAGACTGTGAGTCCCCTGACCTCTATCCTGTAGGGTGGTGTCAATTAACTGGATATCAGCTACAGCCTCCAGCATCACAGTGTAAGTTGGTATACAGAAAAGGTGTCCTTTTGTAAAAATCAGCAATTCTCCAGAGGACTATTTCACATAAATCATCTTGTGAGCTCACAGGACAAGAATATTCCTTTATCTGATTGGTTGCCAGGTAAGATCTTAAGATTCACCAACAATATCCCAGAATCAGACCATGAGTACCATGGCAGTGTGAACTCAGTAGTCGGTTACATGATGACTGTAGAGACACGACAGTAAGAGCACCCACCAAATTAGACTTGTCTTAATGCGTTTGAAAGTATAAGCTAAAATTTATTGGTATACATATATGTGTGTATGTGTATATATATATATATATATATATAATAAATGTTTATTGATTAAGTAGTGGCATCTGTGGTATCATGGGTTTTACAGGAACAAGCACCCTTATTTTCAAAGCATCATGTACTTTTATAAGTATAATGGCCTTGGTAAAGATAATCTATCTAAGTTGTATCTAGAGTTGTATGCTTGCAGTGCTTATCTGGTACCAATTTTCCCTTTTATTTTTCAGCATCAAGAGAAAGCCAATCAGGTTCATCAAAACAGAAGAAAAAGGCTAAGTCCCAGCAATACAAAGGACATAAGAAAAGTGGGTCACCACATGGTGTTTATATACATTTTCTAAGTTATTAACCAGTTGGGGTCATGGTTTTCTTGCACAGAAACGAATATACCATACGAGAGCCGATGACTGTGCATTATATAAATTATGCTTAAAGGTGCAGTATGCCATAAAAGGCAAACCTTTTCAGTAATGAGAAACACTTATATTTTAGTTGACAGGAAACGTGATTACCATCATATTTTAAAACCTATATGGTAAAGAAGAGAATACAAGTAGTTCTTGAAATAATATGCAAACCTACTGAAAATTAATTCTTTTTTTTAAACTTTAAAAAAATAAATGCTTGATACTTACAAGAGACTTGGAGCCTAGGAAACCCATCCTTCATAAACCAAAACAGTCTTTCTAGAATGAGACTTACACAAAACTCAAGTTGATGGCTAACAAAGTCAGGCTTAAGAATATTTTTTTAAAGTGTGTTTTCTATATTATGTTTTACCTTACAGTGAATGATTATGGCCATTAATAGCCAAAATAACATAATAAAATATATTGATAACTCTATTCATATGAGTTGATAACTCTATTGATAACTCTGATACTGATATTGATAACTCTATTGATAACACTGATAACTCTAATCATATCTAAAGATATGATTCTTTTCAAAGTCCCCCCACCATAGGAAACCACAAGTTTTTCTCTTCACGAAACTTGTCATGGAATATTTCGTTCTGAGATCAGATTATTTTTATGTAAGGATATTTTTAAAAGTAAAAAGTATGTTTGAGGATTAAAACAAACAGATTTTTCAAGCTGACTTGCCATATGTTCAAATAAGTGTTAATCTGTCTCATTAACAACCAAGAGACTGAAGCAGCATGAAGAACCAAATATACCCTTACTTTCTGATTATCGTCATTTATGTATAATTTCTTTCTCACTGGGGACTACAAACTTTCCCCACCCACTGCCATGGCGCTCTCATGTCCTCCCGGCATGGAACCCAAGTCAGATTCAACAGGGATAACCTCCAGGCCTTTCTCTCACGCTCTCTTTTATATTAGAGGTATAGGTTTCCCATTTGCCCAGAGTTATTTTGCCCACTAGCTGCTTGCCATGTTTGATATTCACCTAAAAGAACTTTAGAGAGCATTGCCAGACAGGCAGATGGAAGCGATCCCCAACATATCTGGAAATGATGAGGAAGAATTCACAAGGCAGCTTTGTCAATGGACTAACCATAGCACATGTGATCCCTAAGCTTTCTGTGAGATTAGATAGCACAGCCTGCTTTGGCCTGTCTTCTCACTTTCTATTGGACAAGACTGAGAGAGATTTCAGAATTTTTTTCCCAAGGTGTTACAAACATTTATTACTCCGTGGCTATGTGACATACAATTTTTAGGACTAATTTCTGAGCACTGGGTACACAATTCACACACCTCCCTCACTGTGACTCTTGCGGGTTTGTTTCCAGCTTACGGGGTTTAATTATTTTGGATTAATGGGCCATGGGAAGAAGTAAGAAACTAATGAAGTGATATCAGTATGCCAGTTTATAGTGACATTTAATAGTACCGCATTTCTGGGTTAGCTGGAAAAAGGAATTCAGCTTTAAATGTATAACATGTTCTTTAACTGTAACATTGCAAGAGCTCTCGATATTGAGAGCAATATTGAATGCAAAGGCATCATCTTTGATGCCTTTAACTTGTCCTTTGGACATATGAAGGAAAAGGACTATAAAGCCACAGTCCCTTATTAGAAACCTTTGGGACCAGATGTGTTTTGGAATTCAGAATTTTTCAGATTTTAGAAAAGAAGTGTAGTATGTAGCATATATTATGTAACACTGCTTACAGACTCTGGCACATTTTCTGAGACAAAATATATGTAAATGTTTACATTAAGTGGGCCAAATAAAGATTATAAATAGTATCACCAAGTGAGATCTGGTTTTGTTGCCAAAGTTTTACAGAAAAACTGTGGATTTTGGAATTGAGGATAAGGAATATAGTGCCATGTGAATGAAGAAGAAGCAGTCTTCATTGTGAGGGTACTCTCTGTTCCTTTTATTTTTTCACAATGCTCACCAGATAGTTGATTAGAAATTTTTCCCATAAAACTTTACTTGCCCCAATAAGAAAGATTTTGGGGTCCATGAACCTAATTTGTCCATTGCATATGCAGTGTCAACAGCAGATTGGCCACAAACCCTATTGTTTTTAAATTTGCCTACAGATTCTTTATGGCTCTGTGGTTTCATCTTCTAGCTCTTTGGTCTTTTTGTCCTGAAAATCCTCCATCAGTGTGTTCTTTGGTAGTGTTGTGTTTTTGTTTGGTTGGTCTTTTTTTTTTTTTTTTTTTAAACAGAAATAGATGGTTGGCTTCATTGTTCTAGCTTGTTTTGTAATGATCTGTGTTCATTCTATAGAGGGACAACTTCTAGTGCTTTTAGAAAATAGGGTCATGTTCTGCCAAGAGGATCATATAGACCGTCGTATGCATGTGATCTGTCCAATCTGAAAAGCCTTAATTTTTTCAAGGTTTAGTAATTCTAGAGCAGGAAACCCAGCACTAATTTCTGAACCATCTTCAGGGGCTGTTATAGGTAGGAGAGAGTTGGAGAACCTCCTTGCGTTTTAACTTGCGAGTGTGTGGGACATGAGGAAAAGTCTAAACGATTGCTGCACGTGATTTTGGTTTGGCAGCTGCAAGTTGAATGTGTACTTGCGATTACTTCTAGCTTAGTTATCAGACCATTTTACATAGGAGGTACGGTGTAACTTAGATTTATCTTGTAGCCCTGATTTCATGAAGCCTAAGTTCTGATTGCTCTTGCCTGAGTCATTTGTATACTCTGGAAGAAAACAGGTATAATTTCTAGTCCCAGAGATATGTAAGTATCCTTTAGCTTTCAACCTGACTAATGGAATATGTTGGTGGTTCACTATTTGCAAAGTTTAGTGTACTTTTTTTGCTGGTGAAAGCATTGTATAAGTCTTCGAAGGCTTATGTTTGCTTAGGAAACTATAATCAAAAGGGCGTTTCAGAAGATATTAGATTGCTTAAGTACTTGCGGGCAACAAGCTTTATATTTTAGAAATGGTTTTCAGTGTAAGAATTACAAGTGTTATCTAAAAGACTAGACTATAAACCAGAAGGTAGGGGAGCACATTTCATATCGGTATAATCCTGCCACCTGGATACATTTATTCAACTGATTCTCCCTGAAAGCCAGTGTTTGGCCTTGTCTGGGCAGTGGAATGCTACCCTGCAGTCGGGTTTTAAAACCTTCTTTCTCTCCTGTTGGATTGTCAACCCCCTCAAGCTAAAATTTTCTTGAAGGAAGTTAGCCAGCTATTCTCCACACAAAATGCTCTCTGTAGTTCATTTTGTTTTATTTTATATGTTTTTAAGTATTTTGTTTTTAAGTAATCTCTACACCCAACATGGGGCTCACCCTCATGACCCTGAGATCAAGAGTCAGCATGCTTCATTGACAGCCAGCCAGGCACCATGCTTTGTTTTTTTTTAATTGATTTAAGAATCAGGAACCAGAGGAGCACCTGGGTGTGTCAGTGGGTGAAGCGTCTGACTTCGGCTGGGTCATGATCTCATGGTTCATGGGTTTGATCCCTGCCTCAGGCTCTATGCTGATAGCTCTGAGCCTGCTTTGGATTCTGTCTCCTTCTCTCTCTCTCCCCCGCCCCCCTCTCTCTGTCTCTCTCTCTGCCCCTCCCCCACTTGCACTTATGTTCTCTCTCAAAAATAAACAAACATTGAAAAAAAAATATATATATATATATATATATAATTTATTTATGTATTAGCGTGTGTGTATATCCTTTTTTTTGTTTAAGAGAGTCAGGAACCAGGATTACCAGGCTCTCAGAGACCAGAAATAATCTCCCCCCCCCCATTCACCCCCAACATACACACCCACGTGTACACACACTCACACTCCTTGTTTTCAGAAACACAGACCTTGCATAGTTGGTTCTCTTTTCAGAGTATCCTATGCAACATAATCTTTCCTAGTTATATTGCACTTTTCTTACCACGCATGTAAGTAAAAGCTTACTTTAGTCTGACTTGATATTTAGAGAGGAAGATGCCAGTTGGGAAGAAGCCTGTCAGTTTGTCGAGCCTGCCCATGACAGGTGGGGTGCGGAGGAGCTTCTCTGGTGACGAAGAGTTGACTCCTCCTCCAGCACAGACAGCCCCGGAGGCCTTCCCACCTCCCAGCACTAGCCGAGAGTTCATTCCCAGCCTCAAAACAGGTAATAGTCCTGTCAGCACCTCAGGTACTACAGGGGGTGAAAGTCTGGGCAGGGCGGTGGGAGACAAAAGCATGGTCTGGCGTGACAGATGCTGGCTCATTAAATTTTTATTTTTCTTTCAACTAAAAACTTCATCTTCACTAGTCCTTGGTAGTCACTTCACTAAGTTAAGTCATCAGGGAGGGGTTTTTATTTTATTATAAACCACTTCTGAGCTTCAGATTAGGAGAAAGCTCATCATTTCAGTTGGTGGAATTGAGAGGCAGCATGTCCTGGTTCGTGGTTTCATTAAAATGGCTGAACATTTTCCATTGCAGAATTCCATGTAGCTTGACCAGGGGAGAAGCACACCATTAGGGATCAGTCTGATTAATCAGAGCCAAATAGGAGGCTTTGCATTCCCATGGAATTTTGGTTCTGGTGGTAACATTTACCACAATCTTAGTTGAATAACATGGACTTGGAAATACAGTCTTGTGTAATTTTGGTGTTGAATTTGAGTAAAATTTAATTCCCATTATTTCACGCTTACGTACTTACAGTGATTAAATAAGTGACATTTAATTTGAATTTAATTGGTTTGGCGAAGCTACTAGCTTGTAAGGAATGCAAAATATTTTGCCCTTTGTAATTGCTAAGAACAAACATAGCACCATAAAATACTAGAAAGGTTTCACTTGCGTGTGATGAACCTCAGACAGAAGTGCGGAGGAGAGGACTTAGAAGCCAGAGTTGTCTTAGCCTTGGCATCTGTTCTGCCATATCCTAATTATTGCTTTTAAACTCCCTTGTTTTATTTAATCCGTATTCTTTAAAATGCCTTTTGTATGTTGAAAACCCTGATGGGTGTTAATACCTAGCTGTGTTTTCTTCTTCTTCCTCCTCTGTTCGTAATATCTTTATACCTGAAGTTTTGGGGGACTTGGGGGTTTTGGGGGGTGGGGGACAGGAGTGCCATTTTTAAGATACGTTCTTTAGCTTTAGTCTCCTTATCAGGGTATTAGGTCATCATCATTCTTCCTACTCTGTCTTCTGAAGATCACTCTAATAATATCCTTATTTCTAGAAGAAATTACTCTCTTTTGTATAAAAAGTAGATGAGGACTGCAAATACGAGTTTATCTGCTCTTTAATGGAAAAACATTTAAAGTCTATCTAAAGAGCATTTCAGTTTCTTGTTTGTCTCTTTTGTTTTGACCTTGTTATTTATGAAATAGTCTTTAAGCAATTAACTATAGATATTGTGAGCTCTGAATACGTTTGAATTTTTATCGAGTTTTGTTGGATTTATTGGCGTTTTTATCGGGTTTTAAGAATTAGACTAATTTAGAAGGTGAGTGTCACATTTTGTAAGATGTTACTAATTCATGTATAATAGAACCTAAGTTCTAGGATTGGCAGAACCCAAGAACTTAGAGTACATGCATGGGATGGAAACCACAGGGTCTCCTAAGTGACTTCCTTCTTCCACCGGTGTCTGTAGTGTCTTCTGAGCTGGGGGCACATCGTGTGGGACTTGGTGTGATTTTACTCTGGTGAAACTGTGTGGTACTACATTGCTATCTGACCTACCTGGAAGCTACAGTTTGATTAGCTACTCAGAGTTTATTACTTCTGGACTTCCAGCTAGGAAAATATGATTTCCATTAGTTCATCTCCTGAAATATTAGTGATGAGAGTCAGCAAAGTGACTTCCTTTTAAAAACAGAGCTAGAAAAATGCACTTGCGCCGCATTCAGCCACAGGATCTATTTTATTTCATCCATCATTCATTGAGTATAAGGCCTAGAAAGGAGAAATGATTCATGTGAAGATACCAAACCGGCATTGTTTTAGGTTCCATGAAAACCGTCAGACTGTGCATCAAAGCATTCCACATCTGAGTGAGCCTTTCACCTTTCTCTTGAGTTACTTTTTTTTAAGCACATTATTTCCATATTTTAACATGAGTGGAAGCATACTCCAGAAATTTGTTGTTTATAGTAAATGCAGATAGTTTCAGGATGTGCTTTAGAATCTCGACTTACCTTTGTCCCATTTCAAAAAAACAAACATCCATTTGAATGGAACGTTTGGTCTGAAGCACAGGAACTCTTTTCTCATTCATTTAGCCATCTGATCATCCTAGAACAAGATACTGTTTTAACCAACCTTTTATTGTGGGTACTGCACCTTTAATGAAACATGGTTTGTTGTTTTTGTTTTTTTTTCTTTTCCATGTATTTATTTTCATGGTATTGTTCAAATGTCCTTAACAATTAATATGTGTTGGTTAGATTTAAAGGTTGACTATTATATTCTTGATAGTCTCCATAAAAGTATTGTTAATTATATTACGCAAAAGAAGAACTGCACAGTCGTGTTTACTTTGAGTTTCCCAACAGTCTGATTGGTGTTTGTTTTGCTGTTATTACAGGCTTAGTGTATTCGCTTTTCTGTCTTTGGACTATTAAATTTTTTAACACCATTACCAAAACAAATACCAAAGTAAAATGAAGTGAATTGACCTCTCTCAAAAGATTATTCTTTAAATTATTCAGATATCAAATACCACTATTCTTTTAAAGATTTTATTTGTAAGTAATCTCTACACCCAGTGTGGGGCTCAAACTCACCACCCTGAGATCAGGAGTCCATTGCCTTACCAACTGAGCCAGCCAGGCACCGGAAAGACCACTATTTTTTAAACTAATCTTTGTAACTATGATCAGGAAGAAAGTATTTTTCTGCGACTGCACTACTTGACTTTAAAAATATAACCATTTTAATACTGTTCCACATGGTGGTCCTATCTAGTTAGTGATTCAGGTAAACTTAATTGGCTTATTGTTCATCTAAATACTCTCTGAGCCCTAATTCTTCTCATAAATTGACTTTTTCCTTTCTGTATAAGCAGTTCCCAGCTTTACATTCCATATATGTGCACATCGTCTTGTTCCAATTGTAATGAAAAGATCCGTAATGGAAAAAACAAAACTTGCACCTTTGATTTGAAGACGAGTTATCTCAGAGAGTAACACAGCCAGCATGGGTGGGAGTCACACATTGCTCAAACGCGATTGTGGCAGGCACCGCGGCCCAGGGAGGCTTGTGCTGGCAGTCAGTTCCCCCAGCCACAGCCCCTGGAAAAGCTGGCTGTCTGTGGCCAAGTGTCCCTACTTTCCAGGGTCTTAACGGGAAATCTCTTGTTTCCAAATATTCAGTCAAATTTAAAAGAACCATGGGAGGAGGGAGTGGGAAGGACACAGTTTGTGACCTCTGATTTAACACATCCTTGTGCTGAAGAAATTGGAGAAGGAAGTGAGCACCGCTTACCGTGGGATTGGATCCCAGTCAGTGTGTTAGCATACAGGACCACCCATTTCCAGTATTTGGAGCTTGACCAGCCCAATTTTGGTTAAACGGTAACTTCTTTAAGAAACCTGAATACCTTTCTGAGAAGTTGGTGGTTACTAAGACTAGTTTTTAGCACCTAGCTGAGACCATTTTTATTTAAAAAGTAGGGAAGTGATTTTTTGAAGGAGAGTTCTGTAGGAAGTAAACGGTAGACCATGAACCTCCAGGAAAGGATTCAGAGGAATCTGAAGTTACTGGATAATTGTGTTGAAGGACAGTAACTTAAGAGGGATTTATTTTTTTAAAAAAGGAAAATTTCGGTATTAAATAGCCTAAAGTTTTTGCCCAAGCCCACTGCTGGGCCCAGCAAAGAAAAAAATTTTTTTCTTCGTCTTTGCCCATGCATTAGAAAGAAGCCTTCCTGTCCCTAACGATTCTGACTAGCCATGACTTCAGTGGCTATCAAGAAATCTAAACCCCACTGAAAATACTAGAAACTTAGAAACAGTTGTCCACATAAATAAAGACTTACTGGAACATGGCCTGTTTATGAATCGAGGACCGTCTAGTCTGTTGGGTTTGTCTTCATTAAAAAGGAAGTCATCAGGGGCACCTGCCTGGCCCAGTCGGTAGAACATGCAACTCAGTCTCAGGGTCATGTGTTCAAGTTCCATGTTAGGCATGGAGCCTACTTAAAATTTTAAAAAAGGAAGTCCTCAGATCCTCCGATGGGGACTCAGGCCGTACTGCTGTTAGGTGATGCCGTTGCCATCATTAGCCATTTTGCACCAATGATTTTCACATTGCTGATGTCAGTAAAGTTTTATTTTACCTAAAATGATTGTTCAAGTTTTCCAGGATTTTAGTTTTAATATAGGTGTTTATCCAATATCAGATTTATGACTTATTTTTATGAATATGAAAATTATGTATAAACATAACATGTCTATCATAGATGATATCATACTTTATATTATTTATAATACTATTTTACTATTATTATCAAATTTATATCTTTTTTCTACAGGGAGTCTTTTTAATGAAGGTACTCCTTGGAGATGATAAGATTATATTGAAGTCATTTATTAACGTCACTTATTTTAAATATTAGAGTTCAGAATCATGCAAGAAATGCGTCACTGTTGTATAGACATTGACATAAAAGTGAATACTTAGTTATAAGAAAAATTCAAATTATTCTCATCAAATCAGCGATCACTATTAACTTGACCACTTCATTGAAGAGGTTCATTGTGCAGTGTCTAGATTACGGCATTGTTCCTTTCTGGGACTTTCTTAACTGCCAATATATTTTAAGAATTAAAGTGAATTAAAGGTTCATACTTCTGGGGGTTAATTTTAAGAGTTATGGAAGACATGAAGAAGTCTTATTAACTGTATAAAGCTGGTGGAACCTGAAGACTGAAAGTAATCTGAATTTTCCAGAAAGGCTTAATCACATCCCCCGCATTTATCTCTCTCATGCAGTGACTACATTGCAGCTGAAGGAGGAGTTGATAGATGGAGAGGATTATAATTTCCTCCAAGGAGCGTCCGATCAGGAGAGCAATGGCTCTGCCAGCTTCTACATCAAACAGGAGCCCTGAGGCGGGCTCCGGACCCAGGGGCGGGAGGGAGGGGTTTTACAAAACAGGACTGATTTATAACCAACCGAGCTGTACAGCGGGGCTATTCCACTGGGACATTTTGCTAAACATAGAAAATTTCAGTTCCAGATTTTTCAGGTGGGTGGGGAAACTATTTTAGTCGTGGGGGGAAATTTTTCAATTTATAAAGATGGACAATTTTTGTGTTGTATTTGAAGCTTTTGGAAGAATTTTGTAATATTTTCCAAGTTTGGATTTATGTGCATTGTTAACAACTGAAATTCTAACTTTTTGGTAAGATTAAAGTTTAGGTAGCAGGATTGAAGGAAATGATTTAAAAGAAGGATATAGTTGTAAATGCAAATGAACTGTCATTACAAATGAACCTTTTTGGTACCTGTTGGGAGATTTTGGGATTTTAGAAGTTAGGCCAGTCACATCTCCAGCTTCCTTTGCTGCAGAAATATGCAACTGAACCCCCCTCCCAGGGAGGGTTCATCACCACATAGGATCATGGAAGGGGTAATTAATTCTGCTTGTTGGCATTTTATTGCAGCCCATTTTAAATGTTTGTACAGAAATGTTTTTCATTCTGTGAAAATTTATTTGGAGTTCTATATGAAACTGGAAGAACTCTGGATACTTTTATATGTTCTCTTTTAATTAAAAAAAAAAAAAGATTAAAATTATCCTAACACTAAAGTGTTAAACTGGAATGGTTGACAAGATATACAGGATCTCAGTCTACCTGTCGAGGGGTTGGGGAAAATGCAATATTGTCCGTAGTTCATTTTATTTTCCTTACTAAAGATACCCCACATGAGGGATTCTGGTCAGGCCTCTACCATTTCCCTCCATCAGTTAGATGATACTTGGTATAACCACACCCCAAAACAGATGTTCTACTGTATTACCAGTGGAATCAAATTCAGAGTTGTTTAAAGCCAAAAATCCGTTTAGATTTCAAAATCATTCCAGCTCTGCTTTTAACTATCCTGGATTTGTTAGAAAACTAATTTGAAAGAGAATTTAATTTTCTTAAAATTCCATATATATAAATATAAATATATATATATATAGTATGAATTGTCTTTTAATTGTATTCAAAATTAATTTTAACGATAATAACTGATTTGGACCATTTCAGACATTCCCTATTTTAAAATTCACATGGCTTCCTTTAAAAAAAGGATACAAGGGTAAATTGGTGAAAGGTTTGCTCTCTGCATTTTTCAGACCTTCTGAGTTGTGACTGAATGAGAGAGCTCTAGCGTTTACCAGTGAGGTTCATAAACTAAACTCTCAGGAATTAATTGCATCTGTTCTAGAAGTGCTTCTGGGTCTTAGCCTGGCCTCTTCAGAGTGGTAACATTGGCCATCTCCTCTGGAATATAGGTAGGGCTAATTAGAAATTAATCAAAATGATTAACCTCTAAAGTCCTTCAGCCTATGGAATGCTTTAAAAAAATGGTAATGGAAAGCCCCAGGAGACCATTTTAGGTAAGATTTTTGTTTGAATTTTAAAATGCATAGAACATTAAAAACCAGCAATTTATTTTCTAAAATATTGCTCTACTTTTGGGAATAAATAGCATTGGTAATACGCACAGGTTTACCTCATTCTATGCAAGAGGGGTTAATAACATAAGGTTTTGTAGTTGCTACTGGAAGTAAAATTTGTTACTTTATAGTGTAAGAATGTATGGAATCGCATGTCAACATTTCTTAATACTGACTCTTTAGGGGCATAAATGCAGATCATATCAACGCCAGGTTGATTCTCACGTGTCAAATATATGTGAATTCAGCTGTTAAATTACTGGATATTTATCTTAAACAACCTTACTGAGAGGGACCTACTGTAAATGTGACATCCTCACACTTCCCAAATCTTTAACTTAAAGAATCTTCCCATAAACTTAAAGCCTGGAAGACTTCCAAAGCAGGGCTTACCACGATCTTCGTTCTCAGGCTCTGGTTCCATGACACGTGACGGGGGCACAGGAAGCAGCTGCATGGTGCGCTTTGCCAGTACCTTGGGCTCTGGGGTTCTGCAGGGACCTGAGAAACCCAGGAGGGATTTGATTTGGAGCCTGGTAATGAGTTGTGTACAATGCTCATTTGTAGCCAGGTCCTGTAAGCTTCCAATTATCTAGCAAAACCAGGCTCTGAGTGTTTTCGAATTTCCCACCTGTTCGCCAAGTGTTTCCTGTCTTGACCCCGTGACCAACAGCTAAAGGTTGGCAAGGACTTCCTAGCAGCCTAAACACAATCTGAAGCCCTCCTCATCATTCAGGCTCTAACTCCTGCCGCTGATAAACGGGAAATAAGTCAGTGCAGAGGAGATTGGTGTCTTAGCCATAACTCCAGTCGTACAACCCAATAGCCCCATTCTCTTTTACGGTTCAAAATGTACTGCTGACCTTGGGTTTGCTTTCATTTTTTTCCTGTTAGGATTATTTGGGGATTTTTGGTAGTTTAAACTCTTTTAACCTTTTCCTTGCTGTGTATGAGGAAAGCTAAAGCTGTTATCAACAACTTCTACGGATACTAACACGGGTTTTCAGTGTTTGTTTGTTTTTATTATATTAATTTTGCGTGATGTGAATACCCTCTCCCATCAATATTTGTATTATGGTGCTATATATTTGGTAATGATCCTTTACTATTGGGAAGGGATTTTAAAAATACTGTGATTAAACTGGGTTGCTTCCTTTGATTTTCATATTTTAAATAAAGCCACAGTCATTTATACAAAAGAAAAGCATCTGTCCCTGGGCAAATCTTTTGAGGACAGAGGTCAAAGTAAACTGCATAAGGTTTTTACATCATTTCTGTATGTATTTGATATATAGATCAATATCTGTACAAATTTAATCTTTTATTTTCTTGGTAACTTGTGATCATTGAGAAAGTGTTTGAGACTTTCTCAGGAAGTGTATATAATGGCGTGAAAAATTCCTTCAGAGAAACTTATGTTCCTTTCATTTTTACCAAACTGCAAATTTTCAGCATGGATGTGAAAAGCATTAAAATTATAACTTTGTGTACAAGATGAAAATAATTCACTAAATTTGCCCTTTTTTACACAAAATAAAATGTTAAAGTTGAGTTGTATCGGAGCGGTTCTTTAATACGCTTTAGTCTTTGAAGGGTGTCATTTTTTATTCAAAGTACTGAGTGCCTTCTGTAAGCAATCACTGGTCTCTGAGAGAGGTCAGTTCCTTCCTCCCAGAACCTGTACCCCTATGTGGGAAAGCAAGCACATGAGTGAGGAAGAATCTGCTGGTAGCTGACAAGGGAGGAACAGAATATGGATGGATATGTGGATGTGGCTGCACTTGAGCCAGGATTTCATAGAAAGGTAAATGGCAAAAGCACAGCATGGGCAGAGGGGAGTGCGACCACCGGCAGGGAGGTTTTGTCACTTTCGAACATGCTGTTTCAGCCTTGGCATGCTTGCTAGAGGACTTTTTTTTTTTTTCTTTCATTTTTTATTATTTTTTAGTCTTACATTTATTTATTTTTGAGAGACAGAATGAGACAGAGTGTGAGTGGGGGAGGGGCAGAGAGAGAGGGAGACACAGAATCTGAACCAGGTTCCAGGCTCTGAGCTGTCAGCACAGAGCCGGACACAGGGCCCAAAGCCATGAACGGTGAGATCATGACGTGAGCCAAAGTCAGACACTTAACCGATGAGCCACCCAGGTGCGCCATGGGGGACTTTTTTTTAAGCTCCCTTAACCTCAACAGCAGACAGAATTCATAGGCTGTATATAAATTATCCCAGCTAGAGCACTATCAGCAATAACCAAAGTATGGAAAGAGCCCAAATGTCCCATCGATGGATGAATGGATAAAGATGTGGTATATATACAATGTAATATTACTCAGCATTCAAAAAGAATGAAATCTTGCCATTTGCAACTAAGTGGATGGAACTAGAGGGTATTATGCTAGGCGAAATTAGGGAAAGACAAATATATGACTTCACTCCTATGAAGACTTCAAGATACAAAACAGATGAACATAAGGAAAGCAAAAATATAAAAACGGAGGGGGACAAAAAAAGAGATACAAATATGGAGAACAAATGGTTACTGGAGGGATTGTGGGAGGGGGGATGGGCTAAATGGGCAAGGGGCATTAGGAATCTACTGAATCATTGTTGCACTATATGCTAACTAGCTTGGATATAAATTTTTTAAAAAATCAATTAAAAAAATTAAAAATTATCCCAGCTAGCTCTTGTTGTTTACATGAAGAAGAAATGCAAGACACCCTCCTTTACCAACTGTCTCTTCGGTAAGTTACTCAACATCTACTAAAAAAGCTGCAGAGAATTTTATGGATGTAAGATAATGGATTGAGTCTCTTCCGGGGTTAATTTCATCATCACACTTTAGAAATATAGAACACATTCCAAGAAAAACAGTATCTGCCTTGCTTTCTACCTTAAATGGCTTGAATAGTTGCCTAGTACATGGGAATTCCCAGCTTGGCTCTCATTTACAGTCCCATGAGTTTTACATATATTATTCTTTAAGCCTCTTAGGAAACTAGTTTTCTGGTGTGCTTTATGCCCAGCATATGCATTAAGAGTAGTAAGTGTTTCCCAGAAGTAAGTAACTTTTTAGCCCTGTGTTGTTTATCCAGCCTTGTGAGATCAGGGAGAACAGTAAAGGATTTCCTCTTATAGACTTGCTGAGGCTGGCGTAACCCTCTTTGGCCAGTCTCACAAGCAGGCCAAATAGGGTTTGCCTATTGACAAAAAGCAAATAACCCTGTAAAAAAGTAATGCATTTTGTTTTTTTTTTTAATTTTTTTTTCAACGTTTTATTTATTTTTGGGACAGAGAGAGACAGAGCATGAACGGGGGAGGGGCAGAGAGAGAGAGGGAGACACAGAATCGGAAACAGGCTCCAGGCTCTGAGCCATCAGCCCAGAGCCTGACGCGGGGCTCGAACTCCCAGACTGCAAGATTGTGACCTGGCTGAAGTCGGACGCTTAACCAACTGCGCCACCCAGGCGCCCCGAGTAATGCATTTTAAAGAAGAAACACAGATGGCTAACAGACACATGAAAAGATGCTCATCATCCCTTACCATCAGGGAAATACAAATCAAAACCACGATGAGATACCACCTTACACCTGTCAGAATGGCCAAAATCAAAAAATTAAGAAACAAGTGTTGGTGAAGATGCAGAGAAAAAGGAACCCTCATGCACTGGTGGGAATGCAAACTGGTGCAGCCACTGAACACAGTATGGAGGCTCCTCAAGGTTAAAACCAGAACCACCTCTCCCTCTCTCTGTCTCTTAAATAAACTTAAAAAACAAACAAAAAACTACCCTACCATCCAGCAATCACACTACTGGGTATTTACCCGAAGAATACAAAGACACTAATTCAAAGGGATACACGCACCATTATTTATTGCGGCATTATTTAGAATTGCCAAACTATGGAAGCAGCCCAAGTGTCCATCCATAGATAAATGGGTAAAGAAAATATAGTGTATATATAAACACAATGGAGTATTATTCAGCCATAAAAATAAAAAAGGGCCGCCTGGGTGGCTGAGTCAGTTAAGCATCTCTTGATTTCGGCTTAGGTCATGATGTCACGGTTTGTGGGATTGAGCCCCGCGTCGGACTCTGTGCTGACGGTGTGGAGCCTGCTTGGGATTCCCTCTGTTCCTCTTTTGCTTGTGTGTGCTCTCTCTCAAAATAAATAAACTTTTTTTTTTAATTTTTTTTTCAACGTTTTTTATTTATTTTTGGGACAGAGAGAAACAGAGCATGAACGGGGGAGGGGCAGAGAGAGAGGGAGACACAGCATCGGAAACAGGCTCCAGGCTCCGAGCCATCAGCCCAGAGCCTGACGCGGGGCTCGAACTCACGGACCGCGAGATCGTGACCTGGCTGAAGTCGGACGCTTAACCGACTGTGCCACCCAGGTGCCCCTCAAAATAAATAAACTTTAAAAATAAATTAATAGGGGCACCTAGGCGGCTCAGTTAAGTGTCTGACTTCAGCTCAGGTCATAATCTCACATTTATGGGTTTGAGCCCCATGTCGGGCTCTGTACTGAGAGCTCAGAGCCTGGAGCCTGCTTAGGATTCTGTCTCCCTCTCTCTCTGCCCCTCCTCTGCTCACACACACTCTCTCTCTCTCTAAAATGAACATTTAAAAAAAGTTTCTTAATTTAAAAATAAATAAAAATAATAAAATACTATAAAAAAGAATGGGAGGTGCCTGGGTGGCCTAGTTGGTTAAGTATCTGACTCTTGATTTGGGCTCAGGTCATGATCTCATGGTTTGTGGGATCAAGCCCCGCATCAGGCTCTGTGCTGACAGCTCAGATTCTCACTCCCATTCTCTCTCTGTCTCTCAAACTTTAAAAATAAATAAAAAGCATGAAATCTTGCCATTTGCAACAACATGGATAGAGCAGAGTATAATGCTAAGTGAAATAAATCTGAGAAAGATACCACATGACTTCACTCAATGTGGAATTTAAAAAAAAAAGCAAAGGAGGGAAAATAGAGACAAACCAAGAAGCAGACTCATAACTCTGGACAACAACTGACCATTACCAGATGGGAGGTGGGTGGGGGCATGAGGGAACCAGGGGGTGGGGATTAAAGAACATATTATGATGAAAAAAATAAAGCATTTTGGTTTTTTAAAGGTTTTATATACATATATATACATATATACATATATATATACATATATATATGTATTTTTTTTTTTTTTAGAGAGGGCAAGCAAGTAGGGGAGAGGGAGAGAAGGAGAGAATCTTAAGCAGGCTCCACACTCACAGAGCCCGATGTGAAGCTTGAATCCCATGACCCTGGGATCGTGACCTAAGCCAAAAACAAGAGTCGGACATTCAACCGAGCCACCCAGGGCCCCTAAAGTAATGCATTTTAAACAATGCGTGTAATACATGTTCAAATAAAAGTTGTACTGAAATCATAAAAGGTTCTGAAGGAGTTAACTGCTTTCACACACCTAGCTGGTATATAGGATTTACCCTCACCACAGTCCACCCTTTCTCATTCACTACCAAAGTAAGTCCTTAAGTCCACACCGTAAAGTCCACAGCTTTCCCCACTCCAAATTTGACTCCAGTTACCCTCCAACCTTATAATTTTCTGGAGTCACTTGGAAGGAAAACTAGGTAAAGCAGAGTGGCCAAGAGCGTGGGGTCCGAATCCAGCTGCCGGCAACTGAAACCTTACTCCCTTTACTGGTTAAGTCTGTAATCTGGCTCCGTTTCCTCAGTTGTAAAGTGAGGATACCAACCTCCTAAGAGTTGTGAAGACTGTAAATAAACTGATGTACGTAAAGTTGTTAGAACAGCCTTGACACAAAATAAGCCCATAATTGCTGCTGCTAATCCAAGTACCTCAGCCCGTGTGCAGAGGGATCACCGGGGGACACATTAAAATGTTGAACCTGGGGCGCCTGGGTGGCTCAGTCAGTTAAGCGGCCGACTTCAGCTCGGGTCACGATCTCGTGGTCCGTGAGTTCGAGCCCCGCGTCAGGCTCTGGGCTGATGGCTCGGAGCCTGGAGCCTGTTTCCGATTCTGTGTCTCCCTCTCTCTGCCCCTCCCCCGTTCATGCTCTGTCTCTCTCTGTCTCAAAAATAAATAAAACGTTAAAAAAAATTAAAAATAAAATAAAATGCTGAACCTCGGGACTGTCCCATCTGTAACTTTAATAATCAAACTTCTACTTAATGTAGTGAGAGCACGTAGCATATATAAACATTAAATGTGACATTGAGGGGCGCCTGGGTGGCTTGGTCGGTTAAGCGTCCGACTTCGGCTCAGGTCATGATCTCACAGTCCGTGAGTTCGAGCCCCGCGTCAGGCTCTGTGCTGACCACTCAGAACCTGGAGCCTGTTTCGGATTCTGTGTCTCCCTCTCTCTCTGCCCCTCCCCTGTTCATTCTCTGTCTCTCTCTGTCTCAAAAATAAATAAACGTTAAAAAAAAAATTAAAAAATAAATGTGACATTGAAAAATAATTTAGAAAATGTTGAACTCGTTGACTTGTAACATTTTTTGCACCAAACTGTCAATGTATTTTTGTCATTGTTTTGTAGTCTAGCAATATGCATTAAAAAAAGTAACAATGGGGCACCTGGGTGGCTCAGTCTGTCAGGCATCCAACTCCAGCTCAGGTCATGACCGCACAGTTCCCACGTTCAAACCCCACGTCAGGCTCTCTGCTGACAGCTCAGAGCCTGGAGCCTGCTTCAGATTCTGTGTCTCCCTCTCTCTCATCCCTCCCCTGCTCATGCTCTCTCACTCTCAAAAATAATAAAGAAAAATAATTTTTTTCATTTTTTTTAATCTTTATTTTTGAGAGAGGGAGAAACAGAGTGCGAGCAGGGGAGGGGCAGAGAGAGAGGGGACACACAATCCGAAGCAGGCTCCAGGCTCTGAGCTGTCAGCACAGAACCTGACACGGGGCTCAAATTCACGAAAGTGAGCTCATGACCTGAGCCGAAGTCAGAAGCTTAACCGACTGCGCCACCCTGGCGCCCCGAGGGAAAAAAAAATTTTTTTTTTTTTTTTTTTTTAAATTTTTTTTTCAACGTTTATTTATTTTTGGGACAGAGAATGAACGGGGGAGGAGCAGAGAGAGAGGGAGACACAGAATCGGAAACAGGCTCCAGGCTCTGAGCCATCAGCCCAGAGCCTGATGTGGGGCTCGAACTCCCGGAGTGCGAGATCGTGACCTGGCTGAAGTCGGACGCTTAACCGACTGCGCCACCCTGGCGCCCCGAGGGAAAAAAAATTTTTTTTAAATAATACGGAGTCTTGGGGCGCCTGGGTGGTGCAGTCGGTTAAGTGTCCGACTTCAGCCAGGTCACGATCTCGCGGTCCGGGAGTTCGAGCCCCGCGTCAGGCTCTGGGCTGATGGCTCAGAGCCTGGAGCCTGTTTCCGATTCTGTGTCTCCCTCTCTCTCTGCCCCTCCCCCGTTCATGCTCTGTCTCTCTCTGTCCCAAAAATAAATAAACGTTGAAAAAAAATATTTAAAAAAAATAATACGGAGTCTTTCATATGCAAGTCGCATATCAACTTTCACCAGTTGCCTAACAGAACATAGCTGTTCATAAACCCACATATTCCCGTAACCTCCAATTTTTAAGCCAGCCTCCACGTGACAGCGATCATTTATACTGATGGGTGCTATTAGGCATTATCTTTCAACTGTGCCGTGCCAGCGAAATGAACCTAAAAAGCAGGCAGTAAGAATTTCCCAACCAGTCGCTGCTTAGAGCCCTGTAAACAGGCACGTCACCTCAGCGGAGAGAACAAAGTAGGGCAGGGTTGCAGCAAACCTGTGTACCCGCTAGGGGCCAGGCGCTAGCCTTCATATACATTGTTTCTTTTAATTTTTTTTTTTTTATTTATTTTTGAGACAGAGAGAGACAGAGCATGAACGGGGGAGGGGCAGAGCGAGAGGGAGACACAGAATCTGAAACAGGCTCCAGGCTCTGAGCTGTCAGCCCAGAGCCTGACGTGGGGCTCGAACTCACGGACCGCGAGATCGTGACCTGAGCCGAAGTTGGACGCTCAACCGACTGAGCCACCCAGGCGCCCCACATTGTTTCTTTTACACCTGCATTGCAGGGGCATCATCCTCATCCTACAGATGTCCTTAGACTTCCATTTCTTCAGACACAACTCGCCCAGTTTTCAGTCAACAAAGATGTAACTCTGGACTGGACGGGTCCGCATTTCACCCTTGGCGAGTTTCAACAAATTCTGTGTACGGAAACACACCTTTTTCTACATCCTCTAAGGCAGCTGCGATACTTATTTTCATTATTTCCTTTTCAGTTTCCGTACTCCCCCAACCAGTGCCACACTTGTCCTCGTCCGCCTCACTACTTTCCCTCCTAGAGTCTACAAGTGCACCCAGATGCTGACAAGGGGCAGATGGTTCTTCCACCGCAAGTAGGATCATTTGCTTCTGGATAATGCTATGAAAGCCAAGGGACCAAGTCACTTCTTCCAGTTTGGCATCAAGTAAGCACAGGAGGCTGCACCAGTTTCCAAGGGCTTTATTAGTAAGTTTTAGAAAAGAAAGATTGATTCTCTGGCTTCCAAGTCAGTGGAATGCAGAGCAGTGTCCGGGGACGCATCAGGGGGTGCCGAAGGGGACTGACGCTCCGTCGTCCACCTTTTATTCGTAGATCCAGTCAAAAGCACAAGGCTTGTAGTCAACCAATTCTTCAGGCTTAAACCACAGGCTGATTTCTTTCTCTGCACTTTTTACTGAATCACTGCCATGAATGATGTTCCTGAGAGAGACAACAATTGCTGGCTACCACATTTTAGAGTGCGAAAGTCTGTTCGTGGCTGAAGCAAAGGATGGTCGCTGCAGACCTTTCCAGCCAAACTGCCACCTGAAGCAGGAGACCCAAGGCATTTCCTCTTAAAAGCAACTATAAAATTCTAAGAGTATTGGATCAAAAGCATCCCGTGGCTCAGCTCTGTTATGCTCCCGCTTCCAAAACGAGTGTTTGTACCCCAAGACTGCTGTGCCACAAAAAATTACTTCTCTCATTTTGAAAAACAGGGAGAGAAACGGGAACCCTCTTGCACTGTTGGTGGGAATGCAAATTGGTGCAGCCGCTCTGGAAAGCAGTGTGGAGGTTCCTCAGAAAATTAAAAATAGACCTACCCTATGACCCAGCAATAGCACTGCTAGGAATTTATCCAAGGGATACAGGAGTACTGATGCATAGGGGCACTTGTACCCCAATGTTTATAGCAGCACTCTCAACAATAGCCAAATGATGGAAAGAGCCTAAATGTCCATCAACTGATGAATGGATAAAGAAATTGTGGTTTATAGACACAATGGAGTACTACGTGGCAATGAGAAAGAATGAAATATGGCCCTTTGTAGCAACGTGGATGGAACTGGAGAGTGTGATGCTAAGTGAAATAAGCCATACACAGAAAGACAGATACCATATGTTTTCACTCTTATGTGGATCCTGAGAAACTTAACAGAAACCCATGGGTGAAGGGAAGGAAAAAAAAAAAAAAAAAAAAGAGGTTAGAGTGGGAGAGAGCCAAAGCATAAGAGACTCTTAAAAAATGAGAACACGGGGCGCCTGGGTGGCGCAGTCGGTTAAGCGTCCGACTTCAGCCAGGTCACGATCTCGCGGTCTGGGAGTTCGAGCCCCGCATCGGGCTCTGGGCTGATGGCTCAGAGCCTGGAGCCTGTTTCCGATTCTGTGTCTCCCTCTCTCTCTGCCCCTCCCCCGTTCATGCTCTGTCTCTCTCTGTCCCAAAAATAAATAAACGTTGAAAAAAAAAAAATTAAAAAAAAAAAAATAATAAATAAATAAAAAATAAAAAAAAAAAATGAGAACACACTGAGGGCTGATGGGGGGTGGGAGGGAGGGGAGGGTGGGTGATGGGTATTGAGGAGGGCACCTTTTGGGATGAGCACTGGGTGTTGTATGGAAACCAATTTGACAATAAATTTCATATATTAAAAAGAAAGAAAAAGAAAGAAAGAAAGAAAGAAAGAAAGAAAGAAAGAAAGAAAGAAAGAAAGAAAGAAAAAGAAGAACAGGGAGAACCAGACCGAGAGCCAGACGAGATGCGATACATTCACTATCGGGGGCCATTTCTGTTGCATTTTCTTACAACCCTAATTTGCAAAGCTCAGCCAAGACATTCACACGCCCAACCCCTCTATTCCATTTGGATCTTAAACTCTGTAAGGTTTTTGCCCAGATTTTATACAGCAAGGGAACCAAAGGGTTAAATGACACGCCTACAGACACAGCATTGCACAGAGCAGAGGCTCTTTGGCTGTGTCCCCTGAGACCTACCACATGCAGCTCCCTTCTGTGAGGTTTTGGTTAAAATTTTAAGTAGCCCAGGGGGAAGTAACTTTTTAAGGGAGCTTTCATGCAGTGATCATTACCACCTAATTTTAAAAGTTCAAACCTTCCTAAAATTGGGATATGCCCAAATGGTTTGTACCCATCCTCCACCCTTTTTAAGTGGCTTTGAGGAAACATCACTGGCGCCCCTCGGGACTCACCTGCCAACTTGAATGCAGAAGTCCCCACGGATGGTGCCTGGCTTAGAATCTGCTGGGTTGGTCTCCCCAAGCATCACTCGCCCCGTCTTTACCACGTTCAGTCCCTCCCAGACCTGGACAGGAGGGAAAAGGAACTGCATCAGATCTGTCCTTGGGGCCACCGGGAACACTCAGCCCTGCCTGACGGACACTTCAATCAGACCAGTCAGTGACGTGGCCAACCAGCCGGCCCCAGCAGACATCAGGGGCCGGCGTAAGGTGCTTGCGCTCCATCCTGGGCACGCTGCGAGGAGACAGAGAAACCACCTACCCAACCCAGGGACTTCCCAGCCATGAGAGGAAGGCTAACAGGACTGAAGACCCTTCTGCAGCCACAAACACAGACAAGAAATTGTGATGGAAGGGTGGAGAAAAGTGATCAGACTGGAACAGGGGCAGTGGGATGGGCATCTGACTGTTAGCGTGGGACACTAGGTTTGCATGAAAACAAACAGTGCATTGCAGGGAAGAGCAGAAACAAAGCCATCCTCAGAGAACAGGAAGGAGGTCTACTTTCTCCACGACTCTGTGCCTCCTTATTGTACCCTCTGTTCTCTTCCTTCCCAACTGGACACAAATGCCACAGGAGGAAATCGACTGCTCTATTTCTAGCACTGGATTAGAAAACTTCTTCCCCTTGCTTTTGCCCCCCAAGCTCCTAGCAGCTCTGTTGACTGAGTAACTCCAGCAGGCTCCGTTTGTAAAACAAGGCATTTGGAGTAGCTGGGGCCGATGTCTAAAAACACACACAGGCACTGTGCAAGCCCAGTCCTGTATCAGCCCTTATTTTCCTCCATACCCCCCCCAAAAGTACTTGCCATGGCCACAACCGGCCCAGAATTCATGTACTTCACCAGCCCAGGGAAGAACGGGCGGTCCTTCAGGTCAATGTAGTGCTGCTTCAGGAGTTCCTCCGAGGCCTGGCATTGAACAGGAGGTTGCAGTTAGGAAGTAAACTGGAGAGGCTCAAAGACGGATCCATCCCATCCCCAGAACCCCCCATTCAAAGGACGGCTTTTCTAAAAGTCCAGTTATATGTTAACCCGCATTCATATGTAAGTGTGTATATATGTATGTAATATGTGTGCATATATATATATACACATACACATACATATACACATATACATACAAGTGTATAGATATATACACATATATCTATAAAATAATTATCCTCTCCAAACCCTGACACTCTTTTAGTAGAAAGACTGTTCAGAACATGAAGACACCCTCATAATGTCCCTGGCGTTAGGGCTGGTACAACCCTAAAGAGTAGGTGATTTGAAAATCTAGATGTGGAGGGTCTGCCGTTGAAGGAAATACGCCAGAGAGAGGTCCGTTCCCAGTGTCCTTGTAAACATTTCAGATGTTAACCGAGAACGTTCTCTTCTTCCCAGATGGGCCTGGTTGAGATTTCAATACTTATCCCTTAAGCTCCAGATCTGTGCCCCTACCTGTGGCGTGGAAGTGACAGGCACTGCCCTACGCTGGAGGAAGCCGGCTGCGGGAGGGCTCCCCCCCTCCCCCCCGCCACCGCCCAGGGCACTTGCAGCCTCCCCCCCCCCCCCCCCACTTGCAGCCCGAGGGGGCCGGGGCATAGGCCCGGGCGGGGGCGGGCTTCCCCCGCAGGCAGCGAGCCCGGGCAGGCGACACGTCACCTCCGCTTAACCTTGCGGAGGGCGCCGGGGCTCGCGGGCCTCGGGGCTGGGCTCGGGCGGCTGTGTCGCCGCGGAGGCGAGGGCCACGGCTGGGAGCGGAAGCAGGAGCACCCCGGCGGCGCGCCGCGTTACCTGCAGGAACTTCATGGCCACGAGGCGGAAGCCCTTCTGCTCGAAGCGCTTGATGATCTCGCCCACCAGGCCGCGCTGCACGCCGTCCGGCTTGACGGCGATGAACGTGCGCTCCTGGTGGGCCATGGCCTGCGGGCGACAAGGGCGGCTCAGGGCCCGGCGGCCGCGCGGACAAGGGAGGCCGCCCGCGCCTCCCCCCACCCCGCGGGCGCCCCGGCCCCTCCGCCCGCTCCGCGGGGACACGCGCCTCCCGGCCGCCGCCGCCCCGCCGGAGGGGACCCGGCACCGGGCCTGGGAGGAGGGGGGAAAGGAGCGGGGGGGGGGGGGGGGGGCGAGCACGCCTGCGGGGAGGGGCCGGGGGGCGACAGGGGAGCGCGCCCGCGGCGTCTTACCGGGAAGCTGGCTGCGCTGCGGGGCGGGAGGCGCGACGTGGAGGGGGCGGCGGGGCCGGGAGCCGCTCGGGGGGAGGGCCCTGCGACGGCCACACCCCGGACGCCCCGCCGCCCAACCCACGAGGCCGCCGCGGCCCGTGGCCCCTGTCCACGCCCCGGGCTCGCCCGCAGTGGGTGGGGGCTCCGGGAAGGGAAGTGGCTTCTCCACCCGGGTGTCCCGCGGCCGGGGCGCAGCTACGCACGTCCAGTCTGCACCCTCCCTTCGGTACCTGTTGCCGCCACACACGCGGGCACGTGCGCGCGCACACGCACACACACTGTGTACCTCCTGCCGACACACACACACACACACACACACACACTCTCTCTCTCTCTCTCTCTCTCTCTCTCTCTCTCTCTCTCTGGTCAGGTTCTCCAGTTCAGCCTGAGACCTACCCCTGACAAGATTCTCGAGTGTCTTACAGCAGACCTGTCATGTTTGCGGAGGGCTCTCCACCCTTGGCGGGAGGGGGGGGGGGGCTCCCAGGTCCCTGGAGAGGCGGCGGGCCCCTCCTCTCGGCCCTTCCAGACCCCCATCCAGCAGCGCTTGTACCCCGAGCTGGTGAGAGCCCTGTGTCTGTCTCCCTTCAGGACAGTGAGCTGATCAAGGGGAGCCCTGTGTCCTCACCCTAGTGCTCCCGGCACTGCACTGACAAGCTGTACCTGCTAGATTGAAACTGGGCTTCAACTACCTCCATTTGACCTCAAACTCGCTAATTGATTAAATTCTTCCTTCTAGTTTCCCTGTTAACTCAGGCAGAAAACCCTGCAGGCAAGCATCCCGTGATGGAAACAAAACACCCCCTCAAGCAAGAACTGCCCTGAGCCAGCAAGACAGGGTGACTTTATGTGAACCTAGAAGCAGGGCACCTGGGTGGCTGAATCGGTTAAGTGTCCAACTCTTGGTCTCTGCTCAGGTCTTGATCTCAGGGCCGCGAGTCTGAGCCCCACACTGGGCTCCACACTGCGTGTGGATGCTTTAAAAACAAAAAAGCAATGGGGTGCCTGGGTGGCTCGGTCAGTTAAGCCTCCGCTTCTTGATTTCAGCCCAAGTCGTGATTTCCTGTTCATCAGATCGAGCCCCACTGCCAGCTCTGTGCTAACAGCGTGGAGGCCGCTTGGGATTCTCTCTCTGCCCCTCCCGCACTCCCTCTCTCTCAAAACAAATAAACTTTTAAAAAATGTTTAAAAGAACAAAAACAAGCAAAAAGCAAAACAACAAAAGACCTGGAAGGTATTTTCAGTCCTTTGGAGACAGTCTTTGAGAGGGTCCACTGTCTTCCGGGTGGTGGCCTCCCTGGAATAAATCCCATTCTTGTTTCACCATGACTCCTCTCTGCCTTTGGGTTGTGTGGAACCTGGTCTGAATGGGTCCCTCCGAGCTGGGTGCCTTTGCACCCTGAGTCCTGGCTGCAAGGCGACAGACAGTCCAGCCCTGTTACACCTTGCTGGCTTCCCAAACTTCTGGTCGCAGAGCATGAACACACAGCCCTCATTCTGGAGAAGAGACGACTAGTGTTCTCTGTGGCTTCGAGGCCAAGCCCTAATTTGGACTTCTTTTTCGGAGTTATCCAATGTCAACTGTGGGAAGGAGGCTGGGAATCTCACCGGACAATTCTCTGGAGAGCCGTTTGCCCCTTTGGCCCCGTCACTAATACCTCCCTGCAGGGGCAGCCTTCTGCTCACTTTTCTGTCCTTCCTGGAAAGACTGCCCTTAACTGGGTGAGGTGTGACCCCTGACCTTGCCTCACGACACACAAACTCATTCCCCAAAGGGCTGGCACTTCATCTCACTCCCCCCAAAACAAACAGGCCAGGCTTTGCGTGCAACAGAAATGCCTCTAGTCCTCAGCTGGATGAGAAAACAGTAGCCCCTCGTGGAGGAAATCCTCCCATGAAGTATGCAAAGGTCAACTCTCATTGCGCACTTTAAATAATCTTAGTTTTGTCAGGGATGCCCCAGGGAAACTGGGAGGACACGGAAGCCCCCATCCCAACTCCCCTCCTCTCTACTCTCTACCAAAGCCAGGGCACAGGCAAAATACCAAGAAAGAAAAGCCGCTCAAGTTTGTGGCAAAAGTCGTAGTCCCCAACATCTGTTCTCACTTTCCTCCTTCTTAGAGAATTTCTGAGTATTCTCCAAGCACAAGGTCGCCCAAATAAAAACCAAATAAAAAAAAGGTTCCACTTTCTCTTGCAGCGAGACACTTGCCCGTGACTAAGTTCTGGCCAATGAGATGGGGCGGGGAGCAAAGGGGGTAAATCCAGGATTACCCCCTTGAAAGAACGCTCCACTCCCTTTCCCAACTTGCTGTTAGGCACGGGTGGTAACCCATGTTACGTTGGTTAGAAGGAAAGGAGTCACCGGACCACCTCAAGGCTCACAACCTCACCATCACTGCCTCCACTTAGCTATGTGGACTTTCTGGGCTTTTTACAGCTTTACTGAGGTATAACTGACAAATAAAACTTGTATGTAGTTAAGGTATACGATTTGATGTTTCAGTTTACATCTAGCGTGACGTGATCACCACAATGAAGCTAATGAACGTTATCGATCACTTCACATAGTTACCATTTTTCTTTATCTTTGTGTGGTGAGCACATTTAAGATCTACCCTCCTCGCAAATTTCAAGTATACATACAGTATTGTGAACCATAGTCACAGTGCTGTCCATTTTTAAATAAAGGGTAAGTAAGTCCCAGGGCGCCTAGGTGGCTCAGTGGGTTAAGCGTCGACTTTTGGTCCCAGCTCTGGTCATAATCTCATGGTTTCTGAGTTCAAGCCCTGCACTGGGCTCTGTGTTGACAGTGCAGAGCCTGCTTGGGATCCTGTCTCCTCCCCTCTCTTTCTCTAAAAAATAAACTTTATTATAATTTTTTTTTTCAACATTTATTTATTTTTGGGACAGAGAGAGACAGAGCATGAACGGGGGAGGGGCAGAGAGAGAGGGAGACACAGAATCGGAAACAGGCTCCAGGCTCTGAGCCATCAGCCCAGAGCCTGACGCGGGCTGATGAGATCGTGACCTGGCTGAAGTCGGACGCTTAACCGACTGCGCCACCCAGGCGCCCCTAAAAAATAAACTTTAAATAAACATTAAAAAAAAAAAGGTAAGTAAATTTCCAGCTTGCCCATTAAAGCAACCAAATCAGTGCCCTAACAAATCAAAGCTACTTACAAGATTTTACCTTTTTAAAAAAATTTTTTTTAAGTTTCAGGGTGCCTGGGTGGCTCAGCCAGTTGGGTGTCCCTTTGGCTCAAGGCATGATCTTGCAGTCTGTGAGTTCAATCCCCACGTCAGGCTCTGCATTGACAGCTCAGAGCCTGGAGCCTACTTCAGATTCTGTCTTCCCTCCCCCACTCACACTCTGTCTCTCTCCCTCAAAAATAAAATAAAAACATAAAAAGTTAAAAAACAAATTTTTTAAGTTTTATTTGAGAGAGCATACACACGAGTGGGGGAGGGGCAGGGAGGAGAGACAGAATCCCAAGCAGGCTCCACACCATCAGCACAGAGCCCCATGCAGGGCTTGAACTCACAAACTGTGAGATCAGGACCTGAGCCAAGACCAACAGTCAGACGCTTAACTGACTGTGCCACCCAGGCGCCCCTCGCCTGCTTCTTTTAAGGTCATCCCAGGGACCCAGGCCCACTGTCCACACAGCCTTTCTGTTTTGGAGTAGTTACAACTTCTCACACTCCCCCATCCATTGAGTCCCCGAGAGCTTCTCAAGAGCAGAAAGGCTTTTATTTCCAATGAATCCTCTGCAGATCCTAGCAGATCCTTCCTGGATGGCTGCTGACTGGCTCAGTGTCAAAAGTGGACAGGATACAGGGTGAAGAGAGGGACAGGGAAAGAGAGAGAGAGAGATCTCTCAGGCCAATAAAAATATTTTATATAGTACTTACACTATTAGCTCAGTTATCCAGAGTACATGAAAAGGAAAAAAGAATCCAAAGCAGTAAGGCGATACAAAGTAACCAACTCCATGGATCCTATACTGGGATGAGATATTTTAATCTGATGGTGGTACATAATACTGTTCAGGGAGCACTCCCAGCTCCAGGAGTTCCCCTCCGCATTACAAGGAAGTTCTCAAAAATAACCGGATTTGCTAGAGGCTGGCCCCCTGCTCACGGGAGGGAGAGGGGCTGGAACGGGCAAAGCATTGAGGTCTGCTGTCTCGTCACTCGTAGATCCAGTTCTGAGCACAGCTCTTGTAATCCACCAGCTCTTCAGGCTGAAACCACAAGCCAATCTCCTTCTCCGCACTTTCCACGGAATCACTGCCATGGATGATGTTCCTGGAAGGGGGAAGAGATGGCCACGTTACCGAGACCCAAAGGATTTAACTGCCCAGGAGCTCCCCCTGACACCCACTGCCAGACAGCTCGCAGCCACTGCAGCAGAGCCAAAGCTCCGTGTACATTAGTTCGTGTTAAAAGAAAAAGCCCACAGCTGCAGTTAAGGTCAAGATGAAGGATGCCCTCCCCATATCCGGCCCTCCTAGCAACACTGATGCCAGCAGTGAACGGACTCCGGCCAACAAGGTATGCTGTCCCAGGCCCTACCCTCTCGAGAGAGGCACAACCACAGTGATGTCGATGGCCGGTGGCAGGGAGCTCGCCAGGCCAGACACCAAATTCAGAGGGAGAAACACAATGAACTTATTTTAAATTCATCTGCATATGGCATCATGTCCATCCCAGACTCAGGAACCCAAATTTTTTTTTATTATTATTATTTTAAAGTAGGCTTCATACCCAGTGCAAAACCCAACATGGGGCTTGAACTCACGGCTGTGAGATCAAGACCTGAGCTGAGATCAAGAGTCAGACACTTAACCGACTGAGCCACCCAGGTGCCCACCCCCACCTTTTTAAAAGATTTTTTTAGGGGCGCCTGGGTGGCGCAGTCGGTTAAGCGTCCGACTTCAGCCAGGTCACGATCTCGCGGTCCGTGAGTTCGAGCCCCGCGTCGGGCTCTGGGCTGATGGCTCAGAGCCTGGAGCCTGTTTCCGATTCTGTGTCTCCCTCTCTCTCTGCCCCTCCCCCGTTCATGCTCTGTCTCTCTCTGTCCCAAAAATAAATAAATGTTGAAAAAAAAAAAATTAAAAAAAAAAAAAAAAAAAAAAAAAAGATTTTTTTAAAGTAATCTCTGCACCCAACATGGGGCTCCAACTTACAACCCCAAGATCAAGAGTCACATGTTCTACCAACTGACCCAGCCGGGTACACGAGGAACCCAAATTCTTGTGTCACCTTACTCAGATTTTGGAAGAAGGCAAAAGCACCAACTCTCACCTGCCAACTTGGATGCAAAAGTCTCCACGGATGGTCCCGGGCTTGGAGTCCGCAGGGTTGGTCTCTCCCAGCATCACCCGGCCTGTCTTCACCACATTCAGCCCCTCCCAGACCTCCAAGGATAAAAGAACATATGGTCAAGGAAGAAAACCAACCTCAGCAGAAAATCTGAAAACTATTAATTCAAAACAAGAAAACAAAAAAGCCCCCTTAACATTGAAGAAATGTTTATGGAGCATCTGCTTATTCCAACAACGGGAATACCAGTCTCCCTGCCTCCACTCCTGCCTTTCTACAATCCCTTCTGAACAGAGCAGTCTCTAAAAATGCCCAGTGTAAAACCTCCCAGGCATTCGTCCCAGAGCCCATGAAGTACATGGCCGACACAGCCCTACCTGATCTGGCCCCTGCCCTTATCTTTGAACTCATGTCATCTGACCTTCTCTTCTACCCACCGGGCTTCAGCCACTCCAACCTTCCTTCTGTCCTTCAAGAGCCCAGGCCCTCTGCACATGCTGTTTTCCTGCTGAGAATGCTCTTCAGTGTGATTTTGTGTACGTCTGGCTCCCTCTCACTCAGATCTCAGCTTGAAAAGCATGTTCCTTGACCACCCAATCTAAAGCGGTCACTTGTCACATCATCCTATTTCATTCTGTGCAAATCACTGATCACTAGCTAATAGATATACATATATATATAAATATAAATAAATATACATACATATGTATATGTGTATATATATATGTTTCTTCATTATGTGCCCGTCTTCCCCTTCAAGATGTATAGGCAAGGAAAGCTATGAAAATAAGTTCCTGTGTTGTCTCATTCATGACTATATCCCCAGCGTCTGGAAGAGAGTGTGGCACAATGAGGACCACCCATATATGCTGCAATAAACAAGAGACAATCTGCCTCCCTCCAGAAGTGCAGAATCAGGCAGACTCTCCTGATCGCTCTCAGCTTTGAGTCGCGATGAGTCTTCAGTTCAGCAAACAAATGTATTTTGTGTTTGGTGGGTCAGAGAGCCAACTCACATCCTAACTGTCCAATCCTCCCAGCCCCCACTCCCTCTGCATTAAGTGAGGACTTGGTGTCAGAGGCGACAATCACAGCACACACTCTTGGCTCCCAACTGAGTCATTCGCATCAATACCCCCACACGTGTGCACTCACCATGGCAACCACAGGCCCTGATTGCATGTACTTCACCAGGCCGGCAAAGAATGGACGGTCCTTCAGGTCAATGTAGTGTTCCTTGAGAAGGTCTTCGGAAGCCTATTTCACAGAACAGAGGATGAGAACTGACCCTCAAACTATCTAAGGATCAGCCATATAGTTATTTCCCACTCACTGCTGTTTGAAATGTGAGCTCATAGCACACTGATTCTGTTACAAACCAATCTTTTCCCAACACGACCAGAGGGCAGCTGTGCCAGAGACTAAAAGTGCGTCAGCTTTGTACCAATGTCCCCCCTACTGGCCTTGGCTGATCAAAACAGAACCACAGAACATTAGAACTGAATCCAGCCATCCCAACTCAGACAGGAAAACTAACAATACAATGAATTTCCATTCATTGAGAGTAAGCCTCAACTAAAACGTGAAAAGGAAGTCAGGGTTGGGGGGGGGGGGTCTTGGCAATGGATGAGAAGCAAATTGAACCCGGCTACTTCTCAGGGATACTTCAGATTTATTCAGAAGATGAAGGCCGGGTATGGCAACTATGCGATTTCCACACAAACCACTCAAAAGAGCGTGACATCTGGGGCCCCTGGGTGGCTCAGATGGTTAAGCGTCTGACTGTTGGTATCAGCTCAGGTCATGATCTTGCGGTTTCATGGGTTGGAGCCCCACGTCTGGCTCTGCGTTGGCAGCATGGAGCCTGCTTGGGATTCTCTCTCTCTCTCTCTCTCTCTCTCTCTCTGCCCCTCCCCTGCTAGCGCTGTCTCTCTCTCAAAATAAATAAAGAAAAATTTTTTAAAAAGGGGGGAAAAAAGATGACATCTAGCAATAAATAATTTTGATGAAGAAGGAACTAGAAACTGTCACACTGCCAAGGCCGGTATGTGGGACCAAATCAAATTAGCTGGAGAGGAAACCACCTGCCTAGCAATCTCGACTCACCCAGCTGTGTTCTCTCTTTGCCACTGCACACACACTTGTTCAGGGTCTAACAAGGACCCTTAGTTTTCCCAGTTCTGTAGGACTGCATTGTGGAGGGCACACTGCAGGGATACCCACAAGCGTGGACATCTGCTGCCAAAAAGCACATTCAGAACATCCTGCCGCTCAGCCTCTGGTTGATACTTACTTGCCAAAGTAAAATCACACAGCCGCGTGATCACGCCATGTTAGCAATTCACCCTCTCCCACCAACCCCCAATCCAAATGGAAGACTGGTAGGGGTAGCCTCCGGACACACTGACTTGACCTTCCCTTACCAGAACATTCTTTTAATTCTAGTTATTGCTTCTGATTATCTTTAATCTGCAGAACAGATTACAGCGTGGTTTTGTTTTTTTTTTCTGGAGGAGGGGACATCGGGTTTTTCCTCCTCCAAGTCACCTATAAACAACCCTAGACTCAAGGCAGTCATCCCTCGCCCCATTCTTCACCAAGCCCACACCCTGGATGGGAACTTGGTATAACAGGAAAAATGCACACACTTAAGAGTCAGAGAGACCCGGGTTAAAATCTTCCCTGCATCACTGACTGCATGCCTTCAGATTCATTACTTAACCTCTCCAAGCCCCAGGTTCCAATGACCACAGGCATAGAGATAAGTACACCTCTGGGTCATCGTGAGGGCTACAGAAAACACATGCGTCCAGCACATGTGATCAACAATACTGTTCATTTCGCTTTACCTTCAAAACCTAATTTTATATGCAAACTCTCTGGAAAGCAGTACTGACCCGATACCCGGCACTAATGATTCCATCACGTACCCCCCTCTGCATTAACACCCATCTACCCCCCCCCACCCCGCCCCTTACACTAAAGCGGTTTTCCCAAAGCACCACGCGGGAACTAAATTGCAAACCAAATTCCATTTAAAATGCACCAGCAGAGTCCAAAGATGACTCTAGTGCTGGGAAAAAAGACTGTCCCCTAATTTATCTGCTCTGAGAATTTGAATTCTCATTTCCCAGGTCTGTCTGAAAAAGGGTTCTTGACCAATTAATTCTTTTCATTTTTCCGGAATACTGCTTGGCAGGTGTCCTGAAAATGTGTCTGTTCTCTACTGTTTTCGGGGGGCTTCCCCAAGACCAAAATCACAGCTTTCCCCCCAACATCCCCTGATGGCGCCTAATATATGCCACACACTAAGTGGGCGGTAAGTAAGGACAGAAAGATTTCCTTGCTGACAAACAACCTGCCTCAGAGAGGGAGGTGGGGGAGGGGAGAAGCTCTCTGAAATAATCTGCTCAAGAAGTTCAAGACCAGGAGCTCAAACATGCCCAGGGCTTTGAGTCAGAAATCACAGTGCTGCGGTAACATATGGAACTCTGCATCGCTAAAGGGAAAGGGAGGCTATTTCCAAAGTCCCAGTAATTGGTTTGTTGCAGGACTCAGCCACAACGCCAGCCACCGAGTTGTTTCCAGGTCTCAGGACATCTGTGTTCACCCTTCGTGGGGAAAACTACAAAGGAGGGGAAGGGAGAAACCGAGAGGCTAACGTACAACGTTGCCCTGTACTCCGAGAGAACAGAAATATGAAGAATGAAGTCCACTTACCTGAATTAATTTCATAGCAACGAGGCGGAATCCCTTTTGCTCAAAACGCTTGATGATCTCTCCCACGAGGCCGCGCTGGACCCCATCAGGCTTGATGGCAATGAAGGTGCGTTCGCTGTTGGCCATGGTCCTGAGGATAGACAGCTGCAGGGATGAAACAGCACTGAATATCCTGCCTACATCATTATCCTTCTCAAGCGGATTACCCCATAAAGCTGGTTTATATCTGTCAAGCCAACTCCAAAAGTCTCTTTGGTAAAAAAAATGCGTTCACCACAAGTGCCACACTGAAAATACTCTAGAAGAGCACACACATAAAAAATGTTCCTAAAGGGGGCACCTGAGTCAGTCAGGCTCAGGTCATGATCTCAGTTTCATAAGTTCGAGTCCCACATCAGGTTGTCTGCTCACCGCGCGGAGCCTGCTTGGGATTCGCCCTCTCTCTCTGCTCCTCGTCCCGTCGTTTGCACTCTGTCTCTCTCAAAATAAATAAATTAAAAAGAAAAGAGGGGGGCCTGGGTCGTTCAGTCGGTTGAGCGCCAACTTTGGTGCAGCTCATGATCTCACAGTTCGTAAGTTCAAGCCCCTTGTCTGGCTCTGTGCTGACTGCTCAGAGACTGGGGCCTCCTTCAGATTCTGTCTCCCTCTCTCTCTGCCCCTCCCCACTCATTCTCTCTCTCTTTCTCTTTCTCTCTCAAGAATAAAATAAACGTAAAAAAAAGGACATTTTGTTAAAAAAAAAAAAAAAGTACCTAAAGGAAAAAAGAACTTTCCCTAAAAAAAAAAAAAAAACAAAGAAACCCAAAAACCCAATTCCTCCTCAGTGCCCTTAATTCTGAATTAATATCCCAGGATGGGGGAGCGTGCAACAGCAGGGACCATAATTTCTATGGCATTTGACTTAATAAGCTTCCATTAAGCATCTATTTTGTATCCTACACTGTGGCAGAACTAAGGTAGGGGATGTTAAAAAAAAAAAAGAAGAAGACATTTTGTGAGTAATCCAGAGAAGGGAAACTAGAGGGATAAAGTGGTGTCAGGCAAAAAGCAGAATGAAACGGTCTGACCCACTACCACAGTCATGGTACTAGAACTGAAAGGGGTTTTAGAGATTATTTCATTAGAATCTCCTTCATTTTACGAACGAGAAAACAAATCTAGGGCACCAGAACGAAGGCCAAATTCCCAATTTCCCGATGCAATTTATGCTCCATCATAAGACATCATGAAGATTCTGACAAACCAATGAAAGGTGGATCCTGAGAGAACTAGCTAGGGCCATGTGAGATGGGACATCGTGCAGGAAAGAGGCCTAGAGAATGTCTATCCCAGACCTCGCCTTTCACAGAGAAGACTGGGCTCATGACCTGCTCTGTCTACACAAGATGAGAATGGAGGAGGCCCCTGACCTTGAAAGACAATCCCTAATGTGGATCGCCACACCACCTCCTGGCTCTCTCTTCCTGTACTTTAACCTCTTATTACAGCACCTTAACATATTTGAATTTTCTGCTTGTGGGTCTGTCTCCCCACTGGTCTGCGGCCTGTATACACGTATGGTTTACTGCTGTGTCTGTCCCTGGCACCTAACCTCCTGGCCCAGCACTCAATAAGAGCAAAGAAAATATCTTAAATGGTAATCACCCTGCACCTCCGAGAAAAGGAGACAAAGCCCAAGGGCTGGCGGAGAACTCCCAATGGAAGCTCGAGACAGGCAGAGATTCCACAGGAGAAAATGGGGGTAAGGAGGCAAAATACTCCTTATACCCATACGGTGAATTCCTATAAATGTCCACCATACCAACCCAGACACACACCCGTCATTCATTCATTCATTCATTCATTCATTCATTCATCAAGAACTTACTGAGCCCCAACTCCGTGCCCAGCACTGCACGCGACACAGACAAATAAGGCACAATCCCAGTCGTCGCGGCCCGATGTTCGGAAAGGTAGCCTCGGACAAAGGCGAGTCCACGTGGCGTGGGACCTGCGCTGACAGGTCTGCACCTGTCCACCGGCGCTGCCCCGCCCTTCCCTCCCAACCGATGGTCTGGCCACCTCTCAGAGCCGGACTCATCCGACCCTTTGGCCTCCCCCGACCCCGACCCCACTGTTCTCCCCCTCCTCTCAGGACCCCGAACCCATCTCACCCCTCCAGATGCTCGAGCTGCAACTCCGGCTGGGGAAGCCGGCACCGGAAACACGCCCCGGCCCCACGTGGTTCCTGGCGCCGGCAGGCGCGGAACGCTTCTTTCCGGCTCGGCTGCCGGGGAGTCCGTTTTGGCAGAACACCACTCGCCCACGCTTCCTCTGGAGGGTCGGGTGTCATTCTAAGGAGCAACGTTCCGACGTTTAACTTCCGGCACTGCTTTTTCTTGCTTTTCCGGCTTGCTGGTTTTTTTTTTTTTTTTTTTTTTTTTTTAAGATTCTGTGACTCACTTCCTTCGTTCTGGAGTCACTTGGCTTCCCGAGAGGTGGCGCTCCCACTTTGCATGAAGTCTGAACGGGCATCTGACCTAGAAGTAGACATGTCTTTCTCACTTTACATTTACTCACTTTTTCCAGCCTATCAAGCACTGCATTATTAATTGAGTACCTACTATGTGCCAGGCACTATCCACGGCCTGAGGGCATGGCAGTAAACTCTCTAAGGAGCTTCTGGCGGGGTAGGGAGTGGGGGACAAAGAATAAACAAATAAGCAAATTGGTGTGTAATACTTTGCATTATGTTAGCGCTGTTAAGAAAAAGTAGGGCAAGGGAGAAAGATTGAAGGAGTGGACTATCTTAAAAGGTTGGTTGGGGAAAATGTCTCCGAGGAAGTGACAATGGAATAGAGCTGCATGAAGTGAGGGAACAAGCCTAGTGATGATCTGACAGCAGAGTATGGCAGTGCGCATCCAGTAATAGAAAATGCCATCAGAGGGGCGACTGGGTGACTCAGTGCCTTGAGCCTCCAGCTCTTGATTTAGACTCAGACTCTGGTTTTGATCTTAGGTTAGTGAGTTCCAGCTCCAAGTCTGGCTCTGTGCTGACAGTGCAAAGCCTGCTTGAGATTCTCTCTCTCTCTCAGAGAATGAATACATAAACTTTAAATTAAAACCACAATGAAATATTACTACACACCTATCCTAATGGCTAAAAAATAAAAATATAGTAAGAGTGCCCCACTGGCCTAGTGGGTAGAGCATGACATTCTTGATAATCGCTGTGGTGAGACTGTGAGTTTGAGACCCGCATTGGGTATAGCGTTTACTTTAAAAAAGAAAAAGAAATAGTGAAAATGCTGTCCGGGAGGTGGAGAAACTGGACCTACTCATATATTGCTGGTGGGAATGTAAGATGAATGGTATGGCCATTCTAGAAAAGTTTGGCAGTTTCTTAAAACTAGGCACTTACCGCATGATCCAATAATTGCACTCTTGGGTGTTTATCGCTGAGAAATTAAAGATTTTTGTTCTGTTTACACAGAAACCTGTATTTAAATGTTCCTAGCAGCTTTATTTGTAATAGCCAAGGACTAGACACAACCCAAATGTCCATCAAGTGAAAGCTTAAACAAACTACAGTCCATCCATACCATGGAACACTAGTCAATAATTTAAAAAAAAAGGAAAAAAGAAAAAGAAACAACTATTGACACACAGCAATTTGGCTAGATCTCAAGAGAGATTATGCTAAGTGAAAAAAAAAAAGCCAATCACAAAAGGTCATACACTATATTATTGCACTTATCTAAGTTTCTTGAATTCTCAAAATTCTAAATATAGAGAATTCATGAGGGGTGTCTAGGAGTTCAGGATGGGAGAGAAGGCATGAGTATATTCCTACCGGGGTAGTACAAGGGAGCCTTGGAGTGATGGACTAGTTCTGTATCTTGATGCTTGATTGTGGTGACAGTTACATGAATCTACACATGTGATAAAGTTGCATAGAACTGCACACACACTCAAGTGAATGCATGTGAAACTGATGAGATCCAAATAAACTCTGTGGATTATACCAATGTCAATTTCCTGGTTTTGATATCGTTCTACAGTTATGCGAGATGTTAGCATTAGAAGACACTGGGTGAAAGATACATAGGACTTCTGGGGCGCCTGGGTGGCTCAGTCGGTTGGGTGTCCGACTCCGGCTCAGGTCGTGATCTCACGGTCTGTGAGTTCAAGCCCCACGTCGGGCTCTGTGCTGACAGCTTGGAGCCTGGAGCCTGTTTCGGATTCTGTGTCTCCCTCTCTCTCTGACCTTCCCCCATTCATGCTCTCTCTCTGTCTCAAAAATGAATAAACGTTAAAAAAAAAAGATACATAGGACTTCCTTCTACATGTTTTGCTTTGTTTGCAGCTTCCCATAAATCTTTTTTTCTTTTTCTTTTCTTTTTTTTTTTTTTAAGTGAGCCCTACACCCAATATGGGGCTTGAACTCACAACCTTGAGGTCAACAGTCCCATGCTCCACTGACTGAGCCAGCCAGGCACCCTACAATTTCCCATAAATATATAATTATTTCAAAAAAAATTTAAAGTTTACAGGGGCACCTGGCTGACTTAGTTAGAAGAGTGTGCAACTCTTGATCTCAGGGTGGTGAGATCAAGCCACACCGTTGGGTGTAAAGAATACTAAGAAAAATACATAAACTAAAAAAAGGGGGTGCTGGATGGCTCAGTTGGAAGAGCATGTGACTCTTGATCTTGGGATTGTGAGTTTGAGCCGCCTCAGTTTGAATGTAGAGATTACTTAAGAATAAAAGCTTAGAGGGGTGCCTGGGTGGCTTAGTCCATTAAGTGTCTGACTCTGGATCTCACCTCAGGTCATGATCTCACAGTTCATAAGTTCGAGCCCTGAGCCTGGCTCTGCACTGACAGTGCAGAGTCTGCTTGGAGTTCTGTTTCCCTCTCTCTGTCTCTACCCCACTTGTGTTCTCTCTCTCTCTCTCTCTCTCTCTCAAAATAAATAAATGTTAAAAATTTTTTTAATAAAAATAAAAGCTTAGGGGTGCCTGGGTGGCTCAGTTGGTTGAGCATCTGATTCTTGGTTTCTGCTCAGGTCATGATCTCATGGGTTGGTGAGTTCGAGCCCTCTCTCTCTCTCTCTCTCTCTCTCCCTCCCTCTGCCCCCAAAATAAATAAACTTAATAAAATAAAATAAAATAAAATAAAATAAAATAATAAAAGCTTAGGGTTACCTGACTGGCTCAGTGAGTAGAAGATGAGACTCTTGAGCTTGGGGTCATGGGTTTGAGCCCCATGTTTGGCATAGAACTCACTTAATTGAAAGGAAAGAAAGAAAGAAAGAAAGAAAGAAAGAAAGAAAGAAAGAAGAGAGGAAAGGAAGGAAGGAAGGAAGAAAAGAGGGAGGGAGGGAGGGATGGTGGGTGGAAGGAAAGAAAAAGTTCTTGGGGCTCAGTTGGTTAAAGCATCTGACTACAGCCTGGGTCATGATCTTGAAGCTCATGAGTTTGAGCCCCATATCAGGCTCTCTGCTGTCAGCACAGAGCCCACGTCAGATCCTCTGTCCCCCCCTCCTCTCTGCCCCTCCATTGCTCAGAAATAAATAAAAAATTTTTTAAAAAAGAAGGGAACTTAAAAAATTATTTGTAATATTTTGATTTTTTTTAAGAGAAAGAGAGAGAGTTTGAGCTGAGAGGGGGCAGAAGGAGAGATAGAGAGAGAGAGAGAGAGAGAGAGAGAGAGAGAGAATCTTAAGCAGGCTCCATGCTCAGCTCAGAGCCTGAAGTGGGGCTCGATCCCATGACTTGTGAGATCATGACCTGAGCCTGAATCAAGAGTGTTCAACCAAGTGAAACACCCAGGTGTCCCCCACCCCCCACCAAAAATCTTTAAATGGAATGAGAAAAGCTGATTGAGACTACACTGTTAATCCAAGTGGGAGATGATGGTTATGACAAAGGAGAGAGAGACACAAATGATTGGTACAGGATATATATTCAAGGTTAAGCCCATAGGCCTTACTGATGGATAGGATATGGGATATGAGGGGGGAAAAATGGATGTTGGTTCCTAGTTTTCTTTCCTTTTTTTTTTTTAAGCTTTTTAAAAATTTTTTAAAAATTTTATTTTACAGAGAATGAGAGTGTGTGAGCTGGGGAAAGGGGCAGAGGGGGAGAGAGAGAGAATCTTAAGCAGGCTCCAACCTCAGTGCAGAGCCTGATGTGGGGCTCAATCCCATGACCCTGGGATCATGACCTGAGCCAAAATCAAGAGTAGGACACTCAACCAGCTGAGCCACCCAGGCATCCCAGTTTTATTTTAGTTTTTTTTATACTTTTTTTTTAAGTTTATTTACTTTGGAGGGGGAGTGGGCAGAGAGAGAAATAGAAAGAGAATTCCAAGCAGGCTCTGCATTGTCAGCTTGGAGCCCACTGTGGGACGCAAACTCACAAACCGTGAGACCATGACCTGAGCCAAAACCAAGAATTGAACTCCTAGCCAAATGAACCACCCAGGTACCCTTACTTTAGTTTTTTTAAAGGGTTGTTTTGTTTTGTTTTTGCCTTTAAACTTTTTATCTTTAAGCAATCTCTACGTCCAACATGGGGCTCAAACCCACAACCCTGAGATCAAGAGTCACACCCTCCACTGACTAAGCCAGCCAGGCACCCCTAAGATTTTATTTTTAAGTAATCTCTATACCCAATGTGGGACTGGAATGTGTAACCCCAAGATCAAGAGTCACAAGCTCTACTGGCTGAGCCAGCCGGGTGTCCCCTAGGTTTCTTCTTTTTCTTTTATTTGGAGGGATGCATTAAATATGAGTTCAATAGAGTTATCTACAAAGGTCCTTCTTAAGTGGATGGGGTCCAGTGCAGTAATGCTTCTAAAACCTCTATGTACAAACAAGTCATTTGTGGAATTGTTAAAATGCAAACTCTTGATTCAGTAGATCCAGAGTGAAGCCTGAGAGTTTGAAGTCAAATGTTGTTGACTGATAAACTCTACAAGACCGTGTCCTAGAGCCAGGTTCTTTTAAAGACGTTTAAGCTTTATTAGGTGGGGAGGATCTTGCCCAGGCAGATGCTGGGGAAGACGAATGGGCAGTAAAAAAATGTGAAGATCTCATCTCTTCCTGGAAGCCATCCTAATTACATGACTCAGCCTCACCTTCGTTTCCCAACCCAACCCTTCAGGCTTCCATAGGTAAATGCTTCAGCAAACCAAATCAGAAAACAGCAAGCTTTAAAGCTAACAGTAACCTTTTTTTTTTTTTTAAGTTTTATTTATTCATTTAAGAATTTCTACACCCAGCATGGACTCAAACTCATGACCCAGAGATCAAGAATCCCATGCTTTTCTGCTGAGCCAGCCAGGTGCCCCTAAACTAACAGTAATCTGAATGGGCATATGGATCGATCTCTCCAGAAACCTTGGCAAAGGGTTCATTCCAGTTTCTGCTTGAAACCTCCAAGAATAGGAATTCACTACCTCAGACATCTGATCCCCGGCCTTTCACCCTCCTCTTGCTTAAACAGCAACAAAAAACTTGCAAATTGAATATATCCACCCGCCCCCCAAATTAATAACAGGAGTAATGTTTAGTGAACTGCACTAATGATATCAACTATTGTGGAGAAAGGAAAGAGTGGTCACTGGGCTCCCTTGATAGAGAAGGGGGAGTGGGGCACCTGGGTGGCTCAGTCGGTTAAGCATGTGACTTTTTGGCTCAGGTCGTGATCTCACATTTCGTGGGTTTGAGCCCCACATCAGGCTCTGTGCTGACAGCTCAGAGCTGAAATCTGCTTCAGATTCTGTGTCTCCCTGTCTCTCTGCCTTCCTCTGCTCATGCTGTCTCTCTCTCTCTCTCTCAAAAATAAATAATAAACATTTTTAAAAATTTTAATACATAAATAAACGTTAAAAATTAAAAAAAAAATCAGGGGCGCCTGGGTGGCTCAGTCGGTTGAGTGACCGACTTCGGCTCAGGTCATGACCTCACAGGTCGTGAGTTCGAGCCCCATGTCAGGCTCTGTGCTGACAGCTCAGAGCCTGGAGCCTGTTTCGGATTCTGTGTCTCCCTCTCTCTCTGCTCCTCCCCCGCTCACACACTGTCTCTCTCTCTCTCTCTCTCAAAGATAAATAAACATTAAAAAAAAAGTTGGGACTGTAGTTAATGGAAATTCACAGAATCTTTGAGGGTAAAACAGTGACACAAGAAACATCTTAAAATTCTAGAACTCAGGGGTTCCTGGGTGGTTCAGTTACTTGAGCATCAGACTCTTGGTTTCAGCTCAGGTCATGATCCACAATTCATGGGTTCAAGCCCTGCATTGGGCTCTGCACTGAAATGCAGAGCGTGCTTGGGATTCTCTCTCTCTCTCTCTCTACTCCCTCCACTTGCATGCATTCTCTATCTGTCTCTCTCTCACTCTATCTCTCTCAAAAAAAAAAAAAAGAAGAAAGAAAGAAAGAAAAAGAAAAACCGTCATAGCTACCTAATTCACTCCCTTTACAGAGATACACACAGACCAAAAGAGATGACTCAATTTATTCTAGATTACAGGTGTTTATGGGGAAAGTTCTGCTTTAGAACGGCGAAGAATCTAGCTATAGTTTGGAGGGTAGATTGGACGGGGAGAGGCTGGAAGCAAAGACTCCCATAAGGAAGATACTGGCATCACCAATAATCAAGATATGAGGACTGAAGTGGTCAAAGGAATGTGTGTGCTAAAATTCATAGGATAAACCCACAAGATTTGGGAATTGATTAAGTACAATTAACAAAGGATGGAGAGGAACTCTATCCCAGCAATGATAGTGCTGAAGGTCATGAATCTGTTCTCAAAAGATGTAGGGGCACTTCTTAGCTCAACCACATGTTAGTTATGTGACCTTGGACAAGATATTCAACATCACCAAGCAAATCTCAGTTTCTGTTTGTTAAATGGGAGTAAGAATAGTCACAACATCTTAAGAGTATTGTGAGGATTACATAAAGTAACGCAATGAAAATTTTAGCACTGTCTGGCACATAGTATATAATAAATGTCAGCTGTTTGGGCTTTTTTTTTTTTTTATAGCTCAGGGTGACAGAATCTTACACCTAAGAACTGTGACAATTATGATATTAACAGAAATAAGGAAGACTAGAAAAAGCCAGCTAGAGGAAAATGAGTTTGGAGTAATGCAGTTGATGCAGGGAGATACAAGAGAGAAAATATACAGTAATCAATTGGAGACATTTATCTGGGGGTCAGAAGCGATGCTAAGGCTTAGGAGAGACATGAGGGGATTATTTGCATAAAAGTGATCTGTAAATGCCTTGAAGCTAAACACAAAGCATTGGCAAGATTCTTTTTTTTTTTTTAAAGGCAGACTTTTTTGTGGTTGTGCAGGTATGAATTCCAATGATATTTGATAACTAACATGCATACTACCAAGATGTCACATTTATACAATTATACATTATGTGCCATAATTTGCTGAGCCTAGAGTCTTTTAGAAGTGAGATTATTAAAAAAAAATTATTTTAGGGGCACCTGGGTGGCTCAGTCGGTTAAGCATCTGACCTCGGCTCAGGTCATGATCTCACGTTTCGTGAGTTCGAGTCCTGCATCAGGCTCTGTGCTGACAGCTCAGAACCTGGAGCCTGCTTTGGATTCTGTCTCCCTCTCTCTCTGCCCCTCCCCCACTCACGCTCTATCTTTCTCTCTCAAAAATAAATAAATGTTAAAAATAATTTTGGGGGGCGCTTGGGTGGCTCAGTCGGTTAAGCGTCCGACTTCAACTCAGGTCATGATCTCGCGGTCCATGGGTTTAAGCCCCACAGTGGGCTCTGTGCTGACAGCTCAGAGCCTGGAGCCTGTTTCAGATTCTGTGTCTCCCTCTCTCACTGACCCTCCCCCGTTCATGCTCTGTCTCTCTCCGTCTCAAAAATAAATTAACTTAAATTTTTTAACTTAATTTTTAACTTAAAAAAATAACTTAATTTTTAACTTAAAAAACTAAAAAAATTTAAATTATTTTACTATTCTAATGTATGTTATCTAAAACTAACAGAGGTCTCTGGGTGGCTCAGTTGGTTAAGCATCTGACTTTGGCTCCGGTCCTGACCTCGCAGTTTGTGAGTTCAAGCCCCACATTGGGCTCTGTGTTGACAGCTCGGAGCCTGGAGCCTGCTTCGGATTCTGGGTCTCAATCTCTCTCTCTCTCTCTCTCTGCCCCTCCCCGGCTCATGCTCGCTCTCGCTCTCTCTCTCAAAATAAATAAATAAACATTTTTAAATTTAATTAAAAAATAAATAAAACTGACATTAATTATACTGCTATTAAAATAGTCTTAGAAGAAAAGGTGATCTGTGATATTAAAAATTATCTTTTAGTTTTAGTAGGCTCCACACTCAAGGTGAGGCTTGAATTCATGAACCTGAAATCAAGAGTTGGATGCTTTACCGACTGAGCCAGCCAGGTGCCCCTATTACAAAGTATCTTAGGGGGCACCTGGGTGACTCAGTTCATTAAGCCTCAGACTCCTGGTCTCAGCCCAAGTCATGATGTCACCATTCATGAGATCCAGCCCCAGAGAACCTGCTTGGGATTCTCTCTCTGCCCCTCCCCCTTTCTTTCTCTCTCTCAAAATAAATACATAAACTTAAAAAAAAAAAAGTATCTTGGGGCGCCTGGGTGGCTCAGTCAGTTAAGCGGCTGACTTGGGCTCAGGTCATGATCTCGCGGCCCGTGAGTTCAAGCCCCGCGTCGGGCTCTGTGCTGACGGCTCAGAGCCTGGAGCCTGTTTCAGATTCTGTGTCTCCCTCTCTCTGACCCTCCCCCGTTCATGCTCTGTCTCTCCCTGTCTCAAAAATAAATAAACGTTAAAAAAATTTAAATAAATAAATAAATAAATAAATAAAATAAAATAAAATAAAAGTATCTTAAAGAAGTAATAATTAACATTCGTTACACAAACATGAGTAATAATGGCCAACCTTTACTGGAAGAAGATTGCTCTGTGCCAGGCGCAAAGTGCTTTGTGTATTGTAATGTGTTACAACTGCATAATGAGGTTAATACTATTTTTTTTTAGGTGGGGAAACTGAAGCTCGTGGCGGGTAGGTGATTTGCCCGAGTTCAGCTAGGAGGAATGGAACTAGGATTTAAAGCCAGTCACTGTGAGGTGCAAAGAAATCATAATTTGAAACCAGTGAGATAGCTAGTTCTAACACAGGGCAAAGAATAGGACTGATTCAGATCATGACTGTCCTGCTATAAATGATTTATGGAATCAGAGCAACTAATGCATTATGCCCACGTGTGAGAAACAGAAAGGCATCTTGGGATGCAAGGCAGAGAGAGGCCATTCATAATACTAATTAGGAATGAGTCCCGAGGGAATCTTCACTGCCCATAATCAAGAATGAAGAATGAAGGCTTCCACTTTTGACTCCAGAGTCAAACTACAAATCAAGCAGCAGGATCATTCGGTGAAGGTAATTGCCTCTGCTTCACAAAAACTACACACAGGTCATCTGTCTGTCTCTGGCTTTACAATATGCATAAGGAAACTGCCTCCTCAATCTTCTGAGCGACGTGCTGATCCTTGAGGGAGGGAGGGGAGGCGATTTGGGGGAAACCTGCAAAATTTGCTGATTGGGACAGGAAGTCGTGAGAGACTTCTCACGCAGTCTGGTGCAACAGCCGTATGAGGTGGGTCTGATTCTAATTCCAATTTTACAAATGGAGAAAATGAGGCACAGGAAGGTTAAATAACTTGCCCGAGGCCACAAAACCCCTAAGTGGCAGAGACTGGCTGTGACTCTATCTCACTCTTGCTCCAGCTCACATGCTTAACTACCACGCTGTGCCATGGGACATCATGTCCTCAGAAATTATACACTTCCCTGGCCCAGTGAGACCACAAGGATTACAATGCAACCCAAATTATATCAGTCATCTCTTTTCTTTCTATTCAATGTACCGCCTTCCTCTGACTTTCTGCTCTTGACTACGAGCAATGACTCCAATACCATTGATTCCTTTCTCCGTAAGCTCCTCAATCCCATTTATTTTTACATTCTCTTACAACCCTCCTCTTGTTTCCACTTCCTAAACTTAGATATAATAAAGCCTTTAGCAAAGACATGGGCTCTTTGCCTGTAACAGTCTTTCCACTTGCCTTGACCCAGGTCTAGTCTTTCCGACTAAAACTCTCTGGGGGGGAGGATTACATGGCTGAAGAGGCTCCACATTCCGAGCAGCGGTTTCACATTAGTCTCCCTCTTGCTTTCTTGTAGTTTGATTTCCCAGGGCCCCTAGTGGGAGTCTTTGACTTGGGCCTGGTGTCTTTTGTCAACACTGATAATGACCATGACACTGGGACTGGTTCGATTTGTCTCCCCAGTCTCTCCAGATTGTGGCTGAATGTCACATAATCTGTAATTCCTCTGATACTATGATTGGAGTGCCTTTTGTATTTGTCAGGATAGGCTACCGTGTGCTACAGCCGAAAATCAATCACAAGGCTCAGTGGTCTAATGCCTTGGTCCATCAGACTTGTATAAAAAAACCACAATGGACTGGGTGACTGCTAAACAACAAACAACTTCATTTCTCACAGTTTTGGAGACCGGGAAGTCCAAGATCATGATGCTGACAGATTCAGCATCAGCAGATTTCCGGTAAGTTTGGTTTAGTTCAGTGCAGTGGACTGAATGTTTACATGTGGTCTGGTGAGAGGCCCCTTCTTCCCTTCCCACTGCAACCTCACGTGGTAAAAGGGGTGAGGGCTCTCTCCGAGGAGGTTTTTTTACACTGGCACTGCTGGGGAGCAAGAATTTCCTGTCCCTCTCAAAAGTCCTTTGAAGGCTGGACAAAGAACGAAATTGACACGAGACGGATTAAGAGGAGAAAATCAAATTTCATTTCATGCCTACGGGGAATCCACACAGACATGGAAATTCCAAAGACAGTCAGGCAAAATGAGGTATATATGTCAGCCCGAACTCAGGAGAAAGGAGGAGGGGGTCTGGGACTTTGAAGAGTAGGAATGCAATTTATAGGGCTGTAAGAAAAAGAGAAGATGTTTGGTAATTAGATGTTTGCCCTACAGATGAGTCACTCAGATAAAATTTATCTCTGCTTCTAATCATTATTCTGGGAAAGACCCCCAATTTTAGAATTTTTTTTTCTTTTAGATTCTTCCATGTAGTTAAGGGAAGGGCAAAAAGTTTCTCTTGAGCCTGCAGGCTCTCAATATTGCCTTCAGCTCAGAAGAAGATTCATGCTAAAATGGTCCACCTTGGGGTGGCCCCTGTACCACTAATCCCATTCATGAGGGGCCCACCCTCAGGCCTGATCACTTCCCAAAGTGTCCACCTCCTATTTTTTTTTTTATGTTTATTTATTCTTGACAGAGACAGAGACAGCAGGAGTGGGGAAGGGTCAAGGGAAAGAGGGAGAGAGAAAATCCCAAGCAGGCTCAGCACTGCCAGCGCAAAGCCCGACACAGGGCTCGAACCCACGAAACAGTGAGATCATGACCTGAGCCGAAACCAAGAGTCGGATGCTTAACCAACTGAGCCACTGAGGAACGCCCCCCAAAATTTTTTTAATGTTTATTTTTGGGAGAGACAGAGACAGAGCACAAGTGGGGGAGGGGCAGAGAGAGAGGGAGACACAGAATCTGATGCAGGCTCCAGGCTCTGAGCTGTCAGCACAGAGCCTGACACGGGGCTCGAACCCACAAACCACGAGATTGTGACCTGAGCTGAGGTCCAGCAAACACTTCACCGACTGAGCCGCCCAGGCGCCCCTAGGCTCCACCTCCTAATCCCATCACCTGGGGGGTTAAGATTTCACTATATGAATTTTGGAGGAAACATGGATTCCATTGCCCTGAACAAAACCAAACTTACCCAAAATCTTCAGGGCTAGCACCTCTGCAGTTAGATGCCCCTCTTCTAGGGATTCTGAGAACCTGGTTTTTTCCAATCTGTCATCTCAATACAAAGCCTATACGCAGCACAAGAGGGCAGAGATAGCTAGGTGGGGGGTGTCTTACAGTAGCTCTTAAACGGTTGGCTTAGGAGTCGAGCACCTGACTTTGGCTCAAGTCATGATCTCGCCGTTCATGAGTTCTGCTGTCAGTGCAGAGCCCGCTTCTCTCTCCCTCTCTCTCTGCCCCTTGTCTGGCCTGTGTTCTCTCTCTCTCAATCTCTCTCTCTCTCTCAAACATAAATAAACAAGAAAAAAAAGAACAAAAAGAAAGTGGTTGGCTTGGCCTGGAGGTCACTGCTCCTTCCGACCCATTCACCAGAACTAGTCGATTGGCCCTATAACTCTAAGGCCCCTAGAAAATACGGAGGGCCACACAGCATTCTGTGGGCAGGAAATGTCTCTGCCTTCTTCTCATTCCTGTATCCTACACTGTAATCCCGTCTCTTCTTTTCCCAGTCTGGTCCCAGCCATCAGCCTGTACCTTAAACTTTAACCTTCGACCTCTAAATCCACAAATTATAGTCTACTTCAGTTCTTGTTCTTTGGAGTATTTTAAACTCCTGCCAAATGACCCTGCCTCTGCCCTTTCCCTGGCATATGCCTCGTGATCAGAATGTTTTCTCCTTCATCCCCATGTCTCATTTTGCATCTAGTCATTTTCCAGGAGCCACACCTCCGAGAGTGGTCTGGAAAGACCCCCCACCCCAAACTTTCTAAAATCAAAACTGAAGTTTATTGGGGTGCCTGGCTGACTCAGTCGGTTGGTTGAGCATTGGACTTTGGCTCAGGTCATGATCTCACGGTTCTTGGGTTCAAGTCCCACAGCGGGCTTTATGCTGACAGTGCAGAGCCTGTTTTGGATTCTCTGTCTCCCTCTCTCTGCCCCTCCCCTGCTCTTTTCTTTTTCTCACTGTCTCTCTCAAAAATAAATAAACACTAAAAAAAAGAGACCAAAACACACCTGAAGTTATTAAGCCTAAGAAACATTCTTTCTCAGTGGAGTAAAGAAAGGGAGATGGAGGTGACACTGAAAAGATAAAAACAGGTGGAAAGCCCAGAGCCCGGAGCCTGGAAGCCAGAGCTAGGAGTCACCCCTGGTCCCCAACTATCTCCCTAGGACAGTTTTTTTTTAATTTTTTTAATGTTTTATTCATTTTTGAGACAGAGAGACAGAGCACGAATGGGGGAGGGTCAGAGAGAGAGGGAGACACAGAATCTGAAACAGGCTCCAGCCTCGGAGCTGTCAGCACAGAGCCTGACGCGGGGCTCGAACTCACGTACCATGAGATCACGACCTGAGCCGAAGTCAGACGCTCCAACCGACAGAGCCACCCAGGCACCCCTCCCTAGGACAGTTTAATACAGATCAGAGGCGCGTGGGTGGCTCAGTCAGTTGGGCGTCCGACTTTGGCTCAGGTCATGATCTCATGTTTCATGAGTTCGAGCCCTGCTTCAGGCTTTGTGCTGACAGCGCAGAGCCTGGAGCCTGCTTTGGATTCTGTGTCTCCCTCTCTCTCTGCTCCTCCCCCACTTGCACGTACACTCTCTCTCTCCCTCTCAAAAATAAGTAAATAAACATTTAAGAAATCTCTACACCCAACATGGGGCTCAAACTTACAACCCTGAGATGGAGACCCTGGGATCAAGAGTCACATGCTCTTTCGAATGAGTCAGCCAGGCATCCCAACATGTTTGTGATTATACCAAACATATCTTAGCAAACAAACAAACAAACAAACAACCGTAGTGACCATAACCTTGCAAACAAATTCTTTTAAACGGATGTATCACTGAGAAAAAAAACACATAAACTGAATGACTTAGTCATTTATATTTTAGTAAGAATTAGCTTGGGGAGCCTTTTTTTTTTTTAACAGCTGCTTGGGATCACTGAAGGTTGGATACAGAAGGAGGTGTAGGCAGCTGGTGGGTCTCTGTGAAGTACTGTGGTATATGACTTTGGGTAGCCCATGGCAGCATGCAGTCACTGGGCCTTGGGGAATGGAGGGCCAATGAGAGTAGAATATTCGAATTTTAAAAGTAGTGGAAAAAGGGAAATGGTGGACTCCAAAAGCAAATTTTGCCAGCCTAATAATTTTTTTAAGTTTATCTATTTCGGGGTGCCTGGGTGGCTCAGTTGGTTGAGCATACGATTTCAGCTCAGGTCACGACCTCTGGGTTTGTGAGTTCAAGCCCCGTGATAGGTTCTGGGCTGACCACTCGGAGCCTGGAGTCTACTTCAGATTCTGTGTCTTCCTCTCTCTCTGCCCCTCCCCTGCTAGCACTCTGTCTGTCTCTGTCTCTCTCGTGCGTGCTCTCTCAAAAATAAATAAACATTAAAAAAATAAAATTTATTTATTTTGAGAAAGAGAGAAGAATGAGCAAGGGAGGGGCAGAGGGAGAAAAAGGCTCCCAAGCAAGCTCTGTGCTGTCAACACAGAGCCCAATGCAGGGATCGAACTGGTAAACTGTGAGATCATGACCTGCGCTGAGGTTGGAAGCTTAACCAACTGAGCCACCCAGGTGCCCCGTGCCAGCCTAATTATTTTATTTTATTTTATTTTATTTTAATTTATTTTATTTATTTTATTGTTTAAAACAACAGACTCTTAAAAAAATTTTTTTTTGATGTTTATTTACTTTTGAGAGAGACAGAGCAACAGAGTGCGAGAGGGGGAGGGGCAGAGAAAGAGGGAGACGCAGAATCCGAAGCAGGCTCCAGGCTCTGAGCTGTCAGCACAGAGCCTAATGCGGGGCTTGAACTCACGAAACACGAGATCATGACCTGAGCCAAACTTGGATGTTTAACGGACTGAGCCATCCAGGTGCCCTGTGCCAGACTAATCATTTTAACGTCACACATATAGTGAACAGGATCTTGAAACTCACCCATTCCAGCTCCCATCTTGTTTCCCTTGACCATATTGAAGGAGGACCCTGGCTGCCTCCATTTTGACTTCAAACTTTCTTGGGTTCTTCTTTCCAGCTTGTCTCTTGGCTCAGGCAGAAGACCCTGAGAGCAAAGCATCCCCTGATGGGAACGAAAACTCCCCCCTCGAACAAGGAGGACTGCCCCAATCAGCAAGACCCAACTTGTGAATGACTCCAAGATCCATTTGACATTCACTTATAGCCCTGAGCATCAGTTACAGCATCCCTGATACGTGCTGCCCACACTAGGCTTGAAGAGCCCCAGTGCTGGCGACTCGGCTATTTCTCAAGATTCCCCCTAACCATTGTTTTAAAGATTTATTTATTTATTTATTTATTTATTTAATCTCTACACCCAACGTGGGGCTTGAACTCACAACCCTGAGATCAAGATTCACGTGCCAGGGGCACCTGGGTGGCTCAGTGGGGTAAGCATCCGACTTCGGCTCAGGTCATGATCTCACCATTCGTGAATTCTAGCCCCGCGTCGGGTTCTGTGCTGACAGCTCAGAGCCTGGAGCCTGCTTCAGATTCTGTATCTCTCTTTCTCTGACCCTCCCCTGCTCACGTTCTGTCTCTCTCACTCTCTGAAAAATGAATACACTATAAACAAAGTAAAAATCAAAAACAATTCGAAAAGTCACATGCTCTACTGACTGAGCCAAGCCAGGGACCCCCGCTCCCAAGCCATTTTTGGACAACTTCTATTGGCTCAAAAAAATTTTCTTTTTTGTTTTAAATTCCAACTTTAAAAAAAAGTAAAAAAATAAATTTCAGCTTTATTGAGATTTTTAAAAAAGGTGTTGTTGTTTTTTTAATTAAAGGTTTTTTCTTAGAAAAAAATGCACTTCCTCACAGGTTTGTTTATAATCCTGCCTCTAGTCCTCCTGTAGAGGACATGCTGTTTGAAGGAATCTCCTCAAAAGCTGTCTTCAGTAGGGTAATCAGGTTTAGTTACTTCAAGAATCCTTCTAGTGGCCAGTTTGGTTTTTTTTAATGCTTATTTTTGAGAGAGAGAGAGAGAGAGAGAGAGAGCGAGCAGGGGAGGGGCAGAGAGAGGGAGAGAAAGAATCCCAAGCAGGATCTGAGCTGGCAGCCTGAAGTGGGGCTCGAACCCACAAACCACGTGATCACGACCTCAGCCCGCAGTCAAGAGTCGGAGGCTTACCCCACTGAGCCCCCCAGGCGCCCCTTGTGTCCAGGTTTTAAGTTCCATCTCCAACCGTGCCACTTGTCCCCTGGACATACGTGGCCTCTGTAGTTTTCAAGGGCTATAATCCCATAGAAATCCTTCCAAGAGAATGGAGACACTGCTATAGACATACAGGGTGTGATTTTGACACAGGACTTGTCGCAAGAAGAGATGCCCATAGGAGATGGAACCGAACTTGGCTCCTTGCTAATAATTCAACAGGAATTAAAAAAATAATAATAACTCAACAGGAATTAATAATGTAGCTCGCATTTACCGAGTACTTCTGGGCCAGCCGCCATTCAAAAACGCTTTGTGTGCATTATCTCAGTGAACCTTCACTGCAACCCTGTGGGATGGGGGCTCTTATTCTCAACCTCATTTTACAGAAGAGGAAACTGAGGTGCAGAGAGTGACTTGTCTAAGACAGCCACAGCTGGTGTGTAGCACATTTCAGACCCCAGCAACGAATTCCAGACCGCTCGGACTCTCTCAGTCACTGGTGTTCGTGGCTTTGTGCGTGGCCAAGATTTTGAATTTTAGCATTGTTACAAAGCAGCAAAGAGTATCTTCCTCTCAGTCTTGATTTCTGCTAATCTGATAGTAAATAATATTATTCCCTTATAGCAACATTTACACAGCAGTAGAATGGGACATAGGTCCTCTTCTTCCAGACTTATGAGCTTGTATCCAATGTACCGTATCATTTGGCTTCTGACTTCGGAATTTGAAAAAAACAGAGGTCGAACGTGACATTGAACCGGGTCCAGAGTTCCGGATACGAAGTCCAGTGCAGTCAGAAGCTGACACGTGACCATGGGTGATTCCCTCAGTTGTAAAAGGCGGGCATTGGATTCCACCCCGCGCTAGCTAAGGGATCTCCTAATGCTCAGATCTCACGTCCAAAAGAGTAACTCTCTGCGGGGGGGTTTCCCGGGAACTGCGGCAGAAGGAAAGAGCAAACATATCTTGAAAAAGGCCGACTCTCCGGTGCCCCTTGAGTCACACACAACAAATTGAAATGAACAAATGAGTATCTGTTCCCTGCTTCTGATGTGTGAGACTGTCAGTTGGCAATGGTTACTAGGCTTAGGTTTTTCACTGGCTCTGTTGCCCCTACTAAAAATAAGCTGCCAGTGTTGGGGTTGAGTCATTTTCACACATGAATATGTGGAGGAAAAAAGTGACAAAGGTCATAGAGGCTCTGTGTACGATGATTTCCCTTCTGACCAGATGCCGCACCTTGTTCCCAACACCCAGCTCCTCTTTTTTGTTTTACTTCAGATAAGCCATATGCCTCAAGTAGAAAAAATATTTGACCATATGTTATTATGTTTTAGATTGTGCATATCCTGTTCGCTGCTTGTGGATTGGCCTTGTCCTTATTTTTTAACTTTTCTGAGGAATAGAGGTTGATACTAACAGCATTTGTAACTGAACTTTATAGTTTGCACAGTGATTGCATATGCATATATACATATGCATAGTTTCTTTGGAATAGTTTCTTTGGAATAGTCAGCCATGCCTCTGGTGATGTGGCAATCTGACGATGGGTTCCCAGCATTCTTTAGAGGTGGTAAAGTCTTATCAGGACAGGATCCATCCCAGGCAATTTGTAAAGTAATGTCGTCTTGTTTTAAGGGAATCTTTCTATTTTATTATTTGTTAGAATATATATGTATATATATATATATGTTTTAAGTTTTGTTTTTTGTTTTTGTTTTTGAAGTAGAGAGAGTGATTTGGGAGGGACAGAGAGACGGGGAGAGAGAAAGAATCCCAAGCAGGCTCCACATTGTCAGCATGGAGCCAGATACAGGGCTCAAACTCATGAACCCCAAGATCATGACCTGAGCTGAAATCAAGAGTCAGATGCTCAACCGACGGAGCCATCCACATGCCCATTTAATATATTTTGTAATGTTATTTATTTACTTTGGGGGGAGGGGTAAAGAGAGAGGAAGAAAGAGAATCCCAGGCAGGGTGCACTAATGTCTCAGAGCCCAATGCAGGGCTCAACCTCATGAACTGCAAGATCATGACTCAAGTGGAAACCAAGAGTCACTCAACTACTGAGCCACCCAGGTGCCTCCCCTTATCATCTTTCTTTGTGATCCAGTACAGAAGGTCCTCAAACAAAAGTGTCCAAAGCAAACATTTTATTTTAAAAAGCAAACTTCCTCCCTGAATTAGCTCTCTTGATTGGGGGTATCACCATCTACTCATTTGCCCAAACCAGAAACTCGTGAGTCCCTTTGTGTCACCTTCTAAATCCAGCGGGTTCTGTCCATTGGTTCTCTCACATATTTTGCACACCCATAACCACTGCCATCACCTTAACATGGGGATGGGGAGGCAGGGAGGGAGATTAGATAGATACTGATGGAATGCTAAGAGAAATATCTGAGATCAGTTGAAGCATATACACCAAGACGTTAAGCTGGTAAACCAGACAACATTTTTGTCCCCTACCCACAGTATTCTGCTTCCCCCTCAACATATCAGTAGCTTCACCTGCAGAGCTCCCAAGATGGAGAAAAAAATACTTTTATTTATTTATTTTAATTTTTTTTTTACATTTATTTATTTTTGAGAGAGAGACAGAGTGTGAGCAGGGGACAGGCAGAGAGAGAGAGGGAGACACAGAATGTGAAGCACGCTCCAGGCGCTGAGCTGTCAGCACAGAGCCCTATCTATGTGGGGCTCGAACTCACAAACAGTGAGATCATGACCTAAGCCGAAGTCGGACGCTTAACGGCTAAGCCACCCAGGCGCCCCGAGAAAAAATACTTTTAATCACTGCTAAGACTTAACCAGGAGTTGAGATAGAAAAAGAACATAGGGGAAAAGTCCTCACTATTCGGACTAGAAGATTGGTAGGATGGAGGGAAGGAAAACAGGTGTGAAGAAAATAAAAGTATCAGATGTAGAATCCACATTTTTCGAAGTCCACGTTTTGTCCCAGGGAGTAAGAGGTGTGTCGAATAAACGAACGTACCACTGACAACTCCACCCTCCTCTCCTCTGGGGCTCAGGAAGATGCTACCCTGAGGACCACCCATAGCAACCTGGGGAACAAGGGCATCAAGTTGCCTGTGCTGCGTGGTTAGGTCCTAGGAGGCCTTGAGGCTTAGCTTTGCAAGCCTAGCCTGGGAACTTGGTGGTGGAATTGGATGGCGGGCAGCAGGTGGCTCTGAGGTGAGGGCTGCAGGGAAGGCTGCCGTCACAGCCGGACTTCAGAGACATCTCACGTAACATCGGAGTCAAAAGAGGCCAGATGAGACCGGGAGTGATCCACGGGAGGTGGGGAGGGAGGCCTGAGTTGCAGTAGTTCGAAACTTCAACTTTAAAGGCCAGCCGAGTATCTAGAGACCAGGAAAGCAAGGAATATCACTTGCTTGAGACCAGCAAGAGACCAGAAGACTGAGAGCAAAGGTCCCTGTGTGGATTCCGAATCCCTGAGAACTTCCTCCAAATAATATACACAAATGAATTGGCATTTAGAAATTGGCCCATCAAGTGGGCCAAAGACACGCTTCTCCCTCGTACTCTAAGGACTCCTAAAGGGACGACCAGGCAGGGGAGGAGTTAGCTAAAAGTCTCCGTATTCTTGTGCAAGGGAGACCACACACGCTTAGGTCCTAAAGGGACTGTTTCAATAATCCCTTTAGACCAAGCCTTCCTTTGACCTAGGTCTGTTCTGTGAGTGAGGTCTCAGGAAGTAGGTCAGCTTAGGTTCAGACAAGACAAATCATTTTTTCTCTGCTTATCTGAATCTGTGAGTTAACCTCCTAGTCAATTCTCTGTCAGATTACTTTCCCCTTGGTAAAATCCTCCAGGATACCTTCACCTAAATAACCTCCAGAGAGAACTTTCTTCCCTCTTTACCATCACCATACCTTGTACATATTTAGATTGCACTAAGCACGTGGTTTATGCTTCCCAGGCCTGCCTCCCTCACTAGACTGCTCATCTTTTTTTTTTTTAATTTTTTAATGTTTATTTATTTTTGAGAGACAGAGCGTGAGTGGGGGAGGGGCAGAGAGAGAGAGGGAAGGACACAGAATCTGAAGAGGCTCCAGGCTCTGAGCTGTCAGCACAGAGCCCTACGAGGGGCTCAAACTCACAAGCCGTGAGATCATGACCTGAGCCGAAGTCGGACACTTAACCAACTGAGCCACCCAGGCGCCCCTAGGCTGCTCATCTTAAGGGAAAGTACCGTGCCTGATTTATCTTTTAAAAAAAAATATTTTTATTTTATTTTATTATTATTTTTTTAATGTTTATTTACTTTTGAGAGAGACAGAGACAGAATGCAAATGGGTTTAGGGGCAGAGAGAGAGGGAGACACAGAACTGAAGCAGGATCCAGGCTCTGAGCTGTCAGCACAGAGCCGGATGCCGGGCTCGAACTCACAAGCCATGAGATCATGACCCGAGCTGAAGTCGGCCACCCAACCAACTGAGCCACCCAGGTGCCCCCCCAAAATTTTTATTTTAAAGAGAGAGAGTGCAAGTGGGGGAGAGGGGCAGAGGGAGAGAGAGAATCTCAGGCAGACTCCATGCTGAGCACAGAGCCTGATGAAGGGCTTAATCCCACGACCCTGAGATCATGACCTGAGCCCAAATCAAGAGTTGGACACTCCAACAACTGAGCCACCCAAACAACTGAGCCACCCAGGTACTCCTGGGTGTAGGTATTTATCTTAATCTTGGCCTAGAATCTTCACCCTGGGTCTAGCACAGGACCCAGCATTTACTAGGCAACAAATGTTGGCTGAATTGCACTGAGTTCTCAAAGATGGTGAATTTCAAGAGTGTTGTTTGGGATCACTGAGAACTTCCTCCAAATAATATACACAAATGAATTGGCATTTAGAAAACATAATTTCTTCTCATCTCCATTCCTTTCCTTAGCATGCCCGTTAATAAGTGTGTCAAAATTAATTTCTCAACCAAAATGAATTTGCAGTGTAATCCCCAATGAAATCTTTTAAACACTTTTGGAAATGGGCTTTGGGTTTGTCTGATGTTTCCTAAAATTCTAATCTATTTCTTTCTCATCTATTTACTTAGGAGACTCAAGTGAGGGAGTGGGGGTAGAGTGGGGACCAAAATTCAGGTTTCTTGCCGCAAGTCTCACTGGATGCTTACTTACTCCAGAGAAAACAAGTCCCCTTGTACGTACTGGACTCCTCTCCCCAAGGACAATGAAGATTTCCTGGATCGCCCTATAGATTGCCAAATGTTAACCATGTGATGTCTGGAAGATGGGATTGTATGGGTGATTTTAATTTTCTTCTCTGTGCTTTTTTGCACTTAGCACGTTTTCTATAGTGAGTATGCATCTGTCTGTGATTGGGGGGAAATCCAACCCACTATTTAAAAAATTTATCTTTTAGGGGCATCTGGGTGGCTCAATTTGTTAAGCGTCTAACTCCTGATTTTGGCTCAGGTTATGATCTCACAGTTCATGAGTCTGAGCAGTGCGTCAGGCTCCACACATAGAGTGCAAAGCCTGCTTAGAATTCTCTCTCTCCCTGCCCCTCCTCCCTAGCTCACTTTCACTTTCAAAATAAATAAATGAACTTAAAAAAAAATATATATATATCTTTTATTCCCAGAATGAACTTCAGTTCTATGTGTAAAAAACATACAGAGGTAGGTGATGGGCCTTTTCTTTCATTTAACCCAAGTCAGAAGGAAGTGGAGAAAAAAATTGACCTGAACACAAATATGACCAATACACCTTGGACCCATTAAAAAGAGCCTTAGGGGCGCCTGGGTGGCGCAGTCGGTTAAGCGTCCGACTTCAGCCAGGTCACGATCTTGCGGTCCGTGAGTTTGAGCCCCGCGTCAGGCTCTGGGCTGATGGCTCAGAGCCTGGAGCCCGTTTCTGATTCTGTATCTCCCTCTCTCTCTGCCCCTCCCACGTTCATGCTCTGTCTCTCTCTGTCCCAAAAATAAATAAACGTTGAAAAAAAAAAAAAGAGCCTTAAATACTGGGATTCTTGCTTCAATCATATGTTCAGCCTCTTCATTTTATTTTTATTTTGTTAAAGTAAGCTCTAGGCCCACTGTGGGGCTTGAACTCAGGACCTCAAGATCAAGAATCAAATGCTCCACCACCTGAACCAGACAGGTGCCCCACAGTCTGCTCATTTTAGCAGCAGTTTCTGCTAGTCTAAAGTTCCAAGTGTGTGTGTGTGTGTGTGTGTGTGTGTGTGTGTGTGCGCGCGCGCGCCCGCACGCGGGGTGGGGGGGCAGTGTTAGGGGGAATAGCTCTTGCCTAGAGGCCTTCTTGCAACTAGAAGCTGGACAGATTTACACATTTTTTTTTAATGTTTACTTATTTTTGAAGCAGAGAGAGAGACACAGTGTGAGTGGGGGAGGGGCAGAGAGAGAGAGACACACACATACACAGAATCCGAAGCAGGCTCCAGGCTCTAAGCTGTCAGCACAGAGCCCGCCGCGGGGCTTCCACTCACAAAGCACGAGATCGTGACCTGAGCCGAAGTTGGAGACTCAACCGACTGAGCCACCCAGGCACCCCCAGATTTATGCATCTTATTCGGACACAAAGACTTTTGAACGCCTCTGAAACTTTTTAAGAGAATTCCACAGCTAGACTGTCTCACCAAGAATATTCAGGTTTGTGCTCTAGTTGGTGATCACTCGTCATTTCACACAGCCATAGGTGGAGGGCCTTGGGCACTGGGAGTCCTCTTTCCTCTTCTTTCAGTGACCCTCTCTCCACCTGTGAGCAAATGTAGTTTGTGAAACTGGAGAACTTGATTCACACAGAAATAACTGTAAAATTTCCAGGAGGCTAGACAAACAACAGGACTAGCGATTTCAGTCTCCCAGTGATTATAGTTATTGTGCTTAGGAAGAAACACCTCCCTTCCTGCCCCCATCAACTCCTCCCCTCTGCTTGCCCACACTAGTGTCCTCACTATTTTTGTAAGGCCAAAGAATCTCTTAAAATGGGATTTCCTTCCTTTTGGGAATCAAGAGTAAACACTGGCTCTAAAGTTCACAACATGACCTGTTTTCCTGAATGACTGTTAGTCTTAAACAATAATCTCAGCCCTAGTGGGTGCTGGAAATGTATCCAGGTGGTTTACCAAAGGAGGTAGGATTACTGTCTATGCAATTAGGTGTTGACTAATGGGACCAAATCTCAAGGCCCTTGCTCCTGTCTTTCACTCCCACCTGCAAATGAGAATAGGATTGTAGAATTGCAAGAAATCTTTACAGATTCTGTAACACACCTCGTCATTATGCAGACGAAGCTGAGGCTGGTAGTCCTTACTGCAGCGATTGGCACCCAGTAGGTACTCAGTAACTACAGGTTTTTTTTGTTTTTGGCCTCAGTTGTTCAAGTCCATACCAGTCCATACTAGAACTATAAGTTTCTCAATGTAAAAGCCATTTTCTTTCTGCTCTATCATATTGTTATGTGCTTCCATTGAGTTTACTATAAAGCCATTATCTTCATAAATTTTATTTAACAGCTTTACTGAGATATAATTCATATACCCCACAATTCACCTTTTTATTTGTTTTTATTATTTTTTTTAATGTTTATATATTTTTGAGAGAGGGAGCACAAGCAGGGGAGGGGCAGAGAGAGAGGGGGACAGAGGATCCCCTCTGTCAGGGGCTTGAACTCATGAACCATGAGATCATACCCTAAGCCACAGTTGGATGCCTTACTGACTGAGCTACCCAAGCACCTCACAATTCACTTAAAAAAATTTTTATGTTTATTTATTTTTGAGAGAGAGAGAGAGAGAGAGAGAGACAGTGCATAAGCGGGGGAAGGGGACGGGGGGAGCAGAGAGAGACAGAAACACAGAATCCCAAGCAGGCTCCAGTCTCTGTCAGCACAGAGCCTGATGCAGGGCTCGAACTCGTGAACGATGAGATCATGACCTGGGCCGAAGTCGGACACTCAACCGACTGAGCCACCCAGGCGCCCCCCACAATTCACCTTTTACAATTCAGGGGTACCTGGGTGGCTCAGTCGGTTGAGTGTCCGACTTCGGCTCAGGTCATGATCTCATGGTTCATGAGTCTCACCCCCTCATGGGGCTCGCTGCTGTTAGCATGGAGCCTGCTTCAGATCCTCTGCCCCCTCTCTCTAGGCCCTTCCATTGCTTGTGCTATCTCAAAAATAAATAAACATTAAAAATAATAATAATAAAGTGTACAATTCAATGGCTTTTAGTATACTCAGAGTCATGTACAATCAATTTTAGAGCATTTTCATTACCCTCAAAAGAAACCCCATACTCATTAGCATCACTCATTTTCCCTCATTCCCCCACCCAGCCCAAAGCAACCACTGATCTTTCATATGTGGTCCTTTGTAACTGGTTTCTTCTACTTAGAAAAATATTTTCAAGGTCCATCTCTGTGTAACATGTACTTTATTTCTTTTTATTGACGAATGATAAATATTCCAAGATAGACATAGACCATTTATATCTATTCAACATTTGACGTATATTTGGCTGGATTTTATTTTAAACAAATATGGCCTTTGAGAGCTAGTAGAAGCTTAAAATCAAGATATAAACATATGTCATATCTTCCTTTTTAAAGTTTATTTATTTATTTTAAGAGAGAGAAAGTGTGTGCGTTGCATACATGCAAGCAGCTGGGAGGGGTGCAAGGAAAAGGAGAGAGAGAATCCAAGTAGGCTCCTCTGTGCTGTCTGCGAGAGCCTGACACAAGGCTCCACCCCATGGACTGTGAGATCATGACTTGAGCTGAAATCAAGAGTTGAATCAAGAGTTGGACACTTAATCCACTGAGCCACCTAGGCGTCCCTATCTTTCTTCTTTGAATTCTTTATATCTATCTATCTATCTATCTATCTATCTATCTATCTATCTAGAGATATAGAGAGAGAATGTTAGCAGGGGAGGGGCAGAGAGGGGAGGGACAGAATCCCAAGCAGGCTCTGTGCTGATAGCCAATTTCGGCTCCTACTCAGGAACCATGAGATTATGACCCGAGTCAAAATCAAGAGTCCGTGGCTTTACTGTCAGAGCCACCCCGGTGTCCCCTTTTTAAAATTCTTAGAGAGATTGGGGGCACGCGAGTGGGCGAGAGGGGCAGAGGGAGAGAATCTTGAGCACAGAGCCCAACAGGGGCTCAATCCCCAGACCCTGGGATCATGACCTGAGCCGAAATCAAGAGCCTGATGCTCAACTGACTGAGCCACCCAGACGCCTTATAACTCATATCTTTCTTCTTTCAACATTCTTTCAACGTTCTTTCTATGTTGAATTTATGCCTAAAGGAGCATACTTATGAAAACTTTATTATAAACTCATATCTAAAAACCAACACTTCCCCCCTAAATTTTCTTTTTTCCTTGTCTTTCTTTAGTAATCTCCATGCCCACGGTGGGGCTGGAACTCATGAGCCACTGGGAGATCAAGAGTAGCACGCTCTAACAATTAAGCTAGCCAGACACGCCTCCACTAAATTTTTTGATGTGTATGATAATATTGTGGAAAGACAAAGTACAGCTTTGCCCTAGCTTTTCCTGCTCCTCTGACTCCCAGGAAAATAAGGATATGTATATTTATATGTATGTATATAAATACCTAGTTGATAGCCCCCAGGAGGGGAAAAAGAAAAGAAATATCGGGAGCAAGACTCTTGACACAGTCATATACACTAACAGTATAAGGGTGGATGTGGGGTGAGGTGAGAAAGGGGGGCAGTATAGACTGCTATAAGGCTTAGTATTTTCTTTTTCGTCCTTCTGAGTTTACAGGTTGGCCTTCGTCCAACTTCCATATCGTTTATGTGGGTCTCCAGGTGGGTCCAGATTGGAAGACGTTGGGGGACTAGTTCAAACTTGGTAGGAAGAACTTGAAGTTGTAAACAAGTCAAGGGTATTTATGATCACGGGAGTGGCCTATTCCTCCCCCGTAAACCTTCGTTTATCCAAGTCCTGTCTTTTCTTCCCTATTCTTAGAAGAGACCGGACGCAATACGCCTTGAGTCACCTGCCGCGGAGGAAAGGAATTTTTGGGAGTGTCTCCCGCCTCCTCTAGGGAGGGCAAAGAAGACCGGAAGGCGATCTTTGACTCAGCCCGCCGGAGGCTTGGGTGTTGTGTCATTCCCCACACGTGACGCTCTCCCAGGCGGTGGAGATCTCCCGTATCATGGGACTTATTCACCCCAGTCTCCACCCCTTTCCTCCTGGACTCCCTAACCCCTTCCTTCCCCGCTTTGCTCCTCTTCAAGACTAGAAGAAAGTAGGCTGGCTGGAGCCAGGAAATGCCACTCTCCCAAGTTGGACGGGAGAAGCCCCGAAACTCAGTGTTTGGGAAAGTGCGAGATGTGGCGTTGCAGTTTTATCCTTCTCCAGAATGCTTTGCACGTCCTCTGTTTCAGGCTATCCTTACTCTCGTTATCCCCAAATAGTTGTATCGAGACCACCTATCACTCAGGGAGACCTCGCCTTAGTAAGGTTGCTGTTCCTCTCCCTCAGTTTCCCACTCTTCTCTGAGCCTGAGATTCTTAACCTGAACTGGTTTGAGCCCCACATCAGCCTCCTTCCCATTCTAGCTGCGTGACCTTGAGTGAACCACAACTTTTCCGGGCCTACTTTCCTTGTCTGTGAGACGAACGTCTACCGCACCACGCCTGGTGTGAGGAACAAATGAGAAAGCCCTTTGTGAGCTGAAAAAGGCAGTAGAAATGTTAGCTATGTTAATTCTGGACTGCTAGTCACTCTTCCAGAACCCCTCCCTTTCCTTTGGGACCCGCCCAGCAAATCCCGCCGGGGGCTGACAGTTCTCGCCACCCTCCTCCCGCAGCCTTTCCCATTGGCGAACGCGCCCGCCGCGCGGCGCCCAGTGGTGACGCCACGGCGCCCCCTCCGCCGGCGCACGATGACGCATGGCCCCGCCCCCGGCCGCGCCTGGCCTCCCGCGGGGCCCCGCCCATCGGGCCGACGCGGCGCGGGTCCCGCCCCGCAGGTGACGTGTGGCGCGCGCGGCCCGGCCGCCCCGGCAGTTGGTGCAGCGGCCGTTGGGCTGAGTGCGCTCACCCCACCCCTCCCCTCCTCGGGCCCGGGCCCCCCACCCCGCCGGGCGCAGCCCCAGCCCCAGCCCTAGCTCCAGCCCTAGCCACAGCCGGGCCCGTCCCGTGCGGGCCCGTGCCGCCTCCTCAGCCGGCGACGCCCCGGGCCGCCCGCCCGCCACCATGGAGCTGGAGGACGGTGTGGTGTACCAGGAGGAGCCCGGCGGCTCCGGGGCCGTGATGTCGGAGCGGGTGTCCGGCCTGGCCGGCTCCATCTACCGCGAGTTCGAGCGGCTCATCGGGCGCTACGACGAGGAGGTGGTCAAGGAGCTGATGCCACTGGTGGTGGCCGTGCTGGAGAACCTGGACTCGGTGTTCGCGCAGGACCAGGAGCACCAGGTGGAGCTGGAGCTGCTGCGGGACGACAACGAGCAGCTCATCACCCAGTACGAGCGGGAGAAGGCGCTGCGCAAGCACGCCGAGGAGGTGAGGGCCCGCCGGCGGGGAGGGCGGGGGCCGGGCCCGAGGGCAGGCCGGGGGGCTGGGGGTCGCGGCCCGGCCCGGCCCGGGAGGGGGCGCGCCGGGCCTCCTGGAGGCGGGCCCGAGGCCGAAGCCCCCCGGGCTGAGCCCGCGGCCGCGAGGTCCTCAGGACCCCGGCCGGCGTCGGAAGCCGAGGCAGGCTAGTGAGTGTCCGGGGGAAGGGAGGGAGGTGAGGAGGCAAGGCCCGGGGAGGAAGCCGCAGCTTGGCCTGAGGGCACCTGAGGTTGACTGAGGGCGATTTTAGTGTGGCTGGCTCTCGCTTGTAGTTTAGGGAAGTTTCCGACCACCGTAGGATAGTCAGATGGCAGTTCAAACTTTTACCATGGTGTGTGTGTGTGCGTGTGTGTGTGTGGAAGGGGGGGTGTATTTAAACACTTCTGTCCTGGATATGTAACTTCCGCTGGTTCCAGTACCTTTCCAGGGGGTTGCTGCTTTGGGAAGTTAGAGATCTCCCTCTTTCGGTCAGTTTCTTCTTGACGTCTTAGCCCTGTTGAAAAAGAGGTTTTATTTTGTTTTATGTGCCTTGGTTGACACTTTGTCAACACTTAGATGTTGTAGAGCAACACTCTGTAAATAGAGAGAGTGTTCAGTTTTATTTTGGTGGTATCTCACACCAAAGCGTTCCTCCGTGTCAGGTGATCACCTTGGACAGTTCCCCGTAAAAACTCTCCCGTTTATTTATAAAGAGGACTGGGGGCGGGGCGGGGTTGAGGAGGTGTAGGCGACCGTGGGCAACCTTGTTCAGACTGCAATTTACAGGTGCCCTTGGCCGGCTGTTAACCCTAGCATCTCTGCAGTGACCTCGGCGCCCTCACCTCGAGTCTGAACCTTTTGGAGCTCTGGAGTAGCAAGTGATAGGCCTTGGACTTCTTGAGACAGTCAAAGATTTAAGCTTTCAGGCTGTGCTGGCATTATTTCTCTTGAACTTAACTAATGCAGGGGAAGTGTCCTGTTCATCTTTGTTTGTGAGCATCTAGCACACCTAGCTAAATACATGGTGATAGAAGGAAGCCAAGTAAGTAATTATTGAACCAACAATATGTTCTCTTTCAAAAATGCTTGAAAAGTTATTAGGATGTGAGATTTGTTTCGCAGCTTATTTCCTAGCCCTAATTTAAACTTTTAATTTTGTCACATATACCTTTGTATTAGGTCCAGTAGTTCCTTTTTCTTTTCCTTTAAAAAAAATTGTTTTAAATTTATTTTAGAGTGGGGGGGAGGGGGAGAGAGAGAGGTGGGGGGAGAGGGGAAATCTTAAGTAGGCTCCACACTAGGAGCAGAGCCCAATGCAGGGCTGGATCCCAGGACCCTAAGATCATGACCCTGAGCCAAAATCAGGTCCAACACTCCACTGACTGAGCCATCCAGGAGCCCCATTTCTTCTCTCTCTCTCTTTTTTTCATGTTTATTTATTTTTGAGAGAAGGAGAGAGTGTTGAGTGGGGGAAGGGCAGAGAGAGAGAGGAAGACACAGAATCTGAAGCAGGCTCCAGGCTCTGAGCTGTCAGTGCAGAGTGATGCGGGGCTCGTACTCACAGACCTCGAGATCATGGCCTGAGCCGAAGTCAGACACTTAACTGACTGAGCCACCCAGGCATCCCTCTTCTCTTTTTTTAAAGCTGGACTATAGCAATGATTTTTAGTTCTAATTTTGTGATCCATTTGTCTCAAAGCAATGGCATTGGATTTGCCAAGCAAACTTGACTTTATTTCAAGAGTATTTCCAAGTACATAGGGAGGAAGGGATTGAAAAAAAATCTAAAGATGGGATTGTGGAGCGCCTGGGTGGCTCATTTGGTTAAGTGTCCACTCTTGATTTTGGCTCAGGTCATGATCTCACGGTTCATGAGTTCAAGCCCCACATTGGGCTCTGTGCTGACAGCATGGAGCCTACTTGGGATTCTCACTCTCTGCCCCTCCTGTGTGTGTTCTCTCACTCTCTCCTCTCTCTCAAAATAAAACAACAACAACAACAAAAAGATGGGATTGTGATTTCTAGTTTATTAGCACTGTTTATAGAACAGGGGTGTTATACTACCACTGCAGTGGCCTGCTGTGTCTTCATCCTCATACAGACCCTCCCCAGTATTGGGTAATGGGAGGTACTGGGAAGAGACATATATACACAGGTGAGGAGCAGCCCCAGCATGAACCTATATCACCTTGGATAAAAGAAATGCTCCCTCTAGTTTTAAACTCTTTTAGGGCTGTGTGAACATGGCAAAAGGCCAGGATCACACGTGCTAAGAAAAACATCTGCCACAGGTTGCAGAATCAGAAAATAAAACTAACTGCCAGGCACTGGACTGTATATTAATTTCATAAGTAAGTGACTTTTTTTTTTTTTTTAATTTGGTCTTGGGAGAGAGAGTGTGTGTGTCATCGAGAGCATAAGCGGGGGAGGGGCAGAGAGCGAGAGAGAATCCCAAACAGACTCCACACTGTCAGCAAGGAGCCCAACACAGGGCTCTAACCCAGGAACCCTGAGATTTATCTCAACAGAAATCAAGAGACAGATGCTTAACTGGCTGAGCCACCCAGGTGCCCCAGTAAATGACTTTTAAAAAATGAGTTGTCCGATGACTTTTTTTGTAACTGATACTTTTTCAAACATGTCTGTAAATTCTAATGAAACCTTTGGGCAAAGAGCCATGACCTGAGAATAGAGAGCATTGATGAAATGCTAGATGAGCCAATTCCCAGAACATAAACATAAAACCACCTTGTTATCCCTTTTCATGTAAGATGGTAAATCAAGATTTACCCAGTCTCCAGAAATTCAGTCTTTCTTAGGCCAACATGCACAAGTGAATTCTGTGTTTAATTTTTTGTGAGTGCTCTGTTTGTGGCCTTTAATATGGAGCCTAAGAGTCTGCTATTACAGCAAAAGTGCCTCCGGGTATTTACAGCAAAAGTATTTGAAAGCCTGGAAATTGTCCGTTACTAGAAAGTGTAAAGTAAATTCTGAGCACCTTTGTGGAAATTAAGGAGGGTATATAAATGGTGAGAATGTTTTAGGGGGTGTAAAGTACTTTAATCTCTTGCTTGCAGGAATTCTCAGCAAGGGATCAGAAATTTAATCTTTATTCTAGTGGTATCTAGTGGTATTACTTAATTTGAATACTTTCTGTCTTTTTCTTTGCTTTTATTTGAATTTTTGTGTGTGTAGTTAGTCTGCTGTTTTTGTGAATCTTTAAAAACAACCTAAAGGAGGGGTGTCTGGGTGGCTCAGTTGGTTGACATCCAAGTCTCAATTTTGGTTCAGATCATGATCCCAGAGTAGTGGGATCAAGTCCGAGCTGAGCATGGAGCCTGCTTGAGATTCTCTCTCTCCTTTTCTCTCTCTGTCTCTATCTCTCTATTTCTCTCTCCCTCCCTCCCTCGTGCTGCCCCTCTCCCCACCTCATGCTCTCGCTCTCAAAAAAAAAAAAATTAAAGACAACATAAGAAGGGCTGATTTTAGACAAATTTATGATCAGTTTCGAATGCTAATCAAAATATTTATCATCTTATTACTTGCTACTCTCCCCTATGGGCTCTCTGCTCATCTTACATCTTTCTATTTCTTATCTAAGTCCTGTGTGATGCCTTTGCTGATGCTGTTCCCTTGGGCTAGAATGATTTTCTTTCTTTCTTTTTTTTTAATGTTTAATTATTTATTTTTGAGAGTGAGAGAGAGAGCGAGAGCGAGCAGTGGAGGGGGAGAGAGTTAAGATTTTATTTTTTTTTAAAATTTTTTTTTTTTTTCAACGTTTATTTATTTTTGGGACAGAGAGAGACAGAGCATGAACGGGGGAGGGGCAGAGAGAGAGGGAGACACAGAATCGGAAACAGGCTCCAGGCTCTGAGCCATCAGCCCAGAGCCCGACGCGGGGCTCGAACTCCCGGACTGCGAGATCGTGACCTGGCTGAAGTCGGACGCTTAACCGACTGCGCCACCCAGGCGCCCCAAGATTTTATTTTTAAGTAATCTCTACATCCAATTTGGGGCTCAAACTTATGACCCTGAGGTCAAGAGTGGTATGCTCTACTAACTGAGCCAACCCGGTGCCCCCAATCAGTTTTTTGTTTTTGTTTTTGTTTTTGTTTTGTAATATATATTTTAAGTTTATTTATTTATTTTGAGAGAGAGTGCAAGTGGGGGACAGGCAGAGAGAGAGGGAGAGAGAATCCATAGCGGGCTCTGCAGTGTCAGTGTGGAGCCCCATGTGAGGCTTCAACTTACCAACTGCAAGATCATGGACTGAGCCAAAATCAAGAGTTGGATGCTTAATCGACTAAGCCACTCAGATGCCCCTATTAGTGATTTTTGAAAACAAAAGTTTTTATACAAAGTGATCTGGAGAGAGATGTTATTCTTGGGAAGAATATGTTAGTGTTTTGATGTTTTTGTTTGTGCAAGTTCTGATTCTTTTAAAATAAACATGATTGCTTTGAGTAACTAAAAAAATGACAATACTTTTCTGATAAGTAAGCAAATGAGTTTAAGAACCCTTTCCTTAGAAGTTTAGTTCCAAGTGATTCTGTGGGCCTTGTTTCTTATCACCATTATTTTCAAAGTGAGAGTTTATTTAGCATGATTGAATAGAGGGAGACTGCACATAAAAATAAAGGTGCACCCTTTTCAATCCTCCCTTTCCTTCCTGCACTATAGAAGCACATCTGAAGAGAATGAGCTGAGGAGAGAATATCCTTGCTGGGAGGAAGATTTGCGTGATGTTATGACTGCTTTTCTGTGGCTTTTTGCTTAAAAAATTGAGGTGATTAAATGATGAGGTGAGGGGCACCTGGGTGGCTCAGTTGGTTAAGTGTCTGACTTCAACTCGGGGCATGATCTCGCGGTTCGTGAGTTGGAACCCCGCGTCAGGCTCTGTGCTGACAGCTCGGAGCCTGGAGCCTGTTTCAGATTCTGTGTCTCCCTCTCTCTCTGCCCCTCCCCTGTTCACTCTCTGTCTCTGTCTCAAGAATAAATAAACATTAAAAAAAAAATAATAAAAAATGCTGAGGTGAGAGAGACCACCAAGAATTTTCAAATTAACTTTTCCCCAGTGAATCAGCACTTAAAGCAGAAACAAAATTGATGTTTTATATGAAGACTGTAATCAAATTGTTTTCTTTGGAAGTGTGTGAACATGGGAGTGATAAGATTTTTGGGCAGGAAAGCAGGCATGGATATTCAGTGTTCTTTTTATTGATATAGTTCTCATTCATAAGAAATATTTTATTTTTTAAAACGTTTATTTATTTTTGAGAGAGAAAGATAGAAAAAGAGAGAGAGGTAGAGAGAATCCCAAGCAGGCTCTGTGCGGTTAGTGCAAAGATTGACATGGGGCTCAAACTCATGAACCATGAGATAGTGACTTGTGCCGAAACCAAGAGTCGGGTGCTTAACTGACTGAGCTGCTCAAGTGCCTATCATAAAAAATATTTTAATCAAACCTGTTGAAGAAGTTAATTTTTTTAAAAATGTGTTTTTATTTATTTTGAGAGGAGAGAGAGTGGGGCAGTGGCAGAGAGAGAAAGAGAATCCCAAACAGGCTTCTCACTGTCAGCACGGAGCCTGATTCAAGGCTTGGTCCCATGAAACATGAGATCATGACCTAAGCAGAAACCAGCAGCTGGACACTTAAGAGGCTAAGCCACCCAGGCACCTTGAAGAAGTTAATTTTGATTTGTTTGCAAGGTAATTTACAATGACAGTTAAGTTCATCTCTTTAATAAACACTTAAAAAGGAAAATTTGATGTCTCTTCACTGAGTTATGTGACTTTTTATCAAGGAATAGGAGTGAAGAGTAATTTTGCATACTTATAACTTAAATTTTGTTGATAGTGGCTGCTGAAGACTTAGTTGAAGAACTGAAATTACATGTCTGCCTCAACATTAAGTTTATTTTGTGCCTTTAGTACTGTTGTTATTTAAATCAGTAATTGTGATGGTTCTTCAGACTTCTAGCCTTAATTCTGTCAACTCTATTGGCTTAAAGAATTGAACTTTGGAGTTTCTGGGTGGCTCAGTCAGTTGGGCCTCCGACTTTGACTCAGGTCATGATCTCATGGTTCGTGGGTTTGAGCCCTGCATGGGGCTCTGTGCTTATAGCTCCGAGCCTGGAGCCTGCCTCTGCTTCTGTGTCTCCCTCTCTCTCCGCCCCTCCCCTGCTCACGCTGTCTCTGTCTCTCAAAAATAAATAAATGTAAAAAAAAAAGAAAAAAAAGAATTGAACTTTGCTGCTTTATTTCACAAAAGTAGAGCATTAGGAGAGGGTGGCCAAATGTCAGTACAGGAGAGCAAATTGGTGTCCAGGGAGTATCAGCATTTGTCATCTTACATGTTTGAATATACGTGTTATTTATTAGCTTTCAAACTCCTTCTATTTATTTATTTTTTAAATGTTTATTTATTTTGAGAGAGAGAGAGGGCGAGAGAGAAAATCTGACAGTGCATAGCAACGTGGGGCTTGAACTCACGAACTGCAAGATCATGACCTGAGCCAAAATCAAGCATTGGACCTGAACTGACTGAGCTACCCAGGAGCCCCCATATTTTCATATTTTAAAAAATACTATTGTTGGGGCACCAGGCTAGCTCAGTCGGTAGAGCATGTGACTCTTGATATCAGAGTTGTGAGTTCAAGCCCCAGTTTGGGCCTAGAGTTTACTTAAAAACAAACAAATCAATGTTTTTTTCTTGCTGAACCATTTGAATAAACTTCATACTGCTCCTGGTCAGTCCCTACTTCGAGACCCTTTCTGAAATGAACAATCTGTTTGTTCTCTAGGTGCGTGTTTGAATGTGGTGGTGATGGGTTGTTGTCTTTTGAAATGGCAGTCCCTTAACCATTGATGGTTATTAACTCTTAAGACAGATCTTATCCTTTTTTTTACCTTCAGAGATTTCTGAATGTAGGTATATAAGTGAGATACCATTATGTGTCCTTGCTTTAGGGACATTCACATTTTCATTTGGTTAAAATCTCAAAAGAGAGGGCATCTGGCTGGCTCTGTCAGAAGAGCATGATCTCTGGCTGGGAGTTTGAGCCCCATGTTTGGGTGTAGAGATTACTAAAAGAAACAAAAACGTTTTTATTTTACTTTATTTTATTTATTTATTTATTTATTTATTTATTAACGTTTATTTATTTTTGAGACAGAGAGAGACAGAGTATGAACGGGGGAGGGTCAGAGAGAGGGAGACACAGAATCTGAAACAGGCTCCAGGCTCTGAGCTGTCAGCACAGAGCCCAAAGCGGGGCTCGAACTCACGGACCTTGACCTGAGCCGAAGTCGGCCGCTTAACCGACTGAGCCACCCAGGCGCCCCCACAAAAACTTTTTTAAAACAAACTTCTTTCTTTCTCTTTCTTTTTTAATTTTTATTTTGAGAGAGAGAGAGAGAGAGAGAGAGAGAGAGAGAGAGAGAGAGAGCAAGAGAGACAGTGCACAGGCGGGGGAGCAACAGAAAGGGAGAGAGAGAAAATCCTAAGCAGGCTCCACACTGGCAGCATATGGCCGGATGTGAGAACTCCGAACCTCGAGATCATGACCTGAGCCGAAGTCAATACTCGGACACGTAACTGACTGAGCCATCCGGTGCCCCAACAAAAACTCTGAAATCACAAGAGAGAATATAAAAACGGTAAGGTACCTAGCTAGATCAGGTAGATCTCTAATGAGAGGATGGATTAGTAGAGTAAGGACTGCTCACTAGGTTACTGTGGTATGTGCCATAGCTTGGTGATCCCGTTCTGTGCCTGAGTCTGCTTCCTGTTTCTCGGACTCCTTAGCTTACGGTTCACTACACACTGCATATTTCAATCATATGGAGACTTTGGTTCCCAGTGGAGATAGTATTAGAATCTAGCCAAAAAATGTGTTTTGTTGGCCAAGTTAATGGCTGAGTTATTTTAAAAATAGTTTTTTGCTGTGTTCAACACTCATAATGAGTACAGCTCTTACCTAAATAAATTACTATTTGGTGGAGATCAAATATATCAACATAGACCCAGTTTAATAATATATGTAATGTGTCTATTCAGAAAAGCTGATATTTAAAAGTATGTGCATATAATACTATACATTTTGAGATTTTAGCTAGTGATATTTATTTATTTATTTTTAGTAATCTCTACACCCAGTGTGGGGCTTGAACTCAGGAACCTGAGATCAAGAATTGCATGCTCTTCCCACTGAGCCAGCCAGGCTATATTTAGTTATTAGGTTTTTTGTTTTTGTTTTTTTTTAATTTTATAAGTTTATTTATTTTGAGAGAGAGAGAGAGAGAGAGAGAGGACGAATAGGGTAGAGGCAGAGAGAGAAAGGGAGAGAGAATTCCAAGCAGGCTCAGTGCTGTCAGTGCAGAGCCTGTCAAGGGGCTCAAACTCATGCATTGTGAGATTGTGACCTGAGCTGAGATCAACAGTCGGATGCTTAACCCACTGGGCCACCCAGGCGCCCCTAGTTATCTGAATGCAAGACTGTTTTATTCACTTAGGGATTGTAGTATCTAATAGTTTGGCATAATAGGTGCCTCCAAAAATTTTGGAACTCAACCATGGGAATTTACATATATATTTTTTAATTCATTTCATTTCATTTCTTTTGAGAGAGGTAATGAGCGTGAGTTGGGGAGGGGTTAGAGAGAGGTGGGGAGAGAGAATCCCAAGCAGGTCCATGCTAACAGCCTTGGGGGAAGGGGGGCACTTGGCTTCATCCCACAAACTGAGATCATGACCTGAGCTGAAATCAAGATGCTTAACGGACTGAGCCACCCAGGGGCCCTGGGGAATCTACCTATTAATACAATGGAGAAGTTTCCAAGTTGAGGATATAGAATTATTAGGAACTTTGAAATATTGTTTTTTTGTTTTTTTGTTTTTTAAGTCAGTAAACTTTTTCAGTAAATCCTTCCCCCTGGCTTTTTGTTAGGAAGGTGTTCAAACATACAGGAAAACTAAAAGTGCATTGATCATCTGTATGTACATCACTTAGATTCAGCAGTTGTTGTATTTACCTATATATGTGTATGTGTTGTATGTGTATACATATACATATATAGATACATACACTCAAAATTTACACACTTTTAAATTGCTGAACATGTCGAAGTAAATTGCAGATGTTCTGACATTTCACCTTGGTTCAGTTAGTGGAGCATGGGACTCCTGATCTCAGGGTGGCTGTGAGTTCTAGCCCCAAACTGAGCATAGAAACTATTTTAAAAAAATAAAAATAATTAAAAAAAATTTAAATATAATTTGAAAAAGAGCATTCTTACCACATAACCACAATATTATTTATACTGAGAACATTTTCTGATATTATCTAATATTCTATTTGAATTTAAGAGGATAGTATTATGTCTGTTACAAAGATAAATAAGTTAGTATTTTTATAATGATCTAATGTACTCATCTGGAAAGGAAGAAATAATGGCAGTTTAGATACTTTTCTATAAGGACTTTAAATCTGAGACCTATAAGACTGAAAAGTTGGTTAAGATTTTTTATTTAAAGTTACAGCATAAAAATATGAGGGATTGTTTTTCCCCTTTGAAGCCAGAATACAGAAATTGAGAAACTAACCCTATGGTAAATGTTTTCTCTAGTAACCTTTTTTTAGACTTATAATATATTTTCTAGGATATCTCATCTGACTGCTTACCTGCTCCAGTAGGATTATAGATGCCGAGAATTTTTTATTTGCGACTCTGCTGATTGGATTCCCTGAGATAGGTTGAGATTTTCTGTGATACTGCATTCTGTTATTGTTCTTTAAAATGTATTTTCACTGGCCCTTCCTGAAGTTATTTTTTAAGAGCTGGGAGGAAACTCCCATGATCTTCTGGTTCTTTCCTATGCCATTTCCATAGGTAGATAGAAAGATAAAAAGATACACAGATGATCAGAAAGAAGAGGGACACTTGGGTGGCTCAGCTGAGTGTCTGACTCTTGATTTTGGCTCAGGTCATGATCTCACCGTTCGTGGGATTGACCCTTACACTGGTTGGTCTCTGTGCTGACAACACAGAGCCTGCTTGGAGTTCTCTCTCCCTCTCTCTCTGCTCCTCCCCTGTTGTTCTCTCTCTCTCTTTCTCTCTTTCTCTCAAATAAATAAACATTTAAAAAAATTTTTAAAAGACGCTTAACAACAAAAAAATAAAAATTAAATTAAAAAAAAGAACAAATAGGGGCACCTGGTGGCTCAGTCGGTTAAGTGTCCGACTTCGGCTCAGGTCATGATCTCGCGGTTCGTGAGTTCAAGCCCCGCGTCAGGCTCTGTGCTGATGGCTCAGAGCCTGGAGCCTGCTTCAGATTCTGTGTCTCCCTCTCTCTCTGACCCTCCCCCGTTCATGCTCTGTCTCTCTCTGTCTCAAAAATAAATAAACGTTAAAAAAAAATTTTTTTTTAAATAAAAAAAATAAAAAAAGAACAAATATTTATTGAGCCAGGCAGTGTTGTAGGCTCTGGGAATATAGCTACAAACAAAACAGACAAGGAAGGTAGCCTGTGCTTTTTTTGGAGTTTATATTATACTAAAGAATAAACAAGCCAGTCACTGTAATTATAGATTGTGATAGATGCCACACAGGAAGTAAAAAAAGGTGATGTGATAAAGAGTAAAGAGGCTGGCACTTTAGATGGAACAAACAAGGTTATAAAAGGTAAGCTGCCCATGCATGAAAGAATCCATCTCATAAGAGTAAGGTTTTAGACCTGAAACTTTAGATGTATATAGTCAGTTTCTCCTACCCTTTCATTTTTCTTGAAAATTCAGAAAAGTAAGCAGCTCTCATAAGTGCATTTCTTCTGTTTTTTTTTTTCTTTTTCTCATACTTCTCAGCAACGTTTGATTCTTTTGGTCACTTAAGAAATATCATACACTCACAGTATATATACGATATATGTATCGTATATATACACACATTTTTATTTAAATTTCAGTTAATTCCAGTGTAATATTAGTTTTGGGTGTACAATATGTAGTGATTCACCAATTCCGAACAACACCCTATGCTCATCACAACAAACACACTCCTTAATCCCCATCACCTGTTTCACCCATCCCCTCCACCGACCTCCCCTCTGGTAATCATCAATTTGTTCTCTATAGTTAAGAGTCTGAAGAAACATATTTTGATTCTGTGGCTTTCAACTCTCTTGGTTTTCTGCTCTTTTCTTCTTTTTCCTCCTCCTCCTCCCTCTCCTCCTCTCTATACCCAACTTGGGGCTTGATCTCACAAACCTGAGAATAAGAGCTGCATGCTCCACCAACTGAGCCAGCCAGGCACTCCAGTTTTCCTCTTTTCTGACCACTCTGGATTCCTTTTACGTTGTTAACTTTGGTATTCCTTGGAGTTCTTTCTGAGCTCCCCTCTAGTTCTCATTTTGTGCCCTGCCTAACTGATACTGTTCATTCCCATGGGTTTAGTTACCGTTTGTTGACCATTCCAAAATGTATATCCCATTCATTCATTTCATAGATATTTAGAGAGTGCTGACTGTGTGCCTGGTGTCCACTGGGGATACAGTGGTGAGCAAAGACAAGATTCTTCTCTCATGAAGTTGACGGCCTGTTAAGAACTTTAGGGCCAGATCTGTCTGTCTGGAGTTTCAGATCCACCTTGCTGGTGTTTCTTGGATATGAATGTCTCCTGACATGTCCAAACCTGAACTTCTCTACCAAGCCTGCTGCTCCTCTGTTCCCTTTGTGAGGGATACCGCTGTCTGCCTGGCCAGATAGCTCATTACCATCCTTAAGTCTTCTCTCTCCTTCACCCCCATTGCTACCTTCTTTTGTTTCCTTTTAAATATTTCTTTTTATTTTATTATTATTATTTTATTTTTTCCAACTTTTAAATATTTCTGGATTCTCTTCTTCCAAATCCATTTCTTCTACTCAGATACAGACTGCCAATGTCTCTTGGCCTGAATCCAAACTCCAAAGAGGTGGGACCTTGTGTCATTCACATTGTCTACCAGTATCTAGCACAAAGAAAGCATCCAGTGAATATCTCTGAATAAATGAATGGGCAACTAAAACTGTCCCCTAACTGATCTATCTGCTTCTAGTATTGCAAACCAATAAATTGCCCATCATACTGTACCAAGTCTTTCCAAAGTGGGAATCTAATCAGATCTTTCTGTACTTAAAAGCCTTCAGTGGCTCTGTCTAAAGTTCTTGAAATGTCTAAAGTTCTTAGGAGACAAGGCATTGTGATCTGGCCACTCCTTATCTCACCAACCTCATCTTTTCGTTTTTGAGCCCTACTGAACACTTGGGAGTTTGTTTGCAAATAGTGTTCTCTCCAGGCCTTCTTAAAAGCTGCCTCTTTGCTTGGCACTCTGTTTCTCTTCTGTTGCCTGGCTAGCGGTATTCATCTTTTCTTTTCTTTTTTTTTTTTTTTTTAATGTTTATTTATTTTTTTTGAGAGAGAGAAAGTGTGAGCGGGTGAGGGGCAGAGAAAGAGGGAGGGGACAGAGGATCTGAAACAGGCTGTTTGCTGACAGCCCAGAGACCCGACTTGGGGCTCAGTAAACTCATGAACCATGAGATCATGACCTCAGCCGAAGTTGGATGCTCAACTGACTGAACCACTCAGGCAGCCCTAACAGTATTCATCTTTCAGATTTCAATTCTGGAAAGCCTTTTATGAACACCTAGGTGTGGTTTGTGCCCCTCTTATATTGTCCCACAACATACCCTGCTTCTCTTCTCGTAGCACTTCCAGTGTTATAGCAAACTAACTGATGGCTTTAATTCCCCCACTAAACTACTGGGATGCAGTAGGTATTTAATAGATATTTGTTAGTTGGTTGGTTGGAGGGATGGATGAATATGCTGAAGGTCAAATGGCTAAGCCTAAATATTTAAAGTTCTCTTTTGTGCATTCAAGTTATTTGTCCTTACCATTGGTGCCAAGTTATGCTAAAACTTCCAAAAAATTCTTCAATAAGTCCTTTGACTTTTGTATGTAAAAAAGCCCCATGACTTCTGAGGAGAGTTCTTGCAGACACTTTACCTACATTGTCCTATACATAGCAGATATTCCAGAACTATTTATGCGTTTAAAAAACTGAAATGTTAACATCGTAGGCATTACTTCTGCATTTGCAAAGGTTGGGCTAGGTGATCTCTTTTTTCATTTATCATTTCTAAAAATTTATTTTTTATTTTGTTTATGTCTTTGTTTGTTGTTTTCTGTTTGTTTTTGGAGGAGGGCTAGGTGATTTTAAAAGTCACGTTAGCATCGTGATTCCCTGATTATTTTAAACTTAATGTGGCTTTCTTTTGTACTTTAATTCACTTTAGATTTGTTTGAATTGCTGCTTGAGAAATAAGTTTGTCTGAATAAAATTTTCACAGAAATGAACGTTAAGTGCCCAAACTGAATTTTAACTGTTTGCTTAGAATCTTTTGATAGACATTTCTAATTAGGATACAGCAGTAGTACTTATAGTAACAAATAAAATAGTAAAACATTTATTTTTGAAGAAAAGTTCGTCCTGAAGAATAGTGAATATTCTATTTCTTTTTATTTTATTATTAATATTTTTTAACGTTTACCTATTTTTGAGAGACATAGCATGAGCGGGGAGGGGCAGAGAGGGAGGGAGACATAGAATCTTGAAGCAGACTCCAGGCTCTGAGCTGTCAGCACAAAGCCCAGAGTGGGGCTTGAACCCACCAACCTTGAGATCATGACCTGAGTCAAAGTCGGACGCTCAACTGACTGAGCCACCCAAGGGCCCCATGAATATTCTATTTCTTGGGCATTGAAACATATTGGTTAAAAGCATTTGCTAGGCTATTATGGTATAAATGAAGTTTATAATTTTTTTAATTTTAGAGAGAGCGCATGTGTGTGCAAGCTGGGGAAGGGGAGGGTCAGAAGGAGAAACTTTAAATGTTTTTTTTAGAGAGCAAGCATGAGTGGGGGAGGGGCAGAGAAAGAGGGGGACAGAGGATCTGAAGTGGGCTCTGTGCTGACAGCAGCAAGCCTGACGTAGGCCAAACCCACGAACTGCAAAATCATGACCCGAGCTGAAGTTAGACACTCAATCTACTGAGCCACCCAGGCGCCTGTAAAATTTCTAATTTCAGTGATCAAGTCCTCAATTTGAATTTTCTTTCAGTTACCTGTTGCCCTAGCCTCATTTTTTGTTACTGCTACCTATTTGTAAACAAATACCTCTTAAAAAATTCAACAGGTTGCATAGAAGTGTGGAATCAAGTAAACAGGCTTTTGTAAAACCAGAAGGGTAACTTTTTCAAAAGGCTATTGTTTGTCTATGGTTCTACTATGAAAATAGTCTACTTGAACTCGTTTGATATGATTTGGGAAACATTTGACAGAAATTACCCACGTATTTGTGGCTCTGTTCAGTTTTAAATCTTTAAAGAATACTTTTATACTAGGATAGGAATTCATCTAGTAATTTACTCAGTTGTTAACCACCTCAAAGCTAGCTGAGGGCCAGGAAGTGAACAAAGATTTCTGAATAGCTAAAATGACTATCTCAAAGTCTGTGTAATAAAGTTCATGATCTTGGCCTCCTGAATAAACATTTGAAGGCAAAGTACTTGTTCATAGTATCCTTATTTTATTTTTTTGTTATTTATCAAAAAAAATTTTTTTTTAATGTTTGTTTATTTTTGAGAGAGAGAGCTACAGAGTGTGCACAGAGGAGGGGGCAGAGAGAGAGGGAGACACAATCTGAAGCAGGCTCCAGGCTCCAGGCTCTGAGCTCTGAGCTGTCAGCACAGAACCCAACACCAGGCTCGAACTCAGAGCCAGGAGATCATAACCTGATCTGAAGTCTGATGATGCTTAACCGATTGAACTACCCAGGTGCCCCCATAGTAGCCTTATTTTATTTTATTTTATTTTATTTTATTTTATTTTATTTTATTTTATTTATTTATTTATTTTTTTTTTCATAGTATCTTTATTTTAAATAAAATAGTTTCTTAGCCCTCACCAGGTTATAAACAGCAAATTAACAGAGTATCTATTAGAGGGATGCCTAGGTGGCTTAGTCAGTTAAGCGTCCAACTTTGGCTCAGGTCATAATCTTGTGGTTGGTGGGTTTGAGCCCTGTATGGGGCTCTCCACTGGTGGTGGGGAACCTGCTCGGAATTCTCTCTTCCTCTCTGCTCCTCCCCAACTTGTGTGGGCTCTCTTTCTCTTAAATAAATAAATACACTTGAAAAAAGGTGCCCTGGTCAGGGGCAAGGGCAGTGGGGTCAGATTGCCTTAGTTCAAGTCCTGGCTCTGTTACATTCTAACTGTAAGCATGGACAGGTTTCTTAATGCCAAACCTCAATTTCTTAATTGTAAATAAGGATAATAATAGTAACTTCCTTACAGGAATATTGTGAGGATTATACAAGAAAAATGAGCTTTTCAAAGCTCTAGGCATTTGGTTAAGTACTAAATGTTGCCTGGATGTCTGATACCAACCTACCTATCCATCTGTCTCATTTATTCATTTGTAAAAGAGATGTTAATTAAACACTTTGTGCCCAGACGTGAGGTACAAGAATGAATAGTCTAGGGTCTTGCATTGAGGTGCTCGTAGTCTGGTGGGAAGGCTAATGTAAATAAGTAGGGCAGGTTTACGTAAGCATTTTAAACAAGTCCTGTTTATACGAGATGCTAAAAGCCTAACAACCTGAGGGATAGCTTTCACAGAGACAGGGTGGCATTTAACTGGGTTATGTGTCACAGATCCAAAGCATGAGAGGCTCGGGCACCTGGTTGGCTCAGGTAGTGGAGCATGCGACCCACTACGAGTGGGTCGTGAGTTTGAGCCCCATGTTCGGTGTAGAGATTACTTAAAAATAAAATCTTTGAACAAAAAAAAAACTCTGAGAGGTTTAAAGTGTGTAACATATTCAGAAAACTACAAAAACATGACATTTATTTTTTTGGTATATTTAAGTAGTAAATATTAGTTTTCCATATGTTCTTTAAAAGAATGTACTAGTACTTATGCCATATAGGGGTAGCAAGAATTGAGGTTTAACATAATCAAGAGTCAGAAATTAAGGACAGGTACTGTCAAATTTGGGTTTTTATCTGGAAGGCATCACTTACTGTAATACAGTATGGCTTATAATCGTGATTCACCGTGATTCATAATGATGCTTCTTATCAACATAAGGTTACATTTTATTTGATATGCTTCTTTCAAGGAGGTAAGTGTATATGAAACTCTAAAAACTTTTTTTCTGTTGGTGGAGAAACCTCTTACATTTTATTTTATTTTCTGTAACAAATTCTAGAAACATTTTTAATTGAAATATGTGATAGGTGATAAGGTTTTGGGATGATGGTGGGGTTCAGAGCTGATGGCCAAGAAAGAATTCTTGAAGAAGTCGTTGGTGCAAAAAGGTGATTTTATTAAAGCATGGAACAGGACGCAAGGGCAGATGGAGTGGTGAAGAGTGGCTCCCCAAATACTGTGGAGGTCGGGGAGGTAAAGTCAAAAGGGAAGTTTCCAAAGAGATTTTCATATGCTCAAGATGCACTGATTTCTGGAGGCCTGGCTATTGTCAAGCCAAGGTTGTTTTTACCTCTAGGAAAGCATTAACATTAAGGTAGTAGGGAGTTCCTGGAGAAATGTTTCACTCTGCCTGCCTTAAGTATTTGTCAGTGGGCTGCAAGTTATAAGGAAACTTAATTTTGTCTGCCAGTTCCTTCTTGCCTTTGTTCCCCACATCACTGTGGAGGGGAGGGTGATACTGAGGCTCCAGGAAACTGAGTCTATAGGTTTCTGGAGATTGGGCTATTGGTAAGATTGCCTTTTTCTTGTCATTTACTAAGATATTTGTATACTGAGACTCTATCAGTTTAACCATTTGTTTTCTGTTGTTTCCTTTGTCCTTGGGCAGCCTGGAGTGCCTGAGTAATGTCACACATACCCCACCTGGTGGGAGGTGGGTAATGCTAGCTTGTGCTTGGGCCTCAGCTTGTCTTATGCTCCCTCATCAATAGGGGGGCCCCTGGGTGGCTCAGTCAGTTAAGTGTCCCAACTCTTTTTTTTTTTTTTTTTAAGTTTATTTATTTATTTTGAGAAGACAGTGACAGCACCATTGTGTGTGTGTGGGGCGGTTTGCAGAGAAAGGGGGGTACAAAATCCCAAGCAGGCTCCATGCAGAGACTGATGTGGGGCTCAAACTCATGAAACTATGAGATCATGACCTGAGCTGAAACCAAGAGTCAAGACAAACAGCCGACCGAGCCACCCAGGTGCCCCAAGTGTCCAACTCTTGATTTCGGCTCAGGTTGTGATCTCATGGTTTGTGGGATCGAGCCCCGAGTCAGGCTCTGCATGGACAGTGCAAAGCCTGCTTGGGATTCTCTCTCTCCCTCTCTTTCTCTGTCTTTCTCCCACTCACGTGTTCTTTGTCTCAAAAAATAAATGAGGGGCGCCTGGGTGGCTCAGTCGGTTGGGCATCCTACTTTAGCTCAGGTCATGATCTCACGGTCTGTGAGTTCAAGCCCCGCGTCGGTCTCTGTGCTGACAGCTCAGAGCCTGGAGCCTGTTTCAGATTCTGTGTCTCCCTCTCTCTCTCTGACCCTCCACCATTCTTGCTCTGTCTCTCTCTGTCTCAAAAATGAATAAACGTTAAAAAAATTTAAAAAAAAAAAAAAAAGAAAAAAAAATAAATGAGTACACTTTAAAAAAGTAAGATAGTTGTGATAGAAATGTTTTGGTGTTTCAGCTTTTTCTTAAGAATATGGTTATGAAGACTACTTCATTTCTTAGTGATACTAATCAACTGATAGTATTAATATTGTTGACTTTGAAAATTTTCATTTCTGGGGCGCCTGGGTGGCTCACTTGGTTAAGTGTCTGATTCTTGATTTTGGCTCAGGTCATGATCTCACAGTTTGTGGGTTCAAGCCCCACGTTGGGCTCTGTGCTGACAGCTCAGAGCCTGCTTGGGATTCTCTGTTTCCCTCTCTTTCTGCCTCTTTCCTGCTTGCTCTGTCTCTCTCTCTCAAGAAACATAAACATTTTTTAAAAAAGAAAATTTTCGTTCCCTCAACAGACTGTATGTATTTAATTAGATTAACCTGATTTTTTCTTTCTGTGAAAATTTCACTTTATATAGTTGTCAACATATTTTTTTTCCTTAAAAATTTTTATTGTGATAAAATATACATAACATAAAATTTATCATTTTAACCACTTTTAAGTGCATAATTCAGTGGTATTAAATACATTCCTATTGTGCAACCGGAAGCTCCTTCCATCTCTAGAACTTTTTCATCATCTGAAATTGAAACTCCATACCAACGAAACTGTAGTTCCTGGTTCTCCCTTCTCGCCACTGGCAACTATCATTCTGTGTTCTGTTCTTATGAATTTGACTACTTTAGGTACTTGGTGTAAATGGAAATATTTGCCCTTTTGTGTCTGACTCATTTCACTTAGCATGTTTTTAGGGTTCATCCCTCTGTAGCATGTATCCTAATTTCATTCCTTTTTAAGGCTGAATAATGTTCCATTATATGTATATACAAGTCTCTTATCAGATATATAACTTGCTAATATTTTCTCCCATTCTGTGGGTTGTCTTTTTATTTGTTTTTTTTACTTTATTTTTTCTAAGTTTATTTAAGTAATTTCTTCACCCAATGTAGGGCTTGAATTCATGACCCTGAAATCAAGAGCCGCACTCCCTTTGGACTGAGCCAGCCAGGCACCCCTAAATTAACAGTAGTCTGAATGGATATATGGACCAATCTCTCCAGAAACCCTGGCAAAGGGTTCCAGTTTCTGTTTGAAACATGGGGCTCAAACTCACGACCCTGAGACCAAGACTTCGATGCTATTCCGAGCCAGCCAGTTGGCCTTTGAGTTATTTATTTTGAGAGAGAAAGAGGGGGGGGGGGGGGAGAGAGAGAGAGAGAGAGAGAGAGAGGGAGGGAGAGAGAAAATGAACGGGGGAGGGGCAGAGAGAGACTCCCAAGAGCCCACAGGGAGCTCGATCTCATGACCATGAGATCATGACCTGAGCTGAAATCCAGTGCCCCGTTGAGTTACTTTTTATATGTGGAGTTCAAATTAATTCCTTTGCGTGTGGAAATTCAGTTCCCCAATAGCATTTGTTGATGAGACTGTTCTTTTCCCATTGAATTTTTTTGATACCCTTGTTGAAATACAATTGACCATAAATCTGAGGGTTTATTTCTTGACTCTTAATTCTAGCCTTTTGATCTATATATCTGTCCTTAAGCCAATACCACCCTGTTGTGGTTACTGTCATTTTTTTTTTTTTAATGCTTATTTATTTTTGAGAGAGACAGAGTGTGAGCGGGGGAGGGGCAGAGAGAGAGGGAGACACAGAGTCTGAAGCAGGCTCCAGGCTCTGAGCTTGTAGACACAGAACCTGACACCGGGCTCGAACCCACCCATGAGCAATAAGATCATGACCTGAGCTGAAGTTGACCGCTTAACCAACTGAGCCACCCAGGGGCCCTGGTTACTGTCATTTTGTAATAAGTTTTGAAATTGAGGAGCATGTCCTCCAATTGTGGTCTTTTTAAAGATTACTTTGGTAAAAGCAAAACAAAACAAAAATAAAGATTACTTTGGTTATTCTGGGTCCCCCTAATTTCCATATGAATTTTAGGGTCAGTTTGTCAATTTCTGCAAAGGAGCAGCTTGGGTTTTCATAGGGACTTTGTTGAATTTGTAGATCAGTTTGAGGACTATTGTCATCTTACCAATATTAGGTCTCCTGATTCATGAACATGGGATGGCTTTCCATTTATTTAAATTTTGTTTCTTTCTTGGGGCGCCTGGGTGGCGCAGTCGGTTAAGCGTCCGACTTCAGCCAGGTCACGATCTCGCGGTCCGTGAGTTCGAGCCCCGCGTCAGGCTCTGGGCTGATGGCTCAGAGCCTGGAGCCTGTTTCCGATTCTGTGTCTCCCTCTCTCTCTGCCCCTCCCCTGTTCATGCTCTGTCTCTCTCTGTCCCAAAAATAAATAAACATTGAAAAAAAAAAATTAAAAAAAAAAAAATTTTGTTTCTTTCAACAATGTTTTGTTGTTGTTAGAATAAAAGTTTTACTTTTTTTTGTTAAAATTTATGTCTAGGCATTTAGTTCTTTTTGATACAATCGTAAATGGAATTGTTTCCTTAATTTCATTAAAAAAATAATTATTTTAAAGTAAACTCTACCCCCAATGTGGGGCTTGAACTCATGACCCCAAGATCAAGAGTCAGATGCACTGCTGACTGAATTGCAGCTTAATTTCATTTTCTGATCATTGAAAGTGTTTAGAAGCACACTTGATTTTTGTATATCGATCTTTTATCCTGCCGAGCTTATTTATTCTAATAGGTTTTTTTGTGGATTCTTGAAGATTAAAAAAAAATTTTTTTTTGATGTTTATTTACTTTTGAGAAAGAGAGAGAGAGACACTGTGAGTGGGGGAGGGGCAGAGAGAGAGGGAGACAGAACCTGAAGCAGGCTCCAAGCTGTCAGCAAGGAGCATGACGTGGGGCTCAACCCCACAAACTGTGAGATCATGACCTGAGCCAAATTTGGACGTTTAACTGACTTGAGCTACCCAGGAGCCCCAAGCATCTGACTCTTGATTTTGGCCCAGAGAGCCCAATGCAGGGCTCCAACTCCTGAACTGTGAGATCATGACCTGAGCTGAAGTCGGAAGCTAAACAGACTGAGCCACCCAGGCACCCATAGCTGTTTATTTTTACTTAAGATACTTATCATAAATAAAAAATACAGAACATTGGGGCACCTGGCTGGTTCAGTCGGTTGTGTGTTTGACTTCAGCTCAGGTCATGATTTTGCAGTTCTTGAGTTTGAACCCCGCATCAGGCTCTCTGCTGACAGCTCACAGTCTGGAGCCTGCTTGGGATTCTGTGTCTCCTTCTCTCTCTGCCCCTCTCCTGCTCACGCTCTGTCTCAATCCTTCTCAAAAATAAATAAACATTAAAAAAAACTTTTTTAAAAATACAGAACATTAAAGACAAAGGTAAAGTTGCCTTCTGGAAGGGCAGTGGTACCGGAAGGAAAATAAAGGTGACCTATGAATTTGGTGTATATTTTATCTTTTTTTTTTTAGACATTTTCTACAGATCATCTATAAATTATGTGCCGTATTGCTTTGGGATTATTTTGGGATAAGTATTTTTTCCCTAAATATTATTACATTTTCATATAATTTTATAGTTTGTTTATTCATTGTTTTTTTTACCTGTCTATGATGATACATACATATATATCTAGTTCTTTTGTTTTAACTGCTGTGCATACCATCATATGAATGTGCCGTATGCCATTATCCATCCTTCTATTGATGAAAGTTCTGAGTTATTTCCTGTGTTATATATTACCACATTATGTACTACAAACTCTGCTGTAGTAACATTCAGTGGACATGTAAGAGCTTCTCAAAGATACATACTTTAAAATAAGCTGCCAGATTTTAGAATATTTGTAAACTTAACTAGGTATGGCCACAGAACCTGTCAATGGGGTGTAGTGATTTATATTCCAACTGGGAGTGTGTAAGAGTTACTTTCCTGTATCTGCCAACACTTGACACACTCAGACTTTTTGGCTTTAGTTTCTAATCTGATATTTGTGAAACAAGCTTTTAATTTGCTTTTCTCAGATCACTAGTGTGGTTGAGCATATTTTCTTACATTTATTCTCCCTTCTTTTTCTGTGAATTGCCTGTTCAGTTTCATTTACTCATAACTGGCAACAACCTATGACTAGATAGATCAAAATTATACTTTACAGTGGCTTTATAGTATTCCCTTATATGATCGTCACTGGGGAACCTGTACTTAATTTTTAATTTTAATTTTATTTATTTTTGTTAAATTCTTTTTAATGTTTATTTTTGAGAGAGAGACAATACAAGTGAGGGAGGGGCAGAGAGAGAGGGAGACACAGAATCCCAAGCAGGCTCCAGGCTCTGAGCTGTCAGCAAAGAGCCCGACACGGGGCTCCAACCCACTAAACATGAGATCATGACCTGAGCTGAAGTCAGAAGCTTAACTGACTGAGCCATCCAGGTGCCCCAATTTTTTTATTTTGAGAGAGAGAGAGAGAGAGAGAGAGAGAGAGAGAGAGAGAAAGAAAGTGTGTGAGCAGGGGAAAGGGACAGAGGGAGTGAGAGAATCCCAAGCAGGCTCCATGCTCAACGTGGAGCCCAAGGTGGGCTTGATCTCATGACCCTGGGATCATGACCTGAGCTGAAATCAAGAGTTGGATGCTCAACTGACTGAGCCACTGAGATGCCCCTGTACTTAATTTTTAAATTTTATTTTAAAGTTTTACTTACTTATTTTGAGAGAGAGAGAGAGAGAGAGAGAGAGAGAGAGTGAGAGTGAGCAGGGGGAGATTAGAAAGGGAAGGAGGGAGAGGATTCCAAGCAGACTCCGTAACGCCAGCAGAGCCTGATGTGGGGCTTGTTCTCATGAACCGTGAGATCATGACCTGAGCTGAAACCAAGAGTTAGATGCTTAACCAACTGAGCCACCCAGGTGCCCCAATTTTATTTAAAAAAAAAGTTTAATTCCAGTACAGTTAACATAAATATATGGAATGCTTCAGAAATTTGTGTGTCATCCTTGCACAGAGCCATGCTAATTTTCTCTGTATGTTTCTATTTCATTTTTATTTTTGAGAGCCGGGAAGGGGCATAGAGAGAGGGTGACACAGAATCTGAAGCAGGCTCTAGGCTCTGAGCTGTCGGCACAGAGCCCGACGCGGGGCTCGAACTCACAGACAGTGAGATCATACCGGAGCAGAAGTCAGATGCTCAACCGGCTGAGCCACCCAGGCATCCCCTATCTCTCTGTTTTATGTGTGCTGCTGAAGTGAGCATGGGGAATCTGTACTTTAAGAGTCCTAAGAGATGTATCATCCAAATGCAACGTAGGGACTTTGGATCCTGGCTATGAACATTCATGAGATAACCAGGAAAATCTGAATGGTGACTGGATATTCCCTATTATTTCATTAAGGATTGGGAAATGGTGCTATTCTAACTCAGTTTTTCCTTCAGCATTTTTACCTGATTTTCTTATAAAAGAGAACTTCTCCCTTATCAACTGTTCAATTACCTAAGGTATAGTTTGTACACGAAAGAGAGGCTAAAGTGCTCTATTCTTCAGTTCATACTTTTATAATCTATAAGAGCTCTTCCTTGTTCTTGTTCTTCCCCTGCCCCCACCTCTTTCTAAAAATAGCATACTGTTCCGGTTTCATGGATGCAGTGAGTTTTCTTTGGTCTCTGAGTATATTAATTATAGTTTTCATTTGTTCCCTGTTTTGTCTGTTTCCTCGGAGTCCCATTTTTTTTCTGATAGTTTTGGTCTCTTTTTCAGGTTTGAGCTTCAAGTGCCTGATAACCCTTAATTATCTCTTCATGTTATAAGCGTGAGGCACTAAAAAAAGGAGGGCCAGAAGCTTTGTGTATCTGGAAGCAGTTTATTGCCTATTGGGAACCCAGATTTCAGTATCCCATGGTCTTATATCTCAGAGGTATTTGAGTTTTGCCAAGGAAAGATATTCTCAAGGGGAGTGAGTGGTAGAGAAGCCGAGTCACTTGAGAATCTGGGTGAGGGCAGGAATGGGAAGGGGACGGTCAGTATTGCTACTTGGTATGTAGATTTTTACTTACTTCATTTCTTCCCATTTGGCACCTATTTGTTACCGGTATTTCCTTGTCTAGCATCTCTCTTACTGAGTTTATTCTGAAAACACACTTCCTGTGTAGGTGGACAGAAGAACCACCTGGGTGCTCTGGGATGGCACTGGGGATGTATTAGGGATGTTACTACTAACTTTTACTAGTTCTTTTAGACTTCTACTTTTCCCCCATTTTAGCCCCATCCTCACCCCAGCTCTCTAATTACATAGTTTTCATCATATGCCTCTGTCATAATGTATTTATCCACTATCTGTTGATGGACATTGAATTACCTTCCGGTTTTTAGCTGTTATTACAAATAGTGCTTCAATGAATATTCTTGTACATGTGCCTTTGTACATACTTATTTGATTAACAAAATTTTTAAAAATTTTTTAACATTTATTTATTATTGAGAGACAAAGAGACACAGAGTGTGAGCAGGGGCAGGCTCCAGGCTCTGAGCTTTCAGCACAGAGCCTGACGTGGGGCTCCAACTCACGAACTGTGAGATCATGACCTGAGCCGAAGTCGGACACTCAACTGATGGAGCCACCCAGGCGTCCCAAATTACTTCTTTTTTTTAAAGTTTATTTATTCATTTTGAGAGGCAGGGGAGAGGACAGAGAGAGGCTCAGTCTCACAAACCATGAGCTCATGTATGACCTGAACCAAAATCAAGAGTTGGACGCTTAACTAACTGAGCCACTCAGGTGCCCAATAAATGATTTCTTAATAATATTTCATGTTTAATCAGTATACACATTTCTCAGTTGTCTCATAAAAATAGTTTTAAAAATTATTTTATTTTATTTATTTTTATTTTTGAGAGAGAGAGAGAGAGACAGAGTGCGAGCAGGGGAGGAGCAGAGAGAGAGAGGGAGACAGAATCCGAAGCAGGCTGCAGGCTCCAGGCTCTGAGCTGTCAGCCAGAGTCCAGCGTGAGGCTCGAACTCATGAACTGCGAGATCATGACCTGAGCCGAAGTCGGTCGCTTGACTGACTGAGCCACTCAGGCACCCCAAACAAATATATTTTTTAAAATGTTTATTTATTTCTGAGACAGAGAGGGACAGAGCATGAGTGGGGGAGGGGCAGAGAGAGAGGGACACAGAATTTGAAGCAGGCTCCAGGCTCTGAGCTGTCAGCCCAGAGCCCGACGTGGGGCTTGAACTCATGACCTGTGAGATCATGACCTGAGCCGAAGTCGGTCACTCAACCAACTGAGCCACCCAGGCGCCCCTCAAAGTTACTATTTTTAAGGGCTTTTCTTTTTTTGGCTCTTGAATCTTTACTCCAATTAGGAACAGTCTCTAGGGTTTTTTTTTTTTTTTTTTTTTTTAAACTTGGTGAGCTTAGCTTTTCAAAGTATTCATTTGTTTTTTTCTCCACAACAGTGGAGAAAAACAGCCCCTATAGGCCATCTGGACTTGAAACCATTTTGCTTCATCACAAAGCTTATTCTTTTTAGATCCTAACATAAGTCTGTATTGTCTATGGAGTTTTTGTTTTGTTTTGTTTTTTGTTTTTGTTTTTTTAACAGTGTCTAGTTGCTCTCAGGAGAGTTCTGTCTGAAGTTAATGTCAGTGTTGTTGGCTGATTAGTAATTGAGAGGGGCAAAGGGTATCTAGTGAAGAAGGATTTATCATACATGCTAAAAAAAAAGCCATGTATGCATGGGCTCTTACTCTCCCCACCACACACTTTTTTAAAGAAGTGTGTTGGTGACAGAGGACATAAAGACGGAGACAAAAAGGGGTGAAGGGAGGGATGTGTACTCCACAGCAACATACCTGAGTGGCTCTGACAGACTCCCGTGCTGGAGGGGAGTAGCTAGAGCTTTCCAGGGTTGGATGCTTTTGTAATTTGAAAAACTGCCCTTCTCCTGCCTTGATTTTGATATTGCCCTAACCCCAGCATTTGCTAAATGTAGTGGAGGCAGACCAGCTTCATGAAGTTATTCCACTGGCAAGAAGTAAAGTCACACTTAATCAATTATGAATGCCCATAGGCTTCTATTTTTAAAATAATATATACTGTTTATGTTTGGGAGAGAGAAAGAGACAGAGAGAGACAGAGTGCAAGCAGGGAAGGGGGCAGAGAGAGAGGGAGACTGAATCTGAAGCAGGCTCCAGGCTGTGAGCTGTCAGCACAGAGTCCAACACGGGGCTCGAACCTATGAACCTTGAGATCATGACCAGAGTCAAAGTCACTTAATCGAAGTGAGCCACCCAGGCACCCTGCCAATAGGCTTCTTTTTAGTATCCATTTACTTTGTTTTTTGAGCATGTACTTACTTTCCCCGCCCCCTCCTTCAAAATGTCTCCGGCTGGGATAAAGCCTCAAGTCCTGTAAAAATACAGCATTAGATGCAGATTTGGGTTGATAAAAGGAAATCTAGTTGTAATTGGAACTCTCTTGTAAGTACCTTTATAGGAAAGAATGATATCTATAAAATGAATCTATTTTCTACATTCTTTTTAGAGTCTTTCTGGGATGGATCCACACTTCTATATCCTAGTGCTGACATACTCCACCCTGTATTGTAGCTTTCGACTTCAACAGATCTAGTGTAAGGTCATGGCATATAGCATGAACTGTATATAATTAAAGTGGAATTCTCCCTTCACACTGATTTTCCTCTCTCAGTATCCTATTTCAGAGTATGGTTTTGACTAATTGTAGTTAGAAAAACACCCATAATCATTTTTGGTTAGTTAAGCGGTAATATTAATGTTTAATTTGGCAACTTTTCTAATCTGAAATGTAAATGAAGGTTCATCTTTAGCTTCACTACCATTGAGGAGGTATAGGCCTTCAGTATGCGTTTTTCCACTTTCCTTTATTCTTTTAAAATATGTAAATAATACATATTTATTGTACGAAAAAAACCCCAACAAACAATGCAACTTTAGGCTACTTAAGGATAAGGGCTATTAAAAGAGATAAAATCACCTTTAATCCCACCACTGCTAAATAGCCACTATGAGCGTTTTAATATATGCTTCCACATCTTTTCTTTTGCTTATTTATTCCTCTGGTATATAAATTTAGGATCATACTACATATAACAAAGTCCTTAAAGAATATATGAAAAATAACACCGCTCTCATACATTCTTTAAAGCCTGTGATCCATATTGCTAACCTGCAGGTGGGTTGTGCTAGTTACACTCCAAATAATGAGATAGCTTATTTACAGATAAAAATCCCAAGGGGCAGTTGCCTTAATCAATTAAAAAAAAAATCAATTTTACGGGCACCTGGTGATTTAGTTGGTTAAGCATTTGACTTTAGCTCAGGTCATGATCTCGCGGTTCATGTGTTCGGGCCCCAAATCAGGCTCTGTGGTGACAGCCTGGAGCCTGCTTCAGATTCTGTGTTTCCTTCTGTCTCTACTCCTCCCCCGCTCATGCTCTGTCTGTATCTCAGAAATAAACATTAAAAAAATATATATCAATTGTATTATATTAACTTTTACCTACTTCCTTTGCTGTTTTAATTTTTACTTAAATTCCAGTTAACGTACAGTTTAATATTAATTTCAGGTGTACAATATAATGATTCGACATTTCCATATATGACCCGGTGTTCATCACAAGTGTTACCAAGTCTGTTTCTTTGTTTGCCTCTCTCTTTTTCCCTTTGCTCATTTTGTTTCTTAAATTCCACATATGAGTAAATTCATATGGTATTTGTCTTTCTCTGACTTACTTCACTGAGCATTATATTCTCTACCTCTATCCACGTTGTTGCAGATGGCAAGATTTCATTCTTTTTTTTTTTTTTTTTCAACGTTTATTTATTTTTGGGACAGAGAGAGACAGAGCATGAACGGGGGAGGGGCAGAGAGAGAGGGAGACACAGAATCGGAAACAGGCTCCAGGCTCTGAGCCATCAGCCCAGAGCCCGACGCGGGGCTCGAACTCACGGACCGCGAGATCGTGACCTGGCTGAAGTCGGACGCTTAACCGACTGCGCCACCCAGGCGCCCCAAGATTTCATTCTTTTTTTATGGCTGAGTAATATTCCAGTGTATACATATATGCCACATCTTCTTTATTCATTCTTCAATTGATGGACAGTGAGGCTGTTTCCATAATTTGGCTATTGTAGCTTTGTTTATTTCAGATAAGCAATATCACCAGCTCCATCATTGGTTAAGCCGGAAATCGGTCTTCTTTCCTCATTTTTCCTTCTCTCTTCTCCCTTACGTTCTTTCAGTCACCAATTGTGTATATTTTCCCTCCAACAAATTATCTTGAATTCATCCTTGTCTCCATTCTCCCTGCCACTGTTCATAATCCTCTCTCCTTTGGACTATTGTGGTGACCTTTGGTCTCTCTCCCTTTACACACCCTGGTTCTCCTCTCAAACTCCCTCAGCTCCCTCCATTGAATTTCCCATATGGTCTCACACTGAGCTTTCCAAAGGAGGAGTGGAGTTCAGTATCTCTGATATGATCCAGTATTCTGCAAGGTCCTGTAGGATTTGGTCCTTAATTGTCCAGCCTCATCTCCAGCCATCCTCTTTAACTTGTCTTTGAGCTTGGCCATTCTGGATGCCCTTGGTTTCTTTCAGCCTCTCTTTGCTTGATGAACTTTTATTTATCTTTCAGGTCTCAGCTCAAATGTCTCAGGAAGGTTTTCCCATAGTCTCTCATATCAAGTTAGTCCCCCATTTTATACTTCTCTTTTTTTTTTCAATTTTTAATCAGTTTGTTCGTTTGTTTATAATGTTTATTTTTGAGAGAGAAAGAGAGCGTGCGCGAGCGTGGGGGAGGGGCAGAGAGAGAGAGAGAGAGAGAGAGAGAGAGAGACGGTGGGCTCGGCAAGGACAGCAGAGAGCCCCATGTGGGGCTTGAACTCACAAACCGTGAGATCATGACCTGAGCTGAAGTCGGGTGCTTACCCGACTGAGCCACCCAGGCGCTCCCCTGCCCCCATCATTAGTATTTTAAATGAGGGTGGCAGATGTACATTTCCAAACCAAGATATAATAACACATTTAAAATTGGGACTTTTATGAACAGAGAGAATTTTAAAAGATGATTTTAAAAGAAATCAACATTCACTATTTTTATAAATGGTGGAAAATCATTCTTGATTTCTTGTAGACCTTGAAGATGCACTAAGTTTGCGTAGTTTTATCTTTCATATATTTGTGTTCCTGAGGAAAGGATCTATTTTCATAAGATTCTCCAAGGAGTTCATGATTCCAAAAAGCTTAATTTAGGATCTGCTGTTTAGAATAAGAGTGAAAACAAACATATACACCCTTGTGAGAGATGGTAGTTCGTTTTGTACTCTCTAAGTTTATGTTTTAATTTGCTTGAAGGAAAGCACTGGCATTATGTATTTGCTTTGCAATATTTTCATTATTGCCAGTCCCTTCCTGTGAAGGGAAACTGCAGAAACAAGAGATTTACGTTTGGAGATACATAGCCCTGCCAGTCCATGAACTGTCACGTCATTTTGGGGCGGGGGGGGGGGATCTCTTTTTTTTCTTTTGCTGTATTTACTTGAGGTGATATAGATATAAAGCCTCAGTAGTCATAAAAAAATGTGAACAATATTGAAACATGAATCATCTAGGTAGGTGTAAATAATGCTTGTACAGTAAGCAGATAGTAGTGTAGTGACTGCTAAACAGTTATGGATTATTCATGCCCTTCTGTAGCCAAACTGGGTCGCTAAGAAACAAAGCAAACATGAAGCTGTGTGTTCATGATGATGTTTCTTCTATCAGAGGTTCTGAATAGGCAGAATAGTAGTAAGGCTTTTTTTTTTTTTTTCCAGCTTTATTGAGAAATAATTGATGTATAACATTGTGGAAGGTTAAGGTGTACAGTGTAATGAGTTTTTAAAAAATGTTTATTTATTTATTTTAAGAGAGAGAGCGAGGGTGAGCCTGGGAGCAGCAGAGAGATGGGGAGAGAATCCTATGCAGGATTCTGAGCTGTCAGCTCAGAGCCCGACACAGAGCTCGATCCCACCAACCGTGAGATCATGACCAGAGCTGAAATGAAGAGCCAGATGCCCAACCCACTGAGCCACCCAGGCAACCCTATAATGATTTGAGATATGTATATATTGCAAAATGATTACCACAAGTAAGGTTAGTTAACATCATGTCACATAATTAGTTTTTGTTTTTGTGGTGAGAACTTACAAAATCTTCTTTTAGTGACTTTCAAATGTATAGTTCAGTGGTGTTATCTATAATCACCATTCTGTACATTACATCCCCAGAACTTACTCATCTTGTAACTGAAGTTTGTGCCCTTTGACCACCTTCACCATTTTCCCCTACCCCTACCCCTACCCCCTGCTCCTGGCAACTACCAATCTGTTAGTGGTAAAGATTTTTGTTAGAAGTTCAGTAGCACATCATTAAAAAATTTTTTTCTTAACGTTTATTTATTATTGAGAGACAGGGAGAGACAGAGCATGAGCATGGGAGAGGCAGAGGGAGGAGACACAGAATCTGAAGCAGGCTGCAGGCTCTGAGCTGTCAGCACAGAGCCCGATGCGGGGCTCGAACTCACAGACTGCGAGATCATGACCTGAGCCAAAGTCAAACACTTAACCGACTGAGCCACCCAGGTGCCCAATAGCACATCATTTTAAATGTTACTTGGTACACATCTACTGTATGTTCTTTTTTTTTTAATTAATTTTATTTTTTTAAATTTACATCCAAATTAGCATATAGTGCAATAATGATTTCAGGTCTACTGTCTGTTCTTTAAAACAGCCTTTTATCCATAGCACAAAAGAAGCCTAAAATTTCTGCTTACTTAACCCAGATATAGCAGTTCAGTTAGCCATGGGAGCATCATTTTCAAAGCAGGCCAAAAAATAATCACTTTTTCTTATTAATTCTTAGTCTTTGCTTGTGTCCTCTGGCAAAATGTTGAAATAATTTATACAGACTTCATCAGCAACATCCTATTGTACAGCTATTGATTTTCTGTTCGACATAACCTTTATATCTCCTGTTTGCATTCAGTTTGTAGCCAGTGAACACCTTCTGAAGGCAGGGATAGTGTGGTAATCACAGTCATGTTCCACGTGCCCGGCACAGAGTAGATAGGAGACATTTTTTGAATGATTGAATGAATGAATGAATGATTTGTCCAGTTGCCTCTTGTCTTACATTTACTGAAACTTTTACCCCTTTTACTTAGGGTCATCTTTGGGTTAGTATTCTGGAAAAGTAAACAATGGTGGTTTGAGGCTTCCCAGAAGCCTCACAAATATGGAATATGTTAATAAAATGTATAGGGCATGGGTGCTAAATGTGTGGTTTGTGGAAGGACTTAAGGGCTCCCTGAGTCTCTGAGAAAAAATAGGCAGAACTCGGGTTGGATGCAGGCATTTTTTCTGGGGAAACACGGTTCATGGATATATCAAATTACCAAATGGGTCTGCGGACCTCTGGATGATTAAGAACCAATGTTTCCGAGGTTATAGGTTTCAAACGTCCAAAGATCAGGAAAATGTTCTCTAATATAAGGAAATCAAATGGCTCTTGAGGGAAAGTAGATGAGTATGTTAGGGTTCTTTCAGTTTCTTATGCCAGAAACCATCTCAAATAAGCTTATGTAAAATAGGAATGCATTGGGTTATGTAACTGAAAAAATAAAAACGACTGGAAAATGCTGGCTCCAAGAACTACTGAATCTAGGACTCAAATAGTACCTTTGATTAGGATTTTATTCCTCCTTGCTCTTTGTTTTTCTTTATATTGGCTTCATTTCTCAGGCTCGTTCTTTCCGTATGTTGGAAAAAAGATGTCCCTCTGCAGCTTAAGCCTGCTAATAAATTCTTAAGAGTTTGTGATTCCAGAGGAAAAGAGGTAGTATTCTTTCTAATAACTGGCAGGTATCCTGGAGAAGAATGAGCTGTCTGGCTCAAGTCATATGCCCACCTCTAGGGAGATGGAGTCCTCACCAATTAAATTATATGGACTGAATAGAGTTAGCGTGGAACTGGAGAGAAGTTACAAAGGAGGGCAATGTGTGCAGACAAAAAACAGTGTCCACTATAGTGACTGAAAAGTTTCAGGACAGATAAAGCAAGTAATGAACAAGAAATTTCATATTAAAACTAGGGTGTATTTAGTGATATCTAAGTTTTCTTGTGAACTCTATATTTTTCTATAGGGGCTTCAGTTTTTTACTCTGAAAGTTTTTTTAAAATTTGTTTATTCATTCATTTCTTTAACAAATATTTGAGCTGTCATCATTCTTTGTACCGGGAATACAACAGCAAAGAAAACAAAAATCCCTACCCTCATGGAGTCTACATTCTAGTGAGGCAAAGCAGATAATAAATAATTACCGAAATTTATAGTATGTTAGATGAGAGTAAGTGCTGGAGAGAAGAAAAGCAGAGAGGTAAGTAGGGACTGGGTAACTGCAGTTTAGTTAGTAAGTAACTTAGTAACTAAGTTACTAAGTAAGTAAGTTAGTAAGAAGGTGACATTTGAACAAAGATGTTAAGGAGGTGAGGAGGGAGCAAGCCAATTGGATATGTGGAGGAAGAGATTCCAGACTGTAGGAAGCAGCTGCAAAGGTTCTTCAGGGAAGCTTGAACTAGACTGTGAGGGAGGTGGGGTGGGGAGAGGAAGAGTAGAAGAGGATGATGTAGATTGTGTTGGTCATGGGAAGCTATGGTAAAGATTTTGGTAGAACGTAAGTAATCTCAGGATTTTGAGCAGAGGAGTAAACTGATCTGACTTACCCCCCTTTTTTTAAAAGTATTTATTCGTTTTGTAAAGTAATCTCTACACCCAACATGGGGCTTGAACTCAAGACCCTGACATCAAGAGTTGAATGCTCTACCAACTGAGCCAGCCAGGCGCCCCATCTGACTTACTTGTTAAAGGTTCACTCTCACTACTGTGTTGAGAATGTGTTGTAGGGGCAACGGTGGAAGTAAGGACATTGGCTAGGAGGCAGTTGCTGTGGCCTTAATCCAGGCAATAGATAGTGGTAGCACAGACCACGCTGATGGTGGTGATGATGAAAAGTAGTTGGATCTAAAGGTAGATTTGCTAATGGATTGGATATGAGGTGTTAGAGAAAGAGAAGATTCAAAGCTGACTCAAGTTTTGAGCCTGAACAATTGACCACAGTAATTAAAGGAGCTAGCTAACACCAAGAGGAGCAAGCTTTGACATGTTGAGGTTAAGATGCTTATTAGACATTCAGATGAAGTTGTTCAGTAGGCAGTTGGACATGTAAATCTGGAATTGAGGTCTAGGCTAGAGACTGGACTAGAAATTTGGAGGTTGTCAGCATATAGTTAGTATAGTTAGCCATGGAACTGGATGAGATCATCAGAGAATAAGAGTAAACAACGAAGAGAAAAAGTTATCCAAGGACTGACCTTGTGAATGTTAAGAAATTGGGGAGAGGGGCGCCTGGGTGGCGCAGTCGGTTAAGCATCCGACTTCAGCCAGGTCACGATCTCGAGGTCTGTGAGTTCGAGCCCCGTGTCAGGCTCTGGGCTGATGGCTCGGAGCCTGGAGCCTGTTTCCGATTCTGTGTCTCCCTCTCTCTCTGCCCCTCCCCCGTTCATGCTCTGTCTCTCTGTCCCAAAAATAAATAAAAAAACATTGAAAAAAATTTTTTAAAAAAGAAATTGGGGAGAACAGAAAGAACCAACAAAGAAGACCAAGAAGGAACCACCAGTAAAGTAGAAGGAAAACAAAGTCCTGGAAGCCAAATAAAAAAAAAAAAAAAGTTTTAAGGAGTGAGTGATCAGATGTCAAATGATACTGATAGAAGAATTAAGATGAAGAGACTGAGATTTAGTGATAATCTTCTTGACAAGAACAGTTTCAGTAAATTGAATTTTTGGTGAAGTTATTTCTAGTGAGTTCTCTTTTTCTCAGGAATTTAAACTCCATAGTTCAGGTAATCTAGAATCATTAAACAATTGAACAAATATTTATTGACATGTCATCATTCTATAGTTCTCCATTTGTTGCACATGTTCTGTACAGCAATATGTAAAAAATTATGTCTTTAACTCATGAATATGCAAATATGCTAGTTAAAGTATTCATAAATTTGGAGTAGGATGTGTGTATTTTCTTTGGAATGCCAATGATATGAAGTGGAAGCACTTCATAAACTACTGTGTCATCTTTTTCCTTCTATATTTGGATGTTTTTATAGAGAAACTAAAAATCAACCTAAGTTCCTGATTCTGAGATCTTTCTGGGTAGTTAATGCCTAATTGTGATTCTTGATACCAACAAATACAGGAATTGATAATGTTAAAAAATTTTCATTTCTCTAATGAAAATAACACTTTTCTTTTCTATTAGAAATTCATTGAATTTGAAGACTCTCAAGAACAGGAAAAAAAGGATTTACAGACCCGAGTGGAATCTTTAGAATCTCAAACAAGACAGCTTGAACTCAAAGCAAAAAACTATGCTGACCAGAGTAAGTAAAAATACTTCTCCTCTGTAATTGCACATTAAAGAGTGGGCTCTAATAGTGCAATGACTCATCTTGACATTTGACTGGTGTTCCAAGTATATGCTTGGAATTGTCATCCCAGGCTGAAGAGTGAGACCTGGAAGCTAGGCTTAGTCCTTTTTTGTTCACATTTTCACATGGTACTGATGTCTACAGAAATGACTAAATCAAAGATACATTTAAGACTCTCTTCTTCAATTTAGCTCTGAGCCTTTGTTGGTGGTTAACATTATACTATATCCATTATTCAGGATTCTGATGTGTGTGCATGTGGATCATTTCTTCTGATTTTGATCAATTACACAAAGTGCCATTGCTTTCTGTATTGCTTTGAAATTTAAAAATGTGACAAAAACTCTAGCTCTGAAGTGTGTGTAATAGAATTACTGACTTTTGGGGGCATCTGGCTGACTTGGTAGGGCATGTGACTCTTAATCTCGGGGTCGTGAGTTCAGGCCCCACTTTGGGCACAGAGTTTACTTAAAAAAAATACTTCTTCATTTTGTTCTTTTCTAGTGGAAAACCGAGGGAGTTTAAAGGAACAGAATATCATTTTTCAGAATTAGTTCATTTTTAAGTACAATTTTATCTTATTTTTGATTTAAAAATAACTATTGTTTCAAACTCCAAGGATGATTTCTCTTTTTGGCTAATGAAAGTGGACCTAATTAAGTCAAAATTAGAAAAAGAAATGGGGAGAAACTTGATGGCCTATTTTCGTGTTTGATTTGGGCAGGCAGAGGAGCTCTCCAGTTTTCCCTCCCAGCACTGTAAACTCTCAGAATCCTTGGGAGTGAGAGGTGGCCCATAGTTCTTCCTACATCAACCATTAAGGCTACATAGTGACACCTGCTGTCAAGGACAGGAATTCGTGGTGGCTAAACCTCACTGACTACCAGGCTTGGACTGTGATAACTGACTGCTTCTTCTAGCATTCTGGAATGGCCTAATAGAGCTAAATCCTGAATCACTTGGAATCTGGAGTTCAATCATTGTAGAATTCAAGGAGAACTGACATGGCTATTAAGCAGATGTCATAGAAGGGAGCCAGTGGATGTTTGGTTACAGAAGCCAATTACAGTGAGACAAAATGAGCCATATGTCTTCTCTTTGTACTTTTAGGCTTGTAGATACCTAGAGGGCCCTATCTTTTCCTTTTTTCACATTGAATGTATCGAATGACTTCTGTGATTCCACTATAGAAATTTAAGGGGGGTAGGCGCCTGACTGGCTCAGAGTGTGATCAAGACTGGCTCTTGTAAGCCAGTTGTGAGTTCAAGCTCCAGATTGCATGTAGAGCCTTCTTAGAATAGAAGAGAATGGATTGGAATGGATTGGAATGGATTGGAATGGATTGGAATGGAATGGAATGGAATGGAATAAATTACTTCAGGAATTTAAGGTCTTAGAGAGCTGGATGATGGACTCCACAGTGCATACACTAACAAATATATTACTGGAGTCACATTGCTGAGTACCACTCCTCTAGAGAAACAGTCTTGTGGCAGTCGCAAGCTTTTGGTACATTTCAAGAGTTGAGCATTCTCTAGTTAAAGAAGAAGAAAAATTAGCTGTTGAGATAATATTTTAATCCTAACGTGATTGTGTTTTATATCAGAGATTGTATTGTATTTTAGAACCAGACACTAAAGGCACAGTTGACAACCTCATTGTTCTACTTACTGTATTTTCCTCTTGATTCCTGAAGAGTTCCAAATTTTGGATTAAGACCTAGAAAGGAACTTCTTGTCTAGAATCCTTTTATACAGTAAGTAATCTGTTCGAATGATAAGGGAGATATTATAGGAAGAATTCCCCTGAAGCATTTTTCTTACGTTCAAAGGAAATACTGCTACTTTTTTCACAAAAGTACCTAAATGGCATAAATTACTAATTTTTTTCACATACACTTTATCCCTTTAATTACTAAAATTTCGAAAACCTGCTTCCTGTTCCTTTCTAGTATATATAAACAAAATAAGCAATCTCTTAATTAACATTTGTTATCCGGTCCAGTGAATCATATCCAACTTTTTTGGAATTGTCATGCTGGGTGGTATCTTTCTTCTCATTTCTCTCTGAGAAGTACTGATTACTAGTGTTTTCCATCTTAATTTAAAGTAATTAAAAAAATAAGGTATGGGGCGCCTGGGTGGCGCAGTCGGTTAAGCGTCCGACTTCAGCCAGGTCACGATCTCGCGGTCCGTGAGTTCGAGCCCCGCATCAGGCTCTCGGAGCCTGGAGCCTGTTTCTGATTCTGTGTCTCCCTCTCTCTCTGACCCTCCCCCGTTCATGCTCTGTCTCTCTCTGTCCCAAAAATAAATAAAAAACATTGAAAAAAAAAAATTAAAAAAAAAAATAAATAAGGTATCATTTAAAAAATAATTGCTAATTCTCTAGGCAAGTGATGAAGAAATTCTTCAAGTAGATGTGGTCTTTGAGCTAAATTTAATCTGAAACTTTATTATTTAATTTCGTTAATAATGTAATATCCCACCAAGAAATTCTCTCCCTGGGAGTTTATCCCAGTTTGAAATAAATCTTGGTGTCTAAATAACAGTTAAAAAGAACTTGTAACTGTGGTTAATCAAAATTGACCGTTCAGATGCACAAAGCTTGTAACACTAGATCTCTTGGCTTGTGAGCTGAGGCTTTAATGAGTCGTGTTTTATTAATGCTTGTCTCCTCCCTTTTCCTTTGATATCTTGGAATATTTTTCTTTTGCATCTGGTTGCTTTCTTCTCTCTTCCTTCTGTTTTTTCTTTAAGCTTTAACGGGGTATAATATGAAATCTTAGTGTATTTTAAAATTTTCTTCCAAGACTTTATTTTACCACATTTAAATATCTGAAAAAAATTAGGGGAGGAAAATAATTTGAATGTTTTTTCATTTTATGCTCTTAGTTTTTCTCTCCCTCCGATCTCTAAATGAGTCAAAGCTCCTTATTTTTAAAAAAGGTGGTGGTAGGAGGTAATCTTTTCATTTATATTTTTACCCTTCCTGACTTATTGAGATGTAATTGACAAATAAGATGGTATATATTTCAAGGGTGCAGTGTGACAGCTTGATATACATATACGTTACAAAAGGACTCTCACAATCAAGTTAACAAATCTGTCACCTGAGGATTGTTTTTTTTTAATTTTAATTTTTGTGGTGAGAATGCTTAAGATTTAGTCTCTTAAAAATCCAAATATATACTGCAATATTATTAACTGTAGTCACCATGTGATATGTGAGATCCTAAGAATGTATTCATCTTATAACTTAGAGTTTGTAGGCTTTGGCCTAGATCTCTGATAGGAGATAATCTTTAAGTATCACCAGTTCCCTACCCTTTTGGAAAACCAGGACGGGAAATATGTTTTTTAAAAGATGAGAACAGGTGCCTGGCTGGCTCAGTCGGTTAAGCGTCCAACCCTTGATTTTGGCTCAGGACATGATCTCATGGTTCACAAGATTGAACCCTCTGTTGGGCTCTGCACTGATGGCATGGAGCCTGCTTGGGATTCTCTCTCTCCATCTCTCTGTGCCCCCATCTCACTCGTGCATCTCTCTCTGTCAAAATAAATAAACTTAAAAAAAAAAAAAAGATGAAAACAAATGTAAACCAGTGTATGTAAAAGAGTATATGAATACTTTTTTGTATGATAGGCAACAGAATATCCAGACTACTTCATCTTATCAGTTTAAAAAAAAAATTTTTTTTTTCAACGTTTATTTTTGGGACAGAGAGAGACAGAGCATGAACGGGGGAGGGGCAGAGAGAGAGGGAGACACAGAATCGGAAACAGGCTCCAGGCTCTGAGCCATCAGCCTAGAGCCCGACGCAGGGCTCGAACTCACGGACCGCGAGATCGTGACCTGGCCCTGGCTGAAGTCGGACGCTTAACCGACTGTGCCACCCAGGCGCCCCATCTTATCAGTTTTTTAAAAGAATATATCGTGATTGTTACAGTTACTGTAATGCAATATATATTTGTATTGTCTTAAACTTTCAGTTTTGAGTGTATTTTTTGTGTTTCTAACATCTGTAATAAAAACTTAAGGCCACAGAAATTACTGATAATGGTATTTATAATAGAGGAGGGATGGGTGCAGTTTTTTCTGTTTAGTGCCATTTTTTGCATGCAATATGATAGCAGTATCTTGTCTAATTTCTGTGTTTATATTTGTATGCTAAGAGTCTTTAATTTTAGAGACTCTCTGTCACTTGTGATTAATATGTTTTAGGACACATATCCTCTTTAAAAAGTAGCCACAATGAAAGTCCCAAGTTCTGCTTTGAAGATTACTTCCTGTATTAAAAGGGGAAATTTTGGTTGTAGTCACTTGCTTTTGAGAAGCAAGAAAACATCAAGAAATAGGAACTGAATTAAAGGACATACTTTACGGCTTTTGATAGCATGGAATCTCTCAGGTTGTGGTATGATTTCACAATGTTGAGAAGTTGAGTCTATAAAAATTTTGTTACAGTTTTGTGGTCATGTTTAATTTTGGAGATTTCTAGTTGCTCTCTTTTCAAAATTTGAACTATGTAGGATATGTTTTGGTTTTTCCAACACGAATAAAGCATTTTTTAAAATGCCACTTTATATGATTTCTTATCTGGGAGTAACAATAATGCTTCTTTGTAGTTAATGTCTTGTGAGCCTTAAGGAAGAATCAGAAACATATATGGAGTGGAAAAATGAAATTGTGGGTTGAGAAAGGCCTGTCGGTTCTTGACAACTATGCAAGGAGTCTATAATCAGCCTTGCTATTCAAGATGTGGCATAATGGGTTCTTCATCACAAAATACTTTATATTCGTTAGTTCTTTTGTATATTGAGTACTTCTGTCTTGTAAGCCAAATATTACCTTAAATGAGCCAAGTAAATATAGATAGTTAAAAATATCATACTGCTATATGCCTGGCATTTAGCTTGGTACAGAAGAGTATGTTTGTGGTACAGAAGAATGTAATACGGTCATTGCAGTCAAAGAACTCCATATCATGGGGGGAAGGGCTGTATGTGACCATCTAGTCTTTTCCCATACGTGCTATGTTTTTATATCACTTCAGTTAGAGTGTATGTATAACTTTGTATCTTTTCCTTAACTCTGTCGTGTTTCTCTTGTATAATCTTTATTCTTTTTTAAATGTGTGCCTACACCCATCATCCAGAAGCTATGCCATCTATTATCAATTCTTGTTTTCTCTGGAGAACTATGTTTTCTCCTTTATTCTAGTGAGAATTATTTAATGGCCACTTTGTTTTTTTTACCTTGGCTTCTGGAAACTCAGAACAAACTTAGAAGTGCAACCATAAGGACTAGTTTGTTGGACCTTACCTGGTTGGCATTTTTAAATTGTTTCTTTTTTTTTTTTTATCTGTATTTTACACACTTATAATGAATTGTTAGGATATATTCTTATAAGCTATCTCAAATCCTTTGTGGAATGAAAGAATGAATCAGGGTAAAAATAAATACAGGTAAACTAAAGCAAATTTCTGTTGGCTAGTTGGACACTTTTTCCAGTGTAGTGAATCATATTGGAGTAAATATTTTTTCAAACCTATAGGTTTCTTTATCTTTTGGTAATTTTCTTAGAATATATTTAAGGAAGCAGGGCAAGGAAGAGGAATATTTTAGTGGTTCTTGATTTATAATAGTGTTTGGTCATTTTTAATACGAACAGAATTGGAGAAGTAAGGTTTAGTAGCATATTTCATTTTGTTCATCATAACTTATGACTTTGACTCATTATTTGCAACATATTAACACACAGAGCTGATATGGAATCATTTATTGTTTGATTCTCTCTTGAGAAAACTGTTTCCCTTAAGCTCCTTGAATTTATAACAGGTGACTTTCCCTTGAATTGTGGATGTGATGGCAGTGATTTTAAGCTACTTAGGAAGTATTCTCTGAATCTGGTCTTCCTTCCTTTGAATACAAACCTATTTTTAAAAATTAAACGGAAAAATGATTTTTGGATAATTGATGACATTTGTGGTGGAGCTTTATTCTGGCCTTTATCTCTTTCCACCCCCTCCCCCCAAACAACATTCATTTGTTTTTTAAATTTGGTATCAAGATCATAGTCTAATAAGTTACTTTCAAATACCTTGAAACATATATTATTATTGGAAGGAAAACACTTTATAAGTATTAGCATATACTAGGTGGAAAGCATGGGGAGGTATTAAAATTATTAATGTACATATTTTCTTATTTTAAAGGAATAAGAGGATTAGGACAGACTTCTAATTCGAGGATTACTCATAAGCCAGGTCTGTCTGTTAATAATGTGAATGGTCAATTGAGAATTTTCACAACACAGAAGAAAGAGAAACCATTTTTAAGTTACCAGGTATAGATTCATACCAGTTAATAGTTAGAAGAGCCTAAATATTTTCTGTCACTGTTTTTCAAATCACTTAGAAAAAATGCCTTCAGGTTAAGAAAAGGCTTTATTAGCGCCTTTCCTGGGCTTTGTGATTGGCAGTAAATGTTAATATTCTGAGGATTTGAATAATATTGTAGTAAGTCACTTTTTCCACTTTAATTTTTTCTTGTCATTAGGCAATCTCTTCTGTATTATTTTTACAATTATTAAAATAGAAAACTGATGATTTGTATTTTTGTTGAAAGCAGATTTTTAATAAGGCGGCTTTAGGAGTTTTATATCTCCTGATTTAAAAAAGTGGCAAAATAAGCGCCTGGGTGGGCTCACTCACTTAAGTGTCTGACTCTTGATTTCAGCTCAGGTCACGTTCTCACAGTGCATGAGATGGAGACCCACGTCCCTAGCGCAGAGCCTGCTTGGGATTTTCTCTCTTTCTCAAAAATAAATAAATAAACTTTACCCCTCCCCCCCCCAAAAAAAGGAATACATTATACAGAAAGTTTGTGTTTTTTTTAAGTTACCTTTGGGGCATTTGAATGGCTCAGTTGGTTGAAAGTTCCGGTTCTTGATTTCGACTCAGGTCATGATCCCAGAGTTGTGGGATTGAGCCCCACGTCAGGCTCCACGCAGAACTTGGAGCCTGCTTAAGAGTCTCTCTCTCTCTTTTTCCCCTCTCCCCCTCCCCCCAATAAAAAATAATAAAAAACTAAAAAATATTTTAAATAGCTACTTTTTAAGTTCATTTAGCTTAAATCTACTTCTTTGCAATATTAAGAACCTCTAAATGTTTAATAAATTTTATACAAGGGTTTCTTTTTTAAGAGCCTATATCTGAGAGGGAAAGTAGAAAATTAAGCACAGGATAATTGATGCAAACACTAGCATTTTATTACTTCTGCTTCATTAAGTAATATCCTATGTGGTCTTCAGATCTGTTTTATGTTTCATTGTCTGTATTTGGACTCTCTCATTTCTGTAGTCTAGTGTTGTCTATTGAGAAGCTTAAGGTTATAGTTTATAATTAATATCCAGAGCTAAAGTTTCAGAGAAAATTAATTTTATGACTAACGGTGAAGAGATTTATGGTGATTTAGCTTAGAGAACAGAATAAAAAATGATTTGATTACTTCAAACATATAAAGGTATAGGTAAAGAAGATACCAAGTTGTTTTTCTGTAATTTTGGAAGGTTAAATTAGAGAAAATATATTTGTTGGTTTTGGTTGATCATGAGGAAGTATTTCTTAACCTTGAAGGTAAGGTGATACATAGGAATGTGTGCTAGGGGAAAGCATGGACTCTTCCTACATAGAGACTTTAGGTAGGAGAGTAGCCACCTTTCGGACGTGGATGGATTAGGTAACATCTTCAAGACAGAGACTAGGTCAGATCTCTACCATGGAGATTCTTTGAAGTTACTCTACTCTGTTTTTAGGATAGGATCATCAATTCATGAGAATTCTTTAGCATTTCATGTTGTCATTGATTAATAACATCTATCTGTCTGAAAGTCTTTTGAATTTTAGAGACACGGTGTAGGACGTAGTTGGCAGAGGAGAGGCTTTTATTACTGTTTTGGTGTGGTTGTCTGAGATTTGTTTTCTCTTAAGTCGGCATTTGATTCTTGCTTACCTGTTGAGACTTCCGATGCTCAATTGTTCAAGGAAAGGCTTCTGAAAGACCATTGCCAATCTTTTGAGGCCAAATAACCATTGGATTATCTGCCTTCCATGAATAGTAAGGACTGATGATTCCTTTTGAGAAGGCAAATAATGAGTTGGATACGGCATTCTAGCAGGTCTGTTTCTCTTTCTTCCCCCCATAGGCCTATCAGCAGTCTGATGGGGCAGAAGACAACAGAGATGGAAGGTGTTCCAAACTTG